>NC_053489.1:165250141-166540641 GCF_905171775.1 Rana temporaria
ATACCCGGAAGCGGCGGTGAGAACACATATAGGAAACAGTATGTACGGACATATTTTTTTTATAAAAAACAGCCGATTCTAATAGTCATTAATCTCATAAATGCAATGTTAAAAGTTTTTTTTTAGGGGAATCTCCACTTTAAGTATGGAAGTCGGGACAGTGTCGAATTTTACGTTGTTTACATTGTTTGCGTTAGTCGTTCGCGAATAGCGCTTAGCGTAAATTACGTTCACGTCGAAAGCATTGACTATTTGCGACGTGATTAGGAGCATGCGCACTGGGATACGTTCACGGACGGCGCATGCGCCGTTCGTTAGAGACGTCATTTACGTGGGGTCATGTTTTATTTACATAAAACACGCCCACCTCCTCACAATTTGAATTAGGCGCGCTTACGCCGGCAGATTTACGATACGCCGCCGTAACTTAGGGCGCAGGTTTTTTGTGAATACAGAACCTGCCTCACTAAGTTACGGCGACGTATCGTATTTCAGATACGCTACGCCCGCACAAAGTTACGGCGGGCTATCTGAATCTAGCCCATAGTATACTGCATATGGAAGACAGATGATAGAGAGATATTGTAGTCACTTTTTCTATAAAAAACACTACTGGCCGTCTTGTTGTCATTGCCATATAAACCATTACATAACGACACAGCTGCCAACTGTCACTGATTTCAAAGGGATAGTCCCTGATTTGGAACAAAGTCCCTTTGTCCCTCTTTCATCCTCATTTGTCCCTCATTTTCATCTGATCTATATAGTTGTATATAAAATGAACTTTTTATCTTTCAGATAGTGATTCCCAGTGCTAAACATTTAATGGCTATCCAAATTCTAAATTGCCGCCTCTGTAAATTTCAAAAGCCAGTTTAAAGGAATAGAGGTGGTAAAAAAAAAGAAACAAGAAAAAAAAAAACACTTGTGGGTTTAAATAAAAAAAAAATTCTATATAATTCTACTTTAACGGGGCATATTGGGGTGTGTATCCTATGCCTACATACTTTTTTTCTAATAAGTGTCCCTCCTCCCCAGAAGATGATCCTCCCCTGTAAAATATATATATGGTCAAAACTTTTTTTTTTTTAGTTTTGTATAAGGTAGGGAAGGGTCGGTTAATTTTTAGTTCTTTTGGGGAGATTTCCTAACTTCCCATCACTTTTTGTCCCAGAGATGCAATACGGGTAAACCCCTACAAAGCAAACAGTTCTCCTGTTTTAGACAGTTGTAAATGTGTTCATTACTGTAAAATTTGGGGTTTCCCATCACTTTCTGTCATTACCAGGACAAATGGAGAATGTGAATCTACATAGCAGGGACATAGACAACAGTAAACTTAAAGTGGTAGTAGCAGGGCCAAAACTAGGGGGGGGCTGGGCAGGGGTGCACATGTCCCGGGTGATGCATCTAGGGGGGCACCGCCAGGGGTTCCATCACCCCCACCCACGCTGGGAAGTGCTGCTCTAAGAGTGTCACTGCCACCCCATCAAGTGTACATAGTCTACATAGTTTGCCAAATAGCGGAGAACCAAATTTGAGGGAGACTGCGCAGGCGCACTAGCACTGAATCACCCTGCTCCTCCTGCAGAAAGGCATTCCACAGTGACGCTTCAGCATGGGAGAGCCTTTGTGGAACTGGAAGGCATTTATTAAGACAAGGAGAGGGTGCAGAAGGCCCTGGACTGAGGGGGCTCAGAGAAGGACCTGGACTGGGGGTGCAGTGGGGGCCTTGGGCTGATGGGGGGGTGCAGAGGTGGTGTTGGAGTGGGGGAGGGGTGCAGAGGAGGCCCTGGACTAGGAAAGGGTTGGTGTGGCAAATACCCTGGATTAGGAATGGAGGCCCTGGACTAGGAGGGCAGTATACACAAGGCCCTGGACTGGGAAGTGCAGAGCTGGCCCTGGACTAGCAAGGGAGCGCAGAGGAGTCCTTGAACTAGGGGATGCAGAGGGGGGCCTAGACTAGGAGGGGAGTACACAGAAGGCCCTGGACTGGGGGGTGCAGTTGAGGCCCTGGACTGGGTAATACAGAAGAGGCCCTGGACTAGGAAGGGAGTACATCGGAGGCCCTGGACTGGGGGGTGTAGCGGAGGTCCTGGACTTGAAAAGTGGTGTGGCAAAGGACCTAGTTTTGGAAGGCAGGGTGCAGAGGAGACACTGAACTTGTGGGGGGTGGGCTGTAGAGCAGGCCTTGGAATAGGGGGAAGTGCAAAAGAATCCCTGGACTGAGAGGGGGGTCAGAAGAGGCTCTTGACTAGGAGATGGTGGTTGGTGTGGCAAAGGCCCCTGAATAGGAAGTTACAAGGGAGATACTTAACTAAATTAGGGGGTGCTTGGAGGTTCCAGATTATGAGAGGGTGTTTCTGGAGGCCCTGGCCTAGGACAGCAGGTGTCTGGAGGCCCTGGACCATAAGAGGGGGATAGTGAAAGCCCTCTGGACTAAGAAAGAGGGTACCTGAAGAACCTTCCAGCCTCAGAGAGAAAGAGCCTGGATCTAAAGCCTGTACTGTCTGTTACATATTCGCTTGTGGCACAGTCATTAAAGCATATGGCAATTTAAGCCCCTCCCACTATTGTTGCAATCTTACCACACCTACAGTTTTGGCACGGCACTTCTATATTGCCACATACCATTTTTCTTGGGGGTGCAAAAAAATTACCAGCCCTGGGTAACAGATGTGCTAGCTACGCTACTGGGTTGTAAAGTCCAAGAAATAAAATTGAGCCCCCATCATTTTAAGTCATAATGTGCTAGTATGCACCACAAACTATCATATTATGACAGACTTACCTTAAAATTAAGCCAGAGGCGCACTGTCGCTGCTATTATCGCTTTCATTTGCATGTCTTGTTTCTTGGTTGGCGAGCTCCAGCCATTTGAATGGCCAGGGTGCAATTAAGTCACTCCCTTTTATGCATGCTGGAGTCACGGTCACAGTACAGTGATTTAATGGACAGCATACTCCAGTATGCCGTCCATTCAGAGTGCAGTGCGCATGTGACGGTGATGTCACTGGCCTATACAAATGTGAATATCTCCTAAATGGTACATGTATTCATTATACTTGTAGGTACAAGTCATAAGCAAACTTTAATACTGTTTTAACAAGGGTTCTAATCGTATGCTAAGTAATTCAAAAAGTTTTGTCTACACATACACTTTAAAACAAAGTCTATAATGCCCGGAGCACTAGGTGGCTCGTTTAAGTTAGAATAGTGTAATAGACCTATACAGCATTATAAAAAAAAAATGCATAGCCATTTGTCCAGTGAATAATTCCAGATATCGCTAGATGGAATTAGCAAATAAATGTAACTATTGGAGAGGGACTTGCCATTTGTTACAAGTATCTTCTAATTCCTTCTAGCATTCCATAGAACTGTTTGTTTTATTTTATTTAATTATTTCAGGTACTTATATAGAGCCGTAAATTTTCACAGCGCTTTTACATTCACATTTGCACATTCACATCAGTCCCTGCCCTCAAGGAGCTTACAATCTAACAATCTAAGGTCCCTAACTCACATTCATACATACTAGGGCCAATTTTGACAGGAGCCAATTACCCTACCAGCATGTCTTTGGAGTGTGGAAGGAGACCGGAGTACCCGGAGGAAACACATATAGACACAGGGAGAACATGCAAACTTCAGGCAGGTAGTGTCTACATTGAATCTCCTATTACCAAAAAAAATCCTATGGATTTCCTAGGCTAATCAGCTCAAGCGAGTGGCCATAATGCAGTATTGCTACTGCCCATAATAAAAAAAGTCCATTTAGAAGAAAAAATTGCCACTTCACACAGGTGATGTTACAATGAAACAAATAATAATTTCAAATGGAAATTTGGCAAGTCTTTCATTCAACAGAAATAAATATATAAAGGTGACAACATCCACAAAACACTAGAAACTACTAGAAAACTGCCTTATAATGTTGAACAGAAGTAAGAAGTAAGACTTGGGGGTCTATGTATAAAATACTCGCTGTGCTAATGTCTTAAACTTTCGCACTGGCAATGCAAATGTTTCCTGTATTTTGTAATATAATTATCTCCTATGATCGTTAGCTCTATCTAGTGGCCATAATGCAGTATATTTACTGAAATAACTTAATCCATATAAAAAAAAAAAATACTACTATATGATGGAGTTGATGATTACAGGAGATAATTATATTACAAACAATACAGTAAACATTCATAGTGTCCATGAAACTGGTTAAAGCGGAGTTCCGGCCACAATTTCACTTTTTAAATATAAATGCCCCTGTAATACACAAGCTTAATGTATTCTAGTAAAGTTAGTCTGTAAACTAAGGTCCGTTTTGTTAGGTTGTTACAGCATTTAGACACTTTATAAAATAGAAATTGACTGGGGCCATCTTAAGTGTGGGCATCATGAAGCCAGACTGTATGACTTCCTGGATTTCAGCCTTGCAGATCTCGCACATGCTCAGTGCTGCACAAGCAGTGTAATAGGTTTCAGATCAGGTTTCAGCACCTGTACTGTCCAAGTCACATGATTCTTCGAGATTGGGGAGTGCACAGACTCCTGGAAAGTTACACCCACTACATTCCCAGGAGTGTGTGCGGTGTAGGTTAGGAAGCTTAAGCACCTAGGTACATGAAGAGGGAAGATTAACTATTCTGCCTAGCAACAACACTTTGAAGGCATCTAAAAAAAAAAAAATTCTTATAGGACTAATGACATTTTTTTAAAACTACTGATGTAATGTTATATTTATGGGTGGAACTCCACTTTAAGACATCTGTAAAGTGGAGTCATACATATACCTCTTGGTGTGTCCCAGGCAAATAAATATGTATCTAAAAAATGTGTACATCAGTAGAGGGCACAATGGCATGTTTCTGTTTCTGTGACAACACTCTATCACTGTATCCCAATTGTTTTCTTGTGTTGCCTCCTTGTCAAACACTTCAAAAGGGACTACACATGGAAGAGACAACCTAGTTCAGTATCTCCCTTTTACCCCCCCAACCATCGAATCAGTCACTTTGGGTGCTAATCCTGCTGCCTCCTGGGAGATGTGATGTAAGCATCCCAGGCGGCTGCAGGGCCAGATATGTGTCATTCTGGCCTAGGCCAGAATGCTGGCATGGAGTGGGGCCAAGGATAAAAGTAAAAATATGGGGGGGGGGGGTGTTATAACTGAACTCATTTTCTATGTATTAAGATAAGAAAACCATCTTGATCAAGTTGATAATAATGCTGTTAATTGTGAAACAGTGGCTTAACATCGTCGACGTGTAAGGCCCCGTACACACGACAGAGGAACTCGACGTGCTTGGCACGTCGAGTTCCTCGTCGAGTTTTGGGATGAAGCCGCCGAGGAGCTCGGCGGGCCGCCTTCTCCCATAGAACAACATGTTCTCTATTTTCTCGTCGAGCTCCTCGGCGGCTCCATCGAGCCAAAACTGTACAGACGACAGAGTTTCTCGGCAGAATCCGGGTTTTGACCGAGTTTCTCGGTGATTTCTGCCGAGAAACTCTGTCGTGTGTACGGGGCCTAACAGGAAGTGCTGATGTTGGCAGAATCTCCAGGTAAAAACTTTGCAACATATTCTCAAACAAATGATTTAGTTAATAAAACTGTATAAAGTGATGAAGGATACCATACATACTGGAAATACATTTAGAGTTTACATATACTTTAAAGCCGTGAAAAAAAAATGATTGCCAGATCAAATACAAATTAACTGTAAAAGAATTCCAATAAAATTAAAAAGAATGCTAGGCTAATTTCACTTTGAACCTTCCAACAACCTTCCATGAAAACTGTGCAAATTATTACTTAAAAATCCTATGTTATCTTTAACCTTCTTACAATGTTGTATTGTAAAGCTTCATGGCAATACCCCTATTGGTTTCTAATGACAGCAAATCCATTATCCAATAGCCTGTGATTATTCAAAACTAAGAATTAAATAAAAGGCAACCATGGGACTAGCAGAAATCACCAGCGAGAGAATAGTGCAGCTATACAGGTTAAATGGCTTGAATCACAAAATATAAAAGAAATCCCTGTTCCGTGATTAGTCCAAAACTGCACTATTAATTGCCGCACTGGTCTCATTATAGAAATAATATAAAAGTCTGCTCTAATATATGAAGATTTTTTTTTGATATATTAAATGTTTAGTTGCTTATAGAATGTAAACCAAATAAATTACAAGGCCTGACTTGATCTGAGGATTTAGAAAACAATAGGCTTAGTAATAATGCACATAATGCAGGTACAAGGTGTGCCTTAATGGGAGAAGGGTTTGTTCAATTAAATGTAAACCTATGATGTAATGTTGGCTCTAAAGCTATCTGAACATAGTTAAAGGGAACCTGTCAGGATAGAAATATATAGGAGCTGCCATTTCTGATATATATTTTTTAAAGTATAACCCTTTACCATTGCTTCAATATGTAGGGCCTGATTTATAACAGAGAACAAATATTGCTATCTACATTTCACATTTGATTGTAATTTTGGTCCACACTACTGCCTGTATTTTACAGCCCATTCATAAAAAAACAGGGTAAGGGTAAGAAAGAGGAAAGAGCAAGATTATCTGAGGTACCACGTCTAATCCAAGCCTCTATCTTGATCGCCGTTACTACTGCAACCGAGCTACGCTGTTCATAGCTGGCAATGACTTAAAATGAATGCCCTGGTATACTCCCCCTGTGTGACGTCTCAAACAGTCACAAGTGGAGAACCAGGAAGGATAGGAGATGGGCACACTATCGCGATGCTTCCGTGCTATGCCGTTTACAGGGGATAGAAATGGCCCGACATGACTGAACGGACAGACTGCGCATGTTCCGATGACGTCATCAAACATTGTGGGATGGATTGTGAGGAGACTGTAAATGTAAGACCTTGTGTACACTGCTTCTGGTAAACAAACGTTTAGGAGAAGTTGGGCATTTTTTTCAACTGCTCCTGAACTCTCCTCTATGTTATCTTATCAGTAAATGTACACAGGGTCATTTATAGTCGTTTCTAGGCAGTTGAGTATAGAGCTTTTCTTGGAAAGCAAAAAAATGAGTTCAGATGCTGAGTTTAGAGGCATTTCAAGCGCCAAATGCTTCTAAACGTGGTAACCCGCGTTTAGCCACGTTTCATTTACAGGCATTTTTTGTTTTTGCCTATTTAAATATATATATATATATATATATATATATATATACATATGTTTTTTTTAGAAACACTTCTAAACGCAAACGCGGCAACACGCGGCTAAATGCAGCATGCAAAACGCGGCAGATCAGACGTTTTAAACATGGGTTACTATCTGTCAAGTTAAATCGTTCAGGAGAGGTTGTAAAATCGTCTTGTGTACATTAAGTCTAAGTGAACTTTTACAGGCACCAATCAGTAGCCTTATTAGTGTACAGCCATGGCCAAAAGTTTTAAGAATGACCCAAATACTAATTTTTACAAAGTCTGCTGCCTCAGTTTTTGAGATGGGAAATTGCATATACTCCAGAATGTTATGAAGAGTGATCAGACGAATTGCAATTAATTGCAAAGTTCCTCTTTGCCGTGAAAATTAACTTAATCCCATAAAAAAATTCCACTGCATTTGTGAAGAAGGCTTCAGGGTGTCCAAGAAAGTCCAGCAAGCGTCAGGACCGTCTCCTAAAGAGGATTCAGCTGCAGGATCGGAGCGCCACCAGTGCAGAGCTTGCTCAGGAATGGCAGCAGGCAGGTGTGAGCGCATCCGCACGCACAGTGAGGCAAAGACTTTTGGAAGATGGCCTGGTGTCAAGAAGGGCAGCAAAGAAGCCACTTCTCTCCAAAAAAAAACATCAAGGACAGATTGATCTTCTGCAGAAAATATGGTGAATGGACTGCTGAGGACTGGGGCAAAGTCATATTCTCCGATGAAGCCTCTTTCCGATTGTTTGGGGCATCAGGAAAAAGGCTTGTCCGGAGAAGAAAAGGTGAGCGCTACCATCAGTCCTGTGTCATGCCAACAGTAAAGCATCCTGAGACCATTCATGTGTGGGGTTGCTTCTCATCCAAGGGAGTGGGCTCACTCACAATTTTGCCCAAAAACCCAGCCATGAATAAAGAATGGTACCAAAACTCCCTCCAACAGCAACTTCTTCCAACAATCCAACAACAGTTTGGTGAAGAACAATGCATTTTCCAGCACAATGGAGCACCGTGCCATAAGGCAAAAGTGATAACTAAGTGGCTTGGGGACCAAAACATTGACATTTTGGGTCCATGGTCTGGAAACTCCCCAGATCTTAATCCCATTGAGAACTTGTGGTCAATCCTCAAGAGGCGGGTGGACAAACAAAAACCCACTAATTCTGACAAACTCCAAGAAGTGATTATGAAAGAATGGGTTGCTATCAGTCAGGAATTGGCCCAAAAGTAGATTGAGAGCATGCCCAGTCAAATTGCAGAGGTCCTGAAAAAGAAGGGTCAACACTGCAAATACTGACCAGTTTCAGCGGACAGATCCGATCGTGTGTACAGGCTAGCGGACAGATTTCCAGCGGACAAAAGTTTCTTAGCATGCTAAGAAACTTGTCCGCTGGAAAGCTGTCCGTCGGACATGTCCGCTGGTTAGTACACCTAACCAGCGGACAGAAATCCCCCGCATGCGTCGAAGTGATTCGAAGCATGCGTGGAAGCATTTTACTTCCTTGTTTGTGGACGTCGCGGCGTAAACGTCACCGCCACGTCACAGCGCTTTTTGTCCGCAGGGATTTTGGTCTGATGGTGTGTACAGCCATCAGACCAAAATCACCCAGCAGACATGTCCGATGAAAACGGTCCGCGGACCGTTTTCATCGGACATGTCCGGTCGTGTGTATGAGGCCTGAGAGGTTGGAAAGGTCAGCTTTCCCTGTCTTGGAAAGGGTTAAGCCTGGCCCAACAGGTAAACTTCCTCTCTCTCCCTATTAATTAGCCTACACCTGATAGAGACTGGGCAGAGTGAGAGCTCAGTGTGAGATCCAGGTTGCGCTGGATGGACAGACTGGAGGCTGTCTGTATACCTGAGGAATAAGGTCTGTCAGAACCAATTCTTTATATTGAACTGCCGTTTTGTTTGTTTATACTGGGGGCCGGAATAGCCGCACCAGTAAAACGTAGTAAGGGATACTACTGTTTAGTTAGCCTCCTAAGATGGAGTAGGCCTTTTTGTTTGTATTATTTTTGGATGCAATAAAGCCGTATTTATTGCTATTTTGTGACTTTTGCTACGCTGCATTTATCAATATTTCTGCCAAAAACCAAGCGACTTTGCCACACCGCATATTAGAGCTGTCCATCGTTACAAGGTAGTAAAGTATCCCCTGCAATAAGGTACTCCTATAATACATGACACTTCACTTCCAGAGCATATGTGTGCTCCCCAACAATCCCCCCATCCCCACAACACTAAATACTGTATGTTACCATGTAGTTATTAACACTGGACTTTAGCATTTAGATTAACACTTTACCCCTTCACCCCAAAATTTGATTCCTAAAACTCTAAACCCCTTTGCCTAACACTAGCCACAACGAATCCCTAAAGCTGAGCATACACTATAAAATATGATTGTACAATCTTATTTAGCTCTCCCACTAGCTATGTAATGTAAGGGCCTACACATTGGATACAAACTGAACGAATTGTGTTAATAACAATGTTTGCCATATTCTAGGCACAAAAATGACCAACAGAATTAGATTAAAGTTAAAAACGATTCTTTTCACGTGGTAGCCTTCAATACAAACCGGTGCATTATGATTCATCAGCAGAAAACAAACTGGATCCCTAAATCCCCTTGACCAGTAAAGCTTTCATACACTAGTGAGCTGAAATTAGCAACCTTCTAGGAATGTGCCAACGTAGCTCCAGCTGATGACTCTGTGAAATCCTTGACGTTCTAGCACTAGAGCTTGTAAGAAGCAGGAATTCTGCCATTAATTCTTTAATATGACCCACACATCTGAAAAGATGAAACATGTTGAATGACATCATTTAGAAGAGTATTCAGATTACTAACACGCCATAGTTATAGCAGTATTGTATGTTATTTTTAAAGTGATTGTAAAGGAATATGTTGTTTTTTTTAAACTTAATGTTAAATTAGATGCTCCCAAAATGTAAAAGCTTTTTCTTCTATTTGGGTATATACTCTAAATTTGCGAATTTCAACTGTAGTTGAGTATAAAAGCTGTTTGTTACAATGTATACAGATTGCACTGTGTCCTTGCTTGACCTGTGGGTTTGGGATTACTGAGCAAAAAGGGTTAAAGCTACTGGCCAGGTTTTCACACGCTTTTCAGGAAAGTTACTGCCCCCTACATGTCACTTCATATAAATAGGTGCTCATCAGTGCCCTGGGATATTTATTAGGGGAAAGCCTGCCAAAATGTAGATGTTACTCTGCCTGATTGGACCACCTCTTGGAGGGAGCCAAGCATATGTACTTACCTGGACTTGTGCTACCTGTTGCTTATTATCACTACCTCATGTGGATTACTGCCAGTTATAGACTTTTGCAATGGAAAGGACTCTTTTATGGGCTTACTACCTAAATAGGGTATGACTACCTCATGAGTCAACCATTCTCACATTTAGAGAACTGTGTTAGGAATGTGTTAAAATATGTTATCAAGTACTCCTCAAATGTCTCTTTCTACTATAATGTCAGTAAAAGATTTTTATTGTTCATCTAAATTGCCTAGTCTGAAGTCCTTAAATTGGTGCACGTAAGGCATATAAAAAGAAAAGGGCTTACAACAGGGGACTGAAAAGACAACAGAGAAGATACAGTACATGGGTTTAACGAGCAGAGAAGTTATCCTAAGGAGGTTATATTGCCATTGCTAAGGACTACCATGTTTGTGTCACTTGCTAAAGCAACCAACCAGCCAGGAAACAAGGTGACATAGCAAGGGTGGAGGATATTCTGGTAGTGAAGGGGTGGTGCTTGACCCCCTCAGTAGACACCGGCTCCCCAAATACTGGGACTGGTCTCATTGCACAGAATGCTGCATGACTGCGGCCTCCGCCTGCTGTGCAGTCATTAGCGAATGTTGTTCCAAAGTGTCCCCAATAGGGTGTGTTAAGCACCACCCACATAAGCATTATGGTACCGAATCCATTTTTCCTTCTACTCTTGAAATGTTCCCTGTGCCACTGGCTGCAATACAACCCCAAAGCATGATTGATCCACCCCCATGCTTAACAGTTGGACAGAGGTTCTTTTCATTAAATTCTGTGCCCTTTATTCTCCAAACTCCACAGAACTTGTTTCCAAAATGCATCAGGCTTGTCTATATGTTCATTTGCAAAGTTCAAATGCTGATTTTTGTGGTTAGGATGGAGAAGAGGTTTTCTTCTGATGACTCTTCAATGAAGACCATATTTGTACAAGTATATTTATAGTGGAATAGTGTACCACAACTCCAGTGTCTGCCAGATCTTTCTGGAGGGATCGTGCAGTCAAACGTGGGTTTTGAATTGCTTTTCTCACAATCCTGCGAGCTGTTCTGTCTGATATTTTTCTTGGTCTTCCAGATATTGCTTTAACATCCACTGTTCCTGATGACTGCCATTTCTTAATTACATTCCGAACAGAGGATATTGACATCTGAAAACGCTTTGCTATCTTCTTATAGCCTTCTCCAGCTTTGTGAGCTTCAACTATTTTAAGTTTCAGTTTTCTAGACAACTGCTTAGAAGAACCCATGGTTCTGATTGTTGGGGCAAGGTCAGATGAGTCTGGGCTTATAAAACCTTTGAGATTGACATCACCTGGTCTTCCCAGACGATGATTGAGAACAATCCATGACACTGGTAGGTCTCAGCTTTGCAAAGGGGGCAGTGCATGCTATATATTCTGCAGGGTGCCCAAACTTTTGAGGACACCATTTTTTTGTTTTCTGTAATTTTGAAAGTGTAAATGATGGAAATAAAATCTAACTTTTTTTGACATATTATAAGAATGTCTAATCTGTAATTTGATGCCTTTTGGAGATTTTTCCATTTTTCCTTGACTTCGTTATGCACATTAATACACATTTTTACCTGGGGTGCCCAAACTTTCGATCACCACTGTAGGTATTAATAGAGATACTTTCAGGTGAATGTTGCAGTAAAGTTTGCAGGGGCCCCTGAGGGTGATTGTGATGTGGCAACCATCCTTGTGTCAGAGACCTGAAGACAAAGGGCTAGATTCACAAAGGGCGTCCTAACTTTGCGGCGGCGTAGCGTATCGTGTTTACACTACGCCGCCGTAAGTTAGCGAGGCAAGTACATGATTCTCAAAGTACTTGCCTGCTAAGTTACGGCGGCGTAGCCTAAAGCGAGCGGGCGTAAGGGCGCCTAATTCAAAATAGGCTGAGAAGGCGTGTTCTATGTTAATTTGTGTTGACCTGACGTGATTGAAGTTTTTTAGGAACGGCGCATGCGCCGTCCGCCTACATGTCCCAGTGTGCAATGCGGCAAAGTATGCCGCACGGGCCTATTGGTTTCGACGTGGACGTAAATGACGTAAATCCCTATTCACGGACGACTTACGTAAACGACGTAACATTTTCAAATTTCGACATGGGAATGACGGCCATACTTAACATTGACTATGCCTCCTAGGGGCAGCTTTATCTTTAGGCGGCCTATCTCTTACAGAAACGGCGTATCTTTACTGCAACGGGCGGACGTACGTTCGTGAATAAGCGTATCTAGTGATTTACATATTCTACGCCGACCGCAATGGAAGCGCCACCTAGCGGCCAGCCTAATTATTGCACCCTAAGATAGGACGGCGCAAGCCGTCCTATCTTAGATAGGTTTAAGTGTATCTCTGTTTGAGAATACACTTAAACTTAGGTCGGCGCAGATTCCGAGTTAGGTCGGCATATCTACTGATACGCCGGCCTAACTCTTTATGAATCTAGCTAAAAGACAGTGGTAATGGGAAGACCCTTCATCCATTGTCCAACCAGCAAGGAACGCAGCTTCTCACACACAGAAACCAAGGTGTGGCACTGGAACTCAGAGTCTGCCTATCTGCTCTACAGTTTAGTCCCTAGTAGTTTCTAATCTGACATGCAACTGGACCTTAAACTATCAGAAATTGCCTCCGGATGGTTAACCTGTCTCTAGCCTATGTTGGTTATAGAGCTAAAACTACCAATAGAATCCCAGACCAGAAGGAACAGGGTTAACTAAAATAGCAGAGGCTGCATATAAATTCTACTGCAATAAATAGGTTCACCAAGTACATTGTGTACTTAAAAGTGGGGTATGCATGTAATATACTGGAAGGTGACCACTACACACATACATTATTACAGACCTAGGGCTAGATTTAGATAGATTAGCGGATCTTTAGATCCGCGTAATCTGTCTGATTTACGATCCGCCAGCGCAAATTTGAGAGGCTAGTGCAGTATCCAGAAAGCACTTACCTCGAAACTTGCACCGGCGGATCGTAACTCCCCCGGCGGAATTCAAATTCCGCGGCTAGGGGGAGTGTAGTATTTAAATCAGGCGCGTCCCCGCGCCGATTTAAATGCGCATGCGCCGTCCCTGAATTTTCGCTAGGACATCATTGGTTTCGGCGTGAACGTAAATTACGTCCATCCGTATTCGCGACCGACTTACGCAAACGACGTAAAAATTCAAAACTCGGCACGGGAACGACGGCCATACTTAACATTTGATACGCCGCATATAGCAGGGGTAAGTATACGCCGGAAAAAGCCGAATGCAAATGACGTAAAAAAAAAGCGACGGGCGGGCGTTCGTTTCTGAATCGGCGGAAACCGGAATTTGCATATTCGTCGCGTAAAAAACCGAAGCGCCACCTAGCGGCCGGCGGGAGATTGCAGCCTAAGATCCGATGGTATAAGTCACTTACACCTGTCGGATCTAAGGGAGATCTATGCGTAACTAATTCTTATGAATAGATCCGACCGTCGGATCTCAGGGATACGACGGCGTATCAGGAGATACGCCGTCGTATCTCTTTCTGAATCTCCCCCCTAGTTATCTGACACTGTTCAAGTAAGATAACAACAATAGGACAGAGTTAAGTCTGTCACAAGGATTTAGATGCACACTCTATGAAGCTATGGGCAGCTGCAGTTAAACTATTAGAGCATGAGACTACTTCCTGAATAGTCTCTGCCTATGGTCTGGGTGAAAATACAGAAGTAGTAGCCGCCCCTGTGAGTACAAGTTCATGTGGCTTAGTTTTCTGTCTGTCTCTCTCTCTCTCTCTCTCCACTTTCTGCTTCTGGGGGTCTGGGAAACAGGAAGTAATGTACATAAATATTCTCTCTGAACAGTAGAGCCACCTACAGACAGTAGAGGACAGTATACACCTACACCATTATTGTACCTTGTACATTGTTTGTGCGCTTTCTTAGAAAACAAACTCTTTAAAGCTCAGTCTTTATAGTTTTAGAATCTCTGGGGGTAATCCACAAAAGGGATACGCCGGCGTATCTACTGATACGCCGTCGTATCCCTGTTTCTATCTATTGAACTGATCCACAGAATCAGTTTACCATAGATAGGCAGAAGATCCGACATGTGTAATTGAATTACAGGCCCCATACACACGATAGAATTTATCCGCAGATACGGTTCAGCGGACCGTATCCGCGGATAAATCCTCTCTAAGATTTCAGAGGATTTCAATGCGATGGCGTGTACACACCATCGCATTGAAATCCGCGCTGAAATCCTCTGCCGATGACGTGTCGCGCCGTCGCCGCTATTATGACGCGGCGACGGGCGCGACGCTGTCATATAAGGAATTCCACGCATGAGTCAAGTCATTACGACGCGTGCGGGGAATCCCTTTAGACGGATGGATCCGGTAAGTCTGTACAGACGAGCGGATCCATCCGTTGGAATGGATTCCAGCAGATGGATTTGTTGAGCATGTCAGCAAATATCCATCTGCTGGAAATCCATCCCAGGGGAGATTTATCTGCGGATAAATATCCCACGGAGTGTACACACCATAGAATCTATCCGCTGAAACCCGTTTGCACGGATTTATCTGCGGATAGATTCTATGGTGTGTATGGGGCCACACTGTCGGATCTTAAGGATGCAATTCTAGGCCGGCCGCTAGGTGGCGAGGCCATTGCGGCCGGCCTAGAATATGCCTAGAATATGCAAATGAACACTTACGGCGATCCACGAACGTTCCGACGGGCCCGTCGCGCTAAATCTACGTCGTTTACGTCGAGTTACGCCGCGTAAAAATAGGTCCTATTTGACTAAGCCCTATTAAGTATGGGCGTCGTTCCCGCATCGAAATTTTCAACTATACGCCGTTTGCGTAAGACGTTCGTGAATGGCGCTGGACGCCATTTACGTTAACGTCTTAGAAAATGACGTCGGAGCGACGTCAGTTAGCTCAATGCACGTCGGGTAAGTTACCCGACGGAGCATGCGCAGTACGTCCCGCGCGGGAGCGCGCCTAATTTAAATGGGAATCGCCCATTTGTATTTGGAACGCCTTGCGCCGGACAGAGTTAAGTTACACCGCCGCAAATTTCCAGGTAAGTGCTTTGTGGATCGGCACCTAACTTGGGAGATTTGCGGCAGTGTAACTTAACTCTGAAAAGTTAAGTTGCGCTCGGCGGCTGTGGATCTGGCCCTCTGTACCCATTAGGGAGAATTTCCCTCACTTTCTGTTGAGACGAGCAGGAAGACAAGAGAAATATCCTTACAATATGGATATAGACAGCATTTCAAATCTAACACAGGGACTGCATCGCCTTAGCCAACTATGGGATAATAAGAAACATGAATGCATACATACTGTATAATATACACTGAAATCTGATGCCCCATACCAAAAGACTGTATAAAGAAGAAATCAGAAATAGGGATGTGGGCAACAGCTCAGCCACCAAAAGTTGAAGCTTTACATATTTTATTCATCAATGATATAAATAACAAAGATTGATAGTACTTTTGAGACTCATGGTTATATATCATTGATGAATAAAATAAGTCAAGTTTTCACTTTGAAAGCTAAGCTATTGTCAAGAGCAATATTTTTGATTTTTCCATTTGCAACATTTTTAGATTTGACAGAAAACCTTCTCAATGGGGACAGAGACAGAAATAAAAAAATAAAATAAAAATAGAATCTCTAACCTTTTGCTATTGTATCCTAAACTAAAATAATACATTTCAGTTTTAATATAACTTATTATTGTAACATGTAGAGATATATTGCAATTCACACCATGATGAATTTGTGGCACATTCCCAAGATTTCAATTAATCTCAGACAGATGAATTTTGGAATCCAATCACAGACAAAAAAAAAACAGAAAACTGCACAGGATCTTTTCATAATCACTGGACAGACCCTTCAACAAGGTTGAAGCTGCATCATATACAGTATATAAGCTGCACTTTGCTTGGAAAGTTGCACTTTGCAGAGCTTAGTGAATGTGGTGAAATGTCACTTTGAAATGAACACCCCATCATGCACAAGGGGAATTAAAAAAACAGCATTTTTGCTTGCACATGATTGAATGATGTTAGTCCGCAGAGCTTCACCTCACTCACTAAGGAAAATCCCCTTACAAAGTGCTACTTCCTTTGCACAATTATTAGTACAGTATGTTTGTGTGACGGTATTAGAATGATATCCCCGTCAAAGTCTTCCCTTCTTCCCATAAAGATAATCACCCGATATTCCACAAGGGGGAATATTCCTGGAGTCGCGGTGCCTCTTTCTGCCCAGCTCCCTCCAAGGCCCCTCCGGCTCATGGCTGTCACCCATGACCAGCTGACAATGGTGTTCCCTGTTGTCCGTAATAACAGATTGTACCGTGAGGACTTCGTAAAGGGTGTCCAATGGTTCTTCCTGACCCAGCTCCTGGAGATCCCAAGCCGAGTCTACACAATGGGCTGCTGCTGGTGGGCGGTACCCAGGTTGAGACCAATTTGACCTGGTGTCATTCATGGGGCAATTCTGCTTGAAGTGACCCAGCTGTTTGCACCGGAAGCAGCGTTGTTCGTTGTCCTCCTGGCGTGGATAGCGAGGGCTAGATGTCACCGGTCTGTTAGGAGGTTGGTATCTAGCGGCTGGTGGGTGTGAGGGCACCGTTGGTCGTGGAGGTTGTACCTGTGGTGTGACCTGGTTCGTCTTGCGAGTTTCCGCATATTCATCCGCCAACTTAGCGGCCTCTGGTAGAGTCATGGGCCTGCGATCTCTCACCCAGTCTTTGACGTCCGTCTGGATGTGATTGTAAAATTGCTCCAGGAGCATTAGTTGCAAAATGTCCTCTGCGGTGGTGGCCTGGCTGCTGTTAACCCAGTTAGAGGCCGACAGGGATAACTGGCATGCCCATTCCGCGTAAGAGTCTTTCGTGGTTTTGCGTGAGTCCCTGAACTTCTGTCGGTGGGACTCTGGGGTTACTGCATAACGAGCCAGGAGCACTTCTTTAACCCTGGAGTAGCTATGGATATCCTGATCTGGCACGGTCCGGAAAGCATCAGAAGCTTTGCCTGACAGTTTGCCTGACAATATTGCAACCCACTCTCTTCTAGCTATTCGGTGCAGGTTACATTGTCGCTCAAAGTCTGCCAGGTAGTTATCAATTTCACAGTCCTTTTCATCAAAAGCTTTAAAAGCGCTAAACGGAATCTTCCTTGTGTCTGCTGTGCTGTACTCACTGTTTGGAGAATGTGCAGCTGCTTGTCGGACTGCTGCCAGTTTTAACTGTAGTTCTGCGTCTCTTATTTGTTTAGCCTCCTGTAGTTCTGTGTCTCTTATTTGTTTGTCTCTTATTTGTTTAGCTTCCTTCGCTAACAGGTCCATCACTTTCAGCACCACATCCGCTGTTGGGTTCGGACCGAACCATGCTAGCTTCTCTCTCATTAGCTTGTTGGCTGGTGATTCCTCTTCCTGAATCACTGGTGTCTCCATCTCTTGTACTGCTGGCGTTGCTGCAATCCCGTCCTCCTGGTCTATCTCCATTAATTCTGCTATGATGACCCGCTTGGTTTTGTTGCTAGCAATCCTTCCACGAACTTCCAGTAGTTCTTCCAGTGTCTGCTTGGAATCCGGGTGTAAAGGGGAATAGAAGGGAAAATCCCGCTGCTTTCAACCATTTGTGACGGTATTAGAATGATATCCCCGTCAAAGTCTTCCCTTCTTCCCATAAAGATAATCACCCAATATTCCACAAGGGGGAATATTCCTGGAGTCGCCCCAATAAGCCACACATGCCAAGCTTACTGCTGGAACAACACACTTTAATGGTTTTCTTCTCAGCTTTTTATACAGTCCAAGACATTAAAGCAACAATGAGATCTCCACCCCCCCCTAATCACACACTAAGGCTAATTACTTAAACATTCTAGACAGGTCGGCACCGACTGATAATTATCATGTCTAATCACTGCACATTCCTTAAACAGCATAACAACAAACCACCTTCACACACTGAGTTTCCTAGGCAGACGTTTCGTCCCTGCATGCAGCTTGACACCTATTAACACCTCTGAGCATCAATAGGTTTTTAGACAGTGTTATCACACAATTAAAGGCCTTTCAAAAGCCAGCCTTATTTAACATATGACCAGTCTTCACAGAGAGATGAGTCACACATGAAAATACCTGTTACCTCTAACCCACAGCATTAAATTAGCAGGGAGAATTAAACTGAGACATATAGGCAATTGCATCACAGTTTGTCTTTCACAAACCAACCCCGTATCTCATAGATGAAAAACTGGTGGGGAAATCATTCAAAAGTTATCTTTCAACTTGCATTGTAGAAGGTATTATTACTTTTTGTCCAGGTTTCAACTGATTATTTTTTTTAACTTTGTAACAAATCCAACCATGGGTAGCTTTGGTTGAAAGAGGATGGATCAACAAACTTGTATGGCCAGCAGAGGTGGCTCTTTAATTAGGTGGCTGCCCAAGACCTCGCAATCACAGGGACTTCGCGGCCACCTAATCTGCCTAATTAAAGAGCCACCTCTGGGTATTTAGGACCATGGCTGACAAAAATGGAGAGAGAGGACTGGAACTTTTGCTTTGTGTCTTGTGGAGGAGGCGGGGTCAGCGCTGTGTTGTCCAAGGGAGTTGGAGAAGGGGAGGAGACACCTTCCAGCAGCCGGAGCAAAATAATAATGCAATTAAATATTCTCACTGCACTGGAGCCGCAGGTCTTCCCCAGTCACCCCCAACTGGGGTATCCTCAAAAAGGATTCCAACACACCTAGAGGAGGCATATGTCTGGTTACCAGTGGTGAAGAGGGGTAGGGGGGGGTCCTGGGGAGAAGGGTTGTCGGGGCTGCCCTTCTCCAGGACTGTCAATCAGGGCGGGGGGATCAGGGGCTCCAGCTGAAAGATGGAGCTACTGTGCCACAACCCCATTCTGCATATGGCTGCTACCACCATAAGAGAGAGCCAGGCCCCCATCTGTCCTCCTCCAGCCTCTCTGAGCCACAGCAAATGGCCATTATACCCACCCCCTATCCCCATCTCTTCCACTCCCTTCCTCCTGATTATCAGTGCCACAAACAGTAAAGACAGCTCAGTTCTTTACCTGTGTCCCAGTGTGCCTGTCTGTGATTGACAGTCCCCGACCCCTCCCTCATCCTCGCCTATGCAGTGCCCCACTGTGTTGAGAAATCCCAGCTCATTCCAGTGCTGATCCTCAGCTTTGGTGGGGCAGCCACTCTGCATCCTGCGCTAGCACTGCCTGCTGATTGGCTATTCTGTTGCTATTTCCAGACAGGAGCTCTTCGTCCCTTACAGGGAGTCCTGGTGGGACCTACTGCTGTCCGACTGGGATGACGAGACCTCTGAGGTGGTGAAACTCGCATGGAGATAGAGAGCACTTACACTAGTACCGAGATAGAGAGCACTGAAATAGAGATGACTGACACCAGCACTGAGATAGAGATGACTGACACCAGCATTGAGATAGAGATGATTGACACCAGCACTGAGATAGAGATCACTGACACCAGCACTGAGATACAGGAACTGACACCAGCATTGAGATAGAGAGCACTGACACTAGCACCAAGATAGAGAGCACTGATACCAGCACTGAGAGAGAGAGAGCACTGAGATAGATATCACTGACACCAGAACTGAGATAGAGAGCACTGACACCAGTACCAAGATAGAGAGGACTGAGATAGAGATCACTGACACCAGAACTGAGATAGATATCACTGACACCAGAACTGAGATAGAGATCACTGACACCAGCACTGAGATACATGGAACTGACACCAGCACTGAGATACAGGGAACTGACACCAGCACTGAGATACATGGAACTGACACCAGCACTGAGATACAGAGCACTGACACCAGCACTGAGATAGAGAGTGTTGATACCAGCATGAAGATAGAGAGCACTGACACCAGCACCAAGATAGAGATCACTGACACCAGCACTGAGATAGAGATCACTGACACTAGAACTGAGATAGAGATCACTGACACCAGCACGGAGATAAAGGGAACAGACACCAGCAGGGAGATAGAGAGCACTGACACCAGCAGGAATATAGAGAGCACTGACACTAGCACCAAGATAGAGAGCACTGATACCAGCACTGAGATACAGGGAACTGACACCAGTACCGAGATAGAGAGAACTGAGATAAAGATCACTGACACCAGAACTGAGATAGAGATCACTGACACCAGAACTGGGATAGAGATCACTGACACCAGCACTGAGATGTATAGCTGATACTGGAGTGAGTTCATATAGAAAGCGGCTTGAGGAGATCAGCAGCACTGAGATGTACCAATTCACTTATCTCATTTGATTATTATTATTATTATTCTTGAGTCATGCTTTGCAGTATTAGCATTTACATTTTGGCAGATGTTCCAGGGAGTTGAATAACTTGTTGGCTTTTTTTATATCTCTTGATGATTCTGGAGGCACCTTCTTTGCACCCGAACTGGAATTTTTACCTGACACAGAAAATCCATTTCCACGCTGCTTGTGTCTGTAATTTTCCATTAAAGAGAATGTAGTAAGCTATTACACAGACTCCTGCTGTAATCAGATCAGTGGAGAGCTCCAATGAATGAGGAGGTAAAGCCAGGAAAGCACACAAGGTGATCTCCTGTGGGAGTCTCTGTGATTTATAAAAATAGAAGTATCAGTGTGGAGTAGACTGATCTTTTACTGTTTGTAAGCATCAGCCAGCTATGCATGGGTTCATATCTACATTCTGGTGACACAAACCCTTTAAAGAAGTATGGTGTGTTCCTTCTCAGCAACACCAACACATCTTGTCAAGATAAAGACCTGTAACTGAAATCCACCAAGTCACATATTGCTGTAATCATTGAATAGAAGCCCTATAAGAATTGTCAGGAACCAATTTTAAGAGCAACTTATTTGTTTAAGAGCTGTAAAATGCAAGCAAATTCAACAAATTGTTTGCAGAAGATTACTTGTAAGAAGATGATTACAGGAATATGTGCAGAAATAAACTGCCCAAAAATGGCACATTGCAAATTTTGGTGCATATTGGTAGGCAATCCTTTGAGTGATAGAGTGGGACCTGATAACTATCAAACCTCAGATACATCCAATTTCATTACCCCGGGTGGAGGTGCTTGGTTTGCACCCCCTCCATTCCAACATCACAATGCCCCCACCTTGTCCGGTGCCTCTTTGGCCCCCAACGGTTCTTCGGATTGGGGTTTTCACAGGCCCGGTCAGGGCACCAAAAGGTTAGGCGAAAGAGGAGAGGGACTAGAGGGGGGAGGAAACGCAGGGCAGCCCAAACGCTCCAAAACCTAGGGGGTAGGGGCATCTTTAATTTGAGCACAAAAACCTTGACAGATTCTGAAAAATCCCTGTTGGATAAGGGTCTTAAATTTGCACCCCCTCAGAGTCTGAACAAGTTCGGAACATACATGGACATACACAAATTCATCAGGAAAATCAATATTAAGAAGTACATGGTCGGCATATCTCCCACTAATAAATATTTTCATAACGGCTATGTACACTCTGGCCTGTCCTATTCATCTTTATTCAACCCTCCCGGTGGACTGGCACCGTCCCTGAAAATTTTTAGGGGTGTTTTACTTAGAGACCTGGAGGCAATGGATATAAAGAAAGCTAGACGCAATAAAGTTTTACAGGAGGGATTAGATTCCCTTTGTAAGATCAAGGAATTAGTTATCAGACCGGCGGATAAGGGCATTATCGTTCTTGACAAAGTAGATTATTTGAGGGAGATGCATAACATCGTGGATGATGCCAACACCTACTCTAGCCTACCCGGTGATCCCAAACTTAAGTACAAAAGAGAGTTGGAAATTCTAGTGGAGAGGGGAGTGTTTGAGGGTATACTTACGGTTAAGGAGAAACTTTTCCTTATACCCAAGGCCCCCCGGACTCCGACTATTTACTATCTTCCAAAGTTGCATAAGGATCCAGTCTGCCCCCGGGACGTCCTATAGTAAGTGGTATTGATTCCATTACTTCCCGGGTGGGCAGATATATTGATTTTTATTTGCAACCTATAGTGAAGAAAATCCCCTCCTATGTTAAAGATTCGAGGCATATCATGAACATCCTGTCTGACCTTACGGTCACTTCCGGGATGTGAATGGTTACCATCGACCTGAAGTCCCTTTATACCATCATACCCCACAATTTGGGAGTGGAGGCGGTCCACTATTTTCTTTCCAAGGAATCAGGGCTCTTTATTCATTATGGCCTTATTAAAATTTGCGGCCGCATCAAACTATTTTTGGTTTGAAAATTAATTCTACAGACAGGACACGGGAGTAGCCATGGGGGCCAAATATGCCCCGAGTTTGGCTAATTTGTTCATGGCCAAGTGGGAGGAGGATGTCATCCATTCGGAAGTTATACCCCAAGTTGCCCTTTGGGCAAGGTATATTGATGACATCCTCCTCCAATGGACCGGCGAACATCATGACCTCATTGAATTTATCAATGAGCTCAATTCTAATAATAGGGGGATAGAGCTTAAATATGAGGCAAGCCAGACCAGCATTCATTATCTGGATCTGAAGATCGGGATTAAAGATGGTGCATTTTCTACGTCTACGTATTTCAAGGATACGGATCGCAATGCATTTATCCCCATAGACAGTTGCCATCATGCCCCCTGGCTGAAGGGAGTCCCCAAAAGCCAATACCTTAGGTTGAGGAGGATCTGATCCCCATGAGTTTTTGATCCAAGCTGGTGTCCTTACCGACCGCTTATTAGAGAAGGGTTATTGCCCAGAATCCCTGAGGGAATCACTCAATCAAGTTAAGGCCATGGATAGGAGTGAACTATTACGGGAAAAAGGGTTGGTTGGGGTGAATAATCATTTTGAGGGTGTGCCATTTGTCACATCATATTCTATTCAACATCGGTCTATCTCCCATTTGATTCAAAAACACTGGCATATTGCCAGGAGTGATCCGGTGTTGAAGGATATCTTGCCCCCAAAACCCAAAGTGATTTTTAAAGGGGTTCAGTCCCTCAGAAATAAAATTTCAGTCAACGTGATTGACCCTCCCCTCAGAGGCATTGGCTTCTTTGATCAACTCAAAGGGTATTATAAATGTAAGAAGTGTCGGGTTTGTGCCTTTTACCAAGGAATTTAAGATCACACCGTGTATAACATGTGCTTCAACAGGGGTAGTATACCTGTTACAATGCCCTTGCGGCCTACAATATGTAGGCCGGACCAAAAGGTCCTTCCAAATAAGGGTAAACGAGCACATTACGAACATCTTAGCAGGTTTCAGGAACCATTCCGTGTCAAACCATTATAGACTAAAACATAAGAAGGACCCTTCTAATACTCTATTCCTAGGAATAGATAAGTTTAAGGCACACTGGAGGGGCAGCAATTTGGTCAGGGAAATTTTCCAAATGAAGATGGGGTGGATACATCGCCTGAAATCCTACACCCCCCACGGATTAAACATTGAAACCGATGTGAACGCCTTTATAAATAATGCCTGATGTGAACTTTTTGTGAAGGGCACCTATGGGGACAGATGTTTATTAAGAATGTACATTTTTTAATATAAATATATTTTTAAATATACTTCTCCAGGTTATGAAAGAAATTTCTTTCTTTCTTTATTTATTATTTTTATTTAATATATATTTTCATGCAAAATATCTACTAATTAGGTATTTCACTTGTATATATATAATTTTTCACTAATTTTCACAGATATATAGTGTGGATATTAAGTAATAAAAACATTTTTTTCACCCACGGATGCCCTTTTAGGCACTCTATGCCCCCTATGGGGCTCTTTTTCTCAAACTGGCGATTTTTCCTAGTGCCACCAAGGCCAAAGGTCGTGTCTTTTAGCATGAAGGGCATCTTAGTTGTTGCCTATCACTTTATATAAGGATCTAATTTTGCTTCTAACTATTTGCATTTAGATCGAAATTTTCCTTTAGCAGTTCTCATTTAGAGTTGTTTTTTCACAATTTTTCACCTATTCCCCATGTTAGGGGATTTAATTTATATACACGGTTAGGATTCTCATTATTCTTTTTTAATATATTTTAATATATTTTAATATAGTTTTTGGCCACAAGATGGCGAGGGTTGCAAAGAGGGAGGCATCTTGTGCCGGATGTACTTTTTTCCCCTCCGTGTCGACACTTTCGTCTTTCTTCAATTACAGACATGTATTGAGTCGTATTATTTGTAACAACCTGGAGAATCAATTTGGCAGGTTTTTCAAATCTAAATTTATACTTAATTTTTAGAGTTGATATAAGCCCTGGCTGCGTTACGCCGCGCTGCTAGAATGGGCATGCTTACCTCAACAAAGATGGTGTTTTTGGTTCCACGGGATCGCCCTTCACAATGAGTGGTTGCTATTTATTGGTGTCTCACTGCCGCAAGCCCTACCCCCATTGAGAACGTCCGACTAGTGACGAAACGCGTCTGGGAGGCTACGTCAGTGACGTCACCACGCTAAGGAGGAGGGCTCCTTCAAGCCAGCCGGCTTTTGAAAATTATCTGTTTATATGCTGTTTTTATTCCACGATGTTGTAAGTACATTACTTTATTTTATTAAACTGTTACCTTGCGGTATCACGCTATTGCGTCCTTCTCTTGTACCCATATGATCCAATATTTGGGGAGGCTATTGGTCCACTCGTCACCCTGGGGAAGCCATAATCTGTGGCTGGCTTGCAGTCTTCCGCTAGGAGTTTGTTTGCTACGAGTTCTGGAGAGACCTATCGGTGATCCGAGACGAATCGTTCTATCCAGTGTCCCTGAGGCATCAAAAGGCCGTGGCTGGGCTATAGCCAAACGTTTGAAAAGCTTGCCATCTGGTAAGCTGCTTACTATTGCGGTGGAGGGCTGACACTGATTGTATGCATGTCACCTGGTGGTCTGGAGTCTCAGAAGTATAACCTTAATATGCTAGACTTTAAGGAGTCTTCACCTGCAGTTCAATGAACAGTGTAATTCAGCTTTACCAACACTCAGTGCATTCGTTGGCTACCATAGACTTTTTTGGCTCAATCTTATAACTGTTTTTCTGTATTGAATTATTGATCTCAATATTGGTTTAGTGGTATTTTGTTTTTTGTTTTTTGTTTTTTGGCGCAGCTTTTTATTTTCCAAATGCTTTCCTTTTTATGTCTTCATAAAAAGTACTTTGAATCGGGGGCGTGTCCTGATGTGAACAGCGGCCGACGTGTTTGTGGGGACCTCCAGCATTCCTGACCATAATCCGTAGCCATCCGTGCTTCTATTAGCCTGAACCGAGCCGACATCCACGTCAGTCTGTCTCCCTCAGTCCCCTGCAGTGTCCTGGGCCATTATTTTGCAGTGGCTCCGCCAGTGGTCTCCTGCCCAGCACAGCTCAGTCCTCCCGTGCCCGCCGACATCTTGCTGGCATGTGTCTCTTGGGAAAGTGCAGATCCCGGCCTGTCTGGAGGTAGGGACGGTCAACAACCCTCTCCTATCTGCCCATCCGTCTACCTACCACGGTCCGGAGGCCTGTCTGACCCTTGGTGGATGTCCGTAGTGGCACGATCCAGTCTAGTGAGGCCTGTAAAGAACCACAGTTTCCTGAGCTGCTATCCTGCGAGAGGGAGCCGCGGTGGGCCTGGCCGAGCTTCCGGTCCTCGGATCTTCTATAACCATGCACCCACCCAGTCACCGCTGCACACCACTGTTATGGCCTAGTGTGCTGCCAGAGACTGCCTTTATGTGCCAGCAGTGGTATCCTGGAGTTTACAGCCCTCTACCATTTGCCTACCTCTACTCCACTGCTCTGGGCCTCTTTCACCCTCGGCCTTATCTCCCCACTAACCTGCCAACTGTGTGCCTGCTGCTGAGTGATCTGTGACTGGCGATCTCCTGTGGTCTGACAGCTACAGCCAGCTTGGGTAGTCTCTTGCTGTCTCCTGGAAGCTTCTTTGGGCATGATTGTCTGTCCTCCATAGGTGTCCCTCTTGGCAACTTACCAAATGTCCTCCTCCAAAAAGGGAAGGGGAACTCCAGACCAGCACATTGCTACAGGTGCCACCGCCCTCTTCCCTGCAAACAAACCCCATCCTGGTCGGGCGTATTCAGGCTTTGCTGGCCGACCTGGAAATGGACCCCAGTGAGGCCCCAGTGGCAGAGGGGCCATCCCCACCATCTCAGGACAGCACTGCCACAATCCCGGCTGAAATTAAGCAGAGCAAGACTTTGCTGCTGGTGTGCATTGACCACCTCGCTGAGGAGTGTAATTTCATACGGAACGACCTGGACAAGATAAGGGGGAGAATGTCCGAAACTGAATCCAGAGTATCGGCCACTGAAGACCTTACGGCTACTCATGCCACCTCCATTGCTGAGCTACAACACACAGTTCGATCCCTTGTCGCAAAGTCGGATGACGCAGAAAACAGGCTGCGGCGCAACAATGTCAGAGTCCTTGTTCTGCCAGAGGGAGAGGAGGGGGATCACCCTGCTGTATTCGCGGAGGAGTTCTTCAAAAATCTCCTGAGCTTTGCGGATGTTCCTGCTACATATGTGGTCAAGAGGGCCCACAAACATTCCACACTCAAGTATGGCAACACCGCCGTTTTTCCTTGACTTTTCAGCAGAGTTGCAGAGGAAGAGAAAGACCTTCACTGATGTCCGCAGACGACTCAGGGATAAGGACATTAAATACAGCATGCTTTACCCCAGCCACTTGCGAGTCCAACATGGCAGAGCGGTCTGCTTTTTTGACAACCCAGCAGATGCTGCTGAATGGCTGACCACCTTGCAATGAAAGATTCTTCTCACTAATCCACCTGATCCACGGTTCTTTCACATCCTGGTCTGCTCTATCCTACTTTGATCCCTATAAATACCGAGGTTACCCCAGACGTACCTCTACACATGACCCACACTTCACCCCCCCAATTTGTTTTGTTGTTCTCTAAGAGTGGAGGACCCGGTGATCTATCGCTACCTAGAGCAATCCCGCGACCTGGAGGGGCTATACAACTGCTCCCAATTGCCCGGTCCTCATCACTGTGATGGGATGCGGATTCCCTCACGCTTGACTACTGTTATAGGTTGAACTCATGCTGGGGTTATCCCAGGAACTTTGAGCTTCCAGTAGGCGACATCTGTTATCAAGTTTAGGGTAAAAACTGCCTTGGCGACAGTTGGGGTTATGCCAGGCAGTAGGGCGTTACATGTACATTTGGTTAGTTATCACACCTGCTCAGGTTTCACACCATTTCCTTTATGGAAATATGTGGTCTTCATCTTGTTTATTCCTCCTGTTCACCTCTTGTGTCTCCGGAATCCCTGGACTGCTGCATTGACTGGACTGCCTCCGCAATGGGGCTATGGTCAAGACATTAATGGAAATAGGTCTGTGGTGCTCCTACTGTCATTGTGCTTCTCTATTATAAATGGGTGTAGATTTAAGGTTGATATTTTGAAATATTAGAGGACTGAATGACAGGGTGAAAAGATCATTATTGTTTAAATGTTTGCAGTCTCATAAACCTCACATTTTGTTTCTCCAAGAAACTCACCTGACGGGCAGTAAAATCCTAGCACTCAAGCTGCATGGGTTAAGCAAGGGTTTCATGCCACTTATTCCTCCTACGCGAGGGGTGTGACTATTCTGCTGAACAAGTCGTTTCCTTGCTCGGTAGAACAAGTCTTCATTGATCCAGGGGAGAGGTACCTCATCCTAATTCTTGAAATGTATGCGCAACACTGGGTAATAGTCAATGTGTATATCCCTCCTCCGTTTGACCTGTACACCATCCTCACGAAAATAGCCCACCTCCAGGTCCAAAATATTATAGTTGGAGGGGACTTTACGCCATCCTAGATCATAGCAAGGACACTACTAATCCCCTTAGACCTGCCCCCCCCTGATTTGGACCTCTGGGCGGACACTTTTGGTCTCCAGGAGATCTGGCGGTGGAAGCATCCGGAGGATAGGACGTACTCGTATATCTCAGCATCGCATAGGTCTGGGTCTCGCATAGACTTAATATTCGGGTTGTCCTCTGCTCTGTCTCATGTCGGGGCAGTCTCTGATCTCCCGGCCGTTCTCTCAGACCACTCACCACTGGTACTTGGCTTGACTCTGGGTACCTCCCGCGACCCGGGATGCTGGAGGCTGGCATCCCATTGGAAAGAAAATCCTCAAATTCAAGAGTTGGTGGGGCCCAAACTCACAGAATACTGGAGGATAAATGAGGGGTCTTCTTCCCTTGATGTGGTCTGGGAGGCGAATATGTCTCCTCTATCAAAGCATTGAGAACCGGCTTTGCGTCACAGACCGCTCAATTGGAACAGAGGGAAGGAGAGGCACTGGAACATTTTACGGGTCATCCAACACCTGAGAATTATACTACCCTAGCCCAAGCAGGAAGAGATTTGAAGCTCCATTACACTTCACTGGTGCACTCTGATGCACGGAAGTTTGTTGCCAAGCTTTTCGAATCAGGGGACAAAAATGGCAAACTGCTGGCCAACATGGTGGCAGAACCCACGCTTCAAACAGTAATCCCTAGAATTCAGACTTCCACTGGTTGCCAGGTTACAGACCCCGAAGGTATACTGAGTGAATTTCATCTCTTTTATGGCAACCTGTACGATGACCCCTTTTCAGGCTCAGCTGATGCCAGGTTGGAGGAACTAGGGGGAATTACTTTGCCTCTCCTTTATGAGGAGGACAGGGTCGCACTAGATAAACCCTTATTACGTCAGGAAACAGAAGATGAAATTTACTCCTTGCCCAACAATAAATCCCAGGGCCCTGATGGTCTACCTGGGGAATGGTACAAAACACATGCTACTTTACTGGTCCCCAAACTAACTCAGTTATTCGCAGATTGCCTGGAATCCGATAGGTTGCCTGATAGCATGTATCTGGCACATATAGTACTGCTGCCTAAACCAGGGAAGGACCCCAATAGCTGCTCATCCTATAGACCCATTTTGTTGCTGAATTACGATCTTAAGATACTTACTAAAGTATTGGCCAACAGAATCATGAAGGTTTTACCATCTCTTGTCAATATAGATCAGACCGGCTTCATGCCCGGCAAATCCACAGACATAAACATTAGACGGGTCTTTACCCATCTCCAGCTCCCACCTGAGGAGACTGCTTCCCTGGTCTTGGTGTTCCTTGATATCGAAAAGGCTTTCGGTACAGTTAGATGGTCCTATATGATGCAGGTTCTGGAGGGCTTTGGCCCCACCTTCCGGAATTGGATCAGCTTATTATATAGGGCCCCTACGGCCCGTATCAAGTTAAATGGCAGGCTTTCACCCCCCTTTCCGCACTGTTTGCTCTGGTGATAGAGCCCCTAGCTGAGGCCTTGCGGAGGTCGGGGGAGGTGTCTGGGATACGGGTAGGCTCGGTGTTCAAGAAACTGGCATTGTATGCGGATGATTTAATCCTCTTCCTCAGGGACCCTGGTCCCTCGCTCACCGAGGCGCTTCGGCTTCTGGGCCCTTTTGCGACTCTCTCTGGCCTCCGAACCAACTGGAGCAAATCACTCATTTTACCCATAGATCCTGGGGCAAAAAGGCTGAGGGATCCTGCTTCATCTCTGCAATGGGCCAACACAATTAGATACCTAGGGATCAATATCTCTTCCAATACCCAGGATTTTTTCAAACTTAACTTATCCCCGGTGCTGCAGTGGTGTAAATCAAAATTGAAGGCCGAATCGAATCTCCCATTGTCTCTTATAGGGAGAATTAATTTAATAAAAATGAAACTACTCCCGGTCCTGTTGTATATCTTCCGACACTCCCCGGTCTTGATTCCCAAGTCTCTTTTCCAGCAGCTAGACTCCTCAGTGGCTTCCTTCGTGTGGCAATCACGCCCAGCTAGATTCAGTAAAAAGATCTTGCGTAGGCTATGGACACGGGGGACTTGCCTGCCCAGACTTTCACACCTACTGTAGATGACCGCGATATTGTGTTAATCTCACTCCCTTTCTCGGCGAGATTGACCACCTACTAGCCCCATCGCGGGAGCCAGTGCCGAGCTGGCTCGCCACGATGGGAACAAGCCGTCATAGAAGCGACGGGGATCTGACTTGGATTCCCACCAATTCTAGCCGCGGCGTTTGATATGAATCATAAGGGGGAACTCCACGCCAAATTTTAAATAAAAAAACAGCATGGGTTCCCCCCCAGGGGCATACCAGGCCCTTAGGTCTGGTATGGATTGTAAGGGGAACCCCCTATGCTGAAAAAACGGCGTGGGGGTCCCCCCACAATCCATACCAGACCCGTATCTAAGCACGCCGCCCGGCCGGTCAGAAAGGAGGGGGGACGAGCGAGCGCCCCCTTCCTGAACCGTACCAGGCCGCATGCCCTCAACATGGGGGGTTTGGGTGCTCTGGGGCAGGGGGGCGCCCTGCGGCCCCCCACCCCAAAGTACCCTGTCCCCATGTTGATAAGGACAGGGCCTCTTCCTGACAACCCTGGCCGTTGATTGTTGGGGTCTGCGGGCGGGGGGCTTATTGAAATTTGCAAGCCCCCTTTAATAAGGGGGCCCCAAGATACCAGCCCCCCTCGCTAGGTGAATGAATATGGGGTACATCGTACTCCTACCCTTTCACCTGGAGGAAAAGTGTAAAAGAAAATAAACACACATCACAGGGTTTTAAAATAATTTATTAGTCAGCTCTGGGGGGTCTTCTCCGCTCTCCGGGGGGTCTTCTCCACTCTCCGGGGGGTCTTCTTCCATCTTTTCCGCTCTTCGCTGTCATCTCGGCGCTCCCCGGTTCTTCTCCCACTCGCTCTCCGGTGCCTTCTTCGGGGGTGGCCGCCGATATCTTCTTTTAGCTCTATTACTAGCAGCGGCGCAGCCCGCTCTTCTTTGCCGTCTTCTGCCTTCTTTTCTTCCGATGTTGACGCAGCACTTCTTCCCGCTGTAATGCCGCATGCGCGGCTCGCACTGATTTATATAGGCCTCTTATGGCGTCACAGTCCCATCATGCTCTGGGACCCACATTGCCGTCTTCTGCCTTCTTTTCTTCTGATGTTGACTCAACGCTTCTTCCCGCTGTAATGCCGAGTGCACGGCTCGCACTGATTTATATAGGCCTCTTATGGCGTCACAGTCCCATCATGCTCCGGGACCCACATTTCCGATATAAATTTGTTCTCTTTCTAAGTACGACGGAAAAAGTCCGATGGGCCATACACACGGTCGGAATATCCAATGAAAAAATTCCGTCTGACCTTTTTCATCGAAAATTCCGACCATGTGTATTGTTTAAATCAGGGATGATCATAAATAGAATGCCCAGGGGAGGGCTGGCAGGGGGGCAGGGTGGAAATCTCCCCCCGGGCTGGTGACACTATGCACAGCCACTGGCCGCCACTATCACATGCTGTTTTTACAGAGCAGGAAAATGCCTGCTGGAGCTCTGTTAACACAGGTCACAGCCGCTGCTCACCTCCCGCTGTGCAGCCGTGCCTGTGTCAGCTCCGAGGTAGATGGCTGCAGAGCTGAGCTATGTCTTGTCTCACACATAGCTCAGCCTCAGAGCATACCAGCGCTGACATCCCCTTCTCTCTCTGCACAGGAGAGATAGAGCTCATCTGCTCCTCCTCCTTCTGAGTCTGCCCTGCCCACACTCCCGGGCATGTGTGGGCACTGGACAGGAAGTTTGAACCCAAAAAAGCATCAGACAGCCTGCCTGCGCCTCAGCCTCCATCCTGGTAAGCTCACCCTCTCTAGTCTCTCCTGCCTTCCAGTGTATAAAAAGGGGTTCTCTGTGGACTTTGTTAAAGGAAAGGGGGGCAGGCTTTGGTGAGCATAGACCCTCTTTACACAATAGTCCACAGCATGCACCCTTAAATCAAGTTTCCCAGAACACCCCTTCATCGGATCTGATGTATATGGGGTCTGTGTGGACTCTGATGTATATGGGGTCTGTGCGGACTCTGATGTTTATGGGGTCTGTGCAGACTCTGATGTAAGGGGAGGCTCTGTGCGGACTCTGATGTAAGGGGAGGCTCTGTGCGGACTCTGATGTAAGGGGAGGCTCTGTGCAGACTCTGATGTAAGGGGGGCCTCTGTGTGGACTCTAATCTAAAGGGGGCCTCTGTGAGGACTCTGATGTAATGGGGGCCTCTGTGCAGACTCTGATGTAAGGGGGGCCTCTGTGCAGACTCTGATGTAAGGGGGGCCTCTGTGCGGACTGTGATGTAAGGGGGGCTCTGTGCGGACTCTGATGTAAGGGGTGCTCTGTGCGGACTCTGATGTAAGGGGAGGCTCTGTGCGGACTCTTGTGATCATGAAAAATCTTAATTTCCTCGATTCATCACTTTTCCACGCTCTATGGACCACTTGACTGGATTTGCCCCCCAGGCCTAAGGCTGCCAGCCTTCCCCTGAGCATGGCCACCTCAGCTTTAGCTCTGCAGCTTCCAGTGTCACCTCTCTGCCTTCAGGCAGCTCACTCGACAAGGAAACAGCACCATCACCTTGCAGAATCACAGTCAAGTAAAAAGTAAAAGAAACACTGGAAGCAGTATAGCAAGATTGTGTAAATCACAAGACTGACTAAACTTTCCTCAAATAGGTAAAAATCTCTTTCCACTATACAGTAAAACCTTGGTTTGAGAGTAACTTGATTTGATAGCGTTTTGCAAGACAAGCAACAATTTTTAATACATTTTGACTTGATATACAAGATATACAAGATGATATACAAGTAGCGCCATGTCAAAACTGAGTAGTAGCCCTGGTTCACATTGATGCTACTTTGAAATCGCACTACAGTACTTCAGCGTAATTTCAAAGTAGAAAGGTCAGCGTGATTTCAGGTGCTACTTGATAGACATCTGTGTGTCTTCATGCACAGATGTCTATTGAAGTCGCACCTGAAATCATAAAAAGTAGTGCAGGAACTACTTTTGCAAATCGGTGCAGCGCTGCAAAATCGGTCTCACATCAATTAGAACAATGTCATTGCCTCCAATAGGCTGCAACTTTTGATGCAATTTGATCTTTCAAATCGCATGATAAATCACTCCAATGTGAACCTAGGCTAAAAGAGAAGAGAGGCGCCTTTAAGTGTTGCAATATGGTTACATTTAATAAAGGTACAACATTTAGCGCCTCTCTTCTCTTTTATGATCTGGAGCTCTTGCTGGATTTTTCTCCTAATCCCCTTGTGGATGGACATTTTATGGTTACGTAACCTGGTCATATTGCTATAATCTTATTATATGGACTATAAACTCAAGGACCTATGAATAAATGGTTGGGGAACGAATCAATTGAGTTTTCATTATTTCTTATGGGGAAATTTGCTTTGATATATAAGTGCTTTGGATTACAAGCATGTTTCTGGAGCGAATTATGTTCTCAATCCAAGGTTTTACTGTATGTATTTAGTTGTTGCTGTTTAGGAATATGGTTACGATCTGTTGCTACTATGGGTTCGAGGGGAACCCTGCATGCTCAAAGTGCATGTAGGCAGATAGAGATAACGCTGCTGAGGTTGGGAATGTCAGAGCTTAATGTGTTTCCTGATTATTTTCATGGCAGGCTTTACTGGGTCCCACCCACTGGTTCTGTGTATTATAAAGGGACAGTGGTCTGTCCGTACCCAGAAGGTCGGGTTGGGTCAAGTCGAGACAGGTTAGGCTCCCGGACTCACTCGCACACGAGAAGCTGTTGATACCGCTGCTAGACTCCATCCTGTTGGCCTGCTGAATATGCAGAGTCTGGGATGACAAGTATCCACATCTGCCCTCAGGACCCTGCTACAGTCTATATGAGCTGCTAGAGCTTGCAGTCTGTCCTGAAGACGCCAATCCTTGATACTACCATTATGGAGTCTTTCCTTTGCAGGTGCGCTGGGGAAGCCACAATCTTCAGTTAGGGATTAGGGATGTTAAGAAAAGACTGCACTTTATGTTGAACTGTCGTGTTAACATATTCTTCAGTAAAGCTTTCAAAATGTTGCTTCTGTCTGGCCAAAAGTTATTTAAGGGGTGTAATGTAAATTACCAGCAAATATAGTCTACAGCTCGGGTAACAAAGCACATTAGGGCATGAAGATGATGGATGGTACAAGAATAAATACAGTGCAAAGTAGTGGTTCCCAGGGGTAACAGGTTTTTCTAGCAGCGTGTACATGTGTCAGGTGGCATAGCTTCTAGTAGGAGGAGTTGTTGTCAGCAGTCTCTCCATAAGAAAGTCCATCTCCTTTAGCAACAGGAGCAAATCAGCACTGCATGAGGTCCCCAACATGTAGACAGGTATAGAAGAGTTGAGTGAAGTTCACACATGGAGTCAGCACTAGATGCACAGAGGGGTTCCATACCATTACTATGAGTGAGGTAGCAGTGATACACTGGACAGGTGTAGAGGGCATTGGCTCTGCGCATCCCTCCTAATTGCACAAGTGACCATGGTGGTGTATGAGTACATCGAGAGAAAGTTTACTAGGCATGAGTCGACTGTTCAAGTAAAGTACCCCAAGTACCCCATGTGTAAGGTAGTGACCCTAACCAAAGTACCCAGTGTAACCCAAAACAACCCACCCCGGCATAGGCCTCTCATGTGACCCTTGTTGGGCACCCGACATGAAGGGAAACATGGAGGATGACGACCACCACATCGCCCTACTTCTGCAAACATGCAGTCCTGGAAAATGAAAGTGGATGTAAACCCTCTCCTATACCCAGTGAAGTGAACATCTTCAGATGATACACAGGGATGAAACAAATCCCCCTACAAGTATGCATGTATATCTGTTGTGTTTTCATGTATATCTGCTTGCTATATTCTTTGGAATTCTAACATTGTGTTAGAATTTTTACTTCTTCATTCAGCAGTAGGAGTGGATTTGTGGCATACACTGTGTGACAGCTGATTGGAGGAAAGGCACTCACCCCCCACTCCACATAGGCAGAGGAAGGAATGAATGTGCAGAGCTGTGCTGTAACAGGAAAAGCTTTCTGCTAATCTATTTATAGCACCAATCCCAACACAAATTTCAGACTGGTTTTATCTCGGTTGTCGGAAGTTATCATGCTGATAACAGAGGAATGAAACCACAGAAAGACACAGGACTTATGCCCTGTACACACGATCGGTTCGTCTGATGAAAACGGTCCCCATCGGTGAAAAAAAAATAGAACCTGTTTTAAAATTTTCTGATGGTTAAAAAAACGATAGAAAAAAAAATGATCGTCTGTGGGGAAATCCATCGGTCAAAAATCCATGCATGCTCAGAATCAAGTCAACTTTATTTTTCTCTGCACGTTGTTGTGTTTTACATCACCGCGTTGGACACGATCGAATTTTTAACTTATGGTGTGTAGGCAAGACTGATGAAAGTCAGCTTTATCCGATATCTGATGAAAAAATCCATCGGCCCGTTTTCATTGGATGAACCGATCGTGTGTACGTGGCATTAGAGATTTGGAGAGAGTTTAGTGACCCAACAGTTCTTTTTCTGACCTTTAATATTTTTGAATGTGTCAGCAACTATAATTACAGTTTAGATGTTGCCAACCCCAGCTTATTTTGCAGTCTTTTTTTTTTGTTTTATTTTTTTGTTTTAATTTTCTTTTATTTCATGTTTATCCATATTTTTTTATCTATTTTCTTCTAGGTAAAAAAAAATTGAGTTGCAAACTGTTTGTTTTAAAGTTAATTGAATTATTTATTTTTGGTGTGGGGGGGGGGGTTATTTTTCAAAGCACTCTTTTTAGGGTGTGTAGCAATCTCTTATTGCTGGCGAATCCAAAGCTGTCCTTTGTTTGCAACATGCCAATGCATACTTGTGTAGTAAAGTAGTATGTACCAAAGCACCGTATATTTATTCAGCCTATTGCCATAGCTGCCATTTAAGGATTATTTCACCTCTTCAAAAAAATTTAAGATGAGCTAACTCACAACAACAACTGCTCCTCTGGTCCCTGGTGCTTGTACCTTATATAAACCCATCTTCCAAAAACCTTTCCAGCTGGCACAATGGTCTGGCACGTCACAGTGCTGGAGGCTGTAAAGCTGCACATTACTCACAATGGCAAGTGCTCATTGATGAACATTGGCCATCTGGCCATGCTGATCAATGGGAATTTCTGCTTTTTTTCTGGGAAACCACCTTAGAAGAAAGGAGCCCTTAAAAGGATTCACACTGGTCAGTGCATCAGATGGCCATCGCTGACCAATGAGAGGGCAACATCTGCCTTTTCTATCTTAGAGTGGCTATGCAGCCACAACACAGGCAAGAAGTACTTTAGGGACTGACAACGTTTTCCTCTTCTTCTTCATCCCAGGCATAAGGCAGCCAGTTGTCTGAAACTCCTATTAATACTTCCTCCTCTTCCTTCTCCTGTGCTAATCCTGCCATAGTTTCACAAACTGGTGATGAGGAGTCGCCGGAATTATTTGATTACGCAATCACTGACTTGTTGGAGGAGGATGATCTCAGTGATGCGCAAGGATTCCTGGTTTCAAATTTTGAGTATGAGGAAGATAGCCTAGGGAGGGGGCATCTGGACTCCCAGCAACGAGGAAGGGGCGAATGATGAATTGCTATTTGTAAAGGAATAAAAAAAAAGAACAATAAACTTCTACAGAGGGACGCCCTCTGTAGAAGTTGATTGGACAACGAAACCGGTCAGGGCGGGACTACAGCGGCGACCCGGAAGTGACGTGTGCGCTCCATCTGTGTGCTCCACTGGCGTCTCATCCAGGAAGGTACTCGGCGTTTGAGCTGAGAGCGAATCTCTGGGGATATGGACACCAGTCGGAAAACCACTGCCACTTGTTTATTATGTGTATTGCCATCTACTAATGGTACGTGCATTCTGAGCGGGGATTTGTTACTGTGAGGGGATTGTTTGCTTTTAGAAATTAAACGGGATTACACTATGTTTGCTACACTTTTGTATTTTTATATGGAGCTCTGCCCTCACTGACCCCATCTTGAGAACGGATGATCCAGTGTAAAGATACCTTTTATTGCCCATACTATCTGACCTTCTGGTGAGTGAGTACCCCAAAGGGGAGTGTGCCCCACGCGTGGTGTCTTTTCCTGGGAAAAGGTGTAGGATATACTATAGACTATCTTCACATCTATGATCTTTAAAACCGGCACCTAATGAATGCAACATATGAAATTGGACATTACTAACCAATAATCGAGCGCTGTTTATCATTTTGGACTTTATTGTTCTTTTTTTTTATTCCTTTACAAGTTTTGCTGCATGTGTCTATCGACAATGTATTTTAAATAGCTGCTTTTCACACAGTTATCTGTTTTGTTCTGTCATCTGAACACGATAACATATCTATGGTTCTAATTGTGTAATATTGACATACTGAGATATATTTTTGTTGTCCCATATGATCAATGTCACTGATTGGTTGATTAACTAATCATTTATCAGAAATGATCACGCACTAAGGCGCTAAGTTGTGCCACTAGGCCCTGTGTTGCACTCTATTCTTGATGAATTGCTATTGCCTGGAGAGGAGAAAAGGTTGCAGCCAGCCTAATCTATCTCATGGGACTGGTTCACAGAACTCAATGTATTTTCTGCTAAAAGCACCATTGTGGTCAGGTTTGGGTTCCACAAGCATCGAGAAACACAAGACTCTGCACCACTGAAACTGGTGGGAGCTGCACATTCATAAGGCAAATAAACAGCAAAAGGCTCTCACTCTTTCTCCTCATTCCTCACTTTGCACATCTCTCCACCCTTCATAAGATTTTGCTACTTCCATTGGTCAGTTCAGGCCTTTTACCTCTGGATAAAAAAGGTGTCACAGCAAATTACGTATTATATTGAAATTAATCCGATTGCTGCTGCTCTATTCATGCCAAATGAAATGTAAAAAAATCAACCACAGTTGGTAACATCTAAAAGCACAACCCCTATTTGAATAAGGTGCAAAAGAGATTGTGATTTGCATTTTATTCATGGCCTGGACCTTACACTTGGATGACTTGCAAGTTGCAGCATAGTCCCCAACCAACACCAGCTCCATTTCTGTAAAGGACAGACAATCTGGGGCAATGGAAAGTGCCACATTATGATTATAGAAATGCAAATTACATTTTTTATTACATAGGCAATTCTGTAAGGCTTTTAACTTTCCTTTGGCAGTGTAAATGGCTGCTGTTATAATATGCCTACAGTTGTGCTTTAATTCTACATAAGTATGGCTTATGTAAAAGACAGTTGGGTGGACACAGGGAAATGCATATAAACTAATTAGAAATTTACTTTTATTATCTTTACTTAGTTCCAATGAAAATAATTGCTCTTGGATATTAAATATAAACCAGTACTGCATCTCACAAAATAATTGAGAAATTCTGTTTCCAGAGAAACTAAAACGAACATATATATATGCTTTAGTGTTATGTACACGCATACAGTACTATGCATGTGTGATTGTACTTATTATTTTTTTAGCTCTTACAGTGAATACATTATTCCCCAGCAATGGGGTTGATTTACTAAAAGTGGAGAGTGCAATATGTGGTGCAGCTCTGCATAGAAACATATTAACGTCCAGGTTTTATTGTTAACACTTAATTTTTTGTCAAAGCAGAAGCTGATTGGCTACCATGCACATCTGCAGCAGATTTAGCGCTCTCAATGTTTAGTAAATCAACCTCAATGTCTTCATCTGCTTTTCTTTCCTGTACAGTATCTCCTTCCTGAACTGAGATACTAATTCAGAGATAACACAGCTCTGTAAATCTTGCTGGCTATGTAGTTCTTGGCATTGATACAAGTGTCTGACTTATGTCAGCCCCCTGCGTAGCCTGTTACCTGGTGACTAGCTACAAAGTTACACTGTTGTAGTCTGATCCTTGGGGAGAAAATGCTTCCTCCAGCAGACTGATATCATCATTCACCTAGGCAAAGTCACCTACCTGGAGCTCAAGGACTGCTCAAGGACTCAATGACTGCGTTTTAATGATAAAAGGACTAACATGTTAAAATGATACTGTTGCTGTATATCGTGACATGTCAGGAATGTGTACATGCAGATTTGTTATGTTACTGACAGGTTCATTTTAAGGGCCCATTCACACCATATGCTGTTGGATGCATTTTTGATTGCATTCCAACTACACAGATAGTCCAAAATCCAATGGGCATAGTTCACAACATTACAGTGCAGTGGAAAAAGTACAACATGCTGCATATACAGTGCCTTGAAAAAGTTTGCATACCATTTTCCTTATTTTGTCATGTTAAAACCAAAAATGTAAATGTATTTATTGGGATTTTATGTGATAGACCAACACAAAGTGGCATATAATTGTGAAGTGGAAGGGGAAATAAATATTTAAAAAGTGTGGGGTGCATTTGTATTCATTTGCACAGTATTGCACAACTGCAAACCTTCCAAGACATGGCCATCCGCCTAAACTGACAGGCCGGGCAAGGAGAGCATTAATCAGAAAAGCAGCCAAGAGGCCCATGGTAACTCTGCAGAGATCAACAGCTCAGGTAGGAGAATCTTTCCACAGGACAACTATTAGTCGTGGACTCCACAAATGTGGCCTTTATGGAAGAGTGGCAAAAAAGCCATAAGAAGTCCCATTTGCAGTTTGCAGGGAGCCATGTGGGGGACACAGCAAACATGTGTAAAAAGCTGCTTTGGTCAGATGAGACCAGAATTTTACTTTTTGGCCTTAAAGCAAAATGCTATGTGTGATGGAAAACTAACACGGCACATCACCCTGAACACACCATCATGGCAGCATCATGTTGTGGGGATGCTTTTCTTCAGCGGAAACAGGGAAGCTGGTCAGAGTTGATGGGAAGATGGATGGAGCCAAAAACAGGGCAATCTTTTTTTCCAGCGCTCTTTATTGTTAAACCAGCCATAGGTAGGGGCATGGTCAGGTAGCACACCAGCACCTCTGCTTCTATGCGCTGGGTGTTGGGTGTGCTCCTGCCCCTTTAAGGAAGACTGGATCACCCCCAGTTGCCTGCCCCTTATCTATTCATTAGCACACCTGTGCTCCCATTGAGGAGACTTTAAAATGTTATAGTTAGGACTGCAGTACACAGAGAGCCTTGACGGGGCCTGCAGCTTACACAGGTATTTGCAAATGCGGGGAACTAAACCTCTGTTTTTAATGCATATAGTTAGACAGGTTAATTTGGTTTGTTGCTTTTTTGGTTGGTAACTTTGAGCCTGGTTATTATGGAAACATTTTTTATATATATATTTAATTATTTTTGAACAATTGCATATTGCTAAAAACGTATCTCATTCAAAGTCCCAAAAACCTCCCCTTCCTCTATCCATTAATAGGGGTGGAGGCCTATGGTTGTTTTCATATGCCTCATGTAAAGTCCCAACCCTGCCTCTTTTTTTATCAAAACAGGGCAATCTTAGAAGAAAACCTGTTCGAGTCTGCAAAAGACTTGAGACTGGGGCGAAGGTTCACCTTCCAGCAGGACAATGACCCTAAAAATACAGCCAGATCTACAATGGAATGGTTTAGATCAAAGAATATTCATGTGTTAGAATGGCCCAGTCAAAGTGCAGACCTAAATCTAATTGAGAATATGTGGCAAGACTTGAAAATTGCCATTCACAGATGCTCTCTATCCAATCTGACAGAGCTTGAGCTATTTTGCAAACAAGAATGGGAAAAAATGTCACTTCCTAGATGTGCAAAGATGGCAGAGACATACCCAAAAGACTTGCAGCTGTAATTGCAGCAAAAGGTGATTGTACAAAGTATTGACTTCAGTGGCTGAATACAAATGTACGCCACGCTTTTCACATATTTATTTGCAAAAAAAAATGAAAATCATTTATCATTTTCCTTCCACTTCACAATTATTTGCCACTTTGTGTTGGTTTATCACATAAAATCCCAATAAAATATATTTACGTTTTTGGCTGTAACATGACAAAATGTGGAACATTTCTAGGGGTATGAATACTTTTTCAAGGCACTGTAAATGAGCACAAACATACAGTAAGTGCACATAAAAGTCAGAAGAACGAAAATGAAGTAAGTTGCATCAACTGTATCTAAATGTGCAACTGCATGTAAACGGGCATAAAAACGTACACCAGTGTGAATGCGTGCGCCCATAATCATAATTCATATAAATGCTGATTAAAGACAAAGACACAATCCACCAGGAACAGTTATCATATGAATGCTTTATTTCCAGTGTTTGTGGCCATATTAACAAACAAAATACAATGGAATGTTTCTGAACACAACTTGGCTTTAAGCCTTTTACAATGATATAAAATCAGCAATAAATGTCTCCACTGCTGTGGACAGGACACCCATTATCTAACAGTAGTGGCAACATTTGTTCATACCAGAGTTTTAAAAACAAAAAATTATGTAGCCTCAGATCATATGTGTTTATAAGTTGGAGCCATCTCTACTATTCTTCCACGTCCATCACATTTACCACAATGGACTTAAAGCCTGGTGCAAACCTGTAGGAACTCTGATCTTAAATTAACTGACTTTGGTCTACACACATTTTCTCTCAAAAGTACCTATAAAGCCTTGTAACACAGGTTGCCCTATTGTTCAGATGCTAATAAATCATCATTGCTTTGGTATAATTCTACCACACTTCACTATTGGCTGCTACGTGTGATGAGCAGTCTCGCTTACTAATAGCAAGCAATGTGAAGGTCAAAGCTTCTAGCTGAAGTCAATATTTATTTAATAAAGGAACCTGGTTTTCAAGTTTGTGACAGCCTGGAAAAATAACTGAAGATACCGGCCAAAAGGTCTGTTGTGTTTTAGGATTGAGTTTACTGCAGGTATGAATTAATCAGCACGTATTAACTAATTTAGCTATGGAATAATTACAGTTACTTTTCCATCAATCTGTGATTTCTGGTTCCTGGATTGCACACTAGTATAATAATAATCGCACAAGAGTTTTCTCTAGTTAATCAGATAATAAATATAAAAAGCTTTTAAGTATCAAATGCTAAAGAGTTTTTCATTTACCGCATTTGGGGCACTGACATGTCACTTGCACAATGTTCCTTCCTTGGTCAGCAAAAAAAGTAATCTATTATTTATGTTTTACTCTTTTTTCTTTTAAAGTATTTGTGTTTAACTGTCAACATTTAATGGTGTGAACTAATGGAATGACGTTCAATTGCTTTACTGGAACCTCAGGTAACTTAAATATGGCACTGTGAATTGAATATTGCTGGTTGGCAGGGTCCAACTTTGGCCATGCAGTACTAAATCATTGAAGATGCTGTGGCATATTTAAGCATCTGGCACTGCTGTTTTAAATCATCAGACATAGAACCAGAGGTTGTAAAAATTGTGATTTTTTTTCTATAACAGATGCTGGATCCTAGAAATCTTCCAGCTATCTTACAGAACTCACCAGCAGTTGTTGATACATATTATTAGTATGGACTATTGTTCATGATTTCATGATGACACAGACTTCAATACAGTTTAGGCCGGGTTCACACTGGTACGACAAATGCTCCGACATTGGGAGCTCATGTCGCATGACGTGTAAAAATCAACGTTTCCCTATGGGAGTCACCTTAACTGGTCAGACACAAGTCGGTCCGACTTTGAAAATGCTCCCTGCACTATTTTGGTCCAACTTTGATCCTACCTCAGCCCATTGAATATCACTGAAGTCGGATCGCCGTCTTGAATGATCGAACTTTGGTATGCAACTGTTTTTTTAAAAAGGCATGGGTTCCCCCTCCAAGAGCATACCAGGATTTTTGGTCTGGTATGGATTTCAATGGGAACCCCCACAGCAAAAAAAATGATGTGGGATCCCCCCCAAAATCCATACCAAACTTTTTTCTGAGCCCATAGCCCGGCCGGTCGGGAAAGGGGGTGGGGACAAGCCAGCACCCCACCCCCCCTCCTGAACCGTACCAGGCCACATGTTCTTAACATGGGAGGTGGGTGCTTTGGGGCAGGGGGCCCCAAAGCACCTTGTCCCCATGTTAATGAGGACAAGGGCCTCTTCTTGTCAACCCTGGCCATTTACACGTTTTGCCTTCTTTCTGCATTTACTTTATTTGCAACTCTGCAGTATACCATATAACATCTCAGAGCCGCTAATAAATGTGATGATGGAAGACTTCCCTGTGCCAGGTGCTGTGATTGCAGGTAGCAGATAACTGTATATTTTCCAGAGGTTAAGACTGTAGGTCCTGCACTGTTTAAGGTCTGAATGCCAATCTTAACCCAGGGCCACCATACACTAACATATTAATTTTACTGCTCCTCCCCCCCAGCAATTGAGTTGTGAAGTAGGGGTATCTCGTAGGGTCAACGAGTTTTATTGTTACTGGATTACATTCTGATTGGGATCTGAATCTGAATATAGAGTATCTCCACTCAGGGTCTTCAACCACAAACATATATTATTTTCACTTGGTCCATTTCTCAGGGGGGTCTGATAGGGGATATCTCCAGGCTATCAGCTACCAAAACATATTATTTGTACTGACTTCTGCTCTGACTGAGGCCTGATAAAGGTAAGGGTCAGTAACATATACTATTTGTACTAGGTTCCAGTCTGATTGAGGTCTGAATGTGGAGATTCTTAAGCCTCGTACACACGACCGAGAAACTCGACGGGCGAAACACATCGTTTTGCTCGTCGAGTTCCTTGTGAAGCCGTCGAAACTTGGCGAGCCAAATTTCTCCATTCCCGTCAAGGAAATAGAGAACTTGCTCTCTTTTTGGCTTGTTGAGTTTCTTGACAGTTTCCTCGATGAAAATGTACACACGACCGGTTTCCTCGTCAGAAAAATATCTCCCAGCAAGTTTTTTGCTGGTTTTTGCCGAGAAACTCGGTTGTGTGTACGAGGCCTTACTCTGGGCCACCAACATGTATTCTTTGCAATGGCTTGTGGGGAAAATACCCCCTGTCCTCCAGTCCAGTCTTTCCCTTCATAACACAGTGAATTCATCTTTTACTTAGTAAATAAATAGTTCAATGTACCCCAGAACCAATGCATCCCTGCCATACAGGTTCCTTGTATATACGGTCTTCTGTTAAAATGATTACAAAGCAATATTTTTTTTTAACTAACACAACCTGTTTCTCTCTTCAGGTATCTATTAAACACTACTTTAAACTATTGTCTACATGAATTGAACTAGGATGTAGTGAGTCTGCTTGATTTACCAGGTGTGCCTAATATGAACAAAGTCTAGCACACACTCATGTCAACACCATCCCATCAATACATTAAATAGATATTAAATACACTCATGTTACATCCTCACTTATTTACAATGCATAGCAACATTATATTGGTCCAGAAATTCAACACGCATAGACATGAACATTTGAAATAAAGGGAAACAATCCCAAAACAGGAAGAAAATCAACATGACTTGTTTACAATATGTACTGTTTCTAGAGCTTTGTAAAGATATTGATGGTAGAGATTTTCTCTTCAAGCTTTGTCTCAACAGTGTGAGAAGATAGATGCACACGGGCCAGTTTGTCTTCATTGACAATTCTGCATACACATCTTGCTTGTAATTGCCTTTTTTGCAAAAATATTCCTTTTGTTCTGACGCTATGCATCATTAAAAGTAATTGTAACATTTTCTGATTGCTTATGCTGTTGGGCTAAGTGACCATGTATGACCGTGCATGCATGAAAATATCTTAGTTGCCTGCATGAAGAATATTTGTCATACAAGGTAGAAATTTGCTACAATAAAATACAATAAAACATTATTTCAGTTGTACATATATCCCTCCAATTGCATAATCTAAAAAATAATACCAGGATACATAAATAATAAAACATGCTGGCAAAGGGAATGTTACTTTTTTAGTAATATTCACAGGGACTATAATTTTGATAATATACCTTCCACCATTGCAGCAGCAATAAATAATCTAGAGATCTGGAAAATGAAAACTACATTATGGAATCAATGAATTCCACATAGTCTCTGTGTTTTGAAGAATCATGTCTGAAAGTAGCTGACATTTAAAAATGCCCCAATCCTCATTTTGCCTTAGGCATTATGCTTCGTTTGTATAAAAATATGGCCAGCAGAGATATAGACCACAGCAACCAATCTGATTTTAGCTGTTCTTTTTCCAGAGCAGGTTTAAAAATGTACAGCTAGCTTACACATGTTTTTTCAATAATGGAATGCATTCTACAGTGGCCATGTCAAGCCAGAATAATCTATCAGAATTAAAGTGACACTAAACTCACATTGTTTTACAGTATGTGCAACATGCCTAATATTGCAATATGCCGCCTTTGCTTCATCTCTCCAAATGCAAGCTTTTTTCCTGCTATTCCCAGACTTCCTGTTCTAGGGTTTGCTATGTTCGTTCTCCATGCTCCCCTTGTGTATGTAAATATAGCGACTCATTCCTAGTCGTACGTTAGAGGAAAAAAATGGGGTAGCCTGTTTTAAGACCCCCTTTTTCACATGGGATTATAGCAGTGGCAGTGAAAGTTTCTAGTTTTCCCTGGGTTGAGGTCTTCAGGGGAACCTGATAGGTCAGTGAGGTCAGGTGTTAGGAAACCTTCTGGAAGCTTTGGGGGGTTAGTTAGGATAGGTCAGCAGAGGTCAGCTGACCTTAAGAAACTTCCAGAACCCATGGAGACCCCTATACAAAAGGAGCTGCCAAAAGGGTTTTTGTCAGTCTCCAGAGGGATTTACCAGGAAAAGCTCCCCCTCTCCACATAATTGTGGCCAAAGTTTATGTGGTAGGGTTCCCTTTGTATGTTGCAAAAGGGGACATTTATCCTGTTAGTAATTATGGCTCAAGTATCGGTGGCTGAGCCAGGGTAATGTTTGAGATATTGCTGATTGGAATAATTTTATAAGTTTTTAAGATATATTTATTTGATTAAAACCAATAAACAGGGCTGTGGCCTATTTGTTATCCAAATAAATTGTGGTGGTGTCTTTTATTTTAACATGTTTACATGTTTTTATGTCTGCTGCCTATGAAATTATGAGATGGACTAGACATCTACATGCAGACACATTCAGCTCTACGGGAACTGTAGTATGCATAGAGAGGAGTATGTGACAAGATGAGTGACACTGCTCGCTCTACACAAGTAGCTGTGAGGTGCATCAGTGGAGAATGGGAGTTTGCACAGGACAAAAAAACAACAGTAAGAGACTTAAAAAAAATCCACAATAGTCTTGCTATTTTAGAACAATTGATGTAAATTGTTCACTTTAATCTTTTTTTTAGAGCTAACTGCATTAAACTTAAATCTGATAGACTGCTATAAATTAACAACACACAGAACACAACATATTATCTTTACTCTTTAGTACCCATTTTTGGCCCAAAAGAGCAAAACCCTGTTTTCTTTAGTTTATTAAAAAAAAAAAAATAAGCAACATTGTATGTCACTGCTCCTAACAGTGACTTTGTCTCCAGCTGTTAGATGCAAGATTTGGTGAAATCAACATAAAGTTGTATGGAAACCTCAAAATAAGCATCCAAAATTGTTTAATCTTAAAGCGTATCTTCAGATATTATAGGCTCCTTGAGCTCTTGCCATACATGCCTATTATAGCATATGTAGCTCCCAGAGCAGTGATGGCGAACCTTGGCACCCCAGATGTTTTGGAACTGTGTTTACCATGATGGTCATGCACTCTGCAGTGTAGTGGAACATCATGGAAAATGTAGTTCTAAAACATTTGGAGTACCAAGGTTCGCCATCACTGTCCTAGAGTGTTCTCCTCCAAGTGATGTGACGTCCGCACATCCCCCCATTGCTTTCTTTCTACTGTTGTCATAATTTCCTAGTTTGGGTCTGGAGTCCTCCATATTTTTTACAGGTTGGTCACTAATGATGTAAATCCTGCACATACAGACAGGAGTTACTCCTTCCCTGTACCCAACTCAAATGTTTAGATTGTACACTGGGCTTTGTGTGTACTGTAGTCAGTGCATAATAGGAAAAACTGTTTGCAATCAAAAGATATTAAGATGTTTTATGACAGAATAGACACACAGGAGTTGATTTACTAAAACTTGACAGTGCAAAATCTGGTGGAGCTCTGCATAGAAATCAGCTTCCAGGTTTTTTTTTGTTTTGTTTTTTTGTCAAAGCAGCTGATTGGCTACCTTGCATAGCTGCACCAGACTTTGCACTTTCCTGTTTTAGTAAATCAACCCCAGAGTCTCTTCCACCCTATAACTGCTAGTAAAAATGTAGTATAATTTCACTTTAAATTTGCTCTTTGGATATCACAAACCATCAACAGTAAGAAAGAATATTAAGAAGGTATACAAAAGTAATATGTTAAAACAGTGACATAAACATAGTGATGATTCCAAATAAATAACAGGTTAAAAGAGGTAATGTTTTGTTGACTCTCCCCATTTTTAACTCATGGTTTTAATTGAATACTGAAATATAGTATTTTCCATTTACAATCAAAACTGAATAATAAAATAAATATATAAATAACCCCTTTTAATAAGACAAAAAAGTAAATAACAGTAAACAGCATTAAAAGCAGCCACAGAGTATCATCAGGATATGGGTACATAATACACTATGAACGAAGCATGTCCTATTGACAGTAGGAACATTAAACTGCTATTTGGTTGGTTGCTAAAGGCAACACCTAATAATTATTTTTTCCCATGGAAAGGATTGTATGCCTGTACAGTAAATTGGCTACTTAGTAGTGGCTACTTAGTTACTACAGGTAACCCAACTATTTTTCTCTTGTACTCTTGGATGGTTTATTTTTTTCATTATATATTTGCCATTTCTTGCCTTACCTGACCAGGTGCACAAAAATGCATTGCAGAAGGGGAGATAATTTTGCTATCAACTTGTGTGTAATGCTTTTTATTAGTATTTATATATTATTTTGCATTGAGGTGTCTTCCCTTACTGTCATGGTAGTTGTGACATCAGTATGCTATAGGCGAAAATTCCCTGATATTTCCCTTACAATAAATATAAAATAAATAAATGAACAAATAAATAATACATATCCTGAACTAGATAGAATATAAAAAAAATATTCTGCCCAGTGGTCATCATATATTATCCTTTCAGTGGTTCTTTCAGTGCCTTGTCCTCACAGCAGGAAATTCGGAAAAATCAACATTCATGGTTTTACTATCAACAGCCATAGTTTTACTAAGCTTACCAACACCAATGAAAGATCCGCTATTATTCTTTTTCTAGTCACTTCTGATGTTCTCTCAGTACAACTTGATGTAGGATGTGCTAGCTACAATATTTAATCACATTTTTGAAAGTGCGAAGGTATATCCTTATCTATGACTGTCCATGCTACTGATAAAACATAGGCAAAACAAAGACAACCATGCAGAGGTTTGCTTGGCACCTACCACCCATCTACTCTTACATAAATCCAGACATTGCTTTATCGTGAGCTTTGCTGACCATAGAAACACTCAGAGTGCTATTAAAGTCTCACTGAGCAGAGACTTGCATGCTACTTCAAGAGTATTTTCATTTCTTTTACAGACAAGATGAATTTGAGATGAAGCTTTAGTTTCTGGTAAGTATGAAAAGCAGAGACGGGGACGGGCCTTAAGACAAAATGGAAAAAAAACAGCACAATTCTCATATCCCTTTGGGTCTGCTCATAAATGCAACTACTGTTGCTATGCTACCAGGCGGAACAGTAAATTAAATGATGTCTGTACAATGGGTCAATGGTTTTCACTGAATGTCAACAAGGAAAAATTTCCAGGTAGTCATTTTAATTTGTAATTGTCTATATAGTTAAGCACCTGAGCCCAAGTGCTATTTAGACCAGTTAATAAGCTGCAGTGTTATGTATTGTTCTTCAGTGGGATAGATATTAATAAGAATGCTTTTCAAATGGCGCCTGGAAGACCAATGGTTCCCGTAATAATTATACCAGGGTTGATTTACTAAAGGCAAATCCACTTTGCACTACAAGTGCACGTGAAAGTGCAGTCGCTTTAGATCTGAGGGGGGATCTGAATGAGGGGAAGCTCTGCTGATTTTATCATCCAATCATGTGCACGCTAAAATGCTGTTTTTTTTTTCCTTGCATGTCCCCCTCAGATCTACAGCAACTTCACTTCCATGTGCCACTTTCAGTGCAAAGTGGATTTGCCTTTAGTAAATAAACCACACTGTGACCTCTGTGCATATATTTGTTGTATGGCCAATCTGTACAATTTCTGGGACAACATTATAAGGAAATATTTCATGTTTCTACCGTGATTGGACAGCAGAAGCTATATGCTATATTACAGTATAAGTATACAGTATATATAGCACACCATGTGTCAATAAACAGGTATATATGTAAACAGTGTAGTAATGCAGGAACAAACACTTACAACAATTTGCACATAACATCCAAGTATTTAGTGTCTATTTGTGCATTATTATTTGAACTGTATACCTTGATCATTAATATATTTCTGTAAAATGCCAGAAGACCAGTTGTATATGGCAGACTATCTGTATGCCATATAATGACCATAAAAAAAAACCAAAATAAAACAAAACAAAAAAACACACTCAAAAAAGACAGTATGCTTTCTAGGCATCCACTGGTTTTGGAAAAAATAAATAAATTATATATATATATATATATATATATATATATATATATATATATATATATATATATATATATATATATATAATATAATACATATATATATATATATATATATATATATATATATATATATATATATAATATAATACATATATATATATATATATATACAGAGCTTTTTTTCTCAGAAAATAGGTGCAGGAACTCAATCACGACCCCGTTCAGATTTCACAAACAGTAGAAGGGTCTTAAAAGGGGAATTAAATACCAGGATTGCATTACATACAGAGTGCAGAGTTCAGGGGGTTACACACACAGTGCAGAGCTGTCACTTGTAAACACAGAAACCAGACTTCTGTGTTTACAAGTGATTGTGGTGAGCAGGCACCAAAGGGTCTGAGCCAGAGGTGGTGGAACTGAGTTCCCCCAAGTTCCCCCTGAAAAAAAGCCCTGTATATATATATATATATATATATATATATATATATATATATATATATATATATATATATATATATATATATATATATATATATATATATATATATATATATATATATCACACATATTTGAATACCAGTACCAGTATAAATTATAATAAATAACAAAAATAAATACATAAATATATAGCAATACCCATTAAAGAAATATAAATTAGGAGTTTCAGCACTTGCTATCCAACCTCCGAATTATTGTATATCCATTATCTTCTTTTACAAGTATGAGAATGAGAGAATGGAATAAATCCGGTAAAATGTCCAAACATCTTCAAACTTTATCGTAAATCTGATGACAAAATCACAGGGCTTTGATGCTGCTTAGGTGGGTAGCAATCTCTATATCGTTGTATGAGAAAATTACAGCTTGGTTTAGATATTGCGCTAGCCTGCCTTTCAGTTATCCAAACAAGACATTTCTTATAAAGGTCAGAGGAACCAGGATGGATGGGAATATTTATTTTTCTAGCTGTGATTTCCATGCTTAACAGCTGCTGTATCTTCGGGGAGTAAACCATTCTTAACACTGCAATTGCTTTTGCTTAAACAATTCATCGGAGTAAACCTGGTTTGCATTGTCAGAGATGATTTGTAGTATATGGAGATAGTATTGGGTTTCAGAGGCTCTGATGGCACCCATGGCTAACTGGTGATTTGACATCTAGCATCTGAACAGTGACAAAGTCACATGCTTGCCATTCCACAGAGTGTCAGAAAGTCATGGGTCTTCAAGAGAGTAACAGGTGCTTTGAATTCCAGAGCTTGGATGCTTTAATTCTCAATTGTGTGGGATGACTTCAGTAACAATCAGTACAAAGGTACTAGGAATTTTTAACACCTCTTCTGCTTTCCCTAGTCAGCTCCTTAACTTATAGTAGAAAGTTATAGAGATGGAAACTGCCATTTATCTGATTATCAGAAGCTATTAAATACCAGTGGAAATGAATGTTTGAATATGCATTTGAACAGCCCTGCTACAGAGCTTCTTTAATATGATGAGAAAGCTCTTGCAGTCAGACATACGTCTCAGCGCCTTATGCTGTCACAAGAGTCAGAGCTCTGGCTCCAGCTTGAACTTCGGCTCCTACTTCTCTTCCATTCCCTGCTGCGGCTCCTCCTACTGCTATGGCTCCTGCTTCGACTGCTCCTGTTGCTAATGGAACTGCGGCTTCTGGACCTGCTTTGGGGACTGTACCAAGATGGAACGCTACTCGCGCTGCTTGAGGAAGATGGACTACGCCTGTAGTATGGGATGGGGCGTTTACGAGCACTGTGTGTACAAGAATGAAAGACATATTAGCATAGCTTGTTATGAATTCTAGGTGCTCAATCCCTAGATTATCTTAGGTCACAAGTGGCATGTAAGGACTCCTATTTTTACTTTAAACATTTTTACTTTACACATTACTGAATTTGAAGCTCAGAGATTCAGATAAAATATTGCTGACCTCAAAATGCTAAGAGGTGATTCATTATTTCAGATAAGGAGAATGCTAACCCTGGCAATAATTAATCACTTTTATTTATAGATTGCAAATAATGATTCAGGGCTTTCAACTATAAACAGAATGTGTATGCAGACATTAAAGAATATGTCAACCCCACATTTTTATATTCCCGATAAGTGCCTGCCTTACCATATACTTGTATGAAAAGTATCCTGTTCTGGTGTCCCTGTCAGGCCCCCTGCTTTCCTATTAAAAACTTCCCACCTACCACTATGCATTTCATTTAACGCTCAACTCTAGCCAAACATTTTCACTGTATTTTGTTTTTATACAGAGAATAGAAAGGTTAGAGTCTCTGTCTGTGTCTCTTTAGGGTAGATTTTCTCTCATGTTCTCATGGGACAGGGGTAGGAAATGTGTTAAATGAAGACAGAGATAAAAACACATCTTTGTGTAGTGGAAAATGTCTACTAGTGTTCTTATTGATTGCTGCACCTTCCTGTGCCAAAGACAATTGTTCCCACCATTTATTTTTCTGATGTTACAGGAACAGGGCAAGAGAAAAAACTTCCGCAGTAGGATCACAGACAGGAATTTAAAAAATAGATAGAATTTTTTAAATCCATAGACACACAAAGTGGCTTGGCCCCGTCCCCATCTCCCTCCTTCATTTGTAAATAAGTTTAAAACCTGGCTCTTTTTTGCAATGCTTATAAAAAGTTATCAAACTGATTTAAAGACACCCATGTGTCCATGCCCATTAACGGTAACACAGACACTATTTGGTTGTAAAGCAACATCTCACACACTCTTTCTGTTTCCATTGGACCAAATGGTCCTTGGAAAACTTTACCTCAAAACTAAGCTATTTTGAGGTATGTTTTACCGTCCTCTATAAAAATAGCTATTCATCTTTACAGCTTGTATAATTTTGTAATGCTTTATACCTTGTAATCCTTCTTGCCTCCAAATGGCTTGGGGAGTCTCTCCTGCGTTTTCTCATAGGGGAATATGAGCTTCGCCTCGTTCTGTGAGGTCCTTTGCGTGGCCCATTTTCTGTAGCATTGTACTTGCTGCTTCTGTCTCTGTAGGAGGAAAACAGAATATAATTCTGGTGTTCTTTATTGCAATACACAAATATTATCAAAGGGATTTAAGATATATAAAGGCTGATTTATACAAGAAAATGGACACTGTAGGGATTCCAGCTTTTACTGCCTTACATTCACAGGAACAATGGAAAGTAACTGATTGCTATAAAAAATCACATGTTTTTTTTTCTCTCCAGCCAATAGAAAACAGACCCAGTGAATCAGGTTTACTTCAGTAATGGTGCTACTTTACTTAATTATTTGCTTTGCTAATAGAAGAATATGAAGCTCTGACTTGATTTCACCTTTTACAATCTGGTCTCAAGAGACTAAACTGACAGCAGTAAATGTATTCTGATTACACTGAATGTCGGGAGTCCATTATTAGATGACACTTGTTTTTCTACAGAACTATGCTGTTAATTCAATAAACACATCAGCTGTTTGTATGTTACACTCTGACCTCTACTGAAAAGCTGAGATGGTGACTGATAGTGAAGAAAGTGTGAGTAGGGTGTTGGTGTGTCTATTTACACAAAGAATTTGATTACTAATAAAAATGTTGTCCAGAAATTATGTACAACGGCTGTACAATTAATATGTCGTTATCCTGAAAACCTAGAATGAGAAAAGCATTCATCAAAAAAGTTATTTAAAATTAACATAAACCAATACCTGCTAGGGCTGTAGCGAGAATAACTTGGACTCCGTCGGGAATGGGAGCTTCTGCTTCTATTACTTTTCTTGCCAGACTTGGAGGAATAGCTTGGAGATCTTGAGTATGACCTATAAATCAATAAGAGTTATTTCCATCACAGGAAGTTGACTTTTGATAAACAATAGACTAAATAGTAAATATAAAAGGCTTCCTCTAGTTAAAGCAAGTTGGTTTATTAGTTAGACCTACATCAATCTAAAAACACTGCATTCAAAAATACACACCTTATGAGAAAAATTTAAAAATATTTTTACTGGCTTCTACCAGACCCTAGGTGCGGGTTGCCTTTCAACCTTCAAGCAAGATCCTGGGAATGCTTAGAATTCCTAATCTGACAAGAAGACAATCTAGCACAGTCTTTTTTGTTGCTGTATTCATGGCCATAATATCCATTTCATGAAGAGCCTCATGTTAGGTAATATGGACCTGAACAACGATAAGGTTCTCCTCTACACTTTAGGTCATTTGCCTCCAAACACCACTTTGAATTGCATAAAAAGATGTAAGACAATTAAAATGGTAGCTGTTATTTTTTATCATATTTTTTGTGGCGTGGAAAGGTGATATAAGCAACGCACAAGGATGGCGGCAAGGTACCTCTCAGAAAAAGAAGAGCAAATTGATTGAAATTGCATACCATGCTCTTTTAACTAAATTCTTCGAAGTGTATCTCTCTGTTCTTTTTAGTTTTGGATCAAGTAAAAAAAGGTTTAGAACCCTTTTCTGTTGTCTGTGTCTTGTTGAAGAGATTTACCTTGTGCCCTTGTCTCTGAGCCATAATAGGAAATGATCTTCCTAGAGAACAAAATTCACCTCATAGACAGGTGTTATAAGAGGTGTCCCTTATATGAGTAAAAAATCTTACAAAGGTCTATTATATCCAAAACTGCAAAAAAGTTTTGGCTGGATATACATTTAAAAGCCAGCCAAAACATTTATTTTGTTTTGGATAGAGTAGAGACAGAAGCTGAATGTGTGCTCATTTAAAAAACAAACCAGAATAGCTAATGATGGGAATAGAGTTGTGGAATATTAGGGCAGTACAATAATAGGTAGACATGTGCATTCGTTTTCGTCTGAATGCATTTTTGTCCGAATTTCAGGTATTTTCATTATCGTTTTAACAAACGAAAACGAATGCGCAGAATACGAAAACTGAAAGATCCGACATAAACAAATGCTTTATTTTCGTTTTCGTTGAAACAACAGTTTGATATAGATAGGAGATTCGAAATGACATTGACAATAACAATCTGTGTCTATCGAATCTGTGGTCCAATGTGCCTAACCTTAACTCTATTAGTCCAAGATTATTCTATATAGAGAAAAAAGATTCGACATAGAGAGAAAAGATTTGACATTATAGAGAGAAAAGATTTGACATTATAGAGAGAAAAGATCGCTGCTGGAATTGGGTGGGGGAAGTAAAATAAAAATAATGATGATGATGAATGTTATTGGCTGATTGTAACCAAAGAGGAGGAGCAGTAAAATAGCTAGAACTAACTTGACAATTCAACATGAACGACAAAGATTCGACAAAGCATTGAAAAACATACAAACGTCGAATCTGTCATTGAAGGCTTATGGTGTCTGTCGAAAGTTCTAAGAAGATTCGACGGAGCAGCTAAACTGTACGACGCTCCAATCGTACATTTCCAGGCAAATGCTCGGCCCATAGGCTATAGAAAAATTCTAATGTTGGTTGACTAGTAATAATAATTTATAAATATAATTATTACTAGTCATACAACATTAGAATTCTACTATAGCTAGCTTGTAGGTGGAACATTCGACCGGAAATGTACGATCACAGCATTGTACAGTTTCGCTGCTCCGTCAAATCTTCTTTGAACATTCGACAGTCACCATAAGCCTTCAATGACAGATTTGACCTTAATTCATTCAGATTTTCGGACGAATGCAATTTCTAACGAAAAGCGTAATAAATATAAATGAATTTCGGGAGTAACTAAATAAATTTATTTTTCGGATGAAAACAAAATTCCGAAACAAAATATTTCAGTGGGCACATGTCTAACAATAGGCTGTATCAACAGACTTTTGTTTTTTGTCAGAATAGCTTCTCTCTCTATACATGGGAATAAAAAAAAAGCCTAAAGCTGGTTAAATGCACCTGTTAGTGAATTCTAAGTTATTTCAGAAGTGTCATAAACTGATGTTAAAAACAAGGTAAAAGTGGCCTATAGCTTTGAAGTACGGGGGCTTTCAGAGGAGTCTGAAACATGGAACAGGAATTTAAACCACAGATACCATTAATATAATATATTATCATTCAAGAATGTCATAATTTGTAAATGTAGCAAACTTAGTAAAAAATGTACCTTGCCCCTGAAGAGCTTGACCTGCTTCGTGACCTTCTGTTTGAAGAAGATCTATAATATGACGAATAAGAGCTCATGGAATGACTTGAGCTGCGGGAGTAAGACCTCCTGCTCCTGGTGCTCCTATATGATGAGCTTGAACGACGGCTACGTAAAGAGTTTCTATCAGGCGATAAGGCTGATACACTCTTGTGTTCCCCCAGGCAGCCCAGACAAGAGGACAGATCTCTGTAGAAGAATAACACACATTTCTTATTATTCATATCTCCAATAATCTTACTGTGATTATTCTGTGCAGATAAGAAAAATGTGCACTGCTTTGGGAAGGAAAGCAAATCAAACTAGCAATATGATGCTACATCAAAGTGTGCTTTTTTCTAAAAAGAAGCTTAATTTGTTTTCTATTTCAGCCTACTGAGGATAACATCTTTGAACATAATTAAAATTAGAACCAAGTAGATACATGTGAAATTTCAGGGATTAAAACACTAGTCGACCTAAAAAAAGATAATGCCCCTAGTAACATGTATTTCCGGTAGGTCTAAAAATGAAATACATCTGAGATTGTAGAGCATGTATCACTGATTGTAAATGTAACACACAGATACAGCAGTGGCCACACAGATCAGTCCACCCAGCCCTGATATTTTAGTTATTAGGGGAAGATGGTAATGAGTGTAATAATTTACCACTCCAGCTAATATCCTTACTGAACATTGTGACTATGTTCCTCCCCAGCCAAAATAATTCCCTGCAGAACAATTGTTTAGGTAAATTGTCTGACAAATAAAAATGTGTATAGGTCAAGTCAGTCAGGTTTTATTGCTGTGTCCTCATGGGGGTGAATCCTATCCCTTTATTTGGGTCACTGGGGCAGGAAATGTGGGACATTTTGGCAGTCATTTCCTGTTTAGTAGAGTTGGATGGTTTAGGACCTCTATCTCGGTTACATTTTTTTGCTGTTTCTATCTCTGATAGAGGGATTCTCTCTCAAATCCAGTATGTCCTGGGGGTCATTGAGAAACTGGGATAAACAAAGCAAAATACCCTCTAAACCTTTCCCAGGTCAAATAATGAGCCGCATACATTGTTGTTTTGGTTTATTGGTTTGCATGTATTTAATCACCTCTTAGCCTTCATCAGAGAGTCTCCCAAAGGGACTGACGATTCCTTGGTAAAAGAAAAGGAACTGGCTGATGAATTTCCTGAATCCGAGATGTTGTCACTGTGGCCATTAGGGGTCTTTACTGAGGATGGGACATGTCCAAAACCCTGATGGGGCGGGCTTTCTTTTTCCTGACTGAGCTTCAACACAGATGAGCTTGACTGCGTTGAGGGAGGAGAGCACATCTCATTTCCCGAGTCATACTCGTTTGTGACTTCCTTCCGACAGCCTCCATTACTCTGTGCTGTGACCAAAAGGCTGGGGATGGATTGGGAAATCTGAAAACATAAGACAGTGTTGACACATGTGGAACCCAAAGCTTGCAATACAACTTGTCACTTAGTGCCACATTCACTTTCCAAAATAACTTCTTCTAACATTCTCCATATACTGTATATTTTATTAACTGAAAATAAAATAGAAAAAAAGAAGAGGAGCGGGCAGTGAAAAAAATGAAACAGAAAGATCAAAAAGAAAAATCTCTTTACAAAAAGTCCACAGAGGAACCTGCAGACAAATAGAGCTGCAATGATGCGGATACCATGCATGGTTTGGCATGCACCCATAGAGGAAGAATGACACCAAGAGTGAGAAACAAAATAAAAGGAATTGTTGTATATGTTATGTTTTTTTATAGTTATACATCGGCACAGCAACTGGGACTGTATCTACAAAGAGACAGAGCAGCGCCTTTTAATGCAACCAGTATGTAACCTAGCTATTCATGTGGTTTGTCTAGCATTGTTTAGAGATTACTGTATTTGGACACTTTAGGGTTTATGTAAGCATGCTAAGAAGAATTTGTATTGCCCATAACAACTGATATGTTTCCAACTATAATTTCAGCAGTACTTGATGTATAACTGTGAAACATGCCTTCTGATTGGTTGGTATTGTCAACAAGAAATGTTCTTAGGACACACTTTATACATAAGTCACATTGTAGTTGCATTCAGTAGTATATATATCTAATGCCCTGTAGACATGATCAGAATTTCCAATGGAAAAAGTCAGATGGACTTTTTCCATCAGATTTTCCGATCGTGTGTAGCCCCATCTGAGTTTTTCCATCGGAAATTTCGATGGAATTCCGGCGGAATTCCGATGTGATTTGGTCGGGCAAAAACCTGATCGTGTGTACGCGGCATAAGGCTCTGTTCACATTTGTGCGATTTCAGACTTGAGTCACACAGAATCTAATGGCAATGGAAATCACTGTTTTCAATGGTGCCTGTTCACATCAAGGCAACTCAGCACGGCATGATTTTGGAAAAGGTTCCTGTACTACTTCGGTGTGATTCCAGCATGATTTTCACCCCAGATAATATTTATTTTACTTTAATTCAGGTACTTATATAGCACCGTCAATTTACACTGTGCTTTACATATACATTGTACATTCACATCAGAATATGCAATATCATCAAAGTAGCATCTAAAAGACACTACATAATCACAGATCAAAATCAGATTGCAGCAGTGTGAACCTAGCAGTCAGTTTCTCAGAAGATGCAATAGGATAATTCTCTGTAATTGCCACTTTAAAATTATTACTCTGAAATTGGATCTTTATCTATATTTTGAATATTCGTTATGTTTTAATTATTGTATTTTGATGTGTAGCAGAAAGCTATTTGCTCTAACGCCTGATACGTCTGAAGTGATTCAGCAAGAAACAACCTTCACATCTATTCTGGTTTGCCTTGACACATCACCCACTGTATAGTATCTAACTCCTTCTTTAATACACAGGAAAATGTAGGATATGGAATTTTTATGATTCAACTTATTTACTGGTGACACCATAGCAATCTAAAGATATTGTAAAACATACTCCAGACCTAGTAATGCGTTATGAAAAAGTTTTCTTAATAATGTGGTGCAGTTTTTCATCTTTAATTAATTTCCTACTATTTTGCTAGCAAAATCATGCAGCTTTATTGCTTAGGCCCCTGTGGTTTGGAAAATGTTAACATGACTTAGAATGCACAAATTGCTTTTTATATCAGTAAAAAGAAATCTAAAATAAATTGAAAGTAATTTTAAGATAAGCGTGTATATTTAAAATGTTTTAGGAGGCTCTGCAACTGGTCCAATTAGGACAAAACGACAGGTATTCATGTAAGAAGACCCCCCCATCCACTTATACACACCTTTCCCACACTCTCCCACTGCTCCATTTTTCTGTTGGACATGGGGTTGGACATGGGGTTCCTAGCTTTTGCTTATCAGAGCAAAGCACTGCATCCTGGGAGGAGGTCACATACTTCCAGGATACTCATTAACTGAAGGCTCCAACAGAGCAATGGAGTAGTGGGGTGGAACACGAAAATCAGTGGGTAAGTGGATAGAGGTTTTTGCTTTTTTTTTGCCATAAAAACTGTCACTTTGTTCTAAATATATAAATTTACAAGGGAAACCATATTTTTATTTTTTTATGTACAGTAAGTTGTGGCAGTGCTTCTGCAAAGTGACTGTGTTTTGTTGCTCTTCTCTGTGAATACAATGTTCGCTACATGACTGAAAGCAATATTTAGTAAAGATTTTGTAATTCTTAAAATGTACCAGTCATAACAGGCTGCTTTTGAATAGGTTCGTCATCTCCCATCGGTATACCCGCGCATGCAGTGTCTGCTAAGGATCGCCCCGTCCACCGCAAACCACCGGATACCATCAGCGGCAAAAGGACTGATCCCCTCCATTTCACAGCGCCATACCAGGGACCCGAGGAAGAAACACACCAGATGCACCAGATGACACCTACCTCTCCTTCTGGAGAATTGCTTCTACGTGCCTTTATTTGACCACCAAAATGTGAGTGGTTTTTAACTTGTTTTTTTTAACTTGTGGCTTTTTTAAAAATTAAACTGTTTTAAAGTATTGCACCCAGAGGCGCCTCTCTCCTTGTTTGTGCTTTTGAATAGGATAATTGCAAAAAAATAATTAAAGTTAGAAGTTACTTGCAATCCCTTATGTCTGTACTTGTTCTAGGTCAGTAACCCATCACATCTCTAATCACAGGTGTACTGAAAGAGCTAACGCTGAACAGCAGAAACCAGAAGCAGCAAATCAGAATCCATCATGTACAAGTAGGACTTTTGCAGATTGAATTATAATTGGCTACACAAGAAAAAAACCTTCTTGTTATTGAACACTGCTGTACATGGCTTATTTTATAATCCCAGTAGTGCTTCTTTAGGGATATTAAATATATGGTCAAATATATAGTAAAGAGTCCATTCATTAATCTATAAGACGCGTTCACAATTGAGCATTTTTTCAGCTAGAAGCTCGATGCTCAGAAACGCCCAACAAGCAAAATCACATTTATTTTAATAGATTTCATTTCCAATGTTCACATTTGACCATTTGAGTATTTTCAGTTATCTGCTGCTGATTGTTTCATTTTTGGAAAGTCCCTACGTGGAATTCTTTTCTTGAACTTTGCATGTCCTCCCATTTTCAATAAAGTGGGCCCAAAAGCCTTTAAACCAAAGTTTGGACTGGGATGAGCTTTATTAAAACTAGGGTTGTCCCGATACCACTTTTTTAGGACCGAGTACAAGTACCGATACTTTTTTTCATGTAGTCGCCGATACCGAATACCGATACTTTTTTTAAATGTCATGTGACAGTTTTCAAACCACAATACAGACTAAGGATATTTTCTTTAGAATTATGAAGAACTCTAACTCAAGACATTATAAAAGAATAAAAATGAGTAAAAATGAATAAAAATGTTTTATTTGCTTGTCACGCAGTAGTAAAAAACTCAAAGAATTTTCATAGAACATGTTGATAAATACAAAAAAAGTATTCTATTTAGGTATCGGGAGCATTTGCGCGAGTACGAGTACTCCCGCAAATACTCGGTATCGGTCCCGATACCGATACTAGTATCGGTATCTGGACAACCCTAATTAAAACACATCTACCACATGAGCTAAGCTACTCCCATATCACAATAGTTACATTGATCCAGCCTGGTCCAAACTAACTATGAATATACAGTCCTAATCAAAAGTTTAAGACCACTTGAAAAATGGCAAAAAATCATATTTTACATTGTTGGATCTTAACAAGGTTCCAAGTAGGGCTTCAACATGCAACAAGAAGAAATGAGAGCGAGACAAAACATTTTTTGAGCATTTAAATAATTGAAAATAACGATTAAACTGAAACAGGCTGTTTTTCAGCTGATCAAAAGTTTAGGACCACATGCCTTTAAAAGGCCAAATCTGTGCAAAGTTGTGGATTCATTGTCATTTTCTGTCAGGTAGTCACACGTTGTGATGCCAAAGGCAAAAAAACTCCCTTTTTGAACGTGGTCGGGTTGCTGAACTGCATAAGCAGGGTCTCTCACAGCGCGCCATCGCTGCTGAGGTGAGACGCAGTAAGACAGTCATTTGGAATTTCTTAAATGATCCTGAGGGTTATGGAACAAAAAAGTCAAGTGGAAGACCCAAAAAAATTTCACCAGCACTGAGCCGGTGGATCCAATTGGCAAGACACTGGACGATCCTCGACCCAAATTAAGGCCCTTACTGGTGCTGACTGCAGCCCCATAAATGTCAGACGGCATCTGAGACTGAAGGGCTTCAAAAACAAAAAATGTCTTCAAAAACCTTGTCTCCTTGAACGTCACAGAACTGCTCGTTTGGACTGCAAGAGAGCACCAAACATGGGACATTCAAAGGTGGAAGAAAGTTTTATTCTCTGATGAGAAAAATGTAACCTTGATGGTCCTGATGGTTTCCAACGTTACTGCCATGACAAGCAGATCCCACCTGAGATGTTTTCTATGCGCCACAGTGGAGGGGGCGCCATAATGGTCTGGGGTGCTTTTTCCTTCAGTGGAACAATGGAGCTTCAGGAAGTGCAGGGGCGTCAAACGGCCACTGGCTGTGTCCAGATGTTGCAGAGAGCATTCCTCATGACTGAGGGCCCTCGTCTGTGTGGTAACGACTGGGTTTTTCAACCGGACAATGCTACAGTACACAATGCCCGCAGGACAAGGGACTTCTTCCAGGAGAATAACATCACTTTTTTTGGCCCATCCTGCATGTTCCCCTGATCTAAATCCAATTGAGAACCTTTGGGGATGGATGGCAAGGGAAGTTTACAAAAATGGACAACAGTTCCAGACAGTAGATGGCCTTCGTGTGGCTGTCTTCACCTCTTGGAGAAATGTTCCCACTCACCTCATGGAAACACTTGCATCAAGCATGCCGAAACAAATTTTTTAAGTGATCAACAATAATGGCGGAGCTACTCATTACTGAGTTCATGTTTGGAAGTTGGATTTCTGTTTTGGGGGGGGGTTTAGTTTTTTTTTGGAGGTGTGGTCCTAAACTTTTGATCAGCTGAAAAACAGCCTGTTTCAGTTTATTTGTTGTTTTCATTAAACTGAATGCTCAAAAAATGTTTTGTCTCACTCTCATTTCTTCTTGTTGCATGTTGAAGCTCTACTTGGAACCTTGTTAAGATCCAACAATGTAAAATATGATTTTTTGCCATTTTTCAAGTGGTCTTAAACTTTTGATCAGGACTGTACCAAGGTGGCTGATGCTCCTGGAAGCAGGTAATCACTGAAGCAGACACTGCTTCACCTGTGATCTCCACTTGCTTCTGGGTGGCATGCCAACTATGGGTGCCCTTCAGAGAATGGTTTACATTTTCTCAATGAATGTAAAGTGAAGAGGTAGGGTGGTGATGTCACACTTCCACCTAGCATTATACATGGAACAATCTATTTGAAGAAGCATAAGAAAAATCAAAAAGAGAATTCTTACAGATAAACTTGGTTTATCTTTAGACTTGGAATGCATAGGTGTGCGCAGCCTATTGCTTTAGGGTGTGCACCCCAAAGCTCAAACACACATGCAGCCTCATTTGCACGAGGCAGTAAATGAATGGGAAGTGCTCTGTTCTGAGTGGCATCCTGTTCATTCACAAACTAGTAACATTTTACTATGTTTCAGTTATGAATGAACACAGTGAGCGAGTGTATTCATTTAGAAAAGGAAGGGGCTGGTTAGTTACATATTAACTGGCCCCTTCCCCCACTCTCCATTTTGAAACATCCCCCACATCAGCAGAGGGAAGCCAGGAGCACTGTGAGGCCAACATGGGGGGGAAACCCGGGCAGTAGGGGCAATTGGCACCGCATGTAGTGATTAGAGTATGCCCAGGCACACCTGGCACACCCCCCACGCACACACCTATGTTGTAGTGCATTTATTAGGGTAAAATTGCCAGAGTAGTATGGCTATGCATTGAAAGGGGACCAAGAGTTACAGTGTATACATCTAACTAATCCCAGCCAACCTGTGCTGTAATGCCCAATACAACACACATTTAAGACAATGCTACCAGTCCCTTTACAACATCGTACGACTGCATCTGATACTGCAAAGTCTTCATAACTAAATGCTGCATCCAATGGGATTCTCACTATTGCTTTATAATTTAAGACACTTGTTTTGGAAGTGAAGAAGAAAATAAATGATAGTGACAAATTGAGCTTACTATATGATTTAATAAACTAATTTAATTGCTGTTTCAACAAATACATATTTGTTTTAAACAACCAATCAGTTTAAACCTGTCATGTAAGAAACATATATGCTACCCTGCTCAATGCTTCATTTTTAGTAAGATACTCCGAAAGAGTTAATCACTGCTAGAGGAATGCAGACCCTGCAACTTTCCTCATTAGAGCACAACTGATTAATAATGAAAAAGTCACTCTCATTCAGAATCAATATCCAAAACACATAGAAGAAATGTGTTGAAATCCCTACAATCTACAGTACAGAAATCATTCAGAGGGTTTTTTTTGTTTTAAAAAAAAAGTTGGATTACTCTTTAAAGTCAAACTGCATGTGTTGTTGGCAGGTTTTCTTGGCCAAGGAAGAAAACACTCCTACATGTCGAGCCTTTTTGTGCACTGGGAGGATAATTTTGGTATTAAATGAGCCTACGGGGGTTTATTGTCCCTTAAAGTACTGTCCTTATCTAATGCTGATATTCTGTGTTTTGTAGTAATAGTAACTTCTTATGTACAATCATATATAAACTGCATGCTGTAATATCTCAGCTATGTCAAATGTGTTCATTTTGTTTTCTGTACAGTTTAAATGTTTTGGTATAAGGATTCATCATCAGACTGTAGCTAGCCAAAATATACTTTATACAGAAACTGTTCTGCAAGTCTGCGTGAGGATTAAAGTGATACTTTAATTTGTAGAATAAACATAATTGTTCTGTAATTGTGATGTTTTGCATCCAGTATCAGTGAGCACTGTATTATATCAGTGCCTTGATGCTCTTGAAGTCAGTATTGGTATGTAATTGGTCTTGCAAGCCCTGCTGAGAAGGCTGAAGTTATTGTTTGCTTTCACCATATTTATATGTCACATTTAATAGCTGTGTATTTAAATCTGAGGCCTGCCTTGAAATCTGCTCAAGGTCATTGTAATTACAAGCTTCATACACATCGGCTGAAAGTCACAATTAGTGTGATGTTCGATAAACACAGGCTTCAAATGATTGTAACGACCCTGTGAGGTCACAGTGATTAAATGAAGCAAATGATTCCGTAGCGTCAATCATACAAAGTTGGTTTTTGATTAGGACAAAATGTTGTACACCATTGAGTTAAAGAAAGTCACAGCCATTTTAAACCTGTGGATATCTGTCTTTTAAATGCAATTCCCTGCAGCTCTCTATTTGTATTTTTATTATATAAGTGCTACTTCACACCTTCATGCTATGGTGCACTGTGTTAGCGCACACGCATTACTGCAAGGCATCACAGCCTGACAACTCACAGAGAGTTGTGAATGGTCCTGAAGACTGGCATATAGAGAGAATGTAGCTCAAACATAAGGCAAATCACTTAACACAAAGGGAAGTACAGCCAAACGTACCCTCATTACCCCCCTTTATTTACAACTTTAAATTGCAACTAAGCTCAAAAGTGAAGATTTTTTCTCTTATAGGGAATATCTACAGGTGTTAATTGTGCCCAAGCAGCACCCTAAAAAATTGACATTTTGTCTTGAGATCTAAGGCACTACTGTCTCTGACTGCCAGTCTCAGGGGATTGGAGGAGATCTGGTAATATTATGTGCTGGTCACTGTTATCCTTGCTGGAGGCTCTGACATAAGGAAGCAAAGTGATGCCTGCACTGAGATGGCTTCCTCCAAACATATACACAGTGCAGAACAAAGCCTGTTAAGTCAATAACAGGGGCAATATTAGCTGCAAGAAAACCACTGGACAATACTGGTGAGTATGCCATCCATGCTATGCATTTGCAGGCAGTTTTTAGAGTTCAGTTTCTCTTTAAAGCTTAGACCAAATATTTTAAGCCTGTGACTCCCTCTGCTTACATATACCTTAAAAATATAGTCAAAAAGTCCAACGTGAATAAGAGAAATAGGGCAGAGATATTAGTGTACACACAGGGCCGGAATTCTACATAAGCAACACAAACTAAAACACACAGGTTTGGGTAGCCGTGGGTGGCAGGGCTGCTAGAGGCGCCTTACTGCCAGCCACACACTATGTTGCTCATGGTCATTCACATATTCTCTTGTATAATTAAAGGCTTTACAATGCTGACCTGCCTGCTGGTGCAATGGTATGCAATCCTTGCTGTTCCTCCACAACCTGTGTGTTTTAATGGCTGGATTAGTGTGCTTGCAGGTCCCCCTGTCTGGATCATTCGAGGCAAACCTCTAGCAGTGTTGCTTATTTGGCCCCATACACACCATAGAATCTATCCGCAGATAAATCCCATCAAATGGGTTTCTGCGGATAGATTCTATGGTGTGTACACTCCGTCGGATATTTATCCGCAGATAAATCTCCCCTGGGATGGATTTCCAGCAGATGGATATTTGCTGACATGCTCAACAAATCCATCTGCTGGAATCCATTCCAACGGATGGATCCGCTCGTCTGTACAGACTTACCGGATCCATCCGTCCAAAGGGGTTCCCCGCACGCGTCGTAATGATTTGACGCATGCTTGGAATTCCTTATATGACAGCGTCGCGCCCGTCACCGCGTCATAATAGCGGCGACGGCGCGACACGTCATCGGCAGAGGATTTCAGCGGGGATTTCAATGCGATGGTGTGTACACGCCATCGCATAGAAATCTTCTGAAATCCTCGAGAGGATTTATCCGCGGATACGGTCCGCTGGACCGTATCTGCGGATAAATCCTCTCGTGTGTATGGGGCCTCTGTCTCTGATATCTGCTCTTATACCCAATCTCCTCTATAAACCTTCCCTTTATAAAGATTTATTTCACATATTTATATCTTATCATTGTGAAATACTAGTTGGTATGTTTTTTTGGATGGGATAAAATATAATTAAATACATTTTTCTGCACACATTTCTTTCACACTGACACACATATGGTGTTAATTTTACAGAGTGATCCATACAATGCAAAGTCCTATTAAAAAAGAAAAGTTGGGAGAATGAAAACATGGCTGACAGATCATCTGAACGATCACTTGTATGATTTTATAAAAAATTATCTCATTAATGTAGCTTGGCATTTCCATGAATATCATGGAGAAATAACAGACTGATAATTTCAGGATGAGCAAAATTAAACATTTCAAGAATAGACAATGTAAAAGAGAGGTATACTCAATTTTTATGATTAGTATTCAAACTCAGTATGGCTGAAATCATGATTGGGACATATTTTAATTTTCCAATAAGTTACATTACTGTTTCAATTAAAATGATTGCCCTGATCTATTTTATTCCTTTAGCTTTTATTTAAGTCTGTCTATGAGTACAGGTAGATATGTTTTTCATAATACTTAACAGAACCAATGCCAGACAGGGACAAATAATTGGCATGCATTTTATACCAACCCACAACTTAGTGAGTGTATGCATACTCAAAAGTGCAATAATGTTATTGTCTCCTGGCCAGATCAGTGGAAGAAATGATGCCCAGAATGTGCATAGGATGCAATATTGTTTCCTATTTTGTTCAGCTGGGGTTAATGCAAACTTAGCAGCTCATCCGGTTATTACCAGACAGTTTGTGGAGACCTGAACCTTGTATTGACCTTTGTCCTCTAAACATCATACTCATTACCTGAATGTACTCCAATGTCACTATAAACAGCTGTGTGCATGAGCCCTGGCAGGTGGTTTAGGTAATGCAGAAATCATTGTTTAATTCTGCTTACCAGTCCATAGATGTAGGGACTGCATTCATTTTCTTTTCAGATCTTTTACTTTATTTTGACCTGGTGATCCTGCAAAAACATACTGTATTTCCTGTCTTATGGTCGCTAAGCTCACTGCTCCACTGTAATTATGGAAATGGAAATGTTTGTCACTAAGACTGGACTTCAAACATGTTTTTCTTTGATCATTTCCATTATGCTAGGGCTAAAGAGGATAGTATTTTACAGAAAAAGGATAAGGTTGTTTCTGCTTTTTTCTTAGCTCACAGGAAGTGGCAAGGATCCCTGAATTCTTGACAAGATCAACAAGTATTTTCTGTATTTGCTAAAATGTTCTTATCCCAAAAAATTACAATTCAATCACCACATCTATAGAGTGGTACTTACAAAATATAAAATTTTTGTTCTGTACTTAGTTATCCCTTAATATATTTTAGACATTATATTTAATATATTAATTTACATACCCATATATATTGTTTTATATACCCTTAAATGTGTGTTTCAAAATCCCCTGTGACAAATATTTCTGGATATAGAAATAGCTTTCTATCTATAAACTCTGGGCCATATTCTGAGTAGAGTTACGACGGAGTATCTCAGGAAACTCCGTCGTATCTCTCTTTTTTGACCCGCGTATCTGTGCGAGTGATTCCTAGAATCATTTTCGCATAGATACGCTGAAGATCCGACATGTGTAAGTCACTTACACTGTCGGATCTTAAATGTAATTTCCCAGTCGGCCGCTAGGTGGCGTTTACGTTCAGGTCTCATTTGTTTATGCAAATGAGCCTGATACGCCGATTCCCGAATGAAATCGCGTCGCGTAACCGTCGCTTACGTCGTTTGCGTAAGCGTAAGGTTACCCCTGCTATATGAGGGGTAACCTTACGCCAGTCCCACGTATGCCATGTTAAGTATGGCGTCGGGTCAGCGTCGTCTTTTCCTGTCAGGTACGTCGTTTCCCTAAGTCGTTCTTGAATACGACTTTACGTCAATGACGCACACATCGGCGTCATTGACGTTTTCCGCCGAGAACTGGAGCATGCGCACTGGGCTATTTTTAGCCCGGCACATGCCCAGTTTGTTCGAAACGGGGGCGCGCTTAATTTAAATATAAGCCGCCCCCTTTGAAATACGCGGGGATATGCCGGGCCTTTTACACTACGCCTCCGCAAACTACGGAGCAAGTGCTTGAGGAATACGGCACTTGCTCCAGTAAGTTGCAGGGGCGTAGTGTAAATAGCTTACGCGATGCCGCCGCAGAAAGTATGTGAATATGGCCCTCTGTGCTTAAAGTTGAGGTTCACACAAAAAGTGAACCTCCATTTTTTGGATCCCTCCCCCCCTCCGGTGTCACATTTGGCACCTTTCAGGGGGAGGGGGGTGCAGATACCTGTCTGAGACAGGTATTTGCACCACTTCCGGGTTCGGATCCCCGCGGAGAATCCAGCCTGTGACGTCACCCCCCCCGATGTCTTCTAGGAAACACTGTTCCCAGGAGAGAGCGGGGACCAGTGATGGCGTTCCGCGATCCTCTCGCATGCGCAGTAGGGAATCGTGCAGTGAAGCCGCAAGGCTTCACTTCCTGATTCCCTCACCGAGGATGGTGACGGAAGCAGCCGAGGACCGAGCGATTGCTCAGCCTCGGCTGCTGACATCGCGGGCGCGCTGGACAGGTAAGTGTCCATTTTTTAAAAGTCATCAGCTGCCGTATTTGTAGCTGCGGGCTTTAAAAAAAAAAATTAATCGGCCAAACCTCTGCTTTAAGAAAAGAATATATGACTCAATAAGATTTAATATATAAATGTGTTTAAAAACACCACATGGATGTTATTTCAACATGCCACCTGTTTCTCCAAGGATTTCAAATATAAAGAATATGATACATAATCATTACTGCCATGGTATTCTGCAATAGACAACAAATTATTGGAAATAGCAGCAAGTTTGGAGTTTTAGTGATACCTTTAATTGGCTAACGCAAGTTATTAAAGGAGAAGTAGAGCCAAACCTCTTTTGGCCCCACTTCTCCTGTAGGTCACAGGAGTGCACTTCGTTCTGCACTTCGTTCTGCACTTCGTTCTGCACTCCTGTAACCCATATTCACCTGACAGTGGGCTCAGTTGATGGCTAACATTGTACAACACTCTACTTTGGGAAATTGCAGCATAACCTATCAATTGTGTTGCATAGTAGGGCAGTACTAAATAATAACAGTGAGACAGATTATGAGACATTTGCTAAAGGAGCTCAGCTTTATTTATAAATTCCTCCCTCTGCTGTTATAAAGTAGCACTGCAACAGAATAAAATGTGCCCCTGACTACTTATCGTGTGTGCCTGTTTTGAATAAATTTGAAGTCCAAAAAGAAGCTCCACTGCTCAAAGTATTTAAACTTGTGATGATGGGTGCTCAAAGTAGATGCCACAGATAGTGCCATTCCAGAACCGAATGCAAAGATGCAAAGTCACCAGCACTCCAAATAGATACATTTCACATAAGGCATGAGGAAAAACAACATGCCGGTTGCTTATGGCTGTCTTCACAATAAACACATGAAACATATCTGTTTGGAGTGCTGGTGACTTGGCAATGGTAATTCTGTCACTGACCTGTGCAAATCTCAGTTTGTTGCCCAAGATTCCAGGTGCAGGGATCAAAAATACACAAAAAAGTGTTATATATACCTTGCTAAATAAGAGAATGCCTGATTTGCATCTAATTTCTGATTCTAATTTTTTTTTAATAAATGGCCCATAATTCCCACACAGTTAGGATTTACAGGTGCTGTGTATTGTAATTACTTGTACATTGTCTGTTTCCAAATAAATGAAAGCGTTCATGTTAGATTAGGTAATTTTTTACCTAATTCTCAAATGAATGGAACATGTATGAGTGAAACCAACTGTAGCACATGGTTGAAAACGTATTTCATATTGAATGGGTTGGGAACCAGATCTATAGTTTTTTTTTTGTAATAAGTCCAAGGGCGATATACAAAATTTCCAAAACAACCAATCAAATATCAACTTTTCTAAACAAAATCAACACCGGTTGCTGTGGGTCACTGAACTTTGTACTTAGTTGACTGTGTCATTCTCTGATTTGATTTCATACAATTCATTTATGACAGGATCGAAGGGAAAACTTGCCTTAGTCTCTTGTCCCACAGCCAGCATGGAAAAATAATAAACACAATGTAATTGGTTTCCAAGGAAAACTACAGAATATCTGAGACAACTCTTCCCTTTAAAGACTTTCATAAATGAGACAATTTTTTGTTATATGGAAAAGAATATCTCGGTATCTAGAATTGTGTGTGTCTTTTGAATTTAAACAAAAAAAAACAAAAAAAAAAAAACATGAAGCCATTGTGACATAAGAAAAACTAACAAGCAATATAAAAAAAGAGGACAAAAAAGTTAAAGATAAAGTCCCCTACAAAATGGAAATTGAGAAAAAGCAAGAGAAACATGAAAATAAAGTATACAGATATTCAGACTGACTTTCCTTAATTGAATAGTTTGAATTTTTTTCTCCCCTGTAAGTCCAGATTTAGCAGGTGCCTCACTCTAATAAAACCCCTAACATCTGTCAGGAATCAGCGACTTACCAAGCGGGAACTCCTCCTTTAGTAGGTAAGGTGTAAGAAAAAGGTAACATAATTCCATCATTACATATTACAGGTCAACAAAAACAAACATTCACTCTCCCTCACAACTGTCTATGCCTGGAAATGTATGCAAGTGGAAAGACAGCGGGCCGGGCTCAGCTGGTGTGTACCCTCTGTTTTATATTGCATTCATTGCATTTAAATTTAAAATGAACAAACCATAAATAAATTTGGTCGAAGTTGATTACATATCACTCCAACCCAACATTTTTTGTTTACCTTGTTACCGTATTTTGGATTAACATCAATTTGTGTAATAACATTCTAGTCATCTGATATCTATAAAGCCACTGAAGCTTAAAATACAGTTGTCAGAGAAGTGGAAGAGAGGAAACGTTTATTTTTTACCAATCAGAAATGTACACATGAAGGTATCAATAGAAAAACAAACTATGTACTGTAAATGTACTATTATGTTGGCCAATCAGGCCTAGACTGGATGAAACCTATGCTGTAAACTGTTTTTGTCTGACACTAATAGCTTTCCACATTCATATGCAGTGTACAGAGGATTAATTTGCATTGACTTCACCATGAGATGACATTCAAACAATGTCCTTACTTGCTACTTGAGGTAATTCTAATATTGCTTAATTAAAGTGACCCTTTTAATTGTCAAAAAATGCTCCTCTTCCCTGCAAAAGAAGGCATTAAATACTCACCTTCCCCGATGCCCATTCCATCAAACTCTGTTCTGATGAAAAAGAACAGGTCCTGCAAATTTCAAAGGCAAACCAACACATCTGTGTCAATCTCTTAGGTCCTCCACACCTGTCACTCCTAGAAGTGTCAGTTTCCCAGCAGACTTTGGAGGACCAGTTCTACTAATCAGAGATCTGTTGGCAATGCATCCACCGGGAAAGATAATTATGGCCTTCTTTTACAAGTAATATTTGTGTGTCAAAGTAGCTTTATATCCCGACTTCCACTTCCATGTCTGCCTTGTCTATTTAGAATTTGTGTAAAGATTTAAATTTGTGTTAAAGATGTTAATTTTGTTTTATTTATAGGAAGGAGAAAACTAGTTAATTTGCTGTCATTTTAACATGCAAATTGGATAGCTGACTTGAGCATTCCTTGGCTGCACCATGTAGGCTTAGTTGGTATAAATGTGTCTTTAATGTCAGATATAGGGACAATTAAAGTGTCAATTGGGGCATAATTAGGCCAATTCCTTACTATCACAGCTATGTACAACACATAATTGTTTTATTTCAGAAGGAAAATAATGTTTAACTATTATGGTCAAATCACAAAGTGGATTGCACAAGTTCTGTTGGGTTCAAGGATGTGCAGGCATCCCACTGTCTGTCATTTTAATGAGACATCTTCCCACCCTAAAGCCTAGTATGCACTGTTAGTTTGACACCTCAGGTTGAAGCTGATGTACTAACTATGCAATGTTAGTACAGTAAGCTCCCCTGCTGTGCTATTGCGTTCCGACAGGGGAATGGATGATGGGGGGTGACCAGAACACTCTGATCAGCATTCTCAGCAATGGGGAGCCGATTAGCAGACCTTTTTTGGTCATGCCCCTTCTACCAGCTTCTGTCAGACTGGCTGCAATACACATAGGCCGAAAGTTGCCCAGTTTCTATTGAACCGGCTGATGCCACCTGACATTCGGCCCATGTGTACTAGGCTTAACTGTAGGGCCACTCAAAGTCTCAAATCTTATATATGCTAACAGAAAATACTTTCCATAAAATACCTTCATTTTTGTTATGCATGCTTCTTAAGGTAACAATGTGTAATAAACAAGTTGCATTTTAGCTTCAGTGTCCCCTAGCAGTAAATATAAATACTAAAGGTCTATTGTTTTAAAGAATTAATGTATTACCTGGTATCAGGCTCAATTTGTTAAGCTATAATTCATGTGTTCTTTACTATAAAAATCCATATTTTCAGCCAAGTGACTTCTATATTCATCTCTTTGTGTTGAAAATAACAGCTAACATGACAAACAATGATCTTCATAGCTTTGTAAGTTGGGCATCAAGTGTAATAAGCAATGGTGCACAATGAATGGACTAGCCCTGACAGACTGACTTCTGAACCGGAGCTACTCAATTCAAATTTTGCTTTCTATTAGCTGTAACTTGAGCTGCCAATTGGTTATCACTAATCTAAGATTTCCTACTATTTTATTTCTTATTGGTTCTTGATTTAAAACTAAGCAGTGCCCCAAGTGTTAAATAAAGCATTTATGCTTTGGCATCAAATTATAGTAGGCTTCATTCATCAAAGTGCCTGTAATAAAAACTATGTGTAGTGTCCCATAGCAACCAATCAAATTAAAGTATTAATTTTCCAAGTGTCAAATTCTAATGCATTTTTATTTTATAAATTGGTTTATTTATGGTATTTAAGGGAATTTATATTAAAGACACTTTGTTAAATTAAACCCAGTGGTATTATTTCATTATTTATGTAAAAACAATGTATTTCTTTCTTTTATTAGACGTAAAAACAATGTCATGTTTGCTATATAGTAATCCTACACCTAATCATTTGGACAGTCTGTGCTGTTGAAACATGACAATTGTTTGTACTACAAAGAGGTGTCAGTACAAATATAATCGATGAAAGATTAGTATTCATTGTACCGCTTCACCACTCACAATTCAACATGTCCTCCCATAAAATAATGTGCATTGCTTTGTTCAGGTATTCGGACTAAGTGAGGTTCATATGGCTTGAGGGAAATGGCAGATAATGAGTTTTCCAACCGCAGGTAATTAGAGATGAATCAGACTTTAAAGAGCCATCTGTTCAGGCAAGTTTCTCTGTACAAAACAGCCCATGGCAGTAACTGGTGGAATTCCCAAATAAAAAATGCCTTGGCACAATAGCTACCAGAGTCAACTAAAATATCCAACATAATGAAGTTTGAGGAATTCATCTTCATTCTGCTTTAACGGATAATGTTTAGCAATATCTCTTTATTGTTGTTAATATACAAAGCAGCATATAGGCCATAGCACCCGGTAATGATTTTAGGTATTTTGGCAAAGTAGGCACATCCAAGTCCTGCACTTATTGTCCTGTCTTGTCTTTTTCTGTTTAGTATAGCACCTCTTTCTCAGCTACAATTTTTAGGCAAAGCGGCATATCAATATTCGGTTGGCCATAGACCAACAACAATGACCTAAACAATGAAAGAGCTCATATTAAAATGACAGCTACCACTTGTCAGTAAGGTTTGAATAAAAACACAATGAGCTTGATTTACTAAAGGGTTTCACCTAGCCCAGCAAAGTATTCACTTCAATCCTTCAATCAAATGCAAAGGAAATTCCTAGCTTTTTAAATTTAATTACACACATAATTAGGTGCACACACATTGAAGAGGTTAGGTGAAAAATATATTCCTAGAGTAAATCAACCAAAGTATCTTAAGGTGTTAAGCCAGCATAAGATTGTTCCCCGGGTTTCCTTCTGACCCGATTTCAAACTGCCTTGTTCTAATAATTGGAGCTGCTAAACTGCAGTTGTTCCACGCTGGATGGGTCTGAAATTCAGTACATTTTACATAAAGGCTTACTAGAATACATGACTTACCAATAAAACATTCTGGTTGAAATTACATCGACTTAGGATTCAGTCAAATATCAGGCTTGGTTACTTTTTTATTTTATTTGCACAGATATTACCTTTTATCATTTAAAATTCTCTTAGTTGATAGCTCTATTTTCTTAGCATTACAGTTTAGGTTTAATATTTTTTAATTGTGCTTTAATTGTATATCTATCTTTGGTACAAACTTTTACACCCTACAAGGTCATTTACCTTATACCATGTCAGTTTAATACTTAATTCTGTTTTAAGACCTTATACTTTATAGTATTTGGATCACAACTCTTTAGATCATAGAGTTATGACAACTAATAAAACGAATACTTGCAGAAAATTGAAAGAGAAACTTCAGTCCTTTTCAGTTTGAGATAAGTGAAATGTAAAGGGTTTTATGTAATAAAGTTATCAAAAAGTTATTTCTTTGTATTGTATAGTATAGTATGAAACTACACATGTACATGGGGACAGCCATATTTTTCCATGGTCTTTACTCCCTGCTAGGTAGAACAAAACAATGATTGCACTTCACTGTTTCTCGTTCTCTCTATAAATCTTTAGGTGAGATACAAGTAAATGTGCTAATAAATATAGGAGGTCAGAACACACCAAAAACAGGAACGTTCAGCTTGGGTTAATGTTGCTGATTATGTAAATGAGCAGGGAAATAAGGAGGGGAAATAGAATCATATAGGTAGTTGCTTCTGTTGGCGCTTACATCTAGAGGAATAATAGCTATTGGGGCAGTTTTTATAAGCTATCCATCTGAAGTTTCCCAGACCAGGGGGCAACCTCTTCTTTCCACTGACATAAGATTTTCACGTAATGTGTCCAGAAAAATCTTGATTGGGTAACTGTTATTTTATGTCTGTGGGCAACTTAAAACTAATATTCATTAGGATTGGAAGGGTCTCTAATCACATTCTATGATTCAAAATAATTATTAGTAGGAGTATCTACAGTATTTAGTACTGTACAGTACTATTCTTAATAAAAAGGTACAAATTAGAATTTGTTTTAATGTTTACAATTCTTAAAACCTAAGGTTACAGTTTCATACCTCATACTCCACAGGTTTGAGATATATTGTTTGAAAGGAAAATTAAGCTGGTTATATCAGGGATTGTTGCTAATGTTAGCAACTTGTACATTTTTGTAAGTAATAAATATACAAATAATGCTCTACACAAGCCAGACATACGGGGATGATTTACTAAATTACTAAATTAGTACCATTTAACAAAGTGAATGTAAACTTATCTTTTTTCACTCCTATTAATTTTAAGTCGATGAATATTAAACTTTTTTCATTTCAGTTGTAGCGGATTCACTTTGAATACCCAAAAATAGGAATTTAAAAAAGCAGGAAATTGTTTTGTGCATGATTGGATGATTAAAGTGAAAACAGCTTCATTTTGCTAACTGAAAACTCTATACTTCTTTAGTCGATGAACCCCATGAAAACTGAATTAACAGAAGAAGGCAATAATTCCCAAGTTATTTCCTGCTGATACAGTCAGTAGACCGGATCTGCATGTTAAACATCTCTTAATGTATCTAATCAATTCTGAACATGAGTAGTTTTAATCATGAAACAACCCACTTCTAATAACATATACATGTTTATATTGGTGTTTGTGATACCTACTGCGTCTGACATGACTGGGGAATATATCTCTCAAAATCCTAGAGGTTTCAGTAAATTACTTTAACGCAAGCTAAATATGTACAGATAGTACTTCAGTATTGCACTTCAGGTAGCTTGTACGAATATGCGTCAGGGGGAAATCATATAATGAGATTTTTAAAATTAAATCTAAATACAGGAGCATTCTATTAATAAAATTAGGAAGTAATTAACACTAATTTCTATGCCTGCAAGGTCAGCAAAGCTATGTTTGATTCCAACATGCTGTTGACACAAGAGTTCTCTTTTTCCACCACCACCACTACATTGGTACTATGTAATATGATAATAATAAGCAACAGGATGCCCATTTCCTTTTAAAACTTTGCAGCTGACTGCATCTATATGTATAGGCAAAGTCAATTTAGAAAATGTATAATATTGATTCTATGTAGGGGTTTTCAAAAAAATGTATGTAGACTATTGCATGGCTGCATGAATAGAAAAATGATAACTAGATATTAGAATTATCGGTGGTTGCTACGTAGTTTTAGATATTTTGCCTTGGCACCCAATTATTTTGTGAATAGTCTAACATTTTACATAGTACCTAATATGTTAGGACTGTAAAAACCCTTTTTATTCTGTGGTGTAATCAAAAGGTATTTTTGCACTCATCAAACAGATATACCGTATTTACCAATGTATAAGATGACCGGACGTATAAGACGACCCAGTAATGCTACTGTCTTTCCCACGTTTTTGCCTATACTCACTGTATAGGACAACCCCACTTCTGAGGCTTCATATTGCCTAGATTTCCTTCTTCTCAATCAAAGTTGGAGCCATACGGTTCTGAGCCAATCACGGCGAGCAATGTATTCTATTGAATACAAAGCCTGCTCGTACTGACAGAGGCTGTGACATCATCAGACCGTGCCGCTCCGACTCACTGTAATGTAGCTTGCTCGGATTGGCAGAGGTTGTCTCCAATCCGAGCAGGCTTAGCAGGCTCTGTATTCATCAACAGGCTGCATCGCCTGCCAGGATTGGCTGAGCGGTGCAAACTGTACGCATACAGTATTACCGAGCACCCGACGGCGCTGACATCCATCTCGCGGCTGCTTCACCTGGTGTATAAAACGACCCCCAGTTTAGTTTTTGGATGTGAAATTTAGATGTGAAAGGTCGTCTTATACGTTGGAAAATAATAATAATCAGACCAAAATGGACCACAAGTTCATTCTTAGGGTTTACATATATTTTAAATTTTACTAAAACAGGTGCACTGATTCTGGTGCAGCTGTGCATTATCCAATCAGCTTCTAACTTCAGCTTGTTCAAATATGCTTTTCAAATACAACCTAGAATCTGATTGGTTTCTTTGCATTGCTGCACCAGATTCTATATGCACCATTTTTGTTAAATCTGCAACACTGTTTCCAATCTGCAATTGCAGAACAGTTTGCTGTACTCTGGCAAAAATCAAGCATAAATGGAACTTTAAAATACACACTTGTATTTTGGGTCTTTTATATAGTCCATATTTTCCGGTCAGTATTCTTAAACCCCCCAAAATACTGTATGTATGTATATATATATATATATATATATATATATATATATATATATATATATATATATATATATATATATATATATATATATATATATATATTATATACTGTATCTAAATATAACATATTTATATATTTTTTTTAGCAAATTAACATTTAGGGAGTAAACATATGGGGCTACAGATTAAAGTACAGCTTTAATGCCAAGAAAGTCTACATGCTTCTGGAATTTTAGGGCACATTGACATTGAATGGGCAAGCCTGGTAATGATGCTATGATAAAAACTAGCTCTGCATGTTGTAAACCCCAGCAGGGAGCTTACACATTTCAGAAAGTACATAAATGTTGCCTCCCTCTAAACATTCAACAGTAAAGATCCTTAATGTGCACTGTGTAAGACATTGATGGTTACATAGTGTTTAATGAAATAAACCTAATGAAAGCCACTTGGTATTTCATCCAGCTAAATTTACCCTCCGGGGAATTCTTTTATAGACACAGTCTGCAATTCATTTAATCAGGGAAAGGGAAATTGATAACCCACGCTGGCATTTAAAGTGTCATTTATTTTTATCTCTCAAATCACCCCTAACTGCTTGAGAATCCTGCTTAGCATTGTAGGGAGTAGGCAGACACTTTGCCGTCTGTTGATTATACACGTATCACATCAAATAAACCAGGCTGGTTGCTAGTAGTTACAATACATTGTATATAACAATGGTAAGTAATTATGTGCAAAAGCATGTTGCAGCAATCTTCAAAATTTGCATAGCAATTAAGGTTAAATGATATGTGTGATTTCCAGCAAAGTTACCATTTTCATCACTATTACTTTCAGACTGCTTAATCCAGTAGTGGTCATGATGAAATATGCCTTATGCCGCGTACACACGATCGGTCAATCCGATGAGAAATGGTCTGATGGACCGTTTTCATCAGACCAAACCGATCGTGTGTGGGCCCCATCGGTTATTTATCCATCGGTTAAAAAACGTGAAACTTGTTTTAACATTAACCGATGGATACCTAACCGATAGAAAAAAACGATCGTTTGTAGGCACGTCCATTGGTTAAAAATCCATGCATGCTCAGAATCAAGTCGACGCATGCTTGGAAGCATTGAACTTCGTTTTTTTCAGCACGTCTTTGTGTTTTACGTCACCGCGTTCTGACACGATCGTTTTTTTAACTGATGGTGTGTAGGCACGACTGACCATCAGTCAACTTCATCGGTTAACTGATGGAAAAATCAGACCGTTCTCATCGGATTGACCGATCGTGTGTACAGGGCATAAGACTCCAACCTTTTCTTGGCTATTCTGGAGCTTTTCATGGTCTGCTCAGGCAATTACTAGGGAGTCTCACACGAGGCATTTGTATAACCTTACCTAGAATCTCATAGCAGTATATTAGACTTAATGTAATCAGGAGAGAACAATGTCACTTTCTAGGCCTTAGACACATGCAAACATAAAATAAATTCATGTTTAAACCGAGACTTTATTATAACTGGGAATTTATTTATTTCTTAAACTACTTCAGTGTGAGATGCTATGGTCATTTAAATAAGTATGTGGCAGCTGTTATAACAGCAGCTGTTGCCACTGCCTTCATATTTAATACGATTTTCTCATAAACTCAAAAGCTAGTTTTGCAATATTTATGAGTTTAGTAAAAACGAAGTAGTATACTATCCTAATGCTAAAAAAAAATACATTTGTACCACAAAGGGAGAAAGAGGGTATTTATTTCATAACGAACGGTTGGTTCCAGCAGATGGCCAGGGTCCCTTGGCAGTACTAGGATGAACAGAATTCTTGCCTGTTGAATTTTTTTTGAATATAATGTAACAGGCATCAGATGTTCTTAAATTCCCTTAGGCCGCGTACACAAGACCGGTTCATCCGATGAAAATGGTCCGACGGACCGTTTTCATCGGTCCACCGCTGAAGTGGCCTGATGGTCTGATGTGTGTACACACCATCAGTTCAAAATCCGATCAAAGTTCAATGCTTCCAAGCATGCGTCGACTTGATTCTGAGCATGCGCGGGTTTTGAACCGATGCTTTTGTGTACTAACCATCGGTTTGGACCGATCGGTCAGCGGTCCATCAGTTCGATTTTAAAGCAAGTTTTAAAATTTTGGTCCGAAGGGCAAAAGACCGATGGGCCATACACACGGTCGGTTTGGACCGATGAAACTGAACTTCGGTCCATTCTCATCGGTTTTGACTGATCGTGTGTACGCGGCCTTAGAGTTGAAGTTGGGTACAGTCACCTATGATCTGTCATAAAATGAGTACTCACTCATCAGTCACTCATCATACTGTATATCTCTGTATATCTCTGTATAAACACTGTACCACTAGTGAAACTAAAGTTAATTTACTTTGCTTACTGTAACATCACCTCCCTTATTATTATGTCTATAATACATATTTTTTATGGTTTGCTCTCATTTATTTAGACAGCACTTGTGCAGTGACTCTGCGCTGAGCTAAGGGCTGTAGGCCCACAACATTACTCTAAGCCACCTTAGAAGCTGTGCAAAATTCCATTGTGATTGTTCTTATTTTGTTGCAGAAATACTCAGATTTGCCTGAAAATGTTTTACTCTACAGAGCAGAAATTAACTGCAGTGGGCAGCATTTCTGCATTTAAATCATTGGTTCAAATCCAAGTACTACCATAACCACATGGAGTCGGAATGTGTTCCCCATGTGTTTCTGACCTTTCTCTAGACCAGCCTTTTTCAAACTTTTCAACAGAAATAACTTTCTGGTCTCAGGGAACCCCTGCTAAAAATAACTATATCTACAACTCATGATACATTCGTGTTATGGTCAATGGGAAGAATGCCCCTTACACTTGTGGCCATTGGGAAGAATTCCCCTCTTACAGATAGCTAAAAAGACCAATGTGTCACTGGGGGCTTATCTGAGAGGCGGAAATTGCTCATTGCTCAAGGAACCCCTAGCAACCCCTGGAGGAACCCTCGGATTCCATGGTCCCCTGGTTGAGAAACCGTGCTCTAGACTTCTGCAACAATCTAGACAATATACTGGTATTTTGATTGGTGAATTATTCTTCCTACTCTGGTTTGAATGTGTATTGTTTGTGCTAGTATGACTTTGTTAGCAAGAGGGTCAGGGCTGTGGAAGGAAGAGGGTTAGGGTCAGGGCTGTAGAAGGAAGGGGGAAAGGGTCAGGGCGGTGCATTGCATGTTTTGGGGTTTCATGTACTGTTACTCTGGAAGTAAACATTTTATCTGCTCTATATTATCAGAGATCACCTGCTATTTATACTTCTCAAAAATCTGCTGATGCACACAAATGTTTCTTTCTAATACGAGAACTTTTTTTTAATTTCTCAGAAACGTTTTATAAAATAGTGATTACGATTCTGACAAGACATTGTAAAACAGTGAACTATTCCTTATAAAACTGACAAATGATAGTATATGGTTCTATATCTTTAAAATATCCTCTGTCATAGAGAGATACTATGCTACTGGGCAATATAGTACATATGACAAATTCATTAATTCCAATGAATTGCTATTTGTTTCAGACCCATCCAACACTAAAAGTGAACAACTTCAGTAAGCTGCATCCATTCCTTTATGTAGCACACAAGTAGAAAGTGACACTGCTGTTTTGAATTGAAAAGTTCTACTTACTGTCATCTTGGTGGAGTATGTGCTGTTTTTTGCAGACAGAGGGGGGGCTTCTTTCTGCTTCTTATTTACAGACCTAGAATGATGATATTTGTGCTTTTTTCTTTTTGATTGATGTTTTTTTTCTCTTGACTGCTCCCGTGGTCTGAAATAAAGGAGTAAGAATATCATACCTATAACAACAACTGGAAGAGACAATGCTAATAAACCTACAGCTTCTTAAAGAATGTAGGTATACCAAATAGAAAAAGGTACCGTAATCAAAGAACTGAGCTATATCTCTTACAATATCAGATCTAGCTTGCCTGTATGCCAAGTAGTGATTCTACCAGCTTTACTCTCCATAGTACTATGGAGCAGCTGAGTGATAAACCTTGGGATGCAGCACCCAGATGTGCCACGGCTGAAAGGAGCTGTTCCCCCTCAACAGAATATCCTTCAACATTGGAAAAGACTGAAGATGGAAATTACTGGCTAAGGTTTTTATCACTTGTTTCATATAATACTATAATTGATTATGAGTATTTTTAAGTTAACAAACTTTTTTTTTTTTTCCACGGTTAAAATTTCAGTATATTTTAGAAAAGTCAAGCATGGTACAATAGTCAATTCACAGATAGCTAGTGTAAAAAAAACATAGGAGCATATACAAGTATTTACGGTTAAACGAACAAAGGAACAGTGCAGAAATCATAAACGAGATAATGAAAATTAACTATAAATAGCCAGTTTAGATCTTCAGTGTCATCCTTGGGAAGTTACCTGAGTAGAATCGTTTGTAGGGAAAGAAAAGAAAGGGTATAGGGACTGGGGAAGGGGGGGGAGGGAAGGGAGAAGGAAAGGGGGAAAGGGGATCGGGGGGGAGGCAACCAACCTATATACAAAAGGGTAATTACAAATCTCACGCCGTCCACGGCAACCAGTGGCCATCAAATTTTTAAGGACATTTCCTATTTAGATAGGTCATTTTATACAGCGGTAGGGCAGTATTAATTGATGTTTCCCACAATGTCAACCTTGGAGGTGAGGCAGAGTTCCACTTGAGTAGAATAGCACGTTTTGCATAATACAACAGTTAGGAGATCAGTAGCTTAGTATAGTAGGGCCTCTGGTCATCCTCCTGAATCCCTAGTAGAGCCAATTCAGGAGACACTCCCAAGGACACCTGGAGACGCTCATTAATAACCTCAAAAACTGCCGTCCAAAACTGTGCCACCTTAGGGCAACTCCAAAGCATGTGAAAGTATGTGCCAACTTCCAGCCGGCATCTACTACATAATGAATCCCTCTGGGGTACAGTCTGTGCAATCTCTGCGGAGTGTAATATACCACCTTGAAGGAACTTGGTTTGTATCAATTTGTCTCTAGAAGAGATAACCAGCCCCAAACTATCCTCAAAACACTTATTCCAATCCTCTTTCTCCAATACAGGAATATCAGTTTTCCAGGCCTCTCAGAGCTGCTCCATCTTGGGGGAATCCAAGCAAAGCAACGACAAATAGAGAGAAGAAAGGGGTTTAGACAGGGACTCCTGGGCCAAAGGTTAACAATCTTTAAACATAATTCAGCTGGAAGGTCAATAGGCTAAGCTGGACATTTTGCTCTGTGTAGTAAACCAATCAAATTTCAGTTGCTGTTTCTCTTAAAAACTTTCAATATGTTTCTGTTGGCTTTGGAAAATGTATCAGCGTTTCATTTTATTTCGTTTCTGTACATCACCTCCTTGGATTATATACTGAGACAGAAGAATATTACAAAATATGTTTGTCTTCTTTATATGAAATAAAATGCACTATAGATAGTAATTATGAAATAAGTCTGAAAAGCAACTCTATACCCATTGCACAGGATGCTAAGGTTGGGTCCCTGACGGGTGCTATGTGGCACCACTATTTGGGTTATGGTCCCTTAAAGAGTTTCTCCACTTTTGTTGAGAAAAAAACATTCACCTCTGGGTGATCTATGTACAATCCTTTTACAAGGATTTTAACAAACTTTGTTGCACAGTCCTACCTTTTGTTATTCTGAAGAAATCCCTCTGTGTTTGTCTGTCTCCATATGGTAAGTACATCTAATAGGAGGGGTTTCTTAATTATCAACTAACTGCTTCACCTGCAGGGCACTGACGAGGAAAATTGCAGGGTCTGCATCCCTTTAGATGTGATTTCCTAAAGGGAGTATCTCACCAAAAAAGTGCAGACTTCTGGGAAAATCAGTTAGCCAATCACACAAGCAGGACATTATGTTTCTGGAGGCCTTCTGTACACATTCTGTGTACAGAACACCTCCAGGTAGCTATATTACATTGCATTTTACAGAAAATTGCAGAGCTGCAGATTTAAAAGGAAAGGTACAGCAATTAAATTACATATGACTTGTGAGGCAATTGTATATATTATAATATTTTTTTATTGCTATTTTTTTCCCCCACGAAAGAGGAGTTACCCTTTAAAGGAAATGTCTGTGTACTCAGGGTTTTCACCCGTGATGGGTGAGGAATTTCAGGGTAGTCAAGTAAAGGGGGACTAACTTGCAGTTCTCTTGGTATTAATAGAGATGTATTTGGTACCAGGAATTTTGGAGGTCTGGAGTGACATTCGAGTAGGAAAAGGACCTCCACTCCTGACTACAGGGACTCCAATCCCTATGAGGTTAAGCAGCCTCTAGGAAGCGCCACATAAAACAGGAAATTTAGTATTAGGGATGCGGAGTAGGAGTTTGAGAAAGGGAACTGTTGGAGTGCTGCACATGTGCTGGGAGCTGCCAAACAACCAGGGTTGGACTGTGCTAACCTTGGGGTAAATCCCGTATATGAACTTTATTTTTCCTTTATGATGTTACATAGTTACATATAGTTACATAGCAGGTGAGGTTGAAAAAAGAAGCAAGTTTATCAAGTCCAACCTATGTCAGTATTACATTGTATATCCCTGTATGTTGCAGTTGTTCAGGTGCTTATCTAATAGTTTCTTGAAACTATAGATGCCCCCCGCTGAGACCACCGCCTGTAGAAGGGAATTCCACATCCTTCCCACTCTTACAGTAAAGAACCCTTTATGTAGTTTAAGGTTAAACCTCTTTTCTTCTAATTTTAATGAGTGGCCACGTGTCTTTTTAAACTCCCTTCTGCAAAAAAGTTGTATCCCTATTGTGGGGTCACCAGTATGGTATTTGTAAATTTAAATCATATCCCCTCTCAAGCATCTCTTCTACAGAGTGCTCGCAACCTTTGCTCATAACTAATATCATCCAGACCCTTTATTAGCTTTGTTGCCCTTCTTTGTACTCGGTCCATTTCCAGTACATCCTTCCTGAGGACTGGTGCCCAGAACTAGACAGCATACTGTAGGTGTGGCCAGACCAGAATTTTGTAGAGCGGGAGAATTATAATTTTATCTCCCCTTTTTAATGCATGCCAATATTCTGTTTGCTTTGTTAGCAGCAGCTTGGCATTGCATGCATCTACTAGGACCCCAGATCCCTTTCCATCCTAGATTTCCTCAGAGGTTCTCCCCCCCAGTATATAGATTGCATTCATATTTTTGTCACCCAGATGCATTATTTTAAATTTTTCTACAGTGAACCTCATTTGCCATGTAGTTGCCCACCCCATTAATTTGTTCAGATCTTTTTGCAAGGTTTCCACATCCTGCAGAGAAGTTATTGCCCTGCTTAGTATGGTATTGTCCGCAAATACAGAGATTGAACTGTTTACCCCATCCTCCAGGTCGTTTATGAACAAATTAAACAGGATTGGTCCCAGCACAGAACCCTGTGGGACCCCACTACCCACCCCTGATCATTCTGAGTACTCCCCATTTTTTGTGCTGGCTTTTCTGTTATGTTTTCTGGAGTTAAGTAAACTCTGTGTTAAGTAAATGCTGTATTTGTTTGCATTGAAAGAAAAATAAACACACGTATGCTTAAGACAAATGGCTTTGCACGTGGTCCCGAGGAGCTATACCCTTGAACATTACATTATATATATATTTTTTTTACTGAACAGATAATTGGAATAAATAGTGTTTTTGAACATGCCTGCAGCTCAGCTTTACAAACACAATATGTGTTGAAGATTCTGACTGAGGTATTAGAATACATTTCAGCAGCATTGTGGTGGTGTTGTCTTAAACTGCTCTAGCAGTTTCCAAGAAATGGCTATCATTATCTTATGGATTGTTGACAATGTCAGAAGAGGGAGGTGATTCTGATTTAGTCGTCTTGTTGAAGGGAAAATTTGTGTTCACAGCTTCATATTCATCTATGTGACAGTTGCCAGACTTCTATATAAAACAGGGGTATAGGATCCCGTGTGTAGGTCTGCAAAAACAACTGGACACACGTAGAGAGAATCACCTGCCATCTCCACAGAACAGCCCAACAGCTGTCATAAAACAGAATGTAAACAGAGGAAAGCAAAATCACCAGTGCCACTTAGAGGCTCCTGTTCAGTCTGTGACATTTCCTCTGACAGACATTTTATGAAGGCAGTAAAGATTGTACCTGCAACGAGCTGTCCAAAAATGAAAATGATAAAGGCTTAACTTGATAACAATGTCCTAATACATAAAAAAAATAACCAAAATAATTGTTAATGATTTTATACATATTTTAGGTTATAATAGCTCCTTAGCATATAATATTTATAAAACTAGCTATTGTCCACTGGCTCACAATCATTTTTATTGGAAGGGATTTGCTGAAGCAGTACATTTTTCACTTGCATTCATCTTGTGCCAAAGAACTTTAAAACAGAATATTTCAATGACTGTTAATGGATGAATAAAGTGAAAACAAATGTCTTTGTTATCACAAAGGGTGGATCTGATCTTTCACTGCTATATAGCAGATAACAGTAAATTTTCTAAACCACAGTAACTTACAGTTTAGTAGACATGTGCATTTGTTATTGTCCGAATGCATTTTCGGCCCGAATTTCGGGTATTTTCGTTATCGTTTTAACAAACGAAAACGAAAGCGCAGAATCCGAAACATCCAACATCAAACAATGCTTTGTTTTTGTTTTGGCAACAGTTGGATATAGATAGAAGATTCGACATGACTCTGACAATAGCAATCTGTGTCTATCAAATCTGTAGTCGAATGTGCCTAACCTTAACTCTTATTAGTCCAAGATTATTCTACATAGAGAGAAAAGATTTGACATAGAGAGAAAAGATTTGACACAGCGAGAAAAAAAATCGCCATTATAGAGACAATAGCAAAAAAGGTTGATTGTGCCTAACCTAACTCTATTAGTCCAAGATTATTCTACATAGAGAGAAAAGATTCGACATTATGGAGACATGAAGATTGGGCGAAGCAGCTAAAAACATACGATCGCAGCGAGCGGACATTTATGGTCAAATGCTCCGCCCGTAGACTATAGACTATAGAAGAATTCTAATGTTGATTGACTAGTAATAATAATTTATAAATATAATTATTATTAGTGTCATACAACATTAGAATTCTAGGCGTAAAATTCGACTGGAAATGTACGATTGCGGCGTCGTATAGTTTAGCTGCTCTGTCGAATCTTCTTAGAACATTGGACAGATGGGATACAATTGGACAGACACCATAAGCCTTCAATGACAGATTCAACCTTAATTAATTCGGATTTTCGGATGAATGCATTTAACAAAACAAAAGAAATAAAAACGTATTTCGGGAGTAACAAAATAAATGTATTTTTCGGACGAAAACGAAATTCCGAAACTAAATATTTCAGTGTGCACATATCTTCTGATCTAGTTGTTTTCAGCCAAATACTTATGCCGCGTACAGACGGTCGTTTTTTTTTATGGAAAAAAACGTCATTTTTTGTGAAGTAAAAAAACAAAGTTTTTGAAACTCCATTTTCCAAAACGACGTTACCTACACACCATAGTTTTTTCAAAATGCTCTAGCAAAGCGCGGTTACGTTCAGCACTCTTTTCCATTGAAGCTCGCTTCATAACTTGCTTCTGAGCATGAGCGGGTTTAAAAACATTGTTTTAAACGTTGTTTTAGCTACACACTGTGATTTTTTGTGACACAAAAAACGACGTTTTGAAAAACGACACAAAAAATTAAAGCATGCTCGAATTTTTTTTTTGTCGTTTTTCAGAAGACATAAAACAACATTTTCCCCACACACAGTCATTTTAAATGATGTTTTTAAAAACTTCGTTTTTTTACATCACATAAAGCGACTGTGTGTACGCGGCATCAGGTCTCTAACCTGATGAGTCTGTTGGCTCAATGGTTAGGCTAAGTCATCTATTTAATAACTGTGATCAATGACCGTGAACCACAAAGCATCGAATGATTTGATTTATTGGCCATATGTCCAAAAACATTACTCATACATGTTTAGGAAGTTGTCATATATTAAGCATTACAGTTTCATTACCTGTTTTCAAAGCTTGAAAATCTGGACTCAGAACTTACTGAGCGAGAATGCCGATGATGATGGTGGTGAGATTTTCGTGACCTCCCGCGAGAGCTTTGCAAAATGCAGAGAAAAAATTAATTATTGTTTTAATCACAAATGAAGTTAGAACGCATTATTGCATTTTGAAATTAAAAGGATCTGGAAAAAATGTAGGTTACATTGACAAAATACAGTTTGTTATTTTTCAAATGACAACACTTTTTTTCTCTTTAAATTATTATATTGCTGTCTGTAATTATTTTCAACTGAGTTTCACTTGTAATGCCTTAAAATATCTTTCTTTCTTAGACCTCATGCACAGTGGGTGTTTGGCCATCTCTCCTTTCCTCCTTGCAACAGCATCTTAGCAGAAAAAACACTTGCTGCTTGCAAACGCTGTTGCGCTTTTAGGCACGTCAAGCACTTAAGCGTTAATTCACTTCATTGGCCAGAATAATAATTTATTAATCGCTACACGTGCCTTGCATGTGCACGCATTTAGACACATCAGGCATTTTTTCTGCAAAAATGTTGCTGCTCCTGGACGCACTGGCAGTGTTTTTTTTTCTGCCTCTAATGTGTGCATGGGTACAGGCAAGGCTAACATGCAAGGGCATTTAGAGGCAGAAAAAAGAATGGCAGGTGCCCCTAATGGCAGGGTTAAAAATGTCCAGTGTGCATGAGGCCTTAGTGGAAAGATGCTTTCTGCTCTTCTACTCAAGTGCTCTGTGTTGGCATAGATGAGTTAAAGACTACACACCACACAATATTGCATAACCTATTGCCTGCTTACCTAACTGCACTGTCCTATTTAGACAATGTAAACAATTGCTATAACAGTGAAAGGTGCACTTAGGAAAGGTATTGTTTAGTCTCCTAATTTAATCATTTGACTTGCATTTCATATTTCATTATCTTATTGCATTATGTGCTGCTTTACATTAGTGAATGCTTACTAGGCACATAGATAATTGCAGTAGAACCCAAAAGTGTGTGTCAGTTTATCTCAAAGAAACACTAGAGCATTTATTGCTGGCAGTACTCCATATTTTCAAAGCAACCACGTGTATTTTACAAAATTAAAAATGTATGCTCTGCTTTTTTTTTTTTTTGGAATTGATATCAAAAGTAATGTTTAATTTACCAGAGAGTGTTTACTGAATCTGTATGAAAACGCAAAGTTGTAAATCACAGCAGGAAACATTGTTTTTTTTTTTTTTTAGCAAAACAGCCAGACACTTGTACTATCAAAATCATCACAGGTTACACTTACAGATTATATAAAGTAAACCTGCCACAAACCATCAAAGTGTGCATACAATAAAACAACACATAAGAAAATGTCACCTTACTGAAAACCGCATGGCAAAATGATCATTAGACCCAGAGATAAAGGTAACTGATCAATTCAAATTTCAACAACCACTTCCCACTTCATTGCCTAAGCTTCTCTACTGGTCAGTAAAATGACCCATCATATTAAAGATGTCATGGGGGATACAAACCACTGTCATGCTGGTACCGTGTTGCAGTGCCTCTCCATACAAATATATCCACAGATCCCAAATATGTGCTGGAGATGCTAGGCCGAACTACATACCTTCTAGCAGTGTCCTCTACTATGCTCCTTCTGTTCAGAAGTGCAAACCTAGCCCCCAATTTACATCAGTAGATTTAGGGACAGACTTCGTCAGTTGCTTTTTACATGTGAACAAAATCCCAGTGAGATATTACAGGGAGTGCAGAATTATTAGGCAAATTAGTATTTTGACCACATCATCCTCTTTATGCATGTTGTCTTACTCCAAGCTGTATAGGCTTGAAAGCCTACTACCAATTAAGCATATTAGGTGATGTGCATCTCTGTAATGAGAAGGTGTGTGGTCTAATGACATCAACACCCTATATCAGGTGTGCATAATTATTAGTCACCTTCCTTTCCTTTGGCAAAATGGGTCAAAAGAAGGACTTGACAGGCTCAGAAAAGTCAAAAATAGTGAGATATCTTGCAGAGGGATGCAGCACTCTTGAAATTGCAAAGCTTCTGAAGCGTGATCATCGAACAATCAAGCGTTTCATTCAAAATAGTCAACAGGGTCGCAAGAAGCGTGTGGAAAAACCAAGGCGCAAAATAACTGCCCATGAACTGAGAAAAGTCAAGTGTGCAGCTCCCAAGATGCCACTTGCCACCAGTTTGGCCATATTTCAGAGCTGCAACATCACTGGAGTGCCCAAAAGCACAAGGTGTGCAATACTCAGAGACATGGCCAAGGTAAGAAAGGCTGAAAAACGACGACCACTGAACAAGACACACAAGCTGAAACGTCAAGACTGGGCCAAGAAATATCTCAAGACTGATTTTTCTAAGGTTTTCTGGACTGATGAAATGAGAGTGAGTCTTGATGGGCCAGATGGATGGGCCCGTGGCTGGATTGGTAAAGGGCAGAGAGCTCCAGTCCGACTCAGACGCCAGCAAGGTGGAGGTGGAGTACTGGTTTGGGCTGGTATCATCAAAGATGAGCTTGTGGGGCCTTTTCGGGTTGAGGATGGAGTCAAGCTCAACTCCCAGTCCTACTGCCAGTTTCTGGAAGACACCTTCTTCAAGCAGTGGTACAGGAAGAAGTCTGCATCCTTCAAGAAAAACATGATTTTCATGCAGGACAATGCTCCATCACACAGTCCAAGTACTCCACAGCGTGGCTGGCAAGAAAGGGTATAAAAGAAGAAAAACTAATGACATGGCCTCCTTGTTCACCTGATCCGAACCCCATTGAGAACCTGTGGTCCATCATCAAATGTGAGATTTACAAGGAGGGAAAACAGTACACCTCTCTGAACAGTGTCTGGGAGGCTGTGGTTGCTGCTGCACGCAATGTTGATGGTGAACAGATCAAAACACTGACAGAATCCATGGATGGCAAGCATTTGAGTGTCCTTGCAAAGAAAGGTGGCTATATTGGTCACTGATTTGTTTTTGTTTTGTTTTTGAATGTCAGAAATGTATATTTGTGAATGTTGAGATGTTATATTGGTTTCACTGGTAAAAATAAATAATTGAAATGGGTATATATTTTTTTTTTGTTAAGTTGCCTAATAATTATGCACAGTAATAGTCACCTGCACACACAGATGTCCCCCTAAAATAGCTAAAACTAAAAACAAACTAAAAACTACTTCCAAAAATATTCAGCTTTGATATTAATGAGTTGTTTGGGTTCATTGAGAACATGGTTGTTGTTCAATAATAAAATTAATCCTCAAAAATACAACTTGCCTAATAATTCTGCACTCCCTGTATAAGATCTCGCTTAACATACACTTGCTAAATGAAGATCGTGTTTGTACTTTGTATACTAGATATATAGAATCAAATTAGATCCCATACATATGTATGTGATTTGCTAAAAGAAGAGCAGCACGGTAACACATAATTTCCATGCCAAATTTCCATGTCAAATGTTATCTGCTCTCCGCTATAGATGTTCTCATACACTGTCCAAAATAAAGACAAAAAGTTGACATTTCACATAACTTCAGCTATGGCTCTGGATCAGATGATCATTTTGACATGGGTTTATCGCTGAAGGTTGTCTCTGCTTATATATTTTTCTGATCATCCCCTTCATTTGAATTGTCCTTATTTGTAACCATTTTAATTTGCCAGGATCAATTACTTACTTTTCTAATGGATTCCATTGCAATTTACTACTTTATTAATCTACAAGTGCTCCCATCTTACTCCTTACATTGGCTTAGTAAAATAAAGTCAAGCTGTGGTATATTAGGAGTCCCGCTGAGTGGCCAGCTATGATACCAGGTTTCACCTGCAGGTTGCACTATCCCACACTAAAATAGCAGCTCCCTGTTTCAGCTAAGCATTTGTGCACCAGGAAAAATAAGTTTTGTCATTTTATTTAAAAAGCTTGGTTACAAACTGCTGTATGTGTTCCAGGCACTTCCGATAGCCCTCCCTCCCGCCTTCTTTCGCACACTACGCTCTATGGCCATACGATTTGTGTGGAAGGGGAATCGCCTGAGGTTGAAGCACGGCTCATGTTTCTTTCGGCTTCTGACTCATGCTGGAGATGCAACTCAGCCACTGGTACGTATCGTCATATCTGGTGGGACTGTGATTTGATTCGCCTCTTCTGGGACCAGGTATTTCAAGTTTATTCAGATCTGTATGACAAGCCTCTCCATCCCTCTCCTTCTATTTCCCTCCTATCTATTCTCCCTGGTACCTTCAAATTTCAGAAGCATACCCTCCTTAGGTTTTGCCTCAGTGCTAGCAGACAATTGATTTCCAGACATTGGAAGTCATCCTCACCCCCGACTCTAGCTGAGTGGGTGAATGAGATGAATGGGGTGATGCTTATGGAAGAGTTGCAGGCCAAATCCCTAGACAATTACGCCAAGTTCTCCTTCTCCTGGGGAGTCTGGAGGCATTACTCCTCCTCAGACAAGCTTAAAAATAGACTTTCACCTAGTTTGAGTGTGTCACCAACGTTAGCTCCTTAGTATAATCTGAAAACATTTGATTGGTACACATCGCGGGGAACCCGAGCACACCGTCTCTCCCCCCCCTTCCCGTTCTCCTACCCCCTCCTTACTCCCTTTTCTCTATCTTTCCGCCTACTTGATTTTCCTTTCCTCTATTCTGATATCTTCCACAGACCGACTTAGCCTGGCTAGGGTTACCTTCTCTTTTATTTTTTGTACTCTGCAAGTTTACTGGCCAGCTACGGACCTTATGTGGTGTACAGAATTACTGCTATTTCATTGCTATTTGCATATTTGCATTTTTGCCATACTAGTTTAACTTCTCACTTCCACCTGGCCTTGGGCACAGCAGGCTCCCAGAAGGGCGCCCGGGTCGGGGGAAGTCCTTGATGGTTGCAGAATAACACGTGGTACTTGTGCTGGTATAACCAATTTTATTATGTAGTAATGTTTGTTCACACTGTATTACATGATGTGGAATGTTTGTTTATTGTTCTGTGGATTGACCTGCCCAGTGCTGGGCGGTCGGTTCATGTATTCTTTTATTATCTGTCAAAAATTGTTCTTCTTAATAAAATCTTATTGAACCTAAAAAGCTTAGTTAAATGTTTCACAGTCATTAAAAAAACTCTAAACAATATATACATTTAATCATAAAATGTATATGGTATGACATTTTTAAAATACACGATAAATAATAAAAAATGACATACACGCAACAACAGTTTTTGCCTACAGTCTGCATTTAGTTCATCCAGGCAGCGTAATTGTGGAGAAGGTGGGAGCCATTTTTAAACACAATGCAATATTTACTTAGACTTTCCAAAGAATGGAAAGATTCCTTACACAAACAACCAGTTTACAAAATATATTTAGAAAATATAATCGCTGCACAGTGTGCATTATAATGGGTGCATCCAAGTAACACTTCAGCTGTGAGAATATTGTGGATATTGTGCACCTCCTTTTCTTGTGCAGCTCTTTTGTAGAAAGATATCCTGTCTTTGCTTAGACGAAATGCCTACGTAAATGAGGTGTGAGAAATGACAGCTTCTGTAATGGAGATACTTATTTGCATACCTATCACTCAAAACAGAACATAAGAAGCTGCTGGATGTTTGCTATATATTTCAGTTGTGGCACAGCCATTAAATAAATGTCATTCTTTTACAGATAAGATTCTTCTATTTTTACACAGTATTTACAGTGCTTCCATCCAATAGCATTAGTGCCATATTTATTATTACTCTGCCTAATAGCAATCATTGTGTCATGTAATTGTCATCAGCAGACATGTACATTATGTCATTGAAATAGTCTTATATTAGGTTATTGCCATTTCATCAACAAAAATCTAAAAGTCACCTTAAAAAAATTCAGTGATTCTTTTTGAAACATACAAATTAATAAAACATGAAAAATTCCCCATTGGGGGGCGTGGCCAGCAGCCGGAGCGGATAGCTGTGTGAGCCAGGAGCTCCGAGAACTGAACCCACATCCAGCGGCATCCAGCTACTAAATCAGCCCTACACTGTCCCTATTCCATCGGAGGTGACTCCGAACAACAACCGGAGAAGATGGGGAAGCGCAAACCGGACCGAAAACCGAAAAAACTGACAACTTCTATCACGCGGCAAGCACACCTAGGCCGCAAGATGGCGCCGAGACCTCGGACTCGCAGCGCAGTCCACACGGAGGGGGAAGCCAGCATAGCCCGTTCCAGCGACCGAGCGGCTCATCACTCCCCCGGAACGGAAGGGGAAGCGGGGACTCCACGCCATCCACATCTCCCATCTGCAGCCCGCAGAAATCGTCCCAGCGGCGATCGGAGGAGCACAGATATGCAGGTGAGCAGGATGAGGCCTGTAACTCCCAAAATAGTACCAGGGACTTTGTGGAACAGATCCAAGAATTCCCAACATCGGGGGTCCCGCTTAGTGATACTATCATGAGGGATATGCTGGTGACCCTGAGAGGATCCATGCATAAAGATATGATGCACTGTGTTTCTCAGCTAAAGAGAGAAGTCTCAGCAATTGGGGAGAGGATTAGCCACGCGGAGGATAAAATGGGCGACTTTACTATAGCCCACAATGACTTGGTAGATGCACACTATGAAGCTGATGAAGAAATCAAAGCCATGCGTGAGAAATTAGCGGACTTAGAGGACAGGTCCAGAAGGAATAACCTTAAGCTGCGGGGGGTAGAGGAATCAGTGCTGCCAGTGGATCTGAGACACTATGTTCAAGAGTTTATTGCGGCCATCTTGCCTGATGTCCCTGGCACCGAGATTATCGTGGATAGAGCGCATCGCCTTCCCAAACCCAAATTCCTCCCTGAAAAGGTTCCCAGAGATGTCATAGCACGGGTGCACTTTTTCCATGTAAAGGATGAATTAATGCGTTTCTCGAGAAAGAACCATCCCTTGCCTGCTCCGTACTCAGACATCTCTATTTATTCTGATTTATCACAGTATACCATGATGGCACGCAAAAACCTGACATCAATAACTAAGTTGCTGCAAAATAACAAAATTACATACTCATGGGGCTTCCCTACCAAGCTGCTGATCACCAGAGACAATGGCACCTACGCCATCAGAAGCATAGAGGAAGGATTAGACCTAGCAAAAAAAATGGAACCTTCTTCCAGAAGAAGCTCCTACTCCTCCATCTAAACCCACAGCTGCACGGCTATCTCCCGATTGAAGCACTGCTTGACTCTTGATACAATTATGCCCCAAATGCCTTCTCCCTCTAATCCTCATCATGAGGCTGGTTTACAACCATAGTTCACTTTGTTCTCTTTAGGTTCTCTCGGAGCTCACACCCCCCAGAGAAATACAGCGAGATATGCTCGCACCTTGTGACCGTTGTCACCTTTTTATATGTTGCTCGATATTTTTGATCTTCCTTTTTTTTTGTCTACCTTTCTTTTTCCTCTCTTCCTCACCCTCTTTCGTCAAGACACCGGAGGACATCACCTTCAGGCCTACCTGCTTCTCAACAAGCCTACAACCTGTATATACAGCACTCTTCACAGCTGGTGTAACCTGGTCATCCGTATCAACAGTGTTGGCGCCATCTTCAGGTAACATTTTAGTACTTCATATGATGAATCTAATGGATAATGTGAATGCAATAGCCAGTCTTCCTCCTTCAATATGTCTCTATCAGTAGTCTCCATGAACGTCCACGGGCTTAATAGCCCATTCAAAAGGAGTGCTATGTGGAAAGACGCTATTAAGCTTAAAGGAGAAATATTGTGCGCACAGGAAACACACTTTATATCATCAAAACCACCGAAATGTACCCACAGAACTTTTCCTTATGTATTCCATGCAATGGCTTCGGAAAAAAAAGAGGAGTACTAATTGCAATAAATAAGTCTGTCACTTTCAAATTACATGAGGTGATTAGAGACCCGAATGGTCGGTTCATCATCCTAGTATGTGACCTGAACAATTCCACCTTCACTTTGGTGAACGTATACGCCCCTAACCAGAGGCCCTTTTCCTTTCTTAAATCCCTTTTAAACAAAGTTACTAAAATAAAAAAGGGTGCCTTGCTACTTTGCGGTGACTTTAATTGCATTGTAAATAAACATTTAGATGGCGGCGACGGCATCAAATGTGACGAGCTCCTCATATTCGATGACGTCACCGCGTTCGTGCCATTCAAAAGGATTTTTTTTCCTGACGAGATTCTGGGCCGTGTTTACAGGGCTTAGGAGTTTCCTGAAGGGTCCCTCCTGTAGTCCCAGAGGGAAACAAGGATTTTCTACTATAGGGTACATGGGGGAGTTGACAGATGATAATAAAGTGGTAGAACATATTCAAAAGCAAATACACAGGGTAGGGCCCAAGGTTGGGTGCTTTTTGAGAGCTGAACTCAGGTCTCCAAAGCACCAAACCGCACGACGCAATGGGACCTTGCACTGTGATTGCTCAATCTTTGGCCATATTTTAGAGCTTGCATGCCTACACCAGTCTACTAGTCGCGCCATATGAGCCACCTGATAATATTTCTACATATCTGGTACCGCTACCCCCCATATTGTTTAGGCATTGTCATTAAACAAAGTTGAATTCTGGGCCTTTTATGGGCCCAAATGAATTCAGTTATCATCTTATTAGTCTGTTTAACCACTTGCTTACTGGGCACATATACCCCCCTCCTGCCCAGGTGAAATTTCAGCTTTCGGCACTGCATCGCTTTAACTAACAATTGCGCGGTCGTGCGACGTGGCTCCCAAACAAAATTGACGTCCTTTTTTCCCCACAAGTAGAGCTTTCTTTTGGTGGTATTTGATCGCCAGTGCGGTTTTTATTTTTTGCGCTATAAACAAAAAAGTGAGACAATTTTGAAAAAAATACAATATTTTTTACTTCTTGCTATAATAAATATCCCAATTTAAAAAAAAAAAAAAAAAATTTTTCTCAGTTTAGGCCGATACGTATTCTTCTACATATTTTTGGTAAAAAAAAAAAAAAAATCGCAATAAGCGACTGGTTTGCGCAAAAGTTATAGCGCTTACAAAATAGGGGACAGAATTATTATTTTTTAATTATTTTTTTTTACTAGAAATGGCGGCGATCTGCGATTTTTAATGGGACTGCGACGTTATGGCGGACACATCGGACACATTTTTGGCGCCATTCACATTTATACTGCGATCAGTGCTATAAATATGCACTAATTACAGTATAAATGTGACTGGCATTGAAGGGGTTAACACTAGGGGGTGAGGAAGGGGTTAAATGTGTGTCCTATATAGTGTTCTAACTATAGGTGGAGGGGGGGTGACTGGGGGGGGGACCGATCTGTGTCTCTATGTACAAGGGACACAGATCGGTCTCCTCTCCAGAGACAGCACCGCTGTCTCTGTGTAAAACGGCAATGAGAGATGATCTCATATGTTTACATATGAGATCATCTCTCATTGGCCGCACAGATCGCATCGCGAACGGCCACTCTGATTGGCCGTTCGCGGCGATCTGTAATTGGCTGTGTCCGAGGGACATGGCCAATACAGATTTTCCCCGCAGCGCGCTCTGGAGCGCGCGCGGGGACCGCCCTAAGGGGCGGACGTCAATTGACGGCAGTTTGGAGATTGGGATCCGCACTGTAGCCGTCAATTGACGGCAGGCGGATCCCAAGTGGTTAAAGAGATAGGAAAATTTAGGCAATATTGACATTTTTATTATGTTACATCTACCAAACCAAGAGAAAAGGCCCTGATGCCATTTAGAAAATGGGTGGTGGAAAATTAAACTCAAAGGTTTGGTCCAATTTAGGTGGAATCAACGGATTAAAATTATTATTTTAAATTGGGAGTAAATGACCTTTCTATATCAAGATTTTTCTATGTTTGGCACACTGTAGTTGGTCCTCCTTATAAAACTTTTTTTTAGAGTTACCAGTCTGGTTTCTTGTTTGCACTGTTTCTAGTTGACTATAAAGTTGTGGAGGTACCCCATCTGAAGGAGGAATCAGTGGCCATATTGTTAGTTGACACCCTCAGGTTCTGGGTTATAGGCCCCTTGTTTTACATATATTTTTGGCAAACACATAGAGCATCCACACTTTCCTGATACCCCCGCTGACCAAGCACAGATTTTGGTATCTAACATGGTGCCACCAAAAAAAAGCCACCAAAAACAACCACCAAGCTAAAACACCTACCTGAGGCCTGAGGCCACTACAAGGTCTAGCTTACATAAACTTTGGATGTATAAGAGGTGCATAATTCCTATATACTCTCACCAGATGTATTGTTTCCTGGCTCACGAAAACACTCTGACGACTTATATGCTTCTCAACACTCTGCGGCCTCAGCTGTATTTATAGGTAGAGACCTGTGTGCCCTGCTTGCAATTGGGGGGGGGGGGCAGCAGACCCATCACCATAAGATCTAATTGCTTCAGCTCCCCAGCTCTCCCCGCAGGGATGTAGTCCCAAGGGAGGGGGCAAGCATGCTGACTAACCCCCCAGGCAGAACGGCTCGGATGATGGGGGCAAGCTTACTGAGAAGGAACAGGAAGTGAGAAATTTAGACAAAGAAAAAAAACACTTAGAAGGGAAATCTAAGGAAAAGGTAAGTGAACCAACAATGCACTATCTTAAAGGAACCTATTTAGAAAATAAAAAAACAAACCTTTACAACAGCTTTAAGAGCGAGGGTTTTTGTTATTCCTAATTACTCCTAAAGGTGCCAGCTTTACAGATCCATGGCCACTTTACATAGTAAATCAAGTCCAATTGTTGATATTAAAGATGAAGAAATATCCCAGACTATGTATCAAACCTCTAAGCAACTTTGACTATCTGATAGGAAATATGACAAGTTCTAAAACCACACTATGAAATCAAATTCAGAAGAGGACCCACCCACATTAACTTTTAAGATTGTAAACGCTAACAAGCAGGACCCTCTAAATTCCTCTAATACTGTCTACCTATCAAACTGTTTTGTCTGTCCTAATTTTGTAAAAGTGCTGCACAAACAGTTGGTGCTATGTAAATCCTGTATAATTATAAGAACACTAATAATAATAATAATAATAATAATAATAATAATAATAATAATAATAATATGGTGATGATAAAAGAATATTAAATTACAAAAAACACTATACCAGATATGATTATTATTTTTTTCCCATTATTTTTTATGAATAATTTTCCAAGGCTTGGACCAATTTTATCACATTTCTTGTCCAGGTAAATTAAGCCAGTTGATTTTTCTAATTACTTTTCTATGGAAAATTGAGTTATTTATTCAACAATAATCCACAAAAGAATGAAATATTTATAATTACCATCGCTTTATAAATTTGGTATCCCTACAGCACGAAAATAAAGTTTGGCAAGTTAAGCTGTGCTGCAAAGTACTTTAAAATCTTTTGTTCACAGAGAATCTGTGTTGTTTCATGTCTGTCTCCCATCTCATGGCAGAACCTAAGTACTACGATTTTTAGAAATCGGAGCACCTACTGCTATGTCACTGACTTCTAATGTTATTACTGACAGCAATAATAATCACGGTCGCTCTTGAAAAGATAGGAAGGAAGTCCCCTGTAGTTCTTGTCATCCCAATATACTTTGCAATCAGAAAAAAGCTGAAAAAATCAGCATGTATCCTTTTTTTTCAGAGTTGTGATCTACATGAGGAAACAGAAACCGGGCAGCAATAGACAATGAGAATATTATTACTTGCTGCTCCAATTGTCATGATAATGCTAGTTTTCTTTATTTCAAACCATTACCCCGAATACAAAAAAGGTAGATTGGGCTTTGACACTCATCGTGTATTTCATCATATTTCAAATACCAGGCTCGATAAAGTGATTCATGAAATCTGCAAGTTATCAATTTTCTGAAAAATGCCTTTTTAAAGATAATATATAGTCTTTTCCAAATGAGATCCAAATGTGATCAGTTTAATGTAAAAAAAATCGCATTAATACCACTATTGATATTATTTTAGTGTTATACTGTTATTGTTTAAAAAAAAAAACAATTTCTATGTAAAATTTGTAATTATATTTGCACATGGGGGAAATAAGTTTTTTATAATTACATATGCAGGCATTACTACTTGTTTTGCAATGTTCACAGCGGTTATGCTTTGCAGCTGATTCTCACAATGCTTAGTTATCCGATTTATTAAAAACATGTGTTTCAAAATAGATGTGTTAGTAAGCATTGAACCACTGAGGGCTCCCCCCAGTGGGTAATGTACAGTTCTCCAAATTTAACAAAGCAGAAAATACACAGTACTTTACTTTTAGCTGATCAGCTTAACCATTCAGAATAAGCTTTTTGGTGTTTAAGTGTTAAAACAAAAGGGATAATTACTTTGGTGTTGACATGCTATTTAAAGAAGAACTTCCCTCAATAACTCACTATTAACCATTCCAATCCTCTCCTCCATTTAAAAAAAAAAATATGCACCTTTTTTAAAAAGGTTTTTATTTACCTTTCTTAAAAAAACATGGTTGACCCGCTCCTTTTTTCTCTTGTTCTGCCGACCATGATATCTATTGCCTCTCCTGCAGCCTCCTATAGGTGGGCTAGACAGTTTGGACAGTCAGGACACGATTTGGCGAGCACAGGAGGTTGATTGAAGAGGGCAACATGGATCATAGTGTCCCCAGGCATTTCAAGTCCATTCTTAATGGCTCCACGTAGGGTCTTCGTGTTTGGGTCTTCGAGCAGATGCCCCCTGTGACTATGAGGTACCGTACTCTGCTACAGGGAAACGTTTTGGATATACCATATCCACACCTTATAACCACTGGGTCTGAATGTGGAGTGGAGGTGTGGCACATTCTGTAATGTTTGGTAATTTTTGTATGACTTTTTAATATTTTTTTTTCTGCTGCCAATGGTTCCTACCCCCCTCCTTTTGTCTTCTCGTAGCAGCCATTTTTTCTTACTGGACTATAACAACATTCCCCCTTCTTTTTTGCTAACTGTATTAGCTATTCAGCCTTTTAGCGTTTTAGGGGAAAGGTGTTTTTTTTTTGTTTTGTTTTTGCCACATTAGTTTTCCCATTTTATTTTTATTGTGAGATTGCCAAGAAAGTTGCAGCTCAGTTTCTGGGCTTTCCGCTCCACTTTTCCTCCACCTTACCTGCCCCACTGGCTATTTAAACCTTTAGCTTCTGGCTTTCCCTACGCATTTGAAAAAAAGGACCATGTCCCTTAAAACGCATTATGCTTACCCCCTCCAGACATCACTATAGGATTCTGAAAGCTGTCATCTTCACAGTGCAGCTGGAAATGAGAAGTTATTTCTCTCCATACTACCTGCTGGAGCTTTGAAGCCCCTGCTGATGCATATCTGGCAGCCATCCATTGCTCTGGTGTCTCAACCTGCTGTGATTTTGAATGTGTACTGATTTTAATAAAGGTGTTTTTTTTGCTTGGTATTAACCTGAGTGCCCTGCTTTTTGCTATTGACCTGCCCCCTGCCTTCATTCTTGTCAAAGCAAAATTAATGTAAAGCCCCTTCTCGCAGCCTTCTGGAATACCTACATCACATATTCCAGGAGGCTTCCCCACATTGCTGAAATATTAATTTATCAGGAGACCAATTGCAAAAATCTGGAATAGACAGCCGGCTCCCAATTACATAGAAAGAGAAGATGGTGGCACTGGGCAGTATATGCAGTAGAAGAGAGGTGACAGAGAGAAAAACAGTTTTCGCTGGGCTTGTGAGTGTATTTTTTTTGGATAAAAGGTATGTGCAATATAGGGAATGAAAATACTTTCAATGAGTGGGCATGGGTGAAGTTCTTCGTTAACTTTAAACAGATAAAAAATGGGATCACTCCAAGGCCAAGGCCTGTTAGAGAGACTAAAAGTAGAACGGTGTTTACATTACAGGAAGCCTGCTATTGATAATGCTGTGCTTCAATATACAACTGAAGGTATTATGCTTTTAAAAAAAAAAAGGTTCAACAGAAGTTTCACTATATGCTCATATCCATGGATGCCCCCCAAGAGTGAACCGCTTAGCAAAATAAGCATGCTCACCAAAGGAATGGGGCACCACAGAGTTTTCCACAAGTTATTATGCTCTTAAATCATAAGTGCATTTATCTTTCTTGCCCATTTGCCCTGAGAAAACTGATCCCACCCTCAACCACCACAGCTGTATCGTTACAAAGGTCCAACTGTGGCCTACATTGTTTATTTACATCCCACGATCAAGTAATTTCTATCCTGGCTCCAACGTCGCATTACAGTACCATAGAATTTTAGTGGAAAAAAACAATTGTACCTAATTATTATTTTATCAAAGAAGTGATTTTGCTCATTATTTTTTTAATAAAGGACCTCGGTCAGATGCCTGATTTTGATACATGCCCAATGTGGTAACTGACATAAAAACTTTTTTTTTTTAAATAGTTGTGAGGTCTGGCCTGGAGCTTTAATGTTTTGTCAGTTAAGCAATGGAGTTGCTGAGAGGGGCATTATTGTTGATCTGTGCTTAGAGCATCAGTTGTCCATAATCCAGGCCTGATGCTCCCCAAGGGTATCATGAAAACAAAGTAATATAGTTATACTATACCTGCATTTATCTTATCTCACATAAGGCAATGATAATTGAAGGTACACTTCTGATGCAAATAGGTCCTGTGTTATTGTGGGCCAAATAGCAAGGAAGATTAAAGGCACTCACTATGTGGCTACATTTATTTTTGAACCTATATGATCACACCTCACATTGGAGAATTCTGGGTCATCGCAATAACCCAACTCACAATCTAACCAACCAGTAAACCAGCCTTTTCCACAAACAATTTTGAATTGATGAAATACCCTTCTACTGTGATGAAAGAGCGAATAAAGAAAGAAAATACACTTTGATTCTACCTTGTTAGGATAAAATGGAAATACTTACTGCTTTCTGTGCTTCCTGACTTGTTTTCTTTTATTTTTTGGACTGGATGAGCTAGGAAAAGGAGCATTCTGTTAACTATCACATCTGAGACAAGAATGACTGCAACATCTTGATACATTTATACAAGAGCTTTTTATATACATCACTGGATAGATTCCAAATACAAACACCATACATTCCAATATAAACCAATTTAAACCTACAACAACCAATTTTAACACATAAAAAGCGATGCTCACAGCAGCAAGCAAGCTAATACATGTAGAAAATAGATGTAATCTTAAAGCGGAACTAAACCCAATGATTTAACTGTTTGCAAAAATAGTTACTTAGAAGGTATGCCATGAATGATACCTGACACAGTTGCTTGTGCTCCCAATCAAAATGTCAAGCCATCAAATGGCTGATGTCATAATTGATCATGTGTGCAACATCATGGCAACTGCAAAACAAGTCTAAGATGGCAGCTTCCCTGGCTGTAAAGGACAGAAAGGTTTAGTTCATCTTTAAGGTAAATCCTGACATAAACTGACTTGCTAAGAAAACATAGGTTACGCCGGAAAGCCATGGCAATGTCAACACTATGAAAATTAGCATTTCATGAGGCTTACTGCATCTCATCCAAATATCCACACATGCTTTGAAACACACCAATATTATCACTATTACAAAAAACTGTATGGACAGAAATACAGGGACTTTCATTGCTGTAAAAATGCTAGATACCTGACTGTCTCCCTGTCTAAGTGGTATTGCACGAAAGGATAACAGAGACAGATTCAGGTATTCTGGTTGTATTTTTTTTTTTATCTGCCACCAGCAATTGTTCAATAGCCAGCATTCAGTCAACTGTAAAACTGGTTAATAAATTGACACCGTCAATATAGTTTATTGAAAGATCAAATCACAAGGGAATCAAAATGGTAAAACAATATGGCAATGTCCTCCATTTTTACACTGTGTTCAGTTCAGGACAACTTCAGTCCCATCTCCTTGCAGTCCATCAAAACTACTATTTTATTACTTATATTACCTTGATATTTGAACAAAAAAAATGAATTAAAAGTTTGAAAGTCCTACCAAACCTTCAAGTGGATGTCCAAAAAAAATTTAATTATTCAACCCACCAGTGATTACCCAACATGAAATAATCAATCTGTGGGTTGACACAGTGTTCCAAAATAGCATGTAGAAATGCTCATGAGCTGGACTACGTCTTCTATACAGAGTCTGTATTCAGCTGTGTGTTTAGCATCTCCATGTATGTGAAAATAATAAGTGTTAACACAAAGTAATATGTGCTATTATTGCTGATATACTTCTAGAAATTTTAGTTGACTGGCTTTTACACTGACCCATTAGCCTCAATACTGATTCGCTGACTTGGAAAAAGAAAGCATGTCAAGAATGTAGGCGATAAAACATCTGCTTATTTTTTCCGAGCTACTCAAAAGCTACTAAAAGCATTGAACTAAGAGGTTCAGAATGGCATGCAGTCAGTTAGCAGTTTCAAAGGGATAGGTAACCATTGGCTACCATCATAACCCCATCTTGACAATTTATTTTACAGCTTTGTGCAAACAGTAGCTTTGACACAAATGAATGGGATTATAAACAGATGCAGTGAATACTAAAATAATAGAACTATATAACTATATAACTTTCTCCTCTAATTTGTCCATATTTCAGATGGAAAATGTACTTCTCCATCATTGCAGATGATCTCATAAATTTAAATTGGCAATTCTGCATCCAAGTTTGCAGTTCTTTCTTCTAGTCAGTTAATCAGTCAACTAGCCATAATTTCCTAAAATACTGAGTATGGAACACATTCAAAATAACTGAGAAGTCCATAGATAGCCTACAGAAGGCCACATAAAATAAAAGATGGTTATACAAAACATGGCCCCTGCTCAAGCTCTTTGCTGTCTGCCTATACTTTGTGTTAAAACATCACACAAGTGATCATTTAACGTTGCACTACCTTTGTTGCACAAAAGATTGTGGAGACTGTAACCTACGATACAAACATTTTCATAAACCAGAGAATGGTACTGTGCAGTGCTGCCTCTTAAAGGGGTTGTAAAGGTAAAAAAAAAAATCCCCTAAATAGTTTCCTTTACCTTAGTGCAGTCCTCCTTCACTAACCTCATCCTTCCATTTTGCTTTTAAATGTCCTTATTTCTTCTGAGAAATCCTCACTTCCTGTTCTTCTGTCTGTAACTACACACAGTAATGCCGCGTACACACGATCAGTCCATCCGATAGACCGTTTTCATCGGTTAACCGATGAAGCTGACTGATGGTCGTGCCTACTAATGATCGGTTTTGTTCTATCGGTTAGGAATCCATCGGTTAAATTTAAAACAAGTTGGCTATTTTTTAACCGATGGTTAAATAACCATTGGCGCCCACACACGATCGGTTTTGACCGATGAAAACGGTCTATGAGACCATTCTCATCGGTTTAACCGATTGTGTGTACGCGGCATAATGCGACACTTTCTCCTTGGTGTGGAGAAAGCCTCTTGAGGGGGGAGGGGGCGAGCAGGAGTGTCAGAACGCCCCCTAAAATACACAGCTCCTTTCTCTATCTGCAAAGTCCTGACTCTCCTGCTCGCCCCCCTCCCCCCTCAAGAGGCTTTCTCTAAACCAGGGAGAAAGTGTCACATTACTGTGTGCAGTTACAGACACAAGAACAGGAAGTGAGGATTTCTCAGAAGAAATAAGGACATTTAAAAGCAAAATCGAAGGATGAGGTAAGTGAAGGAGGACTGCACTAAGGTAAAGGAAGCTATTTAGGGGAAAAATGTTTTACCTTTACAACCCCTTTAAGCAATAATAAGGACATTTCTTGACATGCACTGAATCCTGGAAGTGCATGTACCATAAAAAAAGATTTTTTTTGAAAATCTGATTATTTCAGGTCATATCTGTGTGTATGATTGACCTATGTTTTATGCTGTCTAAAGATCACTGCAATATGTGAAGCTGGGTATCTGCATAGTCCTACTTAGTTACAGTACAGTGTGTTTAATATTTTGAGCTTAGCAAAGAAATAAGTAATATCTCACAGGAATGTTGTAATATATTGAGTATATCATAATATATTGTGCATGTAATAAAACTTCCAGATAATGCTAGAACTGGAGAAGTTTAGATCTACTGTCTGATGCTGTGTAATCATGCAACCACATCCTTATGAGCACAATCTATCTATACCCATAATGTGTTTTTATATTTCTATGAAAGTGAAAGCTGAACAGAGGTGAGAGGTGTGATGAATTATAGGTACCTTCCTCGCACTCCCATGCCACCATAATTAGCCACCAGAGTGCTTTAAAATGCTTCTGTAAATAAGTTAAAACCTGAAAATGGCTCTGAAAACTCCTGCCCAGGCTTATGTGACAGCATTAGAGTCTGAGGATATGTTGCACAGGCGCCCAATACAGTACTGCATAATTGTGGGTGTGTAACGGTGGGGGAGTAGCTCTATTTCCTCATTTCCAAAGTTCTATTTGTTCCAAGTGCAGATCAAGCCAGTGGGGAAAACCCAAGAAGGTAAGTGCCTGGCTATGAAAAATCGAACCTGTGACTTTGGATAGGATTAATAAAGTTCAGGTAGACCTAATTTATTTCTGTAAAAATATCACAATATTTAACAATGCTGATTGCACATGAAAATAAAATAATAAGATAATTGTATACACTACCTGCAAATGCCACTCATAGGGGTTTATATACTAAAGGCAAACAGACATTTAACTTTGCAAGGGAATTTCCCCCAATAGTGAATATGGTGACGCTCTGCCGACTTCTATTATCCAATCATGTGCAAGCAAAAAAGGTTGTTTTTTATTTTCCTTGTATGTGTTTTGGTGTTCCTGGCAAAAGGAAAAGTCACTGCATTCTCTAAGTTCTTGGGGAAAATTCCCATGCAAAGTGTGACTGTCCTTTGCAAATGGAAACCTCTCTTGCAAAGTTACCAGCCTATTTGCCTTAAGTAAATCAACCCCATAGTTATTTCTAATGCCCCGTACACACAATCGGAATTTCTGATGGAAAAAGTCAGACTGACTTTTTCCATCGGAAATTCCGAACGTGTGTATGCCCCATCTGAGTTTTTCCATCGGATATTCCGAGGAATTCCATTGGAGTTTAGATAGAGAACATGTTCTCTTTTACTCCGATGGAATTCCGTCAGAATTCCGATGTGAGTTTGGCCGGGCAAAAGCACAATCGTGTGTACCGGGCATAAGAAGTGTACACTTATGTCTGGGTTTTGAAATATTTATTTTGGCCTATTTAGCTGCTCTGGATTACTTTTATACACATTATTTTTTATACTGTGTGTTCTAATTGCAACTAGCCTCTATGCCACTCCCAGTGAGTCTTTTAAAAAAGACTTATCTTTATGGGTTATTCATATTTCATTCAGTATTGTAAACAATTTAAAATATTGATAGCTTACCTTATTATTATGCCGCGTACAGACGGTCGTTTTTTGTGATGAAAAAAAACGACGTTTTAAATCATGAAATAAAACGACGTTTTTGAAACTTCATTTTCAAAAACGACATTGCCTACACACCATCGGTTTTTCAAAATGCTCTAGCAAAGCGCGGTTACGTTCAGCACTCTTTTCCATTCAAGCTCGCTTCATAACTTGCTTCTGAGCATGCACGGGTTTAAAAACGTCGTTTTAAACGTCGTTTTGCCCACACACTATCATTTTAATTGACACAAAAAACGACGTTTTGAAAAACGACACAAAAAATTCAAGCATGTTCAAATTTTTTTTTTGTCGTTTTTCAGAAGACATAAAACAACGTTTTCCCCACACACGGTCATTTTAAATGACGTTTTCAAAAACAACGTTTTTTTTCATCACAAAAAACGACCGTCTGTACGCGGCATTAGTATTTAAAAATATATATATTTTCACCACAAAATAATTTCTGTTGTTTGCTTGTATTAAACCATGTTAATGTATTTTAATATTTTAATAATTTATATTGCCACTTTGTTTTTCTTTGTCTGGAGCTGGTAAATAGTTTCTTAAACTATATACCTGTATTATAAATGTGATTGGTACAGGATGCTGTTTAAAGTGGTATATTCTAGAAGCTGGAACAAATAAACCACAAATGTGAGAAGGAACTTGTGTCATCTAATTCAACCGCAATTTTAGCTAATCGTACGTGACCTAAACAACTGAAGACAGCTTTAGGCTGGACTGACCTATATTCACATGCACAATAAGAGACTTGGGAACATGTTGTCATTACATGTAGCCATAAATGGTGTCAGGAGAGCTCAATTTTTCAAAGAGATCAATCCACTCAAAGGGTATTGGCTTGTCTTGGTACTATAAATATGTGAACATTTCAGGCAATATAACAAATAGTAATAAAATAGAAAGTCAGGTCACAATGCACTCATACATCTTTAGTGACTGTTCTTTTTTTAAATCAAACCAAGCATGATAAATTGCAGGTACACCACAAGCCAATGTGTTGATCTAGCATTGTAATGTTACAAAATCATTGAAGTGTCACCATTGTGCAACCAATCCCATTGCTAAGACATGCCTATCTAACAGAATTGTTAATACATTCATACTTTCTACTTTCATAGCAATCAGATATCTAAACCAAATGTATGTACATTTGTTTTATTTAGAAATATTTGGTAAGGATATTTCTACCTTGATAAAATAATTATCGTTTAAAATAATATTATTTTAATTTAAAAAATTGGCTCTTTTGGCTAGATGCATACTTGTGCATGTTATTTTTTTTTTAAAGAAAAGCATAACTGTAAAGCTTGCATATACCAAATAAACTGTACTGTTTAACCACTTCAGCCCCGGGAAGATTTACCCCCTTCTTGACCACAGCACTTTTTGCTATACGGCACTGCGTCGCTTAAACTGACAATTGCACGGTTGTACGACGTTGAGCCCAAACAAAATTGACGTAATTTTTTTCACATAAATAGAGATTACTTTTGGTGTTATTTGCTCAACTCTGCGGTTTTTATTTTTTGTGCTATAAACAAAAAAAGAGCAACAATTTTGAAGAAAAGCTATATTTTTTACTTTTTGCTAGAATAAATATCCCCAAAAAATAGATAACATTTTTTTTCTTCAGTTTAGGCTGATATGTACTCTTCTACTTTTTTTTGTAAAACAAAATCGCAATAAGCATATATTGATTGGTTTGCACAAAAGTTATAGCGTCTACAAAACAGTGGATAGATTTAAGGCATTTTTATTATTATTTTTTTTTACTAGTAATGGCCGCGATCTGCAGGACTGGCGACAATATGGCGGACAGATTGGACACTTTTGACACTATTTTGGGACCATTGTCATTTATACAGCGATCAGTGCTATAAATATGCACTGATTACTGTGTAAATGAGACTGGCAGGGAAGGGGTTAAACACTAAGAGGCGATCAAGGGGTTAAGTGTGTCCTAGGGAGTGATTCTAACTGTGGGGGGATGGGCTATCACTGCTCCCAATAAGAGGGAGCTGTAGATCCCTGTCATGTCACTAGGCAGAACAGGGAAATGCCTTGTTTACATAGGCATCTCCCCGCTCTGCCTCTCCGTGACACAATCGTGGGCTGCCAGTGAACAGCACACTACACGGCAAATTGAAGGGGACGTACAGGTATGCCCATTTGCCCACGTGTATAGGCGTGCAGCGGTCGGCAAGTGGTTAAAGTGGTTGTAAAGGCAGAAAGTTTTTTTTTACCTTCCTGCATTCTATGCAGCAAGCTAAAAAAGCTTCTGCCTGTAGCTCTCCCTGAAGCCCCTAAAATACACACCTGAGCGGATCTCAATCCAGTGATATGTTCAAAAGCTGAGGCTCTCTCGCTCTTCATTGGTTCAGGTAAAGCAGCCTTTGGCTCCTGCTGCTGTCAATCAGAGCCAGTGATGAGGGGCCAGGGCCGAGCCCAGCTGTGTGTGTCTTATGGACACACAGAGCAGGGCTCCGGAGCAAGCATGCACAAGTGCACACATAGCAAGCAGCTTGCAAGCGCTGGCAAGGGACCCCAGAAGAGTAAGATCAGGGCTGTTTTAAGTAAAACCATTGAACAGAGCAAGTAAATATGACATTTTCATAATTTTAATAAAATACAAAATAAGCTTTATAATGACTTTAAGTTTAAAGGATAGCTTATCATTCGACTGTTCTTCCCTCTACAAAGTCTTATACTTGACTGTTATTGGTCCTGCTGGATCTCGGGTATATCTGTATACCTGCTTTACAGCTTCATCTTTTGCACATGTGTAGAAAAATCTCTTTTCCTTCCTTTGGAGAGGCACATCACAACAGTGTACAGCCTCTCTTTATTCAAAACTTTACAAAAAAAGGCCAATTCTGGAAAAAGTGGAAGTTCCCTTTTTGTAGTGTGTAGGGGACAGTTATTTTATGGACCTGATCCTCTACTAACAAACAATCCGACCACCAGATTGCTTGGGAGAAGAGGTTGCAGGGACTTGTCTTGCAGCATGGAGGAGTCTTGCAGCATATGAGTGGAACATCGGGTAAGTAAAATTGCTTTTGAGAGTCTCCTCGAAACAAAGGAGCAGTCAAACTTTGCAGTAGCGGCACAGCCGTACTGCAAGGGACGACTTTGTCTTTTCCTAAAGTTCAGCTTTAAATTGCACATCTAGGGACAAAAAAGGGCTGCCTTATTTTTACAAAGGATGCATACTTGGGGCAAGCAGAAAGAATATCAGTTGCTGCTCAGTCAGTTGAAAATGTATATGGGTGATTCACTGGTGGAAAGGCATTCACAAACAAAATTTTCAGCAACAAGGACGCATTAATTATTTTTGCTACCTTGTTGATTAACATAGGTCTACATGAAACTTGCACATATATTTGCAAACGTTTGAACATATAAAATAATGTTGTATTTAACACATAACATACATCACAAAACATACAATCATTCAGCAAAGAAAACACTTTATAAACAAAATGAGCACATGCTTGTAAAGAAGACCAGAATGTTACTTACCCATGTCTTCGTTTCTTGGAGGAAGACCTAGAAAGATCAGGAACAACCAGGATTTATTAACTTGTTTTCATGTATGGTAGAGGCATATTTCACATATACGTTTTGTCACGTTTATAACTACACATGTCAAGATATTTATTGCATTGAATGGACATAACTATGTGAAGTTAATTGGATTTCCTACTTTCTGCTTCAGGCTCCATTTTGCAGCCCCTCCACAGAATCATGAATGCACTGTTTATATGACTGTAGCTGGCAGAATTAATCAGTCCAGAAATACAAATGCTATATCTGCTCCTTAGGGGGTGCATAAAAGAGAACCCATCATTTTAGGTTATGTTGGGAGCCAAGTTACTTGCATATAGAAGTTTTGTTTCATAGCACCATTCAGAGTTACACATCCAAACACCTGAATTTCTCCATGGAAACTGCTGTCAAGTGCTGCTTGAGTATTTTTTTTTTAGAAAATGGAATGATGTCTCACAGCAGTGAGGTCTGATAGACCTTAGTTTTTTCCGATCTCTGCTATCAGGTGGCAAAATATTTTCATAATAGTCTGTCATTTTCTTTTGGTTTTTGAAGTAGTAAAATATATTTTATAGCAAACTCATGGTGACTGCGTTGATGAGTTTATGCTTCCATAAAAGCTCAAAATCTACTTAGCTAAAAAACCTTTTGATGTCCCACATTGCAACCCATACACATGCATTTGTCCACTGTTGCTCTTAAAGTGGAGTTCCACCCATAAATATAACATTACATCAGTAGTTTTAAAAAAAATTCATTAGTCCTTTACGAAACCAAATTTTTTTTTTAGATGCCTTCAAAGTGTTGTTGCTAGGCAGAATAGTTAATCTTCCCACTTCCTGCACCTAGGTGCTTAAGCTTCCTAACCTACACCGCACAGACTCCTGGGAATGTAGTGGGTGTAACTTTCCAGGAGTCTGTGCATTCCCCAGTCTCAAAGAATCATGTGACTTGGACAGCACAGGTGCTGAAACCTGATCTGGCACTGCTTGTGCAGCACTTAACATGTGCGAGATTTGCAAGAGTGAAATCCAGGAAGTCATACAGTCTGGCTTCATGATGCACACACTTAAGATGGCCCCAGTCAATTTCTATTTTATAAGGTGTCTAAATGCTGTAACAACCTAACAAAACAGACCTTAGTTTACAGACCAACTTTACTAGAATACATTAAGCTTGTGTATTACAGGGGTATTTATATTTAAAAAGTGAAATTGTGGCCGGAACTCCGCTTTAAGTTCACATGTATGATGATCATTGCAAGTTCTCAACTCTCTAAGGCCTCGTACACACGGCCGAGGAACTCAACGTGCCAAACACATCGAGTTCCTCGGCCAGTTCAGCCCTGAAGCCGCCGAGGAGCTCGGCGGGGCGAGAGCTCCCATAGAACAACGAGGAAATAGAGAACATGTTCTCTATTTCCTCGCCGAGCTCCTCGTCGGCTTCCTCGGCCGAAAGTGTACACACGGCCGGGTTTCTCGGCAGAATTCAGCCAGAAACTCGGTCGGAAGCTGAATTCTGCCGAGGAAACTGGTCGTGTGTACGGGGCCTAAGTCTGTATAAAATACCCCTATTGTCCAGAATAAACAGTGGTAAACTGATGAATGCCTCATTCAATTAAAATTGGCTGGCAGTGAAATTTGGGCTTGTGTCAATGGACAAAATGCAGCATACTTTTAGGTGCATTCAACTTGCATTTAAAATCAGTTTGAGATGCTTCTGCAAACATTAAGAGGTGCACTTGACCTGCACCAGTTGCTTTAGCTGATTTTGCATTTCCAAAGACCTGTGTGGGGATAGAAGTAGTTCTGACATGAACAAAAGCCCATTGACGATCGCCCATAAAGACAACCATGATGAAAGGGTTAAAGTGTAAGCTCACCTTTTTTCAAAAAAATGAAATGTGAACATCCTACACTTTACTCACCCCCTCCCCCCAGCTGCACTTACCTCTATGGGTGATTAGCTGTTCCTACCCATGCAGCAATTCCCATTGGCCATGTGCTGGCACATGACCACGTTGACCAATTAGAATCGCTCTGACCTGCAGTGACAGCTAATCATCCCCAGAGAAAATTGCAGGCAGCATTGGGGAGATGAGGAGGGTGTAGGATGTTAGGTCACTTTTTTATTTTTTGTGAAAAGGTGAATTTACACTCAGAAGTAGAATGGAAAGAGATATACAATTGGAAAAAAAAAGAACGTTACTAGGTTTCCCCTGATGAAGTCTTTGAAAACAATTCACGTTGGGTATTCTTCAGAGACTAAATAAATGGTTGGTGGTGTTTAAGTTATGGCGTGCCTTTGGTCCACATCAATGTTACAACCTCAGACCTAAAGCTATGTATAGATGTCTCTTCATCTGCTTAAAGGGTAAGTTTACTTTTGGAGAAGACAATCTACGCTCTATACACTGCACTGCCAGCCCGATGCCTGAAAGTATCATAATGCTGGCAATGACAATGATCACCTGCTCAGGCTGACCATTGACTGCTCACCATTTCAAGCATTATGATGTTTACAGGTCTGTTGCTGCAGTGTACAGAGTGTTTTTGCTAAAACGAAACTTACTCTTACTTGGTCAGTATTTCTGTTTTTATTCTGTGAGATTTATCTCTTGCTGCTAAAAACAATCCTGTTATTTTACACTAACTTTCCACATGGAAACCTATCATCTAAGCAAAAGCTGTAGGAAATGCTAAAGACTTTACCACTATGATACACAGTTACTCTTTGATTTTGGCATACTGTGGAAAGAAAGAGGATTTCTTTCTTTAGCGGCACATCTATTAAACACGCTGATTCAATTTCCTGGGTCTTAGATGTAGCACTGTTGCCATCTAGAATATCTGTGATAAAATGCAAAACACGCACACATGAGTTTTACCCTTTCTCCAAAGGAAATGCTTATTCTGATCTTACAGCCAGGGTGGCTGTGAAATTGCAGGTCAGAAGTCAATTAACAGGTACATGTTTGGGTTTGCTGCAGGGAAGGAGAACATATAAACTCCATATACTGTATAAAGTGCTTACAAATCTTTATTGATTTTTATGTAAAAGTGGGGTTTGCAAGTTTGATCAACACTCCTTGGATATTAATAACCTTGAAACTTTTAATACATATTTAGCTGCCTAGCATGGGAGGCAAATAATGCTGAAAATACATTGCTAAAGCTACTGGCATTACATCACACCACCAATAGTATATGATACAGTATATTTTATCTGTTAGACAGAGTGGCAAAGAGTTAGTATCTTTGTAACTTGTGTTACTGTTGTGTATACTCATTGAGGATGTTTATGGAGTGATCATAAGAAAGGGAAGAAATACCCTCTTGTTTTTCACCAGTACAGTTTTCTCCTTTAGGAGATTTTTCCTTGCTTTTTTGTCATTGTGACAACAGTTGCCAAGGCATAAATTGAGAGTTAATCTCCCATATGATGATAGTAGCAAAAACCTTAAAGTGTTTATAGCTCTCTTCCACTCCAAACAAAACTAGAACATGGTTTTGGCCACAGTTCCAATTTTAAAGGGCCCCATGACATAGTAAACCAGTGCCATACCTGTTTCTCTTCCGCTTCTTGGAACTCTTCTTTTTCTTTTTTTTCACTGGGGAAGGACTATAGGACTGAGACCTAAAGATCAAGGTATATTGAAAACTACTTATTATTTATGCACCAAAAAATCCAGTTTATCAATAACACTATTTTAAATCTTTGTCTACTGCTCATTTAGAAACAAAAAAAAAACATAACATTCTTTACAACATTATAAGTAAAGATGATTGGAAGTACAATCATTTACAACCAGCAATGATTTGTGAGTAAAACCAAATCCAGCACTCCCCTTCCTTTTTTCCATATGGACAACCAAACTTCATAATATTTATTATATTTTAGATGCAATATGAATGCTAAGAATTTTAGGAAATGTACCTTATAGCAGTGGTCATCAACCCTGTCCTCAGGGCCCACTAACAGGCCAGGTTTGCAAGATAACTGAAATACAGGTGATATCATTTGCTACTCAGTGATTGCAGTATTCTAGTCTGCATCTCCCCAAGGTAATACATAAAACCTGGCCTGTTAGTGGGCCCTGAGGACAGAGTTGATGACCACTGCCTTATAGAACAAAAAAAAAACTCAGCAAAAGCAAGGATGAAAAACTGGCCAGTCACTGTGCTAACATTTAGGGGGCAGAAGAAAGCAAAAGTTGCATTAATTTAGGAAACATTCATTAGCAAAGCTTTAAACAGAACCCTAAACTGTCTTTCATTGTCCCAGTAGGCAGAAAGGAAAATGATCATGTCATAGGGTAAAGAAGGGAAGGCAAAGACTATTGCCCATGAAACAATGATGGAGCCAGAGTAAGAGCTGACTTTCAATGAAGCAGAAAGTGCTAAAAAGTCTCCCTAATGGGGACACATAAAGCAACAAAAACCAGTTGAACGTTCTAACCCACCCCTACATAATATAACGCTGATAAAAAATATTGGCTGGATATAATGCTACTAGCAATATTTTTCCAAGTGGTGTAGCCTTTATCAACCAAACCACCCCCTCCAAAGGAAACCACTATTGTGCCTCCCCCTTTCCATTCTCACCCAATTATCCCTACCTTTTTTTTATTAATTATCATGGGACAAGCAATTGAATACAAGCACCTACACTTCACCATCTAGCAGGCAAATGTAAAACTGTATTAGGTTTGTCTATGTTTTTGTAACACCAATGTAGTATATATGGCTGTTACCTTTCAAGGTATGTGCCATCGGACAGTTGTTTTCTGGTATATTGTAAAATTATGAACGAATAAAAAGTATTGAACAGAAAAAAATAAAATTATTAGCTAGGAACTATTATATAAAAGGAGATCCTTGTAAAACTGACAAACCAACCTTTTTCTCTTTTTGCGTTCTGATTTTTTCTTCTTCTTTTTGGCTTTAGGAGGTGGGGATGGGCTAACTTTTCCAGCTTCTGAGAGGCAATCGCTAAACAACAAAATATTTGTCATAAGCACTTGTTGTCACTAAGAATTGTAGAAGGTCATCTCATCATTACATCATCAGAGCACATGAATAAAACAGAACTCAAGTCGGATCCACTCCTGGTAAATGGGCAGACCCTTGACATCTTCACATACAATGCATTAGTGCTGGTCCTGCATTGTACGTAATAACATGGAAGAAGTCAAGACTGCATAATCAATGATTGTAAAAAAGAAGAAAGTCTGAGTAAGCCAGGAATAAAGTAAGTATTTCACCTCCCTTACCCTCTCAACTGAACAAGCATGTAACCCTTGGTGTATCAGTGTAAGACACCACATACTTATTTATTTTTCAGACTGGAGTTAAGCTTTTAAATTATAGACTTTATATTCAAGTTCATTACAGTAGTTATCTTATATAAATATCTTTATACAAAGCTTAAAGGGGTTGTAAGTTTTTTTTTTTTTTTTTTTTTAAATAACAAACATGTTATACTTACCTCCACTGTGCAGTTCGTTTTGCACAGAGTGGCCCCGATCCTCGTCTTCTGGGGTCCCTCGACAGCTGTTTTGGCTCCCTGCCACGTCCCAGCTAACCCCCTTCATGGGATGCGCTCTCCCTAGGGGGATAGCTTGTGGACACACTCCCGTGATACAGCCGGAGGCTATAGCCGCCGACTGTATCACTCGTCCCTACCCCCCGTCGCATCGCATCATTGGATGTGATTGACAGCAGCATGAGCCAATGGATGCGCTGCTATCAATACATCCAATCTAGCCAATCAATGGCCAGTCTCTGTGGAGAAGAGAACGCCGGACATGCGCACAGCAGGTGAATGGGCTCAGGTAAGTAAAACAGGGGGGGCTGGGGGGGCCGGCATTGCCAGGTGTTTTTTCACCTTAATGCATAGGATGCATCAAGGTAAAAAAACATTTACCTTTATAACCCCTTTAAAGGAATCCTTTCCTAATGCCCCCCTGGTGCTCTGTATGTCTACTATATATTGACCTGAATGGGTTTTGTTGGGCAACCACTGATGAGTGTCACAAGGAAAGCTGCCTGCAGTAACAGTGAAGACCTATTTCTATCAATAGCTGCCCCAGAAACTTCCCCCTGGCACCTCCCATACACACTCAGTGGATTGTTATTTTATGTACTTTGTGTAGACAAACCTATGTATTAGTTGTTGGCTTTCTTGCTGTGGAGAATTCCAGTGAAATGGAAGCACAGCTGGATGTTTCAACAAAATCATACAATATCATTTTTACACATCCTGAGGGAAATTTATACCTAAGAATCTCTCTGCTAAAAACATAGTTGTCATGTTCCAGGAGTAAATGCTATTCTTTCCTAAAGTTCCATTGCTAGCCACTCTTAAAAGTGTCTTGAACAATATAACAACAGAAAAATCAGTTTTCGATGTGGTTCTCAGTCTGGTAAGCCTGCAGCAGAGTGCTCACATAGCAGTCTTGATCATGTACAATGAATTCCCCTACCACACTCGACTCGGAGGTCAGAAATAAGCTGACTTTAGAGGCTTATCAAGGAAATTGTTTTATCCAACGCTTTCTCAAAAGGTTTTTTGACATTCAGCAATGTCATAAAGATTGATGGGCTTAGAACTCATGTGTTTTCAATACCACTTAAGCTGTAACACTATTTCATGTTTCACTGTCAGGTCATCAAATTGACTTTTTATATAATTAAGCACATTCAATACAAGACATGTCATAGCTGAGGCAGCTTTTAATTGCTGAATTTGGAAGGATCAGCAAGTGATTTCAAATGTTATTATTTCCCTAGAGATCTTACATTGCTTACCTATGGTGCTGGCGTGGGCTAAGTGCTCTCCCATGCTGTAATTTTGCACACCCATTCTCCACATCTCCATTCTGCTTCTTGTGTTTTTTATCCTCTTGGTCAGCAGATAGTGAACTCTTCACTTCTTCACTGTAATTCAAAAGAAAAAGATCATTGGAATTTCTTATAACATTGTTAATGCTATCACATTAAAGTCCAAAATCTTTCCATATTTTCTCAAGGTTGGCCAGATAAGATAAGGGGTTTTACCCCCACCAGCCACTGTCAGTGCATTTCCTAAGTGTTCTGTCTGGACCTTCCAGCATTTGTCTGTCCTGTATTTGCCCTTTACACTTCCTATATTGAATGACCTAACCCGTATAGATATAAAGTAAAAGACCTTGGTGTTTTGTATCAGCCTAATTCCAGGGAAAGCATGTAATAAACATTCACAAGATGGCCACAACAGCACCTGGCAAACATCAGGCAGGCATGGACGACCACCATGAAAAAGTAATAAACTAACAAATGATGGTAAACCAGTTTTGGATTTATATTGATTTCATTGTGGGCGAGCACCTGGGCATTTACTTCAAGCATAGAGTGCTGTGGCTATAAAGCGTTATCCAATATGTTCCAATAAGAGAAAAAAGCTAAGTCCTAAAGGTATTTGGATAACATTTTGGATCAACTTTCTACACAGTATTATCTATAAATATGACAAACAACTTTGTTATACAACTTCTCAGAATTAAAATTTGCATTATCACTAAATGCAGTTGTATTTTTTAATAGTTTGGAGGGTGTTACATTTTTTTTTCACTTTCAAAAGAATGTACAATGCTTCCTTTGGTGTTTACGTTCATTTTCACCTCCAATATCTGTTTTTTTTTTTTTTTTATGGGACACTTGAAACTTTACAGGCAAGACTGGATTTGCATGTCCTGGAAGTTGCCATTAATGCATATAAAGCCATAAGTAACGGATATATAAGTGGCAGGAAAGCTCTCAATACAGAGTTGCTGGTGCTGTTTGTGTTGGTTGTTGAAGAGGTTGTAAACGTAATCTTCACAACGCTCTTCGCCTAGAGGTCTGGCATGGTTGATGCACACAGACGTGGTCAGGACTGTGTTGTCCTGTTCATACTACAATAGCAGACAGACATAACAGCTACTCCAGCATTCACTGAAGAAAAGCTATTACCCAACTTTTTGGAAAAAACGTTCATACAGTTACTTTCCATGGATGCTGTTAGAATTATTAGAACTGGTGTACTCAGTGTTACCAATAATTGTGCTTTGCATTGACTAATTTCAATGTTTTCTGGAACAAGCAGTTACAATGTACCTTAAATGAAAGTTACGCAAAAAGCCTTTTCCTTTTTCTTATAGGAAAAAACTTAGCTGCAAACCATTTAAAGACAACATATCAGAAATGTTCGATAATATAGAAACCAGCATTAGCAGGGTGCCAGAGAAATATCAGTATGTGCCTAGAATTTTAGCAGCCACCCCTGAACACATCTTTTCAGCACTCTATTAACAGACAACTTTCTGTTTGACGCTCTCTGATGTTGTTTTCCTAACTGTCAAAACATTGACTAACAGCGTCTGTCACAATTTCATACTGCTGCCAAAAGCCCAGAGAAAAGACAATCATTTTGTATGCCACTTTCCTCTCCAACACTGTAAATATCGACACTTTTATTGTTACTGGGAATACTTCATGCACAAAACGTACGAAATTGCTTATAGCTTGTGTTGATATACTGTACTTAGAATAAAAAAGATAAATGTCCATTATGCGCAATCTTACTAAGAAAATTGTTTGACTTTTATACTTTAAACCCCAGGCAATACAAAGTAATGTGAGAAACCTTTTTCAATGAACGGCCAGTTTGTCCAAATTGAGAAGAAAACACCCTACCTGATAATTAAATGTCTGAACTCGGTTCATATGAAAGACTATTTCAACAAATTATGGTTTGTATAGTTATTACTGGTACTGTACTTATAATGCCATCAATTTTTGCAGCACTTTATATACATATTGTACATTCACATCAGTCCTTGCAATCAAACGTCCCAAGTCACATTCATAAATACACATATTAGGGCCAATTTACCTACCAGCATATATTTTGTGTGAGGAGAAAGACTACACAAGGAAAGGGAGAACATGCAAACTCCAGGCAGGTAGTACCATGGTTGGGATTCAAACCAACAACCCTAAGGCTGCTAGGTGGAAGTGCAAACCACTTAGCTTCTGTGCTGCCTCGAATAATCATGAAAACATGCTTTTTTCTAAACCATAAGGGCTATTATATTATCTTTCACTGTGCCTTCAAAGCTTATCTAAGCCCAATAACAAAAATTTTATATTTTGAAGCTTATCAGCCATTACGTTATATGTCTGCATTAGATTTCTTTTTTTTCTAGCATTTTTTCACCTTTATTTTTACCTTTTGCTAGTAACACATTCAAGTCCTAGCATGACAACACTAAGGCCTCATACACACGGCCGAGTTTCTCGGCAAAAAGCAGCAAGAAGCTTGCTGGGGTTTTTTTTTTGCCGAGGAAACCGGTCGTGTGTACACTTTTCAACGAGGAAACCGACGAGGATCTTGTCGGGCCAAAAAGAGAACATGTTCTCTATTTCCTTGACGGGAATGAGAAAATTTGGCTCCCCGAGTCCCTCGGCGGCTTCACAAGGAACTCGACGAGCAAAACGATGTGTTTCGGCCGTCGAGTTCCTCGGCCGTGTGTACGAGGCCTAATTCACCGCACTGTATCAGGACAACAGAAAAAAAGGTAGGATTCTGGAACCACACCCCTCTCCTATTCTACATAAAATAGAGAAGCACTGTTCTATTCAGAGATACCAGATCAATGAGGTTGATTTACAAAAGGCAAATAGACTGTGCAGTTTCACTTTGCTAAAGCAGTTGCCCCGGAGCTTAATAAATTATGGAGAGCTCTGCTGACTTCCATCATCCAATTATGTGCAACTAAAAATGCTGTTTATTTTTTACTTTTCCTTGCATGTGATTGGGTGTTTTGGGTAAAGTGAAGCTTTTCCTCATTTACTAAGCTCTTTCGGAACCCTCCCCCTCCGGTGTCACATTTGACACCTTTCAGGGGGGAGGGGGTGCAGATACCTGTATAAAACAGGTATTTGCACCACTTCCTGGTATAGACTCCTATGGGAGTCCGGCCCCTCGGCGTCACCCCCCCCCCCCGTTGCGTTCTGGGAAACACTCGGCTCCCAGAACACAATGGGGACCAGTGAGAACGGCGCAGCGCGACTCGCGCATGCGCAGTTGGGAACCGGGCAGTGAAGCCGCAGCGCTTCACTTCCCGATATCCTCACCGACGTCGCGGGCGATGTGGACAGGTAAGTGTCCATTTTTTTAAAAGTCAGCAGCTGCTGTATTTGTAGCTGCTGCCTTTTATTTATTTTTTTCAGGTGAACAACCGCTTTAACCACTTGCTTACTGGGCACATATACCCCCTTCCTGCCCAGGCAAAATTTCAGCTTTCAGCACTGCGTCGCTTTAACTGACAATTGCGCAGTCGTGCAACGTGCCTTCCAAACAAAATTGACGTCCTTTTTTCCCACAAATAGAGCTTTCTTTTGGTGGTATTTGATCACCTCTGCAGTTTTTATTTTTTGCGCTATAAACAAAAAAAGAGCGTACATTTTTAAAAAAAAAACCTCAATATTTTTTACTTTTTGCTATAATAAATATACAATTTGTTTTAAAAAAAAAAAAAAAACGTTTTTTTTTTCCTCAGTTTAGGCCAAAAAAAAAAGCAATAAGCGTATAGTGATTGGTTTGCGCAAACGTTATAGTGGCTACAAAATAGGGGATAGAATTCTGACTTTATTTTTTTACTAGTAATACGGCAATCTGCAAATTTTGTCAGGACTGCGATATTATGGCGGACACATCAGACACTTTTGACACATTTTTGGGACCATTCACATTAATACAGCCAACAGTGCTTTAAATATGCACTGATTACTCTATAAATGTGACTGGCAGGGAAGGGGTTAACACTAGGGGGCGAGGAAGGGGTTAAATGTGTATCCTGGGAGTGATTCTTACTGTGGGGGGAGGGGACTGACTGGGGAGGTGACCGATGCTGTGTCCCTATGTACAAGGGACACAGCATCAGTCTTCTCTCCCTGACAGGACGTGGAGCTCTGTGTTTACACACAGAGCTCCACGTCCCTGCTCTGTCACTGCCGATCGCGGGTACCTGGCGGACATCGCGGCCGCCAGGAATCTCGGTAATGCGCCGGGCGTGCACGCGAGCCCCCCATTGGCTGGAGGCCATATATAGACAGCCTCCCGGCAATTAAGAGCCACATTGTGGCCGTAAAAACCCGCCGTGCGGGCGGGAAGTGGTTAAACACACAACCTCTATGACCAGCCCTTCTAAATCACTTCACACACCTGATATTCAGGAGTGGCAGCCGATGATGCATTTAACAACCCCCTTCCACCTGGAGACTCCATCCCGATATGTAAGCTCTGATTGGTGGAGTGCAACACGTAGGGGGCGTGGCCTGGTGAGGGCCCAGGCAAAGACTGCCATTCACCATCACACAGGAGGTTTTGACTTGATGTGCAGCTCCCGGGATACGCATCACTACCATTGCAATTTCAAAAGTGAAGTTTATTTGCCTTAAGTAAATCAACCCCAATGTAACTGAGAAGAATCAGTAAAGGCAAAGAGCACCGGAAGTTATCAGCTCACAAGATTTCTTGAAAGATCGACAGGCTTTTGTTTTTTTGGGGTTTATTTTTGCTCAACATGCTTTCAATGGTATATTTAGAAGAAAAAAAGGGAGTAAATATCACATTATTGTTTTTGGGTTTAGATATGCATTAAACTTAAAGGATGATCTCTTCCTCACTAAAATTTCTTTGCACTGGCTTTTTCCAATTTATGCATACAGATCAAGCTTCCCTTTCAAAACTCGATTAAATAATTGTGGACTTACCCTGTATTAATTTAGTCAATCTTCTCTCCACCTCTTAAAGTTTTTATACTTCCTTTTGTGATTTGGTATTCAGAAGGTTATTCTTTAAACATCACTATTAACTAATAGATTTGTCATATGGATTTGTGAATTGATTAGACTAAGTCTTCAAAAACCAGCATTAGCTAATAGGTTTGTCATATGGATTTAAGTCCCATGACATCTGTTACTCTATGTTACTATAAGCAGAAATGCAGTTAAAGTGTCTTGTGTTCAGCATCAGATCTGGATTTGTAACCATTAGTAATAATAATACAATTCATTCCAAAACATGCAGGCATAAATATACTGTATACTTTTTATTAAAAATCAAACCTATTTCTGCATTTTGTTGGATAAAAATAGTTGTTTCTGCTTTCTTTAACATGGACCTTTTACAAGCGTAAAAAGTCAGTAGCTTTTCTAGGCATCTGCTGATGGGTGGATATAGAGTGTTAAATTTATTACAAGCTTGCTAATAACGCTCATGCTGCTAATGAACTCATTTTGAGACACAATATTATTTCTAACTATAAAATAAACTGGCCAAGAAAGGGTAGTTGGTCTTTTTCACACTAGATGTGTTTTCCTTTGCATGTTAATGCTGATAAACATGTGTACATAAAAAATAATCAATCTTCCTTAATGATCACAGGAATATGAGATGTGAAAATTAGAATACACAGTATTTGTGTTCTTTTACCAGCCATTTTCCAGTTTAATCGGCTTCTTTACAATGCACCGAATTTAGACCCTTAATATTAAAAACATGTCAAAACTACATGGACTTTATCATACAAATGCAGGACATACTGCCACAAAACGTACTGCATGTTTACTGCCACAAAAAAAACCCATTCAGATATATTGGAGGCTGGATATGCAACGTTATTGCGCATAATAAATCAAAATCTTTTTGAATGTTTTTAAACCACAGAAATCTTCTATTCAATTGCTCCTCATACATCCAGTTACCTACCTGTAATAGTCTCAACAGTACATTTTAGCCATGTGATGAAAGAACATGCTATGATCCAACCAATCCCGAAGCCTTATATGGCAATACATAAGTAGGTAGATCTTGTGGGCTAAATTAAATACCAGACTGCAGATCAACAGCAGAATGAAAAGTCTTGACTTACTGACTGCTGTATAACCAGTGACCTCCCTTCCAATGGTAGTAACTGGGCAATTCAGGCACTAGTCCAAGACAACGTGACATTAAAATGGAACACTAGGGTAAGGGGCAAAGTTCTGTGCAGTCCCAAAGTCAGTACAGAAGACAGCTATCTTCTGGTGACTATACCAGCAGCTGGTATTAGTTGATGAATATTGCTAACCCCTCCATACACATTTTAATAGTTTATTCTTCTAAGTGGCTCTGTGTGACAACTTCAGAAGGTCTTCACACAAATTCCATGGTCTTCTCCAGTATGGAAGCAAGAGACATCCTAGTACACCATATAGACTCAAACAAACTTTCCTTCAGCAGATCTTTCCCCTAGTTTGGCCAGATCACAAAGAAAAACACCTACATTAAAGCCAGTGCTTGTCCTAAAGATAGCCAGTTAAGCCTGTGGTTGTGCCCTTTAATTTCACTTTGAAGCCTCGTACACACGACCGTTTTTCCCATCTGGAAAACTGTGAGGAGGGCTTTTGGCCGAGAAAACCGGATGTGTGTATGCTTCCTCAAAGTTTTCCCGTCAGGAAAACAGACAGGAATCCCGACGGGAAAATAGAGAACCTGCTCTCTGTTTTCCCGTTGGGATTCCTGTCGGCTTTTTTTACCGCCAGATTTACTAATACTTTATGGGAAACACTGCGAGGCAGTGTTCCGCATACACACTGACGGGATTCTTGGCCAAAGCTCCATGGCAGTATTCCTTTCGTGTTCTCGGCCTTCCCCTCGGTTTTCACGGCGGACTTTTTACTGCTGTGAAAACCAAGCGAGTGTACAGGGCTTAAGAGTAGCCTTATATTGCCTAACTTAATGCATAGAAGTCTTTGCTGCAGCACATAACTTAGATGATTGACCTCAGTGCTAAAGTCATTTTAGGGTCCCTAATCAATATAATAGATATTTGTCGGTTTTTGACTAGGAACCTCAAAGTGGGAATGACAACTGTAGAACTGAGACTGGTCATCGAAGTTACATGCTGCAATGTCCCTTTTAAGAACAATCTAACTTGCAATTTAGATGGCCCTTATCATACTACACTGGTGAAAAGTGATATCTAGACAGTTACCAAAGATTAAGTATGTATTCCTCAATATGCTATAAAAAAAGAGCAAGTAACAATAGTCAAAGATCAGCTTTTTGTTTGATTTAGTAACATTTAAGAGACAATCGCTATCAGATGGTCATGGATTACTTCACTTTGCCCATTTCTACATCTTTTTCAGCTGTCTTGGCTGGAAAGAGACTGAAGGAGTTAAACGCTTCAGTGATAATTCCACCCATCACCTTCTTTCCAGAGCTAAATTTAGCTAGTAAAGTCTGGGGGCGGAAAGCAAGATGTTTTGATTGCATTTACTTAGAATAAATCCCACCGACAAGGCAGTTTTGAAAGTGCAGATTAAAGGGGGAGAGGGAAAAAGGAAACCCCTCCACAGAGTTGTGATTATTAATCATGTGGATTCCTGTAGTTTGTTATGGAAAATTATAATAGCAAATCAGGCAGAGGCTTTCTCTGTGATTACACTGATTCACAAGTGGCTCTGATTATGTCAGAAGCTTTTGTACTGCGTTATTGGGATGTTTTAACACCAGCTGCAACATTTTGGCAAGCACAGTTAAAAGGTGCAGTTTCATTCACCCACTCTAATTTGTTTGTGCTAATTTAATTCTGTCATCATTCTGGATACATATATTATGAGCCATTTCCGCAGTGCTGCAGACTTCAGCTGATTCATTTCAACAGCCAGATGGATTACCAAAAATATAATCTATAAATCTTTAGGCCCCTTATCAAAATTTTTATAGGACCCCTAAAGCAGGGCTGTCATTGAGCCAGGTTGCAGAGAGATGCCTTGGCTGTCTTTGTTTTACAGGCAGGTGGTGGCAGTTCACCTTCCTAAATATACAAGACTTGGGAGTTGATGTACTACTGACAAACAGGTTGTTACACTTCGGAAGGGAATTTTATCCAGAGCTTAGTTAATGTTGTGAAATTTCTCTTTGCAAAGAATAGCCAATCACATGCAAGTGTGAATTTCACCTCAGTCAATAAGTTCTGGGAAAAGATTCCCTTGCAAGTGCAACTTCCATTGCAAAATGAACAGCCTTTCTTACCTTTAGTAAATCAACCCATTGCAGTCAAAATTGAGCACTGGACTAGTTGTCACAGCTTAGTGTTGAGAATGATTTGCTTTATTGTGAAACTCAGTGCTCACTTTCTTTCCTTAGCTAACTCTATGGCAAGTCGAACCAAACATGCAGAATACACACAAGATGGGAAAATATCTCTGGGCTATGTAATTCACTAGCTGCACTACAAACACATAATTCCTTGCATATCTGTACTGGGTATGTACTGTATGCAATGGCCTGTGACTGGAAGTGTTGAGTGGGAAGGTCTGGGTGTATACCTTACAACTCTACAAACTAGGAAATTTGCAATCCATTTAACAATAGTTAGGCTATGAGTTAAGCCGTGTACACACAATCGGATTTCTGAAGGAATCAAATCCGATGGATTTTTTCGTTGAATATCCGATGAAGCTGACTTTCATCAGTCTTCCATACACACTATCAGACTAAATTCCGACTGTGCCAAAACGCGGTGGCATAAAACATTACGACGAGCTGAAAAAAATGAAGTTCAATGCTTCCATGCATGCGTCGACTTGATTCTGAGCAGGCCTGGATTTTTCTCCGATGGAGTTCTACACAGACGATCGGAATTTCCTATAGTTTTTTTTTTTATCCATAGGAAAAATTTTAAATATGTTCTATTTTTTTTACACCAATGGATTTTTTTTTTATCGGACAAACCGATCGTGTGTACACGGCTTTAGAATAGCCATATGTGGCTTAACATTTTCAAGGGATATGACAGGTTTAGCACCTTAAGGTAATCAGCCCTTGCAGAGATTACATTCTGAGTAATAATAAGCAATTATGAACATCAGGATTACACACAGCATCCTACATGCATCAAAATTTCTGCCAACGATAGAAAATCTTTTCTTTATATCTATATAAAATGAAGTCACATAAATGCTCATGTGCAGCACACTTACTACACCAAGTTGGTAAGAAAAATATCTCTTAGCTCCTGTCATCAGTTTTTGCAGTTAATTTGCATTTGATCTGGAAATCACATAATTTTTTTCACGACTGTTCTTTAAAGTTCTTTATATAGTCTTCAAAACCTTTACAGCAGATTTTGGAATTTTGTGGTTATTGAAGGAAAATAGAAAAAAAAAAGCTGAAAGTGATTGTAAAGTCAATTTCTTTTTTTTATAAATAACAAACATGTTATACTTACCTGCCCTGTGTAATAGTTTTGCACAGAGCAGCCCCAATCCTCTTCTTCTCAGGTCCCTCGCTGGCACTCCTGGCCCCACCCTCCTGTCCAGTGCCCCCAGAGCATGCAGCTTGCTCTTGGGCACCCGAGCTGCAGCTCTGTGTGTCCATTCAGACACAGAGCTGCCGTTTGGCCCAACCCCCTCTCTCTCCTAATTGGCAGCAGTGGGAGCCAATGGTGCTGCTGCTGTGTCTCAGCCAATCAGGGGGAGGGTCCCGGATGGCTGAGGCACTTGTGCACATCGCTGGTACAACAGGTAAGTATTAGGGGGTGCTGGGGTGGCTGATACACACAGGAGGCTTTTTATTATAATGCATAGGATGCATTAAAATAGAAAAAAACTTCTGACTTTACAACCCCTTTAAACTAGGTGCATAAACACACTGGATGCTAGAACAAAATGAACATGAAAAAAAAATAGTTGTTAAGAAGAATATGGGCAAAGCACAACAAAAAGAGGGTATGCCCAACCATGACAACCAAATCCTGAGGAAACTCCTTTTAACAGCACATGAAAAGATAAAAAGAAACCCTTGAACAGGGTTACCCATGGCGGCTATTTGGAAGATTATGTTAGACTGGCCCAAAAGATCTTGCTGATTATATTAGGTTTACATGAGTGGTTATGGGATTGAATTGCGCCACATTGATGGGAGTGTTGATGGGACTGGTCTTTTTTGTATGGATACAATGGAAAGATTGGCCCAGATTCAGGTAGATCTATATTTGCGTGGGCAAAGGGCAACGATTTTTGCTCTGCGCCCACGCAAATATTTCTATTTGCCCGCGATTCACGGAGCAGTAGCTCCGTAAATTGCGCGGGCGCCATGCAAATTAGCCCGGCGTAAGGGCGCCTAATGTAAATGATCCCGCCGGGGGCGGGAATCATCTAAATTAGGCGCGCTCCCGCGCCGAGCGAACAGCGCATGCTCCGTCGGGAAACTTTCCCGACGTGCATTGCGGCAAATGACGTCGCAAGGACGTCATTTGCTTCTAAGTGAACGTGAATGGCGTCCAGCGCCATTCACGAATCACTTACGTAAACGACGTGAAATTTAAATTTCACGAGCGGGAAGGGCGGCTATACTTTAGCATTGGCTGCTCCTACTATTAGCAGGAGCAGCCTTGCGCTAAAGTCGCCGTACGGAAACTCCGTACCTTGCGTGCGCAGGGCCCTGCGCAACTTTTGTGAATCGGTGGTAGTATGCAATTTGCATACTATACGCCGATCACAATGGCCGCGCCCCCTAGCAGCCAACGCAAGAATGCAGCCTGAGATATGAAGGCATAAGGAGGCTTATGTCTGTCATATCCTAGGCTGCAGTCCGCGTAGCGATGTTCCTGAATCAGGGGCATTCGCTACGCGGGAGCAAAACAGCTATTGCGCAATAGCTTCTTGAATCTGGGCCACTGTGTATTATTTGCAGACATTTTTGTGGGTGTTGATGTTTGATCAAATAAACTGTATTTAATAATCACAAACATGTAAATGATTGTAATATACAGATTTTTGAAGACCACAACTGATTTTCTTTTTTTCTTATTTTAGGGGCGCAATAGCTTCTTGAATCTGGGCCACTGTGTATTATTTGCAGACATTTTTGTGGGTGTTGATGTTTGATCAAATAAACTGTATTTAATAATCACAAACATGTAAATGATTGTAATATACAGATTTTTGAAGACCACAACTGATTTTCTTTTTTTCTTATTTTAGGGGCTTGTAGAACACTGCACCAAAAATACGTTGTGTAGTTTATACAATGCAACAACTGTTTGTTATATTACTGTATTAGTTGCCTACCACGTTTAAAAATATAGGGGTAGCACTTTTATTAGCTGTTCTCTGTTCTGTATAGGCACTTTCATCCTATTTTTTCTATTTTCAAGTTCATAGCCCGGGCAATGAGAGATTAGCGATCTTGTGACCTAGTAAGATATATATATATATATATATATATATATATATATATATATATATATATATATATATATATATATATATATATATATATATAAAAATGGTTTCACTCTGATTTTATTTGTTTTTCCAAAGCAAAATTATAATAACACAAATCTAATTTTTTCAATACTGTTAGATCTTTAAAATAGTAACAAAAACAAATATAAAACAATGGTATACGGTATGTATATATAAACTAGTATAAATATCACTTAAATATGCTAGAAACCTTATAAGATAGCCATATAAGGACATTTACCGCAAGGACTTAATACATAAAATATATCACTTTTCTTAAATGCTTTACTTAAAACACGAAAAAGAAAGAGAAAAAAGTGAAACAAAAATCCCTTCTCTTCTCTCCAACACAGAGAATTGGAGAGAAAAATATATATTTTAACATGCAGTGTAACCTATGTTGTGGGTTTATAAACCTACTAGAGTTACAGTAAATGCGTTGCTCTGTAGTTTGCACTACCTGTGACTTTCCAGCTATCATAAAATCCCAGCATGGTCAGCCTTCCTGGTGTGCACAGCTGGATGCCAACAATCTCTCATTATTTCAAGGGATTATTTTATTTAATCATATAAATAAACCATTACAATATTTCCCTCTGCGGTTTCACAGTGTCACTATTGTGTCCCTGCAGCTCTGAAAAGACACGTGATGTAGCTCAGGGCTCAAAATTTCAAGACCTGAACTACTAGATAGGCCTCAAGTGTTACTCGCCACCAGTTGGCCCACCCAACCCCTACCCCACCCGCCCGTAATTCCACCCCAAAATACGCCCTCATAAATGATCTCATAACGTGGCCCTTATTTTCCTTTTTTTTTTTTTTCACCCTTTGATGTATGCCAGTGCTGCTGATCTCCTGCAGCCTATTTACAGCATTGTAATCACACCAGTTTTAGCTGCCTGTCACTGCTTCAGGCCAGTGACAATGGTCACTCACTACTGGAATCATTTGTGTTAAAATGACCACTTGTTGTCTCCAATGGGAGCCTGTGTGACAGGGTGATAACACAGTTACACAACTGGGAGACAAGGATAGAGCATTGTCACCATATACCAGGAAGTACCTTTACATGGACCTAAAGAATTTTTATAGTATAATAATATAAAAAACATTTTTTCGATTACTTTAGCATATAAAAGCTTGTATGAGATTTTAGTGATTAGATTTACATTTCCTTAAAAAAAAGTCCTGGTACTGTAATGTTACATTAGCATTAATAAAAGTTAACAAATTGCACCTTTATACACAGGAATATTTTAAATTAATTTTCAGATATTGGACAGGGTAAGTTAGAGCTTATATGAGAATGTTTATGTTCAGTTAGGGCTCGATCGCACTTTCTTTGATAATTGAAGAGCTATGAGCAAAAGCATTGTGGCCGTGGCATGTGCACGCCCCCAGCCACTTCCTTTATAACTAAAGGGGAAGAGGTTGGGGGCAGTAAAAACATTGCTCAGCTGAGGGTTTTTTCTGCCTCTCAACCACCAGTGTGAACAAGCCTTACTGATTAAAAAATATTGAATGTACCACTTAAAAGTTAGATGACACAGGAAACTGTACCACGTCAAGAATCTACCTACATTTTGTAATTGTACCTCCAGCTCCGTGAAACTGTGTTTTGTTTCATGTGAAATGTGATTCACATTTTGTTTCTTTATTTAACTTTCCTAACTTCTTTCAGAGAATGTGTCATATAGGCACAGAAGGGCAATGTGTTTTATGCACATCATCATGGTTTGTGAACAGTAAATGCTGAGTGCAGCCACCGTTCTGAGGATGGCTATAATTTATGTTCTGTCATAGCTGCTGCTGATGGATGGATGATTACCTGTTAAACATTCCTCTGTCATAAAAAAGAACAGTAGTTGCTTAATGTCTTTGGATACGCAACCCTGTCACTTGCATTAAGGTCTGAGCTGAAACGCTATGTTCAAGCCTTTGGCTTAAAGCCTACTTGTGCGTACCTTATTGTCATACCTCAATGTGCCAACAAGCTCAGAATGTTGAGCTGCTGAAACTAATTAAATTAATTTTTGCTGGTATAAGTGAAACAAAGCTCTGTCACTTAAGAACAAATAGACCAGGAGACATGGCTAAATTTGAACTTAAGTGAAATTTGTCTGCTTGTTATAGCCTAATTCAGAGGATTTTATTATGTGGCTTTTTGGCTAGGTTAAATTAGAACATGTGTCTAGAACTACGCACATATGGTCATAGCCAGAGCTATACCTTTCCTAAAGTGTATTTATCGCCAACTTTTTTTTAGTTTTCGATAGAGTAAAGAAAGGATAAACACCCATCAGTTTATTTTTTTGTTGTAAGTGTACTGCTAGGGAGAGTGATGGGAGTTATCTAAAATATGTTTTCCCTTTGAAAGGTTTCCCCTCACCTTTATCAGTTTTCATTAGGGTTGTCCCGATACCACTTTTTTAGGACCAAGTATGAGTACCGATACTTTTTTTCAAGTAGTCGCCGATACCGAATACCGATACTTTTTTTTAAATGTGTCCCCAAATGCAGCGATGTCCCCCCACATATGCAGCCATTGTCTCCCCCCATGCAGCCATTGTCTCCCCCCATGCAGCCATTGTCACCCCCCATGCAGCCATTGTCACCCCCCATGCAGCCATTGTCTCCCCCCATGCAGCCATTGTCTCCCCCCATCCAGCCATTGTCACCCCCCATGCAGCCATTGTCACCCCCCATGCAGCCATTGTCACCCCCCATCCAGCCATTGTCTCCCCCCATCCAGCCATTGTCACCCCCCATGCAGCCATTGTCACCCCCCATGCAGCCATTGTCACCCCCCATGCAGCCATTGTCTCCCCCCATCCAGAGTCTCCCCCCATGCAGCCATTGTCACCCCCCATCCAGCCATTGTCACCCCCCATCCAGCCATGTCTCCCCCCATGCAGCCATTGTCTCCCCCCATCCAGCGTCTCCCCCCATCCAGCGTCTCCCCCCATGCAGCCATTGTCTCCCCCCCCATCCAGCGTCTCCCCCCATCCAGCGTCTCCCCCCCATGTATCCAGCGTCTCCCCCCATCCAGCGTCTCCCCCCCATGTATCCAGCGTCTCCCCCCATCCAGCGTCTCCCCCCATGTATCCAGCGTCTCCCCCCATCCAGCGTCTCCCCCCCATGTATCCAGCGTCTCCCCCCATCCAGCGTCTCCCCCCCATGTATCCAGTGTCCCCCCCCATCCAGCGTCTCCCCCCCCATCCAGCGTCTCCCCCCATGTATCCAGCGTCTCCCCCCATCCAGCGTCTCCCCCCCCATGTATCCAGCGTCTCCCCCCATCCAGCGTCTCCCCCCCATGTATCCAGCGTCTCCCCCCATGCAGCCATGTCCCACTTACCTGCATCCCCGCTGCCGCCGACTGTGTAATATGCCGGGAACATTACAACTTTGAATCGCTGTAATGATTGGCGCTGCGTATAGACACTCCCCCTCGCTCGGGGTTGGACAGTTCACCCGAGCGAGGGGGAGTGTCTATGCGCGGAGCCAATCATTACAGCTATTCAAAGCTGTAATGTTCCCGGCGTATGAAACAGTCGGCGGCAGCGGGGATGCGGCTTCACGGCGACGGCGGGGGGGGCAAGTATTCTATTTGTGTATCGGGGGTATTTGCGGGAGTACGAGTACTCCCGCAAATACTCGGAATCGGTCCCGATACCGATACTAGTATCGGTATCGGGGCAACCCTAGTTTTCATGACATAACATTTATAATGTCCTCTTGCTTTCTGTCCTGGGAACAATGGCGATCAGGACAAATAGAGGGGCAAAGGTCACCAACGCTGTAAAAAAAGCTTGGCAGATGGTCTTAACCACTCCCTACTCTATCCAAACCTAAAACAAAAGTCTTGCCTTTGCAAGAACTTTAAGTTACACAACTACCGACAGACATGACATGGAGATCTATGAAATGCATTAAGGTGAAAAAAACGTTTACCAATACAACCCCTCACCTAATGCTTTAAAGAGACAGTCAAATCATAATATCAGGTAGAGCTTGCTAGAATGGGTCAGCCCTTTGCAATTAAAAGTGCTCCATAAATCAACGAAAGGCAGATGAATGAAGGGTCTAGCTCCTCCATTCATAAAACTCTTTTTAGTTCAAGGAGAACGGTACCTGGAAGGACAGAGGAAAGTATATTTCAAAGAACATAGCAGGCACCATGACAAGAGACACTTTTGATTCATTTTAATGTAAGCTCTTGTGCTGATATAAAAAAAAAAGTATAACTCCACTTTTGAGAAGAAAACATTCCCCTGTGGGTGATTTATGTACATTGCAGGGCGTTTTACAAACGTACCTACCTTATTATGTTATTCTGAAGGAATAGCTATTTGTCTGTGTTTATCATTTATCAATCAGCTGCTGCAATTGCAGGGCCTCTGATGAGGAAAGTGTGAGGATCTGCATCCCTTTAGATTTGATTTCCCTTTGGGAGTATCTTACCAAAAATTACATTTTTGTTGCAGGGGATAGCCAAGATCCGTCTTAGTGAAGACCTATGGGAAAATCAATAGGCCAATCACACAAGCAGGAAATTACATTTCTAGGGGGAATTTTGTACATCATTTGTGTACAGAAAGCATCCAGGTGGCCAAATTGCACTTAATTTAGCAGAAAATTGCAGTGCTGAAGACTAAAAATTGTTAATTTTTAAATAACTTTAAATTACAATATGACGTGTTGCAATTGTATACCCTATATTATTTTTTTGCTATTTCTTTTACCCCACGGAAGTGGAGTTAGCATTTAGGCTTTAAACAATTTACATATAATATAGTTTGGTGATTACAGAATTAACCTTATTTGGACTGGCTACTATAAAGCTAGTCTGCTTCTTTATTGTTTTGGGAGGACGTATCGGTACCTACTCCAGGTACTGAATTTTTGTGATCGCACTGTGACTGGATCAAGCTGGTTAACAGGCAAATGGTACAGAGCCAATGGCATTGGCTCTATACCCTGTAATCACTGTGAAAGATCAGCGCCACAAATGCAGGCTACAGCTATCAAGCATGTGTCATTTATTGGCCAATAAGGAAAGAAAGCTTACAGACCACCAGCCAGCACAAGTGCAATACCATACAGTGCCAACAGTATAAAATATACCTCTCTAATTTCATTCACCCCTCTACAGTATATGCCAGCCTCATTCTTTCTTTGGTCTGACCTGTAAATCAGCCCATCACCTCCCTTATCTTGCACGCCTGTATATTAACCCCTTCATCTCCACACTTCCTTTGTATGTGACCTGTACATTAACTCCTTCACCTCAAGATCCTTCTGTGCATGCCCTGTACATTATTATACTTAGTTCACCATACCTCACAACTTTTTTAGATGGTAACAGGGGACACCTATTAGCAAAAGTAAGTAGGCATAGGATGAAAGGTTTAGCACTTTTTTAAAAGATAAATAGTATTTTATTTTTATACAACTATATAGATCAGACCAGAATGAGGGACAAATGAGGAGGACAGAGGGACATTGTGACTTGTCTCCTAAAATCAGTGAAAGTTGGGTGCTATGAGTTCACCATTACCAAGCTCCATGTTTTTACTGCCTCCATACCAGCAATGATAGTTATACTACCAAAAGAAAAAATGATATGAAATTTATATGGATACAGTGTTGCATGAAAAAGTAGTTCAGTCAGAGTGTCACAGCAGTGAAAACTGACAAATGCCCTGATAATGTGTGAAACATTGGTGTGAAACATGTTGCTATTGAGGTGGTTAATCAAGCCATAATTACAAATATAAATCAGTAAGGCAAACACTATTATGCTGAAGGCTGACACACTGTTTAAAAAGCTATACCGCTTCTATTGCTTGCTTACGAACAAAAATGCTGCGATATTCACAACAGCTTATTTAAACCTTCAAGATACCAGCAATGATTTTACATGCGAAAGGGGAAGATTCAAAAGAAAATACAAGCCTCAATTCCTTTACTGCTTCGATTTTCACAAAATCAGCATTTAATGGAAGGGAATGCGGCCTGGAAACTTTCTAAAAAGGTTTAATTACCACACTGCAGGTGTTCTATCACAGCGCTCGAAAAGTCATTTTGGCTGCCAAAGTTTATACTAACACCTTGAAGGTAAGGTTAAGATGAAATCTTAGATAGGATAATTTTAATTAAAAAACTATATGTAAGAAATAATAGCAGTGTATAATTTCAACTAATTTTCAGTAATAGCTAGGCAAGGAAATTAAAGTAGAATCATTTAAAATACACTTTTTGGTCAATGTTAGTGTCATTATGGATTGATAAAGTGATGTAACAGAACCAGTGGGTGCTGCATCCCATAAAGGCCAATCACAGAAGAGCTTTCAAAAGATTGGTGTTATTGGACTTCTGCAGGTTGTTCTGTTATTCGTTCAATGAGGTTACTGTACTATTTTTGAACCTCGGAGTCGGTATTAAAGTAATGTAATGTTTTAAACTAGGATTTATATGGCAAAAAATTATATATGGCGTAAATTTGCATACATCTAACAGTTAAAAAGCAAACTTAAAAAAAATAAAAATAATTAAGAGTTTCTTTAAAGCCTGGGGACAAAGGCAATTCATTACTAGATATTAATGTCAGACTATGAACTGTTAGTCTTTCTGCTACACTGGTATTAATGGTTGTAAAATTAATACTTACTGACCTCTAGTGGAAGAATGGGTAACTGATTTTTATTTATTTTTTTGTAACGTATACAGAATGAACTATTCAGAGTGCACTAGTGACTTGTCTCCGATGTGGTGCAGGAAAAACCTGCAGAAACAAATCTTTTTGCAGATCTGCACAAGAATGTGTAGTATATACCTATTATTATATATTGGCAGAACCCTGGCAGAATTAATTAATTCTTGGCCATTTTATAGAGAATATGAATGATAACACAAAATCATAAATTCTGCCAGGGTATGTAAACTTATGAGCACAACTGTAGGGTGGTCTCCACCTTGTCTCCAGCATCTTGAGCTGGGCTTATTCTCCCTGGTTGAGGATTAAAATGTGTGGGAGGAGGATGCAGGATAATGTGACCTTCAGTGAACTGTTATACCCCAAGCTGGATTTTGTAAAGGAACAGCTGTTAGGTAAAGCATTCAAAAAAGAAAACGCTGGCTGGACATTCCAATATTGGGTGAGCTGGGATGTGCAATATGCCTAATCTTTGTAAGCATTAGTGCACACTAAGGGGCCTGAAGTATGACTTTGACAGGATACCACTATAAGCTTTTGTGGATGTAAGATGACAAAGAGTTCCTCAGCAGATTGGTTGCAACAACTGCCTTTTTGTAAGAAAAAAGCTTATGCATGTCAGTACTTAGACCCCAATATAGAGGTTTTCCCCCAGGTAGTATTGCAGGTGAGATCTGTTTATATTTGTTTTATACTTTGTAATTATATTTTGTGATTTTGTTTGCATGTTTGACTAGCACCATTGTTGTAGTGTCACAGGAATAGGAGCTTAAAGTTCAACTCTGGTAAAAGTAAAACCCCTCCACTGCAGTGGACCCAAACTGCAAGGGTTAAATATTTATGTTTAGGAGACCAGAAGAAGCACTTTTACTTACCCAATCCTCTGCTCCCTTATGCTCCAGCAGTGGACTGTCCCTCACTGTCATATTCAATGCATGGGCTCTACACTGGTCTTGATTATGTTAGGGGCATCTGACTGCTGGGGCATAGAGGAGAGGAGGCTGAGTGGACCAGCCTGGGTCCTGTAGAAGCAGAGGATCAGATAAGTAAATCTGATATTCCATGACCCCAAGACATAACCAATCATGTATTCCTTGCAGTGCAGACATTCTCACTGCAAAAGATGGTTTTACTTTTCCTGGAGTTCAGTTTTTTATTACGGTATATATATATATATATATTTTTTTTTTTATACAGTAGATGCTGTTTATTGCTTTAAACTTCAATCAAGCCCATTTATATAGCCACAAATGTTTCCATACACCAATATAGTTTAAGGAACTCCCCTAATGGGTGGAGGGCCAGCTCAAACCATTGTGTGTTATTTATTTTGTGGTTGAAAGAAAGAAAGTAAGACGTAAGAAAACTCTTATAAAATTTAAAGAAAGCCTCACAGTCTCATGTCTCTACATACATTTTCCTGTTAGACAGCATAGTTATATTTGCAACAGTACATACAATCTGATATATTCACATCTTAAAAAGGTATGAAGACAAAGTGATTAGAGTTGTGGTCTCTCGGGAATTACATTGGATTTAGTTGGTAAGAGATGCCATTCATCCAAAGGTCCCAGATCTTGTTAAACCTCTTTGGAGATCCTCTAGTAGTGTTGATAAGTTGGTAAAGGAGAGCACAGAATTGATGAACTTTTTACAAATTCAGCTTTAAATTGTAAAATAGTTCTGAACCCTCCAATGGACACGTACTTTGGCTATCTCCCTTTCTGCACCTTTTCCTGAGTGATGCATTGTGATGCAAAGCAGAGTATTCAACAGTCATGTCAAGAAAAACAATGAGCTGTGGCTAAGAGCAAGAAGTCATAAAGTAAACTTTAGAAGTCTATGTATCATACCAATGAAAATTTAAAGCAAACCTGGGGTTGGGAAAATATATCTAATCCAGTGCTGCCAAGACATAGCAAGTGCACCGCCTGTCTCAGTGCCCTGGGGTGCTCCAGCATACTAATTCACTATTCTGAGTTGAAAGTATTTCCTACCCCCCATCCAACCTACTAAGCTTTACCTATAGACCAGTTAAGCCAACAGTGCATAACAGGAGGCAGAAGGGGGCAGGATTAGCCTCTTGGCTCAGAAAGCTAGGTCAGTATTTGCATACCAGAGCGCCTTATGCCGCGTACACACGATCATTTTTCGGCATTAAAAAAACAACGTTTTTTTAAAAATGTCATTTAAAATGATCGTGTGTGGGCTTCACATAATTTTTCGGGTTCTGAAAAATGACCAAAAAAAATCGAACATGCTGCATTTTTTAACAACGTTTTAAACAATGTCGTTTTCGGGTTGTAAAAAATGACCGCGTGTGGGCTAAAACGACGTTAAAAACCCGCGCATGCTCAGAAGCAAGTTATGAGATGGGAGCGCTCGTTCTGGTAAAACTACTGTTCATAATGGAGTAAGCACATTCATCACGCTGTAACAGACAGAAAAGCGCGAATCGTCTTTTACTAACACAGAATCAGCTAAAGCAGCCCCAAGGGTAACGTCATTTGCATGGAATTTCCCCTTTATAGTGCTGTCGTACGCGTTGTACGTCACCGTGCTTTGCTAGAGCATTTTTCAAAAACGATGGTGTGTGGGCAACGTCGTTTTAATGATAAAGTTGGAAAAACTTTGTTTTTTCTACATGCTAAAAAACTTTGTTTTTTTTTCATGCCGGAAAATTATCGTGTGTACGCGGCATAAGCATTTAATTCACAAGGGGTTTACATTTGAAAAAAATACTGTATATAGAATTGATTTTTCTTTTCCAATATTTTTATTTTCAAATAAAAATACAATAAACAACATTTGTCATTGCATTTTAAATACAAGTACAACAAACAACATTAGTCATTTCATAGAAATTTTGTAAATTCATAAAACTCATACATATATAAATCCTTGGGGGTTCAGTTATGTAGCCAGGAACTTCCACAGAACCCCAAAGACCGATCTGATATTAAAGTGGAGGTTCACCCAAAATATCAATTTTTAACATTAGATTGAGGCTAATTTTAGTAAGCAGAATCAGGTGTTTTTTTTTAAATTAATGTAGTACTTACCGTTTTAGAGATCGATGTTCTCCCGCCGCTTCCGGGTATGGGCTGCGGGACTGGGCGTTCCTATTTCATTAACAGCCTTCCGACGGTCGCATACAGCGCGTCACGAGTTCCCGAAAGTAGCCGAACGTCGGTGGGCAGGCGTCGTATAGAGCCGCACCGACGTTCGGCTTCTTTCGGCAACTGGTGACGCGCTGTATGCGACCGTCGGAAGGCTGTCAATCAAATAGGAACGCCCAGTCCCGAAGATCATACCCGGAAGCGGCGGGAGAACATCGATCTCTAAAACGGTAAGTACTGCATTCATTTTAAAAAGAACACCTGATTTTGCTTACTAAAATTAGCCTCAATCTAATGTTAAAAAAAAATTCCGGGTGAACTCCTGCTTTAACAAATTCAAACCAGAAGAGCAACGAGAGAGAACCAAAGAAAGTAAAGGAAAAAGGAATTGAAAGAGGGAAAGAAAAGGGGGTGCACTCCATTCTTAGAAGAGGATTACTCGGGGTCAGTCAAGAGCATTAAGTGGTTGTAAGATATTTAATCCAGGGACCCCACACTGTATGAAACCAAGCAATCTTCTCATCCCTAAGAGCCGATAATCGTTCATTCACCATTATCCAAGATAGTTTGGTTTTCAATAGGTAAAACGGAACTGTAGTGTATCTCCATGATTTGGCAATGGACACTCTTGCTGCAACAAATATAAAAGCTATCAGTCTTTTCATTTGTTTCCATGTCCCCGAATTGATTTTTCAATTTAAATTTAAACTTCTTCACATTATTTAAACAAGGTAGTCCTTGTGCATGTTAAGGAAAATCACATTTGCACATCTTATGTATATTAAAAAAATGCTAGCTTTGCAATAATAAAAAACTAAAATAATAAAATGAATCCTATATACCTAGTCTACCTGCTCAGTACTTTAGGTTTCCTTCAAGAATTTCTATATTGCTCTAATCCACCCCATTGCTTTTTGTCAAGTCTTGGAATCTGATAGTTATACATTATATATACAGTATGTAGAGAGCTATTCTCAAAAACACCTACTGCAAGCTCCTTACTATTGTTCACAAAAAGAGAGTCTAATGCATGAAGACAGATGACAGCGCAACGCCATAGTAGTTCATGGACTAGTTCCACAGGCTGCCTGGAATGCCTCTTTAGGCTAAAGTAGTACCATTTTTATAGTGAGGTGTTGCCATAATTACATTTTTTTGCAAAGATTGGTGTACCAAAAATGAAGGTTTGTTTCTTTTAGATGAGCAGGAGCATCCTGACAAAGCAATAAGGAACTAAACATTAATGGTGGCACAGTCTTATTACTGAACAGTATGCTAGAGATCAAGTTCTCTTGTTTTTGACACAGAGGTTACTCTTTGTATTCACTGCTGCTATTGTGAAAACTGATTTGACATTCAGGGTCCAGCATACACAGCGCCAGTCAGGTGAAACAGACAATGCATGAAATATCAAAGCACACGCGTATAATGAAAAATGGACCATGCAGACATTCTTCTATTGCCTTTGGTGTAGAAAGGTCCTGTCCCAAAACGTGTCACCAGTTTAAAGCAGAAAATAAAATGTAGGATTTAAAGGTATTGGTGTGCACAAAACTATAACAGCATGCCACTTAATATACAAGTACATAACACCCAACTGTACTGAAGCAGTTCAAAAATAGTTAAACATGTACTTAGACATACAGTAGGTAGAACCAATAATATGTTAATTTATTGTCAAACTTTATTTGGTATTTTGAAATCTGCAGATTGAAATAATCCCTGTTAACATTGTCATGAAGGTCCTTGTTTAGGTACTTCCTGCTGTATGGTGACAATGATCTGTCCCTATCACCCTATTGTGCTCCCAAATTGTAATTCTGCCACACCAGTATCTGATGCAGACTACAGGTGGCTGGCTCAACGCACATTATGCAAGCATGGTCCACTGTTGTCACCATCAGGAACCCTCCCATGTAGCCAGCTCTTCCTTTATTATCACATCATAAAGCCAAAAAGGGGAGGCCAACCCTATATTAATACCCATGGATTTGTATATGTATGTCCAACATGCTCATATAGGTGTCATGGTAAGCAAACAAGAAGAAGGAATGCACCTCTAAGTGTAGCAACAAGGAGTTTATTATATACAAAACAAGATTAAGAAGATTAAGGTGATGTGTGAAAAGGCTCACCAGCGGAATAACCCACTCAGTGTGTGCCCTTAGCCCGCAGCAGCAGCAAGGGCCCCCGATCCTCAGAGCAGTCCAGAAGCATAGAAATCCAAACACCAGCAAGATAACTGCCCATCTTGGTTTGACAAGGAGCGGCTGAGCATACTACAAAACTTGTTACTGCCTCTTCCTGTGTGACATCACTTTGTGCTTGCACTCAACTCTGGTCCAGTAAGTTGCCGGGCAGCCATCTTGCCAGCCTTCAGATTCCCATGCTGCTGGACAGCTCTGCAGATTGTGACCCTTACTGCTGCTGCGGGCTGAGGACAAACACTGAGAACTTTATTCTGCTGATGAGCCTTTTCACATACCTCTGTGAGTGTTCTTAAATTTGTTTTGTGCCTGACTGCTCAACCTTTTAGCTGATGATGGTATATTCCTGTATGGCTGTATGTGTGGCACTTCCCTTCAGTGTGCTCTTCTACATTGGCTTACTAGGTGTCATGGTAAAGCAGGGGTGCTCAACCTGTGGCCCTCCAGCTGTTGCAGAACTACAAGTCCCATCGTGCCTCTGCATTTGGGAGTCATGCATGTAACTGTCAGCAGCTTGCCATGCCTTTTGGAACTTGTAGCTCCTCAAAAGTTTGGAGGGCCACAGGTTGAGCACCCATGTGGTAAGGAGTCCACAAATCCTTTGGCTATAAAGTTTATACAGAGTCTTTTTCACCATACCCGTTCCTTTGATGGTGGAAAAAATACACCATAAAATGAATACATCATCCAATGATCAAGATAATTTTGATATTTGTATCATTCTAAGCCCAAATGATGTTTAGTAGAAACACATCTTGGTCGTGCACATGGATCAGATTTTGAGTAGCTTTCTCTTTGTGTGTTACAATACAGAGAGTCCCGGAGCAAAAGAAGGGAAAAAAATGAGCGGAGGAACGGCATGACAGGAGGGGACAGTCAGCAACCAGGTGTGCACTCCCCTTTAATGAAAGGGGGGTGGCTGAGGAGGGTTGTAGGTTAGTCCCAGCATGCTGTGGGCGGAAGGAAGTGACGCACGGCATTCCGCCATTAGACACGAGAGGTGAAGCTTCCCACCCACCCTTCCCAGTTGGTTGGCAGTAAGGGATGGTTTGGGAGTTTGGGAATGATGGTGGCAGTGTTGGGTCTCTGGAAGAGGAGGAAAAGGCTGAAGTTTTGAGGAAAAAGGGTGGTACCCATCTGTGGGATGGGGTTATTCGGTTACCTTCCGGTTAACGAGGGTTAACCAGCAAGGGGTAAAAAGGAGGTTGGTCACTGGAGATATGTGTACTGCCTCCGAGTCGGTGTCTTTTGCGACTGAGGCCTGGGGGAAAATAGTTTGTCCCAGTGACCAAGTTGGGTGTCGTGGCCTCCAAGACCACCAGGATAGAAAAGTTCCCGACGTGCTTTGCGCGGTCCCGTTCCCGACGTGCTTTGCGCGGTTTTACGTTGCGCCGGGTTTTGAGAATCGCGACGGGCGTAAAAAAAAAATACGAGTTGCGGCGGGAAAAAAAAAATTGAAAAAAAAAGACGGCGACGCGGGATAAAAGGGTCTACTTTTACAAGGCCTAAACAGTTTAGGCCTTGTAAAAGCAGCCCTAATTTTACGATTGCAAACTAATACTTACGGAGAAAAAACTAAGCTGAAAAGGTTTGTGGATCTCCGTAAGTGCTAATTTGCATACCCGAAGCGTCATTTCGACTTGAAATGCCCCCAGCGGCGGATGCGGTACTGCATCCTAAGATCCGACAGTGTAAGTCCCTTACACATGTCGGATCTTCTGCCTATCTATTGGAAACTGATTCTGTGGATCAGTTCCAAAGATAGAAACAGGGATACGACGGCGTATCAGTAGATACGCCGTCGTATCCCTTTTGTGGATCTGGCCCTAAGTTATCACTGCTCTGCTCACAGTAACAAATACGCCAAATGTACATTTATTTTGCTTTAGACAGACCTTTCTGCTCTTTATTTCACAGTTGAAATCACATGCTATAGCGGTACATCTGTAAGCAGTGAGAAGCTGAAGCAAAACACCCTCAATCAGCTATCACCTTTAAATCTCGCTGATGCTAATCCTTGGCAATTAGTCAATTAGTGCATTATAAACTATAGACTTGTCTCCCCACTCCACCGAACACCAATAAGCAATGCCTAGCAACAGGGATCAATAGAATGTCTTAACTCTGGGGAAAACCAGCCCAACGGGAGAGATAACTTACACTGACACCAATGATAGATAGTCCTGTAGGGATAACCAATATTGTTTTTCTTCAGGTCACGGATGGTAAAGCAAATGTATTTTCCTTCTTTTCTGTTTTTATGAGTCAAATGAGTTTTAAAGCAATTTGTAGAGTATCGTGTCCTAATAAAGTCATAAATAACATAACCTTTCATTGCTCTACTTTGCTTATTATCTTGGTTTGTCAGCTGCAGCCAGTCATAAAGGACAGTATGGGAAAAGTTACACTGACCTTTCCAATTTTCTCAGTGCCATCATGCCAGCAGTAAATCAGCCCTGCATCCTAAGCATGCTGTTTAAACACAGCTATCTCTTACTGAGACATCCTCCTCTGTGTGCCATTGTTCACTGGTCATGCTGGTATCGCTAATTCTCGCCATCTTATTGCACAGGTGACAAATGCATTCATTGTTACTTTTATACTGCTCTGGACTTTATCCCTTATGCTCACAGGTTTATTTTTAGTTTTTTCAGTGTACAGTAAAACATATATTATGACATTGAAAACTGACTATACAGCCCTGAAATCAAGTACCTGGAGTCAGACAACCTACTGAATTAAAGGATTATATTCATTATCCTGAACATATTAGCATATTTGTACAAATGGTTATGGAGGCAAAATTTTCATTAAAAAGCACACTAAAACTATGAATCTAGTGAGCGAGTGGTCTTCTGCAATGAAGAAAAATCAGGTAATAAAATTTAAACCAACTTGACATGTGTGAAGCACATCTTTTGCAATAAAAAGTTAATCTACTGCAATAATACAGTACTGCAATACATTTAAACTATATTACCAAAAGTATTGGGACACCTGCCTTTACACACACATGAACTTTAATGGCATCCCAGTCTTAGTCGGTCGGATTCAATATTGAGTTGGCCCTCCCTTTGCAGCTATAACAGCTTTAACTCTTTTGGCAAGGCTGTCCACAAGGTTTAGGAGTGTGTCTATGGGAATGTTTGACCAGTCTTCCAGAAGCGCATTTGTGAGGTTTGGCACTGATGTTGGAGAAAAGGTCTGGCTCGCAGTCTCCGCTCTAATTCATTCCAAAGGTGTTCTATTGGGTTGAAGTCCGAATTCTGAATAGGCCAATCAAGTTCCTCAAACCCAAACTCGCTCATGTCTTTATCGACCTTGCTTTGTAAACTGGTGCGCAGTCATGTTGGAACAGATAAGGGCCATCCCCAAACTGTTTCCACAAAGTTGGGAGCATGAAATTGCCCAAAATTTCTAGGTATGCTGACGCCTTAAGGCCTCGTACACCCGATAGGTTAACCAGAGGACAACAGTCTGAAGGACTGTTTTCATCGATCCAAACCGATCGTGTGTAGGCCCCATAGGTTATTTAACCTTAGGTCAAAAAAATGGCAACTTGCTTTAAAATTTAACCGATTGATTGCTAACCGATTGGTCCAAACCGATCATTAGTACGCACAACCATCGGTTAAAAATACACGCATGCTCAGAATCAAGTCGATGCATGCTTGGAAGCATTGAACTTTGTTTTTTTCAGCACGTCGTTGTCTTTTATGTCACCGCGTTCTGACACGATCGTTTTTTTAACTGATGGTGTGTACACACGACGAACCATCAGTCAGCTTTATAGGTTAACCTAGGACAACGGTCCTTCAGACCGTTGTCCTCTGGTTAACCTATCGTGTGTACGAGGACTAAGAGTTCCCTTCACTTGAATTAAGGGGCCAAGCCCAACCCCTGAAAACAACCCCAAACCATAATCCCCCCTCCACCAATTTTTTTGGACCAGTGCACAAAGCAAGGCCCAAAAAGACATGGATGAGCGAGTTTGGGGTGAAGTAGATTGACTGGCCTACACAGAGTCCTGACTTCAACTACAAAGAATGTCTGGACAGCCGCACTTCATTTCCTGCAAACCATAGGTTTCTGCTCCATGTATGGCCAGCTTTTTTTCTGATCAATTTGTGGCAAGTACATAAGCATTCCCAAGTTTCATGGGTGCTTTTTTTTCAAATTCTGCTGCCTCAGCAACAATATCCACTTTGGTGCTGCGCCATTTAGCCAAAAGTAACAATTTTGTAAAAAGAGATCTAAACCCACAGTTTCACAAACATGAATAGAGTTAACGAGACAGACTTTTCAGAATCTTAGTTTAAACGGCTCTCTATTTTATTTTGACATTTAGTGGTGAGAAATTATGTAAGTTTGAAAGTCTGTTCAAATGTTCCACCTGTCTGCACGACTGATAAGGTGAGAGAGAAGTGAGTAGATAATTAGATCCAATCAAGAAAAATGCTTAGTAAGAATTAAAACTCATTAACCTCATGTTCTATTTCCATAAAACGTCAATGATCACAAGACATTCGATGGGGAAATATAAGGTCCGAGTACAGATGCCTGGTAAACAAACTGAATTTTCATGTCAATAAACTACATTCTGCTTAACCACTTAAGACCCAGACCTTTAGGCAGGTAAAGGACCTGGCCAGTTTTTACGATTTGGCACTGCGTCGCTTTAACTGACAATTGCGCGGTCATGCGACGTGGCTCCCAAACAAAATTGGCGTCCTTTTTTTCCCACAAATAGAGCTTTCTTTTGGTGGTATTTGATCACCTCTGCGGTTTTTATTTTTTGCGCTATAAACAAAAATAGAGTGACAATTTTACAAAAAATTCAATATTTTTTATTTTTTGCTATAATAAATATCCGCCAAAAATATATAACATTTTTATTTTTTTCCCTCAGTTTAGGCCGATACGTATTCTTCTACCTATTTTTGGTAATAAAATCGCAATAACGTTTATCGATTGCTTTGCGCAAAAAATTATAGCGTTTACAAAATAGGGGATAGTTTTATTGCATTTTTATTAATTATTATTTTTTTACTACTAATGGCGGCGATCAGTGTTTTTTTCGTGACTGCGACATTATGGCGGACACATCAGACAATTTTGACACATTTTTGGGACTATTGTCATTTTTCACAGCAAAAAATGCATTAAAAATGCATTGTTTACTGTGAAAATGACAATTGCAGTTTGGGAGTTAACCACTAGGGGGCGCTGAAGGGGTTAAGTGTGACCTCATCTGTGTTTCTAACTGTAGGGGGCGGGGCTGGACGTGTGACATCATTGATCGTGTTTCCCTATATTAGGGAACACACGATCAATGACAGCGCCACAGTCAAGAACAGGGAAGCTGTGTTTACACACAGCTCTCCCCGTTCTTCAGCTCCGGGGACCGATCGCCGAACTCTGGTCACGGAGCTTCGGACCGGGTCGCGGGCGCGTGCCTGCGACCCACGGCTGGGCGCTAAAAGAGGACGTACAGGTAAGTGCTTGTGCCCAGCCGTGCCATTCTGCTGACCTATATCTGCAGGATGCGGTCCTTAAGTGGTTAATAACAGCAGTTCCATAAAATACAAACTTTACTGTATGAACTATTAAATATCATTTAATTTATTGTTCTTGGTCTCCCTGCCACACTCCCCCAAAACAATGAAAATGTGAAACACCTAAGATGAAATAGCCCTGCAATTAGTCAATGAGAGTAGGGAAAACTTGTAGCACCTCAAATGCCCCGTACACACATACGGGTTTCCTGGCGGACTTTTTACCGCCGGGAAACCCGAGGGGAAAGCCGAGAACCGGCTCGGCAGCTTTTTCCCCCTAAACACGGCTGGTTTTCCTGGCAGGAAAACTACCATTAGAGCTTTAGCTGGGAAACCCAGCCATGTGTATGTTCCACCGCAGTGTTTGCCATAGGAAAACTGCTGGGAAAAAGACCGCCGGGAATCGCGGCAGGAAAAAAGAGAACATGTTCTAATTTTTCCCGCCGGGGTTCACGGCAGTTTTCCTGTCGGGAAAACTGCCATGGAGCATACACACGGCCAGTTTTCCCGGCCAAAAGCTGTCATGGCAGTTTTCCCGACGGGAAAACTGGTCGTGTGTACAAGGCAAAAGACTCTTGACCAGGTTTCTGAAGGAACATGATCAGGATAAAGGGAGAAATCATTCCACTAGTCAGCCCAGGACTGATATTTAATTTATAGATATGTATGGTTAGTTCAGTCAACTGCATAGTTCTACCTAAATCTTAGATCATTTCTCAACCATAGTTACTCCATAGATTAAGGGAACTTGCTTGAACAGAATCATCTACTGCATGCAATCAACACCAATGCAAGGAAGCAACGTTTTAATGACATCCAATGTAAGGGGTTACTTATACACTGGCCATCAATGAAAAGGAGCATTCTTCCACTGGGCACCAATGTAAGGAGACACTTTTCCACTGACTACCAATGTAAGGCTGTACTTCTCCACTGACCATTAGTGCAAGAGGATACTATAATTTTTACAGTCTGTTTTTTTTTCTGGACAATATCATTATTTTTTATATTATTATTATTTTTTAATGTAAACAGCAGGGAGTGAATTGATCCAGACTGGGTGTCAAATACTCTGGGTATGACTTATTTGTTATTCTTTATTCAAAATATTCTACAACTTACTAATTATGCTAATGTACCAGCTGTAGATGTATTAAATTTTGACAGGAGTTCCCTGAGAACTTGAAATTATTTGGTTTCTCCAGGCTAAGAAGGCCAAGAAAGGCAGTCTTAAGCTGGCCATAGATAGTTTGTTTTTTTAAAAATGTGGTGGATAGAAGAATCCACCCCCACTAACCACCGCTGTCAGAATATACTGATAAGGTGGCTGCAGCCAATAGAGAAAAGTTTCCCAACATGTCCCTTTGACAGAAGTCAATCAAACGATGAACTTCTGTTGATAAGAGAAAGCCATGAGACAGCTATAAACTGACTGAAATTTGACTGGTCCCTGCTGAGCCAGCTGAAAAATCGATCAGTGTATTTACAGGAGAGGTAAAGAAACTCTGTCCTTTGCTAATGTATAAAAGGATATGCTCCCATGACATGGTTCATGGTAACAACTTCTACCAATATTAATAAATGTTCCCCCTATTATAGAGTTACATTCCATTTTCTCCTGGAAAATCTAACGCCTGTGGGAAGAATGTAAGATTAGGATCTTCTTCCCATTTGGATAGGGACAATAACCCTCCTCTGGTTAAGGGAGGAAGAAGTATGTAATAAATACAGAATGTTGAAAGGGTTACTGTGTATTACACAGAGATTCAAAGCAGGTGAGGGGCCTTTTGAACCCTGACGGGGCAGGTAGCATGTGGAGGAAGTGCCAAAATGGTGAGGGTTTATAGAAATGTAAGAAAAGGGGCAGTGTAATTAGTAAGGGGCTCTAAACAGGTCTAATGATTATGAGAGAGAAAATGGGAGGCTTGAAAAAAAGTACAATCTAAGAGGTCCCTAAAAGTGCCTGGGCCTAAGGCTGCATTCACACCTAGGCGTAGGCGATTTGCGGCGTTTTTTACCACGATTTGCCGTGACAAATTGCGGCGTTTTTTACCGCGATTTGCCACGACAAAACGCTGCATTTTTTACTGCGATTTTCGCTGGAGGGGTGATTACACATTGTGTAATATGGCCGAACGCCAAAGACGTCTGAAAAAAAGGGTCAGGAACTTGTTTTGAGCTTCAGGCGTTTCGGCGTTCGGCGTGGAGATGTGAACCATCTCCATAGCCGACAATGTTAAATCACCCCTCCAGCGTATTGCAGGCTGCAATAGCAGGGCGTCGGGCGTGAAAACTCCTAGGTGTGAATGGAGCCTAAGACTGGAGGGAATGCAGGGTTGCCAATGATTAGGTATAGAGGAGAATGAGCGGGAGACAGACTGCATTTTAAGAAGCCCATGCAGAGCAAAAGGCTGTGGGACCGATTAACGGGTGTTACTGCAGCAATGGGGGATGTGGGAGATGCACCATCGCAGTCAGCATAGAAGGAGGTTGGTCAAAGACCGTTCTAGTGTAAACCAGTCTTTCAGTTTGCCATGTCTATGCTAGTCCAAATGTCTGGTAAGATGTGCGTACTTCTGTAGACCTGGAAAGGCCAGGCCTCCACCGTTTTTGGGGTGCGCTAGCATGCTGGATTTAAGTCTGGGGTGTTTTTGGGCCCACATAATTTGGAAAAGACTAAAGTCACTCATTTAAGGGAGGAAGGGGGGATATGGAAAGAAGGAGATATAAGTAAATAAACAAATGGAAGGAGTGTCATTTTAAGGATATTAAAGCAGCCAAACCAGAAAAAGGGGTCAGTGTTCCATTCTTGCAGGAGTTGATCGGTCTTGTGAAGGAGTGGAGGGAAATGTTTCCAAGTCTACTGGAATATGAGTGGCAAGATACTTCAGGGCTCTGGAGGCCCAGTGGAATTTGAAATTTGATTTAATGGTGAGGGTTTAGACCAGAGCTATGCCAACCCTACTTGTTTTATCCTAATCTGCATTCTGCAACATCCAGATGTCAATGTGTTTGTCAAGCACTGAGAAAATACTCAATTCTCAACATTACCTCTTTGAATGCTAAAGGAGTGAAACATATACAGATGTATTGTTGAGGCTGTTTTTTGGAGAGTTCTTTTCCAACATAACCAGACAATAGAGATTATCAATTTATACATCAGTGGAGCAGTACTGGATCAGACAGCAGGTTACAAAATAGTTCATTACTTATATTGGCAATTAGTACCTGCCTTCAGCCCCCATACCTCTATACCCAGACTCTAACTGTCATTTTGGCAGCTTTGCGTTGAATTATTTATTCAATTCTCTCCAACCAACTACAACATTGTGGGTGTTCTTTGCAGGTGCCTGCTCCTCCACCACCGAGAGAGCGTCCACGCTTTGGCTCCTTGCAAGCCCTTTTGGATGGGCCTTTTGCTCCTTTTGTATTTTGGGAGGAGATGGGGGCAGCCATAACCCCTCCCGGACTGTCCAGCGGCTCCCATTATCCCAGATTCCTTGTTTTAGTGGTAAATATATCACCATGGTATACTCTATGTGATGTATGTTGACATGTTCTCTTTTCTAATTTAAAATTTTCTAATTAACGTTTTAGAACCCTTGTCCCCCTGAAGAGACCGAACAAGCGGTCTAAACGGTCGTCGGGGACCTACATTGGGGATCTACATTGTACAATAACCCATAGTACTTTGAGATGTATATGTATTCATGTCTACTGCAACCAGGATTGTGATATTTATTTTTGTACTTTTCTTGTATATTTGTATATTTTCCACTATTATTCACTGTGACATCCGATATCATCGGAAAATAAATATAATTTTTTACTGAAACTATTTAATTTACTTTTTGATCCTGCTGCCTAAAAGCCCTACTGGGGAACCCCTTTCTCTCATGTAACTTTGCGGCGAGCAGCTTTTCCATCTCTACCCCATGTGTCTTGTCCCTATCACAAAATAGTAAGTTTACTGTAGAATCAGGAAAATTACCCTTTTCTCACCGATCACATTCAAACTTCTAAAGCAGATTTTAATCTGATTGGAAGATGTAAAAAAGCTTTTTGTGTGTGAGAGACAGCAAACAGCATACAGTTGGTGTTGCAGATGTATTATGGGAATTCCTGGCAAACTGTACTGTGGTTCATGCATTTCAAATGTAATGATCAATTTTGACAAAAGTGTATCATGAAAGTTTTAGTGCAGCTTTCGATTTTTTTAATTAACTGCCCTGGCATTTGACCTTAACCACTTACCCCCCGGAACATATTGCTGCCTAAAGACCAGAGTACTTTTTGCGATTCGGGACTGCGTCGCTTTAACAGACAATTGCGCGGTCGTGCGACGTGGCTCCCAAACAAAATTGGCGTCCTTTTTTTCCCACAAATAGAGCTTTCTTTTGGTGGTATTTGATCACCTCTGCGTTTTTTATTTTTTGCGCTATAAACAAAAATAGAGCGACAATTTTGAAAAAAATGAATATTTTTTACTTTTTGCTGTAATAAATATCCCCCAAAAATATATAAAAAAAATTTTTTTTCCTCAGTTTAGGCCGATACGTATTCTTCTACATATTTTTCGTAAAAAAAATCGCAATAAGCGTTTATTGATTGGTTTGCGCAAAAGTTATAGCGTTTACAAAATAGGGGGTATTTTTATGGCATTTTTATTAATATTTTTTTTACTAGTAATGGCGGCGATCAGCGATTTTTTTTTCGGTATTGCGACATTATGGCGGACACTTCGGACATTTTTGACACATTTTTGGGACCATTGGCATTTTTATAGCGATCAGTGCTATAAAAATGCATTAGATTACTATAAAAATGCCACTGGCAGTGAAGGGGTTAACACTAGGGGGCGGGGAAGGGGTTAAGTATGCCTGGGTGTGTTCTTACTGTGGGGGGGGGGGGGTGGCCTCACTAGGGGAAACACTGATTTTCTGTTCATACATTGTATGAACAGAAAATCAGCATTTCCCCTGCTGACAGGAACGAGAGCTGTGTGTTTACACACACAGCTCCCGTTCCCCGCTCTGTACCGAGCGATCGCGTGTGCCCGGCGGCGATCGCGCCCGCCGGGCACACGCACGGGAGTCGGGGGCGAGCGGGGAGCGCGCGCGCGCGCCTCCGGCGGCGCGCACGCGCCCCCTAGTGGCGGCTATACGATAGGACGTATAGCTACGGGCTCTCGCCCAGGAGAGCCGACCTGCCGCCGTATAATGACGGTGCACGGTCGGCTACTAGTTAAATACTATTCCAATATTCACCATTCACCCACAGACAGATACGGAACTTTGGGGGGTAAATCGAAAAGATGCCCTTGCTTACAGAAAAATGCAGATTGGACTGAACAAAACAAGGCAATGGTTAAGGCTTCACGTACAAGGGATGTTTTTACAACCTCTCCTGAACTATTTAACTTGACAGATAGTAACCGTTTTGCTGCTTTTACATCCTGCGTTTAACCGCATTTGCTTTTAGAAGCGTTAATTTTTTTTTATGAAAAATGGCTGTAAACTAAACATGGCTCAATGTGAGTTACCACATTTAGCCACGTTTAGAAGCATTTGGCGCTTGAAATGCTGTTAAACTCAGCTTCTGAACCCATTTTTTTGCATTACAAAAAATGCCTCTAAACTCAATTGCCTAGAAACAACTATAAATGACCCTGTGTACATGTACTGATAAGATAACAGAGGAGAGGTTCAGGGGCAGTTGAAAAAAACTACCGCGACATGGGATCCGACTTGTGTCGCCCCATGTCGCGTGACATGAGAAATTCAATTGAAGTGAATGAGAGCCGTCTTAATGCACACTACTGAAGTCGCTCCGACTTCAGAAAAGGTTCCTGTACTACTTCAAGGCGACTTCTAGGCAACTTGTCCCCATAAATTTCAATGGAAGTTGCCTCCAAAGTCGGATCACTCTCTTAACTGAAGCAACTTTACAGGAAAATAAAATAGTTTACTCAGGCAAACCCCTCCCTCCCACAGAGCTGATTATTCTGTGATTGGCCACAGCCAAAGTCGCCTGTCCTTGAGGCAACTTTAAGTTACGTTGTAAGTTGCTCCAAGTTGCGCTGAAGTCGCCTTGCAAAGTCGCGCTGTAAGTCGGGTTGTCCCTGTGTGAACCGGCACTTAACGTCCGTTTACCAGCAGCAGTGTACATGAGGCCTTATTGGAAGTTGGACTTTAAGCAAAAAAACAACAAAACAAAACTACAAAACAACCTTTTCTGTGATGGTAGCACCAGCTCAGATATCTAATGCCCCGTAAACACGATCAGGCCTTTGCCCAGCCAAACTCACATCGGAATTCCGACGGAATACCATCGGAGTAAAAGAGAACATGTTCTCTATCTAAACTCTGACGGAATTCCTCGGAAATTCTGATGGAAAAACTTTGATGGGGCATACACACAGTCAGAATTTCCGATGGAGAAAGTCTGTCAAACTTTTTCCATCGGAAATTCCAATCGTATGTACGGGGCATAAGAGATAACTTAAAACGTCTTCAATGCCACAGCTTGGTGTACTGTATGTGGGGAAATTCAGATGCTACTATTTTGGATTTATACCACATCCTTAAAGAAAGCTAAGCATATATATTAGGTGGTGGGTGTAGCTGCTTTTTTATAGACTGAGCACAGAAATTGCAGATATCTGACATCTAAACATCCCTATACTTAACCAAGATGTCAGGAGGATGATTCAGTAGAGGAGGCTGACCAAAGACAAAGGACACAGTGTCACTGTGACAATAATTTAAGTACATTAGATCTGCATCAGAGGCTAAATCTATATATACTCCTCTATGAAGGATGTACTGCTAACTCCTACAGTTGGAAAAAGAATCACATGTGCAAATTTTATATTCTGTTAACCCTTAAAGAACCCACTTGGTCCTGTATTTTAGGATCATTAATTGCACTGTGAAATGTGTACTTTAATTACCTAATGTGCATCAGCTGCACATGCTGGCTGTCATGCAACATACATAGTCAGGTTGAAAAAAAAAAACATTTGAATTCAATTAATAGAAATAAATAAATAAAAACCTCAAAAATACACAAACTTATACCCACAGTGGATTCAGAGAAAAAAAAAAAGCATGATCACATTTGATTATCTATAAATCTCAATATCTAGTTATATTTTGTGCATTTAGGAATACATCCAACTCTTTTTTTAAACAATCTACTGAGCTGGCAAGAGCTAGCTGTTTAGGGAGTCTATTCTACATTTTCACAGCTCTTACTATGAAGAAGCCTTTTTGCATTCTCCTCCAGATGTAAAGGCTGCCCCATTGTTCTCTGTAAGTGAATAACTCTACACCTCTACAGAGTTCACTATAGGGACACCTATGTGTAGCATTATTACATGGTGATCATATCCCCTCCTAAATTGCCTCTTTTCAAGGAAGAATATATTCAGTTCAGCTAATTTTTCCTAATAGCTGACCTTTATGCCTCTTATCAATTTGCATGTCCTTCTCTGGACTTTCTCCAGTTCTCCAATATCCTTTTTTTGACAATCTGGTTTAAATTCTGTGTGCACTAGTTTTTTTCATTTTTAGTCTCTTCTCTACAAGTATATGATTGGTTGAGAGTATTTAATTATTTGACAGGGCCACTCTAACAATGTGAATTGCCTGAAATGGGTCGAGTTGCTAATAAAACAAGAAACTGAACATCACACATCAGGGAACAATAAATGTGATTTTGTAAGAGGATTATTACAAACCTGGAAACTAAGTTTCGCTATTGTTCCCAAACAGTACAGTTTTCTTTGTGTGCACATACACAAAATGCAAGCATGATTGGTCCATTGCATTGCATTGGGCAGTCAAATGAATTCCTGCCCTAAAACAATACATATTAACACGCATATGAATGGGTCTTGAAATGAAAAATATAATGTATTTTAGTGAGCACATATTTGACTATGCCATAATTTTTATCTTAAAGTCCAAATCCAAAAATTTTATTTTGTTTTGACTAGACCAGGGTTTTCTATACTTTTCAGTACTAGAGCCGCATCATTGATTTTACAAATATTCGTGAGCTGAAAACAATCCCCATCAGTGCCCCTTTTTCATCAGAGTAGCCCATTACATCAGGTTCCCAACTCCCAATCAGTTACCACCTACATCAGAATCCCCCCTTACATAAGAGTCCCCATCAGAATCCCCCCCACATTTAAGTCCCCTCTTAGATCAGGAGCGGAGACCACATGACGCCTTGCTGACCTTAATCTTCAATCTGTGCACATTGAGGATACACCACTGACCTAAGTTGCAGGCTGGATAAAAACTTGTAGTGGGCCGGATGTGTCATGTGGGCCATAGTTTGGAGATCCCTGGGACTGGTGGGGAAGGGTAAGAGCCTAAGTTAGGTTTTTATTGTCATCTGTGCTCCCATAGTGGTGATTTCCTTTCAAGATAGCTAGTCATGTGAAATCCATTCAGCAGAGACACAGAAAAAGGAAAGAAATATCTAGCACCCTTGTCTTAAACAGGGACTACTTATACATTTTGGTGTGCTAGATGGTAATTAACCTGGCGGATTTTTAGTCCTTGCAATCATTTGGGTTTGTTCCTAAGCCTGGTGTAACTATGGTTCCTACCTTCTGCCAATAGGTAGCACTGTTGCCTTTAGCATTACAGTCATGAGCTGCAGTGAGTTATAAATATACACAGACATCCCAACCTGCAAAAATGAATTTCAGGGAGGTGGCAAGCACCCCCCCCCACAACAATTTAACACAATTAGAGGATGATAAAATTAAATGGAATTAGTATACAGTGGGGCAGAGCAGTGAGCTCCACCCACCAGCTTGGTCAGCCCGTGGAGAAACCACCAGGTCTGCCAGCCACAGGAGGCTACACATAGGGGAAAAAGCTGCACTGCATTGCTCCCGGGGGAAAGCAAAGGCAGCTCTGGTTGCATAGATATTCATACAGGTGCCCGCACAGATCCCCTGCAGCATGGGCAAGGTCCTCCAGTGGGTAGGAAAATGTGTTAATTTCTCTCCTGCCGCCGCTGGATGCCTGCAGGAGGGAGGAGAAGAAGAAGTGGACATTCAGCGGCAGCAGGAGAGAAATTAACACATTTGTTCCTTCCCCTGGCAGAGTGTGACAGGGCAAATCCGCCTTGCAACTGGGATATCACGCGGCACTTGCGGGTGTCTGTGAGCTGCAGCCGAAATGCGGGAGACTTTGCATGTCTGTATACATACCTTTTTCAGCCAAACAGTGGGAGTTTCAGGTCACTGAGCATGCTGGATTCACAACTATGCAGTTTTAGTCCTTTTTGCATTTTTCATTTTTGCATTTTTCAGATTTGCACTATAGTCCATTTAACATGGTTTCCCATGGAACACGTTCTGTAGTGCAAATCTGCAAACTAACGCCATCCACCCACCCCCCAATGGACGGGAAGGTGGCGAATACTGCAAGCAACCCCCCGCAGGAGATGAACAATGGATGTGAAGCCGCAAGCACACTAATGTCCCCCCCTCCCCCCCGGCGTTAGATGTATGAGAAGGCAGGGGGGAGACTAACCTCAACATAGGAGGCAGGGGGAATGAATAGCCAGGCCGTTCTCCTCTCCATTTTCCTCCAGGCTGAAAAGGAAGTGTGTCCTGAGACATGATTGGGAGTCCCTGCCAAATTGGGTCTCAGGAGCTGCTTCGTGATTGGCCAGGAGAAGAATCAGGACGAAAATAGCAAATATTAATTTGCTACTGTCACACAAGTGGGGGGTGCTCGTGGGGTGTTGTGCCCCCCCCCCCCCCCGGCACAACACAATTTCCTCTGCTAAAAACTGTTGAGATATCAGCCACATAAAGAGTGCATTAATATCAATGAGTTAGCCCCAATGCATAGATTTGTGTTGTGAGGAGGAGCAGTAACGCACAACCGTTGTAAGGCAAAAAAAAAAAGCCTGAATATGTAATAAGCAAATATAGCCTCTCCTGTGTACAACGATTACAAATCAACACACTTTTGGAATATTAACACATACTGATAAAAACTTGAAAAAAAAATACATTAAAAATAAATTTTCTTCACAATGATAATTTTTTCCTTTAATTCCGAGGCACTGGATCACTTACAAATGAACAGAAGAGGGCCTGAAAGCATTCATCCACAGCACATGTATACTGCCATGTTAAATAAACACGCAAGCGTGAACTGGCATATAGAGATACACGGTTCAAGGACAGGGGGATTTTGTTAGAAGTGGATGCAGCTATTATTTCTTCAAATATTTCTATGTTATTACTGTTGAAGAATATAGCGTTAGTAGACATAATATAATGCTTGACATGGTAATTAAAGACATACCGGTAGGTATAATCTACTGCTTAACCAATAGCACACCCGGAAGTAAAGAAAATTTAATAACATAACTGACATTACAATAATGAAGCAATGCATGTTAATGCAAATAAAGTGCAGCATTCTATTATACATACAGCATAAGCTATTAAAAAAAAAAAAAAAACAGAACAATGCGTTTAGCCTCAAGGCCAGCACAGTGTAAAATGAAAGCTACATAAGGAATTAATTAATTGTGGGTGCTGAATGGTATATGGATGAAGGACCCAGTCAGTTCATGCACTCCCTGAGTGGACAGGCTATGGCCTGGGACCTGTCACGTATCCCAGGTGATCGCCTACAGGGAGGGGCCGCCTAAGGCGATATGACGAGTCACCTATGCGGTCCCTGGGCAGAAGGAGGTAGTGGGAAAGGAAGTCCCACTCCTACTGAAGCCCCCACTCCCCCCCCAAAAAAATGACATGCCAAATGTGGCATGTAAGGGGGCGAGCAGTGGTTTAAGCGGAAGTTACACTTTTGGGTGTAGCTTAAAGTAAAAAAAATGTATTTGCCTTGAATTAAACAGTTGGTCACAACCAGATGCCAATCCCTGCTGCCATAAATAGCCGCTACACCAGTGCCCTTTTAAAAAAGTGTTTTAAATCTTTGTTTAAGAAAAAAATGTAATACATAAACATATTTGACCAAGGATTCCCAGAGTACAGTGGGTTAGCTAAAGATAGGGGATAGAAAAAGCTGCCTGTATCCAAAGTCAAAACTTAATAAAGTAGTAAGGCACCTCTCTACATGTCATTAAGGCGATGTACCCTGTCTATTTATCCTGTGGCCACTGTCACCAGGACTGAAAGTGTTGTGAAGATCCCACATTTTCAGTTGTCGCTGCAACAGGGCTAGATGGAACATTGTCTAATGGTGAAAAGATGTCTCTACCTTTTTTTAGCCCTCATGAGTAAGGATAAATCTTTCAATAGGGCCATTACTTTTAAAAACTGTTTTTATTACTGCCAGTGTTGTGTTAGATGCTCTTCCTTGCCTTGTTCTGAGATCCATCAATTAGACGGTTAGTAAAGGGAAATCACTAGTAGAAACAGATGAAATATTAAAACTGTATCGCTTCTAGCCCTTCCCCACTTTATTCAAAACTAAAATCTAAATTTTTTGCTGGCATTGACATTTAACTTGCGCTATACTGTAGACATTAATATTATCTAACAAACTGTACACTGCATACATATTTCTGATAATATAGCTGTGAATATGGCAGCATCACTAAAATAATTTTCTGTCTAGATAAGAATTGTGGACCTAAAATCCCTAAATAACCCAAGGTAGTGAGCAATAATTGGCATTATCTCCTCAAAACACTGAGCGATTTTCATTCATTTTTTTTCATTTTCTATATACCTGCAGCAGATTGATGTTTGACAGGCATTTGATTAAAGATTATTTTCTTGGAGTAAGGAACAGATTGGGTTAAGGGCCATGTCTGTGCCCTGACAATGACACAAAGGGATTTGCCAGAAACCCTTGCTGAAATCCATATGTCAGGTCCTTGTGACATTCAATAAGTTACTTTGTCCCTTTGTGTCACTAATATCTACATTTAAAGCTTGGCTGGGCAGAAAAACCTGTCTAAACTATCTTGAGTTCTAAAAGTTATATTATTGTACAAAAAATACAGTAATATAGCAACCTAAGCCAACATTTTCATTTTACATTTTCTTGAGGCAGGTAATGTATTTTAAATGTTGTATAATAAAATGGAAAATGAATGGCCCAGAGATTAGAGATAAAATGATTCAGTGGATGTAATTTCACATTGGTTTGGATGGACAACTAGATGCAATGGTACGCATGCAGTTGAACAATATCCCTGCAGCAGGAGCTGCAATGGGGGAGAAGCCATGGCAGCTCCTGCAGCAGGAGCTGCAATGGGGGAGAAGCCATGGCCCAAATATTACACTAAAGATTATGACCACTGACACATGTACTAAGATAGCCCAATCAGAGGACAGAACGGCCTACTAAGTTCTTATATGCAGCCACATTGTGAAAAAGGCTAATGCCAACGCAAAAATCAACAAGTTTCAACTTGGCAACCAAAATTCACACCATAAATTAACTGAACCAGTAATCTGAATGGTTACTGTAGATTACTGTACTACCTACATCTCCACTACTTTTTGCATAAACGTTTTAATGACCAGGAAGAAGAGCGTGAAATCTTCCCCAATGAAGACAAAGACTGCAGTTTTTTTGGTTAGCCTAGATGGACTTGTGTCTTTTTTCGTAAATGTATGTATGTAAAAACTTTACCCTTTCCCAAGCATAACGTTTTGACTAGAAGTCCACTGGAGCCTTAGAAGAGTGTACAAAAAATCCAGGACTGTTATTTTTTTATTTTCTGACTACTTTAAAATGCTGAAATGAGATTGGCTTCTAAAACATCTGAACATCCTCTTTCTGAAAAAAATCTATGAGTGAAGGTGGATTACAGTATCATAAGTTTGGTATGACATCAGCCTAGTAAAGCAACAGCAGTCTACTTTCTGGCACTCGGCTGTTTAAAGAGGATCTTTGCCACCCTCCAAAACGTTATCCCTCCACTTTTTTATTTACTTTTTTTAAGAATTTGTCCAGTCATGTCTCCCTTGCATGTCATTCAGGCTACGCTTTAATATTCATTTGAATATGTAGGCCACGCCCGAAACGCGTTATCAGTATTACAGCCTGCTGACAGCTTTCCATGTGCTCTACAACTGTATCTTTGTACCATCCCCAGCCTTGTTGTCTTGAGTCGGTTCAACATTGCTCTGTGTTGGTGACATCACATCCAGCACACCCCCTGACTACACCAGCTGCATCCTTTGTTGGTTTGGAGTTCAATGTCTGGTCTATTGGGGGCCTCTTCACGTCACTGACCTTTACAGGTTCCACCAGTGGTCTGTCATCTCTTCCATTGGGTGGATGCCCATGCAACATCTAGCACCTATACACCTTTTGGTTGCCCCCAGCACCAATCTTGATATGCCCAAGTCATCCTCCCGAGGTATGGGTGAGATTGAAGTTCAACATCAAGCTTGATGTTTAATATTGATTGTCTGTCGCCATTTTTTATCCTTTTCCATTCTTCGAATACTTTGATTTTACAATAAATCTTTTTACACAAACCATGGCATAGACATTTTTATGACTTCACTGAGGTATTCCCTGGATTAAGAGGAATCCTTTGTTGTTTGTTCTTTTTCACAACACCATCCCCAGTTGTTGCCTTAGCTATGTTCCACCCCCTAAATAGGTACAAGCTAAATTGAATATATTCATAAATGCAATATTTTACAGCTATTAATGGAGATGTCACATAAACTCATAAGGCAACCAGTGGCGGAACTACCGCCATAGCAACCCATGCGGGCGCTATGGGGCCCGCAGCCGAGTGAGGATCAGGGGGGCCCGGTGAAGGGAAGAGAGAGGAGAGGAAGAGACGAGCTGAGGGCCCCATGGCCACTAGGGGGCCCCATCAGGGTTGCCAGCCTTGGTAAAAGCAGGGACAGTTTGTTGGTATCAGTGTTTTTATGACATCCATCACTGAAATGGCCACTACCGACATCACTTTGATGTACAAATCTCGAGATTGTAGCTGCCCCGCCTCTTCACTGCCTTCTCAGCCAATGGGAGCACAGTGTACACGCCCCCTTCTCCAGCGCGGCTTTTTTGACATACGAGCAGGAGATGCCGACTGCTGGAGAGATGAGAGGGAGGAGGGGACAGCCTGCAGTGTGGGGTGGATTGCTGCCTCATAAAAGGTAGGCTGGAAGAATTGTTTATCAGTGCTTACCTATCCTGGTGAGGAGGGGGAGGGGGGTGCTGTGTAGCAGGGCTCCTCTTGCTGTTAGATCGTTTTTCTGTGTGTGAGAAGTGCCATGCTTCTGTGCTGAACTTCTCCAATCTCTGCTACATCTCCCTACTCATCACCTGCCCACCAATACACAGGCACAGCCTCTTCTCCTGTATTACCACATGCCATGTCTGTGAGCTGCTGGGGCACTACAAGTACCAGCATGGCAGGAGCAATGTGTTCTATCAGGATGATTTTTGGAAAAAAAGTGCTGGTGTGTGTATATATCGATAAATATATATCTATATATACACACACCAGCACTTTTTTTCCAAAAATCATCCTGAAAGAACACACTGCTCCTGCCCCTTCTGCCATGCTGGTACTTGTAGTGCCCCAGCAGCTCACATGTGGTAATACAGGAGAGGAGGCTGTGCCTGTGTATTGGTGGGCAGGTGATGAGTAGGGAGATGTAGCAGAGATTGGAGAAGTTCAGCACATCCTTCTCCCAGAAGCATGGCACTTCTCACTATATATATATATATATATATATATATATACATATATATATATATATATATATAGTATGCGGTCCATCCATTAAGGACACCACCCCCTCTATGTAGAATGTATAGATTCATGCATTGCATGAATCTATCCATGGCCACCCCCAATTCAGGTGTCCATCCCCTTTTAGGACGCTGGGTGCCTAAATTGCGGGGGGGGGGGGGGTTTGAAGCATCTGATTAGAGCCCTAGGCTCTAATAGGCTTCACATTAGGGTGGGCTTGGAGCGCAGAGCACTCAGAGCCCATCCAGGTGGGTTTAGAAAAGCAAATTGATGTTTGCTTTTCTAACAATGAACCGGCTCTCCGCCAATCAGGAAGTGCGGGTCTGATACCCATCATGTGATTGGCTGAAAGGACAGGCGCTCCTATTGGACGCCTAGCAGGAGAAAAGAAGAGGTGCAGGGAGTAAGCAGCTCGCCGCTGCCCGTCCCACATCTCACCGCCGTCACCCACTGCCTGACCTGCCACCAAGATGGGGCAAGTGTTGGTCAGACAACAGGGGGGGGGTGCTGAGGGTCACAGTGGCTGCATTTAATGGCACGGTGGCTGCATCTGTGCCCCATCAAATGCAGCCAACTGTGCCCCATGTGGGGGGGGGGTGGCTGAGGGTCACAATGGCTGCATTTGATGGGGCACAGTTGGCAGCATTTGATGGGGCACAGTTGGCGGCATTTGATGGGGCACAGTTGGCGGCATTTGATGGGGCACAGTTGGCTGCATTTGATGGGGCACAGTTGGCTGCATTTGATGGGGCACAGTGGGCTGCATTTGATGGGGCACAGTGGGCTGCATTTGATGGGGCACAGTTGGCTGCATTTGATGGGGCACAGTTGGCTGAATTTGATGGGGCACAGTGAGGCTGCATTTGATGGGGCACAGTTGGCTGCATTTGATGGGGCACAGTTGGCTGCATTTGATGGGGCACAGTGGCTGCATTTAATGGGGCACAGTGAGGCTGCAATTGTTTGCCCATGAGAGGCTTCTGGTGAATTTAGTGGGTCACCAACTCTAAGCCACTCAGCATGTCACGGAGCTTGGTGCCTCTCCGCATGGGTTTGCCCACATTCATGTTGCATAAAAAAAAAAGATGGTGGCCATCTCTAAGCCTGGGGTCCCCATAATCTCCTATTGCCCGGGGGCCCCATGAGTTGTCAGTCCGCCCCTGGCTGTCCGTATCAGCAGAGAGCTGAATTGCCTGCTGTAATAGCTTTCATTAGAACTTCCAGTGTTCCCGGGGGTCATGTCACATAGCTCCACCTCTTGGTCCGGCACCTTTGATCGACAGAACGCCAGTCCAGTGTGGGACATGTGACGTCGTCAAAGGCGTTGGGCTAATGCCCCGTACACACCATCACTTTATGTGATGAAAAAAAACGACATTTTCTGTGAAGTAAAAAACGACGTTTTTGAAACTTCAATTTTCAAAGACGAATTTGCCTACACACCATCGTTTTTCTCACAATGTTCTAGCAAAGCGAGGTTACGTTCACCACGTTTTTCCATTGAAGCTTGCTTCATAAGTAGCTTCTGGGCATGCGCGGGTGAAAAAACGTCGTTTTAAACGACGTTTTTGCTACACACGGTCAATTTCTGTGAAGTAAAAGTTGACGTTTTGAAAAACGACACATAAAATTGAAGCATGCTTCAATTTTTTTTGGTCGTTTTTTAGAAGACATAAAACGACGTTTTCCCCCACACACGGTCAATTAAAGTGACGTTTTTAAAAACGTCATTTTTTTTCATCACATAAAGTGATGGTGTGTACGCGGCATAAGAGGTGGGGCTATGTGACGATGAGCCCCGTGAAGTCGGGAAATTCAAATGAAAGCTATTACAGCGGGCAATCCCGCTCTCTGCTGATCCGCCCGGCTTGCCTCTTCCTCTGCACAGGTGAGGCTGTATTGGGCACAGGCAGGCCAGGCTGTATTGGGCACAGGCAATGCTGTATTGGGCACAGGTCACGCTATATGGGGCACAGGCAGTTCAGACTGTATTGGGCACAGGCAGGCCAGGCTGTATTGGGCACAGGTCACGCTATATGGGGCACAGGTCACGCTATATGGGGCACAGGTCACGCTGTATGGGGCACAGGTCACGCTGCATTGACACTAGGGCGGCTCTGGGGGGCCCCATACAACATTTTGCTATGGGGCCCTGTGATTTCTAGTTACGCCCCTGAAGGCAACACCTTTGTTTTGGTTGCCCTCTAGCTGCAGGGCTAACATTCATTAAACAGACTGCCATTTGTTTGTTCTCCATACAGCAAGCGCCTTTTTAGGAGTACACTAATGGTGAATTGATCCCCTACCTACAGTGACTATCACACAAGAGGGAATTTCTACACTGATCATTAATGTTAGCGAGCACCAACATTTTTACCATCTGTGTCACTTATTATCAGGGGAGTAACTAAAGGGGTCACAATTGCGACCTGACCCCATACTTCAGAGAGCCTGTGTAGCCCCTCTGTACACCTGGATGTAAGAGGTGGCAGTGAACACCTTAATTTTACCCCTGGGGCTTTTCCTCCTCACCCTCCCGCAGGCATTCAGTGGTTTCTCTACATGCCACCCCTCCTATCCTGGTCCCGCTGCTCCCCTGCGTGCTTCCCCCCCCCCAGCTGCAGGGGACATGTTAAGATGGAGAGTGGGGAAGGGGCCATAACATATGTCTTTTACTGGCCTCTTTAATTTCTGAATGGACAGTGATGGGTACTGATCATTGACTCTGTCCATTCATAACTGAAGCAGAGAAAACTGTTTACTATGCTTTAGTTTGTGAATGAACAAGATGCTCTGTACAGAGCTAATCCTGTCCATTCATACTGTGCAGCTGAGGCTGCAGAGATGGAAATTGAGGGCTGTGTCCTCAACTTCCTTTTCCTGTTTCAAAGGTGAAACATCAGAGATCTGTTTAGACCCCTGATATTTCAGTAAAGCCTCCAGTGGGGCACCTATAAAAATGGTAATAAAAAATGTAATTGTACAAAAAAAATTACAAAATGAAATAACACAAAAAAAAAAATACTGGCACCAGTGGCGGAATAACCAGGGTCTCAAAGGTCACACTTGTGACTGGACCCTAGAATTCCACCACTGGGCTCGAAGGGAAGGGCCCAAGGCTCAGAGGGAAGAGCCCCAGCCGGAAGTCAGGGGGGGGGCTTAATGGTTTCTTGCTCCAGAGCCCTGAAGGTTCTAGTTATGCATCAGGGTATTATTATTATTCATGCAATCTTACAACTATTACTAAGGATGTTATAGAGAGCAGGAGGGTGTAAAAATGATCCGCTATTGGTGCCAAATATGCTATGACCAGAAAAATATTTCCAGGGTTCCTCTGGGGTAACAAAATTGAGAAAACTGTAAATTACTGAAAAATTCTTCCAAATGGATTGGACTATCAATATCTGCAGCAGTATAAACTCCCAGTGATGTAAGGGCAGCTTGCTTGTAGAGTAGACACAGACCCAAACTTATATATTGTAACAGTCTACAGGTAGGAGAGAATGAAATACAATTGTCTATCAGTAGATATTATACCCGCATGAGAAAAACAGAATAATGTTATCTATTTTGAACAAGGAATACAGTGACTTCTGCCAATGCTTGAATGAGTTAATAGAGATTTGCTGCACAACAGATTATGGGACTTATTTTCAGTTTCTAAGTACAGATGAACACAGAGCAGGACATAGAGAATCATTGAGCATTCACCAAGTACCTGCTCTAAGGAATACTCCAGTCTATTCATTATTGTGTGCGCATTATGCTCTGCAGCAGGTGTACAGCCATATCATTGATTTTGATGCAGACAACTGAAGGACAAGTGAATGTTACGGTAATTTTTATGCAGAGAGCACGCAGGGGTCACCTGAAGGTCATCGGACAGCCGCAAAGCTAATGCCCTCGGCAGCACCATACATTATGTGGCTTAAAGCAAAGGCAAGATATGCAGGACATGGATCAAAATCTTTTTTTTTATCACTTTACTATGAACCCTGCAATGCAGAGACCTGATATAGGTGTCCTGTGCATACCTATTAAATATAAAACATGAATTAAAACATATTTTGCTCTATAAACCTAAGTGATGTCATTGAGACAATTATTGATGCTATGGGTTAAAGGGTGAATCCAGGCAGTTCTATTATTATGATTTTGAGATGTCCTAGTAGGCTTGATCACTTCTAATTTTCTAACCTTTTCTAAACAGAAAATACAATAAAGGGACTTTGACTCAAAAATTCAACCAAAAGTAGAACCAACACTTTTACAACTGGAGTGGCACATCAAGAGTCCATAGACTGGTGAGGTCATCTCTCTGACTTTGACTTCCGTTAGTATGGTCCTTGTAGCTAATGTGGATGCAGCAGGGGCGGCCCGTGCATTAAGGGCGCATGGGCGCCGCCTCCTCTATCCTTATCACTCCCCTCTATGAATAATGGATAGTACCATGCATAGCATGGCCCAGATTCACAAAGGACTTATGACGGCGTATCTCCAGATACGCCGTCGTAAGTCTGAATGTGAGGCGTCTCATCTCGGCGCCTGATTCAAAGAATCAGATACGCCAGAATTTGTCTAAGATACGACTGACGTAAGTCTCTTACGCCGTCGTATCTTAGGTGCATATTTACGCTGGCCGCTAGGTGGCGCTTCCGCTGATTTCCGCGTCGAATATGAAAATGAGCTAGATACGCCGATTCACGAACGTACTTGCGCCCGGCGTATTAAAATACGCTGTTTACGTAAGGCGTCCGACCGGCGTAACTTTACCCCTCATAAAGCAGGGGTAAGTCATGTTAGGTATGGACGTTAAAAACATCGGAACAGCGTCGTATTTTACGTTGTTTGCGTAAGTCGTCCGTGAATGGGGATGGGCGTAGGTTACGTTCACGTCGACTAAACATTGAGCCGGCGTAATTTACAGAGAAAATTTGACGTGATACTGAGCATGCGCGCCCATGCACCGTTCGTTAGGTGCGTAATTTACGTGGGGTCATGATTCATTACCATACAACACGCCCCCTACCAGCATAGTTTGAATTAGGCGGGCTTACGCCGGCCCATATACGCTACGCCGCCATAAATGAATATTTGCTTTTCTAACACTGAATCGCCTCTCCGCCAATCAGGAAGCCGTTTCCCGATTGGCTGAAAGGTTAGGCGATTCTATTGGATGCCTAGGAGGAGAGGAGGAGAAGCACAGCGAAATCTCAGAATAGAAGAGGATATGGAAGACTCTGCAGGATACCTGCTCTATGATCCCCGATGTGGCCGCTGATCGGGTAAGTGCTGGCGGATCGGCAAACAGCAGCAGGTGGGGTTTAGGTGTCACGGGGGGTGGGGTGGTTGTTTACCACCCCCCCAAACAAAAAACTACCAGCCACTACTGAGATGCAAGATATCTAAAAGATCCCAAATGCTGCTCAACCCAACACAGTCTGAGTCCTGCTTTACAAGAGATTCAAAAAGGCTGAAATCAAAGATTTTTTTTTTTCTGCTAGTTACATTAGGCATCTACTAAGATGGCCACCTCTACACAGTGACACGGTGCAGAACAAGACATGGTAAGTCAATAATGGTGGAAAAATTCAGAAGCAGAGAGACATAAGCCTCGTACACAGGCTGGAAAACTGCCATGAGAGAATTGGCCGGGAATCCCGGCCGTGTGTATGCTCCATCGCAGTTTTCCCGACAGGAAAACTGCTGGGGAAAAAAAGAGAACAAGCTCTCTTTTTTTCCGTCGGGGCTCCCGGCGGTTTTTAAGCCGGCAGTTTTCCTATGGGAAAAGATTGCGGTGAAGCTCTCGTGGCAGTTTTCCTATGGGAAAAGACTGCGGTGGAGCATACACATGGCCGTGTTTCCCGACCAAAGCTCTCATGGTAGTTTTCTGTCAGAAAACCCGGCCGTGTGTAGGGAGAAAGACTGACCGAGCAGGTTCTCCGCTTTCCCCTCGGCTTTCCCGGCGGTAAAAAGTCAGCCGGGAAACCCGTACATGTGTACTAGGCAATACAGAGGACTAGTCCTTTGCCCAAACCCATTTGTTGCTGCACAGCCAGAAAACATATATATGGAAATGACATATTGTAAACAAACAATCTTGTCTTTGGCATTTTTACATAATATCTGGCAGCATGGTAGAGAAGTTTAGTTCCCTGTCCCTTTCTTGGAGACACAGACCAGCAAATACCGTTCCTAAGTTTGTTTCATCAAGCTTCACTTATCATTTAAACCTAAAAGGAAATGTGCCAATAAAATCCCACTGTCCATCTGTTTGTGTAACAATAAGCTTGTATTGTATAACATTTAAGACCTTATGTTACTAGGATTCCACTGCGAGGGCTCTTGGATTATTCCAGCTGGCTATTGCACAGTAGGTGAACTTTTTCTGTACACGTCCATTGATGTGTTGTCTATTGTCAGATTTTGTGATGTCCTTATCTGCACTGACCCAATACAAGGCATATCAAATTCAAACTTGATTATAACGTTCATCCCAACAAGTGCATTTTCATTTAATGAAAGCTCAGTGTAGGACTTTAGTAGCGTATAAGTGTCAGAACAATTTTCAAAGAACTAAGATACTTCCATTTTAAAATCCCACAGCTGTCAACAAACTGGAAATCTCATGACTGTTCAAATAAGCCTATCTGCAAAGTCCCACTTTCATTTTCTGTACAATCTTTTTTCTGAAGAATGAATCAATATTTATCATATGTTAAGACACAGACAGATGTAGCTATCCTCCATAAAGAGATGAGGAGCATGGACATGGGAAATGAACATTTGCCAGTGGAACCACCTGGAGATCCTAATTAGGGGCTCCGCCAGCCAAGCTACCTGGCAAGTCAAATGGCCCCTTTTGCCAGGCCACCTGGATGCGACGGGCTGGATTTTTCTCTGGTTCATGTTAATGTCCAACATAATGGAATGAAACATCAGAAAATGTGAGAGACGGAAAGCTACTGTACACAATATTTCCTTCTACGGATCCATATTGATAAAAGTATCTCTCACTGGGATAGATAAGTACATCTACTGCACCACAAATTGTTTGTGGTTTCATTTTCGTGATTGCCTCTTTGTGCTTTTGCAGACCATGTACATTCTAAACAACACAAAATATAAAGAACATAAAGTACCTTGGAAAAAAAAAGGATCTCTAGCACCAAGAAATCTTAAAGCTTTGAAAGCTTACGTAGAGTACTGCAGACACACACCAGAACAATTTATATTGAAGGCACACAGCCTTCAAGAGTTTTCCAAGGTAAACTACAGTGTGAACATTGATTCTTTATATCTATATTTTCCCACACCACTCATTTTAAAGCAATGGCTGGGCCTTCGTCATATTTTTTTTTATGTTGTACATATATGCTGATACAGATCCTCCTAATACAAAAAGCCATTAAAGAGTTCCACGGAAAAAAACAATATTAAAAGTCAGCAGCTACAATTACTGCAGTTGCTGACTTTTAATATATGGACACTTACCTGTCCTGGGCGCCTGCAATGTCAGCACCGGAAGCTGATCAGTCCCTCGGCTCTCGGGTGGAGGCGCCGCCATCTTCAGTAAGGGAATCAGGAAGTGAAGCTTCACTTCCTGGTTCCCTACTGCGCTTGCGATCCCACTGCTCTTTGCTGTCTTCTGGGACCTGTGTGTCTCCCAGAAGACAGCGGGGGATGGAGTAGGCACCGGACGTAGGGTAGGTCACCATGGTGATCTATGCCTGGAAGTGGGAGAAAATCCCTGGATTACACAGGTATCTGCTCCCTCCTCCCCCTGAAAGGTGCCAAATGTGACACTGGAGGGGGGGGGGGGGATTCCGCAAAGGGGAAGTTCCATTTTTGGGTGAAACTCCGCTTTAAAGGGGTTGTAAAGGTTCGTCTTTTATTGGATAAAATAATTGTAGAGTTGCTATTGTAGCCCCACCACCATGAAGGGGCTAAAGCCTAGTACAGTGACATCAGAAGGTTCAATAAAAACCGGCCGACATTCCGCCCTTGTGTATGGCAGCCGGTCAGACAGAAGGCGGAAAACCAGCAGCAGACCAGCCCCCTATCAACAAGGGGGGGGCGTCCCCTTGTCAGAACACAATAACAAAGCAGGGGAGATCGCTTTACTAACAGTGGATTGTTAATACAGTTCCCTTGAAAAGAGGGAGCACCCATCAGACCTGTTTTACTGCAGCTCATAGAAGACCCAAAGCTCCCTTAGGCCCTTTTCACACTGGGGCGGTTTGCAGGCGCTAAAAAGTAGCGCCTGCAAACCGACCTGAAACAGCGGCTGCTGTTTCTCCAGTGTGAAAGCTTGAGGGCTTTCACACTGGAGTGGTGCGCTAGCAGGACCGCTCTTTGAAGCTGTGAGGAAGCGGCGTGTTTACCGCTCCTCCGCCGCTTCTTCCCATTGAAAGCAATGGGAAACCACGGCTATACTGCCAGCGATGCACCTCTGCAGAGTCACATTGCGGGCAGTATTAACCCTTTTCTAGGGTGCTAGCGGGGGTAAAACCGCACCGCTAGCGGCCGAATACCCCTGCAGTTACAACGGTAAAGCGCTGCTAAAAATAGCGGCCCTTTATCGCCACAGCACCTCCCGCCCCAGTGTGAAAGGGGCCTTAGGTCGGGCCACACTGATGCACATGTGTTTGAATTGCAGTTTTAGCTGTAGTTCCCTTGAATTCTTTTAGGTTGCATGTTTCTTCATGATTTTTCTGAAAGTACACCAAAAGTCAAACGTTGCATCTTTGGTGCGCTTTCAGAAAACATGGCAAAAATTTGACCTAATACAAGTCAATGGGACCGTGGCTAATAATGTGGGTAAAACGCACAGAAACCGCATATACACCCGTGCTGTAGCCAAACCGCAGATCACCAGCCTTAGTGCTGGAAGTTCAGCATAAGGAAGAGGACCAGGCATCCCTGGAGTGAAGATTTGTACAGGATATGGCTGCCAGCACAATCTGGCACATCCTTCAGAAAGTGACGTGACTGCAGCCACAGGAGAAAAATAAACTTCAGCTTAAAGGGTAAACAGAAAACAAGAATTCTGATAACTATATAAGATTACTATAGTTTTAGAAACCTAGATGTCACACAGTCAGGATTAAGCAGAAGTTTTATAGTGTACACTGCATGTAACATGGTCTGTGAAAGGGGGATGAAATTCTGTGACTATATGACTTTTCTACATTCAGAGCTATTACATGCAAATAGGGATGAGCCGAACAAACCCCCCCCACCTCCCCCGTTCGGTTCGCACCAGAACCTTTGAACGGACCGACCGTTCATGCGAACATTTAGAACCCCATTGACGTCTATGGGACTCGAACGTTCAAATTCAAAAGTGCTCATTTTAAAGCCTAATATGCAAGTCATTGTCGTAAAACGTCTTTGAAAACCCGGGTCTTGCCCCAGGGAACATGTATCAAAAATGTAACCAAAAGTTTTAAAAACTGTAGTTTTTTCTGGAGCAGTGATTTTAATGATGCTTAAAGTGAAAAAAAAAAAAGATAAATTCCTTTAAATATCGTACCTGCTGGGTGTCTATAGTATGCCTGTGAAGTGGCACGTGTTTAGAACTGTCCCTACACAAAATGAGATTACTATAAGAAAAAAGTAATTTAAAACTGCTTGCGGCTTTAATGTAATGTCTGGTCCCTGCAATATGGATGAAAATCATTGAGAAAAGTAGCACAGACACAGACAGTACACACACCATGTAGCTTTAGGTGCACACTGCAGAGGACACAGACAGTACACCACGTGAAAGTACTTGCAGCAATATCCTCTGCCTGTAGTATTAATATGAGCAGATCCCTGACTCTAGGAATAAATATGAGAAACACCAGCTTTACGTTAGGTGCACAATGTGCAGAGGACACGGACAGTACACACATCACATAGCTTTAGGTGCACACTGCAGAGGACACAGAAAGTACACCACGTGAAAGTACTTGCAGCAATATCCTCTGCCTGTAGTATTAATATAAGCAGATCCCTGACTCTAGGAATAAATATGAGAAACACCAGCTTTACGTTAGGTGCACAATGTGCAGAGGACACGGACAGTACACACATCACGTAGCTTTAGGTGCACACTGCAGAGGACACAGGCAGTACACACACTACGTAGCTTTAGGTGCACACTGCAGAGGACACAGGCAGTACACACACCACGTAGCTTTAGGTGCACACTGCAGAGGACACAGGCAGTACACACCACGTAGCTTTAGGTGCACACTGCAGAGGACACAGACAGTACACCACATGATAATACTGCAGCTAGCACAATCACCTGTCTGCCCCTCAGTAAATTAGGAAGAGCGGATCTAGCTAAACTATACAGTGTATAAATATATATACAACACCTGGAATGCATATATATCCTCTACATACTGTTACTCTAACTAACTAGCCTGCCTGCCTGCTCTATCTACCTACTAAAAATGACAGTCTCACTCTCTCTCTCTCTCTCTCTCTCTGTCTTCTCTCTCTTAACCACCGTAACACACTACACAAGGCCGACCTGCAGGTGGCCTTTTATAGTGTGGGGTGTGTACTAAACCCCCTGAGCCATAATTGGCCAAAGCCACCCTGGCTTTGGCCAGTTATGGCTCTCCGTTTTTTGCAAGCTGTGATTGGCCAAGCATGCGGGTCATAGTGCATGCTTGGCCAATCATCAGCCAGCAATGCACTGCGATGCCGCAGTGAAATATGGGCCGTGAAACGCCTCAAATTTGGCACGAACGGCCCAAAACGTTCGTATTTCGACGAACGATCGAACATACGATGTTCAAGTCGAACGTGAGTTCGATTTGAATGCGAAGCTCATCCCTACATGCAAACATCTTTTCCCAATGAAGGAATGAAGCCTTTTTACTGAAATGCAACAAAAATATTTCCCTTTAAATCCTATGGAACTCTTCACACCAGTGCACTGCGGGTGCATCACGTTTTCAAGAGTCCTGCATGCTGCATCCTTAATGCTCTATTTAAAAATCACACCAAAAATGCATCTCCTATTGAAATAAATAGAAAAAGCATGAACAGTGCATCATGAATTTTGGTGTGTTTTTAGAGTCACTTGTCCATGTTTTACAGGTGCATGGCAACCAGAAAACGCGTCAAAAATGCTTATGTGTTCTTACCACGTTTTTTTTAACAGAGCAGTGTGAAAGGGCCCTTAGTGCTTTTAACCAGTGCAGCGCTGGGAGTTCAGAGACGGGAAGGAGACAGGACATCTCTCCAGAGAAGATTTCTGCAGGATCCAGCTGCCTACACAACGTGTCATATACTTTATTACACATAAGTTAGGTCACTAAAGCTATAGAGAATTTTTTTTTTAAGCAAAGTAGAAATGCTTTTAACCATGTTCTATTGTCCCTTCAATGCAGCACAGCAAGAAAGGAGTTAACTGCAGGACATAACTATTTCAGTAGACTCTACCATCTGTCACATTGTGTGCCCAAGTGAAAGGCCATGAAAGGGACACTGATAATGTAATGACTGCTATTGGTAATGAGGCTGCGTGGGAGGTGGCTGCATTCTTGGCTTTGTCCCACAGCCATTAATTAGTTACTTAATTTAGATTTTTGGAATAAACTCTCAACAGATCCTATATTCATACCGGTATAAGCACTAAGTGGATTATAAGAGTAGTTGTAGGGCAGCTGTGTTTTTTTTTTGAGTCATTTTCTGTGTATAACTTTAAGTAAAAAAGTAGTACAGGGCTGACCGCCTGAAAATGCTAGTTGACCTGCTGATCTTGTCCTGAGAACTTATGAGTCACTGAGCTAGCACATATATCAATCAAGTGAAGACAGAACTCCTGATCTGCTTGTTTGATCTATGGCCCATAGGGGTTGATTTACTGACTTTCACTGTTCACTTTGCAAGGGAAGTTTCACTTTGCAAAGTCATTTTCCTCAGAGCTTAGCGAATGTGGTGAAGCTCTGCCAGGGTGGATATAAATCATTGATTTTAAAAAATATATATATATTATTTAATCAGATTTTTTTTATTATTGAAATCATTTTTTTTATCAAATTTATTTTATTAAAATGCTTTTGGAGTAAACATCTAACTAAAGATAGTTTTCAATTTAAGATACAACAATAATTTAGTTTATTCAGCATGAAATAGAGCTTAGTTATGTAGCATGAGGCTGTATATTCTGCAATATTTTGTAACGGCTCTGGCGGACGTGAGTGAACCACAACTGTGGATTGCAAGGATTTCAATCCACTTCCTTATGTGAGAATTCAGTATTGGACCCCAGGCGTCACTCCACACAAACAGGAGTTTGGGGGTTCTCTACATCATCTCTCTCTCACATAAAGGAATGTGATGAGCTACTAAGGTTGGATGCATTACAACAGGGCTCGACAAATCCCGGGCACCAGGTCGCCATGGCGACTAGAAATAGGGTCCTGGCGACTTGGCTTGGAAGGGGGGCAAAAAAACATTTTTTTTTTTTTTTGTGAGCTGGCGTCATCTGGTGGTGAGCCATTGGTATTACAAGTTACAAGCACCAGATGTGTAAGCTGGCGCCATCTGGTGGTGGCCGTTGGTATTACAAGTTAAGCATTACAAGTTAAACAGCAATTCTAATGTAATTTTTCACTATTTTCACTGCCATCTTCTTCCCTCTAATTAGAACCCCCAAACATTATATATATTTTTTATCCTAACACTTTAGAGAATAAAATGGCGATCGTTGCAATACTTTCTGTCACGCCGTATTTGCGCAGCGGTCTTACAAGCGCACTTTTTTGGGAAAAAATTACACTTTTTTTTATTAAAAAATAAGACAACAGTAAAGTTATCCCCATTTTTTTTAATATTATGAAAGATAATGTTACGCCGAGTAAATTGATACCCAACATGTCACGCTTCAAAATTACGTCCGCTCGTGGAATGGCGACAAACTTTTACCCTTTAAAATCTCCATAGGCGACGTTTAAAAAATTTGAGTTGATTCAAATTAAGCCTTTTTAATAGTGATTTAAATTATGATTTGATTTGAATCAAATCCACCCTGAGCTCTGCTATGTTTTTATTTTCCTTGCAGGTGATCGGGTACTGTTTGCAATGTTAAATTTCAACACATTCACTAAAACAAGGGAACATTTCTTTGAAAAGTGCAACTTCACTTGCAAAGTGAATATCCTATTTGCCTTTGGTAAATTGACCCCATAGTATGATGCCAGAGGATCAGAATGACAGCTAAGCCGGTATTTGTAAGAAGTAGGTCAGCATCACTAACCCGAAACAATTATTAGCAAATGCCGCCAGAAGCTCCTTTTCGGACTTAGCCCTTGTCTCTGCCCCTACCTGCAACATTCATTGGTTCCACCCCCTACCCACCTCCTAGTACCGCTCCTTTTAGAGAATACAGAACAAAGTAAAATTTGTGGTACTAAAAAATTTGTTTAGAATTTGTTAATGATAACAAGAAAAGCAGAAAGAAAGATCCCCTGCAGCTAACAATAGACCCCTCCCCAGCAATGGACCACCCGCCAAAAATACCCCCTCCGGCAACAATAGACCCCCGGCAGCAACAACAGATCTCCCCACAGACAGCATCAACAGACCCTCCATCAGCCAGCTGCAATAGACTGCTCCCTCAACAGTAAATCCCCCCAACAACAACTGACCCCCCAGAAACATAAGACCAACCCCAGCAACAATAGATCCCCGCCAGCAACGAAAGACTTCCCAAGCAATAATAGAGCTCCCCCTACAAAAATAGTTTGTTTCCAGAGACAATAGGTCCCTTAGCGGCAACAATAGACCTCTCCAGCAACAATAAACCCCTGCAAAAAAAATCCCCTCCAGCAACAATATATCCCCCGGCAGCCAGCATCAATAGACAATATTCCACAACCAAGCACCCCTTGCCATTACATACATTCAGTGCTGTAGGTGTCAGAAGTGCGATCCCCCACATTCTTGCTGAAAAAAGCCCTGGGCATATGTCTATGTAACCCCAAAGCACTTGTCTTTACCTTCTCACTGTCACTCTGTTATATTAGTTGCATTAGCCTCCTAGGTGTAAAACAGTATTCAAAAAAGTATCAAATGATGAGGCTGATACATTGTGTTTTGGAAATAAGAGTAGGTTATAAAGAATGCTACAACTTTCATTTTGAAAATGATTTATTACAAATGAGCTAGTTTGCATTTGAGAGTTATCACACTGATAGGGTACACTATAGAACAGGGGTTTCCAAAGAGGGCCAGATTTGACGAAGTGAACCTGCGTGAGGGCCGACCATTTTGCCTGACATTCTTTGAACCATTAAAATTAACCTCTTTCCCACCGGGCTTGTTTTTCAGATTCGGTGTTTACGAGACTAAAACACTTTTTTTTTGCTAGAAAATTACTTAAAACCCCCAAACATTATATATATTTTTTTTCTAACACCCTAGAGAATAAAATGGCAGTCATTGCAATACTTTTTGTCACACCGTATTTGTGCAGCGGTCTTACAAGCGCACTTTTTTTGGAAAAAAAACACTTTTTTAAATTAAAAAATAAGACAACAATACATTTTGCCCAATTTTTGTGAAAGATAATGTTACGCAGAGTAAAATGATACCCAACATGTCATGCTTAAAAATTGTGCCCGCTCGTGGCATGACGTCAAACTTTTACCCTTGAAAATCTCGATAGGCGACGTTTAAAAAATTCTACAGGTTGCATTTTTTGAGTTACAGAGGAGGTATAGGGCTAGAATTATTGCTCTCGCTCTAACGATCGCGGCGATACCTCACTTGTGTGGTTTGAACACAGTTCTCATATGCGGGCGCTACTCGCGTATGCGTTCGCTATTTATTTTTATTTAGTTAATAATTTTTTACACTGACATAAAAAAAAAAAATTGATCAAAAAATTCCGACAACATTTGTGCGACCATGTGTATGCAAGACAAGTTTGAGCCAACATCTGTCGGAAAAAAATCCACGGTTTTGTTGTCGGAATGTCCGATTGTGTGTAAACGGCATTACTCTTCAATCACATAGGGCCTGATTTACTAAGCTATGTGCGCTGCGCTGGTTCATGCATTAATTAGTACTCCGGGTGGAGGCTTAATCAGGCGCATGAACCAGCGTAGCAGCCGGCGCATTGAAACTAATATGTAAAGCCGCGCCGAACTCCCTATAGAAGTCTATGGGAGAAATCAAAAGTGTTAATTTTAAAGGCTAATCTGCAAGTTTTGTCCTAAAAAGTGTTTGGGGACCTCAGTCCTGCCCCAGGGAACATGTATCAATGCTTTTTTTATTTTTTAAAACGGCCGTTTTTTCGGGAGCAGTGAAATTAATAATTCTTAAAGTGAAACAATAAAAGTGAAATATTCCTTTAAATTTCGTACCTAGGGGGGGTGTAATGTCAGCATGTGAAATAGCGCATTTTTCCCGCACTTAGAACTCCCCCTGCACAAAGTGACATTCTGAAGGAAAAAAGTCATTTAAAAATTCACACGCGGCTATAATGAATTGTCGGCTCTGACAATTCTAAAGGGATTCATTCATAAAACAAACAAAAAAATGTGTAGGGGTTCCCCCAAATTAAATTACCAGGCCCTTCAGGTCTGGAATGGATATTAAGGGGAACCCCGCCGTAAAAACCAAAAAAAAAAAGACGTGCGGTTCCCGGCAAATATCCATTCCAGACCCTTCAGGTCTGGTGTGGATTTTAAGGGGAACTCCACCCCAAATTGAAAAAAAAAATGGCGTGGAGTCCCCCTAAAAATCCACACCAGACCCTTATCCGAGCACGTTGACCTGGCCGGCCGCAGAAAAGAGGGGGGGACAGAGTGCGGCCCCCCCTCTCTCCTGAACCGCACCAGGCCACATGCCCTCAACATGGGGAGGATGTCCCCATGTTGATGGGGACAAGGGTCTCATCCCCACAACCCTTGCCCGGTGGTTGTGGGGGTATGCGGGCGGGAGGTTTATCAGAATCTGGAAGACCCCTTTAACAAAGGGGACCCCCAGATCCTGACCCCCCCCCTGTGTGAAATGGTAATGGGGTACATTGTACCTCTACCATTTCACCCCAAAAAAAATGTCAAAGTGATAAAAATGACAGTAGCCGGTTTTTGACAAATCTTTTAATAAAGTCTTCTTTTCTTCGGGGTTCTTCCGCTGCTTCTTCTCGTCCACATCTTGCCCGACGTCTTCTTCTATCTTCTCCGTCCGTCCTTCAGCCTTGTGGTCCCGCATCTTGCCCGTTGTCTTGTCCTGTCTTCTTCTCCGTCCGCCTCCTCGTCCGCATCTTGGGTCTTCTGCGGTCTTCTTCTCGGTCCGCCACCTTCTCGTCCCCTGCGTTTGAATTGTAATTGGCCGCCGTTTTCCCGCTCCTGGGACCCGCCCCCCTCTGACGCCACAAGTAAACTCCTTAGAAGGTCATGTGCGTCAGAGGGGGGCGGGGTCGCAGAGCGTCACACAGCGGGGGAATTCAATTTCAATCGCGCCGCCCGGAGAAGAAGTTCCCGCCGTGTCACACTCATGTGACCCCGCCCCCCTCTGACGCACATGACCTTCTAAGGAGTTTACTTGTGGCGTCAGAGGGGGGCGGGTCCCAGGAGCGGGAAAACGGCGGCCAATTACAATTCAAACGCAGGGGACGAGAAGGTGGCGGACCGAGAAGAAGACCGCAGAAGACCCAAGATGCGGACGAGGAGGCGGACGGAGAAGACAACGGGCAAGATGCGGGACCAGAAGGCTGAAGGACGGACGGAGAAGATAGAAGAACACGTCGGGCAAGATGTGAACGAGAAGAAGCAGCGGAAGAACCCCGAAGGAAAGAAGAAAAGAAGACTTTATTAAAAGATTTGTCAAAAACCGGCTACTGTCATTTTTATCACTTTGACATTTTTTTGGGGTGAAATGGTAGAGGTACAATGTACCCCATTACCATTTCACACAGGGGGGGGGTCAGGATCTGGGGGTCCCCTTTGTTAAAGGGGTCTTCCAGATTCTGATAAACCTCCCGCCCGCATACCCCCACAACCACCGGGCAAGGGTTGTGGGGATGAGACCCTTGTCCCCATCAACATGGGGACATCCTCCCCATGTTGAGGGCATGTGGCCTGGTGCGGTTCAGGAGAGGGGGGGGGCCGCACTCTGTCCCCCCCTCTTTTCTGCGGCCGGCCAGGTCAACGTGCTCGGATAAGGGTCTGGTGTGGATTTTTAGGGGGACTCCACGCCATTTTTTTTTTCAATTTGGGGTGGAGTTCCCCTTAAAATCCACACCAGACCTGAAGGGTCTGGAATGGATATTTGCCGGGAACCGCACGTCTTTTTTTTTGGGGGTTTTTACGGCGGGGTTCCCCTTAATATCCATTCCAGACCTGAAGGGCCTGGTAATTTAATTTGGAGGGACCCCCTTTTTTTTTTAATGAGCAATGACTCTATTCTTTATAGCCATGAGTACTTTAACCACTTGCCCACCGGGTTAATTCTGGCACTTCTCTCCTTCATGTGAAAATCACAATTTTTTGGCTAGAAAATTAATCAGAACCCCCAAACATTATATATTTTTTTTTAGCAGACATCCTAGGGAATAAAATGGCAGTCATTGCAATACTTTTTGTCACACCGTATTTGCGCAGCGGTCTTACAAGCGCACTTTTTTTGGATAAAAATCACTTTTTTGAATTAAAAAATAAGACAACAATACATTTTGCCCAATTTTTTTCTATATTGTGAAAGATAATGTTACGCCGAGTAAAATGATACCCAACATGTCACGCTTAAAAATTGCGCCCGCTCGTGGCATGGCGTCAAACTTTTACCCTTTAAAAAACTCGATAGGCGACGTTTAAAAAATTCTACAGGTTGCATTTTTTGAGTTGCAGAGTAGGTCTAGGGCTAGAATTATTGCTCTCACTCTAACGATCGCGGCGATACCTCACTTGTGTGGTTTGAATACTGTTTTCATATGCGGGCGCTACTCGCGTATGCGTTTGCTTCTGTGCGCGAGCTCGTCGCGACGGGGCGCTTTAAAATTTTTTTTTGGGGTTTTCTTATTTATTTTTATTTAGTTTTATAATGTTTTACACTGAAATAAAAAAATAAAAAAAAAATGATCAGTTTTCTTCCTATTACAAGGAATGTAAACATCCCTTGTAATAGGACTAGTGTGTGACAGGTCCTCTTTATGGAGAGAGGCGGGGTCAATAAGGCTGGAAAGCATGGTATTGAAAAAAAAAAAAAAAAGATCTCATGCTTTCAGCTGCAATCATGTTCGTTCACCACAGTGGTGTAGTGTATAGCACTTTGACCTAGCAGCAAAAGAGTCGTTGGTTCGAATCCCGCCCGTGACAGCATCTGCATGGAGTTTGCATGTTCTCCCTGTGCCTGCGTGGGTTTCCTCCCACAATATAAAAACACGCTGTAAATCGGTTCCGGTCTAAATAAGCCCTAATATGCAGTAGTATATTAAGGTTTGGTTCTGCCCTAGGCCTGACTACATATCTGCACCTCCTAATAGAAAAATGACCCACCCCTTCCTGTCAAGGTCACACCCTGTTTTTGTATAACCCCGCCCAGTAATTTTCAGGGGACCCACACACTAGTTCTGGGGGGGCACTGGATTCCCTTAACCACTTCCATACCAGGCACTTACGCACCTTCCCGCCCAAGCCAATTTTCAGCTTTCAACACTGTCGCACTTTGAATGGCAATTGCGCGGTCATACAACACTGTACCCAAACAAAATTGGCGTCCTTTTTTCCCCCACAAATAGAGCTTTCTTTTGTTGTTATTTGATCACCTCTGCGTTTTTTTTTTGCGCAACAACTAAAAAAAGACTGCAAATTTTGAAACAAAAAAACCTTTTTCTTTTTTTAGGTTAATTTTTTTGTAAATAAGTTTTTCTCTTTCAATTACGGGCACTGATATGGCGGCACTGATGGGCCCCGATGAGATGGCACTGATGGACATCGATGAGGTAGTACTGACGGCACAGATGAGGTGGCATTGATTGGCGGCGCTGCTATGCGGCACTGATGGGCACTCATAGGCGGCACTGATGGGCACTCATGGGCGGCACAGATGGGCGGCACTTATGGGTGGCACTGATGGATACTTATGGGCGGCACTTATGGGTGGCACTGATGGATACTTATGGGTGGCACAGGTGGGCACTGATAGGTGGGCACTGTGCATGGATGGGCACTGTGGGGTGGCACTGATTTTCCCAGTCAGTGCCCATTTGTGGGCACTGATTGGCATCTTTTTTCTTATTTTTTAATGCTTTTTGTTTTTTTGTTCTATATTTTTTTTGTTTTTGCACACCCTGGTGGTCCAGGGTGGGCATCCCTGGTGGTCCAGTGTGGTGATCCGAGGGGGGGCTGCGCTGATAAACAATCAGCGCGAACGCCCCCTGTCAGGAGAGCCGCCGATCGGCTCTCCTATACTCGCGTCTGTAAGACGCGAGTGAGGAAGAGCCATCGATGGCTCTTCCTGTTTACATCGTGATCAGCCGTGATTGGACACGGCTGATCACGTGGTAAAGAGTCTCCGTCTCCGTGAGAGACTCTTTACCGAGATCGGAGATGCAGGGTGTCAGACTGACACCCCGCATCACCGATCGCCGCGCTGCGTGCCCCCACAGGCGCGTGCGGCATGAAATCCTGCAGGACGTCCTGTCAGGATTGTGTAACCACTTCCCGGACGTAAATCGGCCATAGGCTGGGCGGGAAGTGGTTAATTTGCATAGTTTTTCTCTCACTTCCTGTTTGGCTATGGGGCAGGAAGTGAAGGCAAATCTCCCCAATTGGACACAGATAATACAAAATAAACTGACAGGGCCTATAACCCTCCCTCACTCTATCCAAAATGAAAGAAAATAAAACTTGTTGATTATAGTTCTTGTCAGGGGCGGACTGACCATTGAGTCACTCGGGCACTGCCCGAGGGCCCCATGCCACTAGGGGGCCCCATCCGGGTTGCCAGGCTCAGTAAAACCAGGGACAGTATGTAAAAATCTGTGTTTTTTTTAGATCTGTCCCTGATATGTCCGAAAATGACATGCTTTTAATGTGAATATCCCAAGATTTTAGCTGCCCGCCTCTGCACTACCTCCTGGCGTGGTGGTCATCTGTAAGCCAGAGGGGCCCCATAATCTTCTATTGCCCGGGGGCCCCATGAGTTGTCAGTCCGCCCCTGGTTCTAGTTTAAGCACAAATTTCATAGAGTTTTATTGAGAGCCCTAAGAAAATATAACCATGCCAATAGGCCAGGATAGAGCGTTGCTAATATGTAGGAATGTGTGTGTTAGAGCACCCCACCCAATGTTAACTAAAAAATTATTAATTTGCAAATAAGTATTATCTGCTCATTTTTTTGGGGATGTCTGCACCCCTGATAGTGACAACATTTGTGAGGTGTCTTCACCCTTTCTAATTCATTCACTTCCTGTCACATAGCCAAACAGGAAGTGAGGGTAAAACCTTACTAATATATTTTCTTGTGGACACAGATCAATCTAAATAGTTTCCCATTATGTAAATTGCACTCTAGCATTTTGCTGTGTACACCCCAAATTATTAGGGATCTTGGACTTTGGGGTCCATTTACTAAAGGCAAATCCACTCCTACAAGTGCAAAGCAAGGAAGAAAACAAAACAACTTTGCTTCTACAGGATTGGATGTTAAAACCATCAGTGCTTCCTCTCTGATTTTCAGCAACTATGCTTGTACTGCAGAGTGGCTTTGCCTTTACTAAACCCCAAACTAAATAATCATTTGGGGCAGGGATCCTCAAACTACGGCCCTCCAGCTGTTGTAGAACTACACATCCCATGAGGCCTTGTAATGCACTGACATTCACAGACATGACTAGGCATGATGGGAATTGTAGTTCCTGAACAACTGGAGGGCCGTAGTTTGAAGACCCATGATTTGGGGTGTACACAGCAGTGCTGGAGTGCAATTTGCTTAATGGGGACACTAGTTAGATTGACCGGTGTCCCCAAGAAATGACACTGGTAGGGTTTTAACCTCACTTCCTGTTCAGCTGTGTGACAGGAAGTGAAGCCAATTTTCAGAAAAGGGACACAAAGCTCAACACAAAAATAAAAAAACACAAAGCAGGGGTTCTAACACTCACTTGGCTTCCCTCAAACACCCACAATTTGAATAGGATTGCCTTGCGCTAGATTTAAGCACAGTGCTGTAAATCAGCACGTCAAGCCTGTCCACCAATAGCAAACCCCCCCCCCCCACAGGCCATGTTTGCAGGTTTTCCTTCATCTTGCACATGTGCTTTAAAATAGTCTGGACAGCAATTCTTGATAAGAGAAATCCCCAAAACATGTCCTGTCGGGGGTACTTGAGGGCTGAGGACCACTGCAGAATAAATAAAATACTTACCAGTTTTTGTCTTTAAAGTCAGGGAGAATAAACATGGCAAACATTTCATGATTACACACCAGGAAAGAAGCTTAGACAAAAATCACACATAATTTGTTAGGCCCAAACCTAGTTCAGCTGCAGCTGTCAACATATGTAGCATGAAAAAGTAACAAAAGACAAACTTAACAATTTTAAAGTAATTTTTATTGGTCAACAAAACAAGGAAAGCAAAAAAAGACAAACAAACAAAAATACATTTCAAAATTCTAATTAACCATAGCTTTACACATTTTTCATAAAATAAGGCGACATAGACAAATACATCAAAGTGAACATTATTTAAAAATAAACCAAAACCATTGGCAAAATAAAACAAAACCCATGCAACAAACCACATTTGTGTTTAGCAACAGCATTTCTGCCAGCCTGCCCCTTCTGAGGGCAGCTGAGGACTGATCGATCCAAGCTTTTTATAACAGTGCTAGTAATGAAGCAATTGAAATCACATGAACAAATTGCAGTCTCTAGTTTGGGTGAGCTTGTAATTGGGCACACCTGCAATTAACCCAAACCACGCTCTATGAGCATCCAATGAGTGTTTTTCACCTTTTAAAAAGAAAGGATATTTTTTTTCTAAGTGTTTGAGCATGCTCAGTTCATCACACATGTAGGAACCAAGCTGCAATGGAATGAGAGCTTTTTTTTTTTGTTTCCCCTGATCTGATGCTTTCCAGCCTGAAGGGGAGGTGTTAAAGACAGAAGTAAACACGCACATTTAATAATCTATTTGTGTGAAAAAAAAGGTTGCCAATTTTGTTTGGGAGCCACGTCGCACGACTGCGCAATTGTCAGTTAAAGCGACGCCGCGCCGAATCACAAAAACTTGCCCGGTCATTGACCAGAAATATGGTCCGGGCTCAAGTGGTTAAAAATTAACAAAACACAAAAGTGAGCCCAATTTTTGGGGATAATGTGAAAGATGATGTTACACTGAGTAAATAGATACCTTACATGTCACGCTTTACTATTGGAAACACTCCTGCAATGGGGCCAAAATGAATTCCGTGAATATCCCCATAGGCGACCTTTTATTTTTTTTTCCAGGTTACCAGTTTATAGTTACAAAGAAAGTCTAGTGGTAAAAGTATTGCTCTCGCTCTAACGCACGCGTCAATACCTCACATGTGTGGTTTGAACGATGTTTATATATGTGGGCGGGACTTGCGTAAGTCCCGCCCACATATGTAAAAATTATTTTTACTTTTTGCTATAATAAATATCCCCAAAAATATATATTCAAAAAACTAAAAAACCCCTCAGTTTAGGCCGATACGTATTCTACATCTTTTTGGTTCCAAAAAATCGCAAATAGCGTTTAGTGTTTGGTTTTTGCAAAAGGTATAGCGTCTACAAATTTTTTTTTTTTGTTGTTTTAACTAGTTATTGGGGCGATCAGCGATTTTTATCGGTACTGCGACATTATGGCGGACACATCGAACACTTTTTTGGAACCATTGGCATTTTTCTAGCGATCAGTGCTGTAAAAAATGCATTGCTTACTCAAAAAATGCCACTGGCAGGGAAGGGGTTAACACTAGGTGCGAGGGAGGGGTTAAATATGTTCCCTGGGTGTGTTCTAACTGTAGGGGGGGGGGATGGGACTGACATGTGTAAATGACAGATCGCTGTTCATGAAGGGGAACTCCAGACCCCCCCAAAAAAAATAAGGTGGGTTCCCTCCAGGTGCATACCAGGCTCTTAGGCTTGGTCTGGAACATAAGGGGTTAAACCGGGGCCCAAAAAAATAGCGTGGGCCCCCCCCCCAAGATCCAAACCAAGCCCTTATCCCAGGCACGCAGTCTGGTCAGACAGGAATGGGGGTGGGGACGAGCGAGCGCCCCCCTCCCTCCTGAGCCATACCAGACCACATGCCCTCAACATGGGGGAGTGTGTGCTGTGGGGGAGGGGGGCACTGCCCCCCCACCCCAAAGCACTCTTGCCCCCATGTCGATAGGGACAAGAGCCTCTTCCCGACAACCCTGGCCGTTGGTTGTCGGGGTATGCGGGCGGAGAGCTTATCAGAATCTGAGAGACCCCTTTAATAAAGGGGTCCCCAGATTCCGGCCCCCCACCCTATGTGAATGAGTATGGGGTACATCGTACCTCTACCCATTCACATGGGGGAAATGTAAAGTAAAAAAAAAACACCACACAGAATAAAATATTTTATTAATCTGCTCCGGAGCCCCCCCTTTCTTCTTTAGCTCTCTTAGAAGGGGGGGTTTCTTCTCTCCCGATCTTCCGCCGGGACCCTGGGCTTCGGTGATTTCTGCCGGGGGAGGGCGCCATCCCTCGGTCCTCTCCGGAGCCTTCCGCCGGATGCCCCCACCCCATTTAAGCTCTTTTTCATTAGGGAGGGGCATCCGGACTTCGGGGTCTTCTGCCGGGGGATGGCGCCTATCCCCCGGTCTTTCCGGTGCCTTCCGCCAGGGTTCCGGTCTTCCTGGTCTTCTGCCGGGGGTGCGCCAACTCCCCGGTCTTTTCTCTTCTGTCTTCTCTGCTCCCTCTTCTGCCTGGCTCCCCCGCGGAGCCAGGGCTTTCTTCCGTCTTCTTTCTTCTCTCTTCCTTCTTCTGCCTGTCTCCTCCGGGAGCCCAGGGCTTGTCTCCGCTGTCTTCTTCCTTCTCTTCCATTCGATGTTGACACGACGAGGTTCCGCGCTGACATGCCGTGTCAGCGGCGGGCATGGACTTATATAGGGTAATGCCACCATGTGACCTCAACCCATGTGACATCACATTCCCTGGGCATGATGGGAATGTGATGTCACATGGGTTGAGGTCACATGGTGGCATTGCCCTATATAAGTCCATGCCCACTGCTCAGACGGCATTCCAGCGCCGGACCTCGTCGTGTCAACATCCAATGGAAGAGAAGGGAGAAGACAGCGGAGACAAGCCCTGTGCTCCGCGGAGGAGACAGGCAGAAGAAGGAAGGGAGAATAAAGAAGACGGAAGAAAGCCCTGGCTCCGCGGGGGAGCCAGGCAGAAGAGGGAGCAGAGAAGACAGAAGAGAAAAGACCGGGGAGTTGGCGCACCCCCGGCAGAAGACCAGGAAGACCGGAACCCTGGCGGAAGGCACCGGAAAGACCGGGGGATAGGCGCCATCCCCCGGCAGAAGACCCCGAAGTCCGGATGCCCCTCCCTAATGAAAAAGAGCTTAAATGGGGTGGGGGCATCCGGCGGAAGGCTCCGGAGAGGACCGAGGGATGGCGCCCTCCCCCGGCAGAAATCACCGAAGCCCAGGGTCCCGGCGGAAGATCGGGAGAGAAGAAACCCCCCCTTCTAAGAGAGCTAAAGAAGAAAGGGGGGGCTCCGGAGCAGATTAATAAAATATTTTATTCTGTGTGGTGTTTTTTTTTTACTTTACATTTCCCCCATGTGAATGGGTAGAGGTACGATGTACCCCATACTCATTCACATAGGGTGGGGGGCCGGCATCTGGGGGCCCCCTTATTAAAGGGAGCTCACAGATTCCGATTAGCCCCGCCCGCATACCCCGACAACCAATGGCAAGGGTTGTCGGGAAGAGGCTCTTGTCCCTATCGACATGGGGGCAAGAGTGCTTTGGGGTGGGGGGGCAGTGCCCCCCTCCCCCACAGCACACACTCCCCCATGTTGAGGGCATGCGGTCTGGTACGGCTCAGGAGGGGGGGGGGGGGCGCTCGCTCGTCCCCTCCCCCATTCCTGTCCGGGCCAGACTGCATGCTTGGGATGAGGGCTTGGTTTGGATCTGGGGGGGACCCCCGCGCCGAATCGGCGCGGGTTTAACCCCTCACGTTCCGGACCAAGCCTAAGAGCCTAATGTAGCCCTGAAGGGGGACCCGCGCCGATTTCAAGTTTGAAATTTGGCGCCGAGTTCCCCTTCAGGGCTGAAAACAGCTCGGAGATTCCCGTGCGCCGCGTCACGCAGCGCATTCACGGGTACGCCGCTTGGTATTTACCAAGATTTTCACGGCGTACTGACAGGGCGCACGGGAATCCCTGACTTTTCTCTCTGCGCATGCCCAGTATGCAAATGAACCTCCCGAGGTTCAGGCGCACTGTGCAAGCGTACGGGGATCTGTTTTCAAAAAACACTTTCCCTTTCAATTCGGCCCGCCAAACACTTCAAAACACATGTCACTTCACTTCCCCTGCATCCCCCCACCTCCCCCCTTAATAAACTCCCGCCCGAACCCCCGCAATTTATAGTTTAATGTGCCGTGCGCCAGGTCTGTACTGGTGCACAATGCACCCTCTCCTGGGCGCACGGAGCACATTAGTAACTAGGGAAATACACTGCACTAGCAGCGTATTTCTTTAGTAAATGGCCAAACGGCTGCTACTCCTGCTTTTACTCCATGAGTCATGGAGTAAAGGCTTGGTAAATCAGGCCCATAGTGTTTCCTGAAAGCGAGCGAAGGGTCAAATCTTTCCCCACGCAATCCATATAAAATTTGGTCCATAGTCTTTAGCTAGATAAATGAAGCACTTCTACGTCATGATAACACTATACATGCAAACAGGTATTAGACAGGTATTTCTTTTTTCCTAGACATAAGACTTTAAAATCTAGCTTGATGCTTTCTTGTTCAAAAGAATTCACTGGTAATACATTATTTACCTATTAGTTATCTGCTTCTATCCTTTGAAAGAATTCTATATACCGTAATCATCCCAATGCTGACAGATGCTCCTTAGGCTTCTCTGCAGATTATTGATTGCTAACCCTGCAACAAACTGTCTTCCCATAGCCCATATGTTTATGTTTATATGACACCTTCCATATTGATTTTAAAGAATAGCTTACATTGAGAACATAGCACTGTCAAATATTCAGTGCTGTATGTCTACCCTTTTTTTTCCTGTGTTAAGAATGTAGACATGTCTTATGGACAACACAATAGATAGGCTGCTTTTAGAGAATGTCTACTACAGTTAGGTTGATTCTGTTAGGGTCAGCTAGCAATGCTGCAGCTAAAGGCTCCCATAGACTAGAATTTTTACTGATTCGCAACGCATGCCTGCTCGATTCCCTGTAAGCAACACCTGGCTCAAACACAATGTGATCCAAAAAACAGCCAAGCTGAGTGGAAAATTATTGGCTAAAAATGGACTACATTCTATCAGATCCCATGGCTGCCCAAATACAAGAGCTGGCATTGGAGAATCGCACCCAATATATACATTGATATGTTGCATACATTCTGAAATCAGAGTTGCCCCCCCCCCCCATATATATACAAACACAACACCCTCCAAGTAACATTTGCAGTCAATGCCACTCCTGTTGTTACACCATAAAACATTTTTGGGGTTTTATTGGGGGTCCCTCTCAAATGGAGCGGCGGCTGCTCAGATCAGCAGTGGATTTGTGAGCAGAATACCTTGTTGATCAGTGCAGTGCGGAGCTTGCTCAGTTTATGGAGCGCAGACATGGACAGACCCTGCTGAGCTCTAGGGGTGACTAAGTATAAATGGACACCCACATGTCTATACAGCTGCATGGACCTTTCCGATCAGGTCTACATGAAAAACTGACAGGCAGACCTGATGGGAACTGCCATGTGTTAGGGGTCTTACAAAGGTTTTCTACTTTTAAACAGCATTCCCTGATTATAAACTTTCCCCTGATCCCTGCCACTCTGTGTGCCCTTCCGCATGGCCAAAATTTCAGTAGGCTGCTTCTTTGTGGAACTAGTGAGGAGCCTATTGCTTTGCAAATCAGTTAATTGACAAACTAGCATGTTACAAAATGTTATATTCATTTGAATTCTATGCATGTACAGTGTCGGAAAATCCTACAATTCTCGAATGATCACTGTCTAAAGTTGGCCATAGACTAGTAGAAAACTTCCTGATGACGCATTGAGTAAGCGAAACGTGTCAAGGCATAGTGACACGAATAGTATGGGACTTCCTGCCTTTAGTATACTGAACAGCTGAGATTGCAATGCACGCCGGCTGCAACATATGGAGCTGTTTGACAAGTTTACATTTGGTTGCTGGATAGACTTAGTGCCGGTCAGAGGGCACTTGTAAATGTAAGTGGACATTTATTTTATGTTTTATACAAAATAAACCTGTTACGCGATGATGGTATCTTTTCTCTTATATGAGTGCTCAAGAGAGGATGCACAGGATTCCTGGATGCTTGAAAGGCCAAGGGTAAACTAAGCAATTTAGCTGATTCTAACATTCTCTGTATTGGAGGAGCTCTGGTGAGTGAGTAGTGCATATGGTGAAGGATATACTCACAGCTGTGTGGAATAGAGCTTTTGGTTCTAAAGTTGTGGTGTACAGCTTGTATAACAGTGTCAATTTGCTGTCCCTTCAAAATAACTCAACACACAGCCATTAATGTCTAAACCGCTGGCAAAAAAAAAAGAGAGTACACCTCTAAGTGAAAATGTCCAAATTGGGCCCTATTAGCCATTTTCCCTCCCCGGAATATTATTGTTTATAATTTGCCCCGGTGACACCTACATCATGTTTGTTCTTTACTTATTAGTAAAAAACAACTTACCTAATGTCATTCAAAAATACCTAAATATTTTGTATGCTTTTAACATTTGATATTGGAACGAATGGACTTTCCTGAACAAAAATCACATACACTGTCAGAAATTCTCTCATTTAAAAAATGATTTCTATCTTGCCCCTTCAAATATATTTGTCACCTTGGTCCAAAATGAACATCGATTTGGCCCAGCTAATAATTAGAAATTCAAATGTTCTTAGAACAAAAAATTTTGAATGAAATTCTACTTGTGCATAGGCAGCTTAAGTTGCTGTATTGTTTATGTTTCCTAAATTAGCCAAGTCTCTTTGCAAATGTTCAAGAATTCAATGATTCCATCAACATCAGATGACACTACAGGAGAAATCGCAAGATCCTACAGTCTGACCATATTCAAATGATATGCTTGAGAGAAGGACCCTGTCCACTTTAGTATATGGACTGATTTGCCACACGTGAAAAATAAGAACGTCTAAAATAAATTCAAGGTTCCCTGTTAAAGTGGCTGTTTAAAGTGGAGTTCCACCCAAAAAGTAGAACTTCCGCTTTAAGCAGCGCACTTCTCGCCTCCTTACATGCCACATTTGGCATGTATTTATTTTTTTGGAGTGGGTATCTAGTTTTAACAGGTCTCCCACTTCCGCTCGGCCACCTATGCGGTTCCTCCTCTCTCCCTCTCTGCAATCTCCTGGGACACGTCACACATGCCAGAAGATTTCCTGCCCACTGAGAAGGCAGAGCACAATTCTTACATGCGCAGTACACACCCAGCTGTGAAGCTGCAAGCTGTCACAGCCCTGTGCCCACACTTGCAATGATGGCGCCGCAGAATGGAGAGGGAGAGGAGCGAGGCTTCGGGCGACCATATCGCTGGATCGTGGGACAGGTGAGTGTGTGTTTATTAAAAGTCTGCAGCTACACTTTTTGTAGCTGCTGACATTTAATCAACTTAAAAATGAGTGGAACTCCGCTTTAAGTGTTTCTACATGAAAATTGTGCTAAAAGGGAACTGTTAAGGGAAACAACAAATGTTCTTGTTAGCATAAGTTTCATACCTAAACTCCATGTAAGCTAATAGTGTATCTATGATCGAAATGTAAACTCTTATTCATTCTCACATTGTTTCTAGTCTACTTCTTTTAAGCTGAACTATCTTGAAGTCTGTACTCTTACTTTGTGAAGATCCCCACATATTTACATCCTTGAATTCTGTCATACGTAGTCACTATGCCCTGGGATTAGGCACTGCTGTGTCACACATTACACAAAGCCTGCCTTCTGAACTGCAGAGGTGCATAGAGGAGGAATTTCAGGAGAAGGAGTCAGTACAGGAATCACTGCTTGCAGGCAGCAAGATACCACTGGATATGTAGTCCTTAGAAAGTGAAAGCAAACAGCAAAGGAGAAGCTGCAAAGCATGCTGGGAATCCAGGAAGTTGTTGAATGAGATGACCAGCAGACAAACAGAACGCACAATATGAAAGGAGATTATTCAAGATCATTTATATTCTATTGTCAAATAGAACAATTGTTTGTATTGTTACAATGCTGATGTTATAAAGGGAAAATATATACAACTTGTTTTTGCTCAATTCACGAGACACAAGAGATTTTCACTGCAGGTGAATCTTTTGCTGCAATTTACACATAACAAAAACACACGCCAGGCGGATTCAACTGAAGAAAATGACTGATAAATGTCACCTTTACTGCTTTTTTAGATATTTCTCTTAGTATCTGTACTTGTTCATTGTGAGGTACTTGAATAGGGTATTCAAGATTAATCTGGCTACTTAACTGAATGACTACGACTTCCATTCACAATGCAAGATTATCTCCAAACAACAATAATCAGACCACACTCAGAGTGGAGTTTTTTGGCCTTTAATTATAAATTTGAATTGGGTTTGAGGTCTTTTTAAGGCACTTTCTCATAAAGATCTTTGTATCTACATTCATTTGTAATGAGCTGCACCATGCCAGAGGCTACTGCACAGTTAACTGCAGCCCATGGCATAAACTTGTCACTGTCACCTAATTGCACAAAAGAAGGGGCACAGCACGTAAGAAGGGTCCATGTCTAATTTACATTCTGACCCAAATGACCAATGTCAAAGAGCTTGCGACATAAAAAAACACTTAAAGGGGGCAAGTAGGTATAAAGTCCCCACAAACAACCTCTGAAGCCCACGCGGCATTTTTTCTATTTTTCCAGTTGAGTAAGTACCACATTCTATACTATTACCTTTACATTTGTCAATTTCCTCTTAACCCTCTCATGTAGGTCTTGGGCCTTCTAATCTCTTTTGCTATAGGCCTAAAGTTTTATAAACTATTTAAACAGTTAGAAATACCTGCATTCTATGTGCATCAGCAACAAAAACGTTCTTTTTACAGTGTGTTCACCTCAGAATCCCTGCAATCTGAGGTAATTTCAGGTAAATTGTAAAGCGAAATGCGCTTGTCTATTTCAATAACAAAACATGTCAGCTGTTCTCTACCAACATAAAGTGAAATAAGATCCAGTTTAATTAGTACCCAGAGTGTAATGACTGCTTTTGCTACAGGATTCATTCATTTCCTTTATTCATCTGTCTTGCTTTGTGTACAGGCCACATGTCTCCTATTCGCACTCCCTGCTATTGTCTTCCTATTGTATGGATTCTCTATCCTTTGGTTTAAAGTTCATTGTAAAAGCATCTGAAGGGGGTCATAAGTTTCAGATTTTGCAAAGGGTCTGTCATTAGTTCAGTAAATTCGTAGCTTCCAAATGTCCCTCATTTGCAGGAACTGTTCCTCATATGGAACTAAATAATTTCATCACTCTTTCCTTCTTATCTTTCCTTCTTTTTCGTCTGATGTAAATAATGGTGTAAAAAAAAATGCTTTATTATACTAATTTGTAACTGTTGCATATATATATATATATATATATATATATATATATATATATATATATATATATATATATATATATATATATACACATACACAGTGCCTTGCAAAATTATTCACCCCCTTGGCTTTTTTGTGTTTTGTTGCCTCACAACCTGGAATTAACATGAATTGTTTGAAGATTTGCATCATATAATTTTCAGAACATGCCCACAAGTTGGAAGTTTTTTTTTATTGTGAAGCAAACAACAAATAGGACATAATAACAGAAAAAAATCAATGTGCATACCTATTCGACCCCCCTAAAGTCCATACTTTGTAGAGCCACCTTTTTTGGCTATGACAGCTCCAAGTTTCTTTGAATAAGTCTCTATGAGCTTGCCACATCTTACCACTGGGATTTTTGCCCATACCTCCTTGCAAAACTGCTCCAGCTCCTTCAAGTTGGATGGTTTGCGCTTGTGAACAGTAATCTTTAAGTCTGACCACAGATTTTCTATTGGATTGAGGTCTGGGCTTTGACTAGTCCATTCAAACACATTTACATGTTTCCCCTTAAACCACTCAAGTGTTGCTTTAGCAGTGTGTTTGGGGTCATTGTCCTGCTGGAAGGTGAACCTCCATCCTAGCCTCAAATCACACACAGAGTGGTACAGGTTTTGCTCAAGAATATCCTTGTATTTAGCACCATCCATCTTTCCCTCAGCTCTGACCAGTTTCCCAGTCCCGACTGCTGAAAAACATTCCCACAGTATGATGCTGCCACCACCTTGTTTTACTGTGGGGAAGGTGTTCTTTGGGTGATGTGATTTTTTGGATTTGCGCCAGACATAGTATTTTCTTTGATGGCCAAAAAGTTACATTTTAGTCTCATCAGACCAGAGCACCTTCCTCCATACATTTTGGGAGTCTCCCACATGCCTTTTCGCAAACTCAAAGCGTGCCATTTTTTGGGCTAAAAGTAATGGCTTTATTCTGGCCAATCTGCCATAAAGCCCAACTCTATGGAGCGTACGGCTTATTATCGTCCTATGTACAGATACTCCAGTCTCTGCTGTGGATATCTGCAGCTCCACCAGGGTTACCTTAGGTCTCTTGCTGCGTCTCTGAATAATGCCCTCCTTGCCCGGTCCGTGAGTTTTGGTGTGTGGCCTTCTCTTGGCAGGTTTGTTGTTGTGAAATATTCTTTCCATTTGGTTATGATAGATTTGATGGTGCTCCTAGGGATCATCAAAGATTTGGATATTTTTTTATAACCTAACCCTGACTTGTACTTCTCAACAACATTGTCCCTTACTTGTTTGGAGAGTTCCTTGGTCTTCTTGGCAGTGTTTGGTTAGTGGTGCCGCTGTGTTGCTTAGGTGTTGCAGCCTCTGGGGCCTTTCAAAAAGGTGTGTATATGTAATGACAGATCATGTGACACTTGGATTGCACACAGGTGGATATCATGTCACTAATTATGTGACTTCTGAAGGTAATTGGTCGCACCAGAGCTTTTTATGGGATTCATAACAAAGGGGGCGAATACATACGCACATGCCAATTATCATTTTATTATTTCTGAAAAATAGTTTTATGTATATATTTTTCTACTTTTACTTCACCAACTTAGACTATTGTGTTCTGATCCATCACATATAATTCAGAATTAAAAAACATTGAACTAAAGGCTGTAATGTAACAAAATGGGTAAAAAGCCAAGGGGGATGAATACTTTTACAAGGCACTGTCTGTCTATCTATCTATCTATCTATCTATCTATCTATCTATCTATCTATCTATCTATCTATCCAGGTGTGCTCATAAATTTACATACCATGGCAGAATTTATGATTTCTTGGCCATTTTTCAGAGAATGTGAATGATAACACAAACATTTTTCACTCATGGTTTGGCTGAAGCCATTTATTATCAATCAAATGTGTTTACTCTCTGAGGATCTGAAAAAAGAAGAATTGTTGCTCTACATAAAGATGGCCTAGGCTATAAGAAGATTGCCAAGACCCTGAAACTTAGCTGCAGCAAAGTGGCCAAGACCATACAGCGGTTTAACGGGACAGGTTCCACTCAGAACAGGCCTCTCTATGGTCAACCAAAGAGGTTGAGTGCACGTGCTCATCGTCATATCCAGAGGCTGTCTTTGGGAAATAGAGGTATGAGTGCTGCCAGCCTTGCTGCAGAGGTTGAAAGGGTGGGGGGTCAGCCTGTCAGTACTCAGATCATACACTGCACACTGCATCAAATTGGTCTGCATGGCTGTCATCCCAGAAGGAAGCCTCTTCTAAAGATGATGCACAAGAAAGCCTGCAAACAGTTTGCTGAAGACAAGCAGACTAATGACATGGATTACTGGAAACATGTCCTGTGGTCTGATGAGACCAAGATAAATGTATTTGGCTCACATGATGTCAAGCGTGTGGCGGCAACCAGATGAGGAGTACAAAGACAAGTGTGTCTTGCCTACAGTCAAGCATGGTGGTGGGAGTGTCATGGTCTGGGACTGCATGAGTGCTGCCGACACTGGGGAGCTACAGTTCATTGAGGGAACCATGAATGCCAACATGTACTGTGACATTCTGAAGCAGAGCATGATCCCCTCATTTTGGAGACTGGACCGCAGGGCAGTATTCCAACATGATAACAACCCCAAATGCACCTCCAAGATGATCACTGCCTTGCTAAAGAAGCTAGGGGTAAAGCTGATGGATTGGCCAAGCCAGTGCCAGAAAATAATGGTAGCCACAAATAATTGACACTTTGGGCCCAATTTGGACATTTTAACTTAGGGGGTGTACTCAATTTTGTTGCCAGAGGTTTAAAAATTGGCTGTGTCTTGATTTATTTTGAGCAGACAGCAGATTTACACTGTTATATAAGCTGTATACTCACTACTTTACATTATAGCAAAGTGTCATTTCTTCAGCGTTGTCACATAAAATGATATAATAAAATATTTTCAAAAATGTGAGGCGTGTACTCACTTTTGTGAGATACTGTAAATATATATATATATATATATAAAAAATATAGCTTTTTTTCTGAACGCCCAAAATTTGCATTCAAAGAGGTAGATCCACATACAAATACATTGGCGCAGCGCATGTGAGATACGCTACGCCGCTGTAACTTACATTAGGCCGGTTCGAATCCCCAAAGAATTTGCGCCGTAAGTTACGGCGGGGTAGTGTATCTCGGCGATTAGGGGGCGTGTTTCATTTAAATGAAGCGCGTCCCCGCGACGAATGAACTGCGCATGCTCCGTTTCTAAATTTCCCGCCGTGCATTGCGATAAATGACGTCGCAACAACGTAATTTTTTTAACTTAGACGTGAATTACGTCCATCCCGATTCACGGACGACTTACGCAAAACAAAACAAAACAAAAAAAATGCTACACTGGAAAGCGCTAATAAACGTTATTGCAAAAATGCTAAAAAACTTTGAAAGGCTCCCTGCAAAGCTACTGCTGTTTTTTTAGAGCTTTTTTTAGCTTCTGTGTGCATTGAGCCTTATTCTTGCTGCAGCTACTGGCCCTTTAAGAGGGTCTTAAGGGTAGGGGACTGAGGTGGGCATCCTAATCATGTGACACCTGTGATTGCCTGTCACAGATCCTACATGATCAGGAGCTCCTGATCGTAACAATGACCCGGAGATGTCCATGACAGCTCAGTCAATGCGCCGGGAACACGCAGTAAGCACAAGCTCATAGGATGCATTAAGGTGAAAAAACACAAGGGTTTACAACCCCTTTAAGTGAGTAGAAATATCTAAAGTAAAAGGGACTGCTCCTCTTAGACAGTTGTCAGCAGAACAGGTGCCACTGATGGAAGAATGCCCCTGTATTTTAGTTTCAGTAAAAACTGTAATAATTTGCATTTCCCATAATCTTCTTTCCCAGTTACAGTGATTACCAGGACAAATAAAGAGGGCAAATCTACCCAGTGGGGACAGCAATAAAAACTTGTCAATGCATCTGACCCTTTCCCTTACCTATAGAAACACTCCCATTCACTAATGCCTCGTACGGTACACACGATCCGATTATCAGAAGATAAAAATCGCTTTTGGGTTGATTGTTCGAAAATGTGATCGTTATTACACAGCTTTCGACAGCCAATCACAACATTCCATCCAACAAAATCTGAATGGACAAACACGAAAACTTTGTTCAGACGACAGCCCATAGTACGACAATCATTTAATCAGTACAGTATGCGTCCGCTAAAAATCGATAGGCGAAGACCATACATGATCGGAAACACAAAAATTTACCAGAAGGGCACAGGGGTCACACGTATTTGACATCATTTTAGATACGTAGCTACCCACACCGGAAAGTTTTTCCAGAATCGTGCGACAAAAATCTTACTTTTCGTAGAGCACATTTTGCACTGTTGTATTCGATATTAGTTTTATGCAGCAAAATGCGAACGATACGCCGTATGATAATCGGATCGTGTGTACGAGGCATAAGGGTTCATGTTCCACTCTTTTACTAAATTACTGTATATACTCGAGTATAAGCCAAGTTTTTCAGCATTTTTTTTGTGCTGAAAATCCCCCTCTCGGCTTTTACTCGAGTCCTCCTCTGCAACCCAATCCCCCCACACTGTGATACATTCAGTGTCATCAGCGGCCATGCAGTTTAACCAAGCGCCGCCTCCTCCTCGTCCGTGATAGGCTAAACACTGACTCACTACTGGGAAACGTTGAGTCAATGTTCCGTCACGGAGGAGGAGTTTGGTTACACTGCATGGCCGCCGATGACACTAAATGTATCACAGCGCCGGGAGATAAGAAGACTGCAGATGGGCATATATATTGTGAGTTAATATAGCGCGTGTTAGAGCACAGTGCTGGCCCTAACAAATTTATTTTAAAGTGGAGGTTCACCCAAATAACATCTATATAAGACCAACTTCTTTATACTTCTAACATGTACAGTTTTTAGGCTGTACATATCTTATTATCGCTATTTTCAATCTGGCTTCTGGGTACTCACTCCCGCAGGAGTAGGCGTTTCTATGCTGTGCCGCAATGTAATCTGGGAGTTCGCCCAGATGATTGATGTCCTTTAGAAAAAGTTCCCCCCGGCGGATAAGGCCCCGCCCCCGTATTGCGTAGGCACGTCACGAGAGTCACAGAGTTTCCAAAAGTAGCCGAACATGTAGAGCCGTGAGTTAGCTCTAGGAGCCGTGTAGAGCTGACTGCGCAGGCACCGTATAGACTGATGAAAGTCTGCTTCATCGGATATCTGATAAAAAAAAAAACATTGGTCCGTTTTCATCGGATAAGCCGATCGTGTGTACGTGGCATAACAGTAGCTGCTGCATTCTCACCCTAGATTATACTTGAGTCAATCCATTTCCCCATTTATTTTGTGGTAAAAGTAGGTGCCTCGGCTTATATTCGGCTGGCTTATACTCGAGTATATACGGTAACCCCACTAATTATTTCTTGCTCTAAAAATGAATGGACAGAATTTATTTTCACATGGGCTAAAATTTCTGCAGAAATTAGTGAAGAATTATATACTGTATTTATTGGCGCATAACACTCACTTTTTTACCCTGAAAATAGAGGGTAAACTGTGCCTGGGTGTTATACGCAGGGGCTGTGGAAAGTTTTTTTCCTAAAACTTCCCTCTTAAAGTTAGGGTGCCTGTTATACGCCTGTGCGTGTCATACGCCGATAAATACGGTACTTGCTGTGTGTATTTTGAGGTTTGTATATTCCTAAACCTTTTATCAACAGTATATCAAACCTGTTTTTACAAATATGGGCAATGCCTATAGGTTCTTGGTAGATTGTCCTCTACTACATATAGAAAATAGGTAATATAATAAATCAGCATTGTCTACTAAAGTTCATTCTAAACATTTCCCGGAATTAAAACCTTTCTGTTCTTTACTCTCTTAATCTCCACTTCTTTCAATTACATTTTCCTTTCTCTTAGTCACCACAGGGGTTTCCATTAAAGTGAGACACTGTATAGAGCAAGACATTAATCCCACGAGTCAGAGTTTCTGTGTTGAAAACTCTTGTACTGTGAACCCTATGACTCTGTCTGTCACTACTGATCTACCTTGTCCTCATGAGCTTTTGTATTAATTAATTGCTTTCTTTCTTTCTATTTCATGTTGATTTTCATTCCTCATCCTACAGCACCTGGCCCTTATACCTATGGTGTCACTCCTGTCTCAGTGACATTCATCGCTCTCCCAGCCCCCTCCCTGGAGTAGAGAACTCTGTGCAGCTGGAGTAGCTGTGGGAGAGAGGGGGTGGATATAAAGTATTCCTTTGTTATCCGGGCGGATGGTGGTTAGTTATATAGAAGATGTTCCCTCTTATGGGAGCAGGAAGAGGACACAGATAGAGCAGATGGCGAGCAAGGGACCTGCTCAATGAAGAGAGGGTGGGAACATGGAGATTAACAATTCCAGTTCTGGCAGATGTTAAAGTGACTTTATGCTGAGTAATGGGATGCCTGTTAATAAAAAGAGGCATGCTGCAAATAAATGTAAGATAACAATAGATGAAACAAAAAAACAAAAAACAAACACAAGTACGTTTTTGGACTTAAATTGTAAAATTAAGTCAAAAGTGAAAATGTAACAAATAACATAACATAATAAATAATAAAAACATTTCTGTTGTAAGGATATTATTTAAGTGTATGTATACAGTATATTCAAAACTGTTTTGGGTAAAGTGGAAAAGTGTTAATATGAGTCAGTTTGTTTTCTGCTGTTTTTGTATGATTGGGAAAAGTAAATTTTACTTCCTATTCTAGAGATGCAAGGAAGTTAGAGGTAATCTCCCAAAATGAGGGCAATGTTCCCGGAATATGTGTCCCCATTGGAACATTTCCTCTCTCTTTTGGGAGCAACTCTAAAATGTTTAATTTTATTTATTTATTTCTATTTGACAATGGTCATGAGTACAACACGATGGGCGGACTTTGCCAATGGGGACACAGACACCAATAAAAAAGACACAGGGGCAGATCCACATACATACGCTGCGCCCGGCACAGATGTCAAATACGCTACACCGCTGTAACTTACTTTGAGTTGGTTTGATTGCTCAACGAATTTGCGCCGTAAGTTACGGCGGCGTAGTGTATCTCTCGCGGCATAATTCAAATTTGGCGGGTAGGGGGCGTGTTTCATTTAAATGAAGCGCGTCCCCGCGCCGAACGAACTGCGCATGCGCCGTCCCTAAAATTTCCCGGCGTGCTTTGCTCTAAATGACGTCGCAAGGTTTTGACGTGGACGTAAATTACGTCCAGCCCCATTCACGGACGACTTACGCAAACAACGTAAAACTTTCAAAATTAGACGCGGGAACGATGGCCATACTTAACATTGAGTACGCCACCATATAGTAGCTTTAACTATACGCCGGAAAAAGCCGAACGGAAATGACGTAAAAAAATGCGACGGCCGGTCGTACGTTCGTGGATCGTCGCTAATTTGCATACTCGACGCGGATCACGACGGGAACGCCACCTAGCGGAAGCCGAAAAATTGCATCTAAGACCCGACGGCATACGAAGACGTACGCCTGTCGGATCTAACACAGATGCCGTTGTATCTTGTTTTGTGGATACCAAAACAAAGATATGACGCTCAAAATTTGAAATTATGCAGCGTATCAAGAGATACGCCGGCGTAATTTCTTTGAGGATCTGCCCCAATGGCTCTAATCCTTCAATGCTATCTAAAACTAAAAAATGGGCTTAGATAGAGATACACTTTAATGACTGTAGACAGTTGTATTCAAATAAAGCAAATAAGCTGTATTCACATCTAAGTGGTACACTAGTGGTAAAATGCAGATAAGTAATGTTGGTTTCCCTGGTACAGGAAGTCTATGGGGCACCATGCAAGAATGAGATGATAAAAGTGGCTTCATGGTTAATATATATATATATATATATATATATATATATATATATATATATATATATATATATATATATATATATATATATTGTATATATGCAGGATGTATCCTTCAGATTGTACGTTTTCACAACCTTCTTGTGTCTTTGTCTTGATTGGATTGTAACTACTATCTCCCTTTATTTTGTAAAGTGCTTCACAAATTGTTGGCGCTATCTATATAAATCCTGTATACTTATATTAATAAATATACATGGATATATGCTTTTTTTTTACAGTTTTTTTATACCTTTCTCAATGCAAGTTTTCAAATCAAACTTTTAAAGATTTTTAGAGAAAAACAGATCAAACTTCTTAGTGGAGTACAGCAAAGTGAAGAGAAAAATAATTATTGGCAATTAAGTTTATGCCCAGACAGCCATGTTGTTTTATTAAGTTTTGCGTTCATTGGTGTTTTTCAGTCTTTCTGACAATCACTCAATCACTTCATACACTATTCCAATACATAAACTGTACATGAATGTCAAGATCTTTAGGTTCTGCCCTTATTAAATTAAAATTGGAAGCCTATGGACATTATCCATCAGTTTTTCATCATGGGGGAATTTTCTTGAGCAAGTAGCATGGGGATTGCCACTTCTATGCACTTCAAAAGATATTCTATTCTGGAAAGTATTTGTACTGTTTTTATATATATATTTTTAGCAACTTAATAAAATATATGTTTTATACAATAAAGTTTGAATTGTCTTAAACATCCCACCAATTGAGGATATGCTTTGTGACCATGCCTATGTTTACTTTGCTGCTGTAATTAGAACCTATATTAGAACCTCTCATTTTAACTGGATGCTGCGCAATGAGTTTTCTTTCTCTCATTGTCATACTGCATGATTGGTTCCTGTGGACACCTTGAGGCTGGGTTCAACTTCACACTATTGCAAATTAGTTGCAGGTTCGCAATAACAGGAGATTTTGACTGGCTCTATAAGGAGATGGTTCACATATCTCCACTGCAGCTCGGATGTGGAGTTTGCACATGAGCCCTGTTCGTCTTTTGGTCCATTTCTGGTCCAAATTCAGCCAAAAATTCAGGCTGAAATCAGACCTGAAATGGTAAACGGGGACACACTAGACCCCGCTGTGAGCCGCATGTGAAGATAGTGTGAACCCGGCCTTAGGGTTCATTTCTCTGGCGGTTTTCATCATCGGGTCCCATATTAAAGCGGAGTTCCACCCAGAAATGGAACTTCCACTTTTCCGGTACCTCCCCCCTCTAGTGTCACATTTGGCACCTTTCAGGGAGGAGGTGGGAGCAAATACCTGTATAATACTTCCGCTGTGATCTACGCCATGTCTGGCCCCTCCTTAATCCCCCCCTGCTGTCTTCTTGGAGACACACAGGTCCCAGAAGACAGCAGGGACCAGTGGGGACTTGCAAAGCAACTCATGCATCAGAAGTAGGGAACCAGGCTGTGAAGCTGCCAGGCTTCACTTCCTGATTCCCTTACTGAAATGCCGGCGCCTGCACCCAGGAGCTGAGGGACAGATCGGCTTCGGGTGAAGACATTGCGGGCATCCTAAACAGGTAAGTGTCCTAATATTGAAAGTCATCAGCTGCAGTATTTGTAGATGCTGACTGTAATGTTTATTTTTTCTGGTGGCACTCCGCTTTAAGACTGGATTGACTGATATAGCCTGCACCCAGTGTGAGGAGTAATAAAGCTCACAGATGTGAATATGGACTTGGAAAGGTCTATTGACCTGGTAAGCGGATATTTTTTTATATTTTTTTTTTCCCAAAGGTTTTATTTAAGAACGCACAGATACAATCGTAGCATAGGCATCCAATAAACAGGGGTAAGTGCGGGCGCAGCCGGCAAAAAAAAAAAAAAAAAAGTACATCTATAGCCAGATCAAATTTTTGGGCGTAGCCGCCACATAAATCTTATAGCGATGTGCCATACACGGCCCAAACGGGGCAAATGGGAACGGCAAAATGGGATCTTAGGATAAGCGAGAACTCAAAACCTTGTATAGGTGCGCCTATCAGCGTGATGAAGCAACTAAAGCAACAATGTAACTAAAGAAACCTAATTTTCAAATACTACCAGGGCTGACCTCAACAGGGACTAGCCTCAGCTAAAGAGAGAGAAGTCTAGTCCAGGTCGTACACTCGTGTCATCTACCTTACTAAGAGGGGGGGGGGGAAGGGAAATGCGGGCGAGGGAGGGGAGCCTGCCACAGCTCTATAGGGTCATGGCCAATATGAAATCATAGTTTGCACCGTTGGTCAAGCGGATATTCTTGCCCTATCTTTCTGAGCACTGGGTGGCACACTGAATAAGAATTGGAGGACATTGCACCCTTTTCATATCACACTATGGCTTTTTGGCGTCTTTATATACTAATTAATTTTAGTGTTATGTCAATTTGTCTCATCAAGTTATGGTAATTATTATTCACGATTATTATTGCACTATATTTGTTTAACAGCGCCACATTTTTATTTTATATTTATACTTTAAAACGAGTTTGGTGTCTTTGACAGATGCAGTATTATCGTCTCTGTTGGGTCTTTAGCCTTGTTTTTATTATAAAACTTTCCAGGCCTTATCCTTTGAACACAAATCCCCCTCCCCCAATGTTGTATCAGTAGTATACAATAGAAGAGATTATTTATACAAACAACATACTATATATCATTCTTGTACCCTGCATCCCAGTAATGTCATTCAATTTATCAGTAAAACTCAGCAAAATGTAATTTTCTTTTGCCCTGTTTTGTTGAATAATAAATCCAGAGCTGATTTAGCCCAAGTGTGGGGGATTAAGGGTTAATACTAATCCTGCTCATGTTATTGTTTGCTGACCCATTTAGACCTCCATCTGCTGTGGATTGGAGTGCATCGGGAGGTGAGATACATAACTGTGACTGTGATGGGTACTCCACACAGGCATGTCGAAACTCAGACCATGTTATGATTTGAATGTAATTAAAACTCATCATAAAGGACCACAATCACAAACAATATTGTATTCAGAAAACTGTATGTGATTCATAATTGTAATGCGTGCAATCAGTATATGAATTACATTACATGTATTAGCTTCCCGCAGTTTCCAGAATATATATTAATTTTACTAAGCACGTTGGGCTTCACTTAAAATGTGATCGTTGTATATGATATTGCACCTTTTAAAACAAAATGTCAATGTTGTTTGCGCCTACATCAGATTTTAATTGAAATCACTCTTGCCTCTACACATTAACAAGGTGGGGGGACCATTTTCTCTACAAAGCAATGCATGTAATAATTAACAAAGCAAAAATGAGAGTGTCAAAAATGGCCCCTTGTTATTTCCTGAAGGACCCAGACTATGGAACGCTCTACCAACCAACATCCGATTGGAGGTAAACCACCTGGCCTTCAGGAGAAAGATCAAGACCCATCTCTTCTGAGGGCCCAGGGAATGGGTACCAAGCGCCCAGAGACGATTCAGTTCGCATGTGTTGCGCTATATAAGTTTCTCACTCACTCACTCATAAGCCTGGTACACACAATCGGATTTTCAGCGGACAAAGCATAGGACTTTTGTCCGAAGGGAGTTGCCCGTGAACTTGTCTTGCATACAAGCGACAACGAATTGTCGGCCAACAAACACAAAACTACGTGGTTTTCCAGCTCTTTAGCGCCACCCTTTGGGCAACTTCTGCTAATTTTGTGTTATGGTGAGCATTGCTTCTGAGCATGCGTGTTTGTACTTTGGAGTTTTGTCCAAAGGACTTGTGTACACACGATCAGATAACCCGACAACACAAATTTGTTGGCGGACAATTTTAAAGCATGCTATCCCACATTTGTCCACGGATAATCCGACAATTGTCCGATGGAGCATACAAACGGTTGGATATTCCGACAACAGCCTGTCATCACACAATTCCCGTCGGATAATTGGATCGTGTGTACAACGCTTTAGACTTTGCAGCAGTAATCCACCCAACATCACTACTACCTGCAGCTTGATGGAGACAGGTTTAAATGCAAATGGAAACATTTGCTGCGTTCAATCCATGTGACTTTTTATCCCAGACAATCTTGGTGCAAGTATCTGCAGATGATTGCATGTACTGTATGGCTTGATCCCACCTGTGATTAAACACAGATTCTGTAGACCGTTAAACAGTTTTTATTAAAACATTTTTATTATGTATCTTCAGGATTGATCTTATAAAATGAATGTAGAAAAAAAAAATGGAAATCTCGTAAAAATGGCGCCAGATGTGGGTTATTTTGATAACCTCTGTTATTGAGGCCAAACTAAACATAATATTCAGAATTCAGTACCCCAGTCTTGCCCTACAGTGTATATTAGAGCCACAGGTATAAGTCTCATTAGTTAAAAAGCACAGGGAGTACCAGATGAGTTAACCTCTACCAAAGTATCATAATATCTACTAAAACATTTTTTTAAATATCTCTTGTGGTTCACAGGTGCGCGCTTACTTTTGCTCTCCTGTGACCCATACTCAGCTGATAGCAAGCTATTGCCCAGTATCAGCTGACAAGATAGAGTCACTCCAGGCTTGAAAACGATCCAGACAATTTTGTCGGGATCCATCCAGCTGACTGACTGATAGCTGTCTTTGCCTCTCAGCGTACAGCAGAGATCCAAAGCCAGCTGCACCCATCCCCTCCCCTATCCAGTGTTCCAGTAAGCACTTGAGGGGCAAAGCAGAGAGCGATGACTGACGATCACCGCTCTCCACTTCAAACAGACCAAGAACTGAGCAATCTGCGGTCATGTGGTCGCTTAGAGCTGATGTAGGACAACTGCAGCATCACACCAAAGCTGCACCACAGTGGTGAGTGTGGATTTTCTTTTACAAACACATACTTCTTTTTTAGGCTGGGTTCACACCAGGGGGTCCTGTATGTCCCTGTTCACCATTTCAGCCAGCCTTAAGGTCAGCATACAGAAAGTTGAACTCCAGGCTTGAAAAAAACAAAAAAACAAAACAAATGCAGCTTCCTTCAATATACTGCATGGCAGTTCTCATGCCTTGTACACACGTACGGGATTCCCGGCGGTAAAAAGTCTGCCGGGAATCCCGAGGGGAAAACCAAGAACCTGCTCGGTAAGTTTTTCCCCTAACACATGAGAGGTTTTCCCGACAGGAAAACTGCGATGGAGCTTTGGTCGGGAATCTCGGCCATGTGTATGCTCCATCGCAGTTTTTCACATAGGAAAACCGGTCGGAAAAAAAGAGCGAGTTGGTTCTCTTTTTTTTCTGGCAGTTTTCCTGTCGGGAAAACTGCGATGGAGCATACACACGGGCCGGTTTTCATGGCCAAAAGCTCTCATGGCAGTTTTCCAGATGGGCATAAGAGTGTAACAAGATGGACAGCACTATGAGCCAATAAGGTTTACCTGTTGTGCACAAGTGCCAATGGGACACAATCTGACAGGAGGAGACAACAGTGAGCTGCTCCTGTTGCTTCTCTATTGACCTATGAGCAGACTGCAATGGGTGTTCTCAACCGAACTATAATGCTGAAATGTATAATGAGGATCTTGGTTGAGCTTTCTGGCATGAGTGACTAGTACAGAAGACAGGCTGAACAGATTTACAAATCTTTTACCGCATATAACTGTTTCCATATATGTATTTTAAGTGTGTATTTAAAAGCTAGCCTGCCATTCAGCTATAATGGTTTTCAGACATTAAAAGAAAAGTCCTTAAATCAACTTACATGAACTATTCTGCTACCAACCCCTAGTAATATAATGACCAGTGTGAATCCGTGTACAGATATTGTCAAAACAAAAATTAAATATTTAGTTCCCCCTGCTGTGCTTTTTAGTACCACATTTTATACACTTTTTTCCATTTATTTGATCATTCCAGAATTCCAGGTGCTCTTCATAACTGTTTTTTTTAATGGCAGCTCATTAATGCACCTCTACTTCCTTGTGCTGTAAAACCCTTTTATCTGGTGAACTGAAAAAACTCAACCTTTGCTAAATAGCGATGTGTGTATTTATGTAACTTTAATGGAATTGCTGTTCTCGGTCTATTCAATTACATTTCAATTGAACTGGTAAGAGATGTGATGCATGCTGACTTAGCAGATTGTGCAGCAGGATAAATCAAAGCACCATGGTACAATGTCATTGCTCTGCCATCTTCATCTCGGAGTTCCATAAAAACGTAAAGAGTAAGTCCACATTTGTTGAGAAAAAAACATTTCCTTCCGGGTGATCTATGAACAAGGATTTTACCAAACGTTATTGCATATTCCAACTTTTTGTTATTCTGTAGAAATAGCTGTTTGTCTGTGTCCATGTGCGAAGTGAATGTGAATGGGAGTAACTTTATAATTATCAATCAGCTGCTGCACATGCAAGATTCTAACGAGGAAAGTTTCAGGGTGTACATCCCTTTAGATGTGATTTCCTTTTGGGAGTATCTCATCTAAAATTACATTTATGTTGCAGAAGATGCCCAAAATCTGACTTGCATCTTAGTGCAGACTTCTGGGAAAATAAGGCAAGCACCCAAGCAGGAAATTACATTTCTGGGGAATGTTCTATACACCATCTGTGTGCCCCCAGGTTAGAGAATACATGGAAGGGAGAGGAAAAGAGGAGGAGGAACAAAGAAAAAGGGAGAGAAAGAATAAGAGAAAGAACAAGAAAGACGGCTAGAGAGAGAGAGATGGGGAAAAAAACAAGAAATTAGGATAGAAAGAGATAAAAGGGAAAGAAAGGAGAACAAAGAGAAAGAGTGGTACATCCTAAAATGTACCATAAGGGGTTTTAGATACTGTATGAGTGGAAGGGACTCAGAAAGTGTTAAATGTCTGTGGGTTAGGGGCACAAATTACTTGTCTTGCCTTGGGTGCTGACAACACACACTAAGAAAATAATTTTATTGTTAGGGGTCCCCACAACTTGGGAAATTTTATCAAGGGGTCACGGGACTAGAAGGATGAAAACCATTGATCTTCAATGAATAAAGCTAATAACATCATTACTGCCTTGAAAGACGATACCATTTTTTTTTACAAGACTAAAATATATACTGAATTTGCTGGCGTATAAGACTACCTTTTACACTTAAAAAAAATGGCCAAAAAGCAGGGGGTCGTCTTATACGCCGGGTCAGCTGCTCAGATGTCTGCTGGATGTGCAGTAATACTGTATGTAGCTTTGGCTACATACAGTGTATACCACTTAGCCAATCCCGGTGAGCGATGTATTCAAATGAATACAGAGCCTGCTCGGATTGGAGTAACAACCTCTGCCAATCTGAGCAGGCTACATACAGTAGCCTGCTCGGATTGGCTTTGAGAGTCAGAGAGGCGTGGGCTGATGATGTTACAGCCTCTGCCAATCCAAGTAGGCTTTGTATTCATTAACAGAATACATCACTCGCCATGATTGGCTCCAGCTCCAGCAAGAAGGAAGAAGAATATGGCTCCAGAAGGAAGAAATATGAAGCGTCGGAAGCCTCGGAAGGGGGGTAGTCTTATACGGTGAGTACAGGCCAAAAATCTGTAAAATTAGGGGGTCGTCTTATACGCCCAGTCGCCTTATACACTGGCAAATACGGGTACTTGGGGGAAAAAAAATCAGACTGTGATATGTAAAGTACAGTATTAAAAAACAAATAATCCAACAGAATAGCCAAATAAATAAAAGAAGAATTCTGATTGGTTGTTATAAGTTATTGGCTATTTCTGTTAGCCTTACTGAATAAGCCCATACATGTTCTAGGTACAGGTGCATGCTGATAATTACCAGGTGTATAAAGTGCAGAACTGTCTATTCAGGTTTGCAGACTTCGGCATTAAAAAATGCTGAAAACAATATATAGATTACATCGTTTTCATTCGCTAGAATTTCTGGCAGCTGGCAGATATTCATTGTTGAGTTACCATATGGACTAGGGTGAGCAGGCTGCAAGGGGCCATATGCTACTTGTGTAATTCTATTCCTGTGTTACACTGTGGGTTAGGGTTACAGGCTGCAGGGCTTGGTCTCTTTTCTGGATGTTGCTGTGTTAGGACATGTGGGGTTAACTCTGCAAGCTGGACGGGGAGCTCTGCTTATGCTTTGCACTTTTACTGGAGTAAATTGGCTCACACCTTATGTATGATTTATTCACTGCTGACACCTTGCTTTCCTTTTACAGATGTGATCTTTTATTTTAACGCTGCTTAAGTATGTTGGGAAAATCAGAGTCACTGAAGCACGGCTACCCAGCGCGTTTATGAAAACATTCCTGCTGTTATTCTAGGAATTCATTAGCTCACCTAATATATGTAGAAAAGAAAAAGTAACAAATAGAGAAGAGTAGAGATTCTATCACAAACCTCTTATCTGTAAATCTCTACCTTAAGGCCTTAAATATGCAAGTGGTGCCTGCTATTGCAAAGCCAGCTCTGAGAAAGAAAAGCAAGATCACACTTTAAAGCGGAACTAAACTGTGCCACAAACTGAAAATTATATTTATTTCATTCTAATTTTCAAAGCAAACTCCCTCATCTATCCATGTCTCCATGCTTTATATTTATTTTTTGTAATTACTTTGAAAAATACCCCCCCCCCCTAGCATTTTGAGCAAAAGTAGGTGATTCATGTAGCATTTACGTCCTGTAAATCCATCTGTCTTTAGCTCAGGCATTCAGGCAGGAGGGTGTGCTTACCTGAGAAAGCCCCTCCTCCCTTCATGAGGACACATGGGGTGTATGACATCATTTTGGCCTAGGCCAGAAACCAGGAAACAACGGAGAAAAATGTTTAAAACAAGTGAATGCAATATACCTTCCTATCTATTTACTAATGATAGCAGCATACGGATTACAAATAGTTAATGTTCATTGAGAGAGCCTAATTCAGTGGTTTTGCACAGAGCAGCCCAGATCCTCCACTTCTCAGGTACCTCTTTGGCTGTCCTGGCCCCTCCCTCCTGCCGAGTGATCCAGATTAAGCAGCTTGCTATGGGGGCACCCAAGCCGAGCTGCAGCGCTATGTGTCCAATCAGATACAGAGCCCCAATTCAGCCCCACCCCTCTCTCTCTCCTAATTGGCTAAATGACTTTGATTGGCACCAATGTTGTTTCTCAGCCAATCAGGAGGGAGAGTCACAGAAGTCTGAGGCACTCTTGGACATTGCTGGACAGAGATGGGGCTCAGGTAAGTATTAGGAGGGTGCTGGGGCAGTTGCTGCACACAGAAAGCTTTTTATTTTAATACATAGAATGCATAAAAAACTTCTGCTTTTACAACCCCTTTAAGGATCAACTTTATAATCATGCTACTATACTTCCATTAGCCAGGGCTTCTTTTCACGTAGGCCCCATTCACACCTGAGCGATTTTCTGCTTAAATCTTGTAGCTTTAAAACACTCAACAACCCAAATCCTATTAATTTCAATGACCCCTGTTCACCTATGAGCGTTCTGTCCTCTGAAGCAAAACGCCTGTTGCTCAAAAAAGTACATGAGCTTCTTTTTGGCAGATTACAAGCGTTTTTGGCTCCATAGACTTCTATAGAAATGCCTGATTTGAATGTTTAAGCCGTGGTTCACACTGGTACGATTTGAGATGCGATTTGAGATGTCAAATCGCATCTTAAATCGGTGGCATTTGCCGGCAATTGTTGGCAATGGCACTGTCCTAATCGGTGCGACACCGCATCTGCGGCGCTGCACCGATTTCAAAAAGTAGTTCCTGTACTACTTTTTGCGAAAGAAGTAGTACAGGAAACCTGCACAGATGTCTCTGAAATCGCGGCCGAAATCGGGACTGCCAGCGGGAGTGAAATCGTGCGAGTTCAGCTGAACTTGCATGGCTTCACTCCCGCAGCCCAGTGTAAACCTGGGCTAAAGCGGAGTTCCACCCAAAAGTGGAACTTCCACTCATTGTATTCCTCCCCCCCCCGTGTCACAATTGGCACCTTTCGGGGGGAGGGGGGACAGGATAACTGTCTTTGAGGAGTCCGGGCCATGGCCAGTAACGTCAGCGCGAGGCTCCCTACTCCTCCCTCCCTGGCCACCAGGCCAGTAGGAGAGAGGAGCAGAGCCTCACTCATGAACAGTAAGGTTCCCGGCATGAATTTAAAAGGCTACACTGCCAGTTAACCTTAAAGCGGAGGTCCACCCTAAAGATAAACTTCATATCAATAGGTTCCCTTTAATCTAAAAAAAAAAAAATGTCCAAAAAACATTTTTTACTTGCTTTTAAAGGGCTGCTACTAGGCAGATTTCCTAATCTGCCTAGTTCCTAGTCTGCGGTTCTAGTCCTACTTCCCTTCCTTACTCGGCTGGCCTCCTGGGAAATGAGTGTCATCATTTCCCAGGAGTTTGTGGGCTTTACACTGCCAAAAAATACGAGCGCCGTTTAACTTCGCATGAGTGAGATTGAGAGGTGCATGCTGGGTCTCTTGGGAAAAACAGGAAGAGAAATGAACTGGGCTTCAGATGCCCACATCTATCATGAAAATGGCCACAAGATAGCTGAGAAGACATGATGTAGGTTTTTGAACAGATTCATGAACCGATCGGGAAATATTGATATGTTTAGAAGAATATTCAGTGTAATAATGTTGAGATTGCTTAAAAAAAACAAAAAAAATGTATGGTCGGAGCACCGCGTTAACCGCAATGGCAGCGGCAGCACCCGTCAGCTGATGGAAACACCAGCTGCGGGTGCCGACATCGCTGGACTCCAGGACAGGTGAGTGTCCACTTATTAAAAGCCAGCAGCTGCAGTATGTGTAGCTGCTGGTTTTTAAATTATTATTTTTTGGGCGGAACACCGCTAATAAGCATTTTGTCACTCGTTTTCTGCTCAAACAGCAGCTCTCCACCCCTAATTTCCTTTCTCTCTCCCTTCACCCCTAGTGCTTTCTATTGGCTAAAAAAAATGCCTGAAATTGTAACACACTTGTAAAAAGCTGCAAAAACCCTTAAAAAAGCCACCCGGAAAAACACCAGTAAATTGCTACGCTTAGGTGTGAATGGAGCCTGAGGCTCAAGAGGTGTTCATAATTCACACCAAAACTCTTGTAATATGCAATAATCACTACCCATAATGTATGTGGCCTCATTTAAATTTTATATAAAAAATAATAATGAACTTCTCTTATTTAGTCTTTTAAATATGCCATTGAAAGAGTTGCATTATATTGCTTTAATAACTGCAAACAATGCCTGATAATCCTGCCAAACCTCCCGATAATTAGGTGTCAGTCTGCAGGAGTTTGCATTCCTAGGCATGCAGACTGCCTAGGTAATGTCCATACTAGATGGTGCTGGATGTCTTCCAGCTCACAGTGTGCAGGGAAATCAGAGTTATGCCTAGTCCACAAGATCGGTTTTCCTGACGATCAAAAGACCGCTGGGAAAACCAAGGGGAAAACCGGAAGCGGCTCTGTCCCTTTTTTCCTGTACACACAGCCAATTTTCCCGACAGAAAAACTGCCAGGAGAACTTTGGTCGGAAAAAAAACGGCCGTGTGTATGCTCCCTCGCAGTGTTTCCCATAGGAAAACTGCGGGGGAAAAACGTGAGAAAAAGGTGAACATGTTCTCAAAATTTAACCTGCAGTTTTCCTTTCGGGAAAACTGCTAAGGAGCATACACACGTCCGGTTTTCCTGGCCAAAGGAAAACACGGCAGTTTTCCAGAAGGGAAAAACGATTGTGTGTACTAGGCATAAGGGCCCGTACACACGATCAGATTTTCTGACGGGAATTGTGTGATGACAGGCAGGAAAATCTGACTGTTTGTACGCTCCATCCGACAATTGTTGTTGGATTTTCCGCCAACAATTTGTTGGATAGCATGTTTTAAAATTTTTCACCAACAAATGTGTGTTGTCGGATTATCCGATCGTGTATACAGAACTCCAAAGTACAAACACGCATGTTCGTAAGCAATGCTAACCATAACACAACATTAGCAGAAGTGTTTGTTGGCTGACAATTATTTGCCATTTGTATGCAATACAAGTTCCTGGCCAACGCCCTTTGGACAAAAGTCCTACGCTGTGTCCGATTAAAATCCGATCGTGTGTACGAGGCTTAAAGTGGAAGTAAACCCCTCAATTTCATAGTTACAAAAAAACAGTTAACATTCCCGGCATGCCGGAAATGCTAGCTGTCACATTTGCTTGTTCTCTCAACCAAACTGTCAAACCATCCAATGGCTGGTTTCATAACAGGTCACATGTACAGCATCATGGCAGTTGCAGATTAAACAGAGGTCAAGATGGCCGCTTCCTTGGCTGAAAACGATAGGAGGGTCTACTTCCACTTTAAGCAATTTCAGTACTGAAGAGGGATCTATACAACAGTGCAAGACTGGAGGTAAGGCAGGGGTTCAGCTTCATAACTTTATTCTTGGGAGTTTAGACACACTTTAATAACATTCATAGTTTATTATGTGAAAGTTTCTCAACTTTGAAAGATTTGCAATATTTCACATTGTATTAGTCCAACATGGCAATACAAAATACAACAGGCAACAAGCCGCAACGGGGATGTGAATGAGAGTTCAATGTACTAATAATTGTCATTTAACTGAACACTAATGAGCAGTACACAAGGAGGAGGCTCAGCGCATTCAATGTGGAATATGGCTTGTCTAACACCTTTAGGTTGTTGGTGACTTTCCAGCAGCATAATGAGGTCTTCTACACTGTTTACAGAATTTGTCACTAATCAGCTTGGGAAAAGGAAGAAGTAAATGAAAGCAATACTTTGTATGTTCTGTAATATGATTTTGTATTTTTTTGGGGGGGGGGGGGATTTTGTAGAAACCATAGCAAATCTATTAAATCTATCTTAAATTATGCAACAACAACTAAAGCAGGAGAGCTGAGCATGCATGACTGATCACATTACTGCAGCTCTACTTCATGCTGCTAAGTCAAACTGTAGCTTTAACAAGGAGCACAAACACTAAGAGGATTTCACCGGAGAAGCAAACGACAATTGTCCTAATGTTCTGCTGAAATTGGATACCAGAAACAATAAGAGCCCACAGCTAGTAGCAAAATGACTGCAGCCCAGATGGCCCTGCCTAGGGGAATATACAAACTGCAACCCACTTGTCTCTCTCTGTCTCCAAAACTCTTATGTTTTTCAGTCTGTGCGTGTTTTGTATAGTCTTACACTTGTGAGCTCCTTGCCCACAAACAGACGAATGTTGACATACATAAAGATTTTATGTAGGCTGATATAAAAAGCACAGTTGTGTTTTCATGAAATAAAGAATAAAAATGTATTTTCAAATGCAACAAGTGTAAATGTCTGCATTTATGTGATATTAACTGTAATCTGTACAGAATGGACTCAGACTGAGAGAGGGAGGGTAAGCAGTAGTAACCAATCAAGCTGTGCTGTAATGCACATGTGCTAATAGGAGAAGAATATAAAAGGAAGGGGGTGCCTGTCATAGGCCTCCCTTTCTAGATGGGATCACTGCGGCAGTATTGGTTATTAGGTAGTTTAATGGAGCTGCTGTATAGTGAGTTAAGCTGGCTGGGGTCAGGCAGCGGTCAGGGGGTTATACAAAGGACAGGGAATAGGACAGCAGTGGTAAATTAGTAGTTAACTGAGGCAGGTTTGATTTATTTCAGGTGTGTCAGGTAAGCTCAGGTGGGCTCAGGAGGTAGCCAGCTATTGGGTCAGAAGGGTCAGGTGATACTAGGAAGGTTCTGGAATCAGCCTGGAAGCGTATTTATTGGTCCAGTCTGGCCTGGGTCGGTGCCAGCCTGATTCCAGAACGACAGGAGAAGCTCCCCGTGGGTCCCGCAGCTATTTTTCCCTCAAGATGGATGCATTGCTGAGACAGCTATTGGACAAGGCCGAAGCAGATGGTGGCGAAGCATGGCTGCGACAGTGTCTCTCCCTACCTGGTCCTCGGTTGCTGGAGGATGGCGAAATAGACGATCCGGTCCCGGGTGCCAGCGGTGTATGCAGCCCACAGCGTCTTTCGGGTATGCTGTATTCGGAGGAGGAGTCCGCGGAGCCCTGGTCCACTGATGTCGCGAGAGCGGAAGAAATCTCGTCTGAAGCGACGGTGGGTCGGAGACAGAGCAAGAGGAAGCGCGGGCCGAAGTTGATGGACAGCCCCGCTCCGCCCATGTTGGGTGGCGTGGGGCACGGTGAGCCATTTTTCCCTGACAGGTCCCAGCGCGGTGTCGCTATGCCCGCAGTAGGTGGAAGAGGCCGGGCGGCGCGCGGAGCGGCAGCAGCAGGAGCGGGAGGAGGACCTTCTTCTTGTCAGCAGGGGAAGTCAAGCCAGAAGCACAGCGCGCCGAGGAGCAAGGGGAGAGGAAGAGGGGGAGCAGCAGCAGCCCCACAGCCAGCGTCTCAGCCAGCAGCCAGCCCTATCACTGTGATGTGTTCATCTCCTTCAGCAGCCCCTGGAGCAAACCGTGCTCAGGGGCTGGCAGGTGAGTCCATTACTGGAGCTCAGTTTACTAGCTTGTCTGCTTCATTAGAGCAGCTGATAGCATTGATTAGGGGGCACACAGATCCTCAGCAGGAGGGGTCGGGTGGCTATCCCCCCAACGCAGCAGGGGTCTGGGCAGCAGTTTCTGCAGACACCAAGGCTACACCCCTTTCTCCCCCTATTACTGTACAAATTGCTCCTGATAACATAAATGCTCCTGAAAAGTTGTCAAAAGAATGTATGCCCTGTCTGCTTTCTCCTCTGGGTTTTCACGTCACAAACACGCTGAAGGAAAAAATCTGGAGGGGGGAGTTTATGGATTTAAATCTGATCCTCCCTCCATCCAGGGATTTTTATAAGTATGAGAAGAAGGAGGAGAGAGCAGAAGAGGAGAGGCGCAAACCCATTATTAAGTCCTTTTACAGCTGGTTGCAAGCTTTTATGATTTATTCAAGTATTTTGTGTGAAAAATTCCCAGAGAAAAGTTGTTTGTTATTCCAACATGTTGATATAATATTGGAAGCTTATAGGAGTTTTTCTGGGTTTGCTTGGCTTACGTATGACGAGGCCTTTAGGCAGAAACTGGCGGTGCAACCATCCCTTAGCTGGGGTGCAAAGGATGTTGGTTTGTGGTTAAATTTATTTTTACCACAAAGGCAGCCAATTTCTCGCACTACAAATACAGTTTCTTCAGCAGTGGCAACCCCTTCAGGTTACAAAAAGGGGTTGTGCTTTGCATTTAATGACTCTCAATGCAAATGGTTGAACTCCTGCAAGTTCAAGCACGAGTGTGCTTTTTGCGCAGGGGCTCACCCAGTAGCCAAATGCTTTCGTAAATTGCAGTCTCACCCGAAGGAGGGCTTTTCAAAAAGCAACTTCTCCAGTGATACTGGAAAAAATGCTTCCATGGCTGCAGGCGTACCCAGACAAGCAGAAGGCTCGCTTGTTAACTGAGGGCTTTTCGGTAGGTTTTAGTTTACCAGCTTTTAACGGGTCAGGATGCTGCATAGTGGAGAATCTACAGTCGGTCAGAACCGCACCTCACCTGGTAAAAGCGAAATTGCTAAAAGAGGTAAAAGCTGGAAGGATGGAGGGTCCTTTTGAGCTACCCCCATTTAAAAATTTCAGGATTTCTCCTTTGGGCCTGGTTCCAAAGAAGGAGCCTATGGAGTATAGGTTAATACACCATCTGTCATTCCCGGTGGGTGCTTCCCTTAACGACCAGATTGATGCCACCTTGTCATCAGTATCCTATACCTCATTTGATGCTGCGGTGGATATGATTGGCCGTTTGGGTAAGCATGCGCTGCTAGCCAAGGCAGATATCAAATCTGCTTTTAGGCTTCTTCCTTTAAATCCAATTTGTTTCAATTCATTAGGAATTCATTTCGAGAACCAATTTTATTTTGACAAAAGCTTGCCAATGGGCTGTTCATTATCTTGTTTTTATTTTGAAACCTTTTCAACTTTTTTGGAGTGGGTGGTGAGGGAAGTGTCCGGATCGGCTTGTCTAATCCATTATTTGGATGACTTCTTGTTCTTAGGGCCAGCAGATTCGGACTCCTGTTTGAGGTTATTGGAAGCCTTTCAATTGGTCTGTAAATATTTTGGTATTCCCCTGGCGGAGGGCAAGACAATTCTTCCCACAACCTGTTTAGATTTTTTGGGTATTACACTGGATTCGGTTGCCATGGAGTTTAGACTCCCTGAGGATAAAATTTATGGCCTATCTCAACTTCTTCAGATGTTTATGAGGAAGAGTAAGGTCACGCTACGAGAGATGCAGACATTGCTAGGTCAATTGGCATTTGCCACCCGGGTGTTACCCATGGGCAGAGTTTTCTCTAGGCGACTGTACTCAGCGATTTCGGGCCTGAAGAATCCGTCTGCGCATGTTAGGGTATCAGCAGAAATCAAGAAAGATTTGTTGGTATGGATAAAATTTTTAGAGCATTACAACGGGAAAACGATGTGGCAGCAAGAGTTTGTCCCGGATAGTGATTTCATGTTTCAGACGGACGCAGCCGGGTCGGTGGGCTTCGGGGCAGTATGGGGACCCCATTGGTGCGCAGAATGTTGGCCAGACAGGTGGGTGGTAAATGTTTTTTGTAAAAACATAGTTTTATTAGAACTGTTCCCTGTGGTAGTAGCTTTGGAAATTTGGGGCCCCTTGTTTGCTAACAAAAGGATATTGGTAAGCACAGACAACAAAGGGGTGGCGTTTGCAGTGAACAGCCTGTCATCCAAATCTCAGCTAGTAGTGGTCTTTTTAAGACATTTAGTGTTTCTTTGTTTAAGATGGAATGTATGGATAAAAGCGAGGTATGTTCCGGGAAAAAATAACGAGATCGCCGACTCTCTTTCTCGTCGACAGATGGATCGTTTTTTCAAACTTCTACCAGTGGCAGAGAAGGTTGGGGTGCCCCCCCCCTTTGCATTTATGGGACCTAATCTGATCTGTCAGAACATTAGGAGTTCGGTGGCCCCTTCGACGTGGAGGAATTATGTTTCTTCATGGTTATTATGGGTGTCGTTTCTAAATTCAATACAATTATCTGTGTCTGATCATTCAGAACAGGTAATTCTGTCTTTTTTACACTCATTGATTATGAAAAAATATTCTTGGTCCCACATTAATAAAACCCTATCGGGTATATCCTTTTTTCTTCGACTCTATAATTTACCGGCATGTCATGATTTTTTTTCTGTCAAACGTGTGCTTAAGGGTTACAGAAGAAGTGGGGCTACGCAGGATAATAGGTCACCCATCACTCCGGACATTCTGTCCCGGATTTGTGGGGCAACCTCGTCGATTTGTTTTTCGGGTTACGAATCTATTTTATTTTCTTCCATTTTTTCGTTAGCATTTTTTGGAGCATTCCGTCTATCAGAAATTCTCCCTTCTTCAGGAGCTAAGGGCGCGGGCATCTTAATGTCCGAGGTCATGGTTCTACAGAATGAGTTAAGGGTCTTTGTGAGATCTAGCAAAACCGACCCTTTGGGTATGGGAGCATGGGTCAAGTTAGGCAGATGTCGAGTCAGGAACATTTGCCCAGTATCAGCGCTACAAGCTTACTTAGAAATCCGCCCCCCATTGGCAAAACTTTTGTTCGTTCACGAAAATGGAGCTCCGGTGTCAATGTATAAATTTTCTGCCGTGTTAAGAAAAATCGTTGTGTTTCTTCAGTTGGAGCATTTGAGGATAACTACACACTCATTTAGAATCGGGGCTGCCACAGAAGCAGCAAGGTTGGGGTTGGAGGAAGGTACCATCAAGAAAATTGGGAGATGGAGGTCAAATGCGTACAAAAGTTATATACGCCCGTGTTAATCTGTTATTTTTATTACAGGATATCAGCGCTCTGTTTGGATAATAGGGCACTCTTTTATTTTTTGGGCTCAGAAGCGAGCAGCAGAAAGAGTTTATTTGGAGAATTTAGGTTTGGATCCCTCAATCTTTCGTGTATTTTGGTATGGACGTAGGGGGATGTTATGGGGTGATTTGTTATTTGAGTTGAGTAGGTTATACTCTTTATATTCCGCCCCGGATATTTTAATTATTCACGTTGGAGGGAACGACATCGGGAAAACGAAGACTTTTGAGTTACTGTCAGAAATGAAGGAGACATTCAGGTTTCTGAGACGGTCTTCCCCAAATTCAGTCCTGATATTCTCAGAAATAATACCAAGATTACGTTGGTCAGAGTCAATGGTTTTTAAACCATTGGAAAAAGTACGGAAACGCATCAACAGAGCGATGGAAAAATTCCTCGCTCCAGAGCTGGGGTTTTCCTTTCGCCATTTGGAGTTAGAGGGAGGAGTGCAAGGTTTATATAGGAGTGATGGGGTTCACCTAGCAGAGATCGGTTTGGACATTTTTAACATGGGATTGCAAACATGCATAGAGACGGCCGCGGTCTGGGGGGGGTGGGGACAGAAGGGCGGCAAGTAGCGCCCTTCTGTCGGTTGGGAGATTTAAGTCATGTTGTATGGTTAATGATGGATCAGCCCGAGTCTCAAGTGGCTGGGCTGGGTAAGGTTGGTATTAAAGTGGTTTTCAAAAAATTAAAGTGTTAAACAAAGTTGAATCAACAGTTTTTATTAAACCAGTGGACCAGGCCGTGGCCAATATATTCCAAAAATGTTATTGTTCGTGCGTGTCAGAATGGTCATATATGTTGTGTAATATATGGACTAACATTTAATAAACAAATTATAGGATTTTTCCTGGGTCTTGTGGTCTTTATTTTCTCTATGCATGTTTGGGTGTTTTTTCTCTGGGTCAAAAATTGGTGCATGTGATCCCATATAAAAGGAAGGGGGTGCCTGTCATAGGCCTCCCTTTCTAGATGGGATCACTGCGGCAGTATTGGTTATTAGGTAGTTTAATGGAGCTGCTGTATAGTGAGTTAAGCTGGCTGGGGTCAGGCAGCGGTCAGGGGGTTATACAAAGGACAGGGAATAGGACAGCAGTGGTAAATTAGTAGTTAACTGAGGCAGGTTTGATTTATTTCAGGTGTGTCAGGTAAGCTCAGGTGGGCTCAGGAGGTAGCCAGCTATTGGGTCAGAAGGGTCAGGTGATACTAGGAAGGTTCTGGAATCAGCCTGGAAGCGTATTTATTGGTCCAGTCTGGCCTGGGTCGGTGCCAGCCTGATTCCAGAACGACAGGAGAAGCTCCCCGCCCTACCCCCCCTTTTTTCTTTTTCTTTCCCGTCGCGGCCGGTTCACGTGGTGGCTCACTCTGAGTGTAGTTCCTCGGAGGGGAGATTTAAGTCATGTTGTATGGTTAATGATGGATCAGCCCGAGTCTCAAGTGGCTGGGCTGGGTAAGGTTGGTATTAAAGTGGTTTTCAAAAAATTAAAGTGTTAAACAAAGTTGAATCAACAGTTTTTATTAAACCAGTGGACCAGGCCGTGGCCAATATATTCCAAAAATGTTATTGTTCGTGCGTGTCAGAATGGTCATATATGTTGTGTAATATATGGACTAACATTTAATAAACAAATTATAGGATTTTTCCTGGGTCTTGTGGTCTTTATTTTCTCTATGCATGTTTGGGTGTTTTTTCTCTGGGTCAAAAATTGGTGCATGTGATCCCATCAGCAATATGATTATTCTTAAAGGGGTTTGTTATCTGGGAGACAACCTTAAAAGAGAAGTATGAGCTTTTTATTTCAGAATCATACTTACCTAGGTGGATTAGGCATCGGTCCGACGCTGCATCTGTCCCCCGCTGGCTCTAAGGCTGAGAACCAAGCGATCAAACACCGCCGTTTGCTCGGTTCTCATGGCTCGCTGAACAGAGAGCTGGTGACTCTCAGTCACTGCTGTCTGCTCTGCCCCATCACTGGAGTGCTGGGCTGTGGAGGGGGCAGGAGCGGCCAGCTCAGCCTTTCAGCGGCTCACTGACAGGCTGAGCTGGGTGCCAGTCCAGGCCTGTGGGCGTATCTCGAACCATATGATAGCGAGATTTGCCAAACTTGGACCGGTGTGTTAACGATCTGGTTCCTCCATCGGATAGGTTTCAGAACCAACTGCGCAGACTCCGCACATGCGCAGTAAGAGGCCACGGAAATAGTCGAATGCAACAGCTGACCTTCAGCTGTTAAAGTGGCCATCGACTGCGCGGGGGCAGCAAGGCGCCTGCGCACGCTTGGCGCTCGCTCACGCACAGCGGCCACAGCGGGGCGGAGACAGTTCACACACTACAAGGGGCAGAAAACCCTGGAAAAGGGGGCAGAGCCAAGGAGGGGCCGAGAATCATGTCCTATTCGACAGCGCCTACACGCAGCAAGCCATGGGTCATCATCTTCAATATCACATCCGCCCCTTCCTGCCTCTTTGCTGTATAGAGCGACGGCGTGTATTACCAAGCATCGGCGGCTTGTATTATAAGGCATCGGGAGAGAGCGCATCTACAGCTGACAAACAGCTGTTCCCGCTCGGAGCTTTCCATCGGCCTCAGATTGTGCATGCGCACTGCCCACGGAACTATTTCGATGGCAGGAACCAGCTTGGCAGATCACCGGCTCTGTGACTTCAGCCTGCTGTCTGCTTAAAACAGGTCACAGGAATGAAGAACGATCTGCACTCCTGTGATACACAGGAGAAGTACAGCCAAACAAGCTTTGGCTGTACTTTTCCTTTAAAGTGTATTTCCACTTTGGCAGTCAAATGTAGGAAAACCCCAACTATATGTTTCTTATGTGTTCCCATTCACACAGCATGCCTTTTTTAGTTTTTTTTTAGTTTTACCATTTTTAGTGTTTCTCAAAAGAAGTTGTCATGGCTGACTGCAAGGTTTTTCGAATGATGTTACAGTGAGTCTGTCCCAGGTATGTCCTTAATAACATACAATGCAAAAAACCCAGCTTCTTCACCTTTAACTATTTGTTAAGACAAATCGAGTTACAATTGATAATGAAGATCTGCCTGCACATTACAGATAGGATTAATTATGGCAAACAGCTGCCATGCCCCCTCATAAACAAAGACTACCTAGGATTTTTTTTTCCCGCAGAAGGGTCCAGAATAGAGCATTACAAAAAGTTGTGTCAATGTATTATTTATTTATTTTTGATATGCTATGTGAATGGGGACATGCAACAAATATAATGTAGATGTTATACCGATTTGGTTACAAAAGTGGAAATACACAGCAGTGGGGATCAACCTGAAAATTATTGAAGGCCTCAATTGTGGCCCCTGACACTTCCAGGGGCCAAACAGCACCTGTATTATCCATGGTTCTGTCAGCACTCACCTAAGGATGTATGAGCGCTAAACACTAGAAGTCCTTAAAGCACCCCAAACAGTATAAGCTGCTCCCAAAGCAACCCACAGACATCAGAAGACCATCATACATGTAGAAATTATACAACTGTCCTTAGGACAGAGAATCCCAGGAGTGTTGTACTCCATTGATTTGTAGCATTATCTCTACAAGAAGCTTAGAACTTTTATGTGAACAGAGAGGGGAGGGGAGCTGAGGTGAGCAATGTAGGCAAACACTGCCAATGTTACGTAGCTCAGGGGATCAGTAAAGATTAGGATAGGATTTCTAAACTCGACTGTTTCTTCTGGCTGTGGCCAGCTGACAGTATCTTGGGGGACCCATAACCTTGAGACTGACCTCTAATTTATTTAAAACAGTAGAAATAGGAGACTGCCATTGCTGAACTGGCTGTCATTCTGATCATCTGGCTTCAATGCTTAGAGGGACTTTGATACAAACTAAAAGGCATTATAGGTCCTCTTATGTAGCAACCACTTGGAGTCCAGACAAGGACAGAGCTCGGCTCAGCTCTGGACATCTAATAGAAAAGGGAAAAGTCTTGGAAGCCGCACATCTCTTCAAAACCCACTAAGAAGTTGTATGACAGCCTCAGCTCGGACTCCAATTAGGCCACACCCCTAGCCCGGTCTATGGCTGTCATACACCTTCTTACGGGGTTATGTGGAGATGTGCGACTTCCAGGACTTTCCCCTTAGGGGGCTTTGTCACGTGAGAATAAAGGAGGCTCCCCCTGCTGAACACACATTTTGAGAATGTTATTTCCTTGTCTGTCTGGCTGATGCTTTAGCTATCATGATTTCTGACCCAGACCAAATAAAGAGACAAAGACTTTTGACACCGGGGTTTATTTTCTAAAACCGGAGAGTGCAAAGTCTGGTGTAACTCTGCACAGAAACCAATCAGCTTCCAGTCAAAGCTTAATTGAACAAACACTCCTGATGACGCATTGAGTATGCGAAACATGTCGAGACATAGCGACACGGTTAGCATGTGAGTTCCTGCCTTTGGTAATCTGAACAGCTGAGATTGCAATACACGCCGGCTGCAGTATACCGAGCGGCGTATGGAGCATACATCTGTTGGATAGACTTGGTGTCGGTCAGAGAGCGGTTATAAATGTGAGTGGGCATTTATTTTATGTATTTTTATACTTTTATGGAATAAACATGTTGCGTAATGAGGGTACCTTTCTGGATGCACAGGATTCCTTGGATGGTTTAAAGATCAAGGGTAATTAAGCAACATACTCATCCTAACAGCCCTGGTTGAGTGGATGGAACGCTCTGTATGGAAGGAGTTCTAGTGAGTGATTGGTGTTTATGGTAAAGGATTCACTCACAGCGGTGTGAAATAGAATCTTTGGCACTGAATTAGAATCATTAAGGAGTGTTCACTGACTATATATTTTTTTGCGACAACTTTTTCATTTTGGACTATTATTTGCACATAGGTTGAATATTGGTTAAAACGTTCTTATTTAAAGGGGATTTGCACATCATATATTAGCGCAGCTTTTCAGTTATATCATTGTTATTTGATATTTTGTCTGTGTAATGAAACACTTTAGCTGCAGCTGATAAACCTAAAGCGGAGTTCCTAAAGCGGTCAGCAGCAACAAAAAGTGTAGCTGCTGACTTTTAATAAACAGACACTCACCTGTCCCAAAGTCCAGCGAGCCTCGCTCCTCTCCCCCTCCTCTTCGCGGTGCCTCCATTAAAACTGTGGGCACCCAGCCGTAACAACTTGCGGCTTTACGACCTGGCGTGCACTGCACATGCACGAGTCGCGCTATGCTCTCCCAGTGGACAGGCAAACTTCTGGGACCTGTGACGTCCGGGCCGTGGCCTGTGACGTCAGCGCGAGGCTCCCTTCTCCTCCCTCCCTGGCCACCGGGCCAGTAGGAGAGAGGAGCAGAGCCTCGCTCATGCACAGTAAGGTTCCCGGCATGAATTAAAAAAGGCTACACTGCCAGTTAACCTTAAAGCGGAGGTCCACCCTAAAATAAACTTCATATCAATAGGTTCCCTTTAATCTAAAAAAATAAAAAAAATTCCCTGCTTTTAAAGGGCTGTTATTAGGCAGATTTCCTAATCTGCCTAGTTCCTAGTCTACGGTCCTAGTCCTACTTCCCTTCCTTACTCGCCTGGCCTCCTGGGAAATGAGTGTTATTATTTCCCAAGAGTCTGTGGGCTTTACACGGCCAAAAAATACGAGCGCCGTTTAACTGTGCATGCGCGAGATTGAGAGGTGCATGCTGCGTCTCTCGGGAAAAACAGGAAGATAAATTAACTGGGCCTCAGAGAGGGAAAGGCCACCAAGGGGGAGAGGAGGAGTCACCTAGGCAGCCCATACTCAGAAGAGGGAAGTGGGACAGGAAGTTCCACTCAAAACTAAGCACCCACTCCCCCCCCCCAAAAAAAATGACATGCCAAATGTGGCATGTCAGGGGGCGAGGAGTGCTTAAAGTGGAAGTTCCACTTTTGGGTGGAACTCTGCTTTAATATTAATTATTTATTATTATTATTATTATATTCATTCTAATTCATCCCTGAAGCCCTACAGAAAGAAGAGGGAGGTGAGCATGGATTTCAAATCCCCAGACCGCTACACTGACTTCAAAGGCACAGACAGCTCATCACCCACAGAGGTAAGTACAGGGGGACTAAGGAATGGGAATGGGTGCAGGGTGTTAGTCCACCATTTAATTTTTTCATCATCACTGGGTCTCTGTACTTTCTTATGCCATGCAGGCAGATCATGGGTGATGGGATGAGCCAAGAGGGTGTAGTACATAACTTTCTGAGAACATCACAGTGCTCTGCTTCAGTTTTTCCAATCAAGAGTAAGTCCTGATGCAAGCAGTGGGCTGGCTTTTAGGAGGAGTTATGCACATATAAAAATGCATTGAGAGGTCCTTCCGGTTCTGGCACATTGTAAGATGCTCACAGTGTGCAGTAAAATCAAAGTACACAATTTTAGTACAGGAGAAGAGCCTGTACATCTATGCAGGACTGAAGGTAAAGCTTTAAGAATTCTGCAGATCAGGAAACCATGACTGTAAGGCCCCATACACACGATAGAATCCATCCGCTGAAAAATCCCAGCGAATGGGTTTCAGCGGATAGATCCTATGGTGTGTACAATCCAGCGGATCTGTTTCCGCGGATATTTATCCCCTGGGATGGATTTCCAGCAGATAAATATTTGCTGACATGCTATCAAATCTATCCGCTGGAATCCATCCCAACGGATGGATCCGCTGGTCTGTATAGACTCACCGGATCCATCCGTCCGAAGGGATCCCCCGCATGCGTCGTAATGATTCGACGCATGCATGGAATTCCTTATATGACAGCGTCGCGCACGTCGCCGCGTCATAATTGCGGCGACGGCGCGACACGTCATCGCCAGAGGATTTCGGCGCGGATTTCAATGCGATGGTGAGTACACTCCATCGCATGAAAATCCGCCGAAATCCTCGAGAGGATTTATCCGCGGAAACGGTCCGCTGGACCGTATTCGCGGATAAATCCTCTCGTGTGTATGGGGCCTTAGAGAGCTAGCATTTTATAGGGAGGCTGCAATGACAGTCCCATATTTCTTCAATGACAGATTAGCTATAACATTTACATTTTGACCTTCATGATTAAACACGCCATAAAATAAAGCCACAAAAAAGCACAGACCATTCTAACTGATTATAATTGTCATTTTAAAGGACTATATGTTTAACACAAGTCTAAATTTTCTTTATAAATGTAGGAAATCCTCAAGCCGCAACCCCATTACATATAGTAAGTAATTTTCCAGTTCATCCACCATTCAAATGTATCATGTGTCCACTCACGCTGAAATGACTAAGTGATTTGTAAGGTACGCTTAACGCGTGTTGCTACTTTAGGATTACGTATTTCTAACATGTTATGCAATACAATAATTACATTACTGATATTTACAACTCCGGCTTTAACGTCTATGAGGTCCCTGGATGTACCTCTGCTATTTTGGTTCTTTGTGGTCAATATTGTGATTTATTGATCACTTCTATGAGATCTGTTAATATGTTGATCACAGCCCAGTGAACACAGAATAAAGCACTCCTACAGCCATCACTTCCAGTCCACCATATTTTACCGTTTGTGACTATGGCCAATCAGAACATTGAAATACGATTGTTGATTGATTGTTGTCACTGCATTTTACACACTGCTCATTTGATTTATTTTCAGATGAGCATTACAAACACTACACGTTTGTCCTTTTTTTTAATGTCGTGGGGAATTCTGAACTGACCTTGGTGCTGAATATATGTATGTTATTCTCGGGAAAGCTACAGCCTGTAGTTTTCTTATCGGGCTATGCAATGCCTAATACTGCTATAAAGCTCACAAGGTCAAAGACTGCTACGCTTCAATAAAGTTATTTGATTGTACACCTATACGCTGGTATTTCTGATCCCTGTACCAAACCAAATTCAGTTCTGCGAAGAAAGCAAGAGACAGCCGTAAACTATATTTGTTGTATTATCCTACTGCCTGCTGTTCAGGATTGAAATGGCAGTTTTCCAACGTTGGCATCTGCCAGAACACTTGCCTTGTCTGCAACTCTTCACAGATTGGTTTGAACTTTTCTTTATTAGAAAAATACCAATATTCATCCTAATTATTGCACATTCTACTCTCTACTCCAATGCAACAGAAGGGGGAATTCATAAGAAAAAAGTATCTGCGACAAACTTTGTCTCAACTGGAACACAGCCAATCAACATTTACATTTTCATTTCCTTTGTTGTGCAGAGATCATGAGATAGATTCAATAGAACTGACTGTGTGCTATGGGCAATGGCACCAGATGAACTAGAATGTGTCTCAGACACTTTTTAATTATCTGCCCTTATATGTTAGGTTCACACCTGAGAAGCCTGAGCTTCCTTTAGCATTCTTGGGATTGTTTTTTTAAAGTGCGTTTCTACACCTAGTTTTCAGTCATTTTCAGCAGTTTTGTTTTAGCCAATGGAAAGCTAGTTACTAGGAAAAGGAGAATAAAACAAGAAATTGGTCGCACACTGGAACTCCAACTTTACTTGATGCAATCTTTATTGTCAAAAGGGTCAGACAGATACAGGCAATGGTAGACGCATTTCACCAAGGTTGTGAACAAGCAAGCTATCACTTGTGAAACGCGTCTACCATTGCCTGTATCTGTCTGACCCTTTTGACAATAAAGATGACATCAAGATAAGTTGGAGTTCCAGTGTGCGACCAATTTCTTGTTTTATTCGTCTTCCACGGTGGTGAGCCCAAGGTCTGCACCTGTGAACTACCTTGCACCTGATTCTGCCTGGAGCGGTGTGCTTCTCCTTGTTCTTTACTAGGAAAAGGAATAGCAAGTAATTGCTCAACAAATGGGTGTTATATTCAATTTCACGAATTTTTTGGTTCCTTTTGATGTCTATAGGGACTATAAATGCATGACTCTGCTCAAAGAAGCTCAGTACTTTTTGGAGCTTCGAGTGACAAGCTTCAAGCAACATGACACACAGGTATGAAGGGGCACCATCTTTTATAGAGAAGCAGTAATGGTGCGAATAAGTAGCTATTTCTTTGGGCTTAGCAAGGTTTGGCGCACTGTTGTCTGTTCAAACCTCCAAGCATACCGCACTGCTCCAAACCTGCACCCCATGCAGGCTCTGTGGGACTCTAGGGTGCTGGCTCAAAAAGCTCATCTCCATTTGCAATTTGTACACATAGATTGATAAAAGCTACACACCAAATGTCTCTTCTGTCTAAAAATCTTTTATTTAGTCATCAATTGTAAAGCTGCTTCCATATTGTCCCTTGTGCAAGGATGACCTTTCCTTGATGCATTTCATCTGTGAAATGTGTCACGGCAAGGTGATCCTTGTGCAAGGGACACTATGGAAGTAGCTTTACCACCGGTGACTCAAAAGATCTTTAGAAGGAAGAGGCATTTGCTGTTTGCTGTTGAAGGATGGCGTTCTAGTCTAATGGCAGCTCCCTGATTGGGACAGTGGCTTTCTTTAAGTACTTAAGTATGATGGAAGAAATTGATATATATGCTATCACTGTGCTTGCAGAATTCTTTTTAGGTACCATACTGAAACAACATAAGAAAACATTTAAATATATATTTTGACTTAGCTGCTGCAATATTCTAAAATAAACACAAACTCATAGGGGCTGATTTACTAAGGGCAAATAGAGTGCCGTTGCTCCAGAGCTTAGTAAATAAGGTAAGTCTTCACTTTGCAAAGAAAACCCAATCACGTGTAAGGAAAAAAAAAAACAGCAAAATTGCTTGCACATGATTGGATGACAGAAGTCAGCAGAGCTTTTGTTCATTTAGTAAGCTCTGGCGCAACTGCTCTTGCAGAGTGCAACTGCAACTATCTGCCTTTAGTAAACCAGCCCCATAAAGTGCAATGTCTCCGGTTAAAAAGACAGTAGTAGAAAGTGTTAAATGAACAGCGAGGGATGTTGTCACAAAAATAAACACAAAAAGGCAGGCAGCTTGTACAAACAATTCGAATCTGAGCAATAGGAGTGTCTATCTAAAACTCTGACTTATTACGCACTGTACTTCATAAATGACTTGTCCAAACATTTTACTTGGCGTGGATGGTGAGTAGTGATTCATCGGGCTCTTTAAGTGGACTGCTTCTGGGCATTTTCTTTCTACTACAAGGTCAAAACTCCAATGGATTACTGTATATTTAAAGACTTCTGGTTCATTCTTGCAAGTACAAGCTTTTTTGTTTTTCAATGTTCATATCAGGTTTATTGTGACCTGTCCTTAAACATGTCTTGAGATTTTCAAACATAAAGTAGAACATGTAATCCAAAGATTTGCCCAAAGTAGATATGCATCTTTTTAGTTAGCACTAATGTGCGCACACCAATGCAGGCACACTTTTTGGTAGCCCCATTGTATTTAGAATTTTGGCGAGCCTCGTTGTACGCACACTTTTTCCACTGTACCACTGTTTAGTGGAGCACCAATATGAAAACATTTTTGGTATCGCATTTTGGTGCATGCACAGCATAGCCTAGTAAATCATCTAACTTTAAGGAGTCTTCTAATGTCTCTAGTTATGTTAAAATGTACAAAAATCCTCTGTAATCAAAGCAATAATTTTTAGAGCTGCCCACAAAAAAAATTAACTGAGTGTAATTAAACTAATGGGGGATTAGTGCACATAGGTGGTAATGTGGATGTTTACATCCACATAACCACCTATGTGCAGCAATCCCCCATTAGTTTAATTACACTCAGTTAATCTAATGTCCACTCATTTAGTTAATACCTTTAGTTTTTACACCTCCCGCATTTCCAAACAGACTGTTCTGGTGCAAAACTTTGTAAATCTCACAACTGAAAAGACAAAAATACAAATCTTTTGGCAGGGAAAACATATCCCATATATGTATTTTGTGTTTGTATTGTGCTTGTAGATCAGTTTTAATGTACTATGATTTTTGCAGTTTGCTTTCTTCCCTATTTGAAAAATCAAGGTACCCATGTTTTTTTCGTCTTTGGCTCAGGGATTTGACACTGCAGCTACAGTAAAACAACTGTATGCCTTTAATAACACTTCATATGTGGCAGGCATTTTCTGAGAAGTGAAAGGCGGAAGGTTAAACAATTTGCCATTTGTTGTTTTTGATTTTAGACCATTCTGACACTGGCTAATTCACAGCAGATATAGACTTTCTGCAAACCATAGCTTGAAAACAGTAGCTGAGACTGATAATAAATAAAATAAATTCTAACCCGCTTATAGATAAATTCATTTGACCTATATTTCCTTTTTCAGCTGTTGGTCTTTGGTTTCCCTGATTGACAGGATTAAATTGTTAAATTGACATTAAACTGTGCAATTTGTATGTTTGTGCGCATAATTTCTTCTGTTCAGAGATTTCACTTGACTTTGGAACCTCAACCTCATCTTACACAGGAGGACCTTGACTTCCCTACAGTGCCTATGCTCTGTTGCATCCTAGTGCCACCCTAGATTTAACATTTAAACCACAGAGGTTCTGATATTTGCTAAATGTATCCCAAACAATGAAAACAGTACTTGTCAAAAGCTCCCCAAACCTGTATGAGTCAGAGCAGCATGTAAAAAGACAGAAATTATCAGTTTTTCAGGCTCCTGTAGACTTAAAAAAAATGGCTGCCATCTTCACACAGACATCAACTCCCTGCTGTATGAGAGTGAATAGAATGGGTAAAAGATGGCTTCAGCTCTTTCTCTCCTCAGAACTCCTCATATGTGTTTTGCCCTTTTCAGAAATTAATCATAGAGGCCTCTACGATTAGGCCCCCAAAAGGACGAAACACACTTAAAGAGTTCTCTACAAGTAGAGAAGAGCTGAAGCCATCTTTCACCCATTCTATCCACACTTATACAACAGGGAGTCGGTTCCTGTGTGCAGACAAATGCCATTTTTGTTGAAGTCTGATACTGTATTTTAAAGTTGAATAACGATGACATGATTTAATAATGGGAGAGGGTAGAGCTTTATTTCAACTTGGAGAGGTATCAAATCTTAAGCCTCGTACACGCCAGGAAACCCGGGGGGAAAACCGAGAACCTGCTCGGTAACTTTTTCCCCCTACACACGATCCGGTTTCCCGCCAGGAAAACTGCCATGAGAGCTTTAGTCTGGAATCCTGGCCGTGTGTATGCTCCATCACAGTGTTTCCCATAGGAAAACTGCCAGGTTAAAAACTGCCAGGAATCTCTTTTTTTCCCAGCAGTTTTCCTGTCGGGAAAACTGCGATGGAGCATTCACACAGCCGGTTTTCTCAGCCAAAAGCTCTCATGGCAGTTTTCCCGACGGGAAAACCGGTCGTGTGTACGAGGCTTTAAAGTAGTGCTAAAGTTGCAAAATAAAAAATTGCAAACAGGCAGGGCATTTATTGCAGAAAAGACTGCCTGTTCGCAGTCCCCCTGTGAATGTACACTAAGCTCCACATATGCACCTCAGTTTACTTCCCAGCACACTGCCTATGTGCCACATGACTGCACATGCACAGGTGAAACACCATCTCACGCTGACCAATCAAGATGGCTGAAGACTGTGGGGAGAAGATGCTGGCACCAACTAGGAACTTTGCGGGTATCGGACCACTGGAATAGAGGTAAGTATTTTTAGTCCTGCTTTGAGCTTCAGCTTAAGAGTTATTTCCATGTACAATAAAACTAAATTGAAAAAAAGCTCAAGTACCTCCAGTACATGACCAGTTATGTTAGTTTATACACTGTGGTGGACATAACAGGCTCATAAAAAATGTTGTTTTATAAAGGATATATATAACAGCTTGTACCTATCGTTGCACAGTGAACTACAGAACACACAGGATACATATTCTGGATTGCATTTTGATCATAAATTTTTATTTTTTTTCTACAGTATTTAAAGTGGATGTAAACCCTTCTTATCGTTTTCATCCATGGAAGCTGCCATCTTGGCCTCTGTTTAATCTTTACTGCCATGTGATCAGTTATGACTCTAGCCGTTGGATGTTTTGACAGTTTGGTTGAGAGCACAACCAATGTGACCGTTACATTCAGGGAACGGGACGGAAATGTAACTATTTTTTTAAACTTAAATCGTTGAGTTAACTTCCACTAAGGTGAAGCCCAGGCAAACAGCTAAATACACAGTTACTACACATACAGTATGCAAATTTGTAAGCCAATAGATTTATAATTTTGTTCAGCCACTTTAATTAATATGCCGCTGCCAAGCAGCACAGCCAGGAGAGTGACACCACTTTTATTGTTAGAGTTAATGATTACAGTGGTGCCACCTACCTTTCTCCAGCCTTCAAACTGGGTAATAAAGCAACATCAACAAACTAATAAATCTTGTTGGGTCTGCTCCCTCCTCCAGCACATGTGAATGCAGCATATACTGCTTAGCTCCTAGTGGTTCAAATCCCCCCAGTCTGAGTGCTTCTGTACAGAGGATGATAGGAGGCTGATACCAAGACAGATCTGGGTACTTTTTTTAGCTGTATAATATATTTATATTGTTATATATACTATATTATAATATAATATATCTATATAATAATTTATTTTGTTTTTAAAGGAATAGAACACTGCATTAAATGGTGTTTTTATATGTGTAATTACTTCATATAGTTTTTATCCCACAAAATCTCCCCGTGCCTAAGACCGATCTTCCTCCCACCCTCCCACAGCTTCCTCTCATGTATAACGTATTCATCTATTTGTTTGTTTATGTGACCTGTCTATCTTCCTCCTAATTTCAGTCATTCAGTGACAAACACATCCGGCATTATATCGTCTCCCAATTTCTCATCTTTTTACTGTAGAGTGTCTCTCCCACACGCTCATTGTACCTGTCATCTTCTTTCTCAATGTGTCTGTCTGCTTTATATATTTTGCCTGTTTGTTGCCAAAAGAGAAACAGGCATGCATGTATTATTTATATATGAGTGTTTTAGAGATTACTCCTCTTTTTTTTTACAGTTTGCAACAGGTAGTCAGCCATGAAGAATCGCACATAGGAAATTGGAAAGTTATTCATAGCCACTGTACAGAATAATTACACATATATTAATACAATTTAATAATTCATATTCATATAATCTGAGTAATAAAGGCAAAGATGTCTAAAATGCTGATTTGGTAGCAATCAATGGCAATTGGTAATAAAAGCACATATGAAACGTGTCAGAATTCTTTCAACAAAACTATTTAATCACAATACAAATTCAAAAATTGTTTTAAATAGTAGTACTGAGAGTACTGAGTAGTACTGAGAGTCGAATTATAATAATTTCATTAGTACTTATTGCAAAAAGTGGTTATCCCTTTCATGCCTAAAGCCTCGTACACACGACCGAGTAACTCGTTGGGCGAGACACATCGTTTTCCTCGACAAGTTCCTTGTTAGGCTTGTCGAGGAACTCGGCAAGCTTGCTTTGCGTACACACTGTCAAGACAAAATCTCCTCGTTCTTAAACGCGGTGCCGTACAACACATACAATGGCAGGGGAAGTTCGATTCCACTGGCACAACCCTTGGGGCTGCTTTTGCTAATGTCATGTTACTGCGTGTTAAGTAAAAGTTTGGTCGGAGACGATTTGCACTTTTCAGTCTGTTACAGCGTGAAAAATGTGTTATCTCCATTACAAATGGTACTTTTACTCCCGTCTCATACTTTATTCTGAGCATGCAAGGGTTTTTTAGCATACACACCATCGTGTTTCTCGTCGAAAACCAGCCCGACGAGGAACACGACGAGGAAATTGAGACTCCCGTCGAGGAAAAAGAGAACTTGGCGGTTTCCTCGATGAAAGATGGACACACGACCGTTTTCCTAGGCAAAAAAGCTCTCCCACCAAGTTTCTTGATGGATTCTGTCGAGGAAACCGGTCGTGTGTACGAGGCCTAATGCCGCGTACAGACGGTCGTTTTATGCGATGTAAAAAAACTACGTTTTTAAAAACGTCAATTTCATTGACCGTGTGTGGGGGAAAACGTTGCTTTATGTCTTGTAAAAAACGACAAAAAAAATTGAAGCATGCTTCAATTTTATGTGTCGTTTTTCAAAACGTCGTTTTTTACTTCACAGAAATTGACCATGTGTAGCAAAAAACGACGTTTCAAACGACGTTTTTGAACCCGCGCATGCCCAGAAGCTAGTTATGAAGCGAGCTTCAATGGAAAAAACGTGGTGAACGTAACCTCGCTTTGCTAGAGCATTGTGAAAAAACGATGGTGTGTAGGCAACGTCGTTTTGGAAAATTGAACAGAAAACGTCGTTTTTTTACATCGCATAAAATGACCGTCTGTACGCAGCATAAGCCTATTTCTCACATTTGGTGTTTACATGTTAAAATCCATATTTTTTGCTAGAAAATTACTTGGAACCCCCAAACATTATATATATTTTTTTAGCAGAGAATCTATAGAATAAAATGGAGATTGTTGCAATATTTTATGTCGAATGGTATTTGTGCAGCAGTGTTTTAAACGCAACTTTTTCGGAAAAATTTACTTTCATGAATTAAAAAAAAATGAAAAAGTAAAGTTAGCCCAATTTTTTTGTGTAATGTGAAAGATAATGTTACGCCAAGTAAATAGATACCAAACATGTCAGGCTTTATAATTGCACACACTCGTGGAATGGCGACAAACTACGGTACCTAAAAATCTCCATAGGCGACGCTTTAAACTTTTTTTACGGTTACCAGGTTAGAGTTACAGAGAAGGTCTAGTACTAGAATTATTGCTCTCACTTTGACGATCGCGGCGATACCTCACATGTGTGATTTGAACACTGTTTTCATATGCAGGCGCGACTCGCGGGGAGGGAAGCGCTTTAAAAAAAAAAACGTTTTTTTTATTTATTCGATTTATTTTTATAATATTAAAATTTAGTTTTTTTTGTTTTTTTTTTACATTTTGATCACTTTTATTGCTGTCACAAGGAATGTAAACATCCCTTGTGACAGTAATAGGTGGTGACAGGTACTCTTTATCTAAAAGACCCCCGATCCCTCCTTTGCACTTCAAAGTATTCAGATCACTGAAAACTGTGATTCTGAATACTGTGTATTTTTTTAAATCCGGCGCCATTGGCAGCCGAGAAACCCGGAAGTGACGTCATTATGTCGCTTCCATGTTTACAATGCGGAGACTGAATCAAAGCCATTTACGGCTTAGTTTCAGTCTGCGCCTGGACACTGGAGGTGCCGGATCGAGGATTGGGTCTTCCGGTGGGACGGGAGGCCTGGTCAGAGCGGCGAGAGGCGGCGGGAGGGGGGATGTCCCCTCCCACCTCTCCGGCATAACAACCGAGAGGCTTTTAGCATGGATAGCCAATCGCCGGCTCTAAACAACGGTACCGGGATGATGCCTGCAGCTGCGGGCATTATCCCGGTATAACCCCCGAAAGCCGAGGACGCATATATGCGTACGCTCGACGTGAAAGGGTTATATAGTAGTTGCAGCAGTAGTACTAGAGTATTAGTAACAGTAGTATCTCATTATCTCATTAAATTGTAGACATATGAATCCCCTGAGATTTCCCATCATCACAGACCCCATCAGACCAGGAAAATATTCATACTCTGCTAGACAGCACAAAATAAAATAGAGATATTAATGTAAAATGTACAAACTAGTAGCAAATAATCAGATTTACTGTATGTATACTAAGCTATGGGTAACTTTACTTTAGCAATGAATACTTTTTTTAACGCTGCTTTATTGAATAAGCTTGGTTAAAATAATGCAGTATGTATTATACATATTTATTAAGGATGCTTGTCTGGATTCTTAATAGCATCTTTGATAAGGAAATTCATTTGTCACTGTCCAGTTAGCAATATAAAAGCCTTCTCTAGGCAGTCTAACAATGTTAAAGAGGTCATTATTCCATGGCTGTTGCATCAAATGTCAGGATAAAAAATACACTTTTAATTTATAGAAATAAATAAATGACTACTATTATGAGTGCTTGGTGATTATTTTAAGCTATCCTTAAGCTAGGCTATTACTGGCACCATGCCAGTGAAGGAGTTTCCCATCCTTATTTAACATACCGTATATACTCGAGTATAAGCCGACCCGAATATAAGCCGAGGCACCTAATTTTACCACAAAAAAATGGGAACAATTATTGACTCGAGTATAAGCCTAGGGTGTCCATCTGCATGCCTTACTGTGCCGCACTTTGCCTCACTGTGTCCATGGGCATGCCTCACTGTGTCCTGTGTCCATGCCTCACTGTGCCCATGCCTCACTGTGCCCATGCCTCACTGTGCCCATGCCCCACTGTGTCCATGCCCCAATGTGCCTCACTGTGTCCATGCCTCACTGTGCCCATGTCTCACTGTGTCCATAACTAGACTTATGTTTAACATTGGAGTATCTAGAAGGGGTGCCCGGATATGAAAAATTGGTGCTCCCCGGCCGTAGGTCCCCCAGACAGCAAACTTTGTAGAGGAGAAAGGGGGATACATGTGTGCCAAGTTTCGGGTCCAGGGGATCTACGGCCAGTCGGTACTGTGCCCCCGAATTTACAGGAGAAATTAACGTTTAACATGGGAGTCTATGAAAGGGGTGCCGGGTCCCCAAAGTCCTGAAGATCAGGCGCAAAAAGATGATACCGAGTATAAGCCGAGGGGGGCATTTTCAGCACAAAAAAATGTGCTAAAAAACTTGGCTCGGCTTATACTCGAGTATATACGGTAACTTATTTTTTTCTTATCAGAAAATCTCTTATCAGAATCTCTCTGTTCCCTTTAAAATTCTTGCCAGAATAAGAAGGTAATTGTAAAATTCCCTCTTACCTTATGGACTATAAAGGATCACAGGTTCACAGGTCTTGCTTTAAGCTTGTTCATTAAAATCCCCCAACTGGAGTCTAAGGCCTGGTACACACGATAGGTTAACCAGAGGACAACGGTCTGATGGACCGTTTTCATCAGTCAAAACCGATCGTGTGTGGGCCCCATAGGTTATTTAACCATAGGCTAAAGCCAAACTTGCTTTAAAATTAACCTATGGATTCCTAACCGATAGGTCAAAAACGATCGTTAGTAGGCACGACCATCGGTTAAAAATCCACGCATGCTCAGAATCAAGTCGACGAATGCTTGGAAGCATTGAACTTCATTTTTTTCAGCACGTCGTGTTTTACGTCACCGCGTTCTGACACGATCGGTTATTTAACCTATGGTGTGTAGGCGTGACGGACCATCAGTCAGCTTCATCGGTTAACCTATGACAACTGTCCTTAGTTAACAACTACTCAAACACAAATGAGATATTTTGCCTAGATTTTCAGTTGCATGAATAATAGAACCAGAATTTGCCTCTCATTGATTCCTGAAATTCACTACTCCTGTGGTCACAATGTTGCAATAATATCTGATCAATCATGCAACTATAAAACAAATCAGCGAGGAGCAATTTGGAGAAAATGGTCATCCACAATACACAACTGGTCATGGTTGTCTTCTACACACAGCTTATATGAAAGCAAATTTGCTCATATAATTGAAGTTGTTGAAAATCTGTTTTTGTTTTACTTCTCTATTAAAGCGGTAGCAAACCCGCAGCAGCTTTTTTTTTAACATACATACCTGAAAGGCAAAAGGCATAATGAGCTAGTATGCACCGCATATTAGCTCATTATTAAATACTTACCTTGGAACGAGGCGTGGGGAACTTACCTGGTCCACGCCGAGGGAGATGTCATCTTGCCTCGGCGTGTCTTCCGGGTATCGCTGCTCCAGCGCTGTGAGTGGCTGGAGCAGCGATGTCGTCACTCCCGCGCATGCGCGCGGGAGACTTCTTTCCGGCAAGGTCTGGCGGCTTCCGGGCCTTTAGCCGAGGAACCCCCCTGCGCATGCGCTGCTGCAGTCAGTAGCTCATTGCATACGTTTGGTCTTAATTGTATTTACATTACCACTTTGGCATACTATGTAAGTAACCAGAATTGACTTACTACCTCTTTTTTGGTGGATCCAATTGTAATACCTTGATCACTAATCAAATCTGTATTCCAGATATCCCACTACATCCGCCCCTGATGAGTGTTTTTCATATACACGAAACGCCGTGTCGGGCTTACAAAGATGTAGCTATACACGTTTATGGGACCCATTCTGATCAACCAGTACTTTTATGATCTATTTAAATTTTATACTTCACTTATTGCGTGGTTATGCTCAACCTCTATGTGGTCATATATGTTGTCATCGACTGTTATTTATTCAATGTATTTTTATACCAACTATTGTATTATGTATGAAATGTATGTTCTGCACTTTTGTACAAGCTATTTGTTTCTACTAAATATTCTATTTTCTCAATACATGAACATTTCATCTATGGTTTGTTTCATTACTTTGTCCCCATTTAGCCCACTGTTTCATTTTAAAGTCCCAAATTCCCTTTGTTGCAATGTGCTGCTCATTGCAACAGCAATATCTCCTAAACCGTACAGGTTTAGGAGATATTCTTTTTACCTACAGGTAAGCCTTATTATAGGCTTACCTGTAGGTAAAAGTGGTAGTACAGAGTTTACTACCACTTTAAGTAGATGGCACACAAGGGGGGCAAAGAAGACATTTGTTAAATACAGCATTTAGCTTTGTACCAACAAACAGTGAACCACACTTGTTATAGCACTGGCTTTGCATTGGGCAATGATGTTGTGCAAAATGGAGATATCATCAAACCAGATTTCATTTGACTATGGTCAGATCATTTAACAGCTTTGTGTTCCTGCCATTTACAAATTGCCTATTTTCTGATTGAACAGACCTTCCCAAATAGAGCTATAATGCTCACAGTGCATGCAGGATTTCACAATTGTCCTTTTCTGGCCCCAAAATGTGGATATTTATTAACCTTATCCCTTTTATTAATCATGTTAGTGTTTGTTGTGTACCATCTCCTTGTCTGTTTATCACTGTGTCCTCTAAGACTGGCCAAGTAACATTGCCATACACTGTAGCTGGTTACTGGAGCGTGGAAGCGTCTTTTGCCTTTCTCAGGTCATCTTGCACTAAGATTACAGAATCTGAAAGCTAATGGGAAAAGTTTCAAAGACCTCTACCTGACATCCATTTTTTTTTTCACAGTGACCCCTTTTACCTCTAAAGAAACAGTTATCGAAGTATCTCTGCAGGTTGTTCTACACAGTTATAAAATTCAATTACTTCAGTAACACAAATTAGCAACACAGCTATTTTTTTCATTTGAGTTTTTCCAAAGCCTACAACAGAGATGGAGGATAAGTATAACAGGAGTAGATAAGAAACATCCTTGTTTTTCTAGCACGTATCCATCTATAAAAGAATCATTAAACAGTCACGTGTTCCTATCCAGCAGTGTTTCTAAAACATTATTGTTGTTTTAATACTCAGGCCAATTATTCCATACTGTGCTAATGACAGTTATTGCTGTTGTAGAATATAATGCAAATGCCTAGACGATTACTGCATAGCACAGGACAACAATTAATGGTCAGTTTCAGAACGTCAACGGTAGGTAAGAGATTAAAGTCTACATATTGTAATTTATGTATGTTTTCCCATTGAAAGGGATACCTGGCTTGCCTTTTTTTTATATATATATATATACGCAGGGTATATATTTAGTATTCTTCACAGATTAAGCTGTATTTCTTTGGCAAGGTGTTTTATCTTGGAAACCGTTTTTTCAGCACATGGCAGCTTTTAGCTTAAGTCGTTCTGGGACAAACATCTTGTCAGTTGGGTGTCAGCCAACTGCAAGGTCTATAGAACTACCTAATCAGTAGTGTAATCACATAAGAGAATGCACAAGACTTACTGGAAGCAAAGTATATAATTACACTTTCTAGTGTTAGGGGAAAAGAAAGAGGTCATCAAAGATCGATCTGCAGTCATTGCTCTTGGTGCCCAAACTGCTGCGTAGAACGGTGTTCTGTAATTCTCTATCTAAAGTAGTAAAATTGAGAATGTTTGTCCTTTTCACCTTAGCGGCGCATGCACTGAATACCGTCCATATACCGTCCATTTACTGCTGCAGATGTGAATTCGCCAGGTATCGAATGTTCACATTACTGGCCCTTAATTACTACATATTTTACTATTTCCTTCTGACATAACCTGATGACTTTAGCTACTCATGGTTTAGTGGTTTTGACATTAGGTAATGATTCCTTCTAAACTAGTCTCAACTTGGTATATAGCATTTATTGGCCATTTAAGGTTCACAAAAGGGTATAACACATGGTAACCAATCAGAAACCATCTTTCATTGTTCTAACTGCAGAAAACTGACGATCTTTGGTTGTTACGGGTTACTGCACTGTGCACTTGTCATTATCATCATCATTTGATCAGTAAGTCTGATTCTATGCCAGCATTGGATATTGCTAAGCCAGGCAACCCTTTTGTAATAGATCAAGCACAAAGACATGAACACATGGATCACACAAGAAGGATGCATGGATGGGGAAGTTTATGGGTGCAATTTTGGTTTACCAGCAACAGAGTGTTAAATTTTACTGACATGCCTTACTTATAAAAGTATTATGTCTATACATTACATTTACATTTGGATTAATCTGAATTTAAAATGCATGTCAATTAAGTTAGCTAATTGTAAAATCTTAAAGCTGCTCATGCCTTCCTTGCTCATTTTTATAGCTCCCAGTGTAAAGAACCATTTCACCAGGTACCTGTAAAATGTCTCTATAGTTTATGAAAGGTTTCATGTTCCATTGCACAGTTCATATACTTCATTCAATACGTGAACAATGAGCCCTGGGGCAAGCACAAAATAAAAATTGTCTGCTTTGCTACAAACACAAAAGAAAGTAATGAGTGCCGAGCACAGGAGCAGTCTCACATTTGCTTTAAATAATTCATTTCCCTCCAATATGCTAAGTCAGTGACAGAGCTCCAGCTGCACCATTGCGCATGTAGAGGACTACTAGTTCCATGGAGTCAAATTCTGACACGGTCTCACTCACTAAAAACCAATAAAGATCCCACACTGTACAAAGCATAAATCTGTTGCATTTTCCCCACAGTAAAGAATGCAATAATACACGCTACTTTGCCAACCAGCGATCATTATCACCCGATCATGATGAATGGCTGCAATTCTCAAGTTCAGCACAAAATATTTCACTTCAGAACACCTTGAAAGGATTTAGTGATCTGATGCTATGTACTACCCTGCAACACAAAATGCTGCCAAATGGCCACAGCACATCACCTCTAAAAAAAAATATCCATCCGGTTTAACTTAGAATCGTTTTTTTTTTTACATTTCTTCTCTGACTTAAAGCAAAATTATATGACTCACATCTTACAACTTTCATGTTGATTCAAAACTCAGCAAGTGATCAGTTATTCAATAGATCAAGCCTTTCTCAACCTTTTTAGCATGGATGAACACTTAAAATAACTTTCTGGTCTCAGGAAATCCCTGCTAATAATTAATAAATCTACAGCTCACTGTACGCTAGTGTGGCGGTCCATGGGAAGAGTGCACCTTATATTTGTGGTCAGTGGGAAGAATGCTCCTTACATATGTGATCAGTGGGAAAAATGCTCCTTATATCTATGTAGTAGGTGGGAAGAGTGCTCCTTATATATATATATATATATATATATATATATATATATATATATATATATATATATATATATATATATATATATATATAAATATATATATATATATATATATATATATATATATATATATATATATATTAATATGTAGTAGGTGGGAAGAATGCTCCTTATATATATATGTATATATATATATATATAGTCAGTATGAAGAATGATCCTTATATATGTGGTCAGTAAGATGAAAGCTCCTTATATATGTGGTCAATGGGATGAATGACCTTTATTTATAGGGTCTGTGGGAAGAATGCTCCTTATATATATGTAGTTGGTGGGAAGAATGCTTTATATATATGTATATATATATATATATATATATATATATATATATATATATATATATATATATATATATATATATATATATATATAGTAGGTGGAAAGAGTGTTCCTTATATATATGGTCAGTAATGAAGAATGTTCTTTAAATATTTGGTCTGTGGGAAGAATGCTCCTTACATATGTAGTTGGTGGGAAGAAAGCTCTTTATATATGTGGTCAGTGGGAAGAATGCTCTTTATATATGTGGTCAGTAGCAAGAATGCTCCTGATAATATGGGCTGTAGGAAAATCGCCCCTTATATGTGTGGTTAGTAGAAAGAATGCCTCTTATATATATATATATATAAAAAAATGCCATATATATATATATATATATATATATATATATATATATATATATATATATAGAGAGAGAGAGAGCGTATGTAGGAAGAATGTTCCTTATATACTTGGTCAGTATGAAGAATGCTTGTTATATATGTGATCAGTGAGAAGAATGCTCCTTATATATGTGGTCAGTATGAAGAATGCTCTTTATATATGTGGTCAGTGGGATGAATACTCCTTATATATGTTATCAGTGGGAAGAATGCTCCTTATATATATGTAGTGTGTGGGAAGAATGCTCCCTATATATCTTATCAGTGGGATGAATACTCCTTATATATGTTATCAGTGGGAAGAATGCTCCTTATATATATGTAGTGTGTGGGAAGAATGCTCCCTATATATCTTATCAGTGGGATGAATGCTCCTTATATATATATATATATATATATATATATATATATATATATATATATATATATATATATAAATATATATATATATATATATATATATATATATATATATATATATATATATATATATATATATATATATATATATATATATATTAATATGTAGTAGGTGGGAAGAATGCTCCTTATATATATATGTATATATATATATATATATAGTCAGTATGAAGAATGATCCTTATATATGTGGTCAGTAAGATGAAAGCTCCTTATATATGTGGTCAATGGGATGAATGACCTTTATTTATAGGGTCTGTGGGAAGAATGCTCCTTATATATATGTAGTTGGTGGGAAGAATGCTTTATATATATATATATATATATATATATATATATATATATATATATATATATATATATATATATATATATATATATATATATATATATATAGTAGGTGGAAAGAGTGTTCCTTATATATATGGTCAGTAATGAAGAATGTTCTTTAAATATTTGGTCTGTGGGAAGAATGCTCCTTACATATGTAGTTGGTAGGAAGAAAGCTCTTTATATATGTGGTCAGTGGGAAGAATGCTCTTTATATATGTGGTCAGTAGCAAGAATGCTCCTGATAATATGGGCTGTAGGAAAATCGCCCCTTATATGTGTGGTTAGTAGAAAGAATGCCTCTTATATATATATATATATAAAAAAATGCCATATATATATATATATATATATATATATATAGATATATATAGAGAGAGAGAGAGCGTATGTAGGAAGAATGTTCCTTATATACTTGGTCAGTATGAAGAATGCTTGTTATATATGTGATCAGTGAGAAGAATGCTCCTTATATATGTGGTCAGTATGAAGAATGCTCTTTATATATGTGGTCAGTGGGATGAATACTCCTTATATATGTTATCAGTGGGAAGAATGCTCCTTATATATATGTAGTGTGTGGGAAGAATGCTCCCTATATATCTTATCAGTGGGATGAATGCTCCTTATATATATATGTTATCAGTGGGATGAATGTCCTTTATATATGTGGTCAGTGGGAAGAATGCTCTTTATATATGTTATCAGTGGGATGAATGCTTCTTATATATGAGATCAGTGGGATGAATGTCCTTTATATATGTGGTCAGTGGGAAGAATGCTCCTTATATATGTTATCAGTGGGATGAATGCTTCTTATATATGAGATCAGTGGGATAAATGTCCTTTATATATGATATCAGTGGGATGAATGCTCCTTATATATGATATCAGTGGGATGAATGCTCCTTATATATGTGGTCAGTGGGATGAATGTCCTTTATATATGTGGTCAGTGGGATGAATGTATTTTATATATGGGGTCAGTGGGAAGAATGCTCCTTATACATGTTATCAGTGGGATAAATGCTCCTTATATATGTGGTCAGTGGGATGAATGTCCTTTATATATGTGGTCAGTGGGAAGAATGCTCCTTATATATGATATCAGTGGGATGAATGCTCCTTATATATGATATCAGTGGGATGAATGCTCCTTATATATGTTATCAGTGAGAAGAATGCTCCTTTATATATGGGGTCAGTGGGATGAATGCTCCGTATATATGTGGTCAGTGGGATGAATGTCCTTTATATAAGTGGTCAGTGGGAAGCGTGCTCCTTATATATGTTATCAGTGGGATAAATGCTCCTTATATATGATATCAGTGGGATGAATGTTCATTATATATGGGATCAGTGGGATGAATGCTCCTTATATATGTGGTCAGTGGGATTAATGTCCTTTATATAAGTGGTCAGTGGGAAGAATGCTCCTTATATATGGTATCAGTGGGATGAATGCTCCTTATATATGATATCAGTGGGATAAATGCTCCTTATATATGATATCAGTGGGATGAATGTCCTTTATATATGGGGTCAGTGGGAAGAATGCTCCTTATATATGATATCAGTGGGATGAATGCTCCTTATATATGTGGTCAGTGGGATGAATGCTCCTTATATATGATATCAGTGGGAGGAATGCTCCTTATATATGTGGTCAGTGGGAGGAATGCTCCTTATATATGTGGTCAGTGGGATGAATGTCCTTTATATATGGGGTCAGTGGGAAGACTGCTCCTTATATATGTTATCAGTGGGATAAATGCTCCTTATATATGATATCAGTGGGATGAATGTCCTTTATATATGGGGTCAGTGGGATGAATGCTCCTTATATATGATATCAGTGGGATAAGTGCTCCTTTTATATGTGATCAGTGGGAAGAATCCTCTCTTACAGATATATAACAAAAAAATCATCATTGTGAGTGGTTATTGGTCTGAGAGTCAGAAATGACTCAATCCTCTGGAGGAACCCCTAGGGTTAGATGTACCCTGGGCATAGGAGCATGATATATCCAACAATATGGGTAACAGTAGGTAATAGCACCTATATAAAATAGAAGACTGAATGGCATAATGCTATTAGAAGCTGTGCCACTTGAGCAGACAGCTGTGTGTACATGTGATCCTGGCTGCCCATGCATTGTCTATGAATGAGGAGTGCATGCTGCTTCTCATTACAGTAATAGGAGTGAGAGCTCCTTCCAGGACAAAGGGACTGTCACACAAAGATTGGAGATGCCTATTGATGTGCATTGAACTCTTCCAAATCTAACAAAAAGTAGCGATCTCTCCTTCTCCATCATCACCTCTATTGTAGAAGACGGTCTCCTTGTCATTGTCTTTATTCTATGAGTTTAGAAGAAATAGATGATGGAATGAGAAGAGCCCTGAACCCACCAGGCAGCCTGTTGTGCTGTATAACAATGAGGTCCCGGAATATGGACCACAATTGTGCACCATCCCTCCCAGATGCTCCTACCTGGCTAAGGACTTCCGACTCCGAGAGGTGATGCTGGCAAAGATGATGCTTTCCCTCCGCGGGGTGGCCACGGCTTTAAAAGTCCCCATCCAGAACTTCTCGAAGAGCTGCTTCTCCCCTTGCTGGACGTCGGCCATAGTCATCGGGAGGAGAGGATCAGAGAGGACCGGAGAGGAGAGCGGCCGCCGCACCGACCACACTTCAGGAGCTGTCCAAGTGCTGGCGGTCCTGAATCCACTCCGCTGGGCTGACACTTGGGGCGGGGCGGAGCCTCGCTGACTCCTCCCCCCGGGGCTGTGTTCAGTAATCAGCGTGTGGTCCTGGCAGCATCAGCCTACAGAGCCGGTCCAGGGACAGGGGACACACACCATAGACTGGGACTAGAGAGGAAAGACAAGTCTAGGCTCTTGTTTAGTCTCCTATGACGTGTAAACAGGGGCTGGCAAAGTTTCAGCCTCCCCCCCCCCCCTTTAATTCCTTTCTTCCCCCCACCCTTTGTATCAGAAGAAGACAAGTGCTTGCTTCCCAGGCCTGACTCATCTGCATAACAAAAGCCCGCAGGCCAAGCGTGTGCCTGGCATAATGGTCCAAGGTTCACTCCAGCAATGACCCACAAGAGGGGGGCAGACAATACACTCCTCAGTCTGCTCTCATCACACAAGGGTCTGCGCTCTGATCATGATGCACTTTATTAACCCTTTGCACTCGCAGCGCACTAAAATACTTTTCAGACTGATTCCACATTGCAGCCAATCAGGGAATGTCTTTTAAAACCTGGCTCCAGGGAAAAAAAAAGTCTTCCCTTGACTTGGCACCAGCAGTAAATGTTTGTTTTTCTCTCCAGGGGACGGTAAACACACGTTTACTTATTTGGTCCAGCAGCAGACGTGGACTAGGGTTGCCAACCGTCAGTAAATTTACACTTTGTAAAAATCAATGTTTTTTTACAACTGTAAGTAAATATCAGGGGCTGATCATTTGTTATGCTATGTTGACTTTAAGCGGAGGTCCCACTTAAAAAAAAAACAAAAAAAAAAAAATTAAAAGCCAGCAGCTACAAATACAGCAGCTGCTGACTTTTAACCACTTAAGCCCCGGACCATATTGCTGCCTAAAGACCCAAGGTGTTTTTACAGTTTGGGACTGCGTCGCTTTAACAGACAATTGCGCGGTCGTGCGATGTGGCTCCCAAACAAAATTGGCGTCCTTTTTTTCCCACAAATAGAGCTTTCTTTTGGTGGTATTTGATCACCTCGGCGGTTTTTATTTTTTGCGCTATAAACAAAAATAGAGCGACAATTTTGAAAAAAATGCAATATTTTTTACTTTTTGCTATAATAAATATCCCCCAAAAACATATATAATTTTTTTTTTCCTCAGTTTAGGCCGATACGTATTCTTCTACCTATTTTTGGTAAAAAAAATCGCAATAAGCGTTTATCGATTGGTTTGCGCAAAATTTATAGCGTTTACAAATTAGGGGATAGTTTTATTGCATTTTTATTCATTTTTTTTTTTTACTACTAATGGCGGCGATCAGCGTTTTTTTTCGTGACTGCGACATTATGGCGGACACTTCGGACAATTTTGACACATTTTTGGGATTTTTGTCATTTTCACAGCCAAAAATGCATTTAAATTGCATTCTTTATTGTGAAAATGACAGTTGCAGTTTGGGAGTTAACCACAGGGGGCGCTGTAGGATTTGGTGTACACTGTGTGTGTGTTTACAACAGTAGGGGGGTGTGGCTGTAGGAATGACGTCATCGAGCGTGTCTTCCCTATAAAGGGAATGACGCAATCGATGCGCCGACACAGTGAAGCACGGGGAAGCCGTGTTTACACACGGCTCTCCCCGTTCTTCAGCTCCGGGGAGCGATCGCGACGGAGCGGCTATAAACAAATAGCCGCGCCGTCGTCCCGGATCGCTCCCCGAGGGGACCCGACCGCCGCAAGTCGCGGGGGGGGGGGTCCCGATCGGACCCCCCACCCACGTCTAGGCAGGGACGTACAGGTACACCAATGTGCCTGTACGTGCCATTCTGCCGACGTATATGTACATGCGGCGGTCGGGAAGTGGTTAATAAATGGACACTTACCTGTCCAGGGTGCCCGCGATGTCGGCAGCCGAAGCTGAGCAATCGCTCGGCTCTCGGCTGCCCCCACCGCCATCCTCGGTGAGGGAATCAGGAAGTGAAGCGTTGCGGCTTCACTTCCCGGTTCCCTTCTGCGCATGCGCGAGCCGCGCTGCGCGGCTTCACTGGTCCCCGCTGTGTTCCGGAAGCTGTGTGTCTCCCAGAAGACAGTGGGGGGGTACAGAGTAGGCACCGGAGGTGGCGCAGATTACCGAGGGGATCTATGTCAGGAAGTGGGAGCAAATATCTGTATTAGACAGGTATCTGCTCCCCCTTCCCCCCTGAAATGTGCCAAATGTGACACTGGATGGGGGGGGGGGAGGGTTCCAAAAAGCGGAAGTTACATTTTTGCGTGGAACTCTACTTTAAGTATAAACCAGGAAAATGACTTGTTATGGGTATCATCAGTGTTTCCATATTGTGTTTATACTGTTAACCACTTCAGCCCCAGAAGGTTTACTACCCCTCTCATCACGAGCAGGCCATTTCTTGCAATACAGCACTGCGTTACTTTAACTGACAATTGTGCGCCATACCCAAATAAAATGTACAGTATCTCACAAAAGTGAGTACACCCCTCCTTGTGTTGTGATCATGCAATAAGCTATCTGTTTGGACGCTACTTTGTGTCGATCCGTGGTGTGCTGGCAAATATCTTTGTCGTTAACACTGAAGAAATTACACTTTGCTACAATGTAAAGTAGTAAGTGTACAGCTTGTAGAACAGTGTAAATTTGCTGTCCCCTCAAAATAACTCAACTCACAGCCATTAATGTCTAAACCACTGGTAACAAAAGTGAGTACACCTGTAAGTGAAAATTAGCCATTTTCCCTCCCGGTGTCATGTGACTCATTATTGTTACAAGGTCTCTGGTGTTAATGGGGAGCAGGTGTGTTAAATTTGGTGTTATCGCTCTCACTCTCTCACACTGTTGATCTACATAAAGATGGCCTAGGCCAGGGATCCTCAAACTACGGCCCTCCAGCTGTTGTAGAACTACACATCCCATGAGGCATTGTAACACACTGACATTCACAGACATGACAAGGCAAGATGGGAATCGTAGTTCCTAAACAACTGGAGGGCCATAGTTTGAAGACCCATGGCCTAGGCTATAAGAAGATTGCAAAGACTCTGAAAATGAGCTGCAGCACGGTGGTCAAGACCATATAGTGATTTAACAGGAAAGGTTCCACTCAGAACAGGCCTCGCCATGATCAACCAAAGAAGTTGAGTGCACGTACTCAGCGTCATATCCAAAGGTTGTCTTTGGGAAATAGATGTATGAGTGCTGCCAGCATTGCTGCAGAGGTTGAAGGGGTGAGGGATCAACCGGTCAGTGCTCAGACCATACACTGCTCACTGTATCAAATTGATCTGCATGACTGTCATCCCAGAATGAAGGTTTTCTGAAGACAGGCAGACTAAGGATATGAATTAAAGGGGTTGTAAAGGTTCGTCTTTTATTTTCTAAATTGGTTCCTTTAACCACTTAAGCCCCGGACCATATTGCTGCCTAAAGACCCAAGGTGTTTTTACAGTTTGGGACTGCGTCGCTTTAACAGACAATTGCGCGGTCGTGCGACGTGGCTCCCAAACAAAATTGGCGTCCTTTTTTCCCCACAAATATAGCTTTCTTTTGGTGGTATTTGATCACCTCGGCGGTTTTTATTTTTTGCGCTATAAACAAAAATAGAGCGACAATTTTGAAAAAAATGCAATATTTTTTACTTTTTGCTATAATAAATATCCCCCAAAAACATATATTAAATTTTTTTTTCCTCAGTTTAGGGCGATACGTATTCTTGTACCTATTTTTGGTAAAAAAAATCGCAATAAGCGTTTATCGATTGGTTTGCGCAAAATTTATAGCGTTTACAAAATAGGGCATAGTTTTATTGCATTTTTATAAATTTTTTTTTTTTTACTACTAATGGCGGCGATCAGCGATTTTTTTCGTGACTGCGACATTATGGCGGACACTTCGGACAATTTTGACACATTTTTGGGACCATTGTCATTTTCACAGCAAAAAATGCATTTAAATTGCATTCTTTATTGTGAAAATGACAGTTGCAGTTTGGGAGTTAACCACAGGTGGCGCTGTAGGATTTGGTGTACACTGTGTGTGTGTTTACAACTGTAGGGGGGTGTGGCTGTAGGAATGACGTCATCAATCGAGTCTCCCTATATAAGGGATCACTCGATCGATGCAGCGCCATAGTGAAGCACGGGGAAGCCTTGTTTACACACGGCTCTCCCCGTTCTTCAGCTCTGGGGAGCGATCGCGACGGAGCGGCTAAAAACAAATAGCCGCGCCGTCGTCCCGGATCGCTCCCCGAGGGGACCCGACCGCCGCAAGTCGCGGGGGGGGTCCCGATCGGACCCCCGACCCACGTCTAGGCAGTGACGTACAGGTACGCCAATGTGCCTGTACGTGCCATTCTGCCGACGTATATGTACATGCGGCGGTCGGGAAGGGGTTAAGGTAGTGCATTGTTGGTTAATTTACCTTTTCCTTCGATTTCCCTTCTAAATGTTTTTTTTTCTTTGTTTGAATTTCTCACTTCCTGTTCTCCTCAGTAAGCTTTCCACCATCATCCGAGCAGGTGGAAAGTCATTTAGAACAGCTTACTGAACACCTTACTGAGGAGGAACAGGAAGTGAGAAATTCAGACAAAGAAAACAAAGAAAAAAAACATTTAGAAGGGAAATCGAAGGAAAAGGTAAGTGAACCAACAATGTACTAGTTTAAAGGAACCTATTTAGAAAATAAAAAACAAACCTTTACAAACCCTTTAATGGAATCATGTCTTGTGGTCTGATGAGACCAAGATAGACATATTTGGTTCAGATGGTGTCAAGCGTGTGTGGCAGAAACCAGGTGAGGAGTACAAAGACAAGTGTGTCTTGCCCACAGTCAAGCATGTTGGTGGGAGTGTCATAGTCTGGGGCTGCATGAGTGCCGCTGGCACTGGAGAGGTACAGTCATTGAGGGAACCATGAATGCCAACATGTACTGTGACATACTGATGCAGAGCATAATCCCCTTCCCTCAGCCACAAGGCAGTATTCCAACATAACGACCCAAAACACACCTCCAAGAAGACCAATGCCTCGCTAAAGAAAATAAGGATAAAGGCTATGGACTGGACAAACATGTCTCCAGACCTAAACTCTATTGAGCATCTGTGGGGCATTCTCAAATGGAAGGTGGAGGAGAGCAAGATCTTTAACATCCACCAGCTCTGTGATGTGGTCATGGAGTAGTGGAAGAGGACTCCAGTGGCAACCTGTGAAGCTCTGGTGAACTCCATGCCCAAGAGGGTCAAGGCAGTGCTGGAAAATAATGGTGACCACACAAAATATTGACACTTTGGGCCCAATTTGGTCATTTACAATTAGGGGTATACTCACTTTTGTTGCTAGCGGTTTAGACATTAATGGCTGTGTGTTAAGTTATTTTAGAGGGGACAGCAAATTTACACTGTTATACAAGCTGTGCACTCACTACTTTACATTGTAGCAAAGTGTCATTTCTTCAGTGTTGTCACATGAAAAGATATAATAAAATATTTACAATAATGTGAGGGGTGTATTCACTTTTGTGAGATATTGTATGTCATTTTTTTCCCCACAAATAGAGCTTTCTTTTGGTGGTATTCGATCACCTCTGCAATTTTTTTACGCTAGAAACAAAGAACAACCGACAATTTTGAAAAAAAAAAACAGTGTTTTTACTTTCTGCTCTAAAACACATTCAATTTTAAAAAAAAAAGTCAAAGTTCTTCATCAATTTGGGACAATATGTATTCTGCTACATATTTTTGAGAGAAAAAAATCCCAACAAGCATATATTCATGGGTTTGCACAAAAGGTATAGCATCTATAAAATATTTGATATACTGTATTTTTGGAACTTTTATTTATTTATTAATGTATTACTAGTAATGGCTGCAATCAGTGACTTTTAGCAGGGCTGCAATATTGCGTTGGACAAATCAGACACCTAACTGACACTTTTGTTACTTTTTAGGGGACCAGTGACAATAATACAGTGAACTAGTGACACTGGCAGGGAAGGGGTTAACATCAGGGGCGATCAAATGTTTAAATGTGTCCCTAGGGAGTGCTTGCTAACTGTATGGGGTATGTTTGTACTGTGGAAAGGTAGGGATCCGTGTTTCTGTTTAGCAGGATCACAGCCTTCCATTGTCACAGAATGGCGATCTGCCTTGTTTACATAGGCAGATAGTCATTCTGCCTGTGCCTCATACGATCAGTGGGTCCCGGCGGACATTGAGTCTGCCGTACTCACTGATTGGTTCCCGCTGTGTCTAATCACAGCGGGAGCGGGTTGAATGGCGTTGCATGTGCGCGCCCCAGACCTGGAAACGCAGAATTATGTACAGGTGTGTGATTCTGCGCAGAGGAGCCGCTGCCCTGCAATAAATGTACGTGGGGCGGTTGGCAAGAGGTTAAACTGGCCAATTACTTGTAATGGGTATTGTCAGTGTTTCTATATTGTGTTTATACTGTTTAAATATTAGGGGCCAGATTCTGGTACATCCGCGCAATTTTGTGCGGGCGTAACGTATCTGATTTACGTTACGCCTCCGCAACTTAGACGGGCAAGTGCTGTATTCTCAAAGCACTTGCTCCGTAAGTTGCGGCGGCGTAGCGTAAATCGGCCGGTGTAAGCCCGCCTAATTCAAATTTGGATCAGGGGGGAGTGTTTTATGTAAATCTACTGTGACCCGACGTGATTGAATTTCCCAGTGTGCATTGCTCCAAAGTACGCCACAAGGACGTCATTGGTTTCGACGTGATCGTAAATGACGTCCAGCCCCATTCACGGACGACTTACGCAAACAACGTAACTTTTTAAAATTTCGATGCGGGAACGACGGCCATACTTAACATTGATGCGCCGCACTTATGCCACCATATAGCAGGGGCAACTATACGCTGGGAAAAGCCTAACGTAAACGTCGTAACTTTACTGCTGATTTGAATATAAGTCGCATCATCAACCTAACTGATTTGACTTGCTCTGAGGATCTTGAAGGGGAATTCCACACCGAAATAAAACATTTTTTAAATGGTGCGAGTCCCCCCCTCCATGACCATACCAGGCCCTTCAGTCTGGTATGGCGTTTGAGGGGAAACCCCACGGCAAAAAAAAAAAAACATAGGTCCCCCCCTAAAATCCATACCAGACCCTTATCTGAGCATGCAGACTGGCAGGTGAGAAAATGGGAGGGGGATGAGTGAGCGGCACCCCGCCTCCTAGACCATAGCAGGCCCTCAACATTGGGGGGTGGGTGCTTTGGGGTGAGGGGGTCTGCATGTTGATGGGGCAAGGGCCTCCTCCTTACAACCCTGGGTGGTGTTAATGGGGGTCTGGGGGCAGGGGGCTTATCGGGATCTAGAAGCCCCCTTTAAGAAATGGATTCCCCAGATCTCGACCCCCCATGTGAATGAGTGTGACGTACATTGTATTGTATTGTACCTATTACCCCCCCAAAAAAGCAGTGTAGTGCTACAAAAAACAAGAGACGGGTTTGACGAGTCCTTTGTTAAAATTGAGGAAGAATGTCCCCCTCGTAGCGCCAACATGTCTACTTTCTCTGGTTCTGTCACCAATGTCTTCTTCTCCCAGTCTTCTCCCTCCACTGATGTCTTCTTCCTCCGCTCTTTTCCATTCGCTGATGTCTCCTTCCTCTGCCGCCGCCGCCCACCCGCTAAAAATAGAAAAAAACTTTCCATGCCTCCTAGGACTACTAGAAACCATTATACCAACCATAGCTAAGCGCATAATGATTGGCTTGTTACTTTTTTAAACCCGAAAAAACATTGCAAAGCAGTGCAAAAAACCCACGTCCCCTTCATTAGTACAGTGCAGGGCCGTTTGGAGAAATTAGGGGGCCCCAAGCAAACAGAAAAAAAAAAAAACACTTTTCAAGTTCAGAAGCGGGGGGGGGGGTTTGCGGGTTGGGTTTGTCAGCTTACACACTGAAGGTGTTATTTAATGATAACACAGAGAAGACATTAGCCCCCAGGACAGGGCAGGACAGGTAGGTAGGTGATGGATCTGGTGAGTCATTGATCTTTGGGATGTGGAGTAGAATATCATCTTCAATACAACCCAATAAAATCATAAACATGGAATATTGCAACACAAGCTAAACAAATGCTGAGACCATAAACAAGCATATTAGGAAATGAGAACTGGGCAGATAGAAATACGACATGAAAGGAAAGCAGTGTTTATGAGAGGCACATGTCTAGGATAGAACCCCCACCCCTCCCCCTATCAGTCCAATAATAGATCTGCACACAGAATGTTACCTGCAGTCGGTGATCTGTGTCTTGGCACCTGTCAGTGCATGGATCTCTCTCCTAGTCCCGAGCTGGCCAGGGGCCCCAGCAGGGAGGGCCCTTGCCGCACCGCTGATTCCTCCTGCAGTCCGGTCGACCGTGTACCATAACCGCGCAGGAGATTCAGTTTGCTGTTCCCGGGGCCGGACTGAAAAGGAAGTGAACACTCAGTGTGTGCACTTCCTGTCAGTCCGGCCGGGAACAGGAACCTGATTCTCCTGTACCGTGCGGTTATGGTACACGGCCGACCGGACTGCAGGAGGAATCAGCGGTGCGGCAAGGGCCCTCCCTGATGTATCTCCTGCCACTACACCAACATTTTCAGAATTGTATTATATCACCACAAATTTTCATGTGTACTGTAAGCACTTAAAGGGGTGTTCCAGCCTTTTTTTTTAAGTTTATTAAAAGTCAGCAGCTACAAAAAGTGTAGCTGCTGGCTTTTAATAAACAGCCACTTACCTGCTCCACGGTTCCAGCGACGGGTCTTGATTCCTAGTGTGGGCACCCGGCAGTGACAGCTTTCGGCTTCACGGCCAGGCACCCACTGCGCATGCGTGAGCGGCACTGCGCATGCGCGAGCGGCGCGGCGCCGTACGATTGGACAGGCGCTCGCCTACAGGGAGGGGCTGCAATAAGGCGATTAAGCTAATCGCCTTACCAGCCCCTCGGCGGAAGGAGGAAGTGGGACAGAGAGTCCCACTCCTCCTGACCTCCCCACTCCCCCCCCCAAAAAAATTACATGACAAATGTGGCATGTAAGGGGGGAAGAAGTGGATTAAGCGGAAGTTCCATTTTTAGGTGGAACTCCGCTTTAAGTTGTATGTGTTTTGTTTGTCTATAAAACTTGCAATAAAAATGATTTTCAAAATATAAATAAATAGAAAAAACATTCCGCCTCCGACCCTAGCTCCCGCCATTGTGTCAGCTCCATTATCTGCCAGTTCTTATATAGCCATGGGACATAGCCATCGGGTGACGTCACCCAGAGACCCCACCCCTTGTGACGTCACGTGACATTTTTTTTTTTTTTTTTGGCGTGTGGTTTCTATAAATCTGGCATGAGGTTTCATCCATACCAGAAGCAAAGGACATGTTTTGATTGGCAAAAAAAGGCCAAAGAAAAGAAAACGAATGCAGCCACCACATCTAATTATTAGTAAGCTGCAATATAATAAATTTTTGCTTTCGGGTTTAGTAAAACTTTAGAGTGGAAGTCCAGGCTACAACTAACTAAGCTGAAAACTCAGGGCGCTCCCATCCCGTGACTGGCTCCCAATGGCAGCTTCAGGGTAGAGGAGGGACAGCCGACAACGAATTCCCCATAGTAAGTCCATGGGTGACGTCATTGTCTAGGTATTCTAATCCATTGTCGGTTATCATTCCTCTCTCCTGAAGCCAAACACTAGTATAGATCACATAACTGGATCAGAGTTCCCTGAGAATAGGTAAGTATAAGCATCCTTCTTCTACAAGGCTTTTAGTATAGGAATTACAAGTGGGGAGAGAGCAGGGTTACTAAACTCAGCACCTGGCTATTTTGGCTTCTTGACTATCTTTAGGACAATTTCCAGATCTTTCTGAAGTAGAGGTCCAATTGTGTCTCCAAACTAAAAGAGTGAGAGAGGTGTTACCAAACCCAGAACCCTGCATTCACAATATCTGGTCTCCCACACTACACAGAGCATGGAAATGCAATTATTTTAGTAAATATAAACTGCTCATCGGCAGTATATAGTAGCCTTGTGATTTCTATCAGTGTTTGGTTAAAGCTTGTACTGTAGGTGGAGTTTTTATTCTCCTTTAGCTGTGAGGCTGCATGACCTCTGACCCTCTGTCTGGCCAGTGCTGATTGGCCCTGTTCTGATCACATGCACCCTCCCAAGAAAAAAAAACCTCTCTAGCAATACACACCAAACTGAGAATGTGCAGCTTGTCCCCGAGGCTCTGTTCTATCAGGAGATGGATTATGGACAGTAAACAAAGACAGGATCAAACAGCCGTTTTACACAATGCGAAGGATTAACCCCTTAGTTACCACACTAAGTATACCAAGCATGCTTTACTGCATATACAGACTGATTTTACTGTTGTAGGTTTAGTAACACTTTAAGCTTAGTTCTGGCACTTAATTCCACTTTAATGATGCCAGAGTGCAGGGGAGAAGAGGCAGAGGAGGCTGCAGGAGCAGAGGATCAAGTAAATAAAACTGCTTTACCTGGTACCATAGCTTCCAACTGTCCCTGATTTCAAGGAACTGTCCCTGATTTGGAGCAATGTCCCTCTGTCCATATTTCCCCCTCATTTTGGTCTGATCTCTACAGTTGTATATAAAAATGTACTTTCTTTCCTTCAAGAAGTGTTTCCTTCCCAGTACTAAACCTTTCATCTAAATTCTAAATTGCTGCATTTGTAAATTTTAAAAGCCAATATAAAGTAATAGTAGTGGTAAAAAAAAAAACGAGTACCTTTTTTTGATTAGTTCTCCTTTAACCACTTCCCGACCTCCTCATGTACATATACGTTAGCAGAATGGCACGGACAGGCACATGTACGTACCTGTACGTCCTCTGCTAGACGTGGGTCGGGGGTCCGATCGGGACCCCCCCCCGGTACATGCGGAGGTCGGGTCCGCTCGGGGAGCGATCCGGGACGACGGCGCGGCTATTTGTTTTTAGCTGCTCCATCGCGATCGCTCCCCGGAGCTGAAGAACGGGGAGAGCCGTGTGTAAACACGGCTTCCCCGTGCTTCACTGTGGCGGCGCATCGATCGGGTGATCCCCTTTATAGGGGAGATCCGATCGATGATGTCATTCCTACAGCCACACCCCCCTACACTAGTAAACACACACACAGTGATCCCTAAATGTTACAGCGCCCCCTGTGTTTAACTCCCAAACTGCAACTGTCATTTTCACAATAAAGAATGCAATTTAAATGCATTTTTTGCTGTGAAAATGACAATGGTCCCAAAAATGTGTCAAAATTGTCCGAAGTGTCCGCCATAATGTTGCAGTCACGAAAAAAATCGCTGATCGCCGCCATTAGTAGTAAAAAAAAATAAAAAAAATAAAAATGCAAAAAAACTTTCCCCTATTTTGTAAACGCTATAAATTTTGCGCAAACCAACCGATAAACGATTATTGCGTTTTTTTTTTTTACAAAAATAGGTAGAAGAATACGTATCGGCCTAAACTGAGGGAAAAAAAAATGTATATATGTTTTTGGGGGATATTTATTACAGCAAAAATTAAAAAATATTGCATTTTTTTCAAAATTGTTGCTCTATTTTTGTTTATAGCGCAAAAAATTAAAACCGCAGAGGTGATCAAATACCACCAAAAGAAAGCTCTATTTATGGGGAAAAAAGGACGCCAATTTTGTTTGGGAGCCACGTCGCACGACCGCGCAATTGTCTGTTAAAGCGACGCAGTCCCGAACTGTAAAAACCCCTTGGGTCTTTAGGCAGCAATATGGTCCGGGGCTTAAGTGGTTAAGGGGTGTGGCAGGGGGAGTGTCCTATGCCTACATACATTAGCTAGTAGGTGTCCCTCATTCCCATCTCAAAATGTTGGGAGGTATGTGGTACTCCTAGATGTAAATGAGTAGTTGAACCCTTCCAGCGTGGATTTGGCCCCACTGCAAGGGAGGAATTTTACTTTTCTAGGAGTTCAGCTTTAAATTTAATCTTATTTTTAAAATCCTAGTTTGAATTTGAAACATGACAGAGGAATGATAAAAGGCATAGCCGTTTCTCATACAGAGCTCCGCACTCTGACTTTGCGCTTGATTAACCCTTTGCACTTGCCTCACACTTGTCCACATTTAAAAATAGAATTTCAGGGACACTTTGAGGAGGATTCCATATAACAGCTAATCAGGTGAAATTCAGATTGATTTCTTACCTGAGCGATCTCTCCTGATAGAAATAATCAATCTACAGTCAACAACCCAATTGATCAAGATGCCAAACACACGAGGAAGTGGTTTTCGATCGATAGTTGGAGGAACTGATTGTCAATTATCAATCGCATGCAAAACAGTCAATCATTTTCCACCCTGCTGTTTACTATGTTTGATTGGAAGGGACGTTAAGAATGTTAAATTGTTTGCTGATTTGATCATTTTGATTGAATCACACATTGATCATATTATAAAATCAGTTTGTATGGCCACCGTAACATACTTCACATGTACACATTTTTACTGTATGGTATAATACTATATGGTATAAAACTCTATGGTATAATACTATATGGCAGATGTACCAAATATACAGAAAGCAGGATTGTTTAAAGGGGTTGTAAAGGTAAAAAATGTTTTTCCAAATAGCTTCCTTTACCTTAGTGCAGTCCTTCTTGACTTACCTCATCCTTCCATTTTGCTTCTAAATGTCCTTATTTCTTCTGAGAAATCCTCACTTCCTGTTCTTCTGTCTGTAACTCCACACAGTAATGCAAGGCTTTCTCCCTGGTGTGGAGTGTCCTGCTCGCCCCCTCCCTCGAGGGAGGAGGGGGCGAGCAGGAGAGTCAGGACGCCCACTAACACACAGCTATTTTCTCTATCTGCAACATAGAGAGCGTCCTGACTCTCCTACTCGCCCCTCCCCCCTCAAGGAAGGGGGCGAGCACTACACTCCACACCAGGGAGAAACCCTTGCATTACTGTGTGGCGTTACAGACAGAAGAACGGGAAGTGAGGATTTCTCAGAAGAAATAAGGACATTTAACCACTTAAGCCCCGGACTATATTGCTGGTCAAAGACCAGAGCACTTTTTGCGATTCGGCACTGCGTCGCTTTAACTGACAATTGCGCGGTCGTGCCATTTGTCCCCTAAACAAAGTTGGCATCCTTTTTTCCCCCACAAATAGAGCTTTCTTTTGGTGGTATTTGATCACCTCTGCGGTTTTTAGTTTTTGCGCTATAAACAAAAGTAGAGTGTCAAGTTTGAAAAAAATGAATATTTTTTACTTTTTGCTGCAATAAATATCCCCCAAAAATATATATAAAAATATATATAAAAAAATGTTTTCCTCAGTTTAGGCCGATACGTTTTCTTCTACATATTTTTCATAAAAAAAAATCGCAATAAGCGTTTATTGATTGGTTTGTGCAAAAGTTATAGCGTTTCGGTACTGCGACATTATGGCCGACACTTCGGACACTTTTGACACATTTTTGGGACCATTGGCATTTTTATAGCAATCAGTGCTATAAAAATGCATTGGATTACTATAAGGCCTCATTTCCATGGACGTTTTTAAAAACGAGCTTTAAAGCCAGGTAGGACTCCTGGAAAAATCAGCGTTAAAAACACGATTTTTACTGTGTTTTGCATTAGCGTTTTTGCACGTTTTTGCGTGTTTTTTAGAGCTAGCGTTAGGCAGCGTTTTTTGAAGAAAAACACATCTCTAGGCTATATACACTCCCAAATTTCAGTGAAACACCATAAGACCCTCCCTAAGCTCAAAAAACAGTATAATTTAACCATTTCTGCCATTTTGTGAGACCAGAGTGAGTAGCAGCTGAGAGAGCAGCAGTGTACTTGTATTTAGCGTGTCACTTGCCACATCACCTGCCACAAGCTGCGGATTGTCCACTTGCCACGTCATCTGCCACGTCACCTGGCCACGCCACCTGACACAAGTTGTGGATTGTCCACTGGCCACGTCACCTGCCTCGTCAACTGGCCACGTCACCTGTCACAAGTTGTGGATTGTCCACTTGCCACATTACCTGACTACAAAACCTGCCACAAGTTGTGGATTGTCCACTTGCCACGTCACCTGGCCATGTCACCTGGCCACAAGTTGTCGATTATCCACTTGCCAAATCACCTGGCCACGTCACCTGCCACAAGTTGTGGATTGTCCACTGGCCACGTCACCTGCCACAAGTTGTGGATTGTCCACTGGCCACGTCACCTGCCACGTCAACTGGCCACGTCACCTGCCACGTCAACTGGCCACGTCACCTGCCACAAGTTGTGGCTTGTCCACTGGCCACGTCACCTGCCACGTCAACTGGCCACGTCACCTGTCACAAGTTGTGGATTGTCCACTTGCCACATTACCTGACTACGACACCTGCCACAAGTTGTGGATTGTCCACTTGCCACGTCACCTGGCTATGTCACCTGGCCACGTCACCTGTCACAAGTTGTCGATTATCCACTTGCCAAATCACCTGGCCACGTCACCTGCCACAAGTTGTGGATTGTCCACTGGCCGCGTCACCTGTCACGTCAACTGGCCACGTCACCTGCCACAAGTTGTGGCTTGTCCACTGGCCACGTCACCTGCCACGTCAACTGGCCACGTCACCTGTCACAAGTTGTGGATTATGCACATGCCTTCACCTTCCTAATATTATCTCCATGAAGAGCATGTGCCACATCCCACAGTTCAGGATGTGCTTGAACAGCAGTGATTAGAGAAAGTTGGGATAAAGAACTTGCCATTGCCATCTAAGTTAGTTCTCTCTTCTATGTGCTATACCCACAAGCACATGGCTGTGAATTTCCTGTGTAGCGTTTTTTAACGTCTGGGGTTTTTACAGCTCTGGCGTCGGCGCCACAGAACGCCCTGGTCCTCGTTTTTTTTTCAGCTCAAAAACGCCTATGTGGGCATGAAGCTATAGAATAACATGGACAGGCGTTTTGATCGCGTGTGCCCGGCAGCGATCGCTCCCGCCACGCATGGCAGTCGGGGGTGAGCGGGGGGCACGCGCGCCCCTATTGGCTGCTGGGCGAGATTACGTATAGCTATGTGCTCTCGCCCAGCAGAGCCGACCTGCCGCCGTATAACTGCGGCTGGTCGGCAAACAGTTGCAAGCAAAATGGAAGGATGAGGTAAGTGAAGGAGGACTGCACTAAGGTAAAGGAAGCTTTTTTGGGAAAAAAATGTTTTACCTTTACAACCCTTTTAATGCGACTCTTTTATCAGACTGCACTCTGCACTCTGTCTTTGCCGTTTATTAACCCTTTGCACACTTGCATTACACCTGTCCATATTTGAATAAAAAATAAATACAATTTTATGTCACAGCTAATCAGACAATGTATAGATCCTGTCAATCTGCCACTGAGATGCTCTGAAAGCATAACACATTAAATCTAATGATGGCCATACATGCTTCAATAAAAGATCAATTTATTTATCTATTGATCCCTTGCAATTTAAAAATATCCGGTCTATTGTCTATAAACTAATCCATCAATATGCCACACATGGGGAAGTGGATTTTGAGTGATTGTAAATCGATTGCATCCCTGTTTTTCCCATGCAATCTTATAATCCCATCGATGGAAATATAATCAAATTCATGACCAACGCCTCTCAGTGTTTCTGATTGATGCAAAACAATCAATTATTTTCACCCTGGTCGATCATTTCAGTTTGAATTAATCTTATCTAAATAGAGTCTTAATTCATAGGAAGGAAAGTTGCTTATTCAATTGTTTGCTGATTTGATTGTTTTGATCGGATTGTACACTGGGTGTTATTAACGAAAAGCAAATCCACTTTGCACTACGAGTGCAAACTACAAGTGCAAAGTTCACTTGAAATTGCACTGAAAGTGCACTTGGAAGTGCAGTCGCTGTAGATCTGAGGGGGACATGCAAGGAAAATAAAAAACAGCGGGCCAAATTCTCAAAAGAGATACGCAGGCGGAACTGCTGTTCAGCCTGCCTATCTCTGTGCCTAACTTTGGAAACGATCCTCAAAAGGCTTTTTCCAAAGTTAGGCAGAAGATCTGACATGTGTAAGACACTTACACGGTCAGATCTTAGGATGCAGTACCGCATCCGCCGCTGGGGGCATTTCTCATTGAAATGCCGCTTTGAGTATGCAAATGAGGACTTAAGCAGATCCACAAAGCTTTTCAGCATTGTGATTTCTGCGTAAGTTCCGATTTGCTTGCGCAAAACTAGGGCTGGTTTTACAATGTGGAAAGTTAGTCACACCATGTAAAAGCCCATTCAAGCGACGGCATTTGGTATGCATTCCCGAGGGAGAACTCCACGGCAATTTGTAAAATCAAAACCGGCATGGGTTCCCCCCCCAGGAGCATACCAGGCCCTTAGGTCTTGTATGGGTTGTAAGGAGACCCCCCCTACGCCGAAAAATCGACGTAGGGGGTCCCCCTACAATCCATACCAGACCCGTATCCAAAGCACGCTACCCGGCCGGCCAGGAATGGGAGTGGGGACGAGCGAGCGCCCCCCCCTCCTGAGCCGTGCCAGGCCGCATGCCCTCAACATGGGGGGGTTGGGTGCTCTGGGGCAGGGGGGCGCACTGCGGGCCCCCCCACCCCAGAGCACCCTGTCCCCATGTTGATGAGGACAGGACCTCTTCCCGACAACCCTTGCCGTTGGTTGTCGGGGTCTGCGGGCGGGGGCTTATCGGAATCTGGGAGTCCCCTTAAATAAGGGGGCCCCCAGATACCGGCCCCCCACCCTAAGTGAATGGATATGGGGTACATCGTACCCCTACCCATTCACCTGGAGGCAAAGTGATAGTTATTAAACACACAACACAAGGGTTTTTAAAATCATTTATTAGTCTGCTCCGGAGGCCCCCCCTGTCTTCTTTAGCTCTAATACCAGGGAGGGCTTCTTCTTCTGCTCTCCGGGGGTCTTCTCCGCTCTCCAGGGGGGGGCTTCTTCTTCCACTCTCCGGGGGTGGGTCTTCTCCGCTCTCCGGGGGTCTTCTTCTATCTTCGCCGCTCTCCGCTGTTGACTCGGCGCACCCCGGTTCTTCTGCAGCTCCACGTGGGTACCTACCGGAGCATGATGGGACGGTGATGCCTATATAAATGGGATGCAAGGCGCGCTTCCATCATTGCAGTGAGAAGAGGCGACGTGTCAACATCGGAAGAAGGGAGAAGAAGAAGATGACGTCACAGAAGACCGCGCTGGCTGCCTGCTAGTAATTGAGCTAACACACGAAGATAGCAGGCAGCCAGCGCTGAAGGAGAAGGCACCGGACAGCTGCAGAAGAACCGGGGTGCGCCGAGTCAACAGCGGAGAGCGGCGAAGATAGAAGAAGACCCCCGGAGAGCGGAGAAGACCCCCCCCCCCGGAGAGTGGAAGAAGAAGCCCCCCCGGAGAGCGGAGAGGACCCCCGGAGAGCGGAAGAAGAAGAAGCCCTCCCTGGTATTAGAGCTAAAGAAGACAGGGGGGGCCTCCGTAGCAGACTAATAAATGATTTTAAAAACCCTTGTGTTGTGTGTTTAATAACTATCACTTTGCCTCCAGGTGAATGGGTAGGGGTACGATGTACCCCATATCCATTCACTTAGGGTGGGGGGCCGGTATCTGGGGGCCCCCTTATTTGAGGGGACTCCCAGATTCCGATAAGCCCCCGCCCGCAGACCCCGACAACCAACGGCAAGGGTTGTCGGGAAGAGGTCCTGTCCTCATCAACATGGGGACAGGGTGCTCTGGGGTGGGGGGGCCCGCAGTGCGCCCCCCTGCCCCAGAGCACCCAACCCCCCCATGTTGAGGGCATGCGGCCTGGCACGGCTCAGGAGGGGGGGGGGGCGCTCGCTCGTCCCCACTCCCTTTCCTGACCGGCCGGGTAGCGTGCTTTGGATACGGGTCTGGTATGGATTGTAGGGGGCCGAAAATTCGACGTAGGGGGGGTCTCCTTACAACCCATACCAGACCTAAGGGCCTGGTATGCTCCTGGGGGGGGAACCAATGCCGGTTTTTACTTTGAAAATTGGCATGGAGTTCTCCCTCTCAGGAATGCATGCCGAGCGACGCTGTCAATTTTTCTTTTTTTTTTTTTTTTCCCAGCGCGTATTTTTTTTTCACCCGTCGCAACTTTATTGTCCCGTCGCAATCCACAAAGCCCGGCGTAAATTACGTTCGCGCGCTGCACGTCGGGAAAATTACGTCACGCGCATGCGCAGTACGGCCGGCGCGGGAGCGCGCCTCATTTAAATAGTAATCGCCCCCCGGAGAGGAGGACCGCCTTGCGACGGAGGCACTTAAGTTACACGGCATGTAATTTCTAGGTAAGTGCTTTGTGGATCGGGCACTTAGGTAGAAATTTTAAGGCTGTGTAACTTAACTGCTGAAATTTAAGTTAGGCTACGTTTTTGGGAATTTGGCCCAGCATTTTTAGCTTGCACATGATTGGATGATAAAATCAGGAGCGCTTCCCCTCATTTCAGATCTTCCCCTCAGATGTACAGCGACTGCACTTCCAAGTGCACTTTCAAGTGCACTTTGCACTTTTGGGGCCAGATTCACAGACAAATACGTTGCGCAGCGGCGGCGTAACGTATCCCATTTACGTTACACCGCCGCAAGTTTACAGCGTAAGTGCCTGATTCACAAAGCTCTTACCTGTAAACTTGCGGCAGTGTAACGTAAATCCGCTCGGCGCAAGCCTGCCTAATTCAAATGGGGCGGGCACCATTTGAATTAGGTGCGTTCCCGTGCCGAACGTTCTGCGCATGCTCCGTGTAAAAATTTCCCGACGTGCATTGCGCGAAATTACGGTGCTCCGACGTTTTTTTTGAACAGCGACGTGCGTTACGGCGTTTCGTATTCCCGGACGTCTTACGCAAAAAAAAAAAAAACGAAATTCGACGCGGGAACGACGGCCATACTTTAACATGGCTGATCTAAAGATAAGCCATGTTAAAGCAGGTGTAACTTTGCGACGGGATAAACCGACGAGCGACGACTTACGAGATTGCGACGAACGCGCGGATCTTCGTGGATCGCCGTAACTAGTCATTTGCATATTCTACACCGACCGCTATGGAATCGCCACCTAGCGACCGGCCTAGAATTGCATCCTAAGATCCGACGGTGTAAGTCAATTACACCTGTCCGATCTTAGGGCTATCTATGCGTAACTGATTCTATGAATCAGCCGCATAGTTAGGACGGGCAGATCACAGAGATACGACGGCGTATCAGGAGATACGCCGTCGTATCTCTTCTGTGAATCTGGCCCTTAGTTTGCACTTGTAGTGCAAAGTGGATTTGCCTTCCGTAAATAACCCCCACTGAATAATAAAATCGCATGGCCAGTTAGGTATGGCTACCATAATATACAGTGGAACCTCGGATTGCGAGTAACACGGTTAACGAGCGTTTCGCAATAAGAGCAATTTTTTTTTAAAATCCTGTCTTGGTTTGCAAGTGTTGTCTCGCAAAACGAGCAGGATTCAAGCCTCTGCGGTGTGCAGTACCGCATTTGGCCAGAGGTGCGGGGGCGTATTACTCGGAAATACTCTATTCCTGAGTGTTCCCGAGCCTTTCCGGGGGTTTCCGGGGGCAGCCGAACACTGATTAGAGCCAGAGGATCTAATAGGCTTTAAAATAGGGTGGGTTCGGGGACCAGAGCATTGCGTCAGGAGCCCACCCAGGCGTGTTGCAACATTCCCGGCCAATTGGGAATAAGGTCTGATACCCTTCACCAGATTGGCTGAAAGGACAGGCAATCCTATTGGACGCCTAGGAGAAGATGGGAGGAGTCACACAGAAGACACAGGAGCCCGACCAATGGGAGGGGGGGTTGTTTGCTGCCCCCCCCCCCCAAAAAAAAAACACCGACCACCACTGCTGATAGTGATTAAAAATCCTAGCTAGGGGTAATGCCCCCCCCCCCCCCGGCCACAGTGTGAAAGTGCCCTTAGAGAATTATCGTTATTCCCTATAGAAGATGTACTTTGCGCTAAGAATACAGGAGGCACAATGTTGCACACATACAGTTTATAAATGCGATTCACGGGGTGCGGTGACGGCAACCATGGATTTTTTCAGATGCTATTTTGAGAACATGATATATTTAATGGACTGAACTCTATTGAATCATTTTATCTTGATTAATTAAAGACACATTAGGTGGAAGTTTTCAGCCCACGTAGCGCTGCTAATGATATAGAATATTATATTAAGTGTTTTTAGGTATATTTTGGATCTTATGAATTTTTAAGATTGTATATTTATAGTGGCCGCTTTTTGTGTATAAAAATAATTTTAAAATATTTTTAGAACTAACATATAGGAGTATTAATTAAATTTTGTGCGCTGGGAGAGAGGATTATTTTTAACTGAGGTTTGATTGATCCACTTGTATTTTGTATTTTACAGGCTGCTAAAAGGTAGCTTGCTGTTAGGATTGTGTCTAATTATAAATATGGGAAGATATACAGGGGCAGCAGATTACATGAAGATTTTTTTAAAACCTGTCAGCTTCCCTGTATGAATAAAAAGTGATAGTCCCGGCATGGGGTGTCCTCGGAGTACAGATAAAGCAGATGCATGTATGCTGCAGCATCCCACATCAGCACTGGATACTACCATGCCCCTTACTAAGCATAGCCTCAGGCATCTGCTTTGTTCCAATCCTAAAGTCAGTTATTGTTTGAATCCCTGCTGACCTTCAGTGTACATTGCAAGAAAATCCACCTTTTATTCAGAGCCCAGCCATATGTGTCAACCTTGTAAATGACTTCTGCATAATGGCTGAGCCAATATTGCTGTAACCTCATCTTTAGAAATATGCAGCTCTAGACACTAAAATTTGAATTTAAATGAAATACTGCCATTCCTGCCAGTTTGGGGGCTGCGCTGACGCATTCTTCACATACAGGAATAATACTTATAGGTCCATTTATTACATACATACATTCATGGCCATGCACTCTGATATAGGGGTGGTAACCTCTAAGCAGTCATTACGCTGCCGTACAGAACAGGACATGCACTAACCGCTCAGGCTTTATAAAGGGGGCTTCCTCTAGGATCAAGGATGAGTGGTTTTGTTCATCTGACATTATCATTCACGTTTCCTTTATTAATGAAACCAATTAAATTATAGTTTAATGAGGGGGAATGTTGGAAAGTTAAATGTAATTAATCATTTCAGTAAGTGGATGTGTCATTAAGCTTTTCCCTTTTATTAAAGTGCCATATATACCCCTTTGTGGGTGTCTGTGTGCGTATCCCTGATATACCAATTTCACGCTTAAATTATATGTATTTAAAGAACTTCTGTCTGTTAATGCCATTAATGTTATGGGACTAAAGGGAACCTGTGTGGCTAGAAATATGGAAGCTGATCTCAATACTGTATGTAATGCCCAGGGCTTCCCATGGTTCTCTACCTTGTGAATCACTGGCTGCATGCTTGTTTTGGGTCAGTAATTCTCTGAATAAGGCTCCATTCACACTTGTACGACTCCAAAGTTGCGCCGACTTTGCGCCAACAACTCTTCCATAAAGGCCACATTTGTGGAGTTCACGACTAATACTTGCCCTGTGGACAGATTCTCCCACCTGAGCTGTGAATCTCTACATCTCCTCAGAGGAGTTACAATGGGCTACTTGGCTGCTTCTCTGATTAATGATCTCCTTACACGGCCTCCATAGGCGTGCGCACAGGGTGTGCCAGGTGTGCCTGGGCACACCCTAATCACCCTAAGCTTCACAGATTTCCTCTGCTGCTTGGCTGCAGAGAAAGGGACTCAGGGATCTCTGTCCTCATTTCCTTTCTTTGTCCCAAAAGTGAGACATCAGGGGTCTGTTTAGACCACTTAGGCCCCGTACACACGACCGAACATGTCCGCTGAAACTGGTCCGCGGACCAGTTTCCACGGACATGTCCGACCGTGTGTAGGGCCTAGCGGAAGGTTTTCCGGCCTAGCGGACAGGTTTCCAGCGGACAAAAGTTTCTTAGCATGCTATGAACCTTGTCCGCTGGAAACATGTCCGTCGGACATGTCCGATGGTTAGTACGACTCATCGGACATGTCCGCTGGTTATGACGTATGCGTGGAAGCATTGAACTTTCGTGTTAGAGAACGTTGGTGTCTTCTACGTCACCGCGTTCTCTGTCCGCGGGGATTTTGGTCTGATGGTGTGTACACACATCAGACCAAAAGCTCCCAGCAGACATGTCCGATGAAAACGGTCCACAGACCGTTTTCATCGGACATGTCTCCTCGTGTGTACAAGGCCTGATATTTCACCAAAGCTTCCCAATGGGGCTCTTAAAAAATTGTAAAAAAAAAAGAAAAAAGAAAAAAAAGAGGATTGTAAAACAATATTGTAAAAAAAAAATGAAATGAAATTGTAAAAAGTAATAAAAGATTAACTACCAATGCCACTCTCTGCCCTTCTAACATGTGTTTGGGGTGCACACCCTAATGCAATAGGCTGCGCACACCTATGGCGGCCTGTCAGTTTAGGTGGACATCTTGGTAGGTTTGCAGTTGTGCCATACATTTACATTTTTGGATGATGGATTCACTAAGATCTCTAACAAACCTCTGAGGGCTTCACAGAACATGAATATTTATACTGAGATTAAATTACACACAGGTGGACTCTATTTATTTATTAATTAAGTGACTTCTGAAGGCAATTTGTTCCACTAGATTTTATTTAGGGGTACCAGAGTAAAGGGGGTCTGAATATAAATGTGCACTACACTTTTCAGGTATTTATTTGTAAAAAAAATGAATTAAAACCATTTACTATTTCCCTTCCACTTCACAATTATGTGCCACTTTGTGATGGTCTATAACAAGAAATCCCAATAAAATACATTTAGGTTTTTGGTTGTAACATGACAAAATTTGGAAAATGTCAAGGGGTATGAATACTTTTATTGCCGACATTAGTAGTATAATTTTATTTTATTCCAGTGTATATACCATAGTTTGTAGACGTTATAACATTCAAGACATTTGCTTTTCAGATTTTTGTTTATTGGGTATGTTTTATAGCAGAAAGTGAAAATATATACCGGTATATTTTTTTTACATTTTCTATATTTTTTCGTATATATATATATATATATATATATATATATATATATATATATATATATATATATATATATATATAAATACCACCAAAAGAAAGCTATATGTCTGTGAAAAAAAGTATATACATTTAGTTTGGGTACAATGTTGCTTGACCGCACAATCGGCATTTAACGTAGCGCAGTGCTGAATAGCAAAAAATGAACATGAAGGAGGTAAAATCTTCCAGAGCTGAAGTGGTTAAAGAAACCAAAAGCCAGGTGCACTGGCCCTAAGGATGATAGCTCTGGAGCTTATACTAAAGCCAAGTCTGCAATTTCATTGTTTATATTTCTATCCTGATAGGATCCATTTAAAAGATAGCATTTTGGGACAATGGCTGCCTCCTCCCCTCACTGATACCTGGTATGCTTGTAAGGACATAAGGGAGATGGGATTTGTGATCTGCATTCCAAGTGTGAGCATGTGATGAAAACAAGGCTGCTTTACAGTAAATAAAGGCTGAGAATGTGATGGGCTGTCTTTTGTAAAATGGCATTTCTGTCATTGCAGGTGTATGGAAGCCCTAAGAACTTATTTTATTAAATCCCTTTTGGGCTGTAAAATGCAGAGCAAAAAATACCTGTTGATCCTTCCAGAAATCTTGTGAGCTGGTATTTCCCCCCTATTTTATGGAGAAGGGGAGGTGTCACTGTAGTCCTGTTGTATGATGACAGTGCTACTCTTCCATAGATACAGTATAGTGAACTTTATCATCCTAGAACAGGAAGCTTGTTACTGGCAGGATCGCCAAACAAAATTAAAGGAAAAAAACCTGGAAGTACATGACATTTTTGTTCTTGTGTTAAACCACTTGCCAACCAGCTGCCGTCATTTTACAGGTCAGCTCGTTCCCGCAAATCGCCGTAGGTGTACATCGGCTCCTTTAAGAGCCATAGCCGATGCGCGCGCGTGTGCTGTGGCACAGCAGGGGACCTAACGTTCGTGGCCGGTGTTCACAAAGTCCGTCGGCCACCTGCAATACATTAACAGATCCCTGTTCTGATTGGGGGAGGAGAGAGAGATCTGCTGTTCCTAGCGATTTCTCTCTTTCTCCAGTCAGTACCATCCCCTCACAGTTAGAAACACCTCTCAGGGAACACATTTAAAGACTTGATCGCCCCACTGTGTTAACCCCTTTCCTGCCAGTGACATTTACACAGTAATCAGTGCAGTTTTCTAACACTGATTGCTGTATAATTGTCAATGGTTCCAAAAAAGTGTCAAAAGTGTCCGATCTGTCCGCCGCAATGTCACAGTCCCACTACAAAACGCAGATCCTTCGCCATTAAAAGTAAAAAAATAAATAATAAAAATTTCATAAATCTATCCCCTATTTTGTAGACACTATGGCCCAGATTCTCAAAAGAGATACAACGACGCATCTCCAGATACGCCATCGTATCTCTGCCTAGCGCCGTCGTATCTATGCGACTGATTCTTAGAATCAGTTACGCATAGATATCGATTCGATCCGACAGGCGTAAGTCTCTTACACCGTCGGATCGTAACTGCAATTTTTTTTTCCCCGCCAGGTGGCACTTCCGTTGATTTCCGTGTCGAGTATGCAAATTAGCTAGATACGCAAATTCCCGAACGTACGCGTGGCCGACGCAGTAAAGTTACAACGTTTACGTTAGGCTTTTCCCGGCGTAAAGTTGCCCCTGGGTCTATGAGGCGCAGTCAATGTTAAGTATGGCCGTCGTTCCCGCGTTAAAAATTTATAAAATTACGTTGTTTGCGTAAGTCGTCCGTGAATGGTGCTGGACGTAATTTACATCCACGTCAAAACCAATGACGTCCTTGCGACGTCATTTAGAGCAATGCACGCCGGTAAATTTTAGGGACGGCGCATGCGCAGTTCGTTCGGCGCAGGGACGTGCTTCATTTAAACGAAACACGCCCCCTACCCGCCAAATTTGAATTCCGCCGGGTGATTTACGCTACGCCGCCACAACTTTACAGGCAAGTGCTTTGTGAATAAAGCACTTGCCTGAAAAACTTGCGGCGGCGTAACGTAAATCAGATACGTTACGTCCGCCCAAAATTACGCCCATCTACGTGAATCTGCCCCCATAACTTTTGCGCAAACCAATCAACATACGCTTATTGCAATTTTTTTTTTACCAAAACTGATTAGATTTACCTTCAACTATGTAGTGCAAGGGCCCATCTGATTGCAAATAAATTACAAGTATTTAGGTTTGACCTCATATTATATGGTTTTAGTAAATCTAAAGGAAAAGTGTACAAGTTGTATAACATATGACCAGCCTTAGGCTTCGTACACACGACCGAGAAACTCGTCGTAAAAGAAACATCGTTTTCCTCGACGAGTTCCTTGTCAGGCTTGTCGAGAATCTTGTCAAGCTTTCTTTGCATACACACTGTCAAGACAAAATCTCGTCGTTCTCAAACGCGGTGACGTACAACGCGTACGACGGCACTATAAAGGGGAAGTTCTATTCCATTGGCGCCACCGTTGGGGCTGCTTTTGCTAATCTCGTGTTGCCGCTTGTTAGTAAAAGTTTGGTGAGTGACGATTCGCGCTTTTCAGTCTTCGTGCTTTCAGATCGCTTTCTGCGGTTCAGTTTGTGCTTGTGGGTTCATATCTTGTCTTTCAGGGTGTGGGGTCAGGTAGTATTTGTATTTGTTTCACAGTGAAGAATGGGGAAGCCGTGTTTACAGGGCTGGGTACTAGTACAGAACGTATCTGTACGTACATGTGCCCAGCCGTGCCATTCTGCCGACGTATATGTGCAGGAGGCGGTCCTTAAGTGGTTAATTTGTATACGATCAGGCAGCTGCCATCACCACGGAGGAGGAACCCACAAGGCCGGAGCCATCCCCATCAGTGGAGCTCGTAGAGCCGGAGGCTTCCAACATAGAGGTCATCTCGGTTTCATCAACCCTGACCTTGCAATCGGCTACCCCACCATCTTGCTCTCTGGAGGTAAGCCCTATGACTGAAGATGACCCAACTAGTGTGACTAGCTTATCGGACGTGACCAGTTTATCGGACGTGACAAAATTACAGGCCGATACCACTTCGGAGAACACCCCATCCACAGCGATCTCCGTGTGGCGTACCTCAATCGAGTTGGGACCTGTTCCAGCCTCCTGCGGCTGCGGTTTGAGGCCCTATACCCTCCTGCCACTCCTCGCCGGATCGGGCCAAAGATCCCATAGCCAAACCTTGCAGCTATATACCTGCGGAGGAGCTGCACTCCTCCGAGCTTGATTCTGTGTCTGAAGATGAGGACACACTGGAAAGTTTATTTGAACCAAGATTTCCGGAATCGCAAGGCCTTTGACGGATCTCGTGTCATTCCCGGTGCTCGGAGGAGGAAGAAGCGCTCCGGCTGAAGCGCATCCCGTGGGTCTCAGCAGCCGTCCGTGAACGTCCCGCAGTTAACCTGAGGAGTCGGTGAGTCCATTTCTGTTCCCCCTACCTTACTCGCCACCCCTGTGCCCCTTGTTGCTCCCGTATTGAGAAGGGCACCGGATGCTTTAGTGCTGCCGGGACGAGGAGACCCGCGGAGCCTACCCAATTTGGCTCACTTACAGTATGTGGTAATCCAAAGGGTTGCTACAGAATTTGGATACGAATATCCATATGTGCCACCTTCCCTTTTGTCGCAGATTGCCCGGGAGCGGGAAGCTTGGTGCCGGGAAGCCGTTTGGTCATATTCAAAAGTACCTCGTATCCTTGTGGGTGCAGACTCAAGGCTGCCTCAGTTGAAAGACAGATTTGAGAGATGCCACCGCGACTGGAGCTGGGGCCGGCATATCTATAGAGACCGGGTTGTGCTGAAATTTCCTGGGAGAGAGGATCAGGTGTTTTCAGTCGCCAAGTCCACAGAAAATGGTGACACTGTCATTCTGCCTGACCCCCGATTTTATAAGTAAAATACATGCGGGCTTTGCATAGCTTACTAACCTTGAAGAAGTTTTGGACAAGGGTTTGCCCCATTCAGTTTTGTTTTTCTCCAAGTTTTCCCCTTTCCCCCTGGCCTCTCCGGATCCACATCAGAACTATTGTGAAGAACTTTGGAGGGGTTGGGTTCAGTCAGTTAGAGGGGGTCCTTGCCAACTTCTCCACAGCAGTACAGGAAGATTCCACAAGAAAGGAACTGTTCTACCTTTTTACTTCCCTTTCGCTGCTATTTCTTTGCACTTGAACTAAACTGCTGCAGTACCAGCGCACTGACAGCTAGGGGCAGTGTTCTGCAACGTTTACATTGCAGGACAGAAATGTTATTTCTTTTGTATTTTTGTATCCCTGCAACAGAGATTATTGCTCAAGCACTTACATTTAGGAGTCTTTGGGAGGAGTGGAAACTTTGCTTTCAGACGTGAGCGTGCAGTTTCAATTCTGACCTTGGAGGTTGTACATAGATAGTGAATTATATTGATATGTCAGGATGTATATTGTGTACTGGTATGTTTTTTTTTTTTTTTGCATTTTTCCTATGCAGGTTTTTTTTTCTGGACCCACCTACTATCAACACTGCGAAGAATGGGCGCTAGATAGATAGGGTTGTGTATGTTTGTATGTCTTCTGTTATTTAAATGATGTTAATATTGTAATACAATGTTTTGAATCCTGTTCTTCCTTCTTTTCCTCCTTTTTCTGTCTGGTTTAGCAAGTATCAGGCTGGCATTCAGGCTTGAATGCCTTAGGACACTGGGGACAGTGTAATTTCAAGTGGGGGGAGTATGTAGCGCCTCCTTACTTTCAGTATGGGCACTACGCTAAAGTTAGTGGGGAATTGGAGAGTTATTTTGCTCCCATTCTCAATTTGTTAAATTTGGGCTGCTGTCATTCCCGAACTGTCCTGTAGGTCAGTCTGCGCTCCAGGGGTGTCGTTTCCACCCCTGGGCGACAGGTGGCGCTAGAGGAGTTCTGGCAGAGCCGCTTTTCCCCAGTAGCCAATTAGAGGAGTTTTCCCTCGCGGAGCATGCTGGGGAGGAGTATATCTGTGGCAGACGCCATTTTCCTTGGTCCTTCGCGGGTTCCAGGTTCCAGGTGCGGCACCCACCTTTAGGGTGTGTGCATCCAACGGACCCCGGCGATGGCCTGCCAGGCCGGGGTCGCATTCTACGCAGAGTTAAATGTTCCTGAGAGGGGCCCCAGTGACTTACTGGGTCCCCAGTTCTATTGATAGGATCCCAGGCTGGGTGCCGCTCGGTTGGGGGGTCGGCTTGAGGAGAATCCGGAGACGGGTTGTCCAACAGGGCTTGAACGAACCATCAGGGATCTGGTGATTGGAATACTGACAGGTACACTTTGCTGTCATCCGGTGACCTATGCTTAAATCTACTGGGAGGATTCGCTCCATTCGTCCATTTAGCTCATTCAAAGTAATAGGCCTGTGGCGGAGGCTCTAGAGCCAGGTCTGTGGCAGAGGCCTGTTCCTCCCAGCAATCTAAAGTGACACCACGGCTGCCAGGCTCGTGGCAGGAGTCTGTCCGGGGGCACTTCACCCACTCTGGCTAGAGTGGCGACGAACAACAATTGATACTACTGAGAGCAGGATTGCTCGGTTCATATCCAGGCCTGATACTTCAAAGTTCTTTCTTGCTTCATCAACCTTTTCTCCCTATATGATATTGATGTTGGCCGTGTTGGGCCTGGAAAGAAAGCATTTGAAAACCTTTATTCATTGACTGGACATTCGCTCACTACTCTACTCATCAGCTACACCCCTAGACAATACTGAAAGGTAACTTAATATGCCGATCTCAACAACAACAAGCGGCTCCTGAGGGGGTAGCGCTACATACAGAACAATGTTTACATCCCCTAAGCAATCTAATGTTTACCTGATGATGCTTTGAAGCTGCTGATATTACTTTATATGCACAATCCACATGACCAATATAACTTTGATCCTCGTCCTGTCATCAGCCTGTTGGATTGAGCTTATCTGGTTCATAGACTCCTCACATGTGTCCCTAAACTGCTTCTCTGTGTGAGCCATTGAGCTCAAGTAAAGGGAAATAATAACTTTACTCACTCTGTAATAAATCTGACTGTAAACTATTTTGATGGTGTAGTCTCTGTTAGATCTACCATCATCTATACAGTGCACAGACCTGCCTGATTTAAAACTAAATGGATTGTTTAAAGTGGAACTTTACCTTAAGAGCCCTTTCACACTGGAAACGCCTATAGCGATTTTACCGCGTTTTTACCGCATTTTACCGCCATTTTACAGCGTTTTCAATTCATTTTAATGGAGGTGGCGTTTTTGGAGCATTTTATGAGCGTTTTAATAGCGCTGTTTTTACCGCGAAAACGCGTCAAAAACGTCGCAAAAACGCACCATTGTGAAAAGGCCTTTAAGGGGAAGTTTTGCTTTGTTTTCCCTTTTTCTGTGCTTGTCCCTTTTTTTGGGGGGAGTGGGTACCTGATTTTGACAGGTACCCACTGCCACTTTAGGTTTGGATCTCTGCAGTGATCCACCAGAAGTTACCACACATCACAGATCCCAGAAGACTGTGGGACCGTTCAGAAAGAGCAGTGCAACTTGTGTATGTGCAGTGGGCAGCCGGCAGTGAAACTGCAAGGAATCTCAGTTGGCTGTCCACAATAAACATGCAGGCACCTGGGGACCTGAAGACTGGCCAGGAAGCAATTCAGGTGAGTACGGCATTGGACCCCTGGACAGGTGATTGTCCTTTTATTAAAAGTTAACAGCTATAGTATTTGTAGCTGCTGACATTTATTTATGTACCGTATATACTCGAGTATAAGCCGACCCGAGTATAAGCCGAGGCACCTAATTTTACCACAAACAAATGGGAAAACGTATTGACTCCAGTATACGCCTAGCAGCAGCCACTGTAAGCGGAAAAGAGGGTCAACAATGCCCAGTTGCACGCCTCCTGTGCCCATTTGCACGCCTCACTGTGCCCATTGCAACCTCACTGTGCCCATTACCTCACTGTGCCCATCCTCACTGTGCCCATTAACTTACTATGCCCATCCTCACTGTGCCCATTACCTCACTGTGCCCATATTCACAATGTGCTTATTACCTCACTGTGCCCATTACCTCACTGTGCCCATCCTCACTGTTCCCTTTACCTCACTGTGCCCATTACCTCACTGTGCCCATCATCACTGTGCCCATTACCTCACTGTGCCCATTACCTCACTGTGTCCATTACCACCTCACTTTGTCCATTGCAGTGTACCTGAAATTCTTGACAGGCTCCGCTGTGGGCGTCCAATTTTTAAAACTCTCGGCTTCCTCCTGGTCACGTACTGTTCTGTGATAGGCGTTTGACACTGTGTTCAGTGTTCCGCATATCACGGGCGTTCTTTCATTCTTGGACTCAGTTTCCAAGCAGACACTGTGTTCAGTGTTCCGCCAATCACAGACGTTCTATCATCCTCGGACGGGAGAAGGCTTTTTCAAAAAGGCTGAAGAACAGCTTTAAGTTTGTCCTTATATTACATTCTTTTGATAAATCTAAAGGATTTTAATGACAATCCAATATAAGTTTACTAGAAACATCTTTCATATTGTGAATGCTGCCTGTCTACTGGCCATCTCTTTCCACAACTTCCAGGTTTATCTGCATGTTTGCAGCTTCTCCTCTGCTGTTTACTTTTGATTTCTAAGGACTACATATCCCATGGTACCTTGTTGGCTGGAAGCAGTGTTCCTGTAGTCAGTACATTCAGCATCCTGAAACGCTTCCTTTCTGCATCTCTGTAGTTCAGAAGGCAGGCTCTTTGAATTCTCTGACACAGTAGTGCCTATAAACCATGCATAGTGAATATGTGTTACAGATGTCAAGATGGTAAATGTATGGGGATCTTCACATTGTAAGACACGCTTCTGCATTGTTCAGATTAATAGGAGTAGCCTACAAATAACTCAAATACAATGTTAAAAAAAAGAAAATTATTATAAATGATAAAGAGTCAGAGATAGCTGGACAGATTGAGGTAGATAGTTCCAGAGGATGGGAGAGGCTGTGGAGAAGTCCCAGGGGTAAGCATGGGAGGGGGAGACAAGGGAGCTAGAGAGCGGGAGGTCTTAGGAGTTGCTGGAAGGATGATTTAAGTGATATTCTGAGACAACATTAATGATCTAGCTTGCAGAGTGGTGAATGGCTTTGTATGTTGTCGTTGCCTCTCTGAAATATCAGGGTATTAAGTTATGTATTAAGTTATGTATGCTACACCCACAAATTCTTATGGGTGCCTTATCTCTTTGTCAATGCCTACATACATGAGCTGCACCCGGGTTCATTCTGAAGTATAGTGTGCCAGCACCCTCTCTATTGCTGCCTAATACAGGTCATTCTCAAAAAAATAGCATATTGTGATAAAGTTCATTATTTTCTGTAATGTACTGATAAACATTAGACTTTCATATATTTTAGATTCATTACACACAACTGAAGTAGTTCAAGCCTTTTTATTGTTTTAATATTGATGATTTTGGCATACAGTTCATGAAAACCCAAAATTCCTATCTCAAAAAATTAGCATATTTCATCCGACCAATAAAAGAAAAGTGTTTTTAATAAAAAAAAAGTCAACCTTCAAATAATTATGTTCAGTTATGCACTCAATACTTGGTCGGGAATCCTTTTGCAGAAATGACTGCTTCAATGCGGCGTGGCATGGAGGCAATCAGCCTGTGGCACTGCTGAGGTGTTATGGAGGCCCAGGATGCTTCGGTAGCGGCCTTAAGCTCATCCAGAGTGTTGGGTCTTGCGTCTCTCAACTTTCTCTTCCCAATATCCCACAGATTCTCTATGGGGTTCAGGTCAGGAGAGTTGGCAGGCCAATTGAGCACAGTAATAACATGGTCAGTAAACCATTTACCAGTGGTTTTGGCACTGTGAGCAGGTGCCAGGTCGTGCTACAAAATGAAATCTTCATCTCCATAAAGCTTTTCAGCAGATGGAAGCATGAAGTGCTCCAAAATCTCCTGATAGCTAGCTGCATTCACCCTGCCCTTGATAAAACACAGTGGACCAACACCAGCAGCTGACATGGCACCCCAGACCAACACTGACTGTGGGTACTTGACACTGGACTTCAGGCATTTTGGCATTTCCCTCTCCCCAGTCTTCCTCCAGACTCTGTCACCTTGATTACCGCAAAATTTTGCTTTCATCCGAAAAAAGTACTTTGGACCACTGTAGCCCAGGTCAGGTGCTTCTGCCGCTGTTTCTGGTTCAAAAGTGGCTTGACCTGGGGAATGCGGCACCTGTAGCCCATTTCCTGCACACGCCTGTACACGGTGGCTCTGGATGTTTCGACTCCAGACTCAGTCCACTGCTTCCGCAGGTCCCCCAAGGTCTGGAATCGGTCCTTCTCCACAATCTTCCTCAGGGTCCGGTCACCTCTTCTCGTTGTGCAGCGTTTTCTGCCACACTTTTTCCTTCCCACAGACTTCCCACTGAGGTGCCTTGATACAGCACTCTGGGAACAGCCTATTCGTTCAGAAATTTCTTTCTGTGTCTTACCCTCTTGCTTGAGGGTGTCAATGATGGCCTTCTGGACAGCAGTCAGGTCGGCAGTCTTACCAATGATTGCGGTTTGGAGTAATGAACCAGGCTGGGAGTTCTTAAAAGCCTCAGGAATCTTTTGCAGGTGTTTAGAGTTAATTAGTTGATTCAGATGATTAGGTTAAGAGCTTGTTTAGAGAACCTTTTCATGATATGCTAATTTTTTGAGATAGGAATTTTGGGTTTTCATGAGCTGTATGCCAAAATCATCAATATTAAAACAATAAAAGGCTTGAACTACTTCAGTTGTGTGTAATGAATCTAAAATATATGAACGTCTAATGTTTTTCAGTACATTACAGAAAATAATGAACTTTATCACAATATGCAAATTTTTTGAGAATGACCTGTAGATGGCCACAGAAGATGACTGATGGGTCAGTACATGTAAGCAGTTCCCGGCATCACCTATTCTCTATCTGAATACTTCCCAATTGCCCAGGAAATGTCTCTCACATTCAGTATTGTCCAGTATGAGGCATCTACCAATACGAAGCAGGTCACAGAATGTTTCTAGAACTATTATGGTATGGTCTAGGTATGCTTTTGTATAATAAAAAGTTCTGCTTTTCCCCTTTTTATCTGTTTTAACAGCTCTTGATGAAGGACCTATCTTAGAGAGGACCAAGCTGGAGGCTGGTATCTCGGGAGAGGCCCGGAAGCTTCATCGATGTACCGTGTACTGAGAGGCTTGATGGTGATCGCCTATTAGACTTGAATTCTGTGAGAATTAACCTAAAGAGATCCGGGTGCTGAATCCTGAGCTAGGAAATTCTGGACTGAAAGTGTCTCAACTCAAAGGAATGTCTGTGGCAGAGACTGTACTTTGTTCTGTGAGCCACTCCGGCTGCTAGGCCGGTGAGAGAGTCCTATCCGGGTGCGCAATACCCACTCTGGCTAGAGTGGTGACGAAAGCTGTGTCGCTGGAAGCAGAAGTGTTTCTGGATTGAAATCTTGCACCTGAACCTATCTACTTGTTACCCTTCCACCCTTTTTCATCCACTTCTTCTTTCCTTACCAAGTTCTACAAATAAATCTTAGAAAAAGAAGTCTAAATTGTGGACATTGTACTTTTTCAAATCTCATCTATCACCCTGGATGACGAGAAGATAGAGGTAACATGCCGCCTGAAAATATCCAGCTTAGTTTGTAGACACTATAACTTTTGCGCAAACCAATCAATATACGCTTATTGGGATTTCTTTTACCAAAAATATGTAGCGAAATATATATTGGCCTAATGCCGAGTACACACGATCGGTCAAACCGATTGGGAACGGACTGTTTTCATCGGACCAAACCGATCGTGTGTGGGCCCCATCGGTTAATTATCCATAGGTTAAAAAAAAGCAATCTTGTTTTAAATGTAACCGATGGTTACCTAACCGATAGAAAAAAAAATTATTGTTTGCAGGCACGTCCATCGGTTAAAAATCCACGCATGCTCAGAATCAAGTCGACGCATGCTTGGAAGCACTGAACTTCGTTTTTTTCAGCGCGTCGTTGTGTTTTACGTCACCGCGTTCTGACACGATAGTTTTTTTTAACCGATGGTGTGTAGGCAAGTCAGCTTCATCGGTTAACCGATGAAAACGGTCCATCAGACCGTTTTCATCAGATGGACCGATCGTGTGTACAGGGCTTAAATTGATAAAGAAATTAGATTTAAAAAAAAAAAAAAAAAAAATGATTAGGTATGTTTTATAGCAGAAAGTAAAATATTTTTTTTTTTCAAAATTGACTGCCTTTTTTTGTTTATAGCACAAAAAATAAAAATAAAGATCAAATACCACCAAAAGAAAGCTCTTTTTTATTTTGGTACAGCGTCGCATGTATGCGCAATTTTCACTTAAAGTAATGCAGTGCCGTATTGCAAAAAATGGCCTGGTCATGAAGGGGGCTAAACCTTCCAGAGCTGAAGTGGTTAAATAAGATTCAACGAATATCTAAATCTTGAATGAAAATATAAATAGACTCCTGAAAGCATACCTAAACCAAAGACCATTATATTGCAGTCTACCATTCCTTAAATTTGGTGGCTGCATTTGTTTTTTTCAGACCAAGTACAGAAACCTGTTGATCTTGAAAGAAATCCAGTATCCTTATAACTGTATACTGAACTAGAATCTCAAACAATATAAACAGTTGTTCCAGCTATTTTATGTGAACTTGCCCCCCCCCCCCCCCTCCCTATGTAATGGAAATTAAGAGAACGGAAAACATTTGTAGCCTAAACTCCTCCCTAGGCACAGTGCAGTGATGAACATTGGTACTCTAAGGAAGGAAGTGTGTTACTGGAGAATCATCTGTTAAAAATATAGAAAAAAGTCCCATAAAAGGAAATACATGTATACATCATGTGGGATGGTAAGGTACAGTTTAATAAAACAGAACTCCAACTATGAGAAAAATATAAATCGCGCTACCTATACCACCCTTCTTGACAAACACAAATGTATACAAGTGGGTAATCTTTAGTTATATATATGAGAAGCTCACTGCTATATCAAAACAGTGACATATGATGGCCAATAGGGTGCACCATGCAGCCACCTCAACACCCCTCAACAATTATAGTGATGGTGATTAAAGGAAAAAACAAATAACACTTAGATCAAAAACCATAAACTGAATTTGAGTTTTAGCTCTGAATGAAAATAATAATAATAAACAGTCCAAAGTATTGACAATAGAAAGTCCATAAATAGCAGGTAAGATGTCAAACACCTGTGCATCTGTGCCACATTACAGATTGGTTGAAAACGTGTCCAAAAGAAGAAAGTGACATGTCCTCCACCAGACTTATAGATTGGCTTCTTACCGGATTTCCACGATCCCTTATGACAGGGGATCAGAAACAGCATGTAATAGGTCCCAATCTTGCGGTTTCAGATATATGCGGTCCTGATGGATCTCGTTCACAAAACTGTTTGTCAAGAAGGGTGGTATAGGAAGCGCGATTTATATTTTTCTCATGTCTATTTCTTGTATTTATTGTTTACGCGGTAATCGCAGCACCTGGAAGGAATTGACTGTGACTACGTTGAAGGTCTTTTTCTTTCCTTTTTTTCTTTCTGTAATTTTAGCGCAGTTTCTTTCCATTTTTCCAGAACCCAACTATACATGCCAACCTTACCACCCCCCTGAAGCTCCTCCAAGTTTTATTTCCTGCAGTCTTCTAGCTGGTCCAGTGACATCATGGAAGCTTCCTCTTCTTTCTCTGTGGTGGCAGATGACCAGCATTCCTTGCAGTGCTCATGGCGTGTAAGTGCTGCAATGCCCTCATTGAGAGCCCAGCCTGTGTGATGACGCACCTCCAGAGGATGTGTAAGCAAAAGGCTGGGCTCACCCTAAATGGACAGAATGGCATTAATGTCATTCTACCTGAAGGGAACTGGTAGTATTTGGTAGTGTTCCACAAAGGAGGAAGCTAGGGGCATTACATGAGCATACGGAGGGTAAGTAAAGTTTGGGCACTTTTTTTGTGACGAAAACAATACTTTTACATTAAATGTTTGTTTTAGGGTTTAGATATGTTTTAAATCAGGGACAGCTGCAGCCTAAAAGGGATGCAGGAAACCATATAATAAATACCTAGCATGACTCATTCCTGAATAGTGAAGTATCTACGCTACAGCAACAAATCTGATACATCTTATCAGTACTGGCCTGGAGGGCAAATTCCCTCCTGCCCCCCAGCCCTGTCCTCTTCTTATGGCACCTCAGGCATACAACAATCAATAAAAAGAAATATCAAAGCCACGTCCTGTCACTAAAAAGTTCCTGCACTTTGTCAGTGTTGTTAGTATAGGTGTACGTGACAGGTTCACTTTCTCAGCCACATCTGAATGCTCACAACAGTTAAAAGGTCACAGAAGGATAATATCTTGGATATAATTTATAAAAAAACTGTCTAGAGAAAAGTCAGTGAAACATAACATTTTTTACAGGGTGACATAATCAAAATGTAATTTTAGATATGTTGAATACAATTAAGTTTAATAGAACATCCCAGTATGTTTGATTAGAAAATAATTCTTAATTTTCATTACTCTGTATTTATTTGCTCTTGTTATAATTTTGTATTTTACCATTAAACATTAAATGGGTTATCATAGTAAAGCAAGACAGAAGAAAAAAAGGCAGATAGAAAGTTCACAATAAAAAAAAAAAGACATAACAAATCATTTATTACAAACGAATACCCACGTTAGGTATATCATTTTGGACTGCTACCATACCAAGGCCTCTTTCTTCATTTTCTTGGAAGGATAATCCCATTGGCTCCCACATGCCGCTGGGCTCCTGGACACATCCAGGAGATATACATTTCCCTGTCTGCTTCCCACCCTTAGGTGCTCAGAGAGAATGGAGATGTGAAAGAGGGCGCTAGTGAGATAAATCACATATGTGAATATTCCTAACACCTGGGACCCACCAGCTGGAAGGATCCCAAATGTAAGGGTGATAATACTAAATTAAACACTCAATTGCATATGGATCCAACAAATCAATATCTCTCTCGCTAGAGGTATCTTCAGTGTACACAAAATACAACAACAGAACAAAGTCCGTGAAAGAAATGCAACACAATAATAAGAAAAAAATGTGCAAAAAACTGTGAAAAATTATGTGTCACTTGATTAACACAATATGGTAAACACAGTTCATAAGGGATCGCCTTCACAGGATACTTCAATTCGTGATCATGCAATCAATCCTGGTGATAAATGCAGCCTCCACCATCTATTAGAACTTCACCCGATGTGCTCTTAACAGGGAATGCGCTTACCAGATTTTGTGAACCACTTTAATGAAAAAGTAGGTCTGCAGGGCAGAACAGGTTTCAGTGCCTGTACACTATACACCAAACGCTGACACTGCCACGATGCTGATACTCAAGATATCCCAGAATTGTATCCACAAAAAACAAGAAGAGGTCTAAAGTGTATTACCGCTTTAATAAAATAACATAAAAAAAACAGGCTGAATGGCCCCTTACTTGTATGAGTGCCTACCCGGCACTAGGACTGTATGCGTAGCGTATTGGCTCAATCTCGATCGCACAGGAAGCCGTGTGACTGGATGTCCAAATCGTAACAGCAGGGACTGTGAGGGGGATCAGCTGGGGAATGGAATGTCAGACTTGCGCCGCCGACATATGTTTCGTGGAATCCACGTCATCAGGGGGGCTCAGAGAGAATGCACCCAAGGCTGTCGCTGGCGAAAAACCAGACGACCCTTCTGCAAATTAACAGATTCCCCTGTGGAGAAAGTGCAAATCGCCTCGGAGGAAGCAAAGATGGGCAAGGTCACCATAACCAGGCTGATGAGTTAGGGCATCTTTAGAGAGCCTGCATCAACCATACACAGAGGAAACCACTAAACTAGAATCACTTGCTGCCAGGAGTGGTGTAGCAAAGTGTAAAGACCTTACATCAAACCAAAGATGTTCTGTTTTATGTGTGTGCAAATGCCATATTTATGATAGTGGCTTACAGGTCAGTACCCTGCCAAAATGTTCCAGAAATACTTTTCTGAGAGGACAATGTGCCTGGATACATTATGGATTGCATTGACAGCCACCAATGAGCTCCCTATAGAAGTAGCCAGGAGGACCTCGATAAAGATCAAGCTATGGGGGCAGGATATCGACTAGTATTGACTACACATGTAGCGCTCTCCCAGAGGCCTGATGGTAACCCCCAGGGTCAGGGATGGCTGACATTCCTCCTCAGGGTGCAGGTTACTAAGCATGGTGGGTGCAGTGCAAAGTGGAAAGATGGGCGCCAGTCACTTTCAAAAGTGAAAGACTAAATTTATTAATGGAAAAAACAAAACAAAGAAGCAGGTATAAAGTGACCCCAGACGTTTATGCAATATCAAAATGTAATCAGTTTATTGGACACAGAATATTGCAAAAAAAAATGAACAAAAAGAGTTTTATTTCTCTTAACAGGAACAGGGAAGAGAGGGGTAGGGCACAGGACACCCTTAGGCAAATGCAATAGCAACTTGGCAGACTCTTTGGACAAAAATAGAGTGGTTCTACAAAGTATTGACTCAGGGGGGGGGGCTGAATACAAATGCACGCCACACTTTTCAGATATATGTTAGTAAAAAAAATTGAAAAACATTTATCATTTTCCTTCAACTTCACAATTATGTGCCACTTTGTGTTGGGCTAGCACATAAAATCCCAATAAAATACATTTACAATTTTGGTTGTAACATGACACAATGTGTAAATCTCCAAGGGGTATGAATACTTTTTCAAGGCACTGTATTTATAATTCTTAGCAAATGACTATACATGAGAACATTAACATGATGAAGAAGGCCCCAATCCCGTGAGAGTAACACATTCTTCCAAAAGCACTTTAGGATTTCTGAAAGTAATATTCACTTAGCAATCTACAGTATATACTCGAGTATAAGCTGACCTGAGTATAAGCCGAGGCACCTACTTTTACCACAAAAAACTGGGAAAACGTATTGACTCGAGTATAAGCCTAGGGTGAGAATGCAGCAGCTACTGTAAGTGGAAAAGAGGGTCAACAATGCCCATTTGCACGCCTCACTCTGCCCATTGTAGCCAGACCTCACTGTGCCCATTGTAGCCAGACCTCACTGTGCCCATTGCAGCCAGACCTCACTGTGTCCATTGCAGCCAGACTTCACTGTGCCTATTGCAGAATCACTTTGCCGTGTACCTGAGTCTCTGACATGCAGATTCAGACGGCAGCCGGGCAGTGTTAAAAAGTCGTGCTCCTTGTCCTGTTCCGTGATAGTTCGTGACATGCAGATTCAGACAGTGGATGGGCAGTGTTAAAAAGTCGCGCTCCTCCATGTCCTGTTCCGTTATAGGCGGAACACTCAGTTTCCCAGCAGGCACTGTGTTCAGTATTCCGCCTATCACTGACTCCCTCTAGTCCTCTTGTCTATCACGGCGTCTGTGATAGGCGGAACACTGAACACAGTGTCTGCTGGGAAACTGAGAGTTCCGCCTATCATGGAAAAGGACATGGGGGAGCGCGACTTTTTAACACTGCCCTGGCCACCGTCTGCATGTCACGGTACACTGACTTGAGTATAAGCCGAGTGGGTCACTTTCAGCCCAAAAAAAGGGCTGAAAAACTTGGCTTATACTCGAGTATATATGGTATATTTGAGGTGAGAACTTATGACTCACTCAAAGTTGCATGCTCTCACCATCTGGTGGTCAATAAAGAGAGAACAGTTTGCATATAAATATTTTAGTTCATTAGATCCAGATTATAGGTAAAGACTTGACCCTTTGCCACAGCACAGCCTACCTGACTAGCTAACTAAACATCCCATTGTCTTTGGAGCCCTAAAGTCCAATAGGCACTTTTTTTGGAACTGTAACAAACCTGGTCAGCAAACGTTCAGTAGGTTCCCTTGTTCCCAGGACCGAACACTTGAACTGTGTGCATTGCTACTTTCAAGCAAGCACTTTAGCCACACAAGGTACTGTAAACATGATGAACTCTTCTGATCCATATTCTGGAGCAACAAAGTCCCCTTGCACATAGAAACATATCTCACCCTTGATATAGAAAGAAAGTGAGGACATGACTTTAGATGAAGTATACAAGGGACAAGGTAATATATTAAATGATTGTAATAAACATATCTAGATATATAGGGGTAGATCCACAAAGAAAGTACGCCCTCATACACCTTCGGATTTTAGATGCAATTTTTCGATGTCCGCTAGGTGGCGCTCCCGTCGTTATCCGCGTTGAGTATGCAAATTAGCTATTTCTGACGATCCACGAACGTACGAGCGGCCGTCGCATTTTTTTATGTCGTTTCCGTTCGGCTTTTTCCGGCGTATAGTTAAAGCTGCTATCTGGTGGCGTACTCAATGTTAAGTATGGCCGTCGTTTCCGCGTATAATTTTGAAAATTGTACGTAGTTTGCGTAAGTCGTCTGTGAATGGGGACGCCATTTACGTTCACGTCGAAAACAATGACGTCCTTGCGACGTCATTTGGAGCAATGCACCCTGGGAGTTTTGACGGACGGGGCATGCGCAGTTCGTTCGGCGCGGGGACACGCTTCATTTAAATGAAACACGCCCCCTACCTGCCCAATTTGAATTCCGCGCCCTTACGCCGCGAGAGATACACTACGCCGCCGTAACTTACGGCGCAAATTCGTTGAGGATTCAAACCAAGTCAAAGTAAGTTACAGCGGCGTAGCGTATCTGCGCCGGGCGCAGCGTATGTATGTGTGTCTGCCCCATAGTATTTTAGTTTATAGCACATTATAAGTTCATAGATAACTATATTTCATTTTTAGTAAAACTCATGTATATATACAATATAAATAGATACCTGCATGGTTAGAAATTATTCTAATCCCTAACATTAACTGCTTGTTGCCCGCCACACACAGATATACGTCTGCAGCATGGCACAGGCAGGCAAAACGACTTATATATACGTCCCATTTAACAAGCGACTCCGTGAGCCCGACCGTGGGTTCCCACGGACTCGATCTCTGCAAGGTTACCCACGATCATCTCATGGTGAGGAAGAACTGGGAAATGCTGATTCTGAAGCATTTCCCCAGTCTTCCTAGTGACAGGACAGTGATCACAGCTTCCTGTAATAGGAAGCAGGGATCACTGTTGTGTCACACATAGCCCATCCCCCCTACAGTTATAGGCACTCCCTAGGGCACACTTAACCCCTTCAGTGCTACCTAGTGGTTAACCCCTACACTGCCAGTGTCATTTTCACAGTAATCAGTGCATTTGTATAGCATTGATGGCTGTAAAAATGACAATGGTTCCAAAAGTATGTCAAAAGCGTCCAATGTGTCTGCCATAAATTCGCAGTCACGATAAAAATCGCAGATCGGTGCCATTACTAGTAAAAAAAATTATAATAAAAATGCCATAATTCTATCCCTTATTTTGTAGACGTTATAACTTTTGCGCAAACCAATAAATATACACTTATTGTGACCTTTTTTAACAAAAATATGTAGAAGAATATGTATGGGATATTTATTATAGCAAAAAGTAAAAAATATAGATTTTTTCTTTCAAAATTGTCGCTCTATTTTTGTTTATAGCACACAAAATTAAAACTGCAGATCAAATTTGGTGATCAAATACCACAAAAAGAAAATTCTATTTATGGGAAAAAAAATACGTAAATTTTGTTTGGTAGCCATGTCGCACGACCGCGCAATTGTCAGTTAAAGCAACGCAGTGCAGAATCGCAAAAGTGGCCTGGTCTTTGGCCAGCAAAATGGTCCGGGGCTTAAGTGGTTAAAGAGGGATAAGAAAATAAACTAAAATAAAAACTTTATTTCAACATGGATAAATACGTAACTCGAAACAATCCATTAAAATGGGTAAACACATAGGCCCAGATTCTCAAAGGACTTACGACGGCGCAGCGGCATGTACGCCGTCGTAAGTCCTAATCTGGCCCATCGTATCTATGCGACTGATTCTTAGAATCAGTTACGCATAGATATCCATTAGATTCGACAGGCATAAGTCTCTTACGCTGTCGGATCGTAACTGCAATTTTTTTTTGCCCGTTAGGTGGCACTTCCGTCGATTTCCGCGTCGAGTATGCAAATTAGCTAGATACGCAAATTCCCGAACGTACGCGTGGCCGACGCAGTAAAGTTACAACGTTTACGTTAGGCTTTTCCTGGCGTAATGTTGCCCCTGCTATATGGTGGCCTAAGTGCGGTGCAACAATGTTAAGTATGGCCGTCGTTCCCGCGTCAAAATTTTAAAAAGTTACGTTGTTTGCGTAAGTCGTCCGTGAATGGGGCTGGACGTCATTTATGTTCACGTCGAAACCAATGACGTCCTTGCGACGTCATTTGGAGCAATGCACACTGGGATATTTTACGGACGGCGCATGCGCAGTTCGTTCAGCGCGGGGATGCGCTTAATTTAAATGATACACGCCCCCTACCCGCCGAATTTGAATTCCGCCAGGTGATTTACGCTACGCCGCCGCAACTTTACAGGCAAGTGCTTTGTGAATAAAGCACTTGCCTGAAAAAATTGCGGCGGCGTAACGTAAATCGGATACGTTACGCCACCGCATAGATACGCCATTCTACGAGAATCTGGCCCATAGTGAATAATAATGAAACCCAAGGTCTGTAGACTGGAAATAATTGGTACAGTGGACAATATGCTGATAAGACACACAATTGGAACATGACATCTTTTGGCTCAATGCGTTTCGCAACTTTGCGCCGCTCATCAGGAGAAAGCGTGTATTGTGTCTCTGCAATGGAATACAGATACATTTCCAAATTATCTAGTATATTAAAAAATTGTCAAACAGAAAAGGAGTCAAAACCCTAACTGGTACTTACAGGGTATCCATGTACTGATGGTTTGGCAGTGTGGGCCGTGTGTCTCCCCATATCTGGGAAACATCCCCCCGGGAGCTGAGATGGAGTGCTTCAAGAAGGACAGTCCACACAGGCCCCTCATAGGATGGACAGGCATCAGGCAATGAAGGATGTGTAGGCATAATACCAATGACAAACTGTAAATATAAAAGTTGTGTAGTAAATGTTCAAGCAAGGATGCATTGCATCTCGTGTCAAGGTAGTGAGAGATGGTGCAAGAGAGAGACAGGATGTGACAAGTGGGACTTAAGTCAAGCATGACCAATTGGAAACACATGTGAGGAAAGTCCTAGAAAGGAAAGGGAGAGGGACCCCCAACAAGGGCAAAAAAAATGAGGGGAAATGGTGTAGGAAGAGGCAAGAACAGAATGAAGGAACTAAGGATGTTACCTGTCAACTAAACTGGGAAACACATGGAGTCTGTTATCCTGTGAAGTGAGAACTAGCCAAATGCCTGTGTAGCGGGCAACAGTTTTTTTCTGCTGACCCTGCTTTAAATTTAGAAGGTATTCAGAGGATTCTTTATCTCTGTCTGATTTGTTTTCAAATTCGGGCCTCTGTTCCAGCCATGGCTGTGCTGCAGGTGACCACTATTGTTGTCTGGGGTGTCGGTTCCACCCCAGGCTGAGGGTGGCAGCAGTCAGATCAAGGTGTTTTGGGTATTCTTTCTCAGCGGCCAGTGGGGGTTGATCGCCTCGCTGTGCATGCTGGGGGAGAGTATTTAAGGGACAGACGTCACTGGTTCTGGGTCGTCGTCATCCGCCCTGGGCAGTCGTCCCACCACCTGTGTGTGTAGCCCTCCTGGCCGGGGGTGCGCGTCCAAGAGTTTCTGGCTCCGGGGCCACGTTGGTCCAGAGTCGTGATTTACCAGGTAGGCCCAGTAGTCAGGCTGGGTCTACATCAACAGAGTGGTCCTGCGCTGTTCGTCCTGAGGGAGGAAGCCACCAAATTAAGTACCTGTTCTGGTGAGCACCGAGCACAAGGCTGGTACACTCAGGGGAGGCCTGAACTTCATTGAAGGATGCACTAATACTGAAAGGCTGAGCAGTGGTCGCCTGTCAGTTCCTGAATTCACAAGTAATTACCTTAAGAGGGAATCTGGGTGCTTAATCCTAAAGTGAAAGGATTCTGGACCGAACATATCTCCACCTTTGGGAAGGTCGGTGGCAGAGACTTTGCCAAAGTTTCCGTGTGATGCCCTGGTTGCTAGGACTAGTGAGGGAGGCCTATCAAGGGGCACAATACCCACTCTGGCTAGAGTGGCGATGAAAGTTTATGACTGGAAGCAGGAGTGCATCTGACTAAGTTTTACACATGAACCCACTACTATTACCCTTTACCACCTCTTCAATCCATTGTTTGTTCTTTTACCACGTTTGGTAAATAAAGCAAAGAAAAAGGAACGCAACGTGTGGACATTGACTCTTTTTCAGCTCTCATCAAGCACCCTAGATGGCGGAGAACTAGAGCAAACATGCCACCCAAATCAAACCAGCAGCTCCTTCGGGGGTAGTGCTACATCTGCATGCCCACCCACCCCCCGCACGAAAAGAGTGGGGAAGGGAGCACAAGCAGTGCGGGTCGCAGCCTCCGGATTGAGACAAACCTGAGGGAAGCACAACACAGCCCAACCACAAACCACCAGGAACATACAGGACCCACAATAGGCCAATGTAAATAGACTGGATAATTCAAATGACATGAAAAGAAATGAAAAGAAGAGCCGAAAAACAGTATATAAATAACCAATAAAGTATGCAGGAACATATTACAATAGAAGTCCCAGAACACATACTTCCATCCCTAATTTAATACTAAAATCTCACAAACCCCCTTTTCCCCCGATAATATCTCATCCTTTCTTTATCACGGCAGCTGACTGAGATCACTTTCCTCACATGTGGATAACAAGACATGCCGACCTTCAGGAGCAACAGATCAGCTTATCACCCTCCAGAGCAAGGCACACTGGCAATCCAGGGCAATGGGCCAGCATGTCACCCCTCAGTGCACCTCCTGCAACTGCTCGTATCAGAAGTACAGTCCATGAGTCCAGCAGCAATCAGCACAGGCAGGAGTGTCCCCACAACTACAATTTTTAAAGGAAGAGCGGCTTCTCATGGAACTGACACAGCCAAACCAAGCACATTGCTGGGTTCCATGCTGACTTGAGAACAAGATTTCAACAGCTGGATGGCATGCCCAGTAGTAACGAGGATCGGGTAGTCGAACAGACTTTCCAGATGATCCAATAGTGGTAATATAATGCTGCACATCAGCTCGGTTCGACCTTTGGATAGTGACACTGGATAGTCTGGGTATATTTGACAACCATAATCCCAGGTTAGTAACAATATGATTCTTAACCCCTGCCACAGGCTGTGAGCACAAAGTGAACATGGTATGGACGCTATAATCCTTAGTCGCTGTCATGGCTGTGAGCACAGGGTGAACATGCTATGCATAACTTTCCTTTCTGGAACAGCAACAATAATTGCAGTGGGTACTTAATTCAAGACAGGACCAGTAATTCCCACTGGCTTTTGAGAAACGCTTGCACATGAAGAAGGCAGCTTTAGTGGTTTTAACACAGTGCTCCCATAGCTCTTCATCTAAAGGACTTGCATGATAGAAAACAGTAGATGCAGACAACTCAGGCCTAATACTGGAGGTTTGGGTAGTTGAGAGAACTTCCTCCTCTGCAGGCTCACACTGTTGCTTAGCATCACTTTCAGACCATCTCTCAGGCCAAGACACAGGGTAAGAATACAATTCAGAGATCTGATCACACAGGATATCAGAACCTGAATCTGTAGAGAACTCTTCAGGCGGGAGCAGATTAAACTTTGAATATGCAGCAGCAGACTTTCCAAACTCTGCTCCCTTCATGGCTACAGGTTTTACAGTCCCAAAAAGCACACTGACCTCACTCGCATCAGGCTTACCTGGCTCAGTAGCCTTCTCCCTGGGAGGTTCCACCATCATTGAACATGGGTGGCCCGACTGCAGCCACGCGAGAGCACTGATGCACCTGACTTTGGAGCAGCCATGGTAGCTGAAGTAGCAGCAATTTCAGCAGACAGGGTAATGGTGACAGGAACCTAAGGAGCTGGTTCCAGAGCAATGGTGGCGATATACTTGATCCAATCCACCTGTAGCACCCGTGGGGGTAAGGCCGGTGAGACTACTTCCAGAAGCGGCTCCCCACAGTGCCCACAAGTTATCCCATGCTAAACGTTAGTATGGAGTCCTGAGCACTTTCGAACATAGCAGCCCAATGGTTTCATAGTCTCCTGCCGTATAGAGCGACAGGCTACCGTTAGGTACGTACCGCACTCTGGTGTCGGTAAAGACCTCTTTCAGCCCACCCAGGCCAGGACCAATGGCCAGCACAAGAACTTTCCAATCTGCCATGGAGACTCCAAGATGCGCCATCCTTATCTTTCTGTAGCAGTATTGTAGCACATGAACCCATGATGGTGGTGCACACAACTGCGCTTCCGTCACCTCCTCTGAAGAGCGGTGACTTCACCCCTGCCAAGGGATTGGTTCAGCGGCTCTTCAGAAACATCAGCGCCCGCCTCTTTTCTCCAGCAGCGCGCCAAAACTGTTGTGGAGTCTGCCTCAACCCCTTCAGCACTGGTGTAAAGTGACAAAAGACCAGGCTGACACTCTCCCAGGAGCAAAAAGACACTTTGGTTCTTCCCCACATGGTTCAAAAGTATAGTCTCTGAGGTACACAGATATTATTTGCCACTTTCCCATGACCCCCCAGAGTCCAGGAGGGCTGACATTCCTCCTTACGGTGCAGGTTACTAGGCATGGTGGGTACAAGAGGGGTGCCAGTCATTTTTAAAAATGAACAAATAATTTTATTTCTCTTAACCACTTGCCCACTGGGCACTTAAAACCACCTTCCTAACCCGACCAATTTTCAGCTTTCATTGCCCTCACATTTTGAATGACAATTACTCAGTCATGCAACACTGTACCTATACAAAATTGTTATCCTTTTTTTCACACAAATAGACCTTTCTTTTGGTGGTATTTAATCACCAGAGTTTTTAATTTTTTGTGCTATAGATGAAAAAAGAAATTTTTTATTTGTTTCTGTTATAATATTTAGCAAATTAGTAATTTTTCTTCATACATTTTGGCCAAAATTTATACTGCTACATATCTTTGATTAAAATAATCAAAATCAGTGTATATTATTTGGTCTTTTTGAAAGTTATAAAGTCCACAAGCTATGGTGCCAATCACTGAAATTTTATCACACCAGATTTATTGACGGATCTAATTTGCAGAGGTCCTGAAATGTCAGGAAAGTACAAATACCCCCCCCCCCCCCCCGCCAAATGATGTGGCATGGATTTGGCACTGATGAGCACTGATGTGGCATAGATGTGGCACCGATGAGAACTGATGTAAAATTGATCAGCACTGATGTGGCATGGATGTGGCACAGATAAGAACTGATGTGGCATGGATGTGGCATGGATGAGCAATGATGTGGCATAAATGAGCACTGATGTGGCATGGATGTGGCACATGTGAGTACCAATGTGTCATGGATGAGAACTGATGTGGCATGGATGTGTCACGGATGAGCACTGATGTGACATAGTTGTGGCACAGATGTGCACTAATGTGGCATGGATGAGAACTGATGTGCCATGAATGTGGCACAGATGAGCACAGATGTGGTGAGGATGAGCAATGATGTTGCATGGATGCGGCAAGGATGAGAACTAGAGTGGCATGGATGTGGCATGGATGAACACTAATGTGGCATTGATAAGTCACGGATGACCACTGATGTGGCCGTGGATGTGGCACTGATGATAACTGATGTGGCACGAATGAGCACTGATGTGGCATGAATGATCACTGATGTGGCATGGATGAGCACTGACGTGGCACAGATGAGCCATGGATGAGCATGAATGAGCCATGGATGGGGATGGATGAGTCATGAATGAGCATGAATGAGCCATGAATGGGGATGGATGAGACATGGATGAGCATGGATGGGGATGGATGAGCATGAATGAGCCATGGATGGGTATGGATGGGTATGGATGAGCCATGAATGAGGATGGATAAGTCATCAATGGAGATGGATAAGCATGAATGAGGATGGATGAATGAGCCACGAATAGGGATGGATGAGCATGAATGTGGATGGATTAGCCATGGATGGGAACAGATCAGTACTGTGGGAACTTCAGATCCAGCCCACAGTACTGCTGCACCGCCTCCCTCCCAGGGTTGCCAACTTTCAGTAAATTTACAGTTTATAAAATCTGTACTTTTTTCACCTGTCCTTGAACGTCCATTACGGACATGTAGGCTGCATGTCCGTAACTGACCTTAATGGACAGATGCAACAATTTTGGATCTTACAAACTGTTCCTAAATTTACTGAAAGTTGGCAACCCTGCTCCCTCCACTCTTCGCACACTGTACAGATCACAGCGGGGAAAAGGGAGAAGCTGAACCGGACATGCTCCGGTTTGTTGACAAATGATCGTTCCGTCATTGGATGGTAAATGGCCTGCTGTCATTGGCCCTTTACCTTGATCCGTGACACATCAGGTCTGAAAGATCCGATGGTCGTAGACATTCCCGAGTGTGCGCCCCAGGGAGGCGCAATTCTGGGAGGATGTCATTGTACACCCTTCCAGAATTATCCGACTGCGCTGTAGTCATCATTCGGCTATGGCCCAGTTGGTAAGTGGTTAACAGGAACATGTGGAGAAAGGGGTAGGGCACAGGACACCCTTAGGCAAATGCAATATCAACTTGGCAGACTCCTTAGACAAAAATAGATCTAGGCAGATAGCAATACAGAAAAAGGGCCTTTAAAGCTGAATGCAGCAGTATTTCGTTGCAACTGTTGTGTCCTATAGCCACAACTTTACTCACATTATCCCACTGTAGATCCTCAAGCTTAGCTCACAGCTACCTGCTGTATTCTTCAAGCTTCATCCACAGCTACCCAACGGTTCCTCTGACTCACAGCTACCCGCTGGATCCCTTAAGTATTACACACAGCTACCCGCTGTACTTCTCTTTGAGCTTTACTTACAGCTACCCGCTGTACTCCTTCAAGCTTTACTCACAGCTACCCGCTGTGCTTCCCTTCAATCTTTACTTACAGGTACCCACTGTACTCCTTGGATTAGTTCTCTCCTGAAACTTTCCCAGCTACTTCACATTCCCCGGCTGATAAAGAGTCTCCTCTGATACTCCTTCAGAACGCCATGGCTTTACACCTGCCTCCGGCAACAAGAGTGGTTGACGTTCTGGCAACTTCTTCTACCTTGCCTCCTGGCAGCAATATGGCTTCTCTCAGGCTGAGCCCCTTAATACTTAGTAAGGCCCAAGGTTTCAGGCCTACACCTTGGCTGCTGCTCTACACGCACCTACCCAGGCTGCAACCTGGGTGGAAAGAACCCCGAACACCTGACTCTATCCAAATAAATAGACTATCCCAGCAGCCTTAGCGACCAAAGAAACTTCTGCTGATTGGCTGAGAAAAGCATATTCACTCATAACCTGAATTCACTGTAATCTCTCATAATAATGCTAAAGGTAACAGTGCCACCTATTGACAAAAGAGAGAAATCACAGTTAAACTCAAGATTAGGAGAAAACCATTTAAATAAAAAGACCACAAATTTGCCAAGCTTAGTTACCACCTAGCAACACTAAATTTACTAACAGCCCTGCTTCGGACAAGGGTGCTACACACACATCTCTTGGAGGGGCAACCACAGGTGATTTTAGTTATAAACGTAATCTGAGGGACTGCGCACCCCAGACCCTGTGCACAAAATCATGTACAGGTACGTGATTTCATACAGGAGGGCCGCCCTGCCACAATATATAGCTTCATGGGCGGTCTTAAAGTGGTTATAACATATTTATGAAATGAAAAACAATAAATATGCACTCACATTTACAAGATATTAAAAAGCGTATTGATAATTCTCCTTGGGGCAGCTTTTCTGCTCTTTAGACCCACATACTATATTTCCTCCTGCCCCCTAGAATAATCCCTCTTTTTTGATGCACCTTGCATGCACTTTTTTAATAATTTCAGAAAAGGCAGTTAAACTGAACAACAAGTTATTTTACTAAGGTAGTTGAAAGAAGTTCTCCAAGACATCTCCAGCACATGTTCCTGACAGTTCTCTTAAGTGACCGTATTGAAGTGCCCAATTATGTAGTCATAATTGACTTAGGTGATAAAGTCCATTAAAAGAGAAGTTTGGGATTTAAAAAAGACTGTCATATTTACCTAGGGCAGCCACAATCGCTCAGTCCTCAGTGAACAGAGAGCCTGAGACTGTCAGTCACCAGATTTTTACTCTGCCCATCCAGCACTCACTAGAGCGTCAGGCCCCGTACACACGACCGAGTTTCTCGGCAGAATTCAGCCAGAAACTCGATCGGAGCTGAATTCTGCCAAGAAACCCGGCCGTGTGTACACTTTCGGCCGAGGAAGCCGACGAGTTCCTCGTCGAGCCAAATAGAGAACATGTTCTATATTTCCTCATTGTTCAATGAGGAAAGTTGGTTCGCCGAGATCCTCGGCGGCTTCACACAGAACTCGACGAGCAAAACGATGAGTTTTGCCTGTCGAGTTCCACGGACGTGTGTACGGGGCCTGAGACTGTAGAGGGGGCGGGAACAGCTGGCTCAGGCTCTCAGCAGCCCACTGAGAGGCTGAGCAAGGTAACAATTATCAACAAAAGGCAGTAAATCCATGATTGGCAGCTTAAGTCTATACAAGTCCATACGCCCTTGGGCCCTGACTGGGCTCCCACAAGGGGATAACGTGCAACAGAGTAATGACTACATCTTGAATGTCTCCCATCTCCCTCTCTCCACAAATGGCGGCAACCTCCCTGTAAACATAACCTGACCAGCAGTGTTAACCCATCATTCTCAGGATCCACCAGCTTAATAGGTCAACCCAGGATACAGGGCAATAAAACAAGATTGTAGCAAATGATTCTTTCACATAAATTTGGTTGAAATAACCAGGCCTAAAACATAGAGCACGATAGAAGAAAACTTTTAGCATACAAAATGTTTTATAAGCACCAGCTTACACATGGGAGGCCCAGCCACTGCAAAGAACACTATGCCAATTGCTACTGCACTTAAAGTGACATTACCTTGCAACTCCAGCTGCACACTTGTGGTACAAGCCCTGGGACTCGTCCAACCATTTACATGTTATGCCAGCCACCCTTCAGCTGTTCCCCTGTGTACCAAGACCTACCGACTTTTATGTTAGAGATGCTGTCGCAGAGGCCAAGTGGGACATTTTCTAGAACTGGTGCTCACAGAATTTGGTGGAGCGGTGCATACTAACCAATCAGCTTCCAGATTTTATTGTCAAAACTTAGTTGAACAAGCTGAAGATAGAAGCTGATTGGTTACTATGCACGGCTGCACTAGTTTTAGTAAATCTTCCTCCAAGCACAAGTAGCCATTTATATTCTCAACTGTTCTCTAGTGGCTACATGGCCTTATACAGACTATGCTGCAGTCCTGACACCTAGTGTCCTTACAAAGTCGCAGAGACATTGCTCCTATAATCCTACACCGCACCTGTTTAGTAAAGCTTAAGATACATCTACCCTCTGTCTGATCATTTGGCTGCTTCCTTCATGACCTGTTACACTTTCTAAAGCCTTTTGCTCTGTAATGCCTTCTCTGTCTACTTCCTGTATTGCCTGTCTCATTCAAACTTCCAAGGCAGGTTTGAATTAAATTAGTGTCTGTGAAGGTGGCTGGGAGTTCTAGGATCACAAGTAGATGTGTTTTACAATCATCAGTTGAGTGGACTGGTGTACTTCAATAAATTACGGATGAAAAACATTATGCAAGTGGACTGTGATCTCCGTGTCCCTCTCAAGGCATAAGGATTGCAGGGCTGGTACAGAGGTGGACAGATGCTAGCACAGGGGCGGATCCAGAGTCTAATCTCAGGAGGGGCACTGACAAAATTTATGGAGGCAATTTGTAGGGGCAATGGCTGGTGTTGGTGCTTCAATCATCACGGCACTGTGGTTAATATGGTGTCAGGATGATTGAAGCACATAATTTCAATTATTACTGTGTGGGAGCAGCCAGGTGGAGGGGGGACAGGGGGGGTTGCAGCCAGGTGGAGGGAAGGAAAATGTGGTTGCAGCCAGGTGGAGGGAAGGAAAAGGTGGTTGCAGCCAGGTGGAGGTGAGGACAGGGTGGTTGCAGCCAGGTGGAAGGGAAGACAGGGGGGTTGCAGCCAGGAGGAAGGGAGGACATAGGGGTTGCAGCCAGGTGGAAGGGAGGACAGGGGGGTTGCAGCCAGGTGAAGGGGAAGGCGGGGGGGTTGTAGCCAGGAGGAAGGGAGGACATAGGGGTTGCAGCCAGGTGGAAGGGAGGACAGGGGGGTTGCAGCCAGGTGGAAGGGAGGACAGGGGGGTTGCAGCCAGGTGAAGGGGAGGGCGGGGGGGTTGCAGCCAGGTGAAGGGGAGGATGGGGGGGTTGCAGCCAGGTGAAGGGGAGGACGGGGGGGGTTGCAGCCAGGTGAAGGGGAGGACAGGGGGGTTGCAGCCAGGTGGAAGGGAAGATGGGGGGTTGCAGCCAGGTGAAGGGGAGGACAGAGGGGTTGCAGCCAGGTGGAAGGGAGGACAGGGGGGTTGCAGCCAGGTGAAGGGGAGGACAGGGGGGTTGCAGCCAGGTGGGAGGGAGGACAGAGGGGTTGCAGCCAGGTGAAGGGGAGGACACGGGGGTTGCAGCAAGGTGAAGGGGAGGACAGGGGGGTTGCAGCCAGGTGGAAGGGGAGGACAGGGGGTTGCAGCCAGGTAGAAGGGAGGACAGGGGGGTTGCAGACAGGTGAAGGGGAGAACAGGTGGGTTGCAGCCAGGTGAAGGGGAGGACAGGGGAGTTGCAGCCAGGTGAAGGGGAGGACAGGGGGGTTGCAGCCAAGTGAAGGGGAGGACAGGGGGGTTGCAGCCAGGTGCAGGGGAGGACAGGGGGGTTGCAGCCAGGTGGTGGGGAGGACAGGGGGGTTGCAGCCAGGTGAAGGGGAGTAAGGGGGGGGTTGCAGCCAGGTGGAAGGGAGGATGGGAGGGTTGCAGCCAGGTGGAAGGGAGGATGGGGGTTGCAGCCAGGTGAAGGGGAGGACAGAGGGGTTGCAGCCAGGTGGAAGGGAGGACAGGGGGGTTGCAGCCAGGTGAAGGGGAGATAAGTTCTTACCTTGGATGATAATAATCGAATCACTGGCTTCCTCTACCCTACAGCCTCATGGTCTCTCTTCTTCTCTCTTCCCCCCCTCCTGCTCGGCATGTTGGGGGCTGCAGTCCTCTCAGGGAATCATCCTGGGGCCTGCTGGTACTATATGTCCCATAATCCTCTGGGTTGTGTTTTACCAGCCATTGGCTCTGAATGTAGCCAATAGCATCAGGCATTGCCTGGTGAATAAGAGTTACTGGGCTCAAGGAGGAGAGGGAGGGGTGGAAATCCCCCGCAGCTGCAGCTCTGGCTGTGTCCCTTCACAGAGAGCCTGTCAGCAATGGCTGATGGGGTCTAGTGAATATCCAAGTTCAGTAACTCGCAGGAAGCAAGGTAGTTAGTGCAACAAGGAGAAGGAACACCAGAGAGCAAGTTATGGATGCAAGCCAGGTCAATAACAGAGCATCCACAGTGCCAAAAAACAAAAAATGGCCTGTTCATGAAGGGGGTAAAATCTTCTGGAGCTGGTTAAGTAGTTAAAGTGATACTAAAGTTACATTTTTTTTCTTTAAAAATAACAAACATACTTACCTGCTCTGTAAATTGGTTTTGCACAGCAGCCTGGATCCTCCTCTTCTCGGGTCTCTCTTCAGTGCTCCTGGCTCCTCCCTCCATGGGAACACCCAAGCTAAGCAGCAGCTCTCTGTGCCCATTCAGACACGTGCCATGGTTTAGCCCCACTCCCTCTCTCTCCTGATTGGCTAACTGACTTTGATAGACAGCAGTGGTAGCCAATGGCACCTCTGCTGTGTCTCAGCCAATCATGAAGGAAAGTCCTGGAATGCCGAAGCACTTGTGTACATCGCTGGATAGAGATGGGTCTCAGGTAAGTTTTAGGGGGGTTGAGGGTGGCTGCTACATACATACGTTTTTTTTTATCTTAATGCATACAATGCATTTAGATAAAAAAAACTTTGCCTTTGCAACCCTGTTAACCTCCTTAGCGGTATTCCTGAGTGTGGCTCTGGGTGAATTTTCCATACCAAGAGCGGTAACCCAGAGCCACACTTGGGGCTGCATCGCAGTATCCAGGAAAAGTTACTAAACATGACACCAGTATCCTGCGATGTCCGCACGCTGTGGGCATCGGCTGTGTCTTCTGCCTGATGCTCTGTTTACCGACTCCGTTTCCTGCGAGTGGTGCGAGGCACGGGGATGGAGACCGGCAGGAAATTCAAAAAGTGTAAAACACAGAACACTTACAGATTACATTACTGTATCAGATTATTTCACCTCCCTTTTGTCCCTAATGCTTTGTCCAGTACCCTGCATGCACTTTTATATTATATATACTGTTCTTTCTGCTTGGAAACTGGAGAATGTCCATAGCAACCAAAAAGCGTCCCTTTACGTCAAAAGAGTTTTTAGACCAGCTAGAAAACAGCGATAGTAAATTAGAACACTTTGTGGGGAAATTCGCCATCAGACACTGAAAGTAATGACAGCGACAATTCTGCAATTCAGCACATTTCAGTGTTTTTGAGTTGATTACATTATTAAATACAGCTTATTATTATTATTATTTGTTATAATTATTTATAGTTATTTATTATATTATAATTTATGATTTTGTGTTTAAAATGTTATCATACCCGGGATGTCTACTAGACTCTTGTTTGGACAGATTTAAGTGAGTTATTCCTAAGAATTACAGGCCTACAATATAAAATGCCAAATTTCCATGTGAAACAATGTATCGCTTTCAGCACCAAAAATCTTACATAATCATACCGCATCTTCTCCTCGCATTAGATAACCCCCTTGGAGAAGTGCTCTCCCAAGGGGGTTACCTTGCGGGTACGCTTTCAAGTCCAGAATTTGCCTCCACAGACACAAATGCCGGCCTCGGCGCCGCCCCCTGGCACCCGCATCATTAGATTTGTTTGTCAGCAGCGGGAGCCAATGACTGTGCTGCTATCAATCTATCCAATCAAAAGCCAGGAACCCGTGGAGAGGGGGATGGCAGGGATGCACCAATGGAAATTCGGGGCTCAGGTAAGTAAAACGGGGGGGGGGGGGCTGGGGGGCCGGTGACTGCAAGGTGGTTTTTCACCTTAATGCATAGGATGCATTAAGGTGAAAAAACACGAGCCTTTACAACCCCTATGAAGTCAATTCACTAAATTACACACACACATTTGTTATTTATCACCTAGGCAGTCGGTATTTTAGCAAAAGTACAAAATAACAATGAGCGGAACTTTGCAGTGGCCAGTAAATTAAAAGTATACAATGTATCAGTGTGGAAATGTTCTGACCTGAGCTCAGGAGTGAAAATAAATTGTAACATTTCACCAGAGGAAAATTGCTCTGTGAATGAAAGCACACTGGAATGTTTTCACAGTATAGTATTTTTGTGTGCATTTATTTCTTCCTCTGGTGCAGTGTTAGTATGTAAAAAAATATTGCGAGAAAATACCAAAAAACACTCAAAATGTAATTTGAAAATATTGCAAAACATAAATATTTAATGCATTTGGTAAATAACGCATGTTTAGTTGATTGACTACTTTTGAGATAAATAATTGACATAATATCCTTTGCTGAGGTAGTTGCTGATAACAGTACAGTTTTCAAGAAGCATTCTCAACACAGTTCTTATACAGAGCGCTTCTAATTTCCCATAAAGTGTGAGTACCTTCTGCAGAAGGTAAGTCCATAAGGCAATCAATTTTTTTTAGTCATTCAAGTTTTAAGTTTATTTTCAATAAAATAAGATACAATAAAAAATAAAAATAGTGGAATACATATCAATGACACATATAAATACAGTTAATAAGATAAATTCACATCAAATATACCTCTTCTATTATCCTCCTACACCCAGCAAGCCTGTAGGCTTAGTATCATGTACATAAGGATAAAGAATGAAATTATCTAAAGTAATAATATATGGCTAAAAAAAAAAAAAAAAAAATGTTCTCATATATCAAGGAATTCACAAACCTCTTAATACCACTCAATATAATAATTAATATATCGCATATACCAGATCAAATTTGAATCCACTAAAAGGATAGATGTATAGAACATTTCAACCTCCCCGACACCCCTAATGGGATCAATCTGTGTCAAAGAAGTAGAGAAATTCCCACAATCCAACCGCTCTCCAAAAATCGAAATTAGATCAAACTGGTATCTAAATATATATTCCTAAAATCTTCAACCTACTTAAATTCCCAAGAGGAAAGAGGGAATTTTACATTTAAGTTTAAATAAACATATCCTTCCAAAGGTGAACTGAATGAGGACGTAATAAACCAAGGATATCATCCTAATATAAAAAAAATAAAAAATAAGAGAAGAAGTAAAAATAAGAAGAGGAAAAAAAGAGTGAAAAGAAGGAAAGAAGAGTAAAAGAAGGAAACAAGAAGAATAAAAGAAATAGGCAGCCTGCCCGCCAATATATGACCTCAATCCGAAGTTACAGATAAAATCGGTATAATTACAGGGTATAAGAAATCCCCATGTAATTCAACCAAGGTTCCCATATCTCATGAAAAAGAGTAGACTCATCCATCATGGAACAGATCCTCTTTTCTTGTTCCATAATCCATGTTACTTTTCTCTTCATGCATAAGATGGAAACTGTTGGTTTCTTCCTAGCAGCCGCGATAGTGATTCTGGCACCTGTCATAATGAATAGGATGAGCTGTCAAGGCAATCAATTTTAAGGCAAGAGTCCATTTAGGCAAAGATTCACAAGAGGTAGTACAAGTCCTTTAACCACTTCCATACAGGGCACTTATACACCTTCCCGCCCAGACCAATTTTTAGCTTTCAGCGCTGTTGCACTTTGAATGACAATTGCACGGTCATGCTACACTGTACCCAAACTACATTTTTATCATTTTGTACCCACAAATAGAGCTTTCTTTTGGTGGTATTTGATCACCTCTGGGATATTTATTTTCTGCAAAAAAAAATAAAAAAATTACCGAAAATTTAGAAAAAAAATATTTTTTCTGGTGCTTCTCCAGGCTCTCCCGTGCCATCTGGGGCCCGGAGAGATGATCGCCATCCGCCGGATGTGAAGCATAGAGATGACTGGTGACCAGATGGTCACCAGTCATCTCTATGACCGTCGGAGACCTGGGCACGTGTGATGATGTCACTCCCGGGTACCCGTAAGTAAACAAACCGCAATTGCGGCTAGTAAGAATGAGATCTGTGAATTTTTTTTCACCATCTCATTCTTTCCAGCCTGGAGGAGAGATGTGGGGTCTTATTGAAGAGGACCTGTCACACACTATTCCTATTACAAGGGATGTTTACATTTCTTGTAATAGGAATAAAAGCAATTGAAAAAAAATGTAAAAAAAAGTGTAAAAAATAAATAAATAAGTAAAATAAAAAAATAAATAATAATAAAAAAAATTAAAACGCCCCTGTCCCCAGTAGCTCGCGCTGAGAAGCGAACGCACACGTAAGTCCCGCCCACGTATGTAAACGCCGTTAACGAAGTTTGGCGCCATTCCATGAGTGTGCGCAATTTTAAAGCATGACATGTTAGGTATCTATTTACTCGGCTTAACATCATCTTTCATATTTTACAAAAAAATTGCGCTAACTTTAGTGTTTTGTTATTTTTTAATTCATGAAACGATTTTTTTTACAAAAAAAAGGCGTTTGAAAAATTATTGCGCAAATACCGTGCAAGATAAAAAGTTGCAATGACCGCCATTTTATTCCCTAGGGTGTCTGCTAAAAAACCATATAGAATGTTTGGGGGTTCTGAGTAATTTTCTAGCAAAAGAATGATGATTTGTACATGTAGGAGAGAAGTGCCAGAATAGGCCCGGTATGGAGGTGGGTTTTAAAGCCCTGTATTGAAGTGGTTAAGAGAGGTATGGACTCCAGAGAGAGAGATATCATTTTGCCCCTGTACAAATCATTAGTAAGACCTCATCTGGAACATGCAGTTCAGTTTTGGGCCCCAGTTCTCAAAATGGATATTGGGGAAGTGGAAAAAGTGCATAGAAGGGCAACCAAACTGATAAGAGGCATGGAGGAGCTCAGCTATGAGGAAAGATTAGAGGAACTGAATTTATTCACTCTTGAGAAGAGGAGATTAAGAGGGGGGATATGATCAACATGTACAAATATATAAGGGGTCCATATAGTGAACTTGGTGTTGAGTTATTCACTTTACGGTCAACACAGAGGACAAGGGGGCACTCTTTACGTCTAGAGGAAAAGAGATTTCACCTCCAAATACGGAAGGAATAGACTCCCTGCAGAGGTGGTTCTGGCCAGCTCAGTAGATTGCTTTAAGAAAGGCCTGGATTCTTTCCTAAATGTATGTAATATAACTGGGTACTAACATTTATAGGTAAAGTTGATCCGGGGAAAATCCGATTGCCTCTCGGGGGATCAGGAAGGAATTTTTTCCCCTGCTGTAGCAAATTGGATCATGCTCTGCTGGGGTTTTTTGCCTTCCTCTGGATCAACTGTGGGTATAGAATTCAGTATATGTGATTGTATGATATTATTATTATTTTTTTTTTTTATGGTTGAACTGGATGGACTTGTGTCTTTTTTCAACCTGACTAACTATGTAACTATGTAAAGATGGCAGCTTGCTTGGCTGAAAACGACAGGGAGTTTACTTACACTTTAACTTTCAGTCAGTAAGATTCCACATACAGTAAAAGGAATTCGCTCTATAATTAACAAAATCTTATCTTAGACGGTTATATTTGGAACAGATAATCCCCCATTGGAAGGTTTTCCCTCTCTTCTTGTTTGAGAGGCAACCCCAGATTTTGTAGTCTTCCTCTCTTTGAAGCTGAACTTTAAGCATTCATTTAACTGCATATACTGTATACTGCAAGTTCTAACCACATTCTTTAATATGCCTTACAAGTGGATAAGAGGGGAAAGACATCAAAATTACCAAAATTTTTTTTTTTTGCATTGGTTAGGAGGCCTGCGTGTGACTACCACACTAATAATTAGATATTTCTGAATGTGTGCTTTTTCTTTCTCAGGGCAATGTAGGAGGTTTGCATCAATAAACCCCCTTCACCAGCAGCACAAACTCATCTTTCCTTCATTCCTCTGCTGCTCCATTTGGCTGCCAGAAGTGTCTCTGTGTAAGCTACAAATCGCTCATGCTTTGGCTTACATAGGACTACAGACTCTCTAATGCACATTGTGATTGGCCCAAAATTGTCACATGGATTAAGAGTGAAGTGGTGGAGAATTAATTGGGGGATTAAAAGGAACATGCTGCTTTGCTTTGAAAGCATGCTTGACTTAAAGTGGATGTAACCCCAATTCATTAAATTTGAGCTGGGCACCAATATCTGCAGTATTTTGTTATCTCTCTTCAAAGAGCTAAGTCCTGTACCTCTCTCCTGACCCGTTCCTCTGTTATCAGCCAGATAACTCCTGACAAATCCTCGAACACATAAAATAAAAGCAGCCTGAAATTTCTGTCTTGGGAGGCTGCTATAAATAAATTAGCAGGCTGCTGGCCCTGTTACAAAACACCTCAGAGAGTCTCTAAACAGTATATAAATGTCAAGACAGCAGATATACATGTAAAACCTATGTAGGGAGATTTGTTTAATCTCTGTGTATTATCTGAGGCTGTTCATTTCACTGGGTGTATGGAGGGTTTACATCCACTTTAATGTGTTCCTCTGTACAGAATGCTCATTACCTTGTGTGCATGTTACTGGCTATAAATAGTTAAAAATGTGCCAATTTTTCACATGTAGCGTTTAGCATTAGTTCTCAGTTTTGCAATTTGTGTATATGTTTTTTCTCCAGTAGATTAGAGTAGGAGAATACTTGCAAATGTATATGTGTTGTTGAGACCAAATGTTAGTGACTTGGTCTATGCACACTATGTAGTGATCTAGCCACAGCACAAAGTAAAAGTCAATGCTTGAAAGTGTGTCAGATACTGAAGGGTCTCCTGCCACCATAGGCCTTGAAGAGAGCAAAATTAGGACATTTATGAAATAGCAACATGTGTCACTCACCCAGTGGTGGTGCATCCATAAGTTGCCGACCCCTATCTCCTGATTCATGCGTTGCATGAATCAATCTATGGTCACCGCTGCCACCCCCTATTCGGGTGTCCGGCACCTTGTCGGGCGCCAGGCACCTGAATTACAGTGGGGTCTTTTTTGGAAGCACCTGATTAGAGCCGTAGTCTTTAATAGGCATCCAAAACAGTGAACAGCGGGCAACATGCTGGGCGCTTGCTGTTCACTCAGCATTGTGTTAGGAAAGCGAATAAATCGCTTTCCTAACACTGAACTGCCTCTGTCTGTTACTTGTCACCTGATTGACTGAAACGACAGGCGCTGTGATTGGATGCCACCTGTCAGGCATCCAATCATAGCAGGGGACGGTAAGAAAGGGCGGGAGAAGAGATTGAGGAGCATGGAGGACATCGCCACCGTGACCCGCTGCTCCACCGACACACTTTAAGTGTCGGGCGAGGGGGGATTCACGCTGGCAGTATTTAATGGGCACGGTAGTGGCAATTGATGGGCATACTGGCAGCAGTTGATGGGCACAGTAGCGGCAGTTGATGGGCACACTGGCAGAAGTTGATGGGCACAGTAGCAGGAGTAGATGGGCACACTGGCAGCAGTTGATGGGCACAGTAGCGGCAGTTGATGGGCACACTGCCAGCAGTTGATTGGCACAGTAGCGGCAATTGATGAGCAAACTGGCAGCAATTGATGGGCACAGTAGTGGCAATTGATGGGCACAGTGGCTGCATTTGATGGCACAGTGGCTGCATTTGATGGCACAGTGGCTGCATTTGATGGCACAGTGGTGGAAATTGATGGAACAGTGGCTGCGTTTTAATGGCACAGTGGCTGCGTTTGATGGGCACAGTGGCTGGGTTTGATGGGCACACGGGCTGCATTTGATGGCACAGTGGCTGCGTTTTATGGGCACACGGGCTGCGTTTGATGGCACAGTGGCTGCGTTTGATGGGCATAGCGGCTGCGTTTGATGTCACATTTGCTGCATTTTATGGGCACAGTAGCTGTGTTTGATGGGCACAGTAGCTGTGTTTGATGGGCACAGTAGCAGTGTTGATGGGCACAGTGGCTGCAATTGATGTTTTTTTTTTCAGTTTGTTTGCGCCCCCCCAAAAATTTGGAGCACCAGCCGCCACTGCACTCACCTCTTCTTTTAGAAATATTTTTTAAAGGCAACATGGTGCACTTCAAATAGATCCTGTTTATGCAATGCCAGTTTCCAATGTCTACACTAGATAGGTGAACATAAATACTGTACACTTTAATGATGTTTGGTTGAATACATTTGATGCTGTATTGCAGTGAGTTTCAGTCATAATTACTAGCGATATTAACGATGCCGTTGCCTTAGGCTCCATTCACACCTAGGCGTTTTAACGCCTGAAGCGCGACGCTACAATACGCCGGAGGGTCGAAATTACATTAGTCTCTATGGAGACTGTTCACATCTCAACGCCGAACGCTGAAACGATGATCGCCTGAAGCTCAAACAAGTCCCGGACCCTTTTTTGTCGCGCGTATCGGGCGGTTTGGGCGTATTTGAGCGTTTCCATTTCCCATAGAAAGTAATGGAAACGCTCGATTCAAGCGACTTGCGGGCGTTTGCTACGGGCGTTTCGTCGCTTTAATCAATAGAACTTGTTGCCTATGCAGAAGATTAAAAAAATCTACCAACATAGCAAAAAGTGATGAAAAGATGATAATTTTTCCTATTGGCTAAAATAAAAAACGTCGAAGTAAAAAACATCGGACAACACTGTATGCAAACGTGCAAATAAGCATGAATACGCGCGACAAAACGCCGGAAAAAAACGCCCAAAAAAACGACCGAACGACCAACGCTCAGGTGTGAATGCAACCTTAATTCACCATGTGAACATTAGTACAGAAATTTGTCAGCATTATCCACAGAATTTCGTCCATCGTTTATGAAACTGTTTTGTGTGTCATGGCTGAAACCATTACTTTAATCTATTTATAGCATACATCATTTATCAATGCATGTGATCATTTAACCTTGAATGATTTTGTGAACGTTTTACTTACATTTTGTCGTCTTTGTGTAGATAAAGAGGGATCTGTACACAGAGAGGAATATAGATTAGCCACAATAGACCTGGCTATAAAAAGTGAACACATACTTACCTCTAACCTCTCATTCCCCACATAAAAGCATGCTGATATTTTTCATACTGTATATCATCTACTTTTTCAAGCGTTGTCTGCATTAAAAGCAAGATAGTGTTGTGGAACTTGACTTTTTTCAATCACTGTGGAGCACAGCAGCAGGATACAGATTGTTAAAGGTAAACATAGACTTTAGGCTATTGTGGTCTAATACCTGTGATTTTGACAGAGTCAGATGTTTCTCAAATTGTTTGTAGGGTACGTGTGAGTCTACTTCAGGAAAAGGCTATCAGTCAGGGAGAAATGTTATTGTCCTGTGGTGATAGATACCACCTTCCCTACCTACACTATGGACCAAATAAACATTGATTACTTCTTTTAGGCTATAATCACATGGTTTTAGAAACAGAAGATTGTTCAGTGCAGAATGTTTGGGCAACATTTTGCCTGGGGCTAAACCAGTCCTTGGGGGGGGGGGGGGGGGGGGCTGCCAAAAGAAGTTACTGAAATGAGGAGGCAGCTTGGCATGTAGCATTTTGACTTCCATGCTGCAAAACTCCACACAACCAGCGTAAAAAATAAGCTTACACTTAGGTCCATCATTTTATAGGTGCTTGGCAGCGGTCATTAACAGCTGTCAAATGTCTCTGTACAAATGCAGTGTGAATCAGTCCTAAAATGTGAGATTCTTTAACTAAAAAACATTTATATTTTGTAGTTTACTCTTTAGTGCTTGGACATTGTTATACTGTCCTAGCATCACTCCATATGCACACTAGAAAGCTAAAAACTGCTGTAAAATTGCTGAACAAGGAATTCCACGCATGCGTCAAATCATTACGACGCATGCGGGGGATCCCTTCGGACGGATTGATTCGGTGAGTCTGTACAGACCAGCGGATCCATCCGTTGGGAAGGACTCCAGCAGATGGATATGTTGTGCATGTCAGCAAATATACGATCTGCTGGAATCCATCCCAGGGGAGATATATCCGCGGAAAAAGATCCGCTGGTGTGTACACCATAGGATCTATCCGCTGAAACCCATTTGCTGGGATTTATCTGCGGATGGATTCTATGGTGTGTACGGGGCCTCAGGCACTGTTCTCTGCAGTAATTATTTTCTGTTCGAAAGAGGTCCTAGTCTTTGTTGTCATTTCCTGGAAGATTGAGGTCATTCTGTGAGTGCAAAGTGTCATAGACCTGTCTATTGAGGGAATGTCACCCCATACCCTGCATTCACAGTGTAATGATGCAGAGAGCAGCAGTGGTATCATCATGTAAGACTGCTGGGATTTGACATGACAAGCTTAAAGACCCTGTCCATCATGTAGCTAGCCTGAAGTTATCTGGAAAATGTAAGTATTAAAAATATAAAGCAATACATACCGAGGGAGGGGGAATGTATGTTCTTCATGGTTCCACGAGGGAAGGGGGAAGGGGGCGGGGGGTGAGAGGTGGGATTTAAGAGGAAAGTATAGTGTCTTTTTAGTGAATACATACTTGTAACAACAAAACATTCTGTTGACCATTCAGATCAAATCACTAGTACTATGTATATCGATTCATTATACTGTACATGTATAAATATATTAAAAAAGAGACTATGGGAGTCACCGATAAAACTAAAACAACCTCCAAAATGAAAAAGCCTGGTTTAGACTCTACCAACTCTCATATATAGAAAACCTCAAATATAGCAAGACCAAAAAAACAAGTAAAGAAAATAGAAAAAAAAAATCATAAACAACTCGGTGGACTAAGTACAAAATGTGCTACAAATTATTACATATATCAAACTTAAAACAACATCACACTGCACACTTCTGTTGATAAGTTATCAATATAAGAGATTATAAATATTGTATACAGGCAAACCCCACTTTTAAGTACACAATGGGGTTGGTGATTCATGCTTGCGAGAGGAGGAGTGTATGTTTTTAATGAGTGTTTAGTACAGTATGGGCTAGATTCAGGTAGGGAGCGCGTATTTGTGTGCGGGTGTAGCGTATCCTATTTACGCTATGCCTCCGCAACTTTGACAGGCAAGTGCAGTATTCACAAAGCACTTGCTCCGTAAGTTGCGGCGGCGTAGCGTAAATTGGCCGGCGTAAGCCCGCCTAATTCAAATGTGTAAGATGTGGGCGTGTTTTATGTAAAATCATCGTGACCCCACTTAAATGATGCCTTTTATGAACGGTGCATGCGCCGTCCGTGAACGTATCCCAGTGCGCATGCTCCAAATTAACCCGCAAAAAGTCAATGCTTTCGATGTAACAGCCCTATTCGCCAACGTCGGCTGGCCCGACGTCCATACTTAACATTGGCTGCGCCTCATATAGCAGGGGTAACTTTACGCCGGAAAAAGCCTTACGTAAACGGCGTATCTGTACTGCGACGGCCGGGCGTACGTTCGTGAATAGGCGTATCTAGCTGATTTACATATCCTAGCAGCCAGCGTAAATATGCAGTTAGGATACGACGGCGTAGGAGACTTACGCCGGTCGTATCTTAGCAATATTTAAGCATATCTCAGCTTGAGAATACGCTTAAATATACAACGGCGGGTATTCGGACTTACGACGGCGTATCTACTGATACGCCCGTCGTAAGTCTGCCTGAATCTGGCCCTATGTGTGTAGTGTGATATTGTTTTAAATTTGATACATGTAATAACGTATAGCTCGTTTTGTATAGTCCAGTGAGTTGTTTATGATTATATCTATTTCCTTTACTTGTTTTTTTTTGTTGGTCTTGCTGTATTTGAGGTTTTCTATATATATTTTCAGAGTTGGTAGAGTCTAAAGCAGGTTTTTTTTTTTACTTTTGGAAGTTGTTTTTGAATACATATTTTTACTCATATTGCAGTGTTTCTTTTGAAGTACATTTGACGTGACCTTCATTCTTAAATGCTTGTTCTTCCATTGTTCTGTTATTGTATTAAAGAGTTGCTAAAGGAAAAATAATGTTTTTTTAATATAAAAAAGGGAATGGTTAAAAGCCCTGCCAGTTTTAAATATGGATATTTGTCAAATAACCTGCATAGGGGGCTCTGTATTTCACTCATCCAGCCTTCCCGATTATTAACTATTGAACTGAGACATGAGCCATTCATGAAGTGTGTTGTTTTCAGGTCTGTCAGCCCATAGTATTCCATTGTGAGGAAGTGTTATGAGGCTCAAATATTGTCCTGAAGCAGAAACTGCATATGTAATGAACAAATATGGCTACCTCCAGGTAGATATAGAATTACAAACTATGTACAGACACAAGATTTTTAAAAACATTAACAAACATCACACTCTTCAATCATAACTTTGATAAAGAGATCAAGCTAATCTCTTCAAGTACAAAATAGTCTACAACTCTACTCTGCTTTTCCATTTAGGAGCTGACAGATGGATGTGGTTGTGCTTCAGATTTATCTGTGGTTTTCCTCCTATATACTCAAACTGTAGTTTCTGCTTAGATTGATCGATCATGTCATGTAAATTAATGTAGCACTTTATATGTAACCTGAGATTGCGGTCATGATAACCACACAGTTCAGATATCCTAAAGGCGGCTTCTGGCTGTTTTCCTCCTATTTTACCAGTCAGGAAGAGAGACTAACAGAGTACATTTCTGATTGTGGTTGGAAATCTTCTTGAAGGGTATATAGCAATTATACAGTAGTTAACAACAGCACAATTATCATTTTTTAATTATAAGTAGATAGATGCATTATACAAGGGTGACTTGGGTTAAAGATCCAGATAATACAAGCACTAAAACTAATAAAGTAGAATGACAAATATTAATTTAAAGCAGCTCTTCTCAACTTTATTATAATGTGTATCATTAAAAAACAAACAAACAAAAAAACAAAACTGTATTTTCTGAGAGATGAATAGCGTGTGCTACCTGAATTCAATTAATCCCCTTGACATGGATACATTCTTAATGCCATTACTACTTAAATATGTGTGAATGTTTTCTTTACAATTCATTATAATTTTAATTACTCAGAATTACTCATTGATATTTATTTTATGTATTTTTATTTATTTAAAATGTAAACTTATATTATGAATTTACTGTAGGAAGCACCCTCTGTGATAGCACCAGCTTAACAATCTCTGCACCAGCTGAGAACAATTGCTGATTATAACTGCACATGCAAGCATGAATTCACCCCAATTACTGTACATACCCATCTGGTCAGACAGGAGTGCTGTGTTTTTCTGGAGAAACAGCTTTCACCAGCTTGAAGGCTAAAGGGAAAACTGGTTACAAATCCATCAAGGAGGCCATTGCATAAGCGACCACAAATATGGCCACCACAAACTCATAAGATGTCTCATCTTTGTTAAAGAGCATGCTGGACACCATATTCTCCAGTCTTGATACTGTAGACCCTACCTTTCACTGAATTAATGCCTGACCCTGAAAAAAAAAAAATCAAAACAATATTTCCACCAAAAAAATACACTAAAATCATTAAGAGTGGCCACAAACAAAACATAACTTACATAATTCCTGCTAAATGTAAAATAGATAAAAACGATATTGAGTTAATAAAGTTCTATGCATAAATTAGGTTTTGAGGCTCATTCACATGAAATTAAAATGTTACATTTACATATTATGAATTATTCTACAGCTTCAAGCTGCCATTAGAGCTGTCCAATATTATATTAATGTGCACAGCAATTTCCTACAGTATATGCTAAATGTTTGAATATATATATGATTACTATAGACCTAATACTGTTTTTGCATTATAGAATACCTATATACATAACATATGAGCATTTCTAAAGAAGATTGTAAACCTTAAATATCGAAACGCATTGGTACCTCATCTTTCAAATTATGTTTAAGGTCTTCTGTTGGCCCTTTTGTTATTGCTGTATATATGTATTTTTCCTCTATTTTAGACTACTTATCTTGTTACTCAATAAAATTTTACATATCCTTGCCTTGGAGGCAATTTGTCCATTGAGCCCATAATAGTCCCTTTAATTGGAGGATAGTCTCTGTTCTTACGTATTTTGGGATGATGGCACTCTCACAGTTCCCTACTAGATACTTCCCTTGTAGCTCTCCTGTGGGAGACATACAAAGATTGCAAAATCCTTCCTGAAGTGGTTAAAAAGATATAGGTGCACTGCACTGCCTTTATTATGCCGGTTCTCCTCTAAAGCCCAGCTAAGAAGTCTGGGTGCCACATACAGGCCATCCACAACTATTCCTTGTCAAATATCTTTATTTGTAAATGTCAAAGAATTGAACAAACAGTATAACACAGATACATTACAATTAAGGAATAAGTTCTTTCGCAAGTACGTCATCTTGAAAATTTCGTATAATGAGCACGTTATAACCTTGGTGGATAATTTGCAACAATCTTATACCGATTAATCAAGAGGTAGAAAAACTTGAAACAACATTTGAAGCCTAATATACCATACTTATATATCCGTTAAGTAAGTCTACTTATTATATAAACAGTTGAAGCTTCAATCTTATATTACTGACCTAAGATAACTTAAGTGGAATATGTACAGCAAACATCAAAACGTCAGAACAAAAAAAAAAAGGGGGGGGGGAAAGGAGGGGGAGGATAATTTAAGGGAGTCTGTAGGACTAGGCCGGGAGACGCCTCCACTTTAGCAAGAAATGTAGCTACCGCCACGATGGCTGGGCTACCATGGCAACAAGACATCATTATTAAAAGTATTAGATGTAGTATAAGTAATCCAAGGCATCCACTCTTTTTCAAACTTGGTGATTGTATCCGCGTCCATGGCCGACATTTTGGCATGTATCATTGCTTTATTTGTTCTGGATAAGACTTCATTTACTGACAGGTTTGGGGATTTCTAAGCCTTTGCAAGAGTTTGCTTGGCTGCTGTAAAGAGCTGCCTTATGAGTTTAAATTGTGTATGCGTTAAATTGTCAGGTTTTAAGTTGAGTAGAGCCGATTTGGGGTCTAAAGAGATATTCTTGTTTGTCAGTATGTTTGCCAATTGAAAAATTTCTGACCAAAATGTTTGCGCTTTCGGACACGACCACCAGGTGTGATAGTATGTGCCTATGTTAGAGCATCCCCTAAAGCATAGTTCTGAGTAATTCTGAGTATATTTAGCCACTCTAGCTGGCACAAAGTACCATCTAGAAAGCACCTTGTAGTTTGTTTCTGACGCTAACACGTTTGGGGATGCAGTTTTGGTGTTATACCATATTTGGCTCCAATCCAAGTCACTCAATTCCGCTCCCAAGTCCTCCTCCCATCTGCGGACATATAAAAGTTTCCCAGTGTTGGGTTGTGTTACTAGTTGGGAATAGAGGGTAGATATAAAGCTTCTTGCATGTGGATCTTTTTTACATATGGATTCAAAGACCGATAATTGAGTAGATGAAGTAGAAGCATCTGCCGGGGGTTGGAATTTTTTTTTTTTTTTCAGGTACCTAAATAGCTCACTTTGTTGGATACCGTATGTTTTGCATAAAGTTGGAAAAGGAATGATGGATGAAGAATCTAGAAATTTGTATTTTTGAATGCATTCTTTTTTCACCCATTCTTTGAAGGAGAACCTTGTCTCCTGGTTCTGTTGGACCTAAGCGCAGCTTTCGACACGGTAGACCACAAACTGCTACTGACTCGGCTAGCTGAAGTAGCCAGAGTCGCAGAAGGTGATTTAGCATGGTTCTCCTCCTTTCTGGAAAACCGATTACAAACAGTGAAATTGGGACCTTTCACTTCATGCAGAGTCCCCCAGGGATCGCCCCTGTCACCGGTGCTCTTCAATATAAACCTTCGCCCTCTCTTTGAAATCATCAGTGGCCAAAAACTACTTTATCACTCATATGCAGATGACACGCAACTGTATTTTCGCATCCGCAACAAAAAGGATCATCATCCAAATCTAGAGACATGCCTCTCTTTGATAGAAAACTGGATGACCAAGAGTTATCTTAAACTCAACAGTTCCAAAACAGAACTTCTTCTGTTACACGCCAGCCGTAAGAGTCAACTGACAACAACCTGGACCCCCCCGCCCATTTTGGGCCAAATCATCACCCCTAGCTCCAAAGTCAAAAGTCTCGGGATCATCTTTGACACCTACATGACAATGGACGCACAAATAGGGTCAGTAGTCAGCGGATCCCACCATCTGCTGCACCTACTACGCAGACTTATTCCATTTATCCCCAAAGAGGACATAGCAGTCGTGGTGGGAACAATTGTGAACTCCAGATTGGACTATGCTAATGCCCTTTACCTCGGACTCCCAAAGTACCAAATCGCTCGTCTGCAAGTCGTACAAAATATGGCCGCCAGACTTGTGACTGGGAAAAAGCCCTGGGAATCAATCTCACCTTCGCTGAGAACCCTTCACTGGTTGCCAGTAAAGGACAGAATTGCTTTTAAAGCACTCTGTCTGACACATAAGTGCATCCATGGGAAGGCTCCCCAATATCTTTGCGACAAGATAAAAGCTCACAACGCCAATCGCATTCTGCGATCCACCAACCAAAATCTGCTTCAGATACCCAAAACCAAATTCAAGTCCAAAGGAGAAAGAAGATTTGCGCTCCAAGGTCCCAGACTATGGAATGCTTTACCAACCAGCATTCGGTTGGAGGAAAATCACCTGACCTTCAGAAGAAAGATCAAAACTCATCTCTTTTGATATCAAGAGAGACAGGAACAACGAGCGCCCAGAGGCGATTTAGTTCGCATGTGCTGCGCTATATAAATTTTTCATTCATTCATTCATTCAATGTGCCTGGATAGACCCATGCTGGGTAAAATGCCGGGTTCTTGAAGAATGAAAGTAATAGTGTTAGTGGGGATTGCAGGCGGTTTTTATTTTTGACTTTGTCCCATAAGGATAGTGAGTGTTTAATTATGGGATTGCTTATATGTTTACATAGTTTTGGAGTGATCCAAAGTATGTTAGATATTGGTATGGGGTCACTTTCTAGCGCTTCTATAGCTACCCAAAGAGGTGATTCTTGTTTTGCGTGGTATTTTGTTAGATTTGCTAATTGTGCAGCTTGATAATAAAGCAAAAAGTTGGGATACACAAGTCCTCCATTGACTTTGGGAAGGTGAAGGGTGTGGGGTTTAATTCTAGGTTTAGAGGCGCCCCAGATGAAGGAAGAAATTCTTCTTTGGACTATTCTAAGATAGTAAGCCGGTATTGGGATGGGAAGAACTCTGAAGAGATAAAGAAATTTTGGAAGGATTGTCATTTTGATGGCATTTATTTTCCCAAACCAGGACAGCGGGAGTTGGATCCAAGATTTCAAGAGGCTTGTTATTTGTTTTAGGAGAGAAGGATAATTATGTGAGAATAAGTCAGATATATCTGCCATCAGGTGAATTCCTAAATATGGAATGCTTTTTACTGGCCATTCAAAAGGAAGACCTGATTTTGCGGCACTTAATTCTGTGGATGAGAGCGAGATATTTAAGGCCCGGCATTTTTTGGGGTTTATTGCGAGACCCGTAAAAGACGCAAACTGGTTCAGAATTGGGATTAGATTGGGGCCTGAAACCTGGGGCGATGAGAGAAATAGAAGAATGTCGTCTGCGTATAAACATATCTTGTGTTCGATACCACCCAAATCTATGCCTAGGACTGTAGAATCGGATCTGATCTTTTGGGCGAGGGGTTCTACAAGGAGGGCAAACAATAATGGAGATAATGGGCATCCCTGTCTCGTACCTCTTTGTACGTTGAAAGTATCCGATTTGTACCCCACGTATTTTACGTAAGCTTTAGGGTTTTTATAAAGCTCCAGGACCCACCTTATATAATTGGGACCAGATCCCCATTTCTGCAGATTATATTCTAAATATGACCAAGAAACTGAATCGAAAGCTTGCTTTATATCTAAGGAGACAAAACACGCAGGGATTCCTCTCTTTTTGGCGATGTATGCTATTAAGTTTGCCCTCCGAATATTATCCCCCGCCTGTCTCTTGGGCACAAACCCCACCTGATCTCGATGGATCAGGGATCCAATGAATTTGTTTAGACGTTGTGCTAGTATTTTGCCTAGCAATTTAATGTCTGTGTTCAGCATAGATATTGGGCAGTAGTTTTCGCTGAGAGTAGTGTCAGTAAGCGGTTTAGGGATCATACAAATTGTGGCCATTAGCGATTCTTGCCTGAAGGATTTTTGTTTTAACAGGTCATTGAAAGCATCTGCCAACCTTGGGGAGACTAGATCTATAAAGTAAAGGTAAAGAGATCGCGCTAAAGTTATACAGTGACAGTAAATGGTGAAAAAGTTCAAATCAATAAATGAGTGGTCCCGCCACACAGGCAAATTCATAAAACAATCTCCCAAGTGCACCAACGAATCCACAAGAAGAGTGCTTGAAAGGAAAGATCCTCCACCAAGGTTACAAAGGGCCTCTTACCGGATGGAATTGATCTCCAGATAATAAGAGATCACATACAGCATGATAAGAGGTACTGGGATGGTATCACATAGGCAGCCACAACAATGGAATGCTTATCAGAATATATCCTCATTTAGCCATTGGAACATCCACAGGTATGCAAAAAACAGAAGGGCTCACATAGTGTAAAATCTTTTTTTTAATTGTTCAAAGTAAATGAAATTGCACTTACATGAATGTATTAAAAACGAGCACATAAAAGCCGGCCAGCTTAGGAAAACAGCCCGTATCCGGGTAGAAGGTACGCTGTGACGTCAGCACGCAGCCTCCCAACGTTTCGTCGCGATAGGACTTGATCACGGGATACGGGCGGCGCTCTGAGTCACCGCGTATGTACAGAAACAGACGGATGCAGCCTCGATGTGGAAAGGCACCTGAGATCGAATCCGCCATCTTAGTTGCTGGAAAAAATCCTTACTGCTGCCACAAGCACACACATTGTAAGGGCAACCAGACGGACATACAAAACTACGCTGACGCGAAGGATGCAATTACCGGGTTCAAAATCACGTTGCAGGGACATCTGAACACATGCAATATATGTTAAATATATACAGTTGTATTCAAAATTATTCAACCCCCACTGAAATTGATTGTTTTGGCCAGTTTGACATTGATTTTGATCATTCAGTCATCCTGCTTACAATTAAATCAAAGAGGCACGTGTAGGTCAGACAAATATAACATAACATTTATAATGAAATAACCACAAATGTCTTTTCTGTGCTCACATCATTATCAGTTTTATTCAACCCCCAAGTGACATTCAATCTTAGTACTTAGTACAACATCCTTTTACAGTTATAACCGCTTTTAAACGTAAAGCATAGCTTGACACAAGTGTCTTGCAGCGATCTACGGGTATCTTCGACCATTCGTCATGGGCAAAAGCCTCCATTTCAGCCACATTCTTAGGCTTGCGCACTGCAACTGCTTTCTTTAAGTCCCACCAGAGGTTCTCAATCGGATTTAAGTCTGGTGACTGCGATGGCCACTCCCAAATGTTCCAGCCTTTAATCTGCAACCATGCTCTAGTGGACTTGGAGGTATGCTTGGGATCATTGTCCTGTTGAAAGGTCCAACGTCTCCCAAGCCTCAGGTTTGTGACGGACTGCATCACATTGTCATCCAATATCTCCTGGTACTGAAGAGAATTCATGGTACCTTGCACACGCTGAAGCTTCCCTGTACCTGCAGAAGCAAAACAGCCCCAAAGCATGATTGACCTCCCGCCATGCTTCACAGTAGGCAAGGTGTTCTTTTCATCATAGGCCTTGTTCTTCCTCCTCCAAACATAGCGTTGATCCATGGGCCCAAACAGTTCTAATTTTGTTTCATCAGTCCACAAAACACAATCCCAAAACTTCTGTGGTTTGTCCACATGACTTTTGGCATACTGCAGTCGACTCTTCTTATTCTTTGGAGACAGCAAGGGGGTGCGCCTGGGAGTTCTGGCATGGAGGCCTTCATTACGCAGTGTGCGCCGTATTGTCTGAGCAGAAACTTCAGTACCCACATCTGACAAATCTTTTCTCAGTTCCTCAGCAGTCACACGGGGACTTTTCTCCACTCTACGCTTCAGGTAGCGCACAGCAGTCAAAGTCAGCATCTTCTTTCTGCCACGACCAGGTAGCGTTTCAACAGTGCCCTTTGCCTTGAATTTGCGAATGATGCTTCCTATGGTGTCTCTTGGTATGTTTAACATCTTTGCAATCTTCTTATAGCCATTGCCCTTCCTGTGAAGAGTAATCATCTCTTCTCTTGTCTTCCTGGACCATTCTCTTGACTTCACCATGTTTGTAACCACACCAGTAAATGTCTAGAAGGAGCTGAGTATCACAGTCTTTTAAAGCTGCCTAATTGGTGCTTATTAGGCTTTATTGCTGCTCCCCGACATCCACAGATTGAAAACACTTCAATGAACCTATGTTCTTCAGAGTGGTAGTCTTTAAGGGGTTGAATAATTGTGTAAATGAAGAATTCACAAAATAAACATTTACTACTGTATTACAAAACCAATTGATGTCATTTTAGTTGCATATGGTTCTTTAAGAAGTCCTTGTAGGATTTCATTCTGAATACAATTACAAATGTACACTAAATTCCCTAAAACCCTTTACAGCATTGGGGGGTTGAATAATTTTGAACACAACTGTAAAAACCAAGCCGCTGACAGATGTCAAACCACTGCCGGACAACTGCCCGCAACGGCGCACTAACACTGCCAGACGACTGCCCTCAATGGCACATTAATGCACTGGGCTATAAACAATATTTATAAAAGGTTGCATCAATCAAATCAAAAATTATTAATTATTCCACAGCCATATAGACTATGTAATATCTTACAATGTCTTTTAATTCAGAGAGTGAATGTAAGAACCACAATAATTGATTATATAAATAGCTTTAAAAAAGGGACAAAAAACTTTCGTATCCGAAAGGTACTGCACCATAATGGTTGGGCATCGAAACACATAAAGTTATTTCAAAAATTACTGGAAGGGGGCCATAAATTCAAAAATGATGAATCCACTGTTCACTCATAAGCCACCTCATCGAGCTCGCAACCATCTGTGTATCAATACAAACTAATTATAAAGGTTAAAACCATTTAATATACATTTTAAAATAATACAAACTATTATTACATAAAAAGGAAGATGTGAGGAATAAACACTAATAAAAAAGTCAATCATGAGTTAGCTATAAAACAATTGACATCTACTTTGCTGTTTAGGCCGAAAGGTGTATAGCATTTCAACCTATAAACCCACGACATCTCTAATTGAGAGATGGTTCTCACCAAATGGCTACCTCTCCAGTGGGGGCTACATTTATCAATTCCCAGAAAGATGGTATTCTTTGGGTTTCTATTGTGGGCTGTTAAATAATGTTTGGACACAGAGTGTTTAGTGTAACCTAATCGGATATTATTGATATGTTCGTTAAGACGAACCTGTAGGGGTCTCTTGGTCCTGCCCACATACTGTAGCCCACAAGGGCACTGGAGTAAATAGACTACCCCCGTTGTGGAGCATGTAATAAACGGCTTGATATCATGGCTGCTAGACAAACACGTGGAAGTAAAGGTTGTAGTTCTTCTAGAATGACAACCATTCAAAGAACATGGCATTTGCCACATTTATAGTATCCCGTGAGGCCCGAAAAGAATTTTGATTCCATATTGGGGGGATTTAGGATGTTGGGAGCCAGTTTGTCTTTTAGAGAGGGCGCCCCTCTGAAGACCACCTGTGGCCTGTCTGGTAGTAGGCCCCCAAGATTTTATCATTTTTTAAGATGTGCCAATGTTTACCCATTAAATGCTTCACATTTGCATGTTGGCATGAATAGTTGGTAATAAAGGGGTTACGAAACTTATTGTCTTGTTCTTTACTTTTAACGGTCAGCAGATCAAATCTATTTACATTTTGGACCAAAGACATAGTGTTGGACAAGAACTCTTTTGAGTAGCCTTTTTCCAAGAAGCGTTGAGTAAGAACATCCGCTTGTTCAACAAATGTAGCATCCTCTGTGCAGTTTCGCTTCAATCTTAAATATTGGCTTTTGGGTACCGACTTTAACCATGATGCATGGTGGCAACTATTCTTAGGAATAAAAGCATTCCTGTCGGTGGCCTTAAAGTAAGTTGATGTGACAAAAACGCCATCAACAACAGAAATGGTCAGATCTAAGAAGTTAACCTTCTCTTGACTCACCTCATGGCTTAAATGAATGCCCCTGTCATTCATGTTCAGAGAATCTAAAAATAGCATTAAGTCAGACCTGTTGCCATCCCAAAGGAGGAGGATGTCGTCTATGTACCTAGCCCACAGAACAATCTGTGGCATGGCATCCACACAGACGACATCCTCCTCCCACTTGGCCATGAATAGGTTCGCCAGACTGGGGGCATATTTGGCCCCCATGGCGACACCCCTATCTTGTCTGAAAAACTGGCCATTGAACCAAAAAAAGTTGTGGGATTCTGCATATTCCAACAACTCCATGATGAATAGAACCTGCTTATTCGGCAACTCAGAGTCCCTTTTTAAAAAATGTAGGACTGCCTCCAAGCCTAATTCGTGTGGGATCACTGTATATAATGAGGTGACGTCAGCCGTAACCATCCACAGATTGGCAGGAGTGAGGTCGTTAAGCAGGTTAATGACATGTCTGGTGTCTTTGACAAATGATGGCATATTCCGTACCAGGGGTTGTATATAAAAATCAATGTACTTGCCCACCCGGGAGGTGATAGAATCTATCCCACTGACTATGGGCCTTCCCGGGGGGCAAGTAGGATTTTTATGAACCTTCGGGAGATAGTATATAATTGGAGTCCGAAGGGACTCGGGAATCAAAAAGGCCTTTTCTTTTTTATTTAAGATTTTAAGACCGAAACCCTTAGAGACAAGTTTAACCAGCCTCTTTTTGTATTTTTCACCTGGATCCAAAGGTAGGGGGGTATAGGTGTTAGTATCCGCCAAGATACGACCCATCTCTTTCATGTAGTCCTCCTTGTTGAGGACCACAATCCCTCCTCCCTTATCCGCCGGGCGGATAACAACTTGCTTGTTAGCACACAGGGATTTGATACCCAACTCTATATTTTGTTTATTCCTCACATTTTTTACCTGGATGTCATCAAGGTCCTTTAAAGTAAGATCTCTGAACACCTTAAGTGCAGGTGCTAGATGACCGGGGGGATTATAGGTAGAGGCAATAGATAGGCCTGAATGGACATAGTTTTGAAGGACAGTTTGAGAGGGATTAAAAGGGTTAGAAGCTATGTAACGTTGGACATTCAACTTCCGGACATATTTATGTATGTCCATGTACGTAGCAAATTTGTTTAGATTTTTGGGAGGGGCATACTTTAGACCTTTATCCAAAACTGCTAGTTCCGGGCCAGAAAGGGGATGGGCACTAAGATTGAAAATGCCCCCACCCACTATATTCTCGCTCTTTTGGGACTGAATACGCCACCCCCCTCTGGTCCCTCTTTTAGTTCTCCTAGCCTTTTTAGGCCTTGTCCCACACGGGGAAAACCCCATTGTGGTTGTCCCTGTCCATCTAACTGAATATCATCGAAAGAATAATGTCCTCCACTAGCACCATTGTCACCATAGGCTGCTACTGGATTTTGATAGACAGTTCCTTCCGAATCTGCAATATTTCCCAACGGTAGGAAACTACTGTGCGTTAACACATTATAGCTGGTGTCATAGTCTCCTGTATAGTGGACAACGCCATTATCTCTATAGGGAGGTATTGCATGGTGTGAAGATGCTCTACTTTGTGCCTGACCTTGGTAATCTTGGTAATGATTACCCAGCTGGTTACCAGCTATATAATTGGTAGGCATTGGTGGACGAAACTGACCTCCTCTTCCACGAGCACCCGTACCTCCTGAACGCGGATAGGTCCCACCACGGGGCCTAAAACCGGGAGGAGGGTAGGGAATACCTCTTTGTCCCCCTCCAATATTGGCCACACTATTGGAATAGGCGACAAAAGGTCTTTTGCCTTTCTTCTGAGAACCACTTGGAGTGCCCCCTGTTTTGGGTCGCCCCTGTGTCCCACTATTTACAGCCGGAGTACCAGCAGAACCACTCATGCCTGTAGCCGGAGGAGCAGTGTCCATAACGGGATTGGCCAGACCTTGCTCCTCGGCCACAAGTTTTTTCTGCCAATCAAAGACAAGAAGAGAGTGGTAATCAGCAATATCCCTGTTATACTTCTTTTTCTTTTTTCTTTTCTTCTTTCTCCAGCACTTTAAGCAAGTTTTTAGACCTATCCAAATATTCTTTGGATAACATAAATGGAACCAGTTTGTCTTTAATTAACTTAATTTCATCATCCAATCTGCTCAGTTTGCTTGCCTTACGTTCACCTAAGAATTTTAGCAAGCTTAAACCAGCATCATTAAAAAACTTGTACCAACCACTAAGGTCGGTTTCACCTTTTTGGGGAGCAATTTCCCATCGAAGGCTGCGAGGTACTATCTGTTGTTTTAAGTATGTATCAAGAAACACTATGTCCCACTGAGTGTGCAGTTCTGAAACAGTGAGGTTCTTTAAACGCATAAAGAGACCTCCCAAATCACTGTCTCCTTCCTTAAAGACCTCAAATACCCCTTCCGTGTTGACCACACGGTTGGCCCTAAATTCAAAGATATCCATCGATCCCAAATAATTGAAAAACAAGTGCAAACAATATGTGAAACTGTGACAGAAAAAAAACAGCTGCAATAATAAGTATAAACCAAATAGTACAAAAGAAATATTGCGCTTGTTTAACAAAAATGTGTGAAGCTGCGATCAAAAAGTGTTATACTACACAAAGACAAATGTAAATGTAAAGAGATCGCGCTAAAGTTATACAGTGACAGTAAATGGTGAAAAAGTTCAAATCAATAAATAAGTGGTCCCGCCACACAGGCAAATTCATAAAACAATCTCCCAAGTGCACCAACGAATCCACAAGAAGAGTGCTTGAAAGGAAAGATCCTCCACCAAGGTTACAAAGGGCCTCTTACCGGATGGAATTGATCTCCAGATAAGAGGTACTGGGATGGTATCACATAGGCAGCCACAACAATGGAATCCTTATCAGAATATATCCTCATTTAGCCAGGAACTCCCATTGGAACATCCACAGGTATGCAAAAAACAGAAGGGCTCACATAGTATAAAATCCTTTTTTTAATTGTTCAAAGTAAATGAAATTGCACTTACATGAATGTATTAAAAATGAGCACATAAAAGCCGGCCAGCTTAGGAAAACAGCCCGTATCCGGGTAGAAGGTACGCAGTGACGTCAGCACGCCGCCTCCCAACGTTTCGTCGCGATAGGACTTGATCACGGGATACGGGCGGCGCTCTGAGTCACTGCGTATATACAGAAACAGACGGATGCAGCCTCGATGTGGAAAGGCACCTGAGATCTATAAAGGTTTTGTAATATCTAGCTGAGAACCCATCTGGTCCAGGTCGTTTGTTTAAGTTAAGATCTTTGATGGCTGTTGCTACATCCTCTTGAGTTATTGTCTCATCTAGCTGTGATTTTTGGGCTTCATTTAATTGCGGTAATTTGATTTGAGAATAAAAGGAGTTAGCCTCTGTTTCGTTGAACGAGTTTGTTTCTGAGTATAGTTTCTTTAGGTGGGAGCTGAATTTCTGCACTATCTTGATTGGATTGCTGGAGATATTTTTATTTGCAATTTTTAATCTTATTGGATTGTAGGTTTTATTGATAGAGTTTAGTGCTCTTGCTAAGTATGTTCCTGGTTTGTTGGCATTTTTATAAAACGCGAGTAATGTTTTGTCTGCAGAGTCAGTGAGGAATAGATCGTATTCTAATCGCGCTTTATCGAGACGCGCTTTAGAATTGGGGGTGTGATTCTGTTGGAAGGCCAAGAATGCTAAATTGTGTTCTGTTTCTAGATTTTTTTGCTAATTGTTTACGTTCACGCTTAAGGATTCCCAGTTGCCGTTGGAGGGTCCCTCTCAACACTGGCTTGTGAGCTTCCCAGAGTGTTAGCGGGGAGATTTCTGGGGTCGCATTTAGTTCTAGATACTCTTTTAAGCTCCGTTCAATAACTAAGCAGTAAGTTGGATGTTTGAGCAGTATTTCAGGGAGATACCAAGTTGGGTCGTGATTTTTAGGGATCGCTGATGCTATTGTGGTGAGTACCGCATTGTGATCTGACCACGGAATGGGAATAATGCTGGAGGCTAGTACCTCCGGCAGCATTCCAGTTGTTAAAAATATGTGGTCTATGCGACTAGATGATTGATGAGGATTAGAGAAATACGTGTAGTTACGTTTCGTTGGGTTAGTTTCTCTCCATGTGTCTACTAATTTGTATTTGGCTAGAAGATTAGCAAAATTCCATTTAGCTTTGTTTTTCGGAGGGGAATAGGGCGTTTGTCCAGGAAAGGGAGGAGGACCTGGTTGGAGTCTCCGCATACGAATAGGGATCCCACTTTATGTGCATCAATAGTTTGGAAGAGATGTGACATGAATGACAAAGGGTTAATTTTAGGATCGTAATAAGACACTATAGTCACTGCCGTGTCCATGATATACCCAGTTAGGATTATGTAACGGCCTTCTGGATCTTTGATTTCTGTTTTCAAAGTGAATGGTGTAGTCTTGTGGAATGCTATTAAGGTACCTCTCTTTTTAACAGAGGCAGATGCTGTGTATACTTGTGGATAAGATGCGTTATAATATTTAGGGGTAGCAGTAGGAGTGAAGTGAGTTTCTTGTAGGCAAATTACGTGCGCTTTCTTGGCCTGGAAGTATCTGAATGCCTTTGTGTGCTTTTGTGGTGTGTTTAGGCCTTGCACGTTAAGTGACAGTATATTCAGCGGAGCCATGGCAGCCAAACCAACATGCAACTCTTACCGTAATTCCATGAGCAGCGTTCTCCCGGCCCACTCCACGCAGACAGATGGGGAGGAGGAATAGGGAAGGATTGAGAGAAAAAAACCTAAAAAAGAAAATGAGAGACATTACTAGGTGTTAAATCTTTAAGCATCAGCATACTAAGTGAGTATTCAAGTAAGACCCGTGATGGGAGGATTGCTCCCCAATCAGGGGGAAGGGAACCCTCGTCTAATCCCTGCATATTATTGCGAGAACCAGAGGAGAGCTTAGTGAGGCACATGTACTATCCATGCATTGGAGGCCCGCATACTGGAGTTTAGTATACGTATCCTTATGGATACGTATGTAAAGCTATTGTAAATAATTTTGTTTTGGATTGGGCATTCTGGCTTTGCGTCAGGGCACGCCATATAAGACGTATGGGGGGGGCAAGGGTGATGTCCTAACTAATGACAGCGAGGTATGTTAGCTTTGACTTACAAGTCAAATGCAAATTGAGTTTGGTGGTAGATTTGATGGAGAGTGGGCAAAGCACGTGACAGGATAATGTGGTCTAATTTCTTCAGTTTTCTTATGAGGAAAAGGAGACAAGTTGTCTTAAATTTTTGCCAAAAATGTATATAATTTAAGTGTTTCCAGGGAACTTGCTTTGGAGGTAGCAAAAATGGGGTGGGGGAAAAATCTATCTGTAGATTGGCATTAAACTTAGGCCCTGAAAAAATATGCATTTACCCATGTGACTACTTTTGGGAGTGAAGGATTTGAATGCTGACAGAACATAAAGAAAATAAATGAAGATAATAGCAATACTTCATCTCCAGGGAGATCGAGAAGTTCAAGGTAATTATGTAGCTATGGGTAAAGAAAAAGAAAAATTAGTAGCTGCTTGCAAAGGGAGTTCAGTCCATTGTGTCTTTCTGGTCCTGAGCTTGAGCGACGAATCTGCCTCGTTTGTGCGTCTGTTGTATGCCATTGTTATGTTCTTGGTGAGATGGGCTGTTGTGTGGAGAGGTAGATGCTGATCTTCTGCGCGCCATCCACAACTATTCCAACTATTCCAAAATATATGGAAATCAACCATACCAGAATCACACATCAGTTTTATGCTATTGGTCCATTAACCCCCCTGGCGGTAAACCCGAGCGTGACTCGGGGTTGGTTTTTCATGTTAGGATCGGTTACCCCGAGTCACGCTCGGGGTGGACGTGCAGAGTGTGCAGCGGCGCGGCTTACCTTCTCGCTGGATCCACAGGGAAGTTACTCACCTTGTCCCTGGATCCAGCGATGCCACCCGCTGTGTGAGCGAGCGGGACCTCCTCGCTCGATTCACAGTCTCCCTGTGTGCCGCCGATCTCCGTTCCCTGCGACGTTATGACGCACGGGAGCGGAGAACGGCGCCAAATTCAAAAAAGTAAACAAACACTTTACATACAGTATACTGTAATCTTATAGATTACAGTACTGTATGTAAAAAATACACACCCCCCTTGTCCCTAGTGGTCTGCCCAGTGCCCTACATGTACTTTTATAAAAATAAAAAATGTCATTTTTGCCTAAAAACTGTAGATTGTCCAAAAGTGTCCCTTTATGTCAAAAATGGTTTTAGATCAGCTAGAAAACAGCGATAATAAATTATAATCACTTGCAGAATTGTGCGATAGCGATTTGTGGGGAAATTCGTCATAAAAAAAAAATAATGACAGCGACAATTCTGCAACTGAGCACATTTCAGTGATTTTGAGTTGATTACATTATTGAATAATTTTTATTATAATTATATTATTATTTGTTATAATTATTTATAATTATTTATTATATTATAGATTATAATTTTGTTTTAAAAAAAAAAATCATACCCGGGATGCCTACAAGACTCTTGCTTGGTCAGATTTAAGTGAGTTATTTCTAAAAATTACAGACCAACAGTATAAAACGCCAAATTTCCTTGCAAAATAATTGTACCGCTTTTGGTACGTAATTCCAGACAGAATCATACCGCCAGGGAGGTTAATGATACTGTAACTGTGTATGTTCTATATGAAATTATTATCATATTAAAATCAATAATCATTTTGAGAAGGGCAGTCAGAGCTACAGTATGTCTCTAATGCATCCAGTTGTATTATTCTTTAGGAGCAAAAAACATAATGAGTCTGCACAGCAAAGCATAGATATGGTTATACACTCTCTCCCTCTTCATTGGCACAGCCACAGCAACAGGAGCCATTGGCTCCTGCTGCTGTCAATCACAGTTACTGAGGACAGAGTAGGGGGGAGGGGCCGAGCCACGCTCTGTGTGTCTTGTAAACACACAGAGCCGGCTCGGGAGTGAGCATGCACAAGTGCCCCCCATTAAAAAGAAGCTTGCTATGAGGGCACTTAGCGGGAGGGAAGCGCATGGAGTGCTGGCGGGGGACCCTAGAAGAGGAGAATTGGGCTGCTCTGTGCAAACCATTGCACTGAACAGGAAAGTATATCATGCCTGTTATTAAAAAGTCCCAATAGAATCATTTAAGACTGCAGGAAAGAGGTATGTTTCACTTTTTTCTAAATATGGTTTTAGGGAGGGCTGGTGGTAGAGTTTGTGTGGGAAACGAGTTGTTCTTCAGAAAAAATTCAGGGACACAAAAGACAGATCTATGAAAAAATGCCTATGCACTCTGCATGTGCATTTGCTCCAGAGCTTATTAAATGAGGGGAAGCGCTGCTGACTTCCATCATCCAATCATATGCAAGTAAAAATGCTGTTTTTTTTTTTCTTTCAGGCGATTGGGTATTCTTTGCAAAGTTAAGGTTCCCCACATTTACTAAGCTCTGGCGTTAATGCCCTTGTAGAGTGCAACTGCACTTGCCAAGCACACAGTCTATCCGCCTTTAATAAATCAACCCCACAAACAGCTAGATATGTATACTTCAGATTTAATAACAATATGCCCACCAGAACTGTTGGCTTGTTTTGATACATTGTATTTGTATGCTATTTGTATGCAAATCTATAGCTGCTTATATTACTACTTTGTAGTAAAGTGGGTGGAATGTTTTACGACATATAACATTTATAGCTGCTTAATATGTAGCTATAAGTTAATATCTCATTAGCCTATCCTCATATTGAGTAGACAATATGGACAGGATAAAATGCCCCGATTGAGTGTATCCTGAATTATGTTCTGCCCTTATCATAGTTTGTTTGTGAACTATATAGATAATCTGAAATATTGAACACAACTTCACATAAGATAAACCGTGCGCTATAATTAAATTTGAAATGGGTTATCAAATCCTTTGAAGTTTCCATAGCAACCTTGACTATCTTGCAAACTAGCTCTTTTAAATGGAAGCACACTCCATTATACACAGTAACTAACTGTGACATGTTGAAGAACACATTTATTTTTGTGACTGATATCATACTACATGCCTGTATTTACATTTCAGCTATTTGTATATTATCCAGCAGCCATATATATTGTAAATATCTATTGAAATAAATTGTTTTATAACTTTATTAGTTGCAATCAAATGAAGCTGTTGTCACACATCAATGAATCATTGGTGTCTAAAGCTGGCCATACATACAACGATTTATTTTGTTCAGCCTGCGCTATTGGATAAATCTCCCAAGCCAGCCACTGTATTCTGACAGCCTGCACTCACTGCTGTCAGAATAGCCAGCATTTTTCTACTCAGCTCTTTTGATAAAAATGTGATGATTCAGCAGGAAGCAGACAGAATTCAAATCATGTTTGACTATCTTAGTTTCCATTCGAAAAAGTACTTACACTTCCCCATTGTTGGTGTGAGTGGGAGTAACAAAAGAAAGCCTCATATCAGTGTCAGTAGGAGTATCATCTTATGGAGTCAGTAGAAATCAAAATATATCATGTTGGGGTTAGTGGGATAAAAAAAAGCCCCACTGTTGGCATTATTCAAAGTAAAATAAGCCCCATCACTGGTATCAGTGGGATAAAATATGCCTCAGTCATTGATGTCAGTGGTAGTAAAATAGGCCCCATCATTGGTGTCAGTGGTAGTGAAATAAACCCCATTGCTGGTGTCAGTGGAAGCTTTATTTGGCCAAAATGTAAGAAGGAGAGATGAGTCAGTTTCTGCACATTTGGTAAGGAGTTTAATTAGGCCACAGCAGTTTTTTTCACACAAAAAAAAAAACATTTTGGAGACATTAGTCAGAAAAATGGTACAGTCGCTGCATAGTCTGTAAGCAGTTTTATTAGGTTGCAACTTAAAGGGGAGTTCCAGCCTTTTTTTATGTTTATTAAAAGTCAGCAGCTACAAAAAGTGTAGCTGCTGGCTTTTAATAAACAGACACTTACCTGCTCCACGGTTCCAGCGACACGCCGGCCGGGGCTCCGCTCCCCTCCCCCCCTCTCCGCAAATGAAAGGAAGAAAACTGGACAGCCGCACTCCAAATCACTTAAAATAAGTGGTCTTTTATTTTTCAACTGTACATACAGTCACTGCAACCCACAACACACAGTATGGCCGACGCGTTTCGCACTTACAATGAGTGCTTAGTCATGGCTCAAATGAGAAATCTATCTTGTTTCCCCCCCTCTCCGGCCGGCGTCTTCATTCCAAGTGTGGGCACCCGGCCGTGACAGCTTTCAGCTTCACGGCCGGGCACCCACTGCGCATGTGCGAGCGTCACTGCGCATGCGTGAGCGGTGCTGTGCTGTCCGATTGGACAGGTGATCGTCTACAGGTAGGGGCTGCAGTAAGGTGATTAGGATAATTGCCTTACCAGCCCCTCGGTGGAAGGAAGAAGTGAGACAGGAAGTCCCACTCCTCCTGAAGCCCCCACTCCCCCCCCAAAAAAAATGACATGCCAAATGTGGCATGTAGGGGGGCGAGGAGTGGATTAAGCGGAAGTTCCATTTTTGGGTGGAACTCCGCTTTAAGAGAGAAATAAGAAGCAGGTTGTATCAAGCAATAAAAAGTTGAGTTTACTATTTGAAAGACAATAGCCACTAATATTGCACAGTTTATGCACAGTTTCAGGATAAGATCAGAAGAGCCTGGAGAGTCACCACATGATGGTGGGAGGGGACCCCCTTCCACCTGTAAAAGCAATCCAGCAGCTAATTAGCAATAGCCACTAAGATTGTTTTTATACAAAAAGAGCATCGCCAGCTGTAAAACAAAAGTAGATCTGATTGGTGACATGGTGGCACTTTATGTTTTATGCACGGACACTGGTGGTTTAATGCATATTAAAGAAGGATTGGAAACAAACACACGTTTGACACTTTATTAAGTTGCTGTGTATGTATTGGCGGCACTGAATTGCTTTTTATCACGTATTTTGTTTTATGTTTTGTGCATAATAATTATTATAATTACACTTGATTGACACGTGAGAGTTGGTGTTTCACATACAAGACCACATATAGATATATGTGTAAATAACACACAATTAAAAGGTATGTGGTTACATCTAAACTGGGGCGGAAGAAATCGCCCAGAACCCCGCTGCCTCCTCCGCTGCCCCCGGGTAAGCTCTTTTTTTTTAAATTTAATTATTTTTATGAAATTTTTTCATCATATGTAAGAACAGGTTACATTCTTAATATTCCTTTTACAAAATATTGCACATTCCCCGCATGTCATAACCTTATAGTTTTCCCTCATTAATTTATTTTGTCTACCACCCCCCTCCCTCCTCCCACACTTGTTCACCCATTTGATAAACATCCTTTTACACAGAGTAACCTATTCTAAGCAGCCACAGTTTCCAGATTTTATCAAATTCCTTAATATTTCTTCTCTTAGCATAAACTGCTTTCTCTTTCCATACTGTTGCTGTCACTGCATTAGTCCACTCACTTATTGTTGGGGGGTTTACTGCTTGCCATCTTGGAGCGATTCGTTTTTTTGCCTGAAAGAGGCACCTTATCACTGCTTTTATGGTGCTCGCCCCCCCACCTCTTTCCTCCCATATTCCCAATATACACGTTCTAGGGTCCATCTCCAACTTAGTCCCATATGTCATGTTAATAATATCGATGATCCCTAGCCAATACCTAAATAATTTTGGGCACCTTTACAACATTTGCATTAAATCCCCCGTATCCTGACATCTGGGGCATCTCGCATCTGCTCTCCAACCGAATCTAAATAGTATTTTTGGGGTATAGTACGTCCTATGTATCATATTTAAGAATGATATCTTCTGAGCGGGCGAAACTGTGGCCATATGCCCTCTCCAACACCTTCCTCCATTGATCGCCCGTTATGGTTCCCAGATCTTCCTCCCATTTCTTCCTACATTTAAGCTGCTCTGGTCCCTCAATATTCCCATCACATATATATGGGTAGATTTCAGAGATAAACCCTATATTTTCTATCCCCCACCTACTTTTTGGGAGACTCGGTTCCTGATCCAGTTTGGGCCCGCTCTATCGAACTGTGCATTTAATGCGTGCCTAATTTGGAGATACTTGTAGAACGTGTAATTAGGGATTTCATATTCCTCTCTTAGGGTAGTGAACGTTTTTAAAGTACTTCCCTCATATAACTGAGCCAGTCTAACTATCCCCTTTACTGCCCACTCTTTAATTTCTCCCACTGTCTCCAGTTCCCGGAGATTCCTGTTGTTCCACAATGGTGCGTTCTCTATCACTCCCACCTGTCCTCCAGCTGCCGTTGCGGCTTTCCATACTTTGACTGCCATCTTAACTGTAGGGGTTAAATTAATAAATGAATTCGCCTCCAGCACCTCTATAATTGTTTTATGGGGGGCCCCGTGAATCATTAGGCTTCCGTTTATATCTCCTTCTGGTTCTGTTTTTACTCCGAGATGCTGCAATTGTGCTGTCAGAAAATAGCAGCGTGGGTGTGGTACTGCCATTCCCCCTTCCCTCGTTGGCAGCTGCAGAGTCTGCAGCCCTATTCTAGCTTGTCCTCCTTTCCAAATTAACTCTCTAAACAGAGTGTCTATATTCCTGAACCATTTTGTGTGTATCCATATTGGCGCATTGTGTAATGCATATAATAATTGGGGCATCCACATCATTTTAATCAGGTTACACCTCCCTGCTACCGACAGTGGGAGGTGCCGCCAGATACCATTTTTTTTTTAAAATTTAAGCAACAGTGGAGCCAAATTATTCTCTATGTATTTGTTGAGATCCTGTGCGATGACTATTCCTAGGTACTTCATTTTCCCCACTGTCTCCAGCTGTGGAATCTCGGTCAGGCTCTGGTTCCTCATTTTATCTATCGGCATTAAAGCCGATTTCTCCCAATTTATTACCAGTCCGGATATACTACCGAACTCACCAAAAATACTCATTGCCTGCCTGATGGAGTGACCCGTAACACCAAGGAAGAGGAGGACATCGTCCGCATACAGAGCAATTCTCTCCTCCCCAGTCGGTCTCACAAATCCCTGCATTATCCTATCCCTTCTTATAGCAGTGGCTAGCGGTTCCATTGCCAGGGTAAAGAGTAGGGGTGACAAAGGACACCCCTGCCTCGTGTCTCTCTCCAACTTTACTTTGGCTGAATATTCGTTGTTAACTCAAATTTTTGCACTGGGGCCGTTATACAATATTTTAATCCATCCAATAAATTTAGGGCTGAACCCAACTGTTTCCAATACATGCCAAATGTACCCCCATTCCAAGCTATCGAATGCTTTAACCACATCCAAGGACATTACTGCCCTATTGCCACTATTCTCTGTGGGTATTTGCAGGTTAAGTAATACCCTCCTAATGTTCATACTTGTTGATCTAGCCGGAATAAATCCTGTTTGATCCTGATGTATAAGTCTTGTAATTATTTTATTTAACCTGCTAGCCATTATTTTAGCCAGGATTTTAGCATCTGCACATAGAAGAGAAATGGGCCTATACGAGGTGGTTTCCAATGGATTCTTTCCCTCCTTGTGCAGTACTATTATCGTGGCCTCAGTCATTGAGATGGGCAACTTCCCCTCTACCATGGCCTCATTAAATACTTTTATAAGTTCTGGGAGAAACACTTTCCCGTAGTACTTATATGTCTCTGCCGGAAGCCCGTCCGGTCCGGGGATTTCTGATTAGCCATCTCTTTGACTACTAACTGAGCCTCTTCTAGAGTTATCGGGGCCTCCATTTGCTCTTTCTCTATTCCCGTGAGAGTTGGTAGTTCTAGGTTCCTGAAGAAGCGTTCCAATTCCTCTCCACCCGCTGTTCTTTGAGACCTATATAGTTTATCATAATATTCCCTAAATGTGTCCGTAATCTCTGTCACATTTGTGGAAATGTCTCCATTACTTCTTTTAATGGCCGGAATAGCGGATGGTGTAGAATTTGTTCTTACTAAATGGGCCAGCATTCTTCCTACCCCCTCCCCTTCCCCATATGCTGCTTGTTTTTGAAACATTCTCTTATTTTCTGATTTTCTTAACAACTCTATTTTATATTCCTGTTGCTTATCCAGCCATATTCTTTGCCTCTCCTCCGTTGGATTTTCAATATATTCCTTTTCCGTGTTCTCTAATTCTTTTCTAATCCTATTTTCCCATTCTTTTGAAACCTTTTTTACTTTCGCCACTTGTTGGATACATAGACCTCTAAGGAATGCTTTCAATGTGTCCCACATCACCCCCCTCTTTGCAGTTCCTTCATTAAACTGTATGAACTCTTGTATTTTTACCATTGTCTCCTCCGGATCCCCCATTAATTCAAACCATATAGGGTTTATTTTCCATATCGTGGTGGACCTATTCCCCTCTAGATTTACCGTTATTGTTACCAAGGAGTGGTCTGATACCCCTCGGGGCTGGTATACTATTTCCCCAATTGTTTGAGCTGCTTCCGCATTGCCCAGGACTAAATCTATCCTGGACAGTGTGGAATAGGTACTAGAGCAACAGGAAAACTGCACCTCTTCTGGATTTCTCATCCTCCATATATCAAACAGCCCTGCCTCTTGTAAAAACTGATACAGCCGGCTCTCTGAGGTATTCTGTACTTTTACCCTTGGGAACCTATCCATTTTCTTGTTTACTACCTCGTTAAAATCCCCCATTGCTATGACAGGAATCCCGGGTCTATCCAGCATAAAATCCATTAACTTATACATAACCTCAAGTTTAAATGGAGGGACGGATATCACAGTTGATACGGGAGGGAAAGTTTCTCTCATATGTGGAAATGAGACAGCTTTGGAATATCCCCGAGAGTTATGCGTTTAGGTATAGGCAGCTTAGCCATGCCTTATCAGCCCAGTTCCCAGAGGGGACTCTGCAATTAATGGAATTAGATGTAGAGCAAATGGTAAAAGGCAGGAAGAGGACAATCTCAAGTTTCTACGGATATTTGATAGATATTACATCCTCAGATATAAGCAAATTAAGGGAAAATTGGAAGAGAGAGGTCCCGGTTTTGGAGAACTGGGAGGAAGTATGGAAGTTCCCACTGCAGATACTGGTATCACTCCGAGATAAACTGATACAATATAAAATTATACACAGAAGCCACTATACACCATATAAGCTACATAAGATCTCACCGACCAATCCTCAGAACTGCTGGAGATGTGCAGATACTCCAGGAGACTTCATGCACATATTTTGGATTTGTACAAAATATGGAATGGCTTTGGAGAGAGATTCTGAGAGTGATTGCAAGAGTGACATTAGTAATGTTGGAACAAGAAGCGGAGATCTGTCTCTTATGCCGCATACACACCATCACTTTATGTGATGAAAAAAAACAACATTTTCTGTGAAGTAAAAAACGACGTTTTTGAAACTTCAATTTTCAAAGACGAAGTTGCCTACACACCATCGTTTTTCTCACAATGTTCTAGCAAAGCGAGGTTACGTTCTCACCACTTTTTCCATTGAAGCTCGCTTTTGGGCATGCACGGGTGTAAAAACGTCTTTTTAAACGACGTTTTTTGCTACACACGGTCAATTTCTGTGAAGTAAAAAACGACGTTTTGAAAAACGACACATAAAATTGAAGCATGCTTCAATTTTTTTTGGTCGTTTTTACAAGACATAAAACGACGTTTTCCCCCACACACGGTCATTTAAAGTGACGTTTTAAAAAACATAAACATAAAGTAATGGTGTGTACGGGGCATATGGATTGGTGGGGGGTAATATTGTCTCAAGTGAAAGGAGAACACAGATAGGCCTGTTGCTTTTCTACGCTAGGAAAGTAATAGTGCTAAACTGGAAAAAGCCAGAGGCCCCTTCAGTAGCACAGTGGAAAAACTTAGTAAACAGCAATCTGATATTGTACAGAGAGACATATTGCAATAGAGGACACAGGGAGAAATATGAGAGAGTATGGGCAAATTGGATAGAGAACTCTAGCGTCAGCGTCAGGATAGAAGGGGAAATTGGGATGTTAATCACACCATTGAAAAAAAGGGGGAAAGAGGAATGTATTGTATTGGGTGGAAGGATATTGTATGAATGCTTCGAAGAAGCAGAGGAATGTTATTGGAATCTAAGTGGAATATGAATGTAATGTATATGTATGATTTTACTTTTTGTATGGAATTTTTTTTTTTAAATCAATAAAGAGATTTGTAAAAAAAAATGGTGGAGGGATATATATATTGGCAAGAATATATTCCCTGTTCTCTATTACACAGTGAAGGAAAACATAGCGCCCCTCGTCATCAATAATGGCGCGCTTGCAGATAAACACCACCCCCCTTTTTACCAGGATCGTCACCCCTCTTGAATAGGATGTGTGTACTGAATGATATTGATATTGAAATTTACTACACTGAGTCTGTTTTTTAATATCATTTGTATAGTGAGTCTCCTGTAAACAGATTAGTCCAACTTTATGCGCATCTTATATATCAAATACTACTGCTCTTTTAGCAGGGGTACCCATCCCGCGAACATTCCAAGATCCTATTTTTAAAATTCTATCCGACATTAAATCTTACATACCCCTGATATATCACCCTAGAGTGAATCCTCCTTACCCCCCAACCCAATTTTCTAAAAATTCTGTCGGCTTAGGCCCCTCCCATTTTTCAGGCAGTCCCACCAATCTAACATTATCCCTCCGAAGCCTATTTTCTATTTCGTCCATTTTTTTCTTCAAATTTATCCACTTGGGTCTTCGTATTTTTAGCATCTTGTTTAACAGGGTGTAATTCGTCCTCTATTTGGGATATCCTCCCTTCCACCTCCGATACCCTTTCATTGGTTTTCTGTATCTCTTGTCTCACCAACACCAGCTCCTCCTTAATGCCCTTTATTTGGTCACACAATTCCCCTAGTGTCTTTTTACATTCATTCACCACCAAAAATGCATCTTTTATTGTGGGAATATCTTCTATCGGGGCAATTACTATTGGATCTGTATCTACTACAGGTATATTTTTATTAACAGTTGTTTTAATTACTGCTGCAACAGCTTGACCTTGGCTTCTTCTATCTGTATTTATTTTAGCGGTGGCCTGGGATGATGAGCCGCTTTTACTTGGGGTTTGCTCTGTTGAGTGGACATATTTATCTAGTTTGGCCACTGTTACAGCAGCTACACCCCCCTTTTCCTTTGCCGACCTTAACACTTGCGGCCCTGACATTCTCGTTGGAAAAGAAAAAGAAAAAATCAAGGCTTTTATTTCTTGAGAAAGGGTTACGGCTAGAGAGTAGTCCTTAAATATTTCCAAAAAGGGACATGCAGGTATATGGTACCAAAATATAAAAAAAAAAAAAAAGGAGGGGAATGGACAAGGCTGCAACAAAACTGCAACAAGTACACCTGTGGTAGCAAAAAAAAAGGAAAACTAACCCTTTGGCTTTGACTGCGAGTTCCTTATTTCTAGACAATCTGGGAGAGAAAAGCAGTTCCTTCACACCACCTGGTCTATGAGGAGTGACAGAGAAACATAAAGTGCTTAATGCCAATTTTTAGTTTACTCAGTTAACGGAATAGTATACAATTCCAAATAAAAAAAAGTCAATGTTACTCTGGGTTACTCACTCCATCCTTCTGGGCTGTTTCCCATGAATTTTCTCCCTGTCAGTCCAATCAGGCTGCAAACCGCTTGTGGGATCCTTCCTCCTTGCTTTGGGTCTGCTTTAGGCCTACACTCCTCTGCTCATAATAATTCCGCTGTGGCAGAGTCTTGGGCCCGTCAAGAGGTGCCGAGTGCAGTGCAAAATGCAGTGCAGTGCAGTGCAAAATACTGTGGGGGAACAAGGGGGACCCTCCAGGATGCCCCGCCGCCTCCTCCTCCGTCCTCCGGCATGGATTTGCCGAGATTCGCTGGGCCGCTCACGTGGTCTGGTCAGCTAACCACCGCCATCCAATCACAGGGCTCAGATCACGGCTCAGCTCTCAGGGCTCGGGACCGCCGACGAAACTGCCGTCAGACCTCCAATCTCACTGGCTCGCCTCGTGGGGGACACCCACAGATACACAAGCAGGTATGTCCGCTCGGCTTCCTCCTATCAGCAACGGCAACAGAATCTGCATTGTCTGCGGTGTCAGCCTGTTAGCATTAGCGGAGGTCTCAGCAGGGGGGTCAGAGAGTTCAAACACTCATATGCAGTTCAAGCAGGGGGGTTTAGCAGAGGATTTTGCACGGCATACTAGGGGGTACTGGAATCGTGGGGGAAACGGCTCGTCCCTCACCACCACAGCTCACAGCTCACAGGCCTGCCTCACTCCACACACCTCCACACCTGCATCTTGTCACGCCCCCTTCCCCCGGGTAAGCTCTGTTCGTCCTTGGCGAGCGCTGACCGATCCGTGATGGCCATCTTGCCCACGAGGCTCACCGTTGCCACGATGTCAGCCAGCTCCCTGACTCCTACCGATCCATCCCCATCTCAGGCTGCCTCTCATGCCGAGCTCCTGGCAGCTGTCAGGAAAGGCAGAGACTCGTGATGGTAAAAATAGACCATCTAGTGGACGTTATTCTGATCCAACATGACATGGACAAATTTAGGGCCCGGTTTACAGAGGCTGAAGGCCGAATCTCCCAGCTTGAGGACACCACCAGATCTGACTCCAGGGATCTCCGAGCTTTACAGCTGCAGGTTAAAGCCCTGCAGGAAAAGTCCATAGACACAGAAAACAGGCTCAGGAGGAAAAACGTGACCTGTTTTTCAATGGCGCCAAGATCCTGCTTTTTCCTAATTACTCCCCAGAGGTACAACATCGCCTTCGCTCCTTCACTTAGGTGAGGAAGCGCCTGAAGGACAAAGGCCTGAAGTTCAGCTTACTTTATCCCAGCAAGCTTAGAGTGATCGACAGTGATTGGGCACACTTCTTCACGGATCCGGAGGCAGCCATGTCCTGGTTGGATGGCCGTTAGTGGGCCTTCCCTCACGGTAAGTATCCCTACTTGTTAAGACTGTTCTGTACCCCTATGTTTGTCGCTGTTTTTTACTTGGGGACCTAAACCTTCCTTTATTACCTTTTTTTTTCTTTCCCCCTTTCCACTTTGGCTGTTTGGATGCCCACTTACACTCCTGGGGGGTGGTCCAGGCCCAGTGAATGGGATCCAGATACCCCCTCGCTTCCAGCATGGCAGCCTGTATGCCCTTTGTGAACTTTGTCAGGCACTCTCATAGGAGTTGGTTTGCTCAGTGCTCTGTTCTGGACACACACCACTTCAATCAACAGCCAGTTTTGCAGCTTTGGACTGCTGCCCCCCCTGCCCCTTCACCTGGTGGCCACTACCACATACCCCCCTCCTAACCCCCTGTTCCCTGCTCTCCAGACACTGGCCATAAGGCCTCCTGCTGCAAGACGGAAGTGGCACTGACTGGCTACAGAGTGGGTGGACTGGCACTGGACGTGCAGTGCTCCCAGTTTAGGGGCTCACCTACACCTTTTTGTTAGAAGTTGTTTTTTTTCTGGGGAAAAACTATTCCCAGACCTTCCCTCCATTTTTTGGAATGCCTGGGAAGTTTGATTCCTGTTTTGGTTTCTATTTTTTTTTTCTTTTTTATTTGTCTTTTCCTGTTTTTGTTCTTTGATATGTTTAAATGCTGTCAGTTTTGAATGCAATGTAGCTGGGATCTTGCTGCTCATGGGGTGCACCTAGACGTGCCCTCAAGTGTGTCCTTATTTTTACGTGCCCTTTCTGCCTAATGGCTGGTCAATTGCCTGACTTCTTCACCATCCTCTCATGGAATGTCAGAGACCTTAACTCTAAATTTAAGCAAACCCTTTTATTCCAATACTTAATGTCTCACTCCCCCCAGCTCATTCTCCTCCAGGAAACTCACCTTATGGGCAGCAAGATTATGACTCTTAAAAAAACATGGATACAGCAAGCGATACATGCCACGTATTCCACTTATGCCAGAGGTGTGGCGATACTAGGGATGAGCTTCGAGTTCGAGTCGAACTCATGTTCGACTCGAACATTGCCTGTCGCCTGTTCGGCGAACAACGAACAATTAGGGGTGTTCGCAGCAAATTCGAAAAGCCGCGGAACACCCTGTTAAAGTCTATGGGAGAAATCTAAAGTGCTAATTTTAAAGGCTAATATGCAATTTATTGTCCTAAAAAGTGTTTGGGGACCTGGGTCCTGTCCCAGGGGACATGTATCAATGCAAAAAAAGTTTTAAAAACTGACGTTTTTTCGGGAGCAGTGAATTTGATAATGTTAAAAGTGAAACAATAAAAGTGAAATATTCCTTTAAATTTCATACCTAGGGGTTGTGTAAAGTTAGCATGTGAAATAGCGCATGTTTCCAGTACATAGAACTGTCCCTGCACAAAGTTTCTGAAAGGAAAAAAAGTCTTTTAAAACCGGACTTGCGGCTATAATGAATTGTCGGCTCTGGCAATTCAGAGCGAATTCATTCATAAAAAAAAATAAATAGCGTGGGGGTCCCCCCAAATTCCATTACCAGGCCCTTCAGGTCTGGAATGGATATTAAGGGAACCCCGCCGTCAATTTAAAAAATAATTATGTGGGGCTCCCCCCCCAAATATCCATTCCAGACCCTTCAGGTCTGGTGTGGATTTTAAGGGGAACTCCACCCCAAATTTTAAAAAAAAATGGCGTGGAGTTCCCCCAAAAATTCACACCAGACCCCTTATCCGAGCACGTTAACCTGGCCGGCCGCAGAAAAGAGGGGGGACAGAGTGCGGCCCCCCCTCTCCTGAACCGTACCAGGCCACATGCCCTCAACATGGGGAGGATGTCTCCATGTTGATGGGGACAAGGGCCTCATCCCCACAACCCTTGCCCGGTGGTTGTGGCGGTCTGCGGGCAGGGGGCTTATCAGAATCTGGAAGACCCCTTTAACAAAGGGGACCCCCAGATCCTGGCCCCCCTATGTGAATTGGTAATGGGGTACATTGTACCCCTACCATTTCAGGAAGGAAGTGTAAATAGTTTGAAAAAACACACACACACCGTAGAAAAAAGTCCTTTATTAATAAAAAAAAAAGAAAATAAATCCAGCGGTGATAATCCACTCGTTCCCAGCTTTCTGCTCCAACGTTGTCTGTATACAGCGACGGGTGCGGGTGATCTCCGGTCCAGCGATGAGAAGATTCATCCATCCAGAGCGCAGCATCGCCGACCTCCTCTCACCGCTGGACACAGCCCAGCGAATGACACGACTGAAGCTGTGACATTTCTTATATAGGGGAGGCGGGGCCACCCGTCACATGACCCCGCCCCTCTGACGCACCCTCTGCTACGTCACTGGGTAAGCACAGTCTTCCCCCTTGCTGGGCTTCCCCAGTGATGTAGCAGAGGGTGCGTCAGAGGGTGCGGGGTCACGTGACGGGTGGCCCCGCCTCCCCTATATAAGAAATGTCACAGCTTCAGCCGCGTCATTCGCTGGGCTCTGTCCAGCGGTGAGAGGAGGTCGGCGATGCTGTGCTCTGGATGGATGGATCTTCTCATCGCTGGACTGGAGATCACCCGCACCCGTCGCCGGATACAGACAACATTGGAGCAGGAAGCCGGGACCGAGAGTGGATTATCACCGCTGGATTTTTTTTCTTTTTTTTTATTAATAAAGGACTTTTTTTCTAAGGTGTGTGTGTGTGTTTTTTAAAACTATATACACTTCCTTCGTGAAATGGTAGGGGTACAATATACCCCATTACCAATTCACATAGGGGGTGGCCAGGATCTGGGGGTCCCCTTTGTTAAAGGGGTCTTCCAGATTCTGATAAGCCCCCCGCCCGCAGACGACCACAACCACTGGGCAAGGGTTGTGGGGATGAGGCCCTTGTCCCCATCAACATGGGGACATCCTACCCATGTTGAGGGCATGTGGCCTGGTACGGTTCAGGAGAGTAGGGGCCGCACTCTGTCCCCCCTCTTTTCTGCGGCCGGCCAGGTTAACGTGCTCGGATAAGGGGTCTGGTGTGAATTTTTGGGGAAACTCCACGCCATTTTTTTTTTAAATTTGGGGTGGAGTTCCCCTTAAAATCCACATCAGACCTGAAGGGTCTGGAATGGATATTTGGAGGGAACCCCACTTAATTTTTTTTTAATTGACGGCAGGGTTCCCCTTAATATCCATTCCAGACCTGAAGGGCCTGGTAATGGAATTTGGGGGGACCCTCACGCTATTTTTTTTTTTTATGAATGAATTCTCTCTGAATTGCCAGAGCTGACAATTCATTATAGCCGCAAGTCCGGTTTTAAAAGACTTTTTTTCCTTTCAGAAATGACACTTTGTGCAGGGACAGTTCTATGTACGGGAAACATGCGCTATTTCACATGCTAACTTTACACCCCCCCTAGGTACGAAATTTAAAGTAATATTTCACTTTTATTGTTTCACTTTTAGCATTATTAAATTCACTGCTCCCGAAAAAACTGCCTTTTTTAAAACTTTTTTTTGCATTGATACATGTCCCCTGGGACAGGACCCAGGTCCCCAAACACTTTTTAGGACAATAACTTGCATATTAGCCTTTAAAATTAGCACTTTAGATTTCAAATGTTCGAGTCCCATAGACTTTAACAGGGTTCTAAAGTTCACACGAACATTTGGTGTGTTCGCAAGTTCTGGTGCGAACCGAACAGGGGGGTGTTCGGCTCATCCCTAGTCGATACTTATCCATAGAAATTTCCCCTGTGTAATCGAGGAGATCCGTACCGATCCACTGGGAAAATTTGTGATAGTGGTTTTCATGTTATGGTCCCAAAGATATATTGTTATCATTCTGTATATCTCTCCCCCATTCTCCTCTGCACTTTCTGCCCGGGGGAAGATTTTAGTGATGGGTGACTTCAATGCCACTTTATCGCCAGATTTGGATAGACCCACCCCGTCTAAGAAACAGTGTATGGACCTCTCCGCCTGGGCTCAGGCGGTGGGTCTGGTAGAGATCTGGAAGTGGAAGCACCCTGCCACAAGAGCTTATTCGTGCTTTTCAGCTTCTTACAAAACCGCAGCGCGGATAGACTTGGCCTTCTCCAACCCCGCACTGTTGGTGGACGTTTTGGAGGCATCCTATTGTAACGGCTCTGGTGAACGAAGTGAACCACAACTGCGGTAGCAAGGATTTCAATGCTCTTCTTTATGTGAGAATTCAGTATTAGGCCCCAGGCGTCACTCCACACAAACAGGAGTTTGGGGGTTCTCTACATCATCTCTGTCTCACATAAAGATAGGCGTTGAGCTACTGAGCTTGGACGCATTACAACATGCGACCAGAGCTTAGCGTTTAAAACTATAGTATGCACGTAAAGATTCCAATGCACAACTGTATGCAAGCGATTATCAGTATTAAATAGCGTCGTGCTGTATGTTGCTTTCCTAAGACAAGCTGCTTTTTAGTCTCTATGTTTTATATGGTTTGTTTAAAATTTATTTGGAGATGTGCTTGTTTTCCACTAGCATATAGATCGGAATACACAAGTAGTTAAAACACTTTGAGGAATCCACCTTGCTAATTGTGAACAAGATTAAGGTTTGAAGTATAATGCTCAGGAATGCAATGTAGCAATTGAAGGGTTACATTCCCGTTGTGAAAACTGCATGCCAAATTCACTAAGGTTTACTTTTTTTACCATTGCAAAGATTTAATCTAAGCCTTTGCCATCTGTTCCATTTACTGACTAGGGATTTTTTTTTTTTAAATAGGAACATATTTACCAGCACAACAGAGTAAGCAGCCAGCAGTTGGCAATGAGCTGATTTATTTGTGAAAGTGGGGAAAAGTTTGCTGCTGGACGTGTTCCTCACTGGTAGGGGTTTTCACTGCTAACTGATTTCTGATCGGTGAGAACACAGGAATGCTGTTATTGCAGATTAGTACAGCAGGATAGATATGCAAACTCCTTTGCAGTGCTTAGAACTTGATTTCAATTACATACTTCTCAAAAATCCATTTTTTTTAATGATACCCAGAACGTAAAAAAAATAGAAATGCACCTTAGACAATTAGTAACTAACAGCAAAGGACTTCAAGGGACTCAAAAAGATTCAAACGCCATATACTTTCAGGTGCTTCTGAGTTGCCTGACTGTGCTTTACTCAAGGAGTTGCTTTAAAGGAGTTGTAAATAAAAAAAAATTGGATGACATGACTGGTTACAGGGTATAGAGACATATTAGTTAACTGATTCCTTTTAAAAAACTATTAAAAATAGATAAAAATCAATAATATAATGTACCTGTAGTCTCTAGTTTCGTGTTTGCATGTTTCCTGCTTCTCTGCTGTACAGAGCCACAGAGCCAAGGCAGTGATGGTTTGGAAAACGAAACTCATTGGTGCTGTGGGGTTTTAGACACACAGTAATCACACCTCCTTGATTAGTACCTCCCAGTAATGTGGTTATCAGGAAACAGACAACCAGGAAGTGTGGAGATCAGAGAAGAATTACAGCAACTTCAGAGCAAAAACGAACAATGGGGACATGAAAACAGCACTGCATTAAGGTAAAGGAATCTATTAAGATAAAAAAAAATTCCTTTACAAACCCTTTAAGGCAGTGGTTCTCAACCTGGGGGTCGGGACCCCCTCGGGGGTCAAATGATGATTTGCCAGGGGTCACCAAATCCTGGGCTGTTCCTAAACCCCGCACCACTCTCCCAGCTTTCTTGCGTCTGCCCAGCAGGGCTGTCTCTGGAGCCCATGGCCGCCCACTCGGCCTCTTCGCAGCCGCCTATTCAGTTCACGGCATGGCTGGGGGGGGCAGAGACTAGAGGTCTGCTGACTGGTGAGGATTGTGAGGTGGGAGGGGCTGGGGGAGACCCTATCTCCTGATTTTAGCCTAGGGGTCACTGCTAAGAGACACCACAAAGTCGGAGACACAATGGGCAACACTAGACAGAATTCTCACCGCTCCAGGTGAGCCTCGTGATGATCAGGGGTTGTTGAACCACCAGGGTGCTGGCAATGCGGTAATAGCAAAAAAACAAAAGAACAAAAGCTGGACAGCCGCACTCCAAAATTTTCTTTAAAAGAGATGTCTTTATTTTCAACTGTGCATACAGTCACTGCAAGCCCACAAAAATCAGTATGGCCAACGTTTCGCACTGGCGTCAGTGCTTAGTCATGGCTTGAAGCCATGACTAAGCACTGACGCCAGTGCGAAACGTTGGCCATACTGATTTTTGTGGGCTTGCAGTGAGGGGGGGGGATAAAAAGAAATTAGCATAGTGAGAGATAAAAGGTAAAGAAAGGAGAACAAAGAGAAAGAGTGATATATCCTAAAATCTACCATATGAGGTTTTAATACTGTATGAGTGGAGAGGACTCAGGGAGCGTAACATTTCCGTGGGTTAGGGGCGCAAATTACTTGTCTTGCCTTGGGTGCTGACAACACACGCTCCGAAAATTATTTTACTGTTAACATTTCCCAAGTTTGGGGGACCCCTATCAAGGGGTCACGGCACTAAAAGGTTGAGAACCACTGCTTTAAGGCCTGCATCAATGTGCTTTGGGCTAATGTCAATGGCATGAGTGTGACATCAGTTTGAAATGCTCCTGTAAGCCTTTACACACACACTGAGCTTAAAAAACACTGCTTATGTGCCTGTAGAAGCAGCTCAATGTTATTCTATGTGTCCATGCACATTAGGACGCTTAGAGGCACATTTTAAACTCAGCATTTAGAGGCAGAAAAAAAAATTCTGGTTTGTGTTTTTGGGTGGAGTTTTCTGGCAGAAAAAATACACTAATCTCCCAAATGCCTGTCTAAAAATGCTCTATATGAGTGCTTTGTTTCTGCCAAAAGAGCTGGTGTTTTTTAATATAATGTGGTAAGATTAGCACAGGTCCACACAGCAATTCCCAATATCCTCAGTGTTAATGAACTGGTCAGAGGGCGATATTTCCCATCTCTCTGCCTGCATACAGAGAGATAATGCTAATGCGCTTAAGGTGATTAGGATGTGCCCAGGCACACCTGGCCCATCCCCCTTATGCCTATGTTTACCAGTTAATTGGCAAGAAAAGAGAAGCAAGCAGCACAAATCTATAATCCCACAATCTGGTAATAGTGAACCCACTGCTATTAACCTAATCCCTTACTGTACACATGTGAAATACATTCAATTCATTGCATAAAATAATTAATCTATCACACAAAACAATATTTGTTTCTATGAATACAATTAAAGTGCAAATGCTGTTAAAAAAAAGTGCAAAAGAAAAAACTGTGTACTGACACAGTGAACAAAAAGTGCTTAATGCAAGAAAATATCATTAGTAAAGTGCATGCATCAAAAATTCATGTGTTTAAAATATTTTGAACACATGAATTTTTGATGCATGCTCTTTACTAATGAATAATATTGTATTGCACTGAGCACGTTTTGTTCACTGTGTCAGCACACCATTTTTTTTTTGTACTTTTTTTTAACAGCATTTGCACTTTATCTGTTATCATAGAAACACATGATTTTTGTATGATATATTAATTATTTTATGCAATGGATTGAATGTATTTCACATGTGTACAATAAGGGATTAGGTTAATGGGTTCACTATCACCAGATTGTGGGGTTATAGATTTGCACTGTTTTCTTCTTTTCAAAAATGGAGACTTGCATAACTCTGGCTATAAACTTGCTGGGCTCATCCTGTAGACTTGCAGGGCTTGTGCTGTAGACTTGCAGGGCTGATGCTGTAGACTTGCGGGGCTCATGTTGTAGACTTGCGGGGCTCGTGCTATAGACTTGCGGGGCTCTTGCTGTAGACTTGCAGGGCTTTTGCTATAGACTTGCGGGGCTCTTGCTGTAGACTTGCAGGGCTCTTGTTGTAGACTTACCACTGCAAATTTGCTCTTGCTAGACACTTGCCACGCAAATTTGCTACAAATTGGAAAAGTGTCAACTAGAACTTGTGCTTCAAGTGCTCTGCAGGTGTATAAAGCCCCTTTCACTTGTACGGATCCTGTGAGGATCCGTACATGTGTATCTGCTTGCTCAGTGGAGATCGTTCCGTTGATCCACGCTGAGCCGGCAAATGACAGGGCGGTCCCCACACACTGTGTAGGGACCGCCCTGTCAGATCTCCGCTCTCCCCTATGGGGGGATCGGATGAACACGGACTGTCTGTCCGTGTTCGCTTGATCCGCTCTGCAGACGGATGGAAAAATTGGATTTTCCTCCGTCTGCAGAATCGGAGCATTGTGGACACCGATGAGATTGGGTGTCAGCTGGTGTTCATCCGCTGACACCCGCTATCTCATAGGGATTAATGTATGTTCCTTTTTCATCCGTAAACGAATGGATGAAAAAGCGGACATATGGTCCGCATGTGTGAAAGGGTCCAACTTGCAAGGGAAGATGTGCAGCAAGTTCACAAGACTTACAATTCAATACTGCCACAAATGTGTGGCAAGTTATCCTTGCTATCTGGGAGATTGTGCCTCAGCCCTCGCACATTCGTCATGCTGTAACAGACTGAAAAGCACGAATCGTCTCTTACCAAACTTTTACTTAACACGCAGGAACATGAGATTAGCAAAAGAAGCCCCAAGGGTTGTGCCAGTGGAATCAAACTTCCCCTTTATAGTGCCGTTGTATTTGTTGTACGTCACCGCGTTTGAGAACGACGAGATTTTGTCTTGACAGTGTGTATGCAAAGAAACTTGACAAGATTCTCGACAAGCCTGACAAGAAACTCGTTGAGGAAAACGATGTTTTATTTACAAAGAGATTCTCGGTCGTGTGTACGAGGCCTCACTGTTGTGGGGTGGGTTTGAAGTGTGCTTTGTGTGTGATGCACGGCGGGTTGTGGCTGTGTTGAATGGCGGGTTTTGCCTGTGTGTTAGGGTGGGTTGCATCGCAGACAAAACCCACCCTTCAACACAGCCACAACCCGCCCTGCAACAGTGAGGCTCAATCTGACAGCTACGGTCTCCCTCCTCTGTTTGCATAGCTTTCAATTTTGCCCATCAAATGTTATCTTCCATCGAAAAATGCCTCCTACAGTGTGCGAATGTGCCATGGTGATGTCACGCCAGCTGATCGGAAAATCAGCTGGAGTGCCCATCCGTACTGTGCATGCACAGGCACTTTTCGACGGAGGGCACTATTCGATACTAGAACACTGGTAATGGTGGTGAACCCGCACAAATGTATTTTAAATTGCCCCCGAACACGCATAATATGCAGGTTTGAAATTGTGCGATTTCAGCTGAACTCACACAATTTCAAACCCGCCCTCAGGGTGAAAGAGGGCTAAACCCTGGAAGCTGATTGGTTTCTATGCACAGCTGCACCAGATTTTGCACACTTCAGTTTTAGTAAATAACTCTCACTGTCAGGATTTTGATCTAATAATCGGAGCCAGATTAGTTCTGAGAGGTCGGGAATGACAGCTTACATGTTTCTCTTGGCATACATTTGGGCTTTCTGACTTTTGCAGATCTGTAGATCTTGCTAGATAGCATTCACACTTTACTTGTTGATGTCACTTGTTTTCTGAAAGTGCTCTTTAACCACATAATCACCGCCCTATAGACAATATACGTCTACAGGGCGGTTGCTTAACTCTGGGAGGGCGTACATTTACGTCCTCCCAGAGTCGCTCTCCCGCGCGCCCCCTGGGGCGCGCACACGGGAATGTCCGTGACCGCCGGGTCCAGAGGACCCGGCCGATCATGAATCTCAGTAAATTGCCGCTGATAGCGGCCGTTTTCCACGTGATCGCTCCGTCCAATGACGGAGTGATCACATGTAAACAAACTGGCGTCATTTGATGATGCCGGTTCCTCCCTCCTCTCTCTGTACCGATCGGTACAGTGTGAGAGGGGGGAGTGCGGGTGTCAGCAGCGATGTGGATGGATCTGTGACTATTGCAGTCACAGATCCATCCATCCCTGCTCAGCCATCCCTGCAACCCCCAGCAATACTGTGCATTACCCCCTGCGCAATACTCTGCAATACCCCCCTGCGCAATACTCTGCAATACCCCCCCTGCGCAATACTCTGCCTACCCCCCTGCGCAATACTCTGCATACCCCCCTGCGCAATACTATGCATAACTCCCTACGCAATACTCTGCATACTCCCCCTGCGCAATACTCTGCATACCCCCCCTGCGCAATACTCTGCATACCCCCCTGCGCAATACTCTGCATACCCCCCTGCGCAATACTCTGCATACCCCCCTGTGCAATACTCTGCATACCCCCCTGTGCAATACTCTGCATACCCACGGCAATACTCTGCATACCCCCCTGCGCAATACTCTGCATACCCCCGGCAATACTCTGCATACCCCCCTGCGCAATACTCTGCATACCCCCAGCAATACTCTGCATACCCCCTGTGAAATACTCTGCATACCCCCCTGCGCAATACTCTGCATACCCCCTGCGCAATACTCTGCATACCCCCGGCAATACTCTGCATACCCCCCTGCGCAATACTCTGCATACCCCCCTGCAATACTCTGCATACCCCCGGCAATACTCTGCATACCCCCCTGCGCAATACTCTGCATACCCCCCTGCAATACTCTGCATACCCCCGGCAATACTCTGCATTACTCCCCGGCAATACTCTGCATGCCCCCGGCAATTACTCTGCAATACCCCTGCGCAATTACTCTGCAATACCCCCCGCGCAATTACTCTGCAATACCCCCCGTGCAATTACTCTGCAATACCCCCCGCACCAATACTCTGCAATACCCCCGCACCAATACTCTGCAATACCCAGGCACCAATACTCTGCAATACCCCCCGCACAATACTCTGCAATACCCCCCGCACCAATACTCTGCAATACCCCCGCACCAATACTCTGCAATACCCCTGCACCATACTCTGCAATACCCCCGCACCAATATTTTGCAATACACCCGCACCAATACTCTGCAATACCCCCGCACCAATACTCTGCAATACCCCCACACCAATACTCTGCAATACCCCCGCACCATACTCTGCAATACCCCCGCACCAATACTCTGCAATACACCCGCACCAATACTCTGCAATACCCCCGCACCATACTCTGCAATACCCCCGCACCAATACTCTGCAATACCCCTGCACCAATACTCTGCAATACCCTCGCACAATACTCTGCAATACCCCCGCACCATACTCTGCAATACCCCCCACACCAATACTCTGCAATACCCCCCGCACCAATACTCTGCAATACCCCCGCACCATACTCTGCAATACCCCCCGCACCATACTCTGCAATACCCCCGCACCAATACTCTGCAATACCCCCGCACAATACTCTGCAATACTCTCGCACAATACTCTGCAATACCCCCGCACCAATACTCTGCAATACCCCCGCACCAATACTCTGCAATACCCCCGCACCATACTCTGCAATACCCCCGCACCATACTCTGCAATACCCCCGCACCATACTCTGAAATACCCCCGCACCAATACTCTGCAATACCCCGGCTAATACTCTGGGGAAAAAATGCGTTTTAACCACTTCCCGCCCACCGGCTGTCATGACGTCCTTGACTTTGTGCAGGGATATCTGAATGATGCCTGCAGCTACAGGCATCATTCAGATATCATTTTTTTCAGCCGGCGATTCCCTACACCATAAGAATGATCATGTCGGCTGTTCCGCCTCTTGATTGTTCTTACGGGAGGCGAAAGGGGACGTCCCCCCTCCCTTCTCCCTCCGGTGCTTCTTCCGACTCACCGCTACGATCGAAACCAGGATCGTTTTTTTTCAGGCATTCCAGCCTAGAGGTGAGATGTGGGGTCTTATTGACCCCACATCTCACTGTAAAGAGGACCTGTCATGCTATATTCCTATTACAAGGGATGTTTACATTCCTTGTAATAGGAATAAAAGTGAACAAAACATTTATTTTTGGGGAAAAACGTGTCAAACTAAAATAAATACAGTGAAATGAACAATAATTTTTTATTTTTTTTAAAGCGTCCCCTGTTCCTGCGTGCTCGTATACAGAAGCGACTGCACACGTAAGTCCCGCCCACATATGGAAACGGTGTTCAAACCACACATGTGAGGTATCGCTGCGAACGTTAGAGCGAGAGCAATACTTTTGGCCCTAGAGCTCTTCTCCAACTAAAAATATGTAACCAGTAAAAATATTTAAATCGTTGCCTATGGGGATTTTTAAGTAGCAAAGTTTGGCGCCATTTCACGAGTGTGTGCAATTTTGAAGGGTGACATGTTGAGTATCTATTGACTCGGCGTAACTTCATCTTTCATATTATGCAAAAACATTGGGCTAACTTTAATGTTTTTTTTTTTTTAAAACACAAAACCGTTTTATTTCCAAAAAAACGCATTCGAACAATTGCTGCGAAAATAACGTGCACGATAAAAAGTTGCAACGACCGCCATTGTATTCTCTAGGGTTTTTGCTAAAAAAGCATATATAATGTTTTGGGGTAATTTTCTAGCAAACAAATGATGATTTTTCCATGTAGGAGAGAAATGTCAGAATTGGTCTGGGTGTTCCAGAACGCCTGATGGTGCTCCCTGCATGTTGGGCCTCTGTATGTGGCCACGCTATGTAAAAGTCTCACACATTTGGTATCGGCATACTCGGGAGGAATAGCAGAATGTGTTTTGGGGTGTAATTAGTGGTATGCATATGCTGTGTGTGAGAAATAACCTGCGAATATGAACATTTTGTGAAAAAAAAAATCTTGATTTTGCAAAGAATTGTGGGAAAAAATTACGACTTCAAAAAACTCACCATGCCTCTTTCTAAATACCTTGGAATGTCTTCTTTCCAAAAAGGGGTCATTTGGGGGGTATTTGTACTTTTCTGGCATGTTAGGGTCTCAAGAAACGAGAGAGGTCATCAGTACTTCAGGTATGATCAAATTGATCAATTTTCAGTAATTGATTTTTTTTTTACCAAAGATATGTAGCAGTATACATTTTAGGCCAAATTTATGAAAAAAAATTACTTTTTTGCAAAATGTTATAATAGAAATGAAGAAAAATTCATTTTTTTACAAAATGTTCTTTCTTTTTTTGTTTATAGCGGAAAAAATAAAAACCGCAGAGGTGATCAAATACCACCAAAAGAAAGCTCTATTTGTGGGGAAAAAAAGGACAAAAATGTAATTTGGTTACAGTGTTGTATGACTGAGTTATTGTCATTCAAAATGTGAGAGTACCAAAAGCTGAAAATTGGTCTGGTGATTAAGGGGGTTTTCGTGCCTGGTGGTCAAGTGGTTAAGAATGTTCCAGTTCCACAAACCGTTCTTTAAAAGGTGTTCTTATCAACTTTTGTGGCGCATTTCACATTATAACAGAGCACACCACAATACTGAAAGTTTATAAATGCTTGGCTGTTACACCTGATTTCAAAGGAACGGAAGTTTAGTAAACAAGGTACACAGCCAAATTACAATGTTCTGCGGTGTTCGGTGATGTGTGAAGTGTGTTATTGGCCTTTAGTAATAGGACACCTTAATCCTTCGGAAATTCATATCTCTATGTCAAATTTACCACTTGTACTACAGTATAATTGTATTCAATTTCCACTTCCTGACTGCTAACTTGCAGGATGCCTATATATAATTTCACAGATTCTGAACTGTAAATTTGTGTTGAAAACTGTGCAGAGCTGAATAACTTGAAAGCTTTCATTATTTATCTTAACAGGAATACCAAATATTCCTTAGCAATAATAATAATTTTAGAAAATTAATATTGTTACATTTGTTGTTAGCCTGATCTTGTTTATTGCACACATTCAAATGCTTTTGTTCTTATAACCAGTTATTAATGTAGTTGTATTGCCTGTGTCATATGTTTGTTGTATCCTGGAAATGATGGATTCACATGCTGTTGTTGCAGTTTGTAGTGCCATGGCTGATCAGTTCCCTTATGTTCATGTATATTAATCTACCTAGCTTGTCTCTATGTGCTAAATAAACAGGCAACGTCTTGTTTTGGGTTACACAGGGGCTGATTTATTAAAACTGGGGCATGCAAAATATAGTGCAGCTGTGCATGGTAGCCAATCTGCTTCTGTCTTCAGCTTTTTCAATTTAAGTGTTACTAAACCCACAACAGTAAAATCAGTCTGTGTCTGCAGTAAAGCATGCTTGTTGTGCTTACGGTGGAACCCAAGGAAATAATCCTGTACATTGCGTAAAAAGGCTGTTTGATCCTGTCTTCTCTTATCATCCCCTTCTTCCACCAGTCCTCAATCCATCTCCTGATAGAACAGAGCCTTTGGGGTACTCTGCGCATGCTCAGTTTGGTATGTATTGCTAGAGTTTTTTTTTTCTTGGGATAGTGTATGTGATCGGCACAGGGCCAATCAACACTGTCCAGTCAAAGATTCAGGGGCCCTGCAGCCTCATAGGACAGTCAGAGGAGAATGAAAACCCCTCCTACAAGCTTTAACAAGACATTCATAGAAGTGTTAAGACTGCTATATACCGCTGATGAGAAAAGGTATTTAGCAGTTTATGTTTACTAAACTTATTGCATTTCCATGTTCTGTGCACTGTGGGAGACCAGATAGAGTGAATGCAGGGTCCTGGGTTTAGTAACACTTTAACAGCCTCCCGCCCAACATCATATGACGTCGTCAACTTTGAGCGGTGATATCTGAATGATGCCTGCGGCTACAGGCATCATTCAGATATCTTCTTTTAGAGTCGGCGATTCCCTGCACCATAAGAACAATCATAGCGGCTGTTAAGCCACTTGATTGTTCTTATAGGCAGGAGGGAGGAAGTCCCCTCCTGCCACCCTCTGGTCCTTCTCCTGGCTCGCCCCTGCCATCGGCGAACCGGAGAACGAACCAACCAGTTTAGGATGTTGACCATAGAGATTTACGGCGGGCCAAATGGGCCCCGAAGTCTCTATTATCGTTCGAAGGCCGGGCGCGGTGTTTTGACGTCACGCCCGACCTCTGCATTTGAAAAAATGCTGCCGCCTCAACTGGGAAGCTAGGATCCTTTTTTTTTAATTTCAGGCTTCCCAGCCTAGAGGTGAGGCCTGGGAACTTATTGACCACATATCTCACTGTAGACCTGCCACGCACTATTCCGATTACAAGGGGTGTTTACATTCCTTGTAATAGGAATAAAAGTGATATATAAAATACAAATAACATTTTTAAAAAAAGCATCAAACTAGAAAAATGTAAGTAAAATTAACAACTATATATATATATATATATATATATATATTGCCTGTAAGTCACACCCGTATATGTAAATGATTTTCAGACCACACATATGAGGACAGCAATAATTCTAGCATTATACTAAAACATGTAACCTGTAAAAAAATGAAAACGTTGCCTTTGGGCAGTTTTAAGGACCAAAGTGGCACCATTCCACAAGTGTGTACAACTTTGAAGCGTGAAATGTTAGGTATCTATTTACTCAGGGTAACATCCTCTCTCACATTATGCAAAAAAACTGGGCTAACTTTACAGTGTTTTTTCTTCTATTAATGCATGAAAAAAAAAAACATATTTAAAAAATTGCTGCACAAATACTGTGAGTTAAAAAGACTGCTATTTTATTCTCTAGGAGTGAGTGACTGGGTTCCCAATCTGAAGATCCCAAGCTGTACTGCTGTTTAGTGGGGAGTCAGTCTGAGGAGTGCCATTGAGAGGCTGGCGGTCCAAAAGGGCCTGGACAAACCACTGGGGATCGAGGTAGTCGGACACCGAGGGATTGATCACCTGTTGGTTAGTACCTGGGCGGCAAGTTGAAGGAGATCCAGACGTAACTCAAGTAAGGAGGCATATCTCCAATAATCCAACCCAGAGGGGATCTGTGGCAGAGGTATATTCTGAGGCTCATTGAGAGGGGTCTGTGGCAGAGACTTTCTCCCAAGTTCAAGTTCACCAAGGAGGGTATGTGGCAGAGACTTATTCCTAAAATTGTCCGAGTGATACTCCGGCTGCCAGGTCAGTGAGAGAGGCCTGTCTGGGTATACTAAACCCACTCCGGCGGGAGTGGTGAAGAGAAGTGTTACGTTTGGGAGCAGGACTGTTTCCTATCATTACGCCTGAATCTGCTATTCTCCTATCTTTTTCAGCTTTACTTTCCTCACCACGAGTTTACTGTTTTTACCCGGCTGGTAATAAAGAGCACAGCACTACTACTACATGTAATACGCATCATTCACCCCTAGGAATTTTGGAGGAGCCACGAGGTAACACGCCGCCCAAAGATCCAGCAGCTCCTCCGGGGGTAATGCTACACAAGAAAGTAGCAAGGAACTTGTCCACGTCAACATCTGGAAGCAGACCTAGTACACACGGTTTGGGGTAGCGTTGGGGATCCCATGCGGTTATGTAGATATTTAATAATTTGCTCCCAATAAGCTTGAATAGCTGGCCAGGGTCCACATTAAATGAAAACAAGTACAAGATTCAGCAGAGCATCAGGGACATAACAGGCTTTGGTTTAAGCAGTATTTAGAAATTCTTATTGAAGTTAAATAAGCTTTATGTATAATATACAGTTCCGTTAAGCGGTCAGAGAGTCTAGATGAGACTAGTTTCATGCCTTCCAGTACTTCATCCCACTCTTGATGCCTCTAGAGACCCAACATGTCCTTCCCAACTAGACGTAGCCCTATCTTCTATTTGATTGACTGTGGGGGTACACAGAGCATCTTATAGTGCTGATATTAGTTTGGTGGGTTCTGAGCTGGTAATAATATCTATCAGGGGCAAAGTTTGCAGGGTGGGGATAGTCTTTGAAAGTTGTGCCTGTAGGCTGTGGCTCTGCTGTAGTTATCTAAATAGCATATAGGTAGGGAGCTCAAATTCCTCTTTCAGAGATTGAAACGGCCTCACTCCTGTGGGGGTAATGAAGATATATCATGCCCTTAGAAGCCTACAGGTCAATATACGGAATAGAGAAGAGTTTCTGTAATTGGGCATTATGCCACAAGGGGATTACTCTGTTACCTTTACATACACTTTAATTTATTTTCTTAAATGCCTTTTCTTGCCTAATTGGTATACATTACATTTTCTTTATAATATGTTTATATTCCTATTCTACACAGTAAAGTATTGTACTATTCATGTGTATTTTTTATTTTTCTATTTGGTCTTTTAATTTACTGTTTTTCTGTTGATTATTTCTAAATATTTCTAAATCATATATAAAAATGTCAAAGCAAACAAAAAACAAAATATAACTGAATAATTAAAAAATTGGATGAACAACTGAGGGAACAACTTTACAAATATATTACTGTTCGTGGTCATTTTCTTGATTACTGAAATGACCAGAAGGTCAGTTAAAATAGGACTAATCTACATGGTCACAATATTGTGCTGCTCTTTCTTTGAAACTGTCTTCCTCTTTTTTCTGTAACGAGACCAGAAATCCAGTAATATAATAACAGAAATACAGTTACAGTATGCAGAGGCGTAGCTTGAAGTTTGTGGGCCCTCATTCAAAAGTTGTCCTGGGGCCTCCCCACTACTACCCGCTCCTTCCACTGTGAACCAAGATACTCCCATTAATATGCGCCAAGATACTCCCATTAAGCACCAAGATACTCCAAGTGGCTAAAGAGTTATTTCAGAGATTTATGTACATATTGAGAGGGTAATTCAAAATATTGTCTATAAAATATACTGGTAATCAGTGTCACATGTAGAAAGATTGGGATCGTGGCGCTGCAAATTGGGTCACCCTTGGGTGTTCCGAGTTCCTATGTATTCACAGGTGTTGGGTAATCTGTTAGTAGGAAAGATCCAATCCAATGGACCTCCCTAGTAGGAAACACAATCCTTCAGATACCCTATTTAATGGTGCCAATATTATAGCTGTGTCAAAGAGGATTAGTGTGGGAGTATCCTGTTTGTAGGATCTATTGTTCAGATGCCTTAGGGTCTAAATATCCGATACAAAACTAATTGAAATGTATTATCAATTAAAGGTATAAATTTTTCTGATTGCCAAAAACAAAACCAATGCAGGAATTAGTATGCAACCTTCTAAGGGGTGTGGACACCGATCTCTGGAGGCAGGTGATAGTCACAGGTGAGTGGTGAAGAGTGCTATAAATAAACAAATATAATGAGCTGGAATATATATGTATATATATATATATATATTAGGTGTCCCCTGTGTTGTGGCGAGGTATCAAAAAGGGCACTAAACGCCCTACTTAGTGAATATATAAAAGAATAATATTCTTATTTTAGGTGTCTCCTACCATTAAAAATATTATATTGCAACATATAGTAGCAAAGAAAAAAATAATAAATAGTGCAACAATGTATTGCGAGGTGATTGAGAGTTAATGCAGAGCCTCTCAAAATAAATCCAGTGTGTGAAAGATATTAGGTATAAATTGCTGGTGAAAAATAATTCATATATATACAAATGTTCTTTGCAACTTCAGGGGAATATGAAAAAGTGAAGGATTAGTACAAGGGCTTGAAAGCCACACACTTATTGAACCAAACAAGATAGTCTTATGTTAACGTTCCTTCATGCGGGTTAACCCTCAATTAGCTGGTGACTTGAAGTGCCATTAACGTGCATTGAAGTATTGGTGACAGCAGTGCTCCCCCACATGGGTCCCCACTCACCAGATGTCGTCACCCCCCAGGGGGCAAAAAGCGGGTGGTGGTGGTACCTCGATGTCTGCAAGGTGATGGTTTCCTATGATCAGTCCTCGAGTGTCTCCTTATTCCAGGGATCAGAGGGTGCTTGAAATGGTTTTTCAGATGTTCGCGTTGGATCATTCATTAGACAAAAAATAAAAAGAAGGAACGCATGGCGTAATACGTTTTGATATTGTTAGGATGTACCCAACAAATTGATTTATTAAAAAGGAAAAAATTGGTCAGTTGGAGTGGAATCTCCACGTGGGTCCCTGCGCGAACAGTATATTTGAAAACAAACACAGAATAAAGAATTAAAAAATTAAAAGAAAAGAGCCACAAGCTGCCCTAGCACTCTGCACTCTGCTGCTAGTAGTTGCTTCACTGCTGGGACTGCCAACTTAAAATCCTCCCTTGGCGTCCGTATGCACTAGCGCAGTGGTCAGCTGAGACAGATAGCGTGCTGACAGGTAGCGTGTGAGCGAGTGTATGAGCGTCTGTCTAGGTCACCTGACGCGTTTCGTCATGTGACGTTCTCCTTTTGTGTCACATGACCTTGTCCTCTTCCCCCCATTGTAGGAATGACATAACTTCACCCCCATCCTAGTAATGACATGACCTCACCCCCATCCTAGTAATGACATGACCTCACCCCCCATCCTAGTAATGACATGACCTTGTCCCTTCCCCCCTCTATCCTATTAATGACATGACCTCTCCTCCCCTCCATCCTAGTAACGACATGACCTAGTCCCCTCCCCCCATCCTAGTAATGACATGACCTCTCCCCCTCCTCCCATCTTAGTAATGACATGTCCCCAGCCAATGAGAGCAGAGGAAGGTTGTGGACTTGGGAGAAGGAGAACAACTGGAAGCTGATTACTGGATTAAAGAACTTGGCTGTGGCCCTGGGAGAAACAAGGCGGACTGGAGCTGGACTCCAGTTCTGGGATATTGTGGAGGAAATCAAATGTAATATGACAGCAGGGAGCAGAGCTGTGGGCCCCCTGGCACTAGGGTCGGGGTCACAATCGTGACCCCTGCAACCCCTGATGCTACTCCCATGACAGTATGACTAAGTACATCATGTAATTACAATAGTTAAAATAATATACTATTATAAATATAGCTTACCTTAAAATTGTTACATGAAAAATATGGAAAAATGTGAGTAGATTGAACTTAATTCTTATAAACACCAGGCTAAGTTACAACCTCTATGTGTGTAGATCACGAATTTTTTCAGAAGACATAAACACGAGCCAGAAAATCCAGACTTATTTCTCATTCCAGAGATTGTGGTCAAGGCCACTGACCACCATTTAATAGCTGGGTTCACATGACTGGAAAAAAAACCCACTAAGGATTATGTGTTACATTGGTCCCCTGGGTGAGCTGTTCGCAAGAAGAGCAGAATCTTACACCAGGCAGAGTGCTGCCTGTTACAACAGCATAAAAACTGACTGATGTTCTGCATCCAGTGAGCATTTGAATCCTGGTTGGTCATTTTAAATAGAATATATGCATAAACAAGTGGGTGACTAAAGCGCTAGCCAACAGTGAAAATTAAAAGTGACCAGTGAAAAACAAAATGCTGCTCAAATCTAAAATGTGCTAACAACAAATAAAAGTCTGAATAAAGAATGATGAGCGCAAACTAAAAATCTAAAAGTGAATATAAAGACAGTCCATAGGGGACTGATAGCAATCAATAAAGATATGCAGTGAATTCAAAATTTGTGAAATAACCCAAAACTGATAATAAATCCAAAAATAAAAGTCCAAATATATAAATCAAAGTTTGGATAAATCAATCTGGTGTGCCAGTGATAAACAAAACTTCTGCACTTCGGGCATCAATGTGGACAATCTTGATAACTCTTTGCTTAGCCTGGGCTCACAGAGCGCTTACCTCCAGACACTAGGTCATGCGTATCAACGAAATCCTCCCAAAACTGGAACAGAATCCAAACAGTGGGTAACTCGTGTTGCACGGAATCTTCCCAGTGCTGAGATAGAGTCGAGGGGCGTTCTCTGTATCCAATACCAGTATCGGTCCAGGCGCAGCTAAGTCGACTCCACAGGATAGCCACAAGGTGTATCAAGAGCAAATGTAGAAATAAAAAGCTCTCATGGTGAAGTATGCAAGCACTTAAAATTTAATAAAGGTAAAAATGTGCTTACATTGAAAAAACGAATAAAACGCCAAACAGCGGCACTTCCGATGGACGGTCAGGGTGTCACGTCACTTCCGGTCACGTCTAACCTTATGCATTACGTCACGACACGTGACTTCATCAGAGGTTACTGAGTGACTAATGGATACTGCCTTATATTGATACAAACAGGAAATGGTCCAGCAGCCATTTTAGATTACAAAATGGCATTTGAACACAGCTAGGCTGTGGCCATTTTGAAGAAGGGCAAAGATAAGGGAAAAAAAATACTTATTTATTTGAACTGGTGACGTAACAGAAATACGGACCAGAACATGTCACGCTAAAAACAACGGACATATTGAATATGAACAACTCAAAATGCCAAAAAAAAAAATTATTATATTAAATTAAATGTAAAACCCACATTAAAACTTGTCAAAATAAAATATGTATATAAATGACAAGATAACAGACTAAGGACTCCTATATTGGATAGATAAACGTTTCATAACAATTAACTAGTGGGGTCCTAAACATTATTTAATTATTAATTGATGGTAGTCTGTAAATTTTAATAACCTTTCAAGATAAAATTTAAAATATTAAAATATTAAAATGTAAAATACATAAAATCTTGGATTGTGAATGAGGTACTGGACTAGACTGGAGTGAGTGATACCCCTTGCGTTTACAAGTGAATACCCCTCCAATGAATAGATCACATCATTGCATTCTAAACCAGAAATCTAAAACAACTAAAAATTGTTTAAAAAACAGTTGACGTCGAACTCAACATTTAACCCATTAGGCACTAAAGTATTTAAAGAGTGAATCCACTGAGATTCTTTCTGACTTATTGTCCTAACCAAATGGGCTCCTCTCCATAGCTTGTTAAATTTATCTATCCCCCAAAACATTAGTTGTTTAGGATCTTTATTATGTTTCTCCGCAAAATGCCTACTAACATTGTGCTTCGGGAAGCCATTTTCTATATTAACAACATGCTCCTTTATTCGAACCATTAATGCTCTCTTCGTTCTTCCTACATATTGCAAGTTGCAGGAGCACTGGAGAACATATACCACCCCTTCAGTATGGCAACTAATGAAGTCATTAATAGTATGAAATTCATTTGTATGGGTGGAGATGAACTCAGTCCTTTTCTTTTGAGGACCTTTAGAATGTTTACAGGCATAACAATATTTACAGGGAACAAAGCCCTTCGTATTAAAGAACGTATAACCACTCTTAGGTGGAGGGTCAACCACATTTTTCACCAAAATGTCTTTTATGGTTGGGGCTCTTTTATACACAATATTAGGTTTTTCTGGCAATATGGATTTTAAATGCCTGTCTTCTTTCAAAACATGCCAATGTCTTTTGATCAATTTTTCCACATCTTTATGCTGAATATTGTAATCCAAAATAATGGCAGGGGCCATCATATCCCGCTGTTTCTTAATATTTCCCTGTAGCATCGTATTTCGATCTAGACCCGCAACTGATTGAATTTGTTCATCAATAAAGTTATCTGAGTATCCTTTGTTTTTAAATCTTGCACCTATGAACTCTGCCTGAGTCAAAAAATCTGTATTGTTTGTGCAATTCCGTTTAATACGAACCAGCTGTCCCTTAGAAATATTTAGCAACCATGATTTATGATGACAGCTATTCAGTGACAAATAACTATTAGAATCAACACTTTTAAAGTGTGTTTTGGTAATCAATTTGTTGGTTGATATAGTAATATCTAGATCCAAAAAATTAACTGATTTGTCACTAATATTGAACACCAAATTAATGTTTTGATCATTAATATTTAATTCTGCACAGAAATTCTCAAATGTTTCCTTGGTACCTTTCCACACCATGAGCACATCATCGATGTATCTTTTGTAGAATACTAATTGAGTGGGGGTATTGGAATAAATAACACTCTCCTCCCACTGTGCCATGAAGGCATTAGCCACCGAGGGTGCAAATTTTGCGCCCATGGCGATGCCGGTTCTTTGGTTATAGTACGATTGATTGTACCAGAAATAATTAGATTTCAGACAGAATTCCAAGCATTTAATGAGAAATTTCCGTTGCTTGCAAATGAGCATAGTATAATTTCTCAAAAGCCACTTCGTAGCACTACAGGCTTGGTGATGTTTTACTATTGTATATAAAGAGGATACATCTGCCGTGGCAATCCAGGTTTGTCCCTCCACAACAGGTACCTCTTCTAATAGCTGCAAAACATGTTTAGTGTCTCTTAGATATGCTTTGGTTTGCTGAATAGCTGGTTGCAAAAATTGGTCAAGGTATTGACCCATCCTGGCTGTGAGGGAGTCAATACCATTGACGATGGGTCTGCCTGGTGGGTTGACCTTATCTTTATGTATTTTCGGAATGATGTATATTATCGGTATTCTACAAACTTCCGGTAATAAAAATACGGATTCTTTTTTATTGAGGATATCACCTTTCACTCCCAAATGAATAAGTTGTTTCAATTGCTCCTTGTATTTGGAGGTGGGATTTCCTAATAATTTGGTGTAGGTCTCAGTATCTTCCAGTTGTCTCAGGAGTTCTGTATTATATTGTTCTTTGGATAGAACCACAACTCCTCCTCCCTTATCGGCAGGTCTAATTACAATGTCTTTGCGTTTTTTCAGGGACTGCATTCCCTTTTTGAGATGTATGGGATCACTCGCTTTTTTCAGTTTTAGTCCATCAAGGTCCTGAAGGACTAATTTTTTGAAAACTTCAATATTTGGATTATTGCTGACCTGTGGATTAAACACAGAATTATTGCGGAGTGTACTATGTTGAATGGGATTTGTGGATGTCAATGTGGAGGATCCATGTTTGATTGGATTACCTAAAAAATATTTTTTAATGTTCATTTTCCTGATATATTTTTGTATGCCTATAAAAGTTTCGAATTTATTAAGGTTCTTCACTGGTGCATGTTTAAGACCGCCCTCTAATACCAAAATTTCTTCTGCGGTCAGCTCCTTGCCACTTAGGTTGAAGACCCCCTCCCCCTTCCACTCTTTTTCTTTTTGGATCTCTTTCCTCCTCTACATCCCCGTTTTCTTTGGGAATTCGGGTTTCCTTTACGTTGTGAGGCTTTCTTGGGGATCTCTGTTATTCCTTCACAACGTAAAGGAAACCCGAATTCCCAAAGAAAACGGGGATGTAGAAGTATATGCGACGTGACTCTGAGCATGCGCCGTTCGTTCAGGAAGTCATTTACATGGAGTCACGGCTAATTTTACTACAACACGCCCACTACCTTCCACATTTGAATTAGGCGGGCTTACGCCGGCCTATTTACACTACGCCGGCGCAATGTATGGCGCCAGATCTTAGAGAATACTATTCTGGGCTCCCTATTTTACGTTGGCGTATCGCATATGAGATGTGCTACGCCGGCCAAAAGATGCGCCAAGCTACCTGAATCTAGCTCTGTATATGTAGCTGTAAACGGTACTAATTACCATGAACCCCTTAAATAAGTAATATTGTGTATACATGAAATGAAACCCAAACTAAGAAAATGCAGGGATTGCCATTGCTGATCTGCTTCTGAAAATATTAGTTACCCGCAATTCATGGTAAAACCTTCAACTTCAGTATTTTTACTGTGCCTGGCTAAAGTCAGCAACAATTTTTTTCAGAAGGAAATGTCACCCTATTGATTTCTATTCTAGGTTGTCTAAAGTGTTACTAAACCCACAACAGTAAAATTAGTCTTATATGCAGTAAAACATGCTTGTACTCACTGTGGAACCTAAGGCCTCGTACACACGACGGGACATGTCCGATGAAAACGGTCCGCGGACCGTTTTCATCGGACATGTCTGTGACGGTATTAGAATGATATCCCCTTCAAAGTCTTCCCTTCTCCCCATAAAGAAAATCACCCCAATATTCCACGAGGAGGGATATTCCTGGAATCACCCAATAAGCCACACATGGGTCACGCTTACTGCTGGAACAAGACAGACTTTAATGGTTTCTTCTCAGCTTTATATACATAGTTACATAGTTACATAGTTAGTCAGGTTGAAAAAAGACACAAGTCCATCCAGTTCAACCACAAAAAACAAAATAAAAAAACACAGTAAAATCCTATACACCCAACTTCATACCCACAGTTGATCCAGAGGAAGGCAAAAAACCCCAGCGGAGCATGATCCAATTTGCTACAGCAGGGGAAAAAATTCCTTCCTGATCCCCCGAGAGGCAATCGGATTTACCCTGGATCAACTTTACCTACAAATCTTAGTACTCAGTTATATTCTGTACATTTAGGAAAGAATCCAGACCTTTCTTAAAGCAATCTACTGATCTGGCCAGAACCACCTCTGGAGGGAGTCTGTTCCACATTTTCACAGCTCTTACTGTGAAAAAACCTTTCCGTATTTGGAGGTGAAATCTCTTTTCCTCTAGACGTAAAGAGTGCCCCCTTGTCCTCAGTGATGACCGTAAAGTGAATAACTCAACACCAAGTTCACTGTATGGACCTCTTATATATTTGTACATGTTGATCATATCCCCCCTAATTCTCCTCTTCTCAAGAGTGAATAGATTTAGTTCTTCTAATCTTTCCTCATAGCTGAGCTCCTCCATGCCTCTTATCAGTTTGGTTGCTCTTCTCTGCACTTTCTCCAGTTCTCCTATATCCTTTTTGAGAACTGGTGCCCAAAACTGAACTGCATATTCCAGATGAGGTCTTACTAATGATTTGTACAGGGGCAAAATTATATCTCTGTCTCTGGAGTCCATACCTCTCTTAATACAAGAAAGGACTTTGCTCGCTTTGGAAACCGCAGCTTGGCATTGCATGCCATTATTGAGCTTATGATCAACTAAAACCCCCAGATCTTTCTCCACTACAGACCCCCCCAGTTGTACTCCCCCTAGTATGTATGATGCATGCATATTCTTAGCCCCCAAGTGCATAACTTTACATTTATCTACATTAAACCTCATCTGCCACTTAGTCGCCCAATCAGACAGAGCATTGAGGTCGGCTTGTAAATTGGAGACATCCTGTAAGGACGTTATTCCACTGCATAGCTTGGTGTCATCTGCAAAGACAGAAATGTTACTTTTGATCTCAGACCCAATATCATTTATAAATATATTGAAAAGTAAGGGTCCCAGCACTGAACCTTGGGGTACACCACTGATAACATTGGACCATTCAGAGTAAGAATCATTAACCACGACTCTCTGAATTCTGGCTTTCAGCCAGTTTTCTATCCATTTACAAACTGATATATCCAATCCTGTAGACCTTACCTTACACATGAGCTGTGTGTGCGGAACTGTATCGAACGCTTTTGCAAAATCCAAATATATCACGTCCACAGCCACGCCTCTGTCCAGGGTTTTACTTACCTCTTCATAAAAGGAAATCAGGTTTGTCTGACAACTTCTGTCTTTCATGAATCCATGTTGACTGCTGCTTAAATAGTTTTTTTCCAGCAAGAACTCATCCATGTGGTCTTTTATTAAACGTTCCAGTATCTTCCCAACTATAGAAGTTAAACTAACAGGTCTATAGTTACTTGGTAAAGACTTTGTTCCCTTTTTAAATATGGGCACCACATTGGCCCTGCGCCAATCCAGTGGTACTATTCCTGTCTTTAATGAGTCCCTAAATATTAGATACAGTGGCTTTGAAATGACAGAGCTCAACTCACCTAGGATCCGTGGGTGGATGCCATCAGGTCCAGGTGCTTTATCCACCTTTATTCTGTCTAAATATTTCTGGACCATATCACTTTTGAGCCATTGTGGATTTAGGGCTGTGTCACTCCCACCCCCATTTTGGACATGAGCTCCCCCATGCTCCATTGTATACACAGAGCTGAAGAAAACATTTAATAAATTTGCCTTCTCTTTGTCCCCAGTCACCCACTCTAGATTATTTTGTAAGGGGCCTACATGCTCAGACTTCACCTTTTTACTATTAATATATTTAAAGAATTTTTTGGGGTTTGTCCTACTATCTTTTGCAATCTGTCGTTCGTTTTGAATTTTTGCATCCTTGATTTCCTTTTTGCATATCCTGTTATATTCTTTGTAACATTTAAACAACACTAGTGTTCCTTCATTTTTATATTTTTTAAAAGCTACTTTCTTATTGTTTATAGCTTTTTTAACTTTGACCGTGAGCCACATAGGTTTTATTTTTAGCCTTTTAAACTTATTGCCCATGGGAACATACTTTGCAGTGAGGTTCCACACAGTCTTTTTGAAGAATTCCCATTTCTGTTCTGTGTTCATATGTGCCAATAGTCCCTCCCAGTCCAAGTCCTGGAGAGCAGCCCTCATCCTTGGAAAATTTGCTCTCTTAAAATTTAGTGTTTTAATATTTCCTGTATGTATTTCTTGCTTATAGTTAACATTAAATGAAATCATGTTATGATCACTGCTACCCAGGTGTTCCTTTATCTGAACATTAGTAATAAGCTCTGCATGGTTTGAGATTATCAGGTCCAACAGAGCATCATTCCTAGTTGGGGCCTCAATAAACTGCACCATAAAATTGTCCTGCAATAGGTTTTTAAATTTTTGTCCTTTAACTGTCCCAGAAGTGCCATTAATCCAGTCAATTTCTGGGTAGTTAAAATCCCCCATTATTATCACCGTCCCAGACCTTGCAGCCCTTTCCATCTGTGCAAGGAGCTGAGTCTCCACCTCCTCATTAACATTGGGTGGTTTATAACAAACTCCAATGATTAATTTTGAACTACGCACATCTGTATGCAGTTCCACCCATAATGCTTCAGCCTCATCACACGCTCCATCAACCAGGTTCTCTTTCACGCTTGCTTTGAGGTCACTTCTCACATAGAGACAGACCCCTCCACCTTTCCTTTTTACCCTGTCTTTCCGAAAGAGAGCATAGCCAGGAATATTAATAGCCCAGTCATGTGAGGATTGAAGCCAAGTTTCAGCAATACCGATTACATCATAGCTCTCCTCATGCATCAGAGCTTCCAGCTCACCTGTTTTGCTTGGCAGACTTCTGGCATTGGTGAACAAACACTTAAATGTATTGTTACATTTTTCTCTGGTGTTTTTCATATAATTTATAGTAGTACAAATGGCACTATTATTTCCAATGGCTGTTTGCAACATGGGAACTTTCTTGTCACCTGCCATAACCCTCCCCCCATCTATCCCCATTCCACTCTCCATTAATGTCTGACCACTAACTGACCTGTCTGCTCGATGTAATTCTAATTCACCCTCCCCCCTCAATCCTAGTTTAAATACTCCTCCAGCATTCCCATAAACCTCTCCCCCAGCACAGCAGACCCCCTTCCATTCAAGTGCAAACCGTCTTTAGCATATAGGCTGCACCCCAATGAAAAGTCAGCCCAGTGCTCTAGAAACCCAAATCCCTCCTTCCTACACCAGGTCTTTAGCCATGCATTCAGCTCTCTAATCTCCCCCTGCCTTTCCTGTGTTGCGCATGGCACAGGCAATATTTCAGAGAATATCACCTTGGAGGTCCTTCCCTTCATCTTGCAGCCTAGTTCTTTAAATTGATTCTTAAGGAGCCTCCACCTTCCATGTATACTGTCATTGGTTCCAACGTGGACCAAGACAGCTGGGTCATGCCCAGCCCCTCCCAGTAATTTATCCACCCGGTCCACCACATGCCGAACCCTGGCACCAGGGAGACAGCAAACCATTCGGTTGAAGCGATCCTGGCGACAAATTATTCTATCAGTCCTTCTGATTATAGAATCCCCTATTACCACCAACTGTCTAGGCCTACCTGCACTCCCCTCCCCACCTCTACTAGATGGGTTGCTCTCCCGGCTGTTAGGGGTAGCAGTAACATCTAGGGCTGCCACCTCTGTGTTTGCCACCTCCACAGAGGTATACAGTACAGTACAATGCCTGGTATACAGTACCAGGCATTAATGCAACCATGAGATCTCCACCCCCCTAATCACACACTAAGGCTAATTACTACAACATTCTAGACAGGTCGGCACCGGCCTATAATTATCATGTCTAATCACTGCACATTCCTTAATTAATGGCATCAAACAAACCACCTTCACACACTGAGTTTCCTAGGCAGACGTTTCGTCTCCGCATGCCGCTTGACACCTATTCACACCTCTGCGCATCAATAGGTTTTAGACAGTGTTATCAAACAATTAAAGGCCTTTCAAAAGCTAGCCTTATTTAACATATTAACAGAGAGATGAGTCACACATGAAATCACCTTCTAACACAGCATTAACCAAGCAGGGAGAATTTAAACTGAAGCATCCTTCACAATGACCCCCCTTTTTCTCCCTGCTCCGGCAACCCGGTTGGACCTTCCCTGGTCCAGTAGGGTTGACGGGTTCAGAGCTTTTAGTCTGAGGTTAACTCCGTTTGGCGTGACTGACCTCCCTTGGCAACTGCTTCAGACTCAGGTATGCCACCGGGTCGTCAGATCACACGCCGGTCAGTCCCCAAGTCTTTGTGCGATCTGCAGAGTCACCAGAAGTCAGTGTGAAGACGGCGAATGGGTCTGTGCGCCGCCGTCTAGGTGTCCCGCTATGGGAGGGGGTAGGTTATGGCTCTGAAGTGACAATCACAGGAGATTCATAAAAAAAAAGAAAAAGTTATATTTGTTGAAATGCTGTAGCACTGGTGCTCAGAGTTCGGGGGGGGGGAATCAGTGCCCCATAGGGTTAGCCACCCTCTGCTCCCTCCTCTTTGAGCTTCTCCAGCTCCATCTCCAGTTCATGGATAAAAGAAACAACAAAAAAGAAGCAGGCGCCACTAGGTGAACTGTACAGCTTTTACTCAATGTTTGAAATAAAAGTACTCACATGAAGTTATGGAATTCAGGCATGTAGTTGTTGTCCTGCGATTCGTCCGGGTCCAACCGATAGATGTGAGTATCCTTGGGTCTCTATTACAGCGCTGGTGTTGTGCTGTGTTTGTAGATGTAACCTTGCTGGGTCCATGCGCTTGGTTGTAGGGATTGTAGGTGCACAGATGTGCCGATGGAGACGCCAGAGCGCACGTTGAAGCGCACGCTTGTGGATGCTATGGTTGCTGGGGGAAAGATGACGTCATCGCCTGGGGACAGCAATGTGCGACGCGTTTCCGTGCATGTGCTGTGGTTCGATTGGGAGACGTACACACAGCGCGCACCTTTGTCAAGCTGGCTGTAGGGGTCACTACAGCACGTTTTTATATGCCTCTCCTAGATTGCCATCTTGTGGCCAAATAGTATAATGTCCTCTATATAGAGGAATTAATACTATAAGAGATGTTATGCCAATGAAAAAAAGGGATGGGGAGGGGGACTAGGGAAATGCCGGATGTTGGGAAATAAAATACATGCATAAATAACGCGCCAAAAGTTAATTAAAACTATGGTCTATATTGAACGTGAAGATAAATTTATTAATTTTATTGTGGGGGGGGATATACGGGAAAACAGATGATATGAATATATATATATATATATAAAAATGAATGAAAAAAAAAAAAAAAAAAGAGAAAAAAATGAAGGAATCGCAGGACAACAACTACATGCCTGAATTCCATAACTTCATGTGAGTACTTTTATTTCAAACATTGAGTAAAAGCTGTACAGTTCACCTAGTGGCGCCTGCTTCTTTTTTGTTGTTTCTTTTATCATATGTACTTGGAGTGTTGCTTCAGCTCCCCCTGCATGGCTGCCCGGTAAAACAAACTGTAACTCATGGTACAAGCTCACCTAGCTTACAGGACTTATTGCTCTGAGGACTCTCTTTTTCTTTTACAGGATTTACCACATGCGCTTTATTGTATATAATTGTCCAGTTCATGGAGCCTGGGGGGGTCAGCCTGCTGTGACCTCAGGTGGTTGTTCTCCTCCTCCATGCGGCTTATGCACTCCTCCAGCTCCATGTACGCACGGATCAGCTCCTGCTTGCTCATGTCCTGCAGCCTCTCCACGTGGTCCTTCATCATCAGGAACTGGGTGGTGGTGTAAGGGGCCACCGGTGGGCCCTTGGCGATCATCTCGGCCCGCATCTGGGACGCCCGCTGCGACTCCCTCTCCTCCAGTCGCTTCTTCTCCTCCCAGGTCAGCTTGTTATACCAGCTGACAATGGTGTTCCCTGTTGTCCGTAATAACAGATTGTACCATGAGGGCTTCGTAAGGGGTGCCCAATGGTTCTTCCCGACCCAGCTCCTGGGGATCCCAAGCCGAGTCTACACAATGGGCTGCTGCTGGTGGGCGGTACCCAGGTTGAGACCAATTTGACCTGGTGTTGTCATTCAGGGGGCAATTCTGCTTGAAGTGACCCAGCTGTTTGCATCGGAAGCAGCGTTGTTCGTTGTCCTCCTGGCGTGGATAGCGAGGGCTAGATGTCACCGGTCTGTTAGGAGGTTGGTATCTAGCGGCTGGTGGGTGTGAGGGCGCCGTTGGTCGTGGAGGTTGTACCTGTGGTGTGACCTGGTTCGTCTTGCGAGTATCCGCATATTCATCTGCCAACTTAGCGGCCTCTGGTAGAGTCATGGGCCTGCGATCTCTCACCCAGTCTTTGACGTCCGTCTGGATGTGATTGTAAAATTGCTCCAGGAGCATTAGTTGCAAAATGTCCTCTGCAGTGGTGGCCTGGCTGCTGTTAACCCAGTTAGAGGCCGACAGGGATAACTGGCATGCCCATTCCGCGTAAGAGTCTTTCGTGGTTTTGCGTGAGTCCCTGAACTTCTGTCGGTGGGACTCTGGGGTTACTGCATAACGAGCCAGGAGCACTTCTTTAACCCGGGCGTAGCTGTGGATATCCTGATCTGGCACGGTCCAGAAAGCATCAGAAGCTTTGGCTGACAGTTTGCCTGACAATATTGCAACCCGTTTTAAAAGCGCTAAACGGAATCTTCCTTGTGTCTGCTGTGCTGTACTCAATGTTTGGAGAATGTGCGGCTGCTTGTTGGACTGCTGCCAGTTTTAACTGTAGTTCTGCGTCTCGTATTTGTTTATCCTTCTGTAGTTCTGCGTCTCTTATTTGTTTAGCCTTCTGTAGCTCTGCGTCTCTTATTTGTTTAGCCTCCTCCGCTTACAGGTCCATCACTTTCAGCACCACATCCGCCGTTGGGTTTGGACCGAACCATGCTAGCTTCTCTCTCATTAGCTTGTTGGCTGGTGATTCCTCTTCCTGAATCACTGGTGTCTCCATCTCTTGTACTGCTGGCGTTGCTGCAACCAAGTTCTCCTGGTCTAGCTCCATTAATTCTGCTATGATGCCCCGCTTGGTTTTGTTGCTAGCAATCCTTCCACGAACTTCCAGTAGTTCTTCCAGTGTCTGCTTGGAATCCGGGTGTAAAGGGGAATAGAAGGGAAAATCCCGCTGCCAACCAATTGTGACGGTATTAGAATGATATCCCCGTCAAAGTCTTCCCTTCTCCCCATAAAGAAAATCACCCCAATATTCCACGAGGAGGGATATTCCTGGAATCACCCAATAAGCCACACATGGGTCACGCTTACTGCTGGAACAAGACAGACTTTAATGGTTTCTTCTCAGCTTTATATACAGTACCAGGCATTAAAGCAACCATGAGATCTCCACCCCCCTAATCACACACTAAGGCTAATTACTACAACATTCTAGACAGGTCGGCACCGGCCTATAATTATCATGTCTAATCACTGCACATTCCTTAATTAATGGCATCAAACAAACCACCTTCACACACTGAGTTTCCTAGGCAGACGTTTCGTCTCCGCATGCCGCTTGACACCTATTCACACCTCTGAGCATCAATAGGTTTTAGACAGTGTTATCACACAATTAAAGGCCTTTCAAAAGCTTGCCTTATTTAACATATTAACAGAGAGATAAGTCACACATGAAATCACCTTCTAACACAGCATTAACCAAGCAGGGAGAATTTAAACTGAAGCATCCTTCACAATGTCCACTGGCGGATTTTGGTCTGATGGCTGTACACACCATCAGACCAAATTTCCCGCGGACAGCGAACGTGGCGACGTGGCCGCGCCGTCGCCGCGCCGATGACGCGGCGACGTGCGCGACCCTGGAAGGTCAATGCTTCTACGCATGCGTCGAATCACTTCGACGCATGCGAGGGCTTTCGGCCGAGCGGACATGTCCGGTGAGTCGTACAGACGACCGAACATGTCTGACGGACAGGCTTCCAGCGGACATGTTTTTTAGCATGCTAAGAAACATTTGTCTGCTGGAAACCTGTCCGATGCGCCGAAAAATTGTCCGGTCGGCTGTACAGACGACCGAACATGTCCGCGGAAACTGGTGCGAGGACCAGTTTCAGCAGACATGTTCGGTCGTGTGTACGAGGCCTTAGGGGTTTTATCCTCCACATTGTGTAAAAAGGCTGTTTGATCCTGTTTTCTCTGATCCCTCCACTTTTTCCACTGTCACGTAACTATCTACTGATAAGACAGAGCCTTTGGAGTCACTTTGCACATGCTCAGTTTTCTATGTATTGCTAGAGAATTTTTTCAGCACAGGGCCAATCACCACTGTCCAGACAGAGAGTCAGTGGTCATGCAGCCTCATAGCAGAATGAAAACTCCTCGTACAAGCTTTACCAGACACCTGATAGAAGTCTCAAGACTGCTATATACAGTACCGCTAACGATAAAAGGTATTTAGCAGTTGTTTTTTTACTAAAATAATAGCATTTTCATGTTCTGTGTACTGTGGTAGACCAGATATAATGAATGCAGTCATGGGTTTTAGTAGCACTTAAAGGCAGTTCTTCTTTAGGTTCATAACTTACCCTCCTGTAAATAAAGATATATGTCTATGTGTCTGTTCATGTCCATTTAACCACTTAAGCCCCGGACCATTTGGCTGGCCAAAGACTAGGCTACTTTTTGCGATTCGGCACTGCGTCACTTTTACTGACAATTGCGCGGTCGTGCAAAGTGGTTCCCAAACAAAATTTGACGTAATTTTTTCCCCACAAATAGAGCTTTCTTTTTGTGGTATTTGATCACCTCTGTGGTTTTTAATTTTTGCGCTATAAACAAAAATAGAGCGACAATTTTAAAAAAAACAATATTTTTTACCTTTTGCTATAATAAATATCCTCAAAAATATATAAAAAAAAAAATGTTTTCCTCAGTTTAGGCTGATACGTATTCTTCTACATATTTTTGGTAAAAAAATCGCAATGTGCATTTATTGATTGGTTTGCGCAAAAGTTATAGCGTTTACAAAATAGGGGATAGTTTTATGGCATTTTTATTAATACTTTTTTTTTACTAGTAATGGCGGTGATCAGCGATTTTTATCGTTACTGCGACATTATGGCAGATACATCGGACACTTTTGACACCATTTTGGGACCATTGTAATTTTTACAGTGATCAGTGCTATAAAAATGCACTGATTACTGTAAACATGACACTAGCAGTGAGGGGGTTAACCTGTAAAGGGCGCCTAAGGGGTAAGTGTGACCTATGGAGTGCTGCTAACTGTTATGGGGCGTGGCTTATCGTGACACATCACTGATTACTGTTCCCAGATGACAAGTAAACAGACGATCAGTGACATGTCACTAGGAAGAACGGAAAGATGTTGTGTTTACACTGACATCTCCTCATTCTTTAGCTCTGTTACCTGATTGCGGGAAATCAGTGGACATCGAGTTGGTGGGTTCCACGAGCACGGTCAGAAGCTCGTGACCGGGTTGCGAGCGTTTCGGCGGCGGCACACGTGCGATCACACAGCCGGCAAATTAAAGGGGGTGTATATACAAGCCCATTTGCCCAGCCGCACCATTCTGTTGACGTGTAAGTGAGTGCGGTGGTCGACAAGTGCTTAAAGTGGACCTCAAGTCTGTTGTCAGTTCTTGCACTGTCTGTTAAATAAACAGTTGAAAGCATTTTGTTATATCTGTTCTATTAGAGAAACAAACAAAAAAAGCTGTAACTTTGCCTCTGGCATAGGTGTGCGCAGCCTTTGGCATTAGGGTGTGCACCCCAAAGCTCAAACACACTCTACCGATCACTCATGATGTTCATTCAGAAAGGGAAGGGGCTGGAAAATGGCATATTTACTGGCCCCTTCCCCCACTCATCCTAAAACATTCACAGCAACAACCGGTGGGAGAGGAGGGAAGACGGCAGTGCTGTGGGGGGAAGGAGGGGGATCCAGGTCAGTAGGTGGAATCTGTTTTGCAAAGGGAGATTAGGGTGTGCGTGGGCACACCTGGCACATCCAACGCCCACGCCTATGGCCTCTGCGGACTGTTATCCGTATGCATTTTGCCCAGATCTCTCTGTGTAATACGTAATATGTTGCCCCTATCTCATGAAGAAGTCTACCCTAGTCCTGTCTGAGTGTGGCAGTGATGCATTTCCATAGTTATAGCACAATAGGTGGGCATTATCACTGGCCTGCCAGTTTAGGCCATGTCTTTGTGGGTTTGCAGTTGTGCCATACTCCATTTTCGGATGATGGACTGTGCTCCATGAGATGTTCAAAGGTTGGGATATTGTTTTCTAACCTAACCCTTTAAACTTCTCCACAATTTTATCTCTGACCTGTCAGGTGTGCTCCTTGGCCTTCATGCAGGGCCAGATTAAGAACATCATGGGCCTGGTGCTGAGGATTTTGGTGGGGCCTTTTTTAAATAATAAATAAATGCGTGGGAATGACATCAACGCAGCCCGGCCAAGGCAAGTGACCAAAGGCACAGAACCCAGAAGGAAGACCGGGTGAAGATGGAAGCGCCCGGGCCCTTCCGGATTCATCACAGCGCAGCACTGGAGGGCTCAGTCTGAAAATTTAAGTGTACCCTAATGTGCTAATATGCTGTGCATACTTGTACGTTGTGGCATAACCTACCCCAGGGCCTCTAAAAAGTAGTAATGTCAGGAAAGTTTACTACCGCTTTAATATCACAGGATCCCAGGAGCCTCTCATGGGGCCCCCTACTGACCCGGTGGGCGGTGGCCCTTGGGCAGTGCCTAAGTGCATAGTTGCCAACATTTAAAAAATATTTTCAGGGACACTTTTTTATACAAGTGCTATATTTAGAGTAGCTGAGATCCCCTATGTTCCTCTATACATCACAGTAGTAATCACACAATTAAATGAGTACTAAAAATGGGGCAGAACAAATATGAGAACTGAGCTTTCCTTTAGTTGAACTATCAAAAGTGTGTCCATTCTAGAGCTGGTAACATTGAGGGTATTCAGTATAATTTTAAAGAACTGTTTTTGTGGGTAAGCGACATAGGGGAGGAGTAGGGATGGTATATAAGTGGGAAGTATGTGCAGGTAAAGGGAGAGGAATGTGGAGGGTCTAACAGTGGGCATTAAGTACAGGAGAGGAGTGCAAAGGGTACGGCAAAAGGCACTATGTACAGGAGAGGAGTGTGAAGGGTATGACAGTGGGCAGTATGTACAGGAGAGGAGTGTGGAGGGGATGACAGTGAGCAGTATGTACAGGAGAGAAGTGTGGAGGGTAAGACACTTCTCTCCTGTACATACTGCCCACTGTCTTACCCTCCACACTTCTCTCCTGTACATACTGCTCACTGTCATCCCCTCCACACTCCTCTCTGGTACATACTACCCTCTGTCATACCCCCACACTCCTCCTGTACATACTGCCCACAGTCATACCCTTCACACTCCTCTCCTGTACATAGTGCCTGCTGTCATACACTTCTCTCCTGTACATACTGCCCACTGTATGACAGCAGGCACTATGTACAGGAGAGGAGTGTGGGGAGTGTGGGGGTATGACAGAGGGTAGTATGTACCAGAGAGAAGTGTGGAGGGTATGATGGGGCAGTATGTAATGGGGAGGAGTGTGGAGGGTATGACAGTGGGCAGTATGTACAGGAGAGGAATGTGGACGGTATGATAGTGGGCACTATGTATAGGAGAGGAGTGTGGAGGGTATGACAGTGAGCAGTATGTACAGGAGAGGAGTGTGCAACAGTGGGCACTATGTACAGAAGAGAAGTGTATGACAGCAGGCACTATGTAAAGGAGAGGAGTGTGAAGGGTATGACAGTGGGCACTATGTACAGGAGAGGAGTGTGTAGGGTATGACAGTGGGCACTATGTATAGGAGAGAAGTGTGGAGAGTATGACAGTGGGCACTATGTACAGGAGAGGAGTGTGGAGAGTATGACAGTGGGCACTATGTACAGGAGTGGAAGGATGTTTAGGGACTGCGTAGTGGTTAAGCGGGTCATACATGGATTGAAATTATGCCAATTATGCAGAGATAATCGATCCATAGTTGATCTATGTATGGGCTAGCTGGTTTTACACAAGTCAATCTCTTAATCAACTTGAGTACAACCCGCCTGTTAGGTTTTTCCCAAAACAATCAGTGCTGCCAGCTATAGTTAGCAACACTGATCATTGTATTCACAGGCAGAACACAATAACACTGCAGGAGTGATTCCCCCATCCACAGGTCAGCAGGTGAGAGGGTGTGTGGGGACAGGCTGGGGAGAGATACTAGTCAGTGGCTGGGTAGGCACTGGCTAGTATCAGAGTCAAATACACACAGGTTACATACGCCACGATCGTTGGAGCGAGAACAATAATTCTAGTTTTAGACCTCCTCTGTAACTCTAAACATGTAACCTAAAAAAAATGTAAAGCATCGCTTAGGATACCAAAAAAATGGTGCTAACTTTAGTGTTTTTTAATGAATGAAACAGTTTATTTCCCAAAAACACGTTTGAAAAATTGCTGCGCAAATACTGTACTAGAGCTGCACAATTAATCAATAAAAATCGTGATTTCGATTCAACCCCCCTGACGATCTCCAATGCAGAGTTTGCTGTTTCTTTCATATAATAAGTGGAGAGACTTTCAGCTGTCAAAAGAAAATATCTGGGCAGTCTGCCAAGTTTTTAACAGAAAACATTGTAACTAACGCTTCCTTCTTAGATCAAAGGGATAAACTTCTGTGTGTAAAGAACAAATCGGGCAGTCTGCCAAGTTTGTAACAACATGAAACATTGTAACCAACTATGTTCTTAGATCAAACTTCTGTGCGTAAATGTAGGAAATTTAACCACTTAAAGTCCAACACTTCTTTCCTAAGTTAAAAAGCAATATTTTTTGCTAGAAAATTACTTGGAACCGCCAAACATTATATATATTTTAGCAGAGACTCTAGGGAATAAAATGGCTATTGCTGCAATATTTTATGTCACACTGCATTTGCCCATTTCAATGAATAATAAAAACCATAAAAACAAAACAGTAAAGTTAGCCCATTTTTTTTTGTTGTTTTAATGTGAAAGATGATGTTACCCTGCAAGAATCGTGAGAGAATCGTTATCTATCTTCTTAGCAAAAAAAATGCAATTCTATTTTAGCCAGAATCGTGCAGCTCTATACCGTGCAACATAAAAAGTGCAAAGACCACCATAGAGTAATTTTCTAGCAAAAAAAAAAAATGATAATTTTTACATGTAGTAGAGAAGTGTCAGAATTGGCCTGGGTGGCAAGGGGTTATATACCATGAGTAATATACAAATAATAATTATAAGCACTGTGATCCTATCAGTCTGCTGCAGTGTGTCAGCTTGTATTTATATTGGCCGCTCTGAATGTAGCTTCTGACAGGCTGTGCAAGCAGGCCCGTATCTCCAGAACCATAAATTATAGCTTTCCCATATTTTGATCAGTTGTGAGGTAGGTCTTTAAATGCCTACCCCCCAAATGTGGTGTTTCTGTGACCTCTGGTCGTCAAGCTACAACCCCAGGAGTCGATCTTTTTTTTTTTCAGATTTGTTTTTTGTTTTTTGAGCAAATGGGCCTATCTTGAGAAAGGGGCCTGGAGCTGCAGCTCCATCAGCCCCTATGTTAATCCGGCCCTGCCTTCATGGTGCTGTTTGTTCACTAAGGTTCTCTAAAGAAAAACTCTGAGGGCTTCACAGAACAGCTGTATTTATACTGATATTAAAGTACACACAGGTGGGCTCTATTTACCAATCAGGTGACTTCTAAAGGCAATTAGTTCCACTAGATTTTGGTTAGGGGTATCAGAGTAAAGGGGGCTGAATACAAATGCACACCACGCTTTTCAGATACAGTATTTATTGACTTATAACACTCACTTTTTTACCCTCAAAATAAAGGGTAAACTGTGCCTGCGTGTTATACGCAGGGGGCTGTGGAAAGTTTTTTTCCTGAAACTTCTTAATGTTAGGCTGCGTGTTATATGCTGATAAATACGGTATTTATTTGTAAAAAATGTTGAAAACTATTTATCATTTTCACTTCACAATTATGTGCCACTTTGTGTTGGTCTATCACATAAAATCCCAATAAAACACAATTTTGGTTGTAACATGACTAAATGTGGAAAATTTCAAGGGGTATAAATACGTTTTGTATATGTGCTTAGGTCAAATTTCATGAATCGGGTTTACATCCACTTTAAGGGGAGATATCTGGAGCCTGAAGCAGGTGTTAGGTTAGTAAAGGAACCTACAGTATTTATTCTAGTGGGTTACCTGTTAGGACAGGGAGAGGAACTGAAATAAACTAACCACAGAGCCATACCTTTGTTTGATGGTGCTCCATAGCAAAATGATTGAAAGCCTTCTTTCCTCTAGTTTCAGTCTCAACTGCAGTTCCTCAGTGATACAGAATATCAATTGCTTTCATAATGATTATATCATAGGTGTGCGCAGCCTATTACATTAGGGTGTGCACCCCAAAGCTCAAACACGCGTGTAGGTATGAGTATATAATATATCTCTATCTCATCTCCCCACCCGCATAGTGAAAGAGGGGGAGCTTTCCCATCATCCCGCCAGCACACAGAGCGACAGGGCCACTGTCAGAAATCATGGGCCTGAAACAGTCTACCTGACAAAGCTCCCTCCGCCTGACAGAGCTAGGGCCTAAGCCTGACAGGGGCGCAGTGTTCTATGGGGTGGGTGCAGGGTGTATAGTGACAGACACAGGGTGTATAGTGAGGGGCGCAGTGTTCTTTGAGGTGGGTGCAGGGTGCTGTGGGGTGGGTGCAGGGTGGGTGCAGGGTGCACAGTCAGGGGTACAGAGTTCTGTGGGGTGGGTGAAGGGTGCAGAGTTCTGTGGGGTGGGTGCATAGTGAGGGATGCAGGGTGCTGTGGGGTGGGTGCAGGGTGCACAGTGAGGGGTGCAGAGTTCTGTGGGGTGGGTGCAGGGTGCATAGTGAGGGGTGTAAGGTGCTGTGGGATGGGTGTAGGGTGCATAGTGAGGGGTGCAGGGTGATGTGGGGTGGGTGCACGGTGAGGGGTGCAGAGTGCTGTGGGGTGGGTGCAAGGTGCTGTGGGGTGGGTGCAGGATGCACGGTGATGGGTACAGAGTTCTTTGAGGTGGGTGCAGGGTGCATAGTGAGGGGTGTAGAGTGTTTGGGGTGGGTGCAGAGTGAGGGGTGCAGGGTGCTGTGGGGTGAGTGCAGGGTGCATAGTGAGGGGCACAGGGTGCTGTGGGGTGGGTGCAGGGTGCACAGTGAGGGGTGCAGAGTTCTGTGGGGTGGGTGCAGGGTGCATAGTGAGGGGTACAGAGTTCTGTGGGGTGGGTGAAGGGTGCAGAGTTCTGAGGGGTGCAGGGTGCAGAGTTCTGTGGGGTGGGTGCAGGGTGCATAGTGAGGGGTACAGAGTTCTGTGGGGTGGGTGAAGGGTGCAGAGTTCTGAGGGGTGCAGGGTGCAGAGTTCTGTGGGGTGGTGCATAGTGAGGGGTGCAGAGTTCTGTGGGGTGGGTGCAGAGTGCATAGTGAGGGGTGCAGGGTGCATAGTGAGGGGTGCTGTGGGGTGGATTCAGGGTGCACAGTGAGGGGTGCATAGTTCTGTGGGGTGGGTGCATAGTGAGGGGTGCACAGCGAGGGTGCAGGGTGGGGGCAAGGTGCACAGTAAAGGGTGCATAGTTCTGTGGGGTGCAGAATTCTGTGGGGTGGGTGCTCAGTGAGGGGTGCAGAGTTCTGTGGGGTGGGTGCAGGGTGCATAGTGAGGGGTGCAGGGTGCTGTAGGGTGCATAGTGAGGGACGCAGGGTGCTGTGGGGTGACTGCAGGGTGCATAGTGAGGGGTGCAGGGTGCTGTGGGGTGGCTGCAGGGTGCATAGTGAGGGGTGCAGGGTGCTGTGGGGTGGCTGCAGGGTGCATAGTGAGGGGTGCAGGGTGCTGTGGGGTGGTTGCATTGTGCATAGTGAGGGGTGCAGGGGGGTAGTTGCAGGGTGCATAGTGAGGGGTGCAGGGTGCTGTGGGATGGGTGCAGGGTGCATAGTGAGGGGTGCAGGGTGCTGTGGGGTGGCTGCAGGGTGCATAGTGAGGGGTGCTGTGGGGTAGTTGCAGGGTGCATAGTGAGGGGTGCAGGGTGCATAGTGAGGGGTGCAGGGTGCTGTGGGGTGGCTGCATGGTGCATAGTGAGGGGTGCAGGGTGCTGTGGGGTGGTTGCAGGGTGCATAGTGAGGGGTGCAGGGTGCTGTGGGGTGGTTGCAGGGTGCATAGTGAGGGGTGCAGGGTGCTGTGGGGTGGTTGCAGGGTGCTGTGGGGTGGTTGCAGGGTGCATAGTGAGGGGTGCTGTGGGGTAGTTGCAGGGTGCATAGTGAAGGGTGCAGGGTGCTGTGGGGTGGTTGCAGGGTGCATAGTGAGGGGTGCTGTGGGGTAGTTGCAGGGTGCATAGTGAGGGGTGCAGGGTGCTGTGGGATGGGTGCAGGGTGCATAGTGAGGGGTGCAGGGTGCATAGTGAGGGGTGCTGTGGGGTGGATTCAGGGTGCACAGTTAGGGGTGCATAGTTATGTGGGGTGAGTGCATAGTGAGGGGTGCACAGTGAGGGTGCAGGGTGGGGGCAAGGTGCATAGTAAAGGGTGCATAGTTCTGTGGGGTGGGTGCTCAGTGAGGGGTGCAGAGTTATGTGGGGTGGGTGCAGGGTGCATAGTGAGGGGTGCAGGGTGCTGTAGGGTGGCTGCAGGGTGCATAGTGAGGGACGCAGGGTGCTGTGGGGTGGCTGCAGGGTGCATAGTGAGGGACGCAGGGTGCTGTGGGGTGGCTGCAGGGTGCATAGTGAGGGGTGCAGGGTGCTGTGGGGTGGCTGCAGGGTGCATAGTGAGGGACGCAGGGTGCTGTGGGGTGGCTGCAGGGTGCATAGTGAGGGGTGCAGGGTGCTGTGGGGTAGTTGCAGGGTGCATAGTGAGGGGTGCTGTGGGGTGGCTGCAGGGTGCATAGTGAGTGGTGCAGGGTGCTGTGGGGTGGTTGCAGGGTGCATAGTGAGGGGTGATGTGGGGTAGTTGCAGGGTGCATAGTGAGGGGTGCAGGGTGCTGTGGCTGCAGGGTGCATAGTGAGGGGTGCAGGGTGCTGTGGGGTGGCTGCAGGGTGCATAGTGAGGGGTGCAGGGTGCTGTGGGGTGGTTGCAGGGTGCATAGTGAGGGACGCAGGGTGCTGTGGGGTATTTGCGGGGTGCATAGTGAGGGGTGCAGGGTGCTGTGGGGTGGTTGCAGGGTGCAAAGTGAGGGGTGCAGGGTGCTGTGGGGTGGTTGCAGGGTGCATAGTGAGGGGTGCAGGGTGCTGTGGGGTGGTTGCAGAGTGCATAGTGAGGGGTGCAGGGTGCTGTAGGGTGCATAGTGAGGGACGCAGGGTGCTGTGGGGTAGTTGCAGGGTGCATAGTGAGGGGTGCAGGGTGCTGTGGGGTGGTTGCAGGGTGCATAGTGAGGGGTGCAGGGTGCTGTGGGGTGGTTGCAGGGTGCATAGTGAGGGGTGAAGGGTGCTGTGGGGTGGTTGCAGGGTGCATAGTGAGGGGTGCTGTGGGGTAGTTGCAGGGTGCATAGTGAGGGGTGCAGGGTGCTGTGGGGTAGTTGCAGGGTGCATAGTGAGGGGTGCAGGGTGCTGTGGGATGGGTGCAGGGTGCATAGTGAGGGGTGCATAGTGAGGTGGAGTAGGTCAGTATAGGCTGAGGGGTGCAGGGCAGATGGAAGGCACAGGTTCAGGAGAGGAGCAGAGGAGAGTGTCAGAGGGGACCCCAGACAGCCTGGCAGGGTTAGAGGGACCGAGCAGGGAGGGGGCAGCTGGTACTCACGATTTTGGCAGCCAATCTCTTCCTGCAGCACATCCACTTATGGGGGGGGGGGGGTGAATCGGCATCGCGAGGGAGGGACCCAGAACACACTGGAGGGATCCACACAGCCAGCCATCCTCTGCACTTGCTGCTGCTGCTGCTCTTTTAGTTACCATCGAGATTTGTCATTGACTCCCCACTCCATCCACTGAGCTGGGCACCGGAGCCTGGTGCCAAAGGAGGACTATTTACCCACGTTCAGGTCAGGAGGAGGTGAAGCAATCTTCCACAGCCTTTGGCTTCCAATTAGATTAAAGCCCCGCAGATTATTATAGAAGAAGCTGGGACTTTAATTTAATTGTCGGGAACCACAGTGCAGTAGATCACTCCGCCTGCACCCGAAAGTGGTTAAATAGTCCCCTTTTCCCCTGCTAGGCAGATTATCAATGGGGCTATTTTTTCTTTTTAAATAGCTGCAGAGCAGAGGTGCCCATGGTTTGTGAGTCGGGCTCCTCTCTCTGCTGCCGGGAACCCATACGGAATTGCCAGGGACAGGCAGAGTGATGCACATGGGGATGATTAGGGTGTGCCCAGGCACACCCGGCACACCCCGTGCGCACGCCTATGGATTATATATATTTTTAAACTATGTGTTCACTTATTTTATCTAATTGCTTGCCCAATTCTTCTGCCACCAGCATACAGTAAATCATCATAATGCCATAACCCAAAAGGCAGCCCTACTGTGAATGCTGAAAATTAATTACAATGGCCCGGATTCACAAAGGAGTTACGACGGCGTATCTCCAGATGCGCTGTCGTAACTCTGAGTGTGAGGCATCGCATCTCTGCGCCTGATTCATAGAATCAGATACGCCTCACTGTTGCCTAGATACGAGCGGCGTAAGTCTCTTATGCCGTCGTATCTTGGGGTGCATATTTACGCTGGCCGCTATAGGCGCTTCCGTATATTTCCACGTCGAATATGCAAATGAGCTAGATACGCCGATTCACGAATGTACGTGCGCCCGGCGTATCAAGATACGTCGTTTACGTAAGGCGTCGGACCGGCGTAAAGTTACCCCTCATAAAGCAGGGGTAAGTCATGTTAGGTATGGACGTCGGAAACGTACGAACAGCGTCGTATTTTACGTCGTTTGCGTAAGTCGTCCATGAATGGGGCTGGGAGTAGGTTACGTTCACGTCAACTAAGCATTGAGCGGGCATAATTTACTTTTAAAATTCAACGTGATACTGAGCATGCGCGCGCATGCGCCGTTCGTTCGGCCATGCATCTACATGGGGTCAAGCTTAATTTAAATACAACACGCCCACGACCTGGCTACTTTGAAATACGCGCACTTACGCCGGCCCATTTACGCTACGCCGCCGTAACTTAGGACGCAAGTGCTTTGTGAATACAGCACTTGCCTCTCTAAGTTGCGGTGGCGTAGCGTAAATAAGATACGCTACGCCTGCACATAGTTACGCCGCCCTACGTGAATCTAGGCCAATGACTTCATAAATACATATCACAATAAAATCATCAAAAATCTGAAATAACCACACAAATCTAATTGAGCAAATGATTAGTAAACCAATAAAACTTCAATGCTGTTAAAAACTTGATTGTGCAAATTATAACAAATCATTGAAACTCCAATTCTAGTGCTGTTTAATAAAAAAAAGTGCTTTTGTGCTTCAAGTAACATTCATGTTCTATACCTTGTATACAAGCACTTGGAACAAGGAATATGAAAATTAACAATTTCTATGTGACATGGAACTTTTAGAAATGTTAACTATGCCTAAGCAGTACCCTGAAAAGCGTACCTTGGTCTGGAATTTCTTCTAAAATTAGCACATTTCCAGGTATGTGAGGGTGCACATGTGCCTACAGCTTTTAAGCTGTATATCTGCAGTGTGAGAGCAGTGTTGCCAACCTACCGGTCTGAAATTTACTGACATGACACCAGTGCTTTAACTGGGCCGGAACGCGGCGGTACTCAGTACCGCCACTTCCAAAAATGGCACTGGAGAGTACCAGCACCTCTCCGTGCGCCCAGTACATGGGTTTACAGTACCGGATCGCAGCCGCTGGGCTTGTTGAGTTGCGGGCCGGTAATGTGTGTCAGACAGGCAGCGCAGTCACAATAGAAACTGTATGCCGCCCCGCCGGAGCCGACTCACTGCTGCCGAGTGCGCTCCTGGCTCCCTTTCCTCTGTCCTGTCACTCCTGTCCTGTGCGTTTCCTTGACCCCCCCCCCCCCCCCATGGAGGAGAGTTGGTTCATTCCCCGGCGTGCGCCGCGTGACGTCACGCCGGAGGCGAGAGGAGTACTCGCGCAGGGAGCTGTGTCGGCGGCAAGGAAAGAAGCCCAAGTCACGAGGAGCCTCAGCTCAGCCTGCGTCTACAGTTCCTAGTGCTGCTACTGTCTGGATCCTGGACTCAGGACTGCAACAGAAGAAAGTAAGAAAATAATTGACTGTATTGGAGGGAGGGGGGGTTGGACTGAGGTGACCATCAGTTTTTTAATAAAAAAAAGGCAGAAAAAAATATTTTTGCGTTATTTTGAGCTTGCCTTCGACTAAAAAAACCCCCCATTAATTGCAGCCTCACTGTGCCACCAAACGCAGCCACTGTGCCCATCAATTGTCGCCACCAAACGCAGCCACTGTGCCATCACATGCAGCCACTGTGCGAACACACGCAGCCACAGTGCCATCAATTGTCGCCACTGTGCCATCACATGCAGCCACTGTGCCAACTCACACTGCCACTGTGCCATCACATGCAGCCACTGTGCCCATCAAACGCAGCCACTGTGCCACCATCAATTGTTGCCACTGTGCCCATCTAATGCAGCCACTGTGCCCATCACACGCAGGCAAGGGTATTTTCATGTTCAGTATTGGGGGGGGGGGGGGAGCACCGGCGCCTAATAGAGTACCGGCACCTCTTTTGGCCCACTTAAAGCACTGCATGACACCCACAATTTACTGGCAAGCCATGTTTTAACTGCCATTTCTAAAAGTTTTAGGTGCAAATTTCAGTATTTCAGTACAAATAAGTATAATATGCAATTAACAATGTGATTTAAGGTAAATATTAAGGCAAAATACACATTTCTTCTTTTATTTTTGGTATAGTAAGTAAGTAGCTCAGGGGACAGGACTCAGGAGGGAGATAAATTAGAATAGGAAGGCACACAAACATGAAATTGACTTTCACAGTGACACTGACAGTGTGCAGTAGCACAGATGATGATCATACCTCACCAACACATCCCCTCCTGAGTCACAGTGACAGTCTCTCTCCATGGCAGAGTGGAGGATCTTTCAGTCCACTTTAATCCAAACAGCACTACTGACAGTCCCACTCCCAGCTTGCTTTGTTACCATCCTGTAAACCCACACACGAGGCTCCAATTGCTCAGTTTTGCTCCCTTGACATGCTCAGGCACTGCCTCCACCAAGTCCGCCCCCTCACAAGCGCTGCCCAGACACACTGTAGGCACTCGGATGAATTGACCGGCCACATGATGGAACTGAGAATGCACAGTTCCGAGCCGAGTGCCAGTTTTTACTGGCTGCCAGTAAAGATACTGATGGTTGGCAGCACTGTTTGAGAGTAAGACACAGCTGCCTCTATCTGCTAGTTTCAAGACATTCAAAAAAAATCTGACAATGTCACTACTATGCTGCTCCTTTTTTGTCCTTGCTGGAGACTCTGATTTAAGAAAGAAAACCCCTTTTCCTCCACCAAGATTGCCACACAGAGTCACAGCGCAGAGTGAGACAGTAATAGCGAATACAGGGGGACCACAGGCAATAGACTAGTCATTTTGCTCAGCATACCGTTTATTTGGGCCCAACTTCCACCATTCTGTTCTTTAACCTGCAATTGTCTGCCTTTTTATGGTAAAGAATTTCTCAATGGCTTCACAGCAACTTTATATTATTATAGCAGTTGCATTAGCCACCATGAATGTGAGATAGTTTAAACCGCTATGACAACTGGACTAAAATGTATTGTTTGTGTAATAATGTATTCATTATTACCGCCTTGTTCGTCCATGAAGTGCTTAAAGCGGAGCTCCACCCTAAAGTGGAACTCCCGCTGATCGGAACCCTCCCCCCCTTCGGTGTCACATTTGACACCTTTCAGGGGGGAGGGGGTGCAGATACCTGTCTAAAGACAGGTATTTGCACCCACTTCCGGCCACACAGTCTCGGGCAGACTGCGGGCATGACGTCACCTCCCGTCCCCCCCCATTGTGTTCTGGGAACACTCGGCTCCCAGTACACAGCGGGAGCCAATCGGCAGGCATAGCGCGACTTGCGCATGCTCTATAGGGAACCGGGCAGTGAAGCCGGAACGTTTCACTTCCTGGTTCCCTCACCGAGGATGGCGGGGGGCAGCAGAGTGACGAGCGATCGCTCATCCTCTGCTGCGGACGGCGCTGGACTCCATGACAGGTAAGTGTCCTAATATTAAAAGTCAGCAGCTGCAGTATTTGTAGCTGCTGGCTTTTAATATTTTTTTTTCAGCGGATATCCGCTTTAAAACAATTCATCTTTTTTTTTTTCATCTGAAATGAAAGATAACAAAATTTATACCCAGAAACACATTTTTCAACAGCATACTGTCAGTTCTGAGAGCTTCAGGTCACAGGTCCACTAATAGGAAGTGGACATAGAGGAAAGATTGTAATGCTACTGGGTTTTGTTTGTTTAATTATATGTTGTTAAGGAAATATTTCCTTTTCACTTTTCTCTGAAGCAAATGTTCAGGATCCATGGGATTTCAGTTACCTTTATGTAAAGTGTATACTGCAGGCACTTTGACAGCGTCCTCCTGATCTTCAGTTCTTCAGGCCTCAGGAACAGAGATCATTTGGTGAAGAGACTAAGGCCCCATACACACGATAGAATCCATCCGCAGATAAATCCCAGCAAATGGGTTTCTGCGGATAGATCCTATGGTGTGTACACGCCAGCGGATCTGTTTCCGCAGAGAAATCTCCTCTGGGATGGATTCCAGCAGATCGGATATTTGCTGACATGCACAACAAATCCATCTGCTGGAATCCATCCCAACAGATGGATCCGCTCGTCTGTACAGACTCACTGGATCCATCCGTCCAAAGGGATTCCCCGCACGCGTCGTAATGATTTGACGCATGCGTGGAATTCCTTATATGACAGCGTCGCGCCCGTCGCCGCGTCATAATCGCGGCGACGGCGCGACACGTCATCGCCAGAGGATTTCCGCGCGGATTTCAATGCGATGGTGTGTACACTCCATCGCATAGAAATCTGCGGAAATCTTTGAGAGGATTTATCCGTGGAAACGGTCCGCTGGACCGTATCCGCGGATAAATTCTCTCGTGTGTATGGGGCCTCAGAGTCCCTTTGGGGCAGAAGGCGTTCTGCATCTTTTCACGTAGAATGTAAAATATTACAAACTATACCCATGCACAGTAAAACATTTCAGTATTCAAGAGAAGTTATTTAATACAATCACTTTTTTGATAAAAAAAAAAAAAAAAAAAGTTTTTTCTCTTCTGAAAATTAGGTTGTCTTTGGACAAAAATTATGGTCTAAACAAAAGCGTAAAACATTTCTTATCAGTATCTTTACAACTTACAAGATTGTCACAATATTCAGGAACAGTATAATTTTCCAAAAAAATCGTTTTCAGCAAAGGGTAATAAAAAAAAGCTTGAAATCCATCACCCTGAACATTTAACATATAAGAAGATAGGGGACTTCACTGCTACGGATAGAAGCCATTGATGATGATTATGATTCAAGTGAACTTCTTATAAACCCAGGTAACTATAAGGAGTGTCATGTTTTTTTCATCAGCACAGAGATGGGGTCTCTAGCCATACTGATAAAACAGTCATATGTTCTATGAGAAGTCACATCTCCCTCCAGCTTGTCTGACACTGGTTTCATAGCCAGAAAGTTGCACAAGTACATGCTACTAGATTCATAAAACACCACACACTATCAATGCAGTTTGCTGTTTTTTCCCTTTGTCCTAAGCCATCCTTTTCCCAGAATTGCTAGTTTATCTTTAAAGTGTTTCTAAAAAAGTAAACTTTTTTAGTTTTGACAATGATGGCGAGGATTTAGAACCTATATCAGGTATTATTGCTGAATTAGGAGCCCATTCAAACTATTTGCATTGAGCAACATTGCCCAGCCATGCCCAGCACAGTCCCAGTGAACAGTCGTGGCAATTTATTTTGTCATTTGCGATGGGGTCGGTTCACACCACTGTGTTGCGCCGGTATGCACAGAAAAAAAAATACATGCAGTACTTTTGTCAGGTCACCTGTGGCCAGGTGACAAGTGCACCCTGTAGGGGTCAGGGATGCACCGCAGGGAAGTGAACCCTATAGCCGACTACTGCTGGCAGGGAGGAAGCGTGACCCAAGATCACCCAGGGCGCGGAGTCTAAGACCCAGTTTTGTATTCACCAGAGCCCTTGGTGGTAGGGATGGTCTTGGCCGCAACTGGGTCCAGGTCGCGTTCCCGGGATTCCTCAGGTCACACTCCGCAGGGAGAAGGGGGAAGCAGCCAGCAGAACAAACAGTGGTGATGGACAGGCCGAGGTCAGGGCAACAGGCAGACAAGGATAACCGTGGAACATGCAAATAGTCAGGGGCACAGGCAGACAAGGATAGTCGGGGACAAGCCAAAACGGTACACGGAAGATGATCGTAGCACTCTGCAACCAGGAACTAGCAATACACTGCAGACAGGAACTGAGCATTGGAACACTGTTGAACAGCACTGCAGACCTGTAGAGCAACGGTTAATATAGGCTTCCTGGGATGGACTAGGGTGGAGCCATACAGGAAGAGGAAGTGATAAAAAGGGAAACCAGAACAGGGTCAGCCTCTAATGAAGACATGGAGATCAGGTAAGCAAACAGACTTGATGCATATTCATGACAGTACCCTCCCTCTTAAGGCCCCTCCCCCTCCCCAGCCTGGAGCCAGGGCTAAAGGGGAATCCCAGAAGAAACCTCCTTGACAAATGGGGCGCAAAGATCTCAGATGCAGAAATCCAAGACGCCTCCTCAGGACCAAATCTTCTCCAAAGCACAAGGTACTGAAGAATGCCTCTGCAGAAACGAGAATCCAGAACTTGAGTATCCTCATTGACCAGAACCGAAGTAGGGACAGGAGGAGAGGATTTATTGAGGACCAAAGGCCTTTTAGAAATAAGTAAGGGCATGAGAGGGTCAACAGGAATCCGAGGAGGATCAAGCAGACCCTTAAAGATGAACTGGGGATTAAGCACAGGACCATCAGACTGGGCAGAGGTCAGAGGAACCCTGAAGTCAGGTTGGTTAGAAGGTGACAGGGCACAGGAGTCAAGCTGGATAGCAGGGAAACCAGCAGAATGCAGAGAGCCCTGAAAACAAGGTAGAAAACCCCATTTGGCCGAATGAGGCAATCTATCCAAAGGATGGATTGAGCCCCTTAGACGGGTTGCAGGAGGGCCTGAACAAGAAAAGGTAGGAGGCTCACTGGGCATGGGCTGACCTGGCATAGCTGATGCAGGGGCCGATTGAATAGCATAGTCAGGTGTAGTGATTACCCGAATCGCATCACAAGGCATAGTGACTGCAGAACTCGCAGACAAGTTAGCCTGGCTGTGCGTTTTAGGGACTGTCAATGGTAAACTGGAGTGAATGATCAGCTCAGGTTCACAGACAGGCTCCTCATCCAGAGTGCTACATTGGCTAGAAAGTGCATCAGCCTGACTATTGCAGGACACATTCCGGACACCACTATATGTGGTAGGACGAGCAAAAGATTCTGAAATGGTGGCAACAGGAAGTTTCTCTTTTGGGGCAACCTTGGGTAGGCAAGACGTGGAACAGGAGGGACCCCAAGCCAGGATCTGTCCGGCAGTCCAGTCAATGTGAGGAGAATGGAGTCTTAACCAAGGAAGACCCAAAACGATAGGAGCTGAGGTCTTAGGTAGAACAAGGAAGGATATCCACTCCTGGTGAAGTGTGCCTACTGACATCTTAACAGGGACTGTCTGGAAGCGAATAGGACCCCCCGGGAGAACAGTGCCATCAATCGCCGAGACCACCAATGGTGTGGTGAGGGGCAAAAGGGTAAGTCTCATGGACGATGCGATTTCCCAGTCTATGAAATTGCCAGCGGCTCCGGAATCCAGATATGCCGAGACTGAAAGAGAAGAAGCACCAAAATGAAGGGACACAGGAAGAAAAAGACGAGAAGGTGAAGGAGATATTTCTGGATCCAATACTCCACCTTCCAGATGTATTGAACCCGAGCGTTTCTCGGGGCGAAGAGGGCAAGTGTCACGAAAATGACTTTTGCCCCCACAGTATAGACACAGGCCTAGAGTTCTGCGCCTGGCACGTTCCTCAGGGGATAGCCTGGTCCGACCCAGCTGCATGGGTTCCTCAGTTGGCAAGGGATGCTCCACGGGTCGAAGAGAGGGGAACTCAGGCTGACTAAGGGCCAAGGGATGTTGGCGTCGCTTTTCTAGGGTCCTTTCCTGAAAGCGAATATCGATCTGATTACACAAGGAGATCACTCCGTCCAGATCAGTGGGGATGGTTCTTCCTGCTAGTTCATCCTTCACTCTATCAGATAGGCCATGCAAAAAGGTTGCGACTAAGGCCTCATTGTTCCAGCTCAGTTCAGCTGAGTGGATACGGAACTGAAGAGAATATTGTCCCACTGAACGGGATTCTTGGCGGAGACGTAAAAGGGCGCTGGCTGCTGAAGAGACACGAGCCGGTTCTTCAAAGATATTCCGAAAAAGTTTCAAGAAAACAGGCAGGCTAGAAACCACTGGATCATTCAATTCCCACAGAGGGGCAGCCCAGGCTAAGGCTTCCCCGGAGAGGAGAGAAATGATATAGGCTATCTTGGCCCGATCAGACAAGAAGTACTGGGGCAGGAGCTCAAAATGAATAGTGCATTGGCTAAGGAATCCCCTGCAGGCTTTGGAGTCTCCAGAAAAGCGGATTGGAGGTGATAACTTCAGTGAATGCGACTCTGCGACTGGTGCAACAGGTGCAGCTGCTGGTTGTACTTGGGGTTGCGGATTCGGGGTTCCCAGCGAGGTCTGAAGCTGATCAAAGCGGGAAGCCAGATCCTGAAGGAAACGCATCACCTGATCCTGATTAGCTTCATGCGTCTCGAGTCTGCGAACAATGCACTGTAATGGATCATCTGCAGGAAGCGGCACGTCGGCCGGGTTCATGGCTGTTCAAACTGTCAGGTCACCTGTGGCCAGGTGACAAGTGCACCCTGTAGGGGTCAGGGATGCACCGCAGGGAAGTGAACCCTATAGCCGACTACTGCTGGCAGGGAGGAAGCGTGACCCAAGATCACCTAGGGCGCGGAGTCTAAGACCCAGTTTTGTATTCACCAGAGCCCTTGGTGGTAGGGATGGTCTTGGCCGCAACTGGGTCCAGGTCGCGTTCCCGGGATTCCTCAGGTCACACTCCGCAGGGAGAAGGGGGAAGCAGCCAGCAGAACAAACAGTGGTGATGGACAGGCCGAGGTCAGGGCAACAGGCAGACAAGGATAACCGTGGAACATGCAAATAGTCAGGGGCACAGGCAGACAAGGATAGTCGGGGACAAGCCAAAACGGTACACGGAAGATGATCGTAGCACTCTGCAACCAGGAACTAGCAATACACTGCAGACAGGAACTGAGCATTGGAACACTGTTGAACAGCACTGCAGACCTGTAGAGCAACGGTTAATATAGGCTTCCTGGGATGGACTAGGGTGGAGCCATACAGGAAGAGGAAGTGATAAAAAGGGAAACCAGAACAGGGTCAGCCTCTAATGAAGACATGGAGATCAGGTAAGCAAACAGACTTGATGCATATTCATGACAACTTTTTTGTAGTGCAGCTGTTAGCAACTTAACCCACTGCATTGCAACACCACTGTGGTGAATAGAATGTAAAGAAATGTCATGTAATATTTTCATAAGGCTCTAACAAAAAAATTAAACAGTGCGATGCGCTGGGTCAGTGCATTGGTACTGTTTCCTCTCAGCACACACCATGCGATCAGACCAAGCCCTCACTTTCTCTGTTATCCCGGTGGTGACCACTGCTACTTGGACTAAAAATAATAGGAAATTGAAAATATTGAGTTTTCACTAGAAGAGGAGGTAATAAATAGTGGTAGAGGTAATAAAAACATTTTACATCTAAACATACTTAGCCTTCATGTACATTCATGGCCAAAAATATTGGCACCACTGCATTTCTGTCAGATAATGCACCACTTCGCCCCAAAAAATTGTTGCAATTACAAATGTTTAGGCATTCTTATGTTTATTTCTTTTGTGGAGAAACAAAAAGCCAAATCTGCCACATTCCATGCAAAACTCCAAAAATTGACTTGACAAAATTGGCATGTTCCCAAAATTGTAAGAAATAATTGCATTTCAAGTTTGTTCTGCTCCTGTAATTTGTCATTAAACTCACCTGTATCATTTAACAGGTGCTGAAAATGTCTCTGTGTGCCACACAGAGCATGGAAGAGACAAAGAGAACAAAAATTGTGGAAAAGCATGAACAAGTTAAAGGTTACAAGTCTATCTGTAGAGATCTTAATGTTTCTGTGTTCACTGTGCGCAACATTGTCAAGATGTTTACTGCCCATGGCACTGTAGCTAATCTCCCTGGACGTGGACCAAAGAGAAAAATGTATCAAAGAGTTTGCCTAAACATACCTGAGGAAGCCAAAATCCTTTTGAGAGAATGTGCTGTGGACAGATGAAACAAAATACAGCTTTTTGGTAAAGCCCATAATTCTACTGTTTTCATAAAAATTAATGAGGTCTTTGACCTCCCTGGCGGTATGATTCTTTCTGGTTTTAGGTGCTGAAAGCGGTACAATTATTTTGCATGAAAATTTGGCGTTTTATACTGTAGGCCTGTAATTCTTAGGACTCACTTAAATCTGTCCAAACAAGAGTCTAGTAGACATCTCAGGTATGATAAAGTTTGAAAGACAAAATCATAAATTATAATATAATAAATAACTATAAATAATTATAACAAATAATAATGTAATTATAATAAAAAATATTCAATAATGTAATCAAATCAAAAACACTGAAATTTGCTCAGTTGCAGAATTGTCGCTGTCATTACTTTTATTTATTTTTTGACGAATTTCCCCACAAATCGCTATCGCTCAATTCTGCAAGTGATTATAATTTATTATCGCTGTTTTCTAGCTGCTCTAAAATCACTTTTGACATAAAGGGACACTTTTGGTTGCTATGGACAATCTACAGTTTGCAGGCAGAAAAAACTGTTTTTATTATATAAATGTAAATGTAGGACACTGGGCAGACCACTAGGGACAAAGGGGTGTGTATTTTTTTACATACAGTACTGTAATCTATAAGATTACAGTATACTGTATGTATTGTGTTTATTTACTTTTTTTAATTTGGCGCCGTTCTCCGCCCCCATGTGTCGTAACGTCGCAGGGAACGGAGATCGGCGGCACACGGGGCACTGTGTGAATCGAGCGAGGACGCCGCTCGCTCACACAGCGGGGATGCATCAAAGGATCCAGGGACAAGGTAAGTAACTTGTACCTGTGAATGCTGCGAGGCGGCCCAGAGTCTGGCTCGGGGATACCACTTTTGGTATTGAAATCTTACCCCAAGCCAAACTCGGGAATACCGCCAAGGGGGTTAAAAAAAAGAATACAGTCCCCACAGTCAAACATGATGGAGGTTCCCTGATATTTTGGGGTTGGTTTGCTGCTTCAGGCACTGGATGTCTTGACCGTGTGCATGGCATTAAAAATCTGAAGACTACCAAAGAATTCTGGGGTGCCAAGTGAAGTTAGGTCTCCATCAAAGTCCATCGGTCTTACAGCATGACAATAACCCAAAGCACAAGTCAAAAATTACACAGAAATGGTTAAAGACAAGGCACTGGAGAGTACTGAACTGGCCAGATCTAAATCCCATAGAGCACCTGTGGAGAGATCTCAAAACAGTAGTTGGGAAAAGGAACCCTTCCAGTCTGAGAGAGCTGGAGCAGTTGACATAAGAAGAGCGGTCCAAAATTCTAGTATAGAGGTGTAAGAAACTCATTGATGGTTACAGCAAGCAAATTATTTCAGTTATTGTATCTAAAAGGTATGCTACCAAACATTAAATTGATGGTGCTAAAAATTTTGTCCAGTCCATTTTTGGAGTTTTGCGTGGAATGTGTCAGATTTGACTTTTTGTTTCTCCACTTTTTACATCATACCAATACAAACAAAATAAATAAACATGAGAATGTCTAAACAATTTTCTGAGCAAACTGGTGCATTATCTGAAAGAAATGCAGAAGGGCCAATATTTTTGGCCATGACTGTACATCTATCCATCCATTCTCTGTCACCATTTCTGGTCTATATTTTTGGTCTGTATTATTTATGAATTATTGCTGATGGATACTGTATCACTGATCGGCTGTTATAGTAGCCCATTAAACGGACTACAATGAAATGGCCGACTATTAAAACCACTTTAGTTAGCTATAGATTTAGGATATATGTTATCTATAGATAACCAACAAAATGGCCGCGGTATCGTGATTAGGAACGGACCACAAGAAAATGGCTGAATTAGCACTTCCTGTTTGTACCATATATAAGTAATCTTTCAACAGCCAATCCAGTTCCTCTGATGACGTCACATGCGGTGATGTAACACGTAGGGAGTGGCCGGAGATTGACGTGAACGTATACCGGAAGTATAGGGAGAAGGCGCAAAAAGGCTGTGTTATCTTATACGCTTGTTTTTTGTTGATGTAAGGCCTCGTACACACGACCGGACATGTCCACTGAAACTGGTCCGCGGACCAGTTTCAGGGGACAGATCCGATCGTGTGTACAGGCTAGCTAGGACTAAGAAACATGTCTGCTGGAAAGCTGTCCGGTGGACATGTCCGCTGGTTAGTACACCTAACCAGCGGACAGATATCTCCCGCATGCGTCGAATGGATTCGACGCATGTGTGGAAGTATTTTACTTCCTGGTTTGGTGACGTGGCGGCGTCAACGTCACCTCCACGTCACCGCGCTGTCTGTCTGCGGGGATTTTGGTTTGATGGTGTGTACAGCCATCAGACCGAAATCTCCGAGCGAACATGTCCAATGAAAACGGTCCACGGACCATTTTCTTCGGACATGTCCGATGGTGTGTACGAGGCCTTAGGCCGTGTACAGACGGCCAAACATGTACGATGAAAGCGGTCCGCCGGACCGTTTTCACCGTACATGTCTGGCCGGGGATTTCTGTACGATGGCTGTACTAACCATCGTACAGAAATCCACGCGTAAACAATATGCGGGGCGTGTCCGCGGCGCCGCGCGACGATGACGCAGGGACGTGGGCGGGCCTGCCAGTTAAATGCTTTCACGCATGCGTCGAAGTCATTCGACGCATGCGAGGGATGGCGGGCGCTCGGACATGTACGGTAGGTCTGTACAGATGACCGAACATGTCCGAGCGGGCAGGATTCCAGGGGACTGTTTTAAAACAAGTCCAGGAATATTTGCCCGCTGGGAAAAGGCCCGGCGGGCAAATGTTTGCTGGAATCTTGCACGCTCGGGCCTACACACGACCGAACATGTCTGCTGAAACTGGCCCACGGACCAGTTTCAGCAGACATGTTTGGTCGTGTGTACGGGGCCTTAGAGTCCATTTCTACTTCTGTTTAATAAATGCCTTAGTACTTTACATATTACACTGGGAGGCACCTCTTTCTATTTATTTTCATGATTCCCATCTCTACCGGAGGCAATATAGTCTGGTCTATATGACTCACTTTACATTCTTAAGCTCGCTGTGCAGCGATTGGGATGGTCATTTAACCTTCCTGGCGGTATGATTATTTCAGAAAAAAGGTGCTGAAAGCGGTACCATTATTTGCAAGGAAATTTGGCGTTTTATACTGTAGGCCTGTAATTCTTAGCAATAACTCATTTAAATCTGACCAAACAAGAGTCTAGTAGCCATCCCGGGTATGAAATTTTTTTAAAAACAAAATTATAAATTATAATATAATAAATAATTATAAATAATTATAACAAATAATAATATAGTTATAATAAAAATTATTCAATAATGTAATCAACTCAAAATCACTGAAATTTGCTCAGTTGCAGAATTGTCGCTGTCATTACTTTTATTTTTTATGACGAATTTCCCCACAAATAGCTATCGCATAATTCTGCAAGTGATTATAATTTATTATCGCTGTTTTCTAGCTGCTCTAAAACCATTTCTGACATAAAGGGACACTTTTGGTTGCTATGGACAATCTACAGTTTGCAGGCAGAAAAAACTGTTTTTATTATATAAAAGTACACGTAGGGCACTGGGCAGACCACTAGGGACAAGGGGGGGGGGGTGTATTTTTTACATACAGTATACTGTAATCTATAAGATTACAGTATACTGTATGTATTGTGTTTGTTTACCTTTTTGAATTTGGCGCCGTTCTCGTAACGTCGCAGGGAACGGAGATCGGCGGCACAGGAGGACACTGTGTGAATCGAGCGAGGTCCCGCTCGCTCACACAGCGCGGTGGCATGGCTGGATCCAGGGACAAGGTAAGTAAACCATGCCTGTGGATTCAGCGAGGCGAGCCCGATTCTGACTCGTGGGTTACCGATCGTAGCCAAAAAATCTCACCCCGAGTCAGACTCGGGAATACCGCCAGGGGGGTTAAAGAAAGAGACACTCCAGTAAAAGATCATGTGATGGAATCCTATGAGGGCTGAAGGTTGCTTTACCATTTGGTGTGATTTATTCATTCATTTGAGGTGAGAGTTCTGTGAGCTTATTCTTTACCGGATGTTATGAACACTTATTGGAGATATTTTTTGGATCAACATATGGACTGGAATTAATTGTTTATTCAATATCACTTTTATTTTGTGTATTGTGAACACTATCCCTTGTAATAGAAAAAAAGCATGACAGGACCTCGTAAATATGAGATCTGGGGTAAAAAAATACCTCAGATCTCATATTTACACAAAAATGCAATAAAAAAAAGGAATTTGAAAAAAAAAAATTAACGGCTTGCGGACCAGCCGCCGAAGTTATACTGTGGCAGGTTGGCTTCGCTGATTCTTGTGATCGGCGGTCGCGATGACCGCCAGCCGCGAGCGATCTCCGGGCACGAGAGGCAGAACAGGGACGTGTGTGTGTGTGTAAACACACACACCCATGTTCTGTGAGGTGAGGAAATGCAGATTGTGAGTTCCTAATAGCTAGGAACCACGATCTGCGATTTCCTCTAGGTCAGTCCAATCCCCCTTCAGTTAGAAGACACATAAGGGAACACAATCAACCCCTTGATCACCTATAGACTTAAAGCGGTGGTTCACCCTCCATAACAACTTTTTAGCATAAAATGAGGCATAGTAGCGCGAGCTACAGTATGCCTGTCTTTATTTTTGTATCCCCGTACTCACTGTGCACTCATAGAGACAAGATTACGACTCCCCGCGGGGAATGGGCGTTCCTATGGAGAGGAAAGGTGATTGACGGCCGGCTCTGGCACGTCACGCTCCCCGAAGACAGCCGGAAAAGGTCTCGGCTCTTCACGGCGCTATACGGCGCCTGCGCACAGACTATGCTCAGGCGCCGTGAAGCGCCAAGTCCTATTTCGGCTATTTCCGGAGAAGCGTGACGTGCCAGAGCCGGCCGTCAATCACCTTCTCTCTCCATTGGAACGCCCATTCCCCGCTGGGAGTCGTAATCTTGTCTCTACGATTGCACAGTGAGTACAGGGATAAAAAAATAAAGACAGGCATACTGTAGCTCGCGCTACTATGCCTCATTTTATGCTAGAGGAAAAAAATAAATAAATTTATTAATAGGGTGAACCCCCGCTTTAACACCTTCCCTACCAGTGACATTTTTACAGATATTAGTGCATTTTTATAGCACTGATCGCTGTATAAATGCCAATGGTCCCAAAAATGTGTCAAAAGTGTCCGATGTGTCCTCCGTAATGTCGCAGTCCCGTTAAAAATCGCAGATCACCGCCATTAATGGTAAAAAAAATTATAATAATAAAATCTATCCCTTATTGTGTAGACTCTATGGGGCAGATCCACGTACCTCGGGCTTCTCTCCGCCGGGCGCAGCGTATCTAAGATACACTATGCCGCCGTAACTTATTTATTTTTTTCAAATCCACAAAGAATTCGCTCCGTAAGTTACGGCGGCGTAGTGTATCTTTGGCGGCGTAATGGCGCGGCATTCAAATCTCTGTGATGGGGGTGTGTTTTATGTAAATACGTCGTGACCCGACGTAAACAACGTTTTTTTTAACTGCGCATGCGCCGTCCGTGGGGGTATCCGTGGGGGTATCCCAGTGCGCATGCTTGAAATGAAACCGGAACAAGCCAATGTTTAAGACGGTGACGTCATTCTACGCAAATCACTATACGCAAACGACGTAAAAAATTCAAAATGCGAGGCGGGAACGACCGCCATACTTAACATTGAGTAATAGTAGCTTTAACTATAGGCCAGAAAAAGCCGAACGCAAACGACGTAAAAAAATGCGCCGGCCGGACTTACGTTCGTGGATCGCCGTAACTAGCTAATTTGCATACTCAACACGGAATTCGACGGAAACGCCACCTTGCGGACGCCTGTCGGATCGATCCGAGATGCCGTCGTATCTTGTTTTGTAGATTACAAATTTGAAATTACGCGGCGTATTAAGAGATACGCCGGTGTAATTCTTTTGTGGATCTGGCCCAATAACTTTTGTGCGAACCAATCAATATATGCTTATTGCTATTTATTACCAAAAATATGTAGAAGAATTCATATCGCCCTAAACGGAGAAAAAAAAATGACTTTAAAAAAATAAATGGGGATTTTTATTATAGCAAAAAGTACAAAATATAGTTTTTTTCAAAAATGTCGTTCATTTTTTGTTTATAGCGCAAAAAAATAAAATCACAGAGATGATCAAATACCAACAACAGAAAACTCTGTTTGTGGGGAAAAAAAAGGATGTTAATTTTTTTGGGGTACAGCGTCGCATGGCCGCTCAATTGTCAGTTAATGTGCCGAATCCCAAAAAATGGCTCGGTTATTGGGAAGCCAAATCTTCCGGGGCTGAAGTGGTTAAGAGCTATAGTCGGAAGTGACATTTTGACATTGCTTCCGCCCCGCAATGGTATGGAGACGGGCGGGGACCCTCTTCACATCTCTCGTCTCCGTACCAAGCCAGGAAGAGGACCCATTCGTCTCCGCAGCTATCAAATATTTGGTAAGCAGCAGAGGGCACCGGAGAGTGGCAGGAGGAGGCCCTCTCCCGTTGCTGATAAAAGTGCTCTCGCGGTGAATCCACTGCAGAGACCACTTTTATCTGAAAGTGGACCACCCGCCGAAGAAGATGATACCGGGGTTATGGTAGACAGCTGCTTCCATAACAACGGCATTCCTCTTCAAAGTACCAATGTATAATGATGGCAGTCCAGAAGTGGTTAACCACTTCAATACCAGTCACTTACACCCCCTTCCTGCCCAAGCCAATTTTTAGCTTTCAGCGCTTTAATTGACAATTGTGCGGTCATGCTACAAACAGAACTTTTATCATTTTGTTCCCATAAATGGAGCTTTCATTTGGTGGTATTTGATCACCTCTGCGATTTTGATTTTTTGCTAAACAAATGTCAAACATGAGTGAGGAAAATTCAATCAATGACTCTTCCTGTTTACATCGTGATCAGCCGTGGTTGAACACGGCTGATCAGGTGGTAAAAAGCTTCTGTTGGAGGCTCTTTACCAAGATCAGTGTAGCGGTTTGTCAGACTGACACGCCGCACCACCAATCGCTGGGATGCGCGCCCCCACGAGCGTGCGGCGACTGTTATCCTGCTGGACGTCATATGACGTCCAGTCAGGATAACTGGACCCCCACCCGGCCATCATTCTGCTATAGACCGGGCTGGAAGTGGTTAAGATATCACATCTATTGATGTAAAGTGCTAAAAAGATTAAAGTTAAAAAATGTTGTGAACAGAATAAAATGTCTAAGAACAGACCAATATAAAGCATTTGTTTGTATAAGGTGCTTAAACAATAAGTGCAGTGAACAGTGCAAAAAATTCAAAGTGAAAAACCATCCATAATCCCTTGTATAGCCACTATGCTGTTTCCTGCCCAGGTCATTGTAAAATGACGTTCTGGCGTTAACACTATTGTTCTGGGATGATGTCATATGACATCCTCCTGAGAATAGGCCGTGCTCCAGTATGATCTGTCAACCACTGTCTCCAGTGGATGACTGATCAGTGTATAGGTCCGCTGCCGGTAGCACATGATCGTTGTGATCAATCACAGCAGATCACATGAAAGTTGTAAGCAGTGAATTTATCACTTACAGTGAGTATGATTCAAAAGAGCTCAATATAACAGCAGGGACGCTGATGTGCGCTCCACCTGTGTCCCACAATGTTGGAAGTGAAGTGTCACGCAAGATCCTAGCCAACGCATTTCATCAGCATATCTGACATCATCAGGGGTCACGTCATGATTAAATACCACCAAAAGGAAGCTCTATTTGTGTGAAACAAATTATACAAATGTTATATCGGTATAGTGTTGCATGACCACGCAATTGTCATTCAAAGTATGACTGCCTGAAAGCTGAAAAATGGACTGGGCAGGGAGGGGGTAAAGGTACTCGGTATTGAAGTGGTTAAGAGGTGCTCTCCATGTGGACCCTTCACCTTCTCTCCTGAGTGTGCTCTCAACTTTAATATCAGACCCTCATCACAAGGGTCAAACAGTGTGTGCCTTTAAAGTAAAAAACAGGTATTTCAACACCTCCTGCAGGTATGAATATCTTCACAGACTGGACTCCCAGCTTCTAATCACAGGATTAATGGGTGGAAAAGTTTGAGCGCAGCATTTCACATAAAAAATGGACAGTTTTGCACTATGAATTTTTAGCAGTGATTGTGTCATTTAGGTATAATGGCTCAAAAGGCTTAATTACTTTTGCCATTATTCTTATTTAGTTGAATCTTCATGTTTTCTTAGAGTTGGACTTCAACTGATACACAGAAACAAAGGAATTACTGGACTGAAGTTGCACATCATTATGTGAATTGAACCAAAGGGAATAACTTGATCTCAAATAGAGCTTATAAACGTATGTACCTAAGGTCAACACTGTTTTTGAATAGATATTTTTTATGTTATATATGCTTTGGGAATACCAATAAAGTAATACTGAACTCTGTAATATTCTGTTGTACAACCTTTTTTGTTTTTGAACAACAAACGACCCCCTAATATATAACCAAAGGGATATTTTTGTTTTAAATATTTATACAGAATATCAGTACCAAATGTTTTGTCAGAAGGTGCCCTTTGTGCTTGGGAAAAGTTAGCAGTAGGAAGTAGAAATGGATATAGCAAACAAAACCATGAAACTCTGAAATAAGCAGATGAACACAAAATGTGTAACAATAATGGTGTCCCAGCAGGTTTTATTGTACATTCAGTTCATGATGAGCAGCTCAGAAAGCTCCAGGTTATGTTGGGTTGTCTGCAAGACATGTGGATTTGAAAGAGCCAAGCTATAGACATCTCGTATAATGTGTATTTTCTTACCGACAAGATCAAAGATCTGTTGCTGTGAAAGAAAGTGTTACAGGTTTGCATACAAGCATTTCAAAGGCACTGAGATTAAAAGAAATATACAGAAAATGTTAGGTTTATTTCCTGTTGTGCCGTGTTCTGATTTTTTCCCAGGTTTTCTTTCTCAGCAGAAATAAAATGCAGAAGTCTAAACTGGGTCTAGAAACAGCGTGAACTATATCTTAATCAAAAAATAAAATCATGTAGTTCAAACACATGCTTTTGCATAAACATACAGAATTTGTATGGCTTAATAGCCAAGAATGATTTAAACATCTTTATTTACTTTTTTATTTTTACTTTTTAGAACAGCAAATATATTTTTTCCATTTATGTGCACTATTAGAGTAACCTAAATTAGTCTAGTACAGCAGTAGAGTGGCTTTTTTAAGCATTGAAATTTAGAGTGAACTATACAGCATACAAGTTTACAAATGCTGAGGTACCAGCTAGGGTTATTTTTAAACATCATGCTACCAGGCATAGCTGAATGATGACACTTCGTTTTACAAACTCTGCTCCTTGTGTAATCTGAATATTTTCGTAAAAACAACTGCTATAGTGCATTATTGGAGGGAGAAGTGTTGGATTATTTGCACAATAGACGCTGGCTGATTTAAATTCATAAGACCCCCAACTAGTTTATTGAGATCATGCATACGGGTAATGGACCTATGTATTCATGTTTGTGCTTCTGACGTTCTTTTGTGAAACATTTGTGACTCAACACAGTAGAAAATTTACTAAAACTGAACCAGACAGATTCTGGAGCAACTGTGCATGGCAACTGCTCAGGCTGTGCACAGATGCTCCAGACAATTGTACATATGGCGCTGATTCTAAAACAGACCCTATGATACTGAAAGTCCTGATGGCCTGGTATATGAGGGCTGCAATGGAGACAGAAAAAAAAAATTCCCCTGATTCAAGGCCAACCTTTTGCAGGGAAGCAAAAGCGGTCCCCAAGATATGCAAGAAAAAAATCCAATGTAGGTGCCTCTGAGTGTAGACTGTTAGGCGTGTATTTAACAATCACATAGTAACTTACTTTTGGGATTACAATTGTAGCACTACTCCCGCAGGAGCTGCTGGTTAAATTTTGGGTTTGCACGTTACCTCTTAAGCTTCGTTGTCAGGGTAGGAATGTCCATAGTAAATGCAATGTCCAGACAGATGTAAAACCTTCAACAAATTGGTTTTATTTTCACTGCAAGGTAACTTGAAGAAGAGAAAGCAGAATGGAGGAGAAGAGTAAGGGAAGGTTCAGGCACACGGTACAGAATGCTCAAATATAGTCAATCAGTCTCCACTCTCAACTATTGAGTGGGTATTGCTCACCCGGATAGTCCCCTCTCACGTGGCCTAGCAGCCGGGATGATGCATGAACTAATGCCCAGACAATCTCTGCCACAGACTGTCGTAGAATGAACTTGGTCTCTGCCACAGACCTTTTGAATGAACTTGGTCTCTTCCACAGACTGTCGTAGGATGAACTTGGATGCGTCCAGGAATCCTCTGCCACAGGATTTTAAAGTCCCGAACCTCCAGCCATGCAGTAGAAGAGCCTTTAAGCCAAACCGGCGAACTGTAGGGCTTTCAATGTAGTGGATCCCTCCTTAATCAGGTCACCAGGCCTCACCCGAGATGCTAGCACTTTGCCGGTCTCCTCCAGGGCAAGTCTTTCATTAAGACAGCTTCCTCCCTTGTGGACAGACAGCTTGGGATCCCCCTTTACAGTTGCAGGCCCCAGCCAGCATAGCTGGGCCTACTCCACAGCGGAGCAACCCCGGGCCAACGTGGCCCCGAAGTCGGACTCTCACACACGCACCTTGTGCCAGGAGGGCCACGAGGCGAAGGACCCCGTTCAATGGCGTCTGCACCTTAAGTATCCCCTCCCAGCATGCACAGCGGGTTCACCACTCCCACTGTACTAAGGCCGAGAAGAGACACCCAACACACCATGGTATACCTGCATTTCAACAGGGGCCTCTAGTGGCAACGCCACCTGCAGGCAACAAGGGAAAACTACCAAGTAGTATCACAGCCAGAAAAGAGGCAAATTTGTATTAATCAAACAGGTCTGGCCCCAAGTATTGGCCCAGACATCTCTTAAATTTGAAATAGCGCCCCCTATATGTGGGTTGGGTACATCTGTTCATTAAATGCTCAGTGCGGCATTCATCACACTGGTCAAACAAAGGGAAGCTGTCTTGGCTGCTCTGTAGTCTCTCCTGGCCGTCAAGATGATAGTGTAGTGGAGGAGAGCTAAAGAGGAGGCTTGGAACGCTCCTTGGACCGCAGTGCTGGTCAAGATGATGTCACAGGCATGTTTGAAATGCATTTCCGGGCTAGCGCACCCTCTGCTGTTTTTAATAAAACATTCTATCGCCAAATAAGAGGAGTACCCATGGGCACCGCATGTGCTCCATCATATGCGTGTTTACACCTGGGATGGTGGGAAAAATAGGATGTATATACTCAACCAGCATTTGAATAACATGTAGTCCTATGGGTCCGTTACATTGATGTAGTGGGGTTTCACTCTTTTCGATGTGATATAAAAGACTACCATTGCTGAACGTGAAGGATCCCAGCTCCCTCCTGTGGTTGAGTTGGGTTAGAGACACCTGTTTACATTCTGTTCTGGTACAGCAGAGAATGTTGGGGAATTGAGTTCAGGGGAGAAGAGACTCCATTTTCCCTGGCCTGTAATGGACTACATTACCCAGAGAGTAGCTGTGCAGCCCCAGGATGCTTTGCCTTCCGCACCGCCTGCTAGGGGAGATGATTTAAGGGAGAGGACATTTTTGGCGCGCTCTCTTGGGACCGGCTCTTCAACCCAGGAGGACACTGCCAGGAGTGTCTCCACAGGGAGTAGTATAGATATATTCGCCAGCACACCGAGGATCATTTAGAAAAACTTCCAAAAAAATGTAATGCATATAAACAATCACAAAAAAGCAAAGTTTCGAAGTCCCACAGGACCTCTTCGTCAGGCAAGTGACGAAGAGGTCCTGTGCGACTTCGAAACGTTGCTTTTTTGTGATCGTTTCTATGCATTAATTTTTTTTTTTTACATTTTTCTAAATGATTCTCGGTGTGCTGGTGAATATATCTACATGATCGCTTTTCCAGTTCCCAGCTGGTGATCGCTTCAGCACCCTCTTTTCTTATTGGCCGCTCTCCAGGAATGTGTGCAATTGGAATATTTTTGAGAGAGTCCACAGGGAGTAGGCCGCAGCTGAGTCCTACATACGCCCGGGCGGAGCGGCTTTGAGAAGGAGAGACGGAGCCTCTGCCGGAGTGATAGGACGAGTTTCCAGTATCTCTGCGACCTGTCTGAGACTTGGAGGCTGCTGGCTAACAGGACTGTGACTGCCGATCGGGCAGTGATCGGCAGTCGTGATTAACTATAGTTATAGTGTATAGTTATAGTGTAATTGGTTCTATTATATTGTATAGTATTGTAGAGAGACAGAGAGCTGGGTGAGGCTTGGCAAGAGGGCGTTTCAATGTGTATGTTTTGTTGAAGGGGTCCCTCTTGCTGTGTGCTTACACAGGTCTATAAGACATTATAGTCTAGCTCACACTTAAGCCGTATTATTGTTACTGATACTGCAGGGATCTGCAAATAGTGTATTACTGTTTTACTCATGTTCCTTTGTTTCCACCTTAAGTAAAACATTACTTTGGTTACCTTGAAGCCTGTGTGCAGCCTATCTTTCATACTGCAGGATCCCTTCCATTCAAGGTAACCCCTTTTATTTGCATAATCTGTTGTAGTTTCCCCACAAGATATTGGGATCCACAACTCCCATATTACCAGGTGTGTCAAGGGTGGGTTTTGAGCCACTTTAAGGGGTTGATCAGAGGGTCAGACTCAAAAACAAACCAGCAGCTCCTCCAGGGGTAGTGCTACATTGATGATGTGCTGGTGGTATGTGGGGGTCCCTAGAACAACTGGGGAACTTAATTTGTTACTTTTAGAAAGCCTACGACAGACAATACCCTCCTCCATGCCCCCAGCCACCATCCATGGCCCCAAATTAGAGGCATCCCGACAGGACAGTTCCTGAGGTTAGGAATCCATCGGTTAAAATTTAAAGCAAGTTTTTTTTTTTTAACCGATGGTTAAATAACCTATGGGGCCCACACACGATCGGTTTTGACCGATGAAAGCGGTCCATCAGACCGTTGTCCTCTGTTTAACCTATCGTGTGTACGAGGCCTTATAGGATACTTTATTACTATACAAGTTTTTATAAAAATTAACAAACGCTGATGAAATCTCTGCAGTAGTTTTTACAGTTAAAGATGGAGAAACATGTAGTTCTACTACTTGTTCCATTGGTTTCAGAGCTTTTACTATTGATGCTAAAAGATGGTCCATATTTTCCCCATCCTCAAAATGAGGTTTCTGGAGGAAAAAGTGTTTCTGTTCTGCTTTGTTACGCAAGATATCAGCATATATCTGTTGTTTTCCTACCCACTTCTGTTGTGTTTGTGGTAGGATTTGCTATATATTGTAGTTCTGCCTTTGAAACCTCTTCCGTCACCGAACGTTCCCATGCCCTAGATTTTTATTTGATCCTTGAAATTTAAGAGATAAATAAGCCTCTCATTTAAGCTTTTAAAGACTCCCAATAGATCTGTGAAGATACAGAGGGTTTGTTAACACACACACACATATATATATATAGGCCAAAATGTCAGATATTATTTTCTGTTTTAAAGGAAAAAGATCAAACCAATAAGGGTTAATTTTCCATAAAGTCTTAATTGAATTTAAAGCTAACTTGAGAACCAACAGGGAATGATCCGACAATCCTCTAGCTGCATAGGTCACGTCAGATATCACAGGTAGCTTCATAGAGGTATCTAACACTAAATCAATTCTAGATTAAGTCCCAATAGGTACTAGAGGAGCAATAAAACACTCTTTCATTCGAGTGTAGCATTCTCCAGACATCCATGAGGCCAATCTCCCAAATATAACCAGCAAAAGAGGTACATACTGGATCTGCTGAACCGGCAACCATACCAAATCTATCTAATAAATGGTCAAGATAGTTATTAAAATCTCCTACTATTAATCAAAGGACATCAGTTTTATCAGAAGTAAAATTCAACAGTTCTTTAAATATCTCTGAGGAATATGGGGGTGGTATATACAGTATATATTAGCTAGGACATATGTTTTTCTATACATTGTGCAATATAAGAAAATATAATGACCTTTAGTGTATATTTGTACCTACTGCAGGAGAAATCAACATCATTTGCTATCAATATAGACACACCCCTAGAGTATGTAGTATACGTAGAATGATATTGCCTAGCATATTGTGTGCGCTTCAAAAACTTAATTTATGTATATTTAAATGGGTCTCTTGTAGGCAGATAATAGATGAAGAAAACTCTTTACTGGGTCACTAATCCCCCTAATATTGCAAGATATGCATTACATTTAAATCGAAAAATCCTTTCTAATAATGTGGGGAAATAAGTCCCTTCTTTCTATGCAGAAAATTTCTAGATTTATTTTAGCTATATGGCAAGCGCTTACAAAAAATCTATATAGAAGAAAACACCAAAAATAAAACAACAATACCACCAACAAAAAATAAAATAAAGAAATAATAATGATAAAAACAAAAAAGAAAAATTCCAAAACATGTGCAAATCTCACATAAACCCCTAAAAAGTTTCCATCTCCCTTAGTAACCATTTCCCGAAGGGTCTTGCATATAAAAAAAATCATCACAGTATACACATAATGTATATTTTTTTTTTCAATAGTTAGAAGTGAAAAAAAATCTGTCACTATGGTGTTTGGTAGGTGATATCACTTTTTCTTTCATACAGTAATAATTTACTGGACTCTCTCCCCCGGCTCTATATAGATCAGACTAACCTCATCCCATCTATGTAGATAGAAAGAGAGAAAAGAATAATAAAAAAAACTTTTCTTCCTCTCATTCCATTTAATTTATAATGCCTATTCAGCCATTCAGTGGCATCCTGTAGATTATTGAAAAAAATTGCAGCTTGATTTGCTTCCACTCTTAATTTAGCTGGGTATAGAATTGAGTATGATAAAACAGAAAATAAGTTTCTGTCTTTGTGAGACGAAACGATTGTCGGGAAGTTGACACGCTGACGTCTTCGCCCATAGGACGGGTGTCTGCTTGCCGGCCGGCTGTTTTTATACGTGATTTTGTTCAGATGCTTTTGTAAGTATATCTGATTCTTTTTACATTAAACTCTGTGCATACAATATTATGCTATGCAAGTATTTCTTCCCTCGGTACTGTACGAGATACCTGCTGTGAGTGAGGTGATCGTTTCCACTCGTTCGGATTACTTCCATCCACCCTCTAGCTGTCAAAATTGAGGAGATCAATTTTGGATCTGTTCGGATTTCCCGTGTCCATCTTCCTAACGACCTATTCCAGTCCAGAGTGTGTTTGACTTCCAGGCCTATTTAGCCTGTGTTCTGGTAAGCAGGCTTGTACTTCTGGTGAAGGGACACATGTGATATTGGTGCCATCATAGGCTTTTTTTCACGTTTCTGTTATTGTGGAATCACTTTTGTTCGAAGCATATCAGGACTTTGTTTTTCCTATTTGCTGCCATTTAGTTGTTGACAATTGGACTTTTATATCATCTAATATAAAATCATATGGGTACATTTACACTTATGCACTTAGTGTGGTATTTATATTGTTTATATTTAAGATAATTTCCACAGTTTTTATTTTCATGTTGGTTTACAGCGCAGTTTCCGTATTTTCCATTGAGTATGATAGTTGCAGGGTCTGCAACCTTTTTTGAACATCTTGAACATTTTTACGCAGTTTTTGTACATCTGGAGAAAAGTCCGGAAAGAACATAATTTCAGTTCCATTAAAAAAAAATCCTTAAATAATCAAACTCTTCTAAGGATAGTCTCTATCTCGTTGATTCAGTAATCGTTTGTAGGTATGGAATATATGTACAGTATGTAGATATAAATCAAAAAAAAATTAAAAATTCTCCAGACCAGTATTCCAGAACAGTGTCTTCCAGTAAGAGTCCCTTTAGTAAACTTCTCCAGGCCCTCAGCCTACCACCTGTTTAGAATCATCTGCCTCCCAGGGGCAGCAGCCTCAGGAGAAGTGTAACGCTCCTAGTAGAGGAAAACACTCTGTCCAGTCCTCCCCAAACAATGTGATTAACTCTCCTCAATCAATTATTCAGCTCAGGAAACACTGACCAAGAGTACAATACAATATGGCCAAAAAAATAAGATTATCCTAACTTTTTTGGCAGGGTGCTACAAGGAGAAGTTGTAGTACAGTTTCTATGAATGGTGAATGAGGGTGGGCCTTGTCGTAACTCTTGATGAGTGCATATGGCAGGTTTCTCGGCTCCATTAAGCCCATCTCTCTCTCAGTGACGGCTCTGCTAACAGGTTTGTTTATAATCAAATCCATGTAATCATTATGATTGACTGTCATGGTGATCACATGGCTGAGAACCACATTGATGATTAGTGTAGACCACTGCCTGCCACTAACAGCCTGGTCTTAGAACTAAGCCTACCCTATCTTCAATCCTATAATGCATTTTTACTCTTACAATTCTTAGCAGTTAACAAGGTTGGACGTCTAATAACATCTAATTACTCACTCTAGGTGATCAGTTGTAACTCTTACACCCTAAACAACTACACGATGAGAGGTGAAGGAACTACTGGCAAAACTGTGCAAACACTTACACCCCCACCCATACCAGTCGAGTGCATATATGTGTTTCTGAGTGCACTACTAGGCACTTGTGCTGTGAGGATCCTATGTAAAGTCTGTCCCCACATAACTCCAGTACCACACTTGCATTTTTTATTTTTATGTTTTACTGTTTTGATTTGCATTTTGTTGGAGGTGCTCCCACCCTGCCACAGTGTGTACCCAATAGGGGTGGTCAGGTGGACTGGAGGCATACACGGCATTTCTTATGGACTTCTAACATCCCTATGTTCTAGTCGTTTAGGGTCTGTAACGTCCCACTGTTTCTTGTTTTACCCAAGTTCAACCAATTGTACATGTTTATTCTCATGTTTATTCTCATGCTGTACTTATCCCATTTGTATGGCTCTATACATACTGTTATGTTTCTTCTTTTTTGAAAATAAAAACATTGAACAGAACTAAGCGTTTGCACAGCTAACCCTAAGTAACACATTGCAACAATCAGTTGACTCTCTGACAATGCTCTGTAGGACAAATAGAAAGGGTCAATCTTCCCAGCATTGACAGATATCCATAAAAAAGAAGTTAGGGTTGGTAAACATTACGTACTAAATTTAAAAGTAAAAAAAATGACTTTAGATAGACTTCAGTTGGTGTCAAGGATCAAATTTAAATCGTCTAAGGCATTTTATGGAAGACATCTATTATTTTTAAAAAGAGTTTTGATTTTTTTTTTTTTTTGTACTTTAATTATAAAACAGTGGCACATTATTTATTGAATCAATATTTGGTTTACTATCAGTCTTCCTTATATTGACTTTAATATTTTTTTAAGGTAATAAAGTTAGATTTACAGTATATGACAAATAATTTAACAGTTTAGCTATGCACATATTTCTGTGTTTCACATACTACAGTAATTAAACACATAAATATTTGTCTAATATACTGTATATTTATAAGTATACTGTGCTGAGACATTGAGCTTACATTATTTACAGGACTTGAAATTCAAGTTTAAGACCATTAGGAAGATAGAAAATATAAGAAGAGAGGATTTGCATAGATTTGCATTTAATTTACATATTCTTATAAGCAAGACGGGAAATGTTTGGATGCATTAAATTATGCTGCAAGATTTAAAACAAAATGTTGCTAATATCTGAGTAGGTGTGAAAAAATGCAGAAATAAAGGAAGTGAATTTTACATTTTTAAACTGTAACTTGTACAACATATATGTGATAGCTTGATATAACAAAACTGAAAGCATTCAAAAATACACTATAAATGATATTAATTATATAACATATTGCTTTTTGTTACAAGTATATTACATTCCTATAGATTGCTACTGATCATATTCTGAAATGCAACGAGCGAAAAAATTATGTTATTCATTTTTTGTATCTAATTTGATTGCAGTATACTGTAATCTGTCTGGGTGATACTGGTCATGACACATTGCCTATTAGGATCTTATAAATAATCCCATATATGTTAAAGAATAAATTCACCTTAAAAAAAAAATGCACATCTTTATGCAGGTAAAAAAATGTGCTTTTATTTTTTATTTTTTTACTGGCAGCCTGTAAAGCATTGTACCTGTAAAGCATTGTACCAGCCTGTAAAGCATTGTGATCAGCAGATCATGGGTACAATGTAGGGCTCTTGCAGACTGTCAGTGTAAGCTGTCTGCTCATACCTCATACGAGCAGGTAGTTACACACTGACAGGAAGCACCAATGAACCATCTGCAGTGCTCAACAGCATCCTAGTAGTTCATTGAGAACTACAAGCCGACAGCCGCAAATGCTGTTGGTACTTGTAGTTCTCCCATTCACAGAACTCTGTGAATGAATGACGTTGCCCCGGCATGCTGTCACAGTGGGGATTTGGGGAGGGCACAGAGGCAGCTGGAGCAGTAACATGTTACATTTTACACCCTGAATACGTGTGTAGCATGTAACATATTATAAAAAGATGAACTTTTTCTTTAATATATGATTTCAGGGTTGCTCCTAAAGCCCCATACACACGGTAGGACTTTTTGACAACAAACTTCAAAATGAGCACGTTTACAAAAAAATCCTACTGGGTGTACACTCCATTGGACAAACTTTTTCGCCTTTCATCAGACAAACGTTCGCTCTGCAAACGGACAAACTTTTTGGCAACAAAAATCCTATGGTGCAAAGTCCTATCGTGTGTACAGAAATCCATCCGAAGTACAAATACACATTCCCAGAACCAATGTTGAAATCAACCGACAATAGCAGAAGTTGACCAAAGGGTGGAGGTAAAGAGCAGAAAAGAGCAGAAAAGCCACGTGATGTTGGGAAAGTTTTGGGAAAGTTTGCAGAAAAGTCCTGCCCTGTGTATGCTATGGGTGTGCCCGGCCAACTCCCTTCGGACACAAATCCACGGAAAGGTTTGTTTGAAGTCCGACCGTGTGTACGAGGCTTTACACAACCCCCCCCATTTTAACCAATTGTTGACATAAGAATAAGAAACAAAACCCCTTAAATCTCCTGTCTGCTCACCTATGTAATTCTACGTTCAAGCAATTCTGCGTAATTCCGCATCCCCAGTATTCTTTCTTTTTCTTTACAAACTGCATAATGTGGACACTTTTTATTGGCTGTCCAGTGCCAGGGTCATCCCAGGATCAAAAAGAGTCTGCAGATGATGACTTCAGCACAGGGGTACCTTAAGGAACTGGCCTGCTTGGGCCCATTTACAGCATAGTATTATAAGTCCCCCATGCCCAAAATTGGTTCTGAAAAGGGACCCAGATAGCAGACATAGGTGAGTATTAAACTCCCCAGAATGTATTTAAAAAACCTACACCATTGGAGCACCCATTTTTTTCTTCTCTTTACATGAATTTGTGGAAGATAAGCTTTTTTTGAGCCCTCTCCAGTTGGTTTCCAGTACCCATGCCAGGGTTCTCCCTTACCTGAACCAGATCATGTTTGAATGCTTGGAGGATCTTTTATGATTGCCATACCCACGGTTTACTAGGATCTTCAGTATTGGAGTAGTCGGTGGCCGATGAACATCTGGGGGCAGAGCCACAAAGCGAGTACGCCGGCGTATCTACTGATACGCCGGCGTACTTTAAAATTTCCCGCGTCGTATCTTTGTTTTGAATCCTTAAAACAAGATACGACGGCATCTGGGTTAGATCCGACAGGCGTACGTCTTCGTACGCCTTCGGATCTAAGATGCAATTCTTAAGCGTCCGCTGGGTGGCGTTCCCGTCGTTTTCGACGATTTTCGACGATCCACAAACGTACGAGTGTCCGTCGCATTCTTTTACGTCATCTCTAGTCTGCTTTTTTCTGCGTACAGTTAAAGCTGCTGTTTGGTGGAGTACTCAATGTTAAGTATGGGCGTCGTTCCCGCGTATAATTTAAAAAAAAAAATTTCGTTTGCGTAGGTCGTCCGTGAATCGGGCTGGACGTAATTTACGTCCACGTAAAAACAATGACGTCCTCGCGACGTCATTTAGCGCAATGCACGGCGGGAAATTTAGGGACGGCGCATGCGCAGTTCGTTCGGCGCGGGAACGCGCTTCATTTAAATGAAACACGCCCCCCTACTCGCCGATTTGAATTAGGCGCCATTACGCCGCAAGAGATACACTACGGCGCCGTAACTTATGGCACAAATTCTTTCAGGATTCAAACCAAAAAAAGTAAGTTACGGTGGCGTAGCGTATCTGAGATACGCTGCGCCGGGGCAGATCTTTGTGGATCTGCCCCCTGGTCTTCCCGCCCTTTCCTGGGTTGATGACATCTGACTGCCTAGGAGGCAGACTCCATTTCTTTCTGGACTTCCGGTGACATCTCTGTGGGACATTCCAAGCTCAATTGATACACTGTCGTACACCATTTGGGTCCAACGGTTGCGGTAAGGGCATATGTATTCCACCTCATATTTGAAGATTTCTGTAGGGAAGTACCTCACCATCTTATGACATCTTCATCGTTTTATTTATTATGGACACTATATCACATTTTTGCTTATATTGTTCACTTCACTGATTTGAATTTCACATTTTGTTGTGGTGCAATTTTTGCCATTACATCTTTTGTGTCACAATATACAGTCACACCCCATTAGGTGTATACAGCCATTGCCTTTTGGCTCACACGTAGCGCTACATTACCATTCACGAATGACGAAACGTGGCCAAATTACAAACGTAGTGACGTCAGCTACTACCAGGAAACAAGGCTACAATCCCTGAGCAGCTGTTAAATAGTGAGCAGTAGGAGACGCTGTATGCTTTCGGATGCTGACTCTATGCGAATTAATGCTGTGAATTTTATGTTCAATGTGAGTGTACATTCGGGAAGGGGGCTTTTGATTGTAATAAAGTTTTTTAAAAACGGGATTACACTATGTTCGTCCCTTCTCTCTTTGATCAGAGTGGCTGGCCAGGATCGGGCAGGGAGTGGAGACACCCGTGGGGATTGCCTTTTAACCAGTGACACACATGCTGTAATCATAGTTTTCTTTGGTAAGTGTTGACTCAAGAGGGGATATCTATCAACACCCCCCTCCTTTCCTTTAAGTGCACGTGTGGATGTGTAATTTTCTGGCGTCAGCCAGATTTCCTTTTAAGGGATTTAAGGATTGTTGTCTCTATCAAGTTCTAACGCACCTCTACATTTCTGTTTACGGACCTCACATGATGGACATTCAATGATCAGATTGCATATTTTTTTGTGAAGAACTTTAAATGTATAAGTGCTGCCTGGGTCTAATGTGTCTTACTTTGTTTAACCTCCTGGGCGGTGTTCCCGAGTCTGACTCGGGGTGAGATTTTTGGGCTAGGATCGGTAACCCCGAGTCAGACTCGGGCTCGCCTCGCTGGATGTACAGGGAGTTTTACTTACCTTGTCCCTGGATCCAGCGATGCCACCGCGCTGTGTGAGCGAGCAGGACCTCGCTCGATTCACACAGTGCCTCCGTGTGACGCCGATCTCCGTTCCCTGCGACGTTACGACGCACGGGGACGGAGAACGGCGCCAAATTCAAAAAAGTAAACAAACACTATACATACAGTATACTGTAATCTTATAGATTACAGTACTGTATGTAAAAAAAACACACCCCCCTTGTCCCTAGTGGTCTGTCCTGTGTCATGCATGTCATTTTATATAATAAAAACGTTTCTTTCTCCTTGCAAACTGTAGATTGTCCATAGCAACCAAAAGTGTCCCTTTATGTCAAAAATAGTTTTAGATCAGCTAAAAAACAGCGATAATAAATTATAATCACTTGCAGAATTGTGCGATAGCGATTTGTGGGGAAATTCGTCATAAAAAAAAAAAAATAATGACAGCAACAATTCTGCAACTGAGCAAATTTCAGTGATTTTGATTTGATTACATTATTGAATAATTTTTATTATAATTATATTATTATTTGTTATAATTATTTATAATTATTTATTATATTATAATTTATAATTTTGTTTTTAAAAAAATGTCATACCCGGGATGCCTATTAGAATCTTGTTTGGTCAGATTTAAGTGAGTTATTTCTAAAAATGACAGACCTACAATATAAAACGCCGAATTTCCTTGCAAATAATGGTACCGCTTTCAGCATGTTTTTTCTGACAGAATCATACCGCCAGGGAGGTTAAAGCTGGGTATACGCTAATAGAATTTTGAACTAAAATTCATATCAAAGTTCTCAGAACATTTGAATGTCATTCAAAAATAGTTCAAGGTTTTTCATGCTTTTAACATTACATTTTTGGAATGAATGGATGAATGCACGATTAGAAATCAAAAAAATATTTACCATCCCACTCCTTTGAATTTTTCTCATCACTGTGATGGAAAATGAACATTGATTTGACCACAACTAATGATTACAAAAGTGAACAAATGTTCTTACAACAATCTTACAATGAAAAATGTTGAACAAAATCCTACTAGTTTATAGGCAGCTTAATAGTGCTTTAAGGTACTATTTAAAATGTATGACACAGCAATGCACCACACAGCTATTTTCATGTTACCACAACACAAAAGTGTGATGGATGTCTTAATCTTTATATGGGTAAAATGAAGAAATAAAAACACAGATACAAGTGTTAATTAAACACAAAACATCACTCAGCTTCTGTTACCCATGTACCGAATTGCTCCTTTAAAATAAAAAAAAAGGATTACTTTTCTGATTTAAAAAAAGAAAAAGAAAGAAATCCTACTTGCAACCAAACCAGAGAGTAAGAACATAAGGAGTTAGTAAATGACTTATGTAAATACTACCCACTACTTACATACAGCCCCCTAATCTGATGACTGCAAGCCCCAATGCATTCAAGTCTTTGGTCCTTTGACTATCTACTGTAACCCTCCCAGAATTCAAATAAAAATGCATTCAACCAATAAAATTTAAGTTTGATATATGTTAGTTACTGTGTTCGCATATTCCCATAGGTCACAGCCAACACTGTATCCTGGCCTAGGCCAACAAGGCCCAGGCCTATGGCAGCACTTTGCAGGGGCCAGCACGGAAAGAGTCCCCGCCGACTTCTGCTACATTGTTAGTGTAACGCAAGCTGCTTCTAATTTTTACTGTCCTATCAGCCTGGACCACAGACCTTCCTCACTGTACTATATGTTTTCTGCTGCACCAATGGCATGGTTATATCTTCTTAGTCCTCTCCATAAAATTATCATAAATGTTGTGCTTAAAGTAGAACTATAGGAAACATGTTATTTTCATTTTGGATAAAGTAAGGGATGGTTATAGCCCCTGTCAGTTTATTGTTTACCATCCCTGACCCATTGCAGAGATTTCCCTTCACTTCCTGCCCCACAGACAAACAGGAAGCGAGGGGAAATGTATGCAAATTAAGGGAATCTATTGCACCTCCAGGCCCTAGTGTCCCCACTCGAAAATTTCAGGGTGGGTTTTAAGGGGTGTGGCCTTTACAGGAAGGGGTGGTTCATATTTAAATTAGGGGGGTCATGAGTTTAGTCAGGCCTAGCATAGCACAAAGCCTAAATCCACTACTGGTCACAGCACAGCATTACTGAAAACTCACATGTATTTAAAGTGGAGTTCTGCAGAAAAAAATATAATTAAAAGTCAGCAGCTACAAATACTGCAGCTTCTGACTTTTAATTTTAGGACACTTACCTGTCCCGGGCGCCCGCAATGTCCTCACCCGAAGCCAATCTGTCCCTCGGCTCCTGGGTGCAGGCGCCGGCATCTTCAGTAAGGGAATCAGGAAGTAAAGCCTTGTGGCTTCACAGCCTGGCTCCCTACTGTACATGCGCAAGTTGTTCTGTGTGATCTCACTGTTCCCTGCTGTCTTCTGGGACTAGTGTGTCTCCCAGAAGACAGCAGGGGGGACAGAGGAGGGGCCAGACATGGTGTAGATTACTGTGGAATCTGCACCAATCTATCACCAGAAGTAGGACCAAATACCTGGATTATACAGGTATTTGCTCCCCCTCCCTCTGAAAGGTGCCAAATGTGACACAGAAGGGGGAGGGGGGGGCGGAAAATCAGAAGTTAAATTTTTTTGTGGAACTCTGCTTCAATAAACATGATAATGCAACCGTTATAGTAACTTATAACAACATCAGAAGTAAAACTAGTCCTTTTTATGGTTATATGATGTATTCCAGCATTGCATATCCACTTAGCTATACCATGAACTTGATAAGTGAGAAACTACATAGACATTTTGAACGCACTAGAGTCCAATGGGCCATGTTCTCTTCAACCAACATAAAAATAAAAATAACAAATTATTGGCAAACTTTGAAACTGAAAATGAACAATGCCGGCATCTCAGCTAAATCCGACAGGCGTACGTCTTCGTACGCCGTCGGATCTTAGATGCAATTTTTCGGCGTCCGCTAGGTGGCGTTCCCGTCGTAATCCGCGTCGAGTATGCAAATTAGCTATTTCCGACGATCCACGAATGTACGACCGGCCGTCGCATTTTTTTACGTCGTTTCCGTTCGGCTTTTTCCGGCGTATAGTTAAAGATGCTATATGGTGGCGTACTCAATGTTAAGTATGGCCGTCGTTCCCGCGTATAATTTTGAAAATTTTACGTCATTTGCGTAAGTCGTCCGTGAATGGGGCTGGATGCCATTTACGTTCACGTCAAAAACAATGACATCCTTGCGACGTCATTTGGAGCAACGCACCCTGGGAGTTTTTTTACGGACGGCGCATGTGCAGTTTGTTCGGCACGGGGACGCGCTTCATTTAAATGAAACACGCCCCCTACCCGCCGAATTTTAATTCCGCGCCCTTACGCCGCGAGAGATACACTACGCCGCCGTAACTTACAGCGCAAATTCTTTCAGGATTCAAACCAAAGCAAAGTAAGTTACAGCGGCGTAGCGTATCTTACATACGCTGAGCCCGGCGCAGATGTGTGTGGATCTGCCCCTATATGTTTTATAAGGCGGTCCATTCCACATCACCCATGCCTCTTGGTTACTGATAAACATAGTAGGATATAACACACATAAGGTATAATTTAAAGGCAGACAAAGTATTGTAAACATGCACACATAGTTTATGGCTTTGAAACCAAATTTGATATATGTTTTTACTATACCAGATATAATTTTGCTTTACTCATAAATCTTTAAAAGCTACAAAACATTTGGTGTGCTGAATAGGCTACGCCTAGAACCTTATGCTTAAATGTAGCCATAGGAGGGTGGCAGTACTGCTCCCAAAGAGATATAAACGTATTGGCTTGGGTAACAATGCATTAAGGGAGACACCCGTGTACCTCCAATCACACCCCATCGGTACCTCTCTTGGTGGGGAATGCACACAAAAAATGTACAATTATATATCAGTGAGAAAACAGGCTTGAGCAGGAAAATAATTAAGAAGCTCCTCTTGTAGGATAGCAACTTGTAGGGAAGCCAGGGACAGGAAGTACCCTACCACTAGCCCTTGGGTTGTTAGACCCCCAACAGAGGTATACCAGTGATCGATTCCCAGGTAAGGGCAGCTCAGGTTCCAAGTCGGAGAGAACAGGCTGCCCCAATGCAGTTCGGGGCAAGGAAGTGCAAAGGGAATAGAGCATAAAGCCCTCTAGCAGCTAAATGCTAAATGTCGGAGGCATATTGTTTCTTTACCTGGTGGCCCCGTTCTCTCCAAGCCAGACTCCAATCCCCCCACACTAGCCCCTATGCTGTGTTAGCAAGAATCCCACAGCAAATGAGGTAACTATAGGCAGGGTACAATCTCGAGTGCATTGCTCAGAAGCAAGGGGAGGCTGTACAGTTCCAGGAGCAAAAGGATCTTTGCCACAATGTTCAGAAATCTCATGAACTTGTTGAGCTTTCAAGATCACCAATCAAGTTGCCCAGTTTGGTATCGGAAGTAGCGAACCTCCATGACAGGCTATGGAGTGTGATGCATGCTGCTCTCACAAGAGGTTTAGGGATGTAAGTGTAGTGATCAAAAATGTATTTGGTTCAAAGTAGAAACAATTGTCTCAGGATTTTTTTTTTTTTTGTTTGCTGGGTAGTTCCATTCTTGAAAAAATTGTAACTTAATGTTTGAAGCAAAGAAGAGGATACTAAAAACAAACAGGAACACCAATGTCAAGGACACTCACACGTATATGGCCGAATGGGTATGCTTTGCTTTAAGCCTCCAGGCGGACCCTTCTGGGAGAAGGAGGTGATGAAGAGCCCAGGCTACGCTGGCATAGGTCTCGACAGGACGAGCAGGAGTTAGGTGTGGCCGGATCTGCATTGCATCTGCGGGATCTGTGCCTCTGGGCTTTCGGAGATGGGTTGAGAGAGACTGTACGCCATGGTTCAGTCAGGAAATAGAAAGCATACCATTCCGGTAGGTCAAGGTCGTGTTAGATCGAGTTGCTTACAGAAATCCTGCAGGTCTTCCGGCGTGCAGAGTAGAGCACAGCGATCTCTAGCGGAGGCGGACAGGCCATAGGGAAACTTCCAATGACACTGTATCTTGCGGGAGCGCAGTGCCTTTCTGTTAAGTAATTTGGGATAGATCCTGGAAAAGTTTAATTTCAGCTCCATTGTGGATAAAACTACCCTTTTCTCCTGCTTTACGGAGGATTTCCTCCTTAAGGGGGAAATTCATGATCCAGCATATCACATCCCTTGGAGGTTCAGAGTCCCAGGGTTGGGGGTGCAGGGCGCGATATACCCTCTCTATATCAATGGGTGAATCTGCTGGTCACTCTATCAGGTAATTAAAGATAATGCAAATAGTCTGTTGCAGCAGTCCTGTGTCAATCCCCTCAGGCACTCCCTGCACTCTAATGTTATGCCTGTGGCCCGATAATCCAGATCTTCCACATGCTGGTGGAGGTCAAAAAGATGGGAGAGCTTAGTATCATAGGTGACGAATGGCAGCAGCATGGGTTTGAGAGGTCTGCTCCACATCTGTAATGCGATGAGCAACTGCCTGTATATCCCATCTGAGATCAGCGATTGCAGTCATAACAGTGTTTTTAATGTCGGAGGCCACCTTTCCCAAGTCAAACAGGCTAGGAGCCTGAATCCGATGTGGGTTGAGCGCATCTCCTCCCGACATCTGTGAGTCGGATGAACTTATAGGCGAGTATGGCATCAGGGCCTGTTTAGCCGTGTGTGTGGACAAGCGCTGTGTCTGGAACAGCTCTGGGATATTTCGGCTGAGCTGCGTTCCGGTATTCTTCGCTGCCCAGAATGTTGAGGTGCTCCTGGTTGATCTGCACATGCCATTATGTCGTTCAGGGCTTCCCATAAGGCAGTTTTAAATCCCTAGGTCACAGGAGCTATCGACTTAAGCAGCCATCTTGGTCTCCATCTGGGCCACGCCTCCCTATACACACGATTTCAATGCAAACTATGTCAATTCTCTTTCCTAACTATCAGTGCCTGAAATATCATATAGTACTCTCAGAAGCACATACCAGTTAGCTACCAGTACAGGCACTCCCACTGCCAGTCTACACTTTCAGCTGATGTGTGGGAAATGATGAATGAATTAAATGTAAAGAAAGGTTACAGTAATTTACATATGCCAAAGATGAAAATTAATTTAGTAAGAAACGTAATGGGCCTTGCCTTTGCTTGAAGTGTTTCCCTAAATTATACAGTATAAGTGAATATGATATTTGACATTGTGAGCTTTAAAAAAACATTTTCTTAGAAGAGATCATTAATTATTGAAAAAAGTCATTTTCACACTTCTTTTGCTGGAGAATAAATACATGTTTGATTATTACATTTGCAGTCTATTAAACAGAAAAGATTCTGTATGCAAAAAAAAACAACATATAAACCAAATACAGTATCTATAAATTAGCCTTCTGGGTGTGAAGTGTTTTGTTCAATGTATTTTACTTTTTTTTTTTTTAAGTAATTTCTATTGATGTTTTTTTTTTTCAGGTTATCTAGGGAAAGGGTTCATATTAAGCACTGACATTATTCACTATGATGCTGACAACCTTAAGGGTTTTATTTGATTAACTGAAAAAGCTCAAGGTTGTTTTTCTCTACAAACAAACTATAAACCCTCACACTTGTCCTGGCGGCATCTAGCAAGCCTCTCTTTAAATGCTAAAAATTGCCTCCCTTTTGACAGACAGATTGAGTTGGCTATTTTTAATCCTAATTAATTAGAAATACAGCCACCGAAATATGACAGTCCTTATATTATTATCTATAACTTTTTTTATTATCCTGGCAGTTTAAATAGTCTGACAATAGAGGATGACTTTGTTTACAGAAAAAAAAATCGAAATAAAAGCTTTCATATTTGTATGAGTATTATGCCCTGTACACGCGATCGGTTCATCTGATGAAAACGGTTTGATGGATTTTTTCATCAGATATCCGTGTCAGAACGCGATGACGTAAAACACAACGACGTGCTGAGAAAAATGAAGTTCAATGCTTCCAAGCATGCGTCGACTTGATTCTGAGCATGCGTGGATTTTTGACCGATGGACGTGCCCACACACAATCGTTTTTTTCTATAGTTTTTTTTAACCATCAGATAATTTTAAAACAAGTTCCTAGTTTTTTCACAGATGGATAAAAAAACGATGGGGCCCACACACGATCAGTTCGTCTGATGAAAACGGTCCATCAGACCGTTTTCATCAGACGAACCGATAGTGTGTACGCGGCATTAGAGTATATCTTAAGAAACCTCTGAAAGAAGTTCATAGGCTGAACCTTTTTTTTCTCTTTACTTGTTATTTAACCGTGTTATACTGCGACAGGCTGCCCCCCCCCCCCCGCATGAGCTGTCATAGCTGTACGTCAGGTCTTTAAGAGGCCTCCCCGGAGCCGATGCAAGTGCCCGGTGGTCGCGATGACCGCCGGGCACCCGCGATTGTTCATTACAGAACGAGAACAGGGATGCGTGTGTGTATAAACACACAAATCCTGGTTCTCTCAGGGGCGAGGAGACTGATCGTATGTTCATACAATGTATGAACACTGATCAATCTCTTCCCCTAATCAGTCCCATCCCCCCTACAGTTAGAACATACATTAGGGAACAAAGTTAACCTCTTGATCACCCTCTAGTGTTAATCCCTTCCCTGCCAGGGTCATTTATACTGTAATCAATGCATTTTTATAGCACTAATCTAGCTGTATAAACTTCACTGGTCCCAAAAATGTGTCAAAAGTGTCCGATTTGTCCACCGCAATATCGCAGTCCCAATTTAAATCGCTGATTGCCGCCATAACTAGTAAAAACAAAAATATTAATAAAAATGCCACAAATCTATCCCCTATTTTGTAGACACTATGGGGCAGATCCACAAAAGGAGTAGATACGCCGGCGTAATTTTAAATTTCCTGCGTCGTATCTTTGTTTTGTATTCACAAAGCAAGATACGACGGCATCTGGGATCGATCCGACAGGCATACGTCTTAGTACGCCGTCGGATCTAAGCTGCAATTTTTCGACGACCGCTAGGTGGCGTTCCCGTCGAAATCCGCGTAGAGTATGCTAATTAGCTAGTTACGGCGATCCACAAATGTACGTCGGTCCGGCGCATTTTTTTACGTCGTTTTCGTTCGCCTTTTTCCAGCGTATAGTTATAGGTGCTATATGGTGGTGTACTCAATGTTAAGTATGGCCGTCGTTCAATTTTGATTTTTTTACGTCGTTTGCGTAAGTCGTTCGCGAATAGGAATTTGCGTAGAATGACGTCACCGTCGTAAGCATTGGCTTGTTCCGGTTACATTTTGAGCATGCGCACTGGGATGCACAGTTAAAAAAAATGTTGTTTACGTCGGGTTATGACCCCATTACATCCATTTGAATTCCGCGCCCTTACGCCGCAAGAGATACACTACGCCACCGTAACTTACAGAGCGAATTGGTTGAGGATTCAAAAGAAAAAAAGTAAGTTACAGCGGCGTAGTGTATCTTAGACACGCTACGCCCGGCGCACTAATGCGCCGTTGTACGTGGATCTACCCCTATAACTTTTACGCAAACCAATCAATATACGCTTATTGCAATTTTTTTATACCAAAAATATGTAGAAGAATACATATCGGCCTAAACTGAGGAAATAATGTTTTTTTTTTTTTTAAATATTGGGATATTTATTATAGCAAAAAGTAAAAGATATTGGGGGTTATTTAGGAAAGGCATATCCAGTTTGCACTACAAGTGCAAACTACAAGTGCAAAGTGCACTTGAAATTGCAGTTGCTGTAAATATGAGGGGTAGATCTGAAATGAGGGGAAGTTCTGCTGATTTTATTATCCAATCATGTGCAAGCTAAAATGCTGTTTTTTATTTTCCATGCATGTCCCCCTCTGATCTACAGCGACTGCACTTCCAAGTGCACTTTCAGTGCAATTTCAAGTGCACTTGTAGCTTGAACTTGTAGTGCAAAATGGATTTGCCTTTTGTAAATAACCCCCATTGTGTTTTTTTTTTTTTCAAAATTTACGCTTTTCTTTTGTTTATAGTGCAAATACAATAAAAAAAAAAAACACAAAAAAAAAACCCCGCAAAGGTGATCAAATACCACCAAAAGAAAGCTCTATTTGTGGGGAAAAAATGACATACATTTTGTTTGGGTACAGCGACGCACTTGTCAGTTAAATTGTCAGTTAAAGCGACGCAATGCCGTATCGCAAAAAATGGCCTGGTTATTGTGGCTGAAGTGGTTAAAGGAATATTGTGATTATTGCCGATATGTGTTGCCATCCATAATTTGTTTCAGAAGCTGTGGTTATCATTTCAGATAAACAATATTAAGAGTAAACATTTCCCCCATATTTTGGTAAAAGTTGGGGAATTTGGGCAAAATGCCACCATTTTGGCTCAATACTTTGATGTCTACGAGTAAAGATATGTGTTTTTGCATAGTTTTAACCACTTGGGAGAATTCAAATGACCAGCCTGAATACTGAGTAGGGCCTAACCAATTGCTGGAGGGGGGTGCAAGTTGGTGGCTGAGATACTGTTAAATAGTCTGAAGCCCTGAGGAGATTGTCTTTTATTTGTGAGCTGTGAGGATGGGGGCTGCATGCCTCCAGCATCCTTTAGATCACATGATACACTGTAACATGTGATAGCTGTGGCCAATCACGGCTTTACCAATAGCACATAATGGCTATAAATGGATGGAATTGTGAAAATAAATATATATTTCAGGTAGAGACTATAGTTGATTCTTAAAGCTGCAGCAAAATATAAAAGATGGTTCCTTGTGACATGTTATATAGCTTTTGGTGACAGTACTGTAGGTAGAAAGTAGAGATGTGTAACTGCACTGGTAAACAGGAGTGAACCACAACTGCTGATAGCAAGGATTTATGTGAGATTTCAGTACTGAGCCTCAGGCGTCACTCCACACAAAAAGGAGTTTGAGGGTTCTCTACATCATCTCTCTCTCACATAAAAGAATGCGTTGAGCTACTAGGGGTGGACGCATTACAACATGCGACCATACCCTAGCGTTAAAAAGATACGATTCAGGAGGACGTTCCAATGCACAACTGTATGCAAGTGATTATCAGTATTTTAGGTTGGTAGAAGGCCTGGGAATCCGTAGTGTAGGGTGTCCCAGCAATGGCAATCTCTTCAGCATAGAGCAGACATTCAGGATGGCATGGTCTGCAGCTTGGGGATGGATGGTACCTGTAGTTCCATAGCAGCCAAGTCGGCTACAGCTGACAATAATAGAACAATGTTTCTTTTTAAGGTGAATGCCTTTAGGCAGTGAGGCGCACGTCTGCGTTCCAAACGTTGCGGCGCCAGACAATGATGTCATCGCGCGGTCGCTGTAATGCGTTCCAGTGTGGAACGCATCATGGCGCTGGGAGCGCCTGTTACAAGATGACCCTATGACTAAGCCCTGGTGGGTGGGGCCAAATGTCCTTGTGACATGTTATATAGCTTTTGGTGACAGTAGGTAGAAAGTAGAGATGTGTAACTGCACTGGTAAACAGGAGTGAACCACAACTGCTGATAGCAAGGATTTATGTGAGATTTCAGTACTGAGCCTCAGGCGTCACTCCACACAAAAAGGAGTTTGAGGGTTCTCTACATCACCTCTCTCTCACATAAAAGAATGCGTTGAGCTACTAGGGGTGGACGCATTACAACATGCGACCATACCCTAGCGTTAAAAAGATACGATTCAGGAGGATGTTCCAATGCACAACTGTATGCAAGTGATTATCAGTATTGGACCCCAGGCGTCACTCCAATCAGAGAACAGGAGTTTGGGGGTTCTCTACATCATATCACTTAAATATACAGCAGTTCATTAGGCCACTGAGGGAGTAGGAATGAGTTACCTTCAACCCTTAGCATAGAAAAATTAGAGCAAACATGTTCAGTAACTTAGGGCATTGGCCCTTAAACAAGTCAGAACTTATGTCAAGCACGTAGCAATTAAGAATATTGTATGCAAGTAATATTTGTGTAGGAGAGGCAAATATAGCTCAGGTAATTTGAGTTTGTATGTCCCTTTAAGATACAGCACAGCGATCAGCTGGAGATACAGTAAGTAATCCCAAGTAGTACTTTAATAATTAGCAAGCCAGAGAAATTACAATAAATGTTTAAGAGCAATTATATGTAGCAGGTTTTCCTGTAGAACTACAAGTGAAACAATTGCTACGTATCCGTTTTGAAGGAATGAATGGCTGCAGTAGGTTGGTAGAAGGCCTGGGAATCCGTAGTGTAGGGTGTCCCAGCAATGGCAATCTCTTCAGCATAGAGCAGACATTCAGGATGGCATGGTCTGCAGCTTGGGGATGGATGGTACCTGTAGTTCCATAGCAGCCAAGTCGGCTACAGCTGACAATAATAGAACAATGTTTCTTTTTAAGGTGAATGCCTTTAGGCAGTGAGGCGCACGTCTGCGTTCCAAACGTTGCGGCGCCGGACAATGATGTCATCGCGCGGTCGCTGTAATGCGTTCCAGTGTGGAACGCATCACGGCGCTGGGAGCGTCTGTTACAAGATGACCCTATGACTAAGCCCTGGTGGGTGGGGCCAAATGCATCAGGGTTTATGATGTGGTGGAGACATGTAGGCTAAGACCGCTCCTTATCGTTTGTTCATCTGGGCTGGTCAGGAGTAGTGGCAATCCTTTTCTCTTCAACAGATGGTTCCTTGTTGTGTAAATCATCTTATAATATAACTCCTCATAAAATGTCATTTGTCAATTACCCACAGTATATTGTATGTTAAACTATAGTTACTCTAGAAGTTTTGTATTGCCTAAAAATACCCTCAAAGGCAAACTTGTTAGACATTTAAATTTTTTTAAAAGTGAACATTATACCTAATACAAAAGCCACGCATTGCCTGCTATTGTCTATAGTAGACATAAAATAATCTCCTGTGTGCCCCTCTAATCTTGGTTTTACTTTGCTTTTTTTTTTTTTTTACCAAAGATTTTATTAGATAACAGTATCAGGTTTACAATATTATCATACATTTGTTGAGGAAACAAATAACATTGTACGTTGTGGACATAACAAGTGTGACAAAGATGTACAAGCATTAATGGTCATATTAAGTATCAAACTTAAATTCTAATTAGAGATTAAATATTAGGTAAGGTATAAAGATCAACTGTAGTTAACCACTTACCCCCCGGACCAATATTGCTGCCCAAAGACCAGAGTACTTTTTGCGATTCGGGACTGCGTCGCTTTAACAGACAATTGCGCGGTCGTGCGACGTGGCTCCCAAACAAAATTGGCGTCCTTTTTTTCCCACAAATAGAGCTTTCTTTTGGTGGTATTTGATCACCTCTGCGTTTTTTATTTTTTGCGCTATACACAAAAATAGAACGACAATTTTGAAAAAAATGAATATTTTTTACTTTTTGCTGTAATAAATATCCCCCAAAAATATATAAAAAAACATTTTTTTTCCTCAGTTTAGGCCGATACGTATTCTTCTACATATTTTTCGTAAAAAAAAATCGCAATAAGCGTTTATTGATTGGTTTGCGCAAAAGTTATAGCGTTTACAAAATAGGGGGTATTTTTATGGCATTTTTATTAATATTTTTTTTTACTAGTAATGGCGGCGATCAGCGATTTTTTTTTCAGTATTGCGACATTATGGCGGACACTTCGGACATTTTTGACACATTTTTGGGACCATTGGCATTTTTATAGCGATCAGTGCTATAAAAATGCATTGGATTACTATAAAAATGCCACTGGCAGTGAAGGGGTTAACACTAGGGGGCGGGGAAGGGGTTAAGTATTCCTGGGTGTGTTCTTACTGTGGGGGGGGGGGGTGGCCTCACTAGGGGAAACACTGATCCTCGGTTCATACATTGTATGAACAGAAAATCAGCATTTCCCCTGCTGACAGGAACGAGAGCTGTGTGTTTACACACACAGCTCCCGTTCCCCGCTCTGTACCGAGCGATCGCGTGTGCCCGGCGGAGATCGCGCCCGCCGGGCACACGCACGGGAGTCGGGGGCGAGCGGGGATTTCCGAAGATTTTGATATTTGTATGATGTGATCAATAGGAATATATTTTTGCCAACCGGGTGTTCTATCTTGAACATCCGTTTAGCAATAGGTAATAATACTGGGGATTAGTAGGAGAAGAAAGACAGTTATAGGAGTGAAAGTATAGAGTGGAAAGGGATAGAGAGGGGGGGGAAGGGAAAAGGAAGAGAGAGATGGGTTAGTTGTTCTCTCCTCAGTCTCCACTAGGGAATACTGCATACTGGTGCAGTAAGATGATGGGGGAAAAGCGAATAAAGCACTTATTGGTAGAAAGCCGTTGATTGGAGATGTTGACAGGGGTGATCAGGTTGGGATTGCCCCATTAGTGTCAGGTATCTATCAATTGTTCGGAAGTGGTTCCAACATGTCAAAGTTTCGCTGGGGAGTCTCTGCTATGAAGATAAGTACTTCCATTTCAGCGATTTTGTCAATTATTTTAAACCATTCAGGGATGGTTGGGATGTGAGATAAACCCCAATATTGAGGAGTACACATTTTAGCTGCATTATCAGGGGTACTTAAAATTTTTAAGCTTTAAAGATGCATTCTACCCATCTGTGCCAAAACCAGGACATATTTCTAGTTAAATCAGATCTCCAACCCTTGTCTACCTGAATGCTGGTTCTGAAAATTTCAAATACTCACCCGCCCAGTGGATCAAGTGGTTTCGTAAAGAATCTTCTCATAATTCTGCCTTGCTCAGTCCTTCGCCGCCATCTTCTTATATGAAGTTATCGTATGGCCTGCTGGCCCTTCTGGCTTCTGCCGCCAGGCCTTGTGATAACATGACACTAGACCTGCCCTCCTCCTCCTTTCTCAATGAAGCACTATGCCTCCTGGGATATGCAATGTGCCTAGGCAAATGATATGCAAAGGGAGGGCAGGACTGAGCTTATTTGTTAAGGAAAAAGAAAATAAACAAACAAAAACGAATATAGTGCATTTCCTGTGTAAAGGAGGTTAGGAGACGTAGAGAACTTCTATATAAAGGTGAAGATCCACTCAATTTTGTTCTAATGGTGATAGCGTATGCTTTTCTGGCCTTTTACATGTAAAAATGTAAAAGGGCCAGGGGCGGACTGACCATTCGGCACTCGGGCATTGCCCGAGGGCCCCATGCCACTAGGGGGCCCCATCAGGGTTGCTAGCCTCAGTAAAACCAGGGACAGTATGTAAAAATCTGTGTTTTTTAAACAAATCCCAAGATTATAGCTGCCCGGCCTCTCCAGTACCTTTTCAGTGTGTGTATATGTATTCTGTGTATACTGTGTGTGTATATTGTGTGTCTGTGTATGTGTGTATACTGTGTGGCCCATATTGTCTGGGGGACCCATAATCTCCTATTGCCCGGGGACCCCCTGAAAAGGGCTTACAGATTTGCTTTAAAAACAAACTTTTTGTTTGCAAAATTGACTGGATGACTTTGACTATATGATCATCATTTGAATTTGCTGTTAACATTCAATCTTGGAATGAACAGAATTTCCCAAATGAAAACCATAATTATTGTTAGAAATGTAATCATTCAAGAAAAAGTTTGCATTCTGCTCCTATAAAAAATTGTCATCACTGGTCAAAAACAAATGTTGATTTGACACTAATAATTATAAAATCAAAAAATGTTCTTAAAACAACATTTTTCAAATAAAATTCTACTAGTGTATAGCCAGCTTTAGAGATGGTTCAAATACCCTTGTCGTAAACTATGCAGAATATGTTCAAAATTGGAACTATATGGGTTGTTCAATAGTATTTACATACTGTGGGATGACTATATTGTTACTCATATTATATTTCTTATGCCCAGTAAATAAGAAGGGATTTAGATAACCTGCTTTTAGCTTTATCTCAGTCCACTCTCACATTGTTTTAAATAAATTCATTGGTAGTGGTATCAGTTTGCAGACACTAACCATGGTTTTCTTTTCTCTGCTAGATGTCTTCTTGAAAACGAATAATTTGTTTTTTTAGCGATGGTTGCCATGGTAACAGTGTGCACTCCAGACCTGATAGGAGCAAAGTCGGAAAGGCCACACCTGATTACTGTCTTTAGACTTAAAGATAGCCAACAGAAATGCCTTTTTCCTGGCTGGACGGAAATGGATTTAGAAGAGGGCCTATTATTATGCCACTTATCAGACTTACAGGGAGTAACATGAGGACATCAGTTATTTTAAATGGCCTTATCCTTGGTGAAATACATGGATTGAAGGATGTATCTAGTATTTTAATCTCACTGGAAGACCAGTGACTGAGCATGTAAAATAAAACCTGGATAAAATTGAACCAACCTAGATAAAATATAAAATATATTTCAGAGAAATTAATAGAATATACTGCCTCCTCAAGGAGACATAAAATGTAGTTGAATATTATGGCACATGGATGAGTTCATCCTTCTTAAAACTATTTAAATCTTCCTTTTCAAAGTCACTTTTTTTTTTCTTATATTCAGATCGTAAAAATATATACACAATGGCCTTGTAAATATTAGAAAACTGAAAAATACTTAGCTCTCATGAATAGAATGGAATTCCCACAACTTTGTATGTATAAACTGTAGTAACTTGACTGATATGTTTATCACTACTACCATCCAGCAATATTATTATACTGGAGAATTCAGAGGCAAGGGTAGAAATGGGTAATTTGTACAGATGAGACAATAAATAAAAAATGGCAGGTTTCCAATAACTTAAGGGCCACATTTTTACTTCCATGTACTCTAGGTACTTTTACTGTCCAGGCTTTCCACTCTGCAGAAAATGTCTGCTATGTAGCACCTTCTAGCTAGTGTGCTAGATGTATATAGGTTTGATAGTGTAGGGAAATTTGTTTGGCTGAGAGCCAGGCCTGGGTTGAATCTGGGTCAGGGATAAGTGTAAGCAGTTTCTCTGGTGCCTCCTGTTTCTGGAACCGTGGGGAAGCTTCCAGATATAGTAGGTATAGACTAGGAGGCGCAGCTTGGCATATTTATGAGGTCCTCGACCAATCCCCAGCAAAAGAGGGCTGTAAGGGGTGGGCACCTCATAAATTGCCATAAGTCATGCCAGCAGGGGAAGTCAGGTGGTAGAGATGGTGTGCTGACTGCTGAGGAGGATTTCAGTAATTATTGAAGGTGCCCCCTAGTCTGGGGGTGGAGGGGCAACCTCAGGCCTGGGGCTTAGGTACCAGAGGGACCATCTACAACACACAGAGGAATCCTTTTCTGGAGGAATGGGAGAAAGTGAGAGGCCAGCAGGAACAGGTCAGCACGTCAGGGAGATCTCCTGAGAAGTCAGCTGGGTGGGCTGGTGAGTGTTCAGTCTGAGGCCGCTCGAGTTTCTGACTGAATTCTGCCAAGAAACTCGGTCGTGTGTACGGGGCCTGAGAGGAGAGAGTGTCAGTCTGGGAGGACTGTGGAGAAGTTAGACAGGAGGGCTAGTGAAAGGGGCAGCTGCAGCCAGGCAGTCTGACAGTGCCTGAAAAGGTGGTGCTGGGATCAGTGACCACAGAGAGGAAGTGCTGGAAAAGTGTAAGCTGTGTCACCCTATCTTCAAGTATAGTGGCTGTGAGTCCATGCCTGTAATAGGCCTTAGCTTCAACAATTTCAACAAGGTGACACAGCTGAAGTTCTGCAAGCGAGTGCTGGAGGAAGCAATGGAATGTATATAGGCTGTATATAAGAGAAGTTTTTCCCCAAAGTTTGTCTGAAGTCAAGTGGGCATCCCATAATTTCCAATCCATATCCAAGTTATTATTCCTCAATATAAAAATAAAACAAAGTCACGTAATGTTCTCTGACTCTGAAGTGACTGTGAACATTTGGTGTGTCTGGCTGTGCCTGGCTTTGCAGGGTGGGGAGTACTAGTTTATCTGTGGCCCTTAAGGCGGTACACTGCACATAGACATCCCCTTCCCTACAAACTCCCCACACTTTCAATTAAAGATTTCTCCACAACTCTAATTATTGCCTTAGTTACTACTTTGGTATAAACGCTGAGGCGCTAGTGATGTTCAGTGAATCAAAAAAATGCAAATACAAATATATATATAGCAAGCTAAAAGTCCATATGTGATAAATCCCAACACCAAATTGTGATGGTCAAAATCGAGTTCCTAGTTCTTCACCACAAGTGCTCAAGAGATGGGTGGCCACTCACCAGAGAACTATGACCCCTTTTTACAGGAAAGTCAAACAGTGCTTCTGGAATACCAATTGATTCCAAAAGTATGCCAACATACTGTGCAGAATATATATTGTAGGGGTTAGCTCGGTAGCGGGGTGTGTGACCCAGGGGTCAATTCCTGGGGAAAAAAGTGTTGGAACTCCCACCCAAGATCCACTCCCCCACCAAAAAAATAAAAAAAATGATACGCTCATATGCATAATTACTAAACCGCATGTTTTTTTTTTCCGATCCTTTTGAACTTTAAGCAAGTTCTTTCTAATTCCCGCAATAACTCGCGGCAGACCTCCACAATGTCTCCTGGGAACAATGACAAAAGCTCCCAGGAGTCATTGCGGCATCGAGGAATTGTTTTTACACTACCTGATGAATCCATATACAGGAAGCGGCCAGTAACATAAAGGATTACTAAGGTTCGCCTGCCCCTGACAGTGACTCGAGCTGGGCATCACCACTTAGTGAAGGATTGGCTCGGGCGGCTCAGCTGCTCTCGGCTGCTCTAGTCCTGCAAAGGGAACTGCGTTCCTGCTGTAAAAAAAGTGCAGGAACTCCGTTCCCACGCATTCCGGCAGGACTTGAGCCCTGGTGTGACCCCTTGGATGGGTTCACCACACACTGAATTTATACAGACAGGCAGTCGAAGACGGTTGAAAGCAAAGATTTTGGTTTATTCTTTCATCTTGCTGGAAACAAGTGCAAGCATCCAAACAGCATAAACAAAATCAAACATAAAATAAACCCTGGCCACTTTGTGCGTCTACCTTCCACACAGGAACCTATCTATGGAGTCTGGCTCAGCCTAGTGCTGGGCAGACAGTGCTGGTCATACAGCAGAAAAACAATAGTCTTTTGATTTTTATCACACAGAAAAATCAATTTCCTCCTTACCTCCTCAGAAGACCTTCAGCTACTGCTCTCTTTCACTCAGAAAGCCTCAGCATGCAGCCAATCAGTGGTAATCCTCTGGACTACTTATAGAGGACTTAATTGCCTCATTCTGAACAGCTGAAGTCTTCCAACGCCCTTAGACCTTTTTATGGCTACATTTGCAGCCAACGCCTAATAACAATTGGTGTATTGTCTAAACAAGGCATAAATGTATGTCCCGTCTGTGACAACACCCACAGATTTACCTGACTTCCTGTCACATACCCCCCCTCTTGTTTCATCCCTAGGGTTGGGACACAGGTTGCCAGGCAGGCATGCACTCGGGACAACCCATCTGTATTCCCCAATTTAGCACCGGGGCGATGCGTTACCAGTTCAGGCTTTTTAATTTTATTCTGAAGCTCATCTATCGTGCTCTGTTTACTATCCAGATCGGACTTGCTCTGTACGCTGCTCGTCAAACGTTTCACCCTTTTTTTAAGTTCCTCATTTTCCTTGTCTACTTCATCTTTTTCCTTCTGTTGCTTATTAAGGGTTTTCTGCTTTGTTCGCAACTCTTGGTTTAGGTTTTCAAGGTCTTCTGTGAGGTTATTCTCTCTAGCCTTGCTAGTTTTTAGGGCCTCTTTAAGCTTTAGTTGTAGCTCATTTAAATCTTCAATCCGTGCCTTTAAATCTTTGGTCTGTCTGTCAACAATCTGCTGAATGTTTAAATTGTCCTCCTTTTGTGCTGCAGCGGAAATAATCTGCTGTTCAGCATGAGCAGTCATTTCTGCCCGAAGAGTAAGCAGAGCTTTGCTTAAAGCCTTCTGCTGCTTTTCCTTGTGGGATACTTGGTTCTTCAAGCGTTCCACAAGATTCTTCATTGTTGCAGTTGGAGCTCTGGTGTTTGCCTCTTTTTGGGCTTCAAGTTCAGTATTCAAGTAATTCATTTCCTTTTCCATCTCAGACACCTGTGCTCTTAGTGTCTCAGCTTCACTCCTAAGTTTTTTGATCTCCATAATGTAATTCTCTTCAAGCCTGGCCTTATGGTTTTCCAGTTCACTCATTTTAGCCAGATTTATCTGCTTCTGGTACTCCAGTTCTGCAGTGGAATTCTTCAGTTTGCTGGAGAGGGCAGACAGGGAGTTGTCTTGTTCAGCCACTGTCTGCTCCATGTCTGCTAAGCGCAGTTAGTGAGCTGTGGATGGCACTTCCAGAGTGGGTCTCTTCACAAGCTCCAGAGCAGCCTCCTTAAATTTGCTAAGTGAGGCATCTGAATGTACATCCAGCTTCAGATCCTCTGCATGCTTTTTTGCACTCTCTTGCTGTTCCTCTCGCGCTTTTGCTAAAAGATGTTGATATTTCTTAACAACTTCTTCTTTTTGATTAAGTCAAGCTTGCATATTCTCAATTGTTTGATGAGCAACTTTTAAGGCCTGGCGTATCTCTGAATCCTCTTCTTTTTGGTTAAACTCTGATAGCAGCTTCTCTCTGTCTATGACTGCAGGTATTCGCAATCTCAGTTCATTTATCACTTTGTCACGACTCAAAACATTTTGCTCAGCTGTCCAGAGGAGAGCTCCTTTTTCTTTAAGTTTCTCTTGTAACGTTTGGCAATTGGTTTTGGTTTCCAGGATGGTGTACACATGCTCTTTTATTTTGTGCAGCACTAGGTCAAGTTGTTGCGGTAGGGGTAGACTAGAATCGGGCATTTCTCCAGTAGCTTCTTCAAACTTCCGTGCAGTGATAAGCACTTCATGTTGTTGCTGCTCATACATATCCAGCTGACGCTCAAGTTCCACCTCTCTTTTATTCCAGGCCATTTGACGTTCCTCATGAAACTTGCCTTGTTGAACAAGCTCTTCCTCCAGATTGGTAATTGTTCGCTCCTGTTCAGACATGACAGTATTCAAAAATGTAATTTCTTCCAAGCCCTTCAGCTTTAGCTCTAGCTCTAAGGCACCGGTCTTAATATCCCTCCCTTCTTGTTGCACAAGCTGCATTTCATTAACAGTCTTCATCTTGTCACTCTGCAGCTCCATCATTGTCTTGGAGAATTTCTCCTGTTGGGCTAATGGAAGTGCACTGTTGAACTGCCTCCTCAGTGCTTAAATCGTGTGGCGAAGGTGCTTGGCTCAGTTTCTGCCTTCTAAACGGGCATCATATAATGCCTGCTCTTTATCATCTATCTTCTGTTCTAAACGTAAACTGTAGGCTTCTAGAGTAGATGGTTCAGACTCAGAAGAACCACCTACTGGGGAATCTGGGCAGTCCCAGAGTTCCCAGAATTTTGGGAAATCCCTTCCCACAATGGCGTCATGTGGCAGTTTGGGAACTAAACCCACCTGGTGACACAAGTTACCGAGGGAGGTTTCAAAGGAAACCGTAGTCACCGGATATTCTCGAGTGTCCCCATGTACACAAACTACAGCCATTTTCCTAGGATGTAAGATTTTTCCCACCACTAGATCACTTTTCACTAAGGTGACCAGGCTACCCAAATCCAACAATACCACAACATTTTTACCATCTAAGCACATTCTATATAAAGATTTCTAATTTCCCTTTACTGCAGTGCATGTGGTTGCAAAAAAAGACTGTCGTCTTTCTGTCAGAAAGTCACACTGCATGGGTTCATCACCCGCTGGGCAAACCGCTGCTACATGTCCCTCTTCCCGGCAACGGTAACAAATCAACCTTCTGGTCCTCTCCTGTGGGATGGGTCTTCCAGGCCGCTCTCGCCAAATATCCACTTCCCGACCGCCGCATGTAGATATACGTCGGCAGAATGGCACGGACAGGCACATCAACGTACCTGTACGTGCCTGCCTAGACGTGGGTCGGGGGTCCTATCGGAACCCTCCCCCCGCTACACGCGGCGGTCGGGTTCCCTCGGGGAGCGATCCGGGACGACGGCGCGGCTATTTGTTTATAGCCGCTCCGTCGCGATCGCTCCCCGGAGCTGAAGAACGGGGAGAGCCGTATGTAAACACGGCTTCCCCGTGCTTCACTTTGGCGCTGCATCGATCGAGTGATCCCCTTTATAGGGGAGACTCGATCGATGACGTCATTCCTACAGCCACACCCCCCTACAGTTGTAAACACACACTAAGTGTACACTAAATCCTACAGCGCCACCTGTGGTTAACTCCCAAACTGCAACTGTCATTTTCACAATAAAGAATGCAATTTAAATGCATTTTTTGCTGTGAAAATGACAATGGTCCCAAAAATGTGTCAAAATTGTCCGAAGTGTCCGCCATAATGTCGCAGTCACGAAAAAAATCGCTGATCGCCGCCATTAGTAGTAAAAAATAAAAAAATAATAAAAATGCAATAAAACTATCCCCTATTTTGTAAACGCTATAAATTTTGCGCAAACCAATCGATAAACGCTTATTGCGATTTTTTTTACCAAAAATAGGTAGAAGAATACGTATCGGCCTAAACTGAGGAAAAAATAAAATTTTATATATGTTTTTGGGGGATATTTATTATAGCAAAAAGTAAAAAATATTGCATTTTTTTTTAAAATTGTCGCTCTATTTTTGTTTATAGCGCAAAAAATAAAAAACGCAGAGGTGATCAAATACCACCAAAAGAAAGCTCTATTTGTGGAGAAAAAAGGACGCCAATTTTGTTTGGGAGCCACGTCGCACGACCGCGCAATTGTCTTTTAAAGCGACGCAGTCCCGAACTGTAAAAACACCTTGGGTCTTTAGGCAGCATATTGGTCCGGGGCTTAAGTGGATATTAGCGGTAGTCCCGATAATTCCTCTAGCTGCTCCTTGGTACCTCTCTCCACCCCCATATCTTGATGCAGTCTTACCTATAGGTAGGGAGGGTCTGGTCTTGGGGTGAAAAGTCTGTGCGTCTCTGGTGGAAGAGGACAAATTCTCTGTTGTTAGGTACCTTTCGACCAGGTCTACAAGTTTGTCTGCAGTTTCCGGACCACCATGGTTCACCCATTTCTGCAGGGTGTTAGAAAGAGACCTAAGAAATTTGTCCATGACTGCTCGCTCCAAAATTTTTGGTCCGAACAGAGTTTCTGGCTGCAGCCATTTCCTAGCCAAATGGATGAGGTCATACATCTGCGACCGAGGTGGCTTCCTCTGCTGATAACTCTAATTGTGGACCCGCTGAGCACGGACATCCAGGCTTACACCAAAACGTGCCAATATTTCCTCTTTTAATCTATCATAGTTTTTTGCGTCTGCCAGCTCCAAATCGAAATATGCCTTTTGGGCTTCTCCAGATAATAGGGGGGCCACTAGTCCAGCCCACTGTTCTTTAGGCCAACTCTCTCTTTCCGCTGCTCTCTCAAACGTGGTCAGAAACATCTCAGGGTCCTCATCTGCAGTCATCTTTGGCAATAAGTGTCGTACCTGAAAAGTCTGTACGTTACTGGCCTGACTCCCAGCCTCGGTCTGCTGTCTCTGAAGCTGTTTCACGATGGCCTCCATTTGCTGCTGGTGTCTCTGTTCCAAGCCTGCAATGCTCTCTTGGTGAGCCTGTTGTTGAGCTGCAATGCTCTCTTGGTGAACCTGTTGTTGAGCTGCAATGCTCTCTTGGTGAACCTGTTATTGAGCTGCAATGCTCCGCTGCAAACCTGCATTCGTCTGCTGTTGATTTGCATTTGCCATAGCCAGCTGTTTCAGTATCTCCTCCATTTTGGGTTTACTTTAATTGCCCGCGGCGCTCCACCATGTGTAAGGGGTTAGCTCGGTAGCGGGGTGTGTGACCCCTTGGATGGGTTCACCACACACTGAATTAATACAGACAGGCAGTCGAAGACGGTTAAAAACAAAGATTTGGGTTTATTCTTTCATCTTGCTGGAAACAAGTGCCTAATAACAATTGGTGTATTGTCTAAACAAGGCAGAAATGTATGTCCTGTCTGTGACAACACCCACAGATTTACCTGACTTCCTGTCACAATATTTAAGGATTGACCAAGTAAAACAATTCTCCATCTATGACAAAAACAGAATGGTGCACGAGAGGGTACCAAAACACATGGATAACACAACTAAAAGATTATAAAGTCCAGGAAGTATACATATGCAGAATTAGTGGCATCTCCCTTGAGAGTGGAGCAGTCTCTGGAAGAACAATGGGAGAAAAGCAAGGTGCGCCAAAAACTAATGCCCTGTACACACGGTCGGAATTTCCAACAAGAAAAGTCCGATGTGAGCTTTTGGTGTGTAGGCTCCACCAGACTTTTCCTGTCGGAATTTCCGCCAACAAAAATTTGAGAGCTGGTTCTCAAATTTTCAGACAGAAAAAAATTCCAATAGGAAATTCCAATCGTTTTCAGCAATTCCGACCCACAAAATGCCAACGCATGCTCGGAAACAATTTGACGCATTCTCGGAAGCATTGAACTTAATTTTCTCGGTTCGTCGAAGTGTTGTACGTCACCGCATTCTTGACATTCGAAAGTTCAGAGAACTTGTGTGACCGTGTGTATGCAAGCCAAGCATGAGCGGAATTCCATAGAAAAAAAAAATTCCGACTGAAAATCCGGTCTTGTGTACGAGCATTAGTGCACCAGGAGATGCAATGAATGGTATATTTAATTAAAATAAGCTAAATGGCTATTCACACTAATATAAAGATCAATAAAAATGTAACAGTATAATACTGTAGGACAATGGATAAATGTGACTTAGCACAGCCACATGGCGGACCTCCATCCCTATAGTTAGGTTATAGAGAAGGAGAGATAATTGGGACTTTGAGGGAGGCCCGCTATGTCAAGTAATAAGAGCAGAATGGATACAGAAGTGTAAATATAGGTACATGATTTATTGTTACAGTTTAAAAATCATTTTTGAGAAAACATTGTATAAAATAAATAGGTAGTCACATGACTTACACTAAGATATGCTGCTCATAGCATGCAATACAATTGATGGGTAGACATGATTAACATACATAAAGATATATTTTATTTCCTCTACTTCTGTTGCCCCCCCTCCCACACAAACACACACACACACACACACACCCCTTGTCTGTTCTCTTCTTACCTTCCCTTTTCCATCTTTTTTTTACTGTTTCATCATTCTCTCCCTATTCTCCATATGTAATTCTCACTTATATTCCTTCATTGTATTCACTAGGCTTCTACACTTTTCTTTTCCACTATTTTTCCGGGATTACTTTCTGTGTTCTCCATTACTCCTTGGTCCTGATTTCTTTTTTTCTCTCCTTTTTTCTCCTCTTTTTCTTTTTCGTCCCTTTCCCCTGTATGTACTCCCGCTCTAGTGGCTATTTTTCCCTCTATTCACCCTCACTTGTACACTACCACTGTTTCTTTCAATCCCCTTGACTGAGATTGGACGTGGTGTGCCTATAAAGGCAAGGTGGCCTGATGTCATGCATTCCCATGGCATCAGCAGCCCCAGTGCCCGGCAGCGTCCCCTGCTGCTAGGTGATCGCTGGCCAAGAATGTACACACACATTCAATCAGGCACATCTGTAAGCGGCACCCAATCTGATTGGTTCCAACTTGTTGCCAGGCAACCTTGTATCCCTGTACGGACACCAATCTGAACACAGATTGGGTGCCGCTTACAGATGTGCCTGATTGAATGTGTCTGCAGACACAGTGCAGTTGCCTGACAATGCACCCATGTCGTAACCATATCATTAAGTGATCTAGCAACCTTTGCTTATACATAGCTTGATATGTCTGCTTAAACTTATTGGGTTTTTGGCGGGACTAATGACGTCACACCTGTCAAGGGGTGGATGGTCCTTTGTCTTCTGGCTATTTTTGATTGGTTGATGGTTATTTAAATACTGTACACTGTTACCAGTGGCAGCTGGTGCTCAACATTTTTGGGGGGCGCAAACGAAAAAAAAAAAAAAAAAACAATTGCAGCCTCACTGTGCCCATCAAATGCAGCCACTGTGCCCATCAAATGCAGCCACTGGGCCCATCAAATGCAGCCACTGTGCCATCAATTGTCACCACTGTGTCATGCCATCAAACGCAGCCACTGTGCCATGCCATCAAACGCAGCCACTGTGCCATCAATTGTCACCACGGTGTCATGCCATCAAACGCAGCCACTGTGCCATGCCATCAAACACAGCCACTGTGCCATCAATTGTCACCACTGTGCCATGCCATAAAATGCAGTCACTGTGCCATGCCATCAAACACAGCCACTATGCCATCAATTGTAACCACTGTGCCATGCCATCAAACGCAGCCACTGTGCCATCAATTGTCACCAATGTGCCATGCCATCAAATGCAGCCACTGTGCCATCAATTGTCAACAGTGCGCCATGCCATCAAACGCAGCCACTGTGCCATCAATTGTCACCACTGTGCCATGCCATCAAACGCAGCCACTGTGCCATCAATTGTCACCACTGTGCCATGCCATAAAACGCAGCCACTGTGCCATCAATTGTCACCACTGTGCCATGTCATCAAACGCAGCCACTGTGCCATGCCATCAAACGCAGCCACTGTGCCCATCAACTGTCGCCACTGTGCCAATTGTCGCCAATGTGCCCTTTAATTGTTGCTACTGTGCCAATTGATGCCACTGTGCCCATTTATGCCACTGTGCCCATTGTGGCCACTGTGCCAATTGATGCCACTGTGCCCATTGTCGCCACTGTGCCCATTGTCGCTGCTGTGCCCTGTAAAATGCCCCTCACCACGCCCGGCACTTACCTTTCTGGGGGTCAGCCATCCTCCTTTCACGTCCCTCAAAGTCTTCTCCCACCTTCGATGACGCTTCAGCCAATCAGGTTACCGGTAACCGCTGGCTCTGATAGGCACTTCCACACAGCCAACCAGCTGCCATTATTCAGGTGGCCGGCGCTCACCATCCGGCCATCTGAATAGTCGGCAGCAGCGGCAACAATAACATAGATTCATGCAATGCATGAATCTATGTTATTGTAATCAGTGGCGGTGCGAGAGCCAGAGGGACTGACTGTTACCCTACACTTACCACATGCCTGACGAGGGGGTTCTGCGTGACTCCGAAACATTGCACTACCTGCTCTGTGATGTGATCATGCTTTAAAAAAAACAAAACATTTGGACGCTACGTGTTGATCCGTGGTGTGCTGTGCTGGCAAATATCCTCATTGTGGCTTTCTGAACAAGTTTCCAGCTGGTGGTTGCTGCAGCACCCAAATCTTGTAGAGTTTTATTCAGGAATATGTGCGATTGGAATATGGGGTATTAACTCTAAACATAGCGACATTTATCCAGCTTCTTGTTGACATTTTATTTATGCCATAAACATTAAAGGATTTTGTACACAATTGCTAATTTGCTCCAGTGATGGGAACTTGTTTTTTGTGGCAATTTAAAATAATATACTATTTTATTGGCATTGAGTTTTTATTTTATCTTGATAATGTGTTTGGTATATAAGTTACTGAGCATTTTATCTGATCATAGCTGGAAGAATTTCTTTATATTACTGTAACTCATCCTAATTGAAGGTTTTTTTTCCACCTTTCCAAAAACTGTGTAATATGATATATTCATTTGATCTTTTCTTTTTTTTGATTTGTAGAGTAAACATTAAAATAATTACTAACTAACATTCTTATATTCTCGGACCTTCATATTGACTCATTATCTAAATGTTCACAGACAGTTTTAGTGTATACATCTAGGTAATGATGATGATTTTTTTTTTTATTATTTCCATGTAAAATATTGAACTTTTATAAGTGATTCACTAGTTTCACATTATCGTTCCAATATACTGTCTTCACATTGCTCAGGAAAATTATATATTTGTACTCATTCCCAATTCTACAAATGGCCTATACTAACATACATCAGATAGGTCACCAAAGCTTAGATTCCTAAAAGTTTACCGTATATTATACACTTATTATTGTTTTAAAAAGCTCAATGGTAATAATTATTGGAAGAATCCCTTTGCTGCAGGGAGAGCTAAAATCTGAAGATTCAATTTGACCAGCAGTTTGCGGCACAATTTTGTGAACAAAGTCTTCCCCCTTGTCAGATTTAAATTTTCAAAGGCCACATCATTTTAATACTTATAGTGATTTTCCTAATAAAGTTTTGGAAAAAAAAAAAAAAGATTGTTTTGTACGAATGAATGCCTTATTATAAATGTTATTTTCATGGAAATATATTACATTATCTTCTTAAGACTGGAAGACACAGCCTACTGTAGAACGTTGACAAGGATTAGACATATCACAACAGACAAGTAATGCTGGCAGCAAACATACCAACTATTTCAAATGATCCTAAAAAAAGGTGCCTTTTAATTGAAGGGATAAATATTAATTAGCAGATTACAGTGGCTGCGTATAATGTTTGGTCTGATAGCTTTCTGGCTGACTTTCAAATATTCTAGAAAGTGATGAAGAAAAATGGCATTCATTAGAATTGTTACTTGTTGTCTAATTGTGTCACTTTGGTCCATCTTCAGATGGCTGTCATCTTCAATTGAGGGCCCACCCATCATGGCTACACCTTGCTCTGATAGGAGCTTGTGTTTAACAGTATCTCATTCTCCATTTCAAAAAGAGTTACAATTCCTGTCTGTCAGTCCATGAAATTGCCTTTTTTCCCTGTGAAATTGTTCATCTTCATTCTTTGATTTGCCACAAGACGTGTATCAGAATGTTCCTGAAAAATACATTTATATACTGTGTCTTGGGGACATGGTAAGGCTTCTGTAAGAGCATGTTAAACTATGTTCTTTCCATGTTACCTATTATAGCATTAAATGTGTTACAAACTTTTCTTTCTGTTCTATCTAAATATTATAATAGTCTCAGGCAGCTAAGTAAAAATGTATTTCTATTTTCTGTTTATAAAGTTTTAATTATCAGTCAAAAAGAGAATTTTAGGATGATTACGTGTTGATAAGAAACACTATTCCTGTTGATGCAATAGTATAATAAAATACACATTTTGTTTTCATTTATTTTCCCTGTTTTGTAATAGCAAAATTGCCCAATTGTGGCAGCTCTTACATTAAAAAACATACTGGATTGAAGGAGGGATTAATATGGAGTTCATAAGGGACAAGCAAATTACAAGTTATGTAATGCCAGGCATCTTGGATTAAGGGGTTGATTTACTGAAGGCAAATAGGTTATGCTCTTTGCAAGGATTTTTTCCCCAGCGATTAGTGAATGAGGTGAAGCTCTGTTGGCCTCCATCATCTTATTACATGCAAGTAAAAAAATACTGTTTTTGTTATTGAAATGTGACTGGGTATTTTGAAATGTTACTGAATTCACTAAGTTCTGGGGCAAATTACCTTGCAAAGTGAACAGCCTGTTTGTCTTTAGTAAATCAACCCCTATGTTTTCTGACATGCTTTGTTTCACCTGTGAGCACCACAACATCAATGGAATAAAGCAAACTAGGATTGGGACTTTAAATGAGGCATATGAAAAAGATACGCCTCCATCCCTGTTGGTTAAAGGAGAGGGGAGTTTTTGGGACTTTGAATGAGATGCGTTTTTAAGAAAACAGTAAGTATAAATAAAGTTGTATACGTGATAACCAGGCTCACACTTACCACCCAAACAGCAGGCCAAATTCAACTGTCTAACTGTGTATGTTAAATGTAGAGGATTGGAGGGGGGCGTGGCCTGACGCATGGAGCTGTAGGACGTGTCTGCTCGCAGCTCCCCGGTCCCTCGGCTCCACGGACTGCAAGCATCGCAGGAACCCGCCTTCACCGCCGCATATGGGGAAAGACAAGCAGCGGGCACCGAGGGGCACCCGTGGAAACACACAAAGCGGCGATCTCGAGGAGTTATTCGCCAGATCTCGGGCCGCTGCACTCCGCCGCCCAGAATCCAAGATGGCGCCGGCCCCGCCGTCTCCAGCCCGCTCTGAGTCCTCAATCCACACGCAGGTGAGCTCCCATAGCCATCTCCCGCTCCCCGAGGACAATCTGTTCCCCTCCATGCTCACCAGGAGCAGGTCTAATGCATCCCTGGGCTCAGGTGATTGCTGGGACATGGAGGCCCAGATGAGATCCCTTCACAGTTACATCAGGGCCCTGCCCACTAAATCTGACTTTGAAAATTGTGTCCACAGAATAGAAAAAGCGCACAAAAAGGAGATCTCTGACCTTAAGAAAGATATGGGTGCCCGCTTTGAGGACATAGATAACACCACTGATAGCCTCAGCAACACTGTGCAGGCTCATGATCAAATACTCAATACCCACACTGTCATGCTGCAGCAACTCGCTTACCAACAAGACGACATCGAAAATAGAAATCGTCGCAATAATATACGCATTCGCGGGATCCCCGAAACGGTTGACCCCAAAAATCTGCCCACGGCTGTGACGGCGATTTTTAACCAATTGCTGCAGCGCCCCAAAGATGACCCCATTGAATTAGACCGTGTGCACAGAACCTCGGGGCCCCGGACCCCTGACCCCTCTTTTATACGGGACACATTATGCCGAGTTCACTTCTACAAGATCAAGGAGGAAATCATGAGAGTGGCTAGCTCACAGACCACTATCCTCTTCAACGATGCCCCTGTGATGCTTCTCCCGGATCTGTCTCGTCAGACCCTGACAATAAGGAAAGCCTTGAAGCCGCTTACACAGCTACTGCAAGCTAAACAGATAAAGTACCAATGGCGATTCCCCTTTCATCTCCGAGTACACCACGAGGGCAAAACCGCCATATTCCGCACCTTAGGAGATCTGCCTTCCTTCCTCAGCACACTGGAGCTTCCGCAGGTCTCTCTCCCAGATTGGCCATTCACTCCTACTACGCCGGGCCTCCCCTTTGCACCTCAATGGCAGAAACAGGGCCGCAAACGCAACCCCAAGCATACGCCTCAACACTCCGGATCCATGCCCCGGCAGGGCCCCAATGACTGAGATGTCCTGCTTTTCCGCACTGATTTCCCACTCCTACAGGGAACCCCCCTGTACTGCTGATGGCTAAGCATAAGCTGGATTTTCCTCTCCTTTTTTTTTTTTTTTTTTTTTTATCACCCTCGCTATATTTGGGGGACAAGTTTTTGATCTGCTGGACTGCCTGATGTTGGGGGCCTGTTATGTTTTGTTCACCCTGAGATATGTGGCATTATTCATGCGATTGATTGTTCCCTGCAATTTGTTACGTGTCATTGTTATTTGCCATCATTACATGTTGTACTGCATGCTTGTCAGTTTTAACCTATTCTATAATTAATATTATTATTGTTTCTTTGTTCTCTCACACTCCGTGGAGCTGGGGGACCTAGGGATTACTCTGCTTTGTGGGTCTTCCCTCGCACCCCCCCTTAAGGGTTTTTTTTTTTTCTCAGTGCCATATTGGACACTGAGTGATATACGGTCGTATGTCAAGTGGTAAGGGTCTTTTTTTTCCCTTACCTATGGTTCTTTGGTGCCACCTAGTGGCCTTTTTTGTTTTTGTTTTTTCTAACCTTTTTTTTTCTAAGAATAGTTTGTCGATCACCTCATCCTCTAAATCAAGATTCCCTTTGCCTATTGTTTTTACCTCCTATTTGTGGTTTGGAACATGGTGGTCGAGATATAGTAATTCACCTTCCTGCATTGTGGGTTCTTTTGCTCTTTACTGCTCTCTCTTGCCCCTCTTTCTCTTGCTACCTCTACTCACTTCCCCTCTTCCTTCCTCCTTCCCCCTTTCTTTCTCCCTGTGCCTCTTTCAACTCTGCTGGTTAGATCGAGGGCTGCTGATTTCTGGGACAATATTGATACTTACCATCCACACTCATGGCTAAGGTGACCCCTATTGCTTTAGCATCCTTTAATTGTCGGGGGTTCAACAAGCCGGAGAAGCGGAGCCAGATTTTATATCACTTTCACAAAATGCGCTCAAATATCCTTTTGCTCCAAGAAACACATTTCCGTACGGGCTCTATCCCGGCCCTACGCAATAAATACTATACGCAATGGTTTCACAGTACTAACCCCCAGGCCAAATCCAAGGGGGTGTCCATTGGTTTTCATAAGTCCTTCAAACCTGAGATCTTAGATTCCTTTATCGATGTAGCTGGCCGTTTTATTTTTCTTAAGCTGAGACTAAATGATTTTCTCTTTACAGTGGCCAACATCTATGTACCTAACGTGGACCAGGCTCGGTTCCTCTCATCCATTCTCACCAGATTATCCTCGTTTGGGGGTCCCTGTCTTATCGTCGGTGGAGACTTCAACTTCGCTATGTCCCCATCTGCAGACACTTCCTCGGGTAAGTCTCCTGTTTCCTTCTCCTCTTTGACACGCATCAAATCCCTACTACATGCGTCTCGTCTGGTGGATGTTTGGCGTGTCCAGCATCCCACAGAGAGAGACTACAGTCACTACTCTGCAGCTCACAACTCTTACAGCAGGCTAGACCACTTCCTGATATCACAGTCTTTATTAGATACTCCCCTCCAGGCCTCCCTAGGCCACCTACTATGGTCTGACCATGCCCCGATCTATCTGACCTTAGCCCGCCCTCCAACGTCTCGCGTCGGTACGCACTGGAGGCTCAATGACAATATACTGAGGGACACCGTCTGTGTGGCAGACATCTCCACAACCATTCGGAACTTCATCGCTGATCATTCCTCTGACTCTACTTCCCCCCTTATCCAATGGGATGCCCTGAAATGTGTGATCCGGGGAGTGCTCATACAGCACGGTTCCCGTCTCAAGCGGATGAGAACGGATGACATACGCCGTCTCCTCTCCACCATAGCGGACCTCGAATCCCTCCACAAACGGGACTTAGATCCCGCCGTGTTCGTACGACTCTCGAATGCGCGTAGGGATTTACTGCAACTCTTAGATACACATTCCTTGATAGCTCGGGACAAAGCGCGTAATCATTATTATTCTCTAGCCAACAAATGTAGCAAACACCTGGCAAAGATCCTCCATCCTAGACCGCCCCGAGACTCCATCCCCTTCATTACCTGCCCTGATCAAACCAAGACGTTTAATACGAAAGGCATCTCCTCTGCCTTCAGGGATTACTACTCCCGGCTGTACAACCTCCCCCCCACAACCCCACCCGCCCGCACCACCCATCCTACTGACACTATGCAGGACTACATTAGGGAAACAGCATTGCCTACCATCCCCAAACTAAACTCCCTGGAACTAGACAAACCCCTGGCAGTGACCGAATTCCTAGGTGCCATTAAAGTCTTGAAAATAGGCAAGTGTCCAGGCCCGGATGGCTATACCCCCCGCTTTTACAAAACCTTTGCTCTCCAACTGGCGCCACTTTTAGCTAAGGCTTTTAACGCCATAGACGATCTACATCTGCCTTCAAGAGATCTCCTATCCGCCAACATCTCTGTGATCCCTAAGCCAGGCAAGGATCCTTCCCATTGTACCAGCTATCGGCCGATATCCTTGCTCAATATTGACCTCAAACTGTTCGCCAAGGTGTTGGCCAATCGCTTGTCTCCTCTCCTCCCGAACGTGATTCATAATGACCAAGTGGGATTTGTCCCGGGCCGCGAGGCGCGAGACAACACCACTAAAACGATTCACCTTATATCCCTTGTCCAACGTACAAGCATGAAAGCCTGCCTCCTTTCCTTCGACGCCGAAAAAGCGTTCGACAGGGTCAATTGGGAGTTTCTTCAACTCTCACTGGAACAATTGGGGCTAGGTTCTACCTTTATCTCTAAAGTGCTGTCCTTGTACTCCCGACCGTCTGCCTCGGTTCTGGTAAACGGCACAACTTCTGAGCCGTTTGACATTGCTAATGGCACCCGGCAGGGTTGCCCCCTCTCCCCTCTATTGTTCGTTATTGTTATAGAACACTTGGCCTGTGCTATCCGGCAGAACGCCTCCATCCAGGGTATACAAACACCCTCCGCTCACCATAAGCTGTCCCTATATGCTGATGACCTCCTGGTTTATGTGCAACACCCCCATACCTCTCTACCATCCCTTTTCCATGAATTCCAAAGGTTTGGGTCTTTTAGTAACTTTAAGCTTAACGTCTCCAAGACCGAAGCTCTCAACATTTCTCTCCCTGCTCCTGTGATGTCCTCCCTACGGTCTAACTACTCATTCCAATGGAAGGCGAAGGGAGTGTCCTATTTGGGGGTTACAATACCCTCCAACCTTTCCAATCTGTTCTCCCTGAACTATATCCCTTTACTTTCTCGCATCCGGAAGGACTTGGAGGGATGGGGAGGTTCCCCCTTACCGTGGTTTGGAAGGATCAACACCCTTAAAATGGACACCCTCCCCAAATTATTATACCTCTTTCAGACGATCCCTGTTTTAGTCCCTAAAATCTTTTTTGCGGCCCTACGCTCACTAGCTATTAGATTTCTATGGAATAGGGGGATGCCCAGAGTGAGATACAAGTTACTCACACTCCCGAAGTCACAGGGTGGAGCAGGTCTACCCGACTTTGAGACTTATTACAAAGCCACTCATGTGGCACGCATTCTAGAATGGTTCCCCCGCCCTTTCCTAAAGGCTTCTGTCGCCATCGAACAAGACCTAACACCCGTGGATCTACGGGCCCTTCTCTGGGGATATGGGTCCAATTTTTCCCGCTTGCCGTCCATCTCGCCATTGACGATTGCCTCTCTCAGACTATGGGTCCATAGGGGTCTATGCACCTCTTTGTCCTCCGACCCTTCCCCATTGTCCCCTTTGTTCGATAACCCCGTATTCCCCCAGGGCATAGGGGCGACCACAATAGGGCCCTTTAGGCGTTCTGATTGGCCACAAGCACACTCTTTTGTGGACCCGCTGCGAGGGACTCCGGTCACATCGACGGGTCCCATAGACTGGCTTACCACCCTTCACCTCTCTACATTTGCACAGTGTCTACACAGTTCCTCCCAAATCCACCGTCCCTACACTGAATTTGAGCGACTGTGCTCCCTCTCTGAAACACCCAGACACCTTCTCTCTACCATATACTGTCTCCTTCAAGCTTTACTACATAGTGATTTGCCTCCTTACACGGGGAAGTGGTCTGCAGATCTGAAGAAGACATATCCCGATCGGACTGGCAGACCTCGTTTCTGTTTACTCACAAATCAACGATATCCTGCTACTCCCAGGAAAAGAACTATAAGGTTTTGTCACGGTGGTACAGGGACCCCCTCACGTTACACAAATTGTTCCCGTCTACTCCAGCCACATGTTGGCGATGCACCTCTGCTACAGGGACCTATCTCCATATCTGGTGGGAATGCGAGAGGATCCGCCCCTTCTGGACTCAGGTATTTGCTTGTTATAATAAAATTTATGATGACACATTGACACCCTCCCCCAAGATCGCCCTCCTTTCCATTCTCCCTGGGTCGGTTTCGTCTCAAAAGAAAAGTCTTCTCCGTTTCTTTATGTCCTCAGCGAGACAGCTCATTCCTTCATTTTGGAAAACGACTGTCACTCCCCCCTTGTCACGGTGGGTTTCAATCATGAACGATACCATGAGAATGGAGGAGATGCTGGCCCTTGACAATGACTCCTTTGAAAAATTCAAGATGCTGTGGTCGACTTGGCTCCACTTCTCCGCCTCTGATACTCTCATTAACATGCTACCACCCCCAACACGACCGCCCTGACCTACGACCCTCTTTCTGGGCTGATCGAGGCGTATACCTCCGGATGTCCCTCCCCATTGCCCTCCTGTGACCCTACCCAGCTAATGTTTTCACAGCAGCCCTCGTGCCCTACCCCTACTGTTGCCTGCTCTTTTCTGCTCTTTCTTCTTTCCTTTTCTCTTTTTCCCTTTCCATGACCTCCTTTAGGTCGTTCGTTTCCTCTCTTTCTTCTTTTTTTTATTTTACTTTGAATTTCTCATATGCTATCTGATCGGAAACAATGACACCCGCCTGATGGGAGTCGTTCTCTGCTCCCAAAGACGACTGATGACGCTCATTACTTCCTATAAGACATCAGGAGTTAAGCTGTGGGCGATAGCCATTGGGCTGACTCAAATTACATGTTTGATCACAATCGTCACTTTTATGTACCATTGATTATTGTTTCCTTTTGTATGATTCTTCTATTTTTATGTGTTGTTTATACGAAAACAATAAATACATTTTCAACTCTAAATGTAGAGGATTGGTTACACGCATTTGCAAATACATGGTTAAGCTGCAGGCCTAACTAAACTTTTAAAGTCTCCTCAATAGAGGCATATAAATACTGATGAGTAGATAGAGGGCAGGTGACTGGGGGTGTGTCACGGCCCCTACCTATGATTGGTATAGTAGTAAAGAGCACTGGAAAAAAACGCATAAATGTATAAGGGTATCACAAACACATCTCCATCCCTGTATAGTATAAAGAAAACTAGGATTGGGACTTTAAATGAGGCATATGAAAAACATACGCCTCCATCCCTGTTGGTTAAAAGAGAGGGGAGTTTTTGGGACTTGAGGCATATAAATACTGATGAGTAGAAAGAGGGCAGGTGACTGGGGGTGTGTCACGGCCCCTACCTATGATTGGTATAGTAGTAAAGAGCACTTATTACATGCAAGTAAAAAAATACTGTTTTTGTTATTGAAATTGAGTGACTGGGTATTTTGAAATTTTACTGAATTCACTAAGTTCAGGGGCAAATTACCTTGCAAAGTGAACAGCCTGTTTGTCTTTAGTAAATCAACACCTATGTCTTCTGACATGCTTTGTTTCACCTGTGAGCACCACAACATCAATGGAAGGGTGTACCTACAGTAAGTGTGATTATGAGGCCCCTTAAATCTACATCTGATAACACTAGTGACTAGGGATGAGCCCTTTCTAAAGTGCGCATGCGCGGATGACATTGGCACACGTGTATATTGTAAATATCTCCTAAACCTTGCAGGAGATATTTTCAGCACCTACAGGTAAGCCTTAATCTATGCTTACCTGTAGGTAAAAGTGGTTGTACAGAGTTTACAACCACTTTAATTGCTTGTTATCTGCAATCGGGTATACATTTTTTTTCCTAAAATACATATTTTACAGGGTGAAATCATACACAGGCTTAACACAAGTTAGTATATGAAAAGTCTAGGTAAAATTATCAAAAGCCACTACAACTTATCAGTTTAACAAGACAATCATAATAATAATTGAAAACAATTATAGTAATTTTGCTATTCCTGGTTATAATTTTTTTAAATATTTATGAATACATTATAAATTAGGGATGAGCTTCGAGTTCGAGTCGAACTCATGTTCGACTTGAACATTGCCTGTTCGCCCGTTCGCCGAACAGCGAACAATTTGGGGTGTTTGCGGCAAATTCGAAAAGCCACGGAAAACCCTGTAAAAGTCTATGGGAGAAATCTAAAGTGCTAATTTTAAAAGCTAAGGGCCCTTTCACACGTGCGGACCGTATGTCTGCATTTTCATCCGTCCGTTGCGGATGTGATCCATATGTGATTGCGGGTGTCAGCGGATGACCATCTGCTGACACCCGTAATCGTCCGCCTCCGCAAAGATCTGCATTTGCGGACGGAAGAAAATCCTATTTTTCTTCCGTCTGCCGGATCGGATGAACACGGGCATACGGTCCGTGTTCATCCAATCCCCCATAGGGGAGAGCGGAGAAAAGACAGGGCGGTCCCTGCACAGTGTGCGGGGACCGCCCTGTCAGCTCAGCATTGATTTTACAGAGGATCCTCGCTGAGCTTTTGCGGACACACGGAGCGGATCATTACTGATCCGCCTGTGTGAAAGGGCCCTTATATGCAAGTTATTGTCATAAAAAGTGTTTGGGGACCTGGGTCCTTCCCCAGGGGACATGTATCAATGCAAAAACAGTTTTAAACACTGCAGTTTTTTTAAAGGGTCTGGTATGGATTTTTTGGGGAACTCCATGCCATTTTTATTTATTTGGATATTTGGGGGGAACCCTACTTCATTTTTTTAAACAATTTTACGCAGGGTTCCCCTTAATATCCATATCGAGACCTGAAGGGCCTGGTAATTGAATTTGGGGGAACCCCCACGCATTTCTTTTTTTTATCAATGACTTTTTTCTGTATTGCCGGGAGCCGATAATTAATTATAGCCGTAAGTGGTTTTAACTACTTGCCGACCGCGCACCGTCATTATACGGCGGCAGGTCAGCTCTCCTGGGCGAGAGCCCGTAGCTATACGTCCTGCGCGTGAACGGCAAGGGGGCGCACGCGCGCGCCTCCCCGCCGTTCCTGATGATCAGATTTGTTTCAGAACTGATCAATCATCAGGTCCAGGCCAATAAAATCTGGCCTGGACCTGGTGATCACTCTAAACCAATGGTTGTCTTCCCCTGTCTATGTTTTGTAAACATTGACAGGGGAAGTACTGCTCTCTCCCTCGTGTCGGTCTTTTCGTTTCAGACCGAGGGGGAGAGAGCATCTAAAACGTGAGTTGCACAACACTACACTGACACCAGGTCACGTAAGCACACAATTCACCCCCCGATCACCCCCTGATCACCCCCCAAATTAACCCCTTCACTGCCTGTCACTGTGTCACCCAGTACAGCGATCAGATTTTTTTTGGATCGCTGTACTAGTGTCATTAGTGACTAAAATAATTGTTAGGGTAATTAGTCTTAGACCCTAAAAAGTCTAGGGACCCCCTCTAGCCCCCCCAATAAAGGTTTAACCCCTTCATTACCCCCTGTCACCAGTGATCATAGTATAAGTGTCACGGGTGACGCAGTTTAGCTAGTTTATTTTTTATAGCATCAAGGCACCCGCCATATTTTTTGCAATAAAGTTTTAACACCCTGATCACCCGGCGGGTGATAAAAGTTTGGTTTTAGCGCCAGATAGGGTCTGCGTCGCCCCAGGCAGCGTCAGATTAGTGCCAGTAGCGCTAACACCCACGCACGCACCATACGCCTCCCTTTAGTGGTATAGTATCTGAACGGATCGATACCTGATCTGATCAGATCTATACTAGCGTCCCCTGCAGTTTAGGGTTCCTAAAAACGCATTGTTAGCGGGATCAGCCCAGATACCTGCTAGCACCTGCGTTTAGCCCCTTCGCCCAGGCCAGCCCACCGAAGTGCAGTATCGATCGATCGATCACTGACACAAAACACAAAAACACATAACTGCAGCGTTCGCAGAGTCAGGCCTGATCTCTGCGATCGCTAACAGTTTTTTTGGTAGCACTTGACTCAGTCGCTAACAGGTCAGGTGCTTTTTTGCCTGTGAATCTCACCACTGTACCCCAAAATTTAGAGCCCAAAATGGCAAATCGAATGTACAGTGATGAAGAGGCCTACTTGTTTCTGAGTCTGACAGATAGTGAGGAGGAGGTCACGCATCTGTCAAATTCTAACTCAGAATACGATCCTGTAGACGACAGTGGCTCCCTGACAGATAGCTCTGACGACGGAGTTGTGGTCCCTGCTAGGGTCAGGCGTACCAGACCCCGATCTTCTGCTGTCGCTGAGGTGCAAGAACCGCAGGGCTCTCGTATGGAGCAGAGAAATACTAGCGCCGCTATTCCTTCTGGTGAACTGGCAAGCACCAGCGGCCTAGTACATCCTGGTCATACATCCAGCACTGCAGTAACACTTGGTGACGTGGCGAGTCCCATAAGTGCAGTTCAAGCTAGAGAGGTGGCAAGCACAAGTAGTGTCCCGCTGCCACCAAGAAGAAGACGACAAAGACAGGCCCGTCCCCATAGTGCCCTTCCTGCTGCATTCGCCAATCCTGATTGGGTACCCACCACTTCTGCAGCACCCGTACTTCCCCCATTCACTGGCCAACTCGTAATTCAGGTGAATACAGTTGATTTTACGTCACTGGATTTTTATTCGCTGTATTTCACGGAAGATCTCTATAGATCTATTGTGGACCAAAGCAATTTGTACGCTGGTCAATTCATCGCCGCTAATCCCCAGCTGTCCCTTGCCAGAGATTGAAAGCCAATTACGGTTTCCGAATTTAAGATCTTTCTGGGCCTTTCCCTCATCATGGGCATGACTAAAAAGAGTGAACTGCGGTTGTATTGGTCCACGCACCCAGTTCACCATATGCCCATTTTCTCTGCCTCCATGGCCAGGACACGATACGAGCAGATCTTGCGGTTCATGCATTTTAGTGACAATGAACTCTGTCATTCTCGGGGAGACCCTGGATTCGATCGGCTCTACAAAATTCGGCCCCTCGTAAACTACCTCAACGAACATTTTGCAGCCTTGTATAATCCCCAACAAGTTGTCTGCGTTGATGAGTCCCTGATTAAGTTCTCTGGTCGCTTGTCATTCAAACAATACCTTCCCAGCAACCGTGCCAGATACGGGGTCAAGTTGTATAAGCTCTGTGACAGGGCAACAGGCTATACATCTAGCTTTATGGTTTACGAGGGAAAAGACAGTCACGTAGAGCTGGAGAATTGCCCAGATTACATAGGGAGCGCTGGTAAGATAGTGTAGGAATTGGTGTCACCCTTATTCGGAAAGGGGTACCACTTGTACGTGGACAATTATTACACAAGCGTGCCACTTTTTAGTCACCTTTTTGATTATGGAATTGGCGCATGTGGCACCGTGCGACCTAATCACCGGGGCTTACCCCAACGGCTTGTAGAATCTCATCTTAGTCGGGGGGAGAGAGCCTGCTTACAGTGTAATAATTTGTTAGCAGTGAAGTGGAGGGATTCATGGAATTTTTTCGTTCTGTCCACGCTTCACGCAGACACGGCAGTCCAAATTCCTACGGCGGCTGGTGTTGTGGAGAAACCCCTCTGTATCCACGAGTACAACCTTAACATGGGAGGGGTGGACCTCAATGACCAGTTGTTGGTGCCGTACCTAATTTCCCGGAGGTCCAGACGCTGGTACAAAAAAGTGTCTGTTTATTTGTTTCAATTGGCTTTGCTGAACGCTCATGTGCTATACAGAGCTTCAGGACGGACTGGATCCTTCCTAAAATTCCAGGAAGAGATCGTCGAAGCCCTTCTGTTTCCAGATGGTGCTGTGCCCCACCTTCCCAACGCAAATGCAGTGAGCCGGCTGTATGAGAGGCATTTTCCTTTTGTCCTCGCTGGTACCCCTACCCGAAGAACCCCCCAAAAAAGATGTCGTGTCTGCAGCAAACTCGGATTTAGGCGTGACACCCGATTTTATTGTCCCGACTGTCCTGACCAACCTGGTCTCTGCATTGGTGTATGTTTCAAACGCTACCACACACTAGTTGAGTTTTAGCGTAGGGTACAGCACCACACAGTCCTAGGCACACCAACACAGGGTCTCGGAATATGTGATGGCCATCACATTTTGAGAGACCATAATCTGCAACGTTCAGTTTATAGTTTTCATAAAAGTGAAAAAAAGTGGAAAAAAATAAAAAAACACACACAAACACAAAAAATAAAATAAAATAAAAAATCCAAAAATAGTTGTGGTTGTATTTTTCTCCTCTCTTTATTGTTCTCTTATGTTCACTCTCTACTGTCCACTCACTATTGTTCTATATCTATTCTCTCTATTTTTACAATGTTTTATTGTATTTGCTTTGCAGGTATGGTATGTTATACTGTAATATTTGTTTTATTGTTAACCATCATTTGCTTAGCAGGTACGCCATTCAGTTGCATCGCGGATTTATTTAGCGTGACAGCAACAGCGTTTGCTCCCACGATATATAAAGCCGCGACTCCAACGCTGTAGGAGGTGATTTCACCACAACAGTTAAAAAAAGAGCATATATGCCGAAGCATGGGGGCATTAGGGGCGGAGGAGCGATTTTGCTCCTAATACGGTCGAAATTCCGTCGGAAGCTTGCCCGTGGAAAAGTACGACCGTGTGTATGCGCCATAACTTTTTATGCGGCGTACATACGTGTGTGAGCGGCATAACTTTTTTGCGGGAGGATGCCCCCATGCTTCGGCATATATAAATGGTGCATGTATGCCCATCATTAGAAATGGGTGGATGAAGGGAGGTATTCTAATGGTGGGCATACCCACCGATCAATCTCTTTTTTTCGTTCAGCCAACAGGCTGCATGAAAAAAAAAAGATTACAATACATGTCCAACAAGAACCATCAACGTATGGTATGTTGCTGGACTTTGAATGGTTATACCAGAATGATGCCTGCGGGTTTAGGTATCATCTTGGTATCATTCTTTTCAGCCAGCGGTCGGCTTTCATGTAAAAGCAATCCTAGCGGCTAATTAGCCTCTAAACTGCTTTTACAAGCAGTGGGAGGGAATGTCCCCTCCCCAGATATAAACCGCGCCATTGGGAAAGTGGGAAAACATTTTATCACACCGATCTTGGTGTGGTCAGATGCTTTAAGGGCAGAGGAGAGATCTAGGGTCTAATAGACCCCAATTTTTTCAAAAAAGAGTACCTGTCACTAACTATTGCTATCATAGGGGATATTTACATGCCCTAAGATGGCAATAAAAATTATAAAAATAATAAAAAAAAGTAAAGAACAGTTTAAAATAAAATTAAAAAAGCAAATTAAATAATAATAATAAAAAAAGCACCCCTGTCCCCCCCTGCTCTTGCGCAAAGGCAAACGTAAGTGTCAGTCTGGCGTCATATGTAAACAGGAATTGTACCATGCATGTGAGGTATCACCGCGAAGGTCAGATCGAGGGCAGTAATATTAGCAGTAGACCTCCTCTGTAAATCTAATGTGGTAACCCGTAGAGGCTTTTAAAGGCTTTTAAAAATGTATGTAGTTTGTCGCCACTGCGCATTTGTGTGCAATTTTAAAGCATGTCGTGTTTGGTATCTATGTACTCGGCCTAAGATCATCTTTTTTATTTCATCAAACATTTGGGCAATATAGTGTGTTTTAGTGCATTAAAATTTAAAAATATGTATTTTTGCCCAAAAAAATGCATTTGAAAAATCGCTGCGCAAATACTGTGTGGAAAAAAAATGCAACACCCACCATTTTAATCTGTAGGGCCTTTGCTTTAAAATAATATATAATGTTTGGGGGTTCAACGCAATTTTCTTGCAAAAAAAAAAAATATGTCTTCTTGTAAAAAAAAAGTCTCACTAATTGCTTTGTCTTCAAGTGGTTAGAAGAGTGGGTGATGTGTGACATAAGCTTCTAAATGTTGTGCATAAAATGCCAGGACAGTTCAAAACCCCCCCAAATGACCCCATTTTGGAAAGTAGACACCCCAAGCTATTTGCTGAGTGGCATGTCGAGTCCATGGAATATTTTATATTTTGACACAAGTTGTGGGAAAGAGAATTATTATTATTTTATTTTTTTGCACAAAGTTGTCACTAAATGATATATTGCTCAAACATGCCATGGGCATATGTGGAATTACACCCCAAAATGCATTCTGCTGCTTCTCCTGAGTACGGGGATACCACATGTGTGAGACTTTTTGGGAGCCTAGCCGCGTACGGGACCCCAAAAACCAAGCACAGCCTTCAGGCTTTCTAAGGGTGTACATTTTTGATTTCACTCCTCACTGCCAATCACAGTTTCGGAGGCCATGGAATTCCCAGATGGCACAAAACCCCCCCAAATGACCCCATTTTAAAAAAGTAGACACCCCAAGCTATTTGCTGAGAGGTATGTTGAGTATTTTGCAGATCTTGCTTTTTGTCACAAAGATTTGAAAATTGAAAAAAGAAAAAAAATATATATATATATCTTTCTTCATTTTCAAAAATAAATGAGCGCTGTAAAATACTTACCATGCCTCTCAGCAAATAGTTTGGGGTGTCTACTTTCCAAAATGGGGTCATTTGGGGGGGTTGTGTGCCATATGGGAATTCCATGGCCTCCGAAACTATGATAGGCAGCGAGGAGTGAAATCAAAAATTTGCGCCCTTAGAAATCCTGAAGGCGGTGCTTGGTTTTCGGGGTCCCGTATGCGGCTAGGCTCCCAAAAAGTCCCACACATGTGGTATCCCGTACTCAGGACAAGCAGCAGAATGTATTTTGGGGTGCAATTCCACAAATAACCATGGCATGTGTAAGCAATATATCATTTAGTAACAACTTTGTGCAAAAAAAAAAAAAAAGTTTGTCATATTCCAGCAACTGGTGGCAAACTATAAAATATTCCATGAACTCAACATGCCTCTCGAAAAATAGCTTGGGGTGTCTACTTTCCAAAATGGGGTCATTTGGGGGGGCTGTGTGCCATCTTGGCATTTTATGGCCTTCAAAACTGTGATAGGTAGTGATAGGTAGTGAGGAGTGAAATCAAAAATGTATGCCCTTAGAAATCCTGAAGGCCGTGCTTGGTTTTCGGGGTCCCGTACGCGGCTAGGCTCCCAAAAAGTCCCAAACATGTGGTATCCCCGTACTCAGGAGAAGCTGCAGAATGTATTTTGGGGTGTAATTCCACATATGCCCATGGCATGTGTGAGCAATATATCATTTAGTAACAACTTTGTGCAAAAAAAAAAAAAATTGTCATATTCCCGCAACTTGTGGCAAAATATTAAATATTCCATGGACTCAACACGCCTCTCAGCAAATAGGCTGGGGTGTCTACTTTTCAATATGGGGTCATTTGGGGGGGGTTTGTGCTATTTGGGCATTTTATGGCCTTCAAAACTGTGATAGGTAGTGAGGAGTGAAATAAAAAACTTGCGCCCTTAGAAATCCTGAAGGCGATGCTTGGTTTTCGGGGCCCCGTACGCGGCTAGGCTCCCAAAAAATCAAGCAGCAGAATGTATTTTGGGGTGCAATTCCACATATAACCATGGCATGTATGAGCAATATATCATTTAGTTACAACTTTTTGTAATTTCTTTTTTTTTTGTCATTATTCAATCACTTGGTACAAAAAAAAAAATATTCAGTGGGCTCAACATGCCTCTCAGCAGTTTGCTTGGGGTGTCTACTTTCCAAAATGGGGTCATTTGGGGGGGTTTTGTACTGCCCTGCCATTTTAGCACCTCAAGAATTGAGATAGGCAGTCATAAAATAAAAGCTGTGTAAATTCCAGAAAATGTACCCTAGTTTGTAGACACTATAACTTTTGCGCAAACCAATAAATATACGCTTATTGGCATTTTTTTTACTAAAGACATGTGGCTGAATACATTTTGGCCAAAATGCATGACTAAAATTGAGTTTGTTCGATTTTTCTTATAACAAAAAGTAGAAAATATCATTTTTTTTCAAAATTTTCGCTCTTTTTCCGTTTATATCGCAAACATTAAAAATCGCAGAGGCAATCAAATACCATCAAAAGAAAGCTCTATTTGTGGGAAAAATAAGGACGCAAATTTTGTTTGGGTACAACATTGTATGGCCGTGCAATTACCAGTTAAAGCAGCGCAGTGGCAAATTGTAAAAACACCTCTGGTCTTTAGGCTGACAAATGGTCCGGGGGTAAAGTGGTTAAATGACTTTATTTCGTTCAGAAATTACATTTTGTGCAGGGACAGTTCTAAGCACAGGAAATACAGGAAACAGGCATACTATACACCCCCCCAGGTACGAAATTTAAAGGAATATTTCACTTTTATTGTTTCACTTTATGCATTATTAAAATCACTGCTCCTAAAAAAAACGTCATTTTTTTAAAAAAAAATTTGCATTGATATATGTCTCCTGGGGCAGCACCCGGGTCCCCAAACACTTTTTAGGACAATAACTTGCATATTAGCCTTTAAAATGAGCACTTTAGATTTCAAACGTTCGAGTCCCATAGACTTTAACATGGTTCTAAAGTTCACATAAACTTTTGGTCTGTTCGCAGGTTCTGGTGCAAACCAAACGGGGGGGGGGGGTGTTTGGCTCATCCCTATTATAAATGAAGCACCTTAGTGTTTGATTTCCTCTACTTGCAATGTCAAACAATATCTCTAATAAATCCAATTACACCTTTCTGAGCTGTTACTTACTGAGCCTGAATATATAGCTAGTTGCAGGTGTAACAAAGACATCTTTAAAATGTATGCCTACACAAAATACCTTTAGTCTATAAAGTACAAGAGACACAAAAGCAGTGTAAGCAACTATACAATATGTACAGCAGGTAGAAACTAAGATAGACTTTGGAACTGCATTATACATCTAAACAATCCTGAAAAAGATTTTATGAAAAGTGCATCCATTCACGGTAATACACAATATCCTGACCTGCCTAGCAATAAATGTGGGGGGAAATGCTAATAGCACTTATTGCTTTTATATTTGGTTCAAGGAATGACCAGGACTACAACATTCATTAAAGTACATATAAATTATAACTGAGTGACTTTGTTTGCTATAGCACTATGCATCACACACTATTGCATTTTTTTAAAAGCTGTTTTTTATCTATCTACACTATATTGTCAAAAGTATTGAGACAGCTGCCTTTACACACACATGAACTTTAATGGCATCCCAGTCTTAGTCCGTAGGGTTCAATATTGAGTTGACCCACCCTTTGCAGCTCTAACAGCTTCAAGTCTTCTGGAAGGCTGTCCACAAGGTTTAGAGGAGTGTATCTATGGGAATGTTTGACCAGTCTTCCAGAAGTGCATTTATGAGGTCAGGCACTGATGTTGAACGAGAAGGCCTGGCTTGCTGTCTCCGCTCTAATTCATCCCAAAGGTGTTCTATCTGGTTGAGGTCAGGACTCTGTGCAGGCCAGTCAAGTTCCTCCTCCCTAAACTTGCTCATCTATGTCTTTATGGACCTTGCTTTGTGCACTGGTCAAATCATTTGGTGGAGGGGAATTATGGTGTGGGGTTGTTTTTCAGGGTTGCATTAAAAAACGCACCAAGCTCTGCTCTAAAAAAAGTTCTGAAGCTTCTTTGGGGTGATTGCTGCATGTAGGGCAGCCCATTCAGGTGGATGGACTGCCCTATGTGTGATGAGTGAAAATGCTCCAAAAAGCCTCCCCCTCTCGCAAAAAAAAAAAAAAAGCATGTGGGAATGCGACTTCTCACTATGCAGAGATGTGATAGGGGCTTGGCTGTGTGTTTCTGTCCACTCCCTCCTATGTACTTGTATAAAGATGGCCATACACTATGCAATCTGATTGTGTATTTAGTGAGAAGGGTGATCACTGATTGATTGCATTTTATTTAAAAAACATGCAGCTGGGAATAGGAGGGTGGATGATTCAGGGCGTGCTAATGAGATCAGCAGGTCAACTCCTTCCTGTGTCATGACCTACAGTCTGTAAGGACGTAAGACAGAAGCAATAGATATAAGTGTTTCAGAGGACTAAGCCGGTTCCAGTATGATGAATCCTTTAGACCCCTTTCACACTGGAGGCATTTTTTCAGGCACCAAAGGGCTAAAAATAGCGTCTATAAAGCACCTTAAAAATGCCTCCCCTGCAGACCCAGTGTGAAAGCCTGAGCGCTTTCACACTGGAGTGGTGCACTTGAAGGACGTTAGAAAAAGTCCATCTTTGGAGCTCCTTCACCGCCTCTGCCCATTGAATCGAATGGGCACCGTTGCCGAAGGGCCTGCAAAGTGCTTCAGCAGCAGCACTTTCGGGCACATTTAACCCTTTCTTTGGCCACTAGCCAGGGTTAAAAGCGCCCCTCTAGCAGCTGAAAAGCACCTATAAATGACAGTAAAGCGCCGCTAAAACTAGCAGCGATTTACCACTAGCACAGCTGCTCTGTGCGTGTGAAAGGGCTCTTAGACAAAATCTATCAATATATCCGTCATTAAAATGGGGGAAAACAGATGTTGGGCTGTGGCTTAACCTGATATTGCCACCCACAGAAAACATGATATACTAGGCAGAAGCTGGGCATTCCCCAAGCCTTTGTTGATATACTAGGCAGAAGCCCTACCCTTTACTCAGGTGTATCAAAAGAAATACCAATTTTCAAGGTTCACAGAGAAATAACTGCAAAAATCATACACACTAGTGAAACTAACAAGCATGCAGCAATGGTTGGAAATATAGGAGACAGCCACGTTTTTAATTGAAGGTTTCTCCAAAGGTTTTCCAGGTTTTCAAGGTGAGGGGTACACATTGGTTAACAATTTAAAGTTGATAGCTAACATATAGTTAAGGAAAAATTATATAAAGAAGTCAAAGTGGGTTGAATAACAGGTCCATTTAGCTACCCCCTTTTTTTAGGGATCATACCTAAGAAGAAGCCTAATACACCACCTATCATTCCCAAAAGGCACCTCTTTAAATAAATAAATTGATGCTAGCATGTCATCCATCTCTTATTGCGCATTTGGGGATGCTATTCAGCAGATCAGGAAATTTGGGAAAGGCGTGCTGCTTGCTAAAGCAGACATAAAGGCTACTTTTAGGCTACTACCTATTGATCCAATGGCATTTAAAGTGGAGGTTCCACCTAAAAAAATATATTTCACCAAAAAAAATAATAATTAATAAATAAATAAAAATAAATGAAAATAAATAAATAAATTGACTCACCCTAAATAGCTGTTGCTATGCGGAAGTGCCGAATCTGCCTCTTCATCGTCCGCGGTGGATTCTCATCCTCCTCCTACACTGGGTGTCTTCTTGTTAATGGGGCGCGCTGCATTCTGGGAGCTGTGTGTGTCCCATTCACAAAGCGCCACGCTGCTCGCGCATGCGCAGTAGGAAACGGGCAGTGAAGCCATACTAACTACTGACCTCTAGTGGCTAATGGTATGATATACTTTCATACCTGGATTAAATATAAATTAATCAATAATATGCCTTCTCTTTTCAACTCTTAATCCTTATTACTTTTTCTCCTTTTTCTAAGATTGCATAATTGGATATACCTCGCCTTTGCATTCAATCTACCAGTAGACAAAGTTATTTGGCTGCTCTCTGCTCCTTACAATACATTTTTTTCTTGCAGTAAGTGCCACCTCTCCTTTAGTGATCATATAACTTTCTCTTTGGTGTGGAACATGTCACTCATTAGGCGTTATGTGTTCCCTACAGCTTGGTCCCTATATCTCCCCCTATGGTTCAGCTTTTGCTCCCACGCAGCATTGATACCTTGGTGTAGGGCTTCCTACCCTCCTTGGGTTGAGCCATTCTCGGGGCCTGGGGTCCTTTCAGGATCGGTGACAGTTTTCTCTCCCCATCCGGGATGTCAGGTCAGCGCATGTCCTCTTCAAAGGAAATTTCTGCCATACTGTATTAATGAATATGTATAGCTGAATTTATGATGTACAATTTCTTACATGCTGTTTTTTATTTTCGCCAGAGCTGGTTGTATAAATTTGGTAATTTTCAGAACCCCTGAGGAAGCCAATCTTGGCGAAATATATTGGGTTACAATACACCTGAAACCGACCAGCTATTCAACTTGGGGAACTCCAGCAACCCAAATACCTAAGTTTTGACTAAATTGTTTTTAAAACTTTGTACTATGTGTTACTTGAATTTATATTTCTATACTTTAATAAATTATTAAATGAATCTATTTTGTGATACTCTAGAAATTTTTCTATTTAGCACCGTAAACATCCCACTCCCCTTTCTACCCTCAATTACTTGATGACTTCTTATTCATTGGCCTGGCTCATTCCCCTCTTTATATCTTTATGCTGCAACTGTTTAGTGTAGTCATTCAGCATTTTGATATTCCACTAGCTAGTGAGAAAACAGTTTTTCGTCCTCATCTATAGAATTCTTAGGTATAAAGATAGATACCAAAATATTTGAATATCAGTTACCAGTGTCAAAAATGTACAATATTAAAGCCATGGTTTCTTTGTTTGTTAGTGAAAACAAGTTTTATTAAAGGGACTACAATCATTATTAATCAATTATTAATTATTATTGGCGTTTGCAGCAGGAATCATACCTGTTGGCAGGATATTCTCTTATGTCCAGCCTGAAACCTTCTTTTTCGCATATCAGATTTACAGCTGACCTCAAAAAGGACATGTTAGTTTGGATGAAATTCTTTGAGATATACAATGGTCGATCATTTTTTCATGAGAAATCTGTGTTTTCATCAGACCTAGAATTATATTCAGATGCTGCAGGTTCATGCAGATTCTCAGCAATTTGGAAGTCTTATTGGGCTGTGGTAAGTGGCCAGGTAAAATTGAAAGCCACCAAAAGTATAGTAGTATTGGAACTATTCCCTTTAGTAGTATCTCTAGAAATCTGGGGTGAGCAATTTGCCAATAAAAGGATCCCGATTAATTCTGATAATAAAGGAGTATTATATGCTGTGAATTGCTTGTCAGCTAAATCCATATTTGTGGTCAAATTGCTTAGATACTTAGGGCCTGATTCTCAAAAGAGATACGCAGACTTAACTGCTGTTCAGTCTGTGCCTAACTTTGGAAACGATTCTCAAAAGGCTTTTTCCAAAGTTAGGCAGAAAATCTGACATGTGTAAGACACTTACACGGTCAGATTTTAGGATGCAGTACCGCATCCGCCACTGGGGGCATTTCTCATTGAAATGCAGCTTTGCGTATGCAAATGAGGACTTAAGCAGATTTTCAAAGCATTTCATCACTGTGATTTCTGCGTAAGTTCCGAATTTGCCTGCGCAAAACTAGGGCTGGTTTTATAATGTGGAAAGTTAGTCACACATTGTAAAGGCCCATTCCAGCGACGGCATTTGGTATGCATTCCCGAGGGAGAACTCCACGGCAATTTTTAAATTCAAAACCGGCATGGGTTCCCCCCCAGGAGCATACCAGGCCCTTAGGTCTGGTATGGGTTGTAAGGAGACCCCCCCTACGCCGAAAAATCGACGTAGGGGGTCCCCCTACAATCCATACCAGACCCGTATCCAGCACGCTACCCGGCCGGTCAGGAATGGGAGTGGGGACGAGCGAGCGCCCCCCCCCTCCTGAGCCGTGCCAGGCCGCATGCCCTCAACATGGGGGGGTTGGGTGCTCTGGGGCAGGGGGGCGCACTGCGGGCCCCCCCACCCCAGAGCACCCTGTCCCCATGTTGATGAGGACAGGACCTCTTCCCGACAACCCTTGCCGTTGGTTGTCGGGGTCTGCGGGCGGGGGCTTATCGGAATCTGGGAGTCCCCTCAAATAAGGGGGCCCCCGGATACCGGCCCCCCACCCTAAGTGAATGGATATGGGGTACATCGTACCCCTATCCATTCACCTGGAGGCAAAAAGTAAAAGTTAGTAAACACACAACACAAGGGTTTTTAAAATAATTTATTATTCTGCTCCGGATGCCCCCCCTGTCTTCTTTATTAGCTCTATTACCAGGGGGGGCTTCTTCTTCCACTCTCCGGGGGTCTTCCACTCTCCGGGGGTCTTCTTCCACTCTCCGGGGGGGTTTCTTCTTCCGCTCTCCGGGGGGGGCTTCTCCGCTCTCCGGGGGTCTTCTTCTATCTTCTCCCCTCTTCCGCTGTTGACTCGGCGAACCCCGGTTCTTCTGCAGATGTCCGGTGCCTTCTTCTTCAGCGCTGGCTGCCTGCTATCTGTGTGTGTTAGCTCAATTTCTAACAGGCAGCCGGCGCGGTCTTCTGTGACGTCAGGTTCTTCTTCTCCCCTCTTCCGATGTTGCCTCGTTGCCTGTTGTCACTGCAATGATGGAAGCGCGCCTTGCATCCCATTTATATAGGCATCACCGTCCCATCATGCTCCGGCAGGTACCCACGTGGTGGGTGCCTACCCACGTGCACCCACCACGTGGGTACCTACCGGAGCATGATGGGACGGTGATGCCTATATAAATGGGATGCAAGGCGCGCTTCCATCATTACAGCGACAAGAGGCGACGAGGCAACATCGGAAGAGGGGAGAAGAACAGGAGAGAAGACCCTGACGTCACAGAAGACCGCGCCGGCTGCCTGTTACTAATTGAGCTAACACACAAAGATAGCAGGCAGCCAGCGCTGAAGAAGAAGGCACCGGACATCTGCAGAAGAACCGGGGTTCGCCGAGTCAACAGCGGAAGAGGGGAGAAGATGGAAGAAGACCCCCGGAGAGCGGAGAAGCCCCCCCCGGAGAGCGGAAGAAGAAACCCCCCCCGGAGAGTGGAAGAAGACCCCCGGAGAGTGGAAGAAGAAGCCCCCCCGGGGCTAATAAAGAAGACAGGGGGGGCCTCCGGAGCAGAATAATAAATTATTTTAAAAACCCTTGTGTTGTGTGTTTACTAACTTTTACTTTTTGCCTCCAGGTGAATGGATAGGGGTACGATGTACCCCATATCCATTCACTTAGGGTGGGGGGCCGGTATCTGGGGGCCCCCTTATTAAAGGGGACTCCCAGATTCCGATAAGCCTCCTCCCGCAGACCCCGACAACCAACGGCAAGGGTTGTCGGGAAGAGGTCCTGTCCTCATCAACATGGGGACAGGGTGCTCTGGGGTGGGGGGGCCCGCAGTGCGCCCCCCTGCCCCAGAGCACCCAACCCCCCCATGTTGAGGGCATGCAGCCTGGCATGGCTCAGGAGGGGGGGGGCGCTCGCTCGTCCCCACTCCCTTCCTGACCGGCCGGGTAGCGTGCTTTGGATACGGGTCTGGTATGGATTGTAGGGGGACCCCCTACGTCGATTTTTCGGCGTAGGGGGGTCTCCTTACAACCCATACCAGACCTAAGGGCCTGGTATGCTCCTGGGGGGGGGAACCCATGCCGTTTTTTTCTTTGAAAATTGGCATGGAGTTCTCCCTCTCAGGAATGCATGCTGAGCGACGCTGTCATTTTTTTTTATAATTATTTGTTTTCCCGGCGCGTCTTTTTTTTGTTCACCCGTCGCAACTTTAGTGTCCCGTCGAAATTCTCAAAGCCGCCCAGCGTTAATTACGTTCGCGCGCTGCACGTCGGGAAAATGACGTCACACACATGCGCAGTACGGCCGGCGCGGGAGCGCGCCTCATTTGAATTATTAACGCCCCCAGGAGAGGAGGACCGCCTTACGACGGCGGCACTTAAGTTACACGGCCTGAAATTTCTAGGTAAGTGCTTTGAAGATCGGGCACTTAGGTAGAGATTTTAAGTCAGTGTAACTTAACTGCTGAAATTTAAGTTAGGCTACGTTTTTGGGAATTTGGCCCTTAAGATTTAGATTTACTAAAACCATATAATATGAGGTCAAACCTTAAAGGGGTAGTAAAGGTAAAAGTTTTTTCACCTTAATGCATTCTATGCATTAAGGTGAAAAAACATCTCAGCATTAGCCCCCCCACGAGCCCCCGTTTACTTACCTGACTCTTCGAAAGTCGCACGCCGTGAACGTGCAGGCTTCTCGGTCGGCTTCTCGGCTCGTTCATTGGTTGATTGAAAGCAGCGCAGCAATTGACTGGCACTGCTGTCAATCACATCAAATGATGCAGTGTGCTGGGGGGCCGAGTGATACAGTGAGCGGCTATAGCCGCAGGCTGTATCACAAGAGCGCCCCGCAAGAACTCATCACTATGCTCGCTCGCTCGCTTGCTTGAAGGTGATGAGTTCTTGTGAGGGGGAGCCGAAACAGCTGCCGAGGGACCCCAGAAGACCAGGTTCAGGGCCACTCTGTGAAAAACGAGCTACACAGTGGAGGTAAGTATAACATGTTTGTTATTTAAAAAAAAAAACTTCTTTACATACCATTTAGGAGTTTCAATTTGTATGCAATCAGGAAGGCCCTTGCATGACTTGGTTTTGGTAAATCTAAAGGAAATTAGACAACAAAAGTTGTACAGTGTGTATGGGGGTCTTAAGATTAACATTCGGCTAAAAGTCAGACATGTTCCAGGGAAGGAGAATCAAATTGCGGACACCTTGTCTCGATTTCAGGTATGCAGATTCCATCAACTTTTTCCCAATGCAGACAAGGAAGGTCAAGCATTTCCAGAACATCTGTGGAGCCTAATTTAGTAGTTCCAGCAAATTCAATCAGACATTCTGTTGCTGAATATTCAGCCAAATGGCATAGGTGGACCAACTTTGCTAAAGAACTTGACATACAATTTGATTCTCCTTCTGTAACAGATATTCAAATGTTTCTATGCACTTTGTATGCAGTGACATTGCTAAGACCCTGGCGAGTGTATAATTTTTCTTCAAGTTAAGAAACTTACCTCCATGTACAGCATTGTTTTTCATCCAGCTTATTCATCCTCTTATAAGAAAAGTAATTCTTTCTCTGATGATAGGAGACCTATTTTTGTTTCAGTTAAAAAAGGTGTGTATAACTACTCCCTTGGTATGTTTTTTGGAGTTCGAGGCTTTCCTTTTTAATACTGCTTTTGTTTTGGCTTTATTTGGTGCCCTTTAATTATCTGAATTATTACCAAAAAACATAAAATCCTTTTCTGGTCTACTGAAGCATGTTATTGTCTCCAAGACAGGGATACGATTGTTTATCCATGTTTCAAAAACAGATAGGTCAGGTAAGGGTATTTGGATCTCTCTATTGTACTATGGAGATGTGGATATTTCTCCAGTAAGATCTGTGAACAGATATCTATCATTGAGGCCAGCTTGTGAGGGTGTCTTTCTGGTTCATTTAGATGGGTCCCCTCTCACAAGGTATCAGTTTAATTTTATTCTAAATGAAATTGGACATACAGCAATTTAAGTTTACCTCTCATTCTTTCAGAATTGGGGCGTCTACGGAAGCCGATAAGATGGGCTTGGAAGATGCAAGATTCAAAAAGTTGGGGTGAATCGGAATCGCAACTTTTCAGATTTATGTCAGACCTGATCTCTCTCTTTAACTTTTATAGTTGTATCCTGGGTCGCTCTTTTGTGTATTGGGCAAATAAAAGAGCTACGAAGCGCTGCTGTACATCCAATTTGTCTCTGGATGCTGAAAAATGTCAATTATGTTTGAAAGGAATGGTCTAATTTGTATTTCTCTCTCTCCAGGTTGTTTGAGTTATGGCTGGCCCCTGATATACAGTATTAATCGTGTATCTTTGAGGAAATGATGTTGGGAAAGTAAGAACACTGGATCTTATGTTTATGATGAAACAACACTGTTATCGATTCAAGATAGCATCCCTCAATACCTTGGCTGCAGGAGGCCCAATTAAATAAAATAGAAAAAATTAGACGACAATTAAACAAATCTATGAAAAAAATCATTCCAACCATAGGCGGTTTTCTACAGACAGAGATTTAGAGGGTGGTTTCACTAGGTTATATAGATCAGATGGCATCCATCTGTCAGATGTACAGTAGGAGGAGATATATTTAATGTAGGGTTGCAAAACAGCATTTATAGTATTCAGGGAGGGTAAGGTGCGGCCTGCATTTCCATGTTCTTGCTCATTGCTGTACTGGCTGGCTGGCTGTCTGTGCTGTCAGACTTGTCGCAGAGCTAAATGTAAACACAGAGCTATCAAAAGCTTTGCAGCTCTATGACAGTTTACAGTTAGGCCCCGTACACACGGCCGAGGAACTCGACGTGCCAAACACATCGAGTTCCTCGGCCAGTTCAGCCCTGAAGCCGCCGAGGAGCTCGGCGGGAGGAGAGCTCCCATAGAACAACGAGGAAATAGAGAACATGTTCTCTATTTCCTCGTCGAGCTCCTCGTCGGCTTCCTCGGCCAAAAGTGTACACACGACCAGTTTCCTCGGCAGAATTCAGCCAGAAACTCGGTCGGAAGCTGAATTCTGCCGAGGAAACTGGTCGTGTGTACGGGGCCTTAGTCTCCCGAGCTCACAAAATTGTAGTTCATCCTCTGGAAGACTATTTAAAGTTTTTACCCCAAAAACTGTAATGTGATTAAAATCCATAATATGGAGTTGAAATATGGTGTGGGCACTTTGGTCCACCTATTAATAATTTCCTTATTTTATGTTCACCAAAGACTACAAGAACAGGTAAGGCAATATACTACATAGACAAAGTCACTATGAGTAAATTTAAGATGCAAAAGTCAGGCATGATAAGTTACCTATGTAAACCTCAGTGGGTTTCATATTTGCATATTTGCAACAACGCAGTTGAGTATTATCTGTTATGCTTTTTTTTCCAATAGCAGTTAAAGCGGTGTTCCAGCCACAATTTTTTGTTTTAAGTCAGCAGCTACAAACACTGTAGCTGCTGACTTATAATAAGGACACTTTCCTATCCAGGGAGCCCACGATGACAATCCCCCGAGGCCGATTTGTCCATCGGATCAGGTGCAGGCGCCACCATTGTAACTAAGGGAAACCGGCAGTGGAGCCTTCAGGCTTCACAGCCAATTCCTACTGCGCATACATGATTCACTTTCTGAATGGCCCCGTTCTCTTCTAGGACACACACGGAAATGGCGCACTTGTCCGAGCTAGGACGGAAGTACACTATGTATTTCAGAAAAGGTAAGAAAGAAAAAAAATAGTTATCCAAAAAGAAGGGGTGGTCTTTCCTTTGAGACCAAGTTGCAAAGGGGGTGGAACTCTGCTTTAAAAATGTTTGGGGTGTATCCCATTCTTCTGAGCCCAAGAAGTACTAATACAGGAGCATCTCATAAAATTAGACTATCATCAAAAAGTTAATTTATTTCAGTAATTCAATTCAAAAAGTGAAACTCATATATTTTATATAGATGTGTTACATGCAGAGTCATATATTTAAAGCTTTTTTTTATTTTTATTTTGATAATTATAGCTTACAGCTAGTGAAAACCCACAATTCAGCATCTCAGAAAGTTTTAATATTACATTAGACCAATAAAAAAAGGGGTTTTAATACAGAAATGTTGGCTTACTGAAAACTATTTTCATGCACGATATAGTATGTCCTCAATACTTGGTCGGGGCTCCTTTTGCATGAATTACTGCATCAATGTGTTGCGGCATGGAGCTGATCAGCCTTTGACACTGCTCAGGTGTTATGGAGGCCCAAGTTGCTTTGATAGTGGCCTTCAGCTCGTCTGCATTGTTAGGTTGGTGTCGCTCACCTTCCTCTTGACAATACCTCACAGATTCTCTATGGGGTTTAGGTCAGGCAAATGTGCTGGCCAATCAAGCACAGTGATACCATGATCATTAAACCAAGTATTGGTACTTTTGGCAGTGTGGGCAGGTGGGTTATTGTCAAGAGGACTATGAGAGACACCAGACCCCAACAATGCAGACAAGCTGAAGTCTGCTATCAAAGCATCCTGGGCCTCCATAACACCACAGGCTGATCACCTCCATACCACGGAGCATTGATACAGTAATTCATGCAAAAGGAGCCCCGATCAAGTATTGTGTGCATGCTATACTGTACATGGAAATACTTTTCAGTAAGCCAACATGTGTGTATTAAAAAAAAAAGTTTTATTGGTCTTCTGTAATATTCTGTTTTTCTCAGATACTGAATTCAGGGTTTTCACTAGCTGTAAGCCATAATCACCAAAATAAAAATAAAGAAATGCTTGAAATATATAACTGTATGTAACACATCTATATAAAATATGAATTTCACTTTTTGTATTTAATTACTGAAATAAATGAACTTTTTGATGGTATTCTGATTTTATGAGATGCACCTGTTAATAAGGCTTTAGCAAAATGTTAAGAAGAACAATCTTTGAACAACGAAACACTCACGATAATAAAAGGTGTGTGTTTTTTTTTCTGAAAATATTCTTCTAACATTTTACTAAAGCTTTGTGTACCAGTACTGCATGGATTGAGATGAAGGGATACACCCCTTAACCCCTCCCGCAAAAATGAAGTGTCAGTGTAAATAAACAAGTCATTAAGTACTGTACTCAACTGTGTTAATCCTCAAGGTAAAACTAAAGGCAATAAATGCATGCTTGCTGCTTTGAACACCTGGTACCTACGTATGGTGTTCTGGATAGAAGACCTTCTGGGTGACTACTTTCTTTTCAGTAATTTTCCTTTAAACTTTAATCATAAAAAAGAAGACTAGAAAGAGGGGACACACCTTGTTTCTATGGCATAGAACCAGTGCATGTATGCCACTACCTTATCTACTAAACAAATCTATATGACTGGGGATAGAATGAGAGGGCTATATGAGGCTATAAGCAAAAATTGTCCATATAAGAATTTTTTACAGAATTATTCAAAATGAGAGATTCTTCTTTGGGAAACCAAACCGCAACCATCATGTTTTAAACAGTGATTGAACATGCTGAACAGTTGCATAAAAAATATACCAGCTACCAAAACCAACAGTCCAGTGACCAAGAAAGAAGACTGGGGTAGATTTACTTAAACTGGAGCACTCAGAATCTGGTGCAGCTGTTCATGGTAGTCCATCAGATTCTAACTTCAACTTGTTCAGTTAAGCTTTGGCAATAAAACCTGGAATCTGATTGATTTCTAAACAGAGTTGCACCAGATTCTGCACTCTCCAGTTTTAGTAAATAAACTCTGTTCCATCATATAATGCAAGGACAGTGAATGAATTGCAAAGGATCCCAGATAAACAATGTTACACATTTTGCACATCAATATATGAAAGTATTGCAGTTGTATTCTGAAGAGCATGGAATAGCAAGATCAAAGTCTGATGCCTCATACACACGACCGTTTTCCTTGGCAAAAACCATCAAGAAAATTGCTGGCAGAGCTTTTTTTGCCGAGAAAAACAGTCGTGTGTATGTTTTTCCTCGAGAAAACTGTTGTGGATCTCGATGAGAAAAAAAGAGAACATGCTCTCTTTTTTCTCGTCAGCAGTCTCAATTTTCTCGTCGTGGTTCTTGTCGGGCTGGCTTACGATGAGAAACATGTTTGTGTGTATGCTTAAAAACCCGTGCATGCTCAGAATAAAGTATGAGACGGGAGCGCACCTTCGATAAAAGTAGCGTTCGTAATGGAGATAGCACATTTGTCACGCTGTAACAGACTGAAAAGCGCGAATCGTCTCTCACCAAACTTTTACTTACCACGCGGTAACATGATATTAACAAAAGCAGCCCCAAGGGTGGCGCCAGTGGAATCGAACTTCTTCTTTATAGTGCCATCGTACGTGTTGTACGCCACCGCGTTTGAGAACAACGAGATTTTGTCTTGACAGTGTGTATGCAAGGAAAGCTTGACAAGAATCTCATCAAGCTTGACAAGAACCTCGTTGAGGAAAACAACGTATCTTTTACACCGAGATTCTCGGTCGTGTGTACAAAGCATGAGTCAATGAAAGTCTTGCACCTACCTAAAAAAATAAGGGGGGGCTGCAATAAAAGCCCTACTCCAAAAATAAGCCCTAGTTTAAAATGCTTGTAAAATCCTATAATCCACTCTTACAGTAGAATATAATGTACAATATGTGTGTTTCTGTAATATAATTGTGGAAAAGAGAGCTCTGGTGGGTCACAGAAGCGACAACAAACGTATTTGGCACAATTATATTACAGGAACACACACATTGTACATTATATTCTACAGTAATAGAATGAATTATAGGATTTTACAAGCATTTTAACTCTGTTCACACTGGGGATTCCTGCCAGGCAGGGGGAGAGAGGGGGAGAGAAGACAACACATTACATGGTAACACCTACCCCACTAATAAGCCCTACTTTGAAACTCTATACAAGCACAAAGAGTTTATATAACATGAGTTATGTGTATTTTCCCCATCTTTGATGAGTTATGTCGCTTATGTTAAGGCCAGAACTGCTTTTTATGACTCCTGTGTATTTATGGAAATACTTTTTGATACCATGACACAAATAAATAAATATACATTTTTATGTCAATTTATTGCTTCTCTTTTCAAACATAAATTTCTCTGCTAAAAAAAACATTGAGGGATTTTCCATTTAATACAAGAAATTGGGGCGTGCAGCACCCACAACTCATGTATATGTGTTATCTATTCTATACTGTGTCTTTTTTTGCCAAAATCAATATAAGACCTGGGCTTATTTTTGGGGAAACATGGTAAACAAAATATTTAACTTACCGTATTTATCGCACCCTAACTTTAAAGCCCTGTACACACGATCGGATATCTGATGGATTTTTTCATCGGATATCCGATGAAGCTGACTTTCATCAGTCTTGCCTACAAACCATCGGTCAAAAATCTGACCGTGTCCAAACACAGTGACGTAAAACACTACGACATGCTGAGAAAAATGAAGTTCAATGCTTCCGAGCATGCGTTGACTTGATTCTGAGCATGCATGGATTTTTGACCGATGGACTTCCACACAGACAATCGTTTTTTTCTATCATTTTTTTATCTATAGGAAAATTTTAAAACATGTTCTATTTTTTTTCACTGATGGGGAAAAAAAACGATGGGGCCCACACACGATCGGTTTGTGCGATGAAAACAGTCCATCGGTCCGTTTTCATCAGACAAACCGATCGTGTGTACAGGGCTTAAGAGGGAAGTTTAAGGAAAAAAACTTACCACAGACCCCTGCGTATAACATACAGGTACAGTTTACACTCTATTTTCAGGGTAAAAAAGTGAGTGTTATACGCCAATAAATACAGTACTTAAATCTGATCTCTAAACTGTTCACCAATATGGTGCACATATAAAATCTGGCAATCATGATCCCTAGTTCTTTATATTTTAGTAAAATATGCTTTGCTTCTTGCTATTTAGCATCAATCACAGACACATAGTTTTCTTAGCATGTCACAATTTAATTAAAACATTTTATCGCATTGCAAAGCAATGATTTATTGTCATTTAAATTGATAGTGTCAGCCTGGAGTTTGGAGTTTCAGTGTCACTGGACTGCGGATTCTGATGACAGTGACATCTTTAGATATGGGGATTGCTTAGCAACTATTACAATTCCCTTAATCTGCTGTACACTTTCCACTGCAGCCAGAAACTTTTCAATAAGCCAAGCAGGAGAAACATTTTCGTATGTTAATTTATAAGAAATTTAAAGCTGTGTGATCTACTGTATGCTTGCTACATTTAGTTTACCCAAAAGTGTGCTTATACTCTAAGGAAGAACTCTAGTTCAGGGAGAAATCACTAGTACCCCTAAATATTATATGGTTACAGGCCTTTTCTTTATTTAAACACTTGAATTCAATATGCACTCATTCTGGTTTCCAATCATGCTGAGCATATTGATTGTTGGATAAAATTACAGAGTTCGCAATAGCTAGAGCATTCACAATAGACACACATAGTTCACTGTGTTGGGGGCAAGTTTTTTAATCTATAGTAGATTAAAATTGAAAAAAGATAACATTTCAGTGCTCAGACAAAGATGATATCTTGCAAAGCCAAATGTTTTTCTCAATACAGGCCTCCTCCGATTGGGTAATCTTCAATGCACTACAAAATACAGAAAGGGGGCTCGTCCCTCGAAACGAGTCAGCCTTCCAACCGTGTGCTAAGTGACTAGATGATCTCACTTAGGGCTGCAGTTGTTGTTTGATATGCCTGTTTTTATTCATGTGTGTGTAATTTTTACATATATCACATTTTTCAAAGCCAACCTACATAAATAAACTGTTATTTCCATGACATATTGTAGGTGAGAGAAGCACAAAGCTGCAAGTGAAAATGGTTTTCATATTGGTATGATATGATATTATGTGAAGCTCTAGGGGAGGCCAGGTTAGGTATGATGGGTGCTATTTGACGACTGGGTTCCCATAAAAACAATTTATTCCTAGTATGATACTAGTGGGAAACAGGCAGCATTGGCCTGCACATGGAGACTGTGTGGTAGCAGTATTATAAGTTCAAAGTTATTTTTTTGCTGACTTGGTTACAGGGTAATTTTTCCTGTTTGACAAGAGCTTGAACTGTATAGTAAGTGCTGGAGAGGCAAACATTTATTTTTATGTTTGCATTTTTGGGAGGGTAATTGCCTATGTTTGTTTTATATTGAAAAAGCTGTCTATGTTATTAAATGCTGGCAATAATAAAGATGGTTGTGGTCAATTTGAACCTGAACTGTTGTGTGAACTCTTGTCTCCCTCAGGAGAGAGAGCAAATGCTAGGCTGCTATCATTATACTAATTTGTTGATAGTGGATAGGTGTGAGAATCAGTAAACATTTTCTTCACTGATGATTTTGACCCAATTGGACCCCATAATAGTTTTTCTGTTTATTTTGTACTGCAACATTCTACCTTTATCTCGTTGTTAATTTCCCAGCATTCTATAATGTTTATAGCCTTTAAAATGTGCATTGAAAATTAAGATACTAAAAACTTCATGGGAAAAAGTGTACAGTATCTGGGAATGTCAATCTTTAAAATGCATTCATGTCGTTGCTTACACTTGTTTTAGTAGGTATGTTTCCAGTACATTTTTATTGTTTTCAAAAGTTAAAAAAAATGATTGAAAAAATACAGATGCTGTAGGCACCTAGGAAAGAATTGCAGTATCATTCAGTTTATATATATATTGTAAAGCACTTCCTGTAAATGATTACTGAGCTCTTTGCCAGAGGAATAGGGTTACTCTGCTATTTAAAATATGGAAATAGAGCAATCTTGAGGACAGTCATATACTTCCTGAATGAAACAGGAAAAAGATGATCCTCCATTTTATAATTTAATGTAAAGAAAAGGAAGCCTTTGAGAGGGCACCTCTGCAAAAGCAAAGGAGGAGGGAAGGGGCAAGGAGATGTAATATAGTGGGAAACAGAGCAAGACTAAAAAGAAAAAAGGAGAATAGGGACAAAAGAAGAAAGAAAAATTCTTCTCTCATACCATACATATATCAAGAGCAGAGGGCTCTTATAAGACAGCATCAAGAAATTACAGTTAAAAGGCAAGGAAAGAGCTGTCAAATTTCTTGGACTGAAAGTTTTCCACCCAGGGGGGTCATATGTGCAAGGGTTTATTGTAAGTTTCTGTATTTCTTTTTCCATTTGTCATGTTCCCATTCATTTGATCCAATTTATACGATGCTTGAATTCTTGGAAGTACAAAGACTTCAACAAAAGGTCTGCTGTGATTTTTCTATTGTCATCTTGATAATAGCTAAATGGGAATTACAAGCTTATGTTCTGTATGGAATGAATAAGAAATGGGCCTAATTAGTAGAGTGTTCTAGGGTTTTGGTGTTTGGAGTTATGGTGACAAATAGGACAGTTAAGCATTTCGATTTCGACCTACAGAGGTTGATTTAAAAAGGGCAATTTGGCTGTTCACTTTGCAATGGAATTGTGCTTTTTGCAAGAGAATTTACCTTAGTTTAGTACATGAGGTAAAGCTATGTTGTCTCCCATCATCCAATAATTTGCAAGCAAAAATATAAATAGATATTTTTTCTTACACATGATTGGGTATTCTTTTTAACCTGCCTGGCGGTATTCCCGAGTCTGACTCGGGGTTAGATTTTCATGCTGCGAGCGGTAACCCCGAGTCAGACTTGGGCTTGCCTCGCTGGATCCACAGGGAGTGTTTACTTACCTTGTCCCTGGATCCAGCGATGCCACCGCGCAGTGTGAGCAAGCGGGACCTCGCTCGATTCACACAGTGTCCTCCTGTGCCGCCGATCTCCGTTCCCTGCGACGTTACGACGCACGGGAGCGGAGAACGTCGCCAAATTCAAAAATGTAAACAAACACAATACACACAGTATACTTTAATCTTAGAGATTACAGTACTGTATATAAAAAATACACACCCCCCTTGTCCCTAGTGGTCTGCCCAGTGCCTTACATGTACTTTTTTATAATAAAAACTTTTCTGTCTGCCTGCAAACTGTAGATTGTCCATAGCAACCAAAAGTGTCCCTTTATGTCAAAAATAGTTTTAGAGCAGCTAAAAAACAGCGATAATAAATTATAATCACTTGCAGAATTGTGCGATAGCGATTTGTGGGGAAATTAGTCATAAAAAAAAAAAAAATGACAGCAACAATTCTGCAACTGAGCAAATTTCAGTGATTTTGATTAGATTACATTATTGAATAATTTTTATTATAATTATATTATTATTTGTTATAATTATTTATAATTATTTATTATATTATAATTTATAATTTTGTTTTTAAAAAAATGTCATACCCGGGATGCCTATTAGAATCTTGTTTGGTCAGATTTAAGTGAGTTATTTCTAAAAATTACAGGCCTACAATATAAAACGCCAAATTTCCTTGCAAATAATGGTACCGCTCTCAGCACCTTTTTTTTTTAAAGAATCATACCGCCAGGAAGGTTAAGTAAATATTCACAACATTCACTAAACTAAGGGAAGACTCTCTTGCAATGTGAACAGCCTATGTGCCTTTGGCAGTTCAACCCCATAATATCTTTAACTTTAAACAAGAGACAAGAAACAAGGAGAGGTAATACAGTGGGAAACAGAGCAATGCTAAAAAGAGAAATGGAGAATAGGGACAAAAGAAAGAAAAAAGTATCCCCAATCTTATACCTTTAGCGGAGGGCTCTTATAAGACAACATCAAAAACATTACGGTTAGGCACTTAAAGACCGCCCAACGCCGATATACGTCGGCAGAATGGCACGGCTGGGCACAATCACGTACCTGTATGTGATTGTTAAATGCCCAGGCGTGGGTCTCGGCCCGGTCCGAAGCTCCGTGACCGCGGGACCCGCAGACGCGATCACCGCCAGAGTCCCTCGATTGGTCCCTGGAGCTGAAAAACACACCTTCCCCGTTCTTCACAGTGGCGCTGTCATTGATCGTCTGTTCCCTGATATAGGGAAAGGCGATCAATGAAGTCACACGTCCAGCCCCACCCCCTACAGTTAGAAACACATATGAGGTCACACTTAACCCCTTCAGCGCCTAGTGGTTACCTCCCAAACTGCAATTGTCATTTTCACAGTAAACAATGCATTTATAGCATTTTTTGCTGTGAAAATGACAATGGTTCCAAAAATGTGTCAAAATTGTCCAATGTGTCCGCCATAATGTCACAGTCATGAAAAAAATGCATTAAAACTATCCCCTATTTTGTAAACGCTATAAATTTTGCACAAACAAATCGATAAACGCTTATTGCGATTTTTTTTTTAATATATTTTTGGGGGATATTTATTAAAAGTAAAAAATATTGCATTTTTTTCAAAATTGTTGCTCTATTTTTGTTTATAGCGCAAAAAATAAAAACCGCAGAGGTGATCAAATACCACCAAAAGAAAGCTCTATTTGTGGGAAATAAAAGACGCCAACTTTGTTTGGGAGTCACGTCGCATGACCGCGCGATTGTCAGTTAAAGCAACGCAGTGCCGAATCGCAAAAAGGGGCCTGGTCCTTTACCTGAATATTGGTCCTTGTCTTAAGTGGTTAAAAGAAGAGGAAAGAGCTGTCAGGTTATTTAGACTAAAAGTAATCCATCCAAGGGCACTGTAACGGTCACCACTGTTTACGATTTCCAATCCATCGACCACGACAGCTTATCCGACAGTCCGACAAGCCAGCAGACATGATCTATAGGAGTTCCCCAGAAAGACGAGACAAGCTCTGTTCTTTGAGTCAAACAAATGAATGAATGCTTTAATGGTTAGCTCTCTTATATACAGTACAGACATTTTACAGTACTCAAAGGAACAAAGACACAATACACCCACACATCACACAATGGGGCTTCAATCACATTCTTTTAGATAATGACATTTAGAGAAGTTAATTATCCCCCAGACGTCCGGACTCCGACAATAAGTGATTGACCTGTTGTGGACAGCATTAACCAAACTGTAATATTCCAAGATATCCTGCAAAACATGAATTATCATTTATCAGTCACCCTATGCCCAAAAAGGGACTCCCCTTACAGGCACCATTTGTAAATGGGTTTATTGGAAGTTTCTGACTATATAGCTGTACATTTTTCATTTGTCATGTTTCCATTTATATGATCTAATTTATACAACATCTTGGAAGTACAAAGACTTTTTTTTTAAAGATCTGCTATGATTTTTCTATTGTCTTCTTGAAAATAGTTCAAATGTGCATACAAGCTTATGTTCTATAGGAAGCAGATCTGAAATAGGCTTTCAAAGGTTCTTGTGTTTGGGGTTATGGTGACAAATAGGATTGTAAGGCCTCGTACACACGATAGGTTAAACAGAGGACAATGGTCTGATGGACCGTTTTCATTGGTCAAAACCAATCGTGTGTGGGCCCCATAGGTTATTTAACCATCGGTTAAAAAAAAGGTAACTTGCTTTAAATTTAACCGATGGATTCCTAACCGACAGGTCAAAACCGATCATTAGTAGGCACAACCATCGGTTAAAAATCCACGCATGCTCAGAATCAAGTCGACGCATGCTTGGAAGCATTGAACTTCGTTTTTTTCAGCAAGTCGTTGTGTTTTACGTCACCGCGTTCTGACACGATCTGTTTTTTAACCGATGGTGTGTAGGCGCGACGGACCATCAGTCAGCTTCATCAGTTAACCGATGAAACCGGTCCATCAGACCGTTCTTATCGCATGGACTGATCGTGTGTACGCAGCTTAAAGCATTTTGATTTTGACCTACAGAGGTTGATGACTCTTCTCTTTGCAATGAAAATGTGGAATTCTTTTTTTGTTCACTCGCTGGTTGAATTAATAAAACTGACTCAATTTATCCATGCACAAACTTAATGTGGATAGGTGAATCCTGAATCCTCCTTACTGAGTTATTGTATCCATACGGGGGGGGGGACTTCCCTGATATCAGAATACACTGAGCAGAATTTCAGGCTATAGTAGCCTGCAGCGCTGAGCAAGGAAAATCTGAGGTTGTACAGAAATCGATCTTACAGCAGAAAGCTTGCAGCAGTAGAGTTTGCTTGACGCTTGCAGCCAAAAGCGGAGCTAGATATTCTGATGGAGGGGGGGCTTTATTTCACACAAATGAAAACGTAGGCCCAGTGAGGAGGAAGAACAGAAACAGCTTTTTCAGAGAACAAGTCAGTAAAGTCAGCATAACAGGTAGGGAGAGCTGAGACTGTGAGGTGGGCCAGTAATCTGGTGATTTAAATGCAGTTCTGGAGGCAGGTCTCTGATCAGGACATAAATTCCCCTGTAGCCTATTCTATGTAAGGGTTATGGAGTTTAAACAAGGAAAAACCTAAGATAAGGGGATAGGCAGGAGATATTATCAAGCACAAGCTGATTGTCTCCCTATACAATGCACCAATAGTCAGAGTAATTAGCAAAACCTGATGGAGGAAAAAAAAAGTGGGCAGAATGCCAGGGGGTAAGGAAACAAACCACTCTGTACGTTTTTCCCATAAATGCTTGTCTATAAGGATGGCTGCTTGCATGGCTTTATCCTATGATTTTGGTTCAGGGTAGTGTACTAAGAAGTCCTTGATGGAGTCTAATAGGCCTAACCTGAACTGGTGTTTTATAGCTGGAGCATTCCACCCTGAGTTAGGTGCCCAGCAGCAGAAATTAGAGCAGTATTGTTCAGTGGTGCATTTACCCTGTCGTAATGACCTATGGTTAGTTTCTGCTGAATGGACATGGTCAGGGTCATCACAGAGTAAACTCAGAGGCCTTGTACACACAACCGTTTTCCTCGACAGAATCCATCAAGAAACTTGGTAGGAGAGCTTTTTTGCAGAGGAAAACGGTTGTGTGTATGTTTTTCATCTAGAAAACTGTTGTGGAACTCGATGAGAAAAGTTCTCTTTTTCCTCATCGGGAGTCTCAATTTCCTTATCGTGTTCCTCGTCGGGCTGGTTTTCGACGAGAAACACGTTTGTGTGTATGCTTAGAAACCCGCACATGCTCAGAAGGGTGGCGCCAGTGGAATCAAACTTCCCCTTTATAGTGCCGTCGTACGTGTTGTACGTCACCGCGTTTGAGAACGACGAGATTTTGTCTTGACAGTGTGTACGCAAAGAAAGCTTGTCAAGATTCTCGACAAGCCTAACAAGGAACTCGTCGAGGAAAACTATGTTTTATTTACGACGAGTTCCTCGGTCGTGTGTACGAGGCCAGAGCCCTAAAAAATGCTTTGACTGACCCTTCGAGCTGAATTTTTTGCAGGGAGACTAAAAGCCCAAACTTTGGGGTTCCCCTGCAACCACGTAAAAAGCAGATTAAGCCACTGAGCTTCAGAACCAGAAGAGGGTGGCCTAAGCTTAAAGTACAATTATTTAAAACAATTAAAGAACTTACAGGGGTCAGCAGAAAAGTGGTCTGGCAGGTGGTCTGGCTCTGGTTCCTGTGTTAACGCGGGAGGTGCGTACCCAGAGTGTGACACATGCAGAGACAGTTCCTGAACTTGGCGTGTCAGTTTTTGCAAAGCTCCTCCCCCAGAAAACAAGCCTGTGAAAAGTACATTTTTACAGAAGGTCTTCTTTTTAAAATGGCTTGTGAAAATGTCATGCCTACCCATAGCATTGATGATCAGACACTATAGCTGGCTCTGTGTTATTCACCTACGGCAGCCCCCTTCCCCATAAGGCAAGGAGGCCTACTGGTACTCAGATGCCCCTGGGTCTTATACACAATGCTTTTGTGCCTGGCTATCACACCAGGCAGGTGTAAGGTAAGCACAGAAAACAAGTACTTGCAGTTGGCGGACAGAGTGGTCCAATGGCAATCCAGGTTCAGGGCAGGCAACATTCAGAGAGTAGTCAGGATCAAATCTATGGTCAAAAGGCAGGCTGAGTTCAGAGAGTAGTCCAAAGTCCAATCCGAGGTCGATAACAATGGAATCCACAGTAGCTGGCAGGGCAGAGATCAGACACAGGCAAAGGGCAAGGCCCAAGAACAAGGCATGAAAACAGGGAGCTGGAAGCATGTGTTTTAAACACTATCACAAGCATGACACTAAGGGTTTGACAAACTTAAAACAGGTCCGGTGTCCATGCAGAGGCTGTGTCTACATCAATCGCCCTGCAGGTGGAGAGTCATACAGGGAGAGTACAACTCAATCAAACTAGGATGCTGGAATGAGACCAGCAGCTGCCAAGGAACAGCCCAGAAAGCAAGGAAACTTGCCACAAATAAGTGGCAGTATTGAATTCTTGTGAACTTGCTGCACTTTTTCCCTGGCAAGTTGTACACTTGCAGAACACTTGAGGCACTAGTTTTAGTTGACACTTTTCCAATTTGTAGCAAATTTGCTTTGCAAATCTCTAGAAAGAGCAAAGTTGCAGTGGTAAGTCTACAGCAAGAGCCCTACAAGTCTCGGCAAGAGCCCTGCACGTCTATAGCAAGAGCCCTGCAAGTCTACAGCATGCACCCCGCAAGTCTAGAGCATGTGCCCCGCAAGTCTACAGCATGAGCCCCGCAAGTCTACAGCACAAGTTATGCAGGTCTCCATTTTTGGCAAGAAAAAAGAAGCAGCGCAAATGCAGTAAAAAAAAAAAAAAAACAGAAAACAAAAATGGCAGTAATATGCGATACTATGTGAAACAGTGATAAAGTGCACTAATTCAAGAAGCTAAACAGCAGAAAGACAAATAGGCATAAATGACTATCCCTAATTAAAAAAAAATACAATAATATGTGATAATATGTGAAACAGTGATACAAGTGATTGAACCAAAAGCAGGTATTTATCTGATTTTACATAAAAAAACAATAAAATAAGTCCCAAATAATAAAGTGCATGTGCATCAAAAAGTGATGAGATGTGAAGATCACATGCTCAAAAAACAGTTCTTGAACGTTAAACACAATTGTTCTCACCATCCAGGCATTCACCAGGAGTGTGCCTTAGCAGCTTACCCTAAACAAAGACCACAACAGGTCTAGTGACGCTTTGGTATACAAATCCTTAATGGCACTTCATGTTCCACTCTCCTCACTTGCATCAAAATCCACAGCTGGTCTGACAAGGCTTTAATATATGGACCCTTTTGGAAAAATACTCCACTCTCCTCTCCACTCCTAAAAGCACCACTAGACCCGTTGTGGTCTTTGTTTAAGGTGAGATGCTAGCATATAAACAATGGGATGATAGAGTTAGTCACTCCTTCATTTCTTCCTCTCTGAACTCCATATCAGATCTCATGGAGAATGTTTGCAAAGAAAGATGATCTGGAGTCATGCAATTGTGCAACAAACTTGTGAAGTTTGGCAAGTCTAGCAAGAGCTTAGCAAGTCATTTTCAAACTTGCAGCACAATTACTTGCTATCTGGGAGGAGCGCTAAATGCTTCTGACAAGAACATTATAAAATCTCCGGCACTCTAAACCTTGGCCGGTTACTCACCAGTCATGGGCTTTTTTTTTTTTTAATAAATGGCAATTAAATAACAAAATAAAAGACAAGAACTGCTTGTTTGCTGGACAGGAAGGCAAAACCTTAACTACCACCTCAGGAAAAAAACCTTACCTGTAACCTCATCACCTCAAAACAACTTCTAGACAACACAGAGTTTGTGGACTGATGTGAATTAGGTTTCTACACTCACCAAAAGTTGTATTGGAGAAAAAACAAAGGAGCAGCATTTGACAAAAACTTTTTTTTATAAAAATCTAGTCAACTGTTAAACACCTTTCCAGCTAATTGGAAAGCGGGGAATGATACTATGGACTTTCAATATGTACCCAGGCTCCAAGTCAACATGTGCCAATGAGACATGTCAGAAGTCTGCAGTGAATGTGATTGAGCCAAACCTGAGTTGCCAATGCACAAAAAAGGACATGATCCATACAGTCAGCAGATTGCAATAAACTGTCTGGAAAAATGAATTTCTTGGACATTTCTGAAAATGGCAGAAACAACATTCATTTGCTGCTACTGATGATGAGCTTGTTGCTACCAACACTACCTTCCTACATTGGTCTTTTGCATTTTGGATGAATATAGCACTGGAATTTATTTTACTGTGCCTTTGGCAGACATCCTTCTTCACTCTAAGATCTTGAAGCCAGAAAGCAATTCCAAATATTGGTTTGCATGTAGGATTTGCAATTGTAGACTATAAAACATTAACAAAAATGGCATCCAGCAAAGCAGAAATTCTGCATAGCTTTAGCTGGCCTGTCTGGACAAAACTCAGGAAAAGTATTTATAATGTATAACTATGAAAATTACTCATTCCATGTACAGTACTATGCAAATGTTTTAGGTAGGCATGAAAAAATGCTGTAAAGTAAGAATGCTTTCAAAAATATCTATTTTAATTGTTTATTTTTATCAATTTACAAAATGCAAAGTGAGCGAACAGAGGAAATCAAATCAATATTTGGTGGGACTACCCTTGGGCTTAAACCAGCATCAATTCTCATACTTACACACACCTAAACACAGTCTGAGATTTTGCAGGATCAGTCAGGTGTATAATTAACCCATAATTATTCCAAGCAGGTGCTAATGATTATCAATTTCATGCTTAGGTTGAAATACAGTCATTAACCGAAACAGAAACAGCTAAGTAGGATGTTTAAAACTGTGTAAGGAACAGCCAAACTCTGCTACTAAGGTGAGGTTGTGGAAGACAGTTTCATGTCACAGGTCATACACCATGGCAAGACTGAGCACAGCAACAAGATAACAAGGTAGTTTTACTGCATCAGCAATGTCTCTCCCAGGCAAAGAGCAAGGAGCAGACTGAGGGATTCAAAATGTACTGTTTTAAGCTCTTTTAATGAAGCAGAAAGAAACAGATAACATTGGAGATTGTAGACGCAGTGATCGCCCAAAGAAACTTCAGCAGATGACAGAAACAATATGCTTTCTTCCAATCGACATCAAAAGATGTCAAGCAGTGCCATCAGCACAGAACTAGCAGAAACCAGTGGGACCCAGTTACACCCACCTACTGTTCAGAGAAGTCTGGCCAGAAGTGGTCTTCATTGAAGAATTGCGGCCAAAAAGCCATATCTCCAACATGGAAACATAAGTGAGTACACCCCTAAGTGAAAATGTCCAAATTGGGACCAAGTAGCCATTTCCCCTCCCCGGTGTCATGTGACTCGTTCGTTTTACCAGGTCTCAGGTGTGAAGTTGAATATGGCACCTCATGGCAAACAACTCTGAGGGTCTGAAAAAAAGAATTGTTGCTCTACATAAAGTTGGCCTAGGCTATAAGAAGATTGCCAAGATCCTGAAACTCAGGATCATATACAGAGTTTGTCTTTGGGAAATAGATCTATGAGTACTGCAAGCACTGCTGCAGAGGTTGAAGGGGTGGAAGGTCAGCCTCTCAGTGCTCAGACCATATGCTGCAGGCTGCATCAAATTGGTCTGCATGGCTGTCTTCCCAGAAGGAAGCCTCTTCTAAAGATGATGCACAAAAAAGCCCACAAACAGTTTGTTGAAGACAAGCAGACTAAGGACATGGATTACTGGAACCTGATAAACGCAAGTCAAACTTATTTGGTTCAGATTGTGTCAAGCGTGTGTGGCGGCAACCAGGTGAGAAATACAAAGACAAGTGTGCCTTGACTCCAGTCAAGCATGGTGGTGGGAGTGTCATGGTCTGGGGCTGCATGAGTGCTGCCGGCATCGGGGAGCTACAGTTCATTGAGGGAACCATGAATGCCAACATGTACTGTGACATACTAAAGCAGAGCATGATCTTTGGTGACTGGGCCACAGGGCAGTATTCCAACATGATAACAACCCCAAACACACTTCCAAGACAACCACTGCTTTGCTAAAGAAGCTGAGGGTAAAAGTGATGAACTGGCCAAGCATATTGAATATCTGTGGGGAATCTTCAAAGGGAAGGTGGAAGAGCGCAACTTCTCTAACATCCACCAGTCCGTGATGCGGTCATGGAGGAGGGGAAGAGGACTCCAGTGGTAACCTGTGAAGCTCTGGTGAACTCCACACCCAAGAGGGTTAAGGCAGTGCTGGAAAATAATGAGTGGTCACACAAAATATTGACACTTTGGGGCCAACATTTTCACTTAGGAGTGTACAGCAAATTTACACTGTTATACAAGCTGTACACTCACTACTTTACATTGTAGCAAAGTGTAATTTCTTCAGTGCTGTCACATGAAAAGATATAATAAAATATTTTCAAAAATGTAATGATGAGGGGTGTACTCGCGTTTGTGAAATACTGGGGTTATTTACAAAAGGCAAATCCACTTTGCACTACAAGTGCACTGCAAGTGCACTTGAATGTGCACTTGGAAGTGAAGCTGCTTTAAATCTGAGGGGTAGATCTGCTGATTTTATCATACAATCATTTGCAAGAAAAAATGCTGTTTTTTTATTTTCCTTGCATGTTCCCCTCAGATATGCAGTGACTGCACTTCCAAGTGCACTTTCAAGTGCACTTGCAGTGCACTTTTAGTGCAAAGTGGATTTGCCTTTAGTAAATAACCCCCACTGTATATATTTTTGACACATGAATGATTTTGTTGTGTGTTTTTGTTATTACCTTTGATATAATTATTTTTTTACAGTATACACACATGTATGCAAGACTATTGATACTTTGCCACATTTTTGTTTGGTGTTTTTGTTTTTTATAACACATTGTGGGTTATTTACGAAAAGCAAATCCACTTTGCACTACAAGTGCAAACTACAAGTGCAAAGTGCACTTGAAATTGCACTGAAAGTGCACTTGGAAGTGCAGTCGCTGTAGATCCGAGGGGGACATGCAAGGAAAATAAAAAACAGCATTTTAGCTTGCACATGATTGAATGTTAAAATCACCAGAGCTTCCCCCAATTTCAGATCTACCCCTCAGATTGACATACTTTCAGTGCAATTTCAAGTGTGCTTTGCACTTGTAGTTTGCACTTGTAGTGCAAAGTGGATTTGCCTTTAGTAAATAACCCCCATAGTTTCTCTTTTATGATACACAGGGGGTTATTTACGAAAGGCAAATCCACTTTGCACTACAAGTGCACTGCAAGTGCACTAAAAAGTGCAGTCGCTGTAGATCTGAGGGGAAGCTCTGCTGGTTTTATCATCCAATCGTGTGCAAGCTAAAATGCTGTTTTTTATGTTCCTTGCATGTCCCCCTCGGATCTACAGTGACTGCGCTTGAAACTGCACTTGCATTGCACTTGCAGTGCACTTTTAGTGCAAAGTGGATTTGCCTTTCGTAAATAACCCCCACAGTTCTTTGTATTTCATTAGCACTGCAAGATTGTTGATATTGGGTAAAGTTTGATAAGGATAATATTTAGCACATGTTACACATATAATAATGTTTAATATTTTCTATTGTTTGATCATCTTGCACACACCTGTACACAGCGCTGTCTTTTTTAATCTAGTTACAATATATAGTGCAGGCAAAACAAGTCATATTATTTGAGTTTTTATTTCCTTCTCCCATAAAGTAGTGTAAGCTGGGAGGGAGGTTGGTAAATTGGTAAAGCTGTCTATACAAGAATTAAAAGTTAAGGCTGGAGGCTTGAATTTTTTTTTTTTGTTCCAATAATTTTTACTACAATTTCAAAACAGCATACAGAATTTTATGCTCAAATATTCATCAGAAAATCGTTGAAACAATGATGCAATGTTCAATGTGACCAGTGACCCTTCTCAATTACACATAAACAAAACCATAATAATAAAGTTTATAAATTGGTTAGAGAGACTTTATTGTTTTGTAGGATGCTACCAGGGGACAATATATCCCCCCTCCTACCCCCTTCTCCCCCCCCTTACCTTCTTCCTTTATTATGGTATAATCAAACCAATGTCAAGAAAAGTGAGGGAAAGGAGAAGGGAAAAAAGAAGAAAAAAAAACACACCACCCCAAAAAACAAAAAAGAAGGAAGAAATAAAGAATCAGATAGATTAGAGCTGAGTGGGATGGGTCCCCTCAACCCCAGTATCCCCTCACAAAATACCCCAGCCTTCAGGGAGCCTGGAGATAAGCAATCCAGGGATTCATTACTTTCTGAAACCTAGCTTGCTTATCTCGTCGTATACTGGCCAGTTTTTCATTGATCGTAATCCAGGATACCTTGTGTTTCACCAGGGTCACCTTGATTACAGGCGATTTCCATGCATGTGCTATAGTTATTTTTGCCGCTAAAAGAATGAAAACTATGAGAGATCGTAGATGTCTGGGAATCTCCTCCGACAGATCAGTAAACAACCCCGTTTTGGCTTCTAGGTATATTTTGTCCTGTCACTGAGTAGATCAGGTTGAATATCCTGATCCAAAAACGTCAGACCTTCGGGCAAGACCACCAGACATGATACATATCTCCTTCCTGTCCGCTCCCCCTGAAAGCATAGGGGTGAAGTATCGGGGGAATCGTTTTGATAGCCTTGTAGGAAAAAGGTACCAGCGTGATAGCACCTCATAATTTGCCTCTACCAATGAGGTGTTGAGTATGCCTTTGTGCACCATGGTCGACCATTTTGTCCACACCTCCTTTTCTACTATTTCTCCTAGGTCCGATTCCAAAGCCTTTTGGTAGGAAGGTTTATTACTCTGAATATTGAATAGAGAATATAACTCTGTAATCCCTCCCCATGAATCAGGCCCACATATACACTGGTTTTCAAACAGGGTCCTAGTGGTTATATCCACCTCGTCTTGCAACAAGGTCCTCATGAAGTGGACAATTTATTACAGACGATACGTCTCTGTGGGGGGGCATTTGTAAGGTTTCCTTAAAATGGTTAAATCATCTTATCCCCTCATTATCTATAAAGTGAGCAATTCTATAAAGACCCTTGTTGATGAACCACGTGAATTGGGTGATTTGTTAGCCCGGGAGGAAATGAGGGTTATTGAAAAGTGGGGCTACTGGCAAATGGGGGGATTTTAAAGGGTAAAATTAGCATGCTGTGTCCCACAGACCTAAAAAGTGGGATAAAGATGTGCTCAACATTGCCCGACACTCCTTCGGAGAGAGCCACATTAGAAGATCCAATGGGATGGGCAGACTTGCTTGTGCCTCTAATTGGACCCAGTCGGGTCTGTATCCTTCAGCTCAAATTTGGTATAATTGTATCAGTTGAGTCCAAGAAATGCTGGACTCCCAACCCACCTCGCCATTTGGACCTGTATAGGGTAAAGCGGGCCACCCGGCAACCACCTTTATTCCAGATAGATTTATATATCAGGGACTGTAACTGCCGGAAGAAAACAGAAGGAACTGGTATCGGAAGATATTTAAGTAATATAGTATTCGAGGGAGAACCGTCATCTTGACAGCCACGATTCTACCCTTCCAGGAAAGATTGTGGATTTGCATTCTGTTGCATTATATAAAGGAGTATAATTTGCCCAAAACAGTGTAGCAATGTCAAAGGTCAATTTAACCCCAAGGTAAGGGAGCACCTGTGAACACCATTTAAAGGAGTAGGATCGCAGTATAGAATTTAAGACTACATATATTGAGAGCTTCCGATTTCAGCTGATTTACCTTTAATGCAGAGATGGCTCATAAGTCTGATAGTAAGGCAAATAGATTGGACACGGTTGTGACAGGGTCCGATATAAATAGCAGCATGGCATATTGGAATATTGGAGTTGGATCTAATAGCTATCGGCAATGTCTCAATAGCAATTATTAAGAGGATTGGCGAAAGAGGACACCCCTGCCTAGTTCCCCTGCGGATGTGCAAATGGTCCGATGTATGACCACACCCAATAATGTTTGCTGATGGAGTTGAGTATAAAGCACACAAATTTTGATTACATTTTTTTGGATATGGAACAGAAAAGGCCAGGATATAGAGTCAAAGGCCTTATGTAGGCCCAGTGACAAGAACATACCCTGCCTGTCAGCCACACCATCCCAGTTAGACTGCAAGACAGAGATCAGATCTATCTCTTGTTTAATCTGATCTGCGGCCTGTCTCCCTGGGACAAAATTAACCTGGTCAATGTAAATATATTGTGATAGGAATCTATTGAATCGATTTGCATATAGTTTGGTCAGGAGTTTCAGGTCGTTATTAATCAGGGATATTGGGCGGTAATTGGCTACATCAGTATGGTCCCTGTCTGGCTTAGCTTTATTAGAGCCTGTGTCAAGGGCCATGCCTTTCCGTATTGCCATAAAGAACTGGAGGAGATGGGGTGCTAACTGAGCTGCAAATTTCTTGTAGTATGCCGTGGAAAAGCCACGTGGCCCCGGAGTCTTAGAGAACTTAGTTTGTTTTATTACTTCTAATACCTCTGCTATAGCGATCTCCTTCTCCAAAATCTCCCGATGGGAGTCTGAGAGAAAAGGAAGAGTGAGATCTTTTTTTTTTTGAATCAAAAAGCAAGTTTATTGTATACAGATAGGAATACAATCATATAATTGTACACAGACAGATCAACATTATTTGCAGTTTACAGGGAAGAATCAGGATATAATCCTATATCCAACATATCCATAAACAGTACAATCATGAGAAAATGTTATACTTTACAGTACTGCATGTCATATGTAACATCACCCTGGGAAACGTAATCTGACTGTGTGCAGATGCATCCGACTGCAATCTCAGGAGGTAAAAGAAAGTGAAATAAACTAAGGTTGGAAGGAAAGGGAGGAGGGTAAATAGGAGAGAAGGAGGAAAGAAAAGAGAAGAAGAGGAAAGAAAAAGAAAGAGAAAGAAAGAAAAAGAAAGAAAGAAAGAAAGAAAGAGAAAGAAAGAAAGAAAGAAAGAAAGCTGTGGACCTCTATCATATTCCCCGTGCCTTTTTAGGTTCTCCAATAAATGATATAGCATGTTCCTCTCTCTCTCCCCACCCGCAGCACCATCACACTCCCTTTCACTAAAGTAAGATACTCTATCCCTGTAGCAATCTGTCTCTCACCAATTGCAAGGGACCCAGTCCCGGTACATCCAGCCATGGCTGCCACATAGAGTAAAACTTTTTTAAGGCACCCCGGTGTTGATATGTTAGTTTCTCACGTATTAAAATACTGTTAGCCTGTTTCACCCATTGCGCACCCGTTGGTACCCTGGGGGTGATCCATAGTTTAGCAATCTCCTTGCGGGCAAGATAAAGCAGTCGTAGCACTGCAGTATGGCCATTTGGTGACAGGTCAGGTAGTTCCAAGGCACCAAGGAGGCAGACCATTGGGTCAGTAAGAACTGGTATCTGAAACACCTGAGCTATAGTATCCAGAACAAATTTCCAATACCGAAATAGTTTGGGGCACTTCCACATCATATGCAGCAGATCTCCATTTTGTGCGGTGCATTTAGGGCACAAGGGGGTGTCTCTAAAGCCCCACTTGTGTAGCCTAGCCGGGGTCCTGTACACCCTGTGTAGTAGATATAAGTGGGACAGTCTCTGGGAAGCAGAGACTGAGACTAAGGGGGCAGATGTCAGACACAACTCCCAGGTTTCCCCGTCTATAGGTCCCAAGTCACGCTCCCACCCACGTCTACAAGGAAGTTTACTGGCATCATGTGTATGTTGAAGTAGCCTTGCATAGACCCGTGAAATCATGCCTTTTCTATCCTCCGTGGAGAGCACATCTCTCATCAACGGGTGTGCTGTCACAACTAACGGGGAGAGTCTACTCTCGCACTGTACTGCGTGTCTCAACTGTAGATATTGATAGAATTGAGTGTTATGTAAGCCAAAGTCCTCTTTCATGGCAGCAAAAGTTTTAAAGACATTACCAGAGAACAACTGGGTGACGTAATGTATCCCAAGAATTTCCCATGAGCCGAAGCCCTTCAGAATAAAGAGTTCCCCCAGGTATTTATTTCTCCAGATTGGAGTGAACTGGCAGATTGATTTAAGTTTAAAAATACTTCTCACATACTTCCATAGTTTGTTCAACAGGCCTATTGTGGGAAAAGTATCAGGGAACTGGGTAAGACCAGCCTCCAGATACACCAGAGCCGGGAGAGCCGAATCCACCGGGACCATCAGTGACCTAATCGGGTCAGAGCTATCTACCACTCCCCAGTTGCCAAGATGTTGGAGTTGCGAGGCTATAAAATAGAATCTAGAGTGTGGGACTGCTAAACCCCCCTGGTCTTTTGTGAGCTGCAGTGAGTGTAGACTAATACGAGGTGATTTACCCCCCCAAATTAATTCCCTAAACTGAGAGTCTATCCGAGTAAACCATCTATGAGTGATCCAGATTGGGGAATTGTGAAAGATGTATAGGAGCTGAGGCGCCCATACCATCTTAATGAGGTTGACCCTACCAGTCACAGATAGCGGCAACTTCCTCCAGGCTGAACATTTTAGGCGGAGTTTCTGTAGCAATGGTGACAGGTTTTTGTCTAGGTAGTTAAGCGGGAATGGCGTGACTTGTATGCCCAAATATCGAAATTCATCCACCACAGCGATGTCCCTTGCGCACTCAGGCAATGGACCCGGCAGGGGATCTAAGGGCATAAGAACAGATTTGTTCCAATTGATAGTGAAGCCCGAGAGCTGACCGAAGCCAGCAATCAGGTTCATGACATTTTGTAGAGAGTTGTCTGTGTCTCCCAGGTATATCAGAGTGTCATCAGCGTAAAGGGAAACCACATCTTTCCTAGGCCCTCTCTGAAACCCCACTATGTCCTGCATGTGCCTGATATGTATGGCCAATGGTTCGAGAGCCAGGGCAAACAGCAGGGGCGACAAAGGGCACCCCTGCCGAGTGCCCCTAGCGAGATGAAAGGGTTCTGATACTTCCCCATTGATGCGCATTCTCGCCGTCGGGGAGCTATACAGGAGCTGAACCCATTTCAAAAATGTGGGCCCCACCCCAAACCGAGCCAGGACCTCCCAAAGATAGGGCCATTCTACGCTGTCGAACGCCTTGGCGGCGTCCAACGATAGAACCGCCCTGTTACCCACATTATCTGGGGGGAGTTGTAAGTTCAGGAAGAGTCTGCGCAGATTCTGTGAGGTAGACCTCGTTGGAATAAATCCAGACTGATCCCTGTGAATCACCTTTTGTATACATTTCGCCAACCTGCTAGCCAGAGCCCTGGCCAGCAGCTTGACATCACATGTCAGAAGCGAAATTGGCCTGTAGGAGTCCGGTGACAAGGGTTCCTTACCGGGCTTCAGCAGAACCACCACAAGGGCCTCATTCATGGATGGGGGGAGGAAACCTGTGTCAAGTGCATGGTTATAGACCTTGAGTAAAGCAGGGAGGAGTTGGGTAGCATATCTTTTGTATACCTCAGATGGTAACCCGTCCGCCCCTGGGGCTCGGCCGTTTTTCGAGTGTGCCAGTGCTTCTAGTAGTTCCTCCTCAGTCAGAGGGGCATTAAGTAGAGCAACATCTGAGGCAGACAAAGACGGAATGGGGTATTTGTCTAGGAACGAGTGGATTTCGTCCTGAGTGGGATTAACTTTGGAGGAATAGACATCCTGAAAAAAAAGTTTAAAGGCCTCTATAACTTCTTTAGTTGAGTGGCAAGGGGACCCCGCGTGATTCGTGATCGACGCAATGTAAGATGATGACTGTTGTGATCTAGCAAGTAATGCTAACATATGGCCTGTGTTTTCACCTTCTTCAAAGTGACTCTGTTGTAGGAAAAAGCGTTTATTTTCAGCTAACTGCATGGACAGGTCTTTAAGTAAGGTTTGAGTCGCTAGCCACGATCTTCTATTATCGTCTGTGGGGTCTGCAATATACTTGGCTTCAGAGGATCGCACCTCCTCTAACACTGACATTTCCCATTGCTTTGTAGACGTTTTAACCTTGGAGATTTCCCTAATAAATTGGCCTCTTAGGAAGGCTTTGGTCGTATCCCATACCACGTCTAATGCTGCAGTGTTCAAGTTTCGTTCAAGAAAATCTGTGAGGAGTTCCGGGATAGGGTCAGGATCTGGGATAAGTGATAGCCAAAAGGGGTTGAGCTTCCAGAGGGTGTTACCCCTGCGGGCCCCACACCTGATGTCTATTGAAAGTGGGGAGTGGTCCGATACCTGTCTGGGGTGATATTGGGAAGACTCCAACATTGGTAAAAGCAGATCATTCCCCAAACCTAGGTCAATTCTGGATAGACATCCAATAGAGGCAGACTGGCAGGAGTAAACTTTGGCCTCTGGATTATAGACCCTCCAAACATCTGTGAGACCCATTTCCGCCAGTAAACGGGCAAACGGAGTAGGCCCACTCCCTCCCTGCCCCCCCACCCCTCCCCGCGCAGACATCCTATCCCTAGCAGTATCTAGACAATTATTAAAATCCCCGATCACTAATACAGGTATACCCGTAAAGCGGGCCATGAAGTCAGTCAATATCTTCAATATGCTAGATGAAAAAGGAGGGGGAATATAAATTCCAGCCAAAATGCATTTGGTACCGTGTATACAACATAAGATAAAAATATACCTTCCATCCGGATCAATTTGCGTTTTCAGAGCAGTGAACTGTGTGCCCTGCTTGACCAGGATACTCACCCCCCTCGAGTACACTGAGAAAGTGGAATGAAATTGGTGGCTAAATTGCCTTACCGCAAATTGGGGCGTGGAGGTCGGGGGGAGGTGAGTCTCCTGCAGACAAATAATATCAGCAGCTATCCGCCTGATCGTGCGAAGCACGGCCAGGCGTTTAACCGGGTTGTTTAATCCCCTTACATTCCAGGACATAAATCTAGTCAGTGCAGCCATTGTAGTATAGGAACAGGTAAAACATGTATGGGAATGATAGTACTACAGTGCTGAGTAGCAGGACAATAGTGCAGACCGGCAGGGAGAACATGGACCCGGACAGTGCATGCGATACATGCGACATTGGTAGCAGGAATAAGGCAGAGGACATCATATAATAGGTACTTGAGGTAGTCACAAGAGAGAGGACAAATTCAGGGTGTGGTCGGAACATGACGGGTAGAAATGGACCCACAGCAAGGGTGTCCAGTAGGTGAAAAGATAGTAAAAGGGAGAACAAGGTCATATAACCATAGGCCAACATGGCCAAACTTATGTGCCCGCAGGCGAGGTGGGGCCTAAGCCAGATCCACATGGGGGCAACAGTGGAAGTGCACCAAAGCGTTCAAACTTCTCAACAGCTAAAACGAATAGCCCAATTAGTGGAGTGTGGATTAAGCATCAGCAGCTTCTCCGCCTTGGAACAAGAGCAAACAGGTATTTATCCGTGGTAATTGAATCGGTGTATCACCCATCCTGTTGAGCGCGGCGTTGGATACGACCATCCCGGAGTGAGCGTTCCTCTCTGTCCAGCCATTGTGCGGCTGAAGACGGAAGGTCAAAAAAGTGAACAGAGCCCAGCGCTTCTACCCTTAGTTTGGAGGGATATAGCATAGCATACTTTATGTCCAGAGCCCTGAGACGGCGTTTAATGTCTATAAACTTAGCACGTTGCTTTTGTAACTCAGCAGAGAAGTCAGGGAAACAAGAGATTTTTGCATTATCTATCTTCATGGCTTCAGGTTTGAGCCTGGCATTGCGTAGTATAGCGTCTCTATCCTTATAATGGAACAGTTTGAACAGAAAGGGTCTCGGAGGGGCCCCCGGTGGCAGAGGCCGGGAAGGCACTCTATGTGCTCTCTCAACTGAGAATAATGGAGTGAAAGCCTCTTTGCCAAAAGCAGTCACCAGCCAATTTTCAATAAACTCGACAGGGTTCTTTCCTTCAGCTCTTTCAGGCAAACCCACCAGCCTCACGTTATTCCTTCTCATTCTGTTCTCTAATTCCTCTAAACGGGATGAATGCTGAGTAAGGAGATGGTTGTTGTATGAGAGATCCCTTTGCATGGGGGCCATGTCATCCTCTATGGAGCTTATCCTGCCTTCTGCAGCAGAGGTTCTCTCCCTCAATTTTTGTGCATCTTGCCTCAGAAATGATATTTCAGCCTTAACCCCTTTGATGTCAGCAGTCAGGGCAGTTAGGGATGTATTGCATGTGTTAATAGCTGCAAAAATGTCTCTGAGTGAGGGCTCACTATCAGAAGCAGGACTGGGGAGAGACTGCGGCCTAGTGGGGTTGCCATTAGGTGTACTCACGTCACTCCATGTGAATTCCGGGCCTCCGCCATCCTCCAGGGGGACAGTATCGTCCGCATCGGATGAACCCCCGGATCTCTCGTTCTGCCTCTCTGGGTAAGTGCCGGGATCTGTAGCCAGTACTCTGGAAAAGAGCCTCTCCGCTCCATCCCTGTGCTTTTCTTTGGCGGTGCGGGAGGCCTGCGCGCCATCTTGGATCGCCATGCTGTCTGCGGTCCGGGCCATAGTTTGCTTCCTATTCGCCGACATCCTCCTCGGATCTAGGAACGGAGGGCACCGGGGTGGTCAGGGCTCTGTTCTGAAGCGATCGGGCTTCAAAACCAGGCAGGATGGGTGCTGGTAAGGATGGATGTCAGGAGATTCGGCGGAGCGAGCTGAAAGTGCGTCCGGTTACATCAGCTGCCTGGCCACGCCCCCCAAGAGTGAGATCTTTAATAAAATTGTTGATTCATTCTCCTGCTCACCATATAGTGAATAGTAATAGTCTTAAAAAAACAAATTCATTACTGTCTGTGGATTCTGTGTGAGAGTGCGATTTGCACCCCTAATCTTAGGGAGTACCGTTTGGCAAAATCGAGGCAATAGATTACAGGCTAACATGGTACCTGGTTTATCCTTGAGTGTGTAAAAGGAAGCCTGAGTCCATCTAAAGCCCTGTACACACGATTGGATATCTAATGGAATCTGATCTGATAGATTTTTTCATCGGATGTCCGATGAAGCCGACTTTCATCAGTCTTGCCTACACACCATCGGTTAAAAATCCGATCGTGTCCAACGCAGTGAAGTAAAACACTATGACGTGCTGAGAAAAATTAAGTTCAATGCTTTAGAGCAGTGTTTCTCAACTCCAGTCCTCGGGGCGCACCAACAGGTCATGTTTTCAGGATTTCCCTCAGATCAAACTGCTGTGGTAATTACTAAGGCAGTGAAACTGATCAAATCACCTGTGCACAATAATGGAAAGCCTGAAAACAAGACCTGTTGGTGCGCCCCGAGGACTGGAGTTGAGAAACACTGCTTTAGAGCATGCGTCAACTTGATTCTGAGCATGCGTGGATTTTTGACTGATGGATTTCCCCACAGACGATCGTTTTTTTCTATCGGTTTTTAACCATACGAAAAATTTAAAACAGGTTCTATTTATTTTCACCGATGGATAAAAAATCGTTTTCATCAGACGAACCGATAGTGTGTACAGGGCTTAAGACTCTTTTCCGCCTTAGCCATCAGACAAAGATTCAGTTCCAGATGGATAGAGTCTATTTTGCCTCTAATTTCCAGATTTGGGTTTTGTTTATGTCGGGTCAATAGGTTAGACAACTCCTTTTCTTTATCGTGAATAAAAGCATTTAAGCTCTTCTTGAGACGAGATTCTATTTGAATGAGATAACCTCTGATTGTGGCTTTGTGAGCCGCCCAGTTGGTCACTGGGGAAATGTCCTCAGGGTTATTTGAGTCAAAATATTCTTAAAGATTTTGTTCTATGTCAAAACAGACTGATGAATTACTTAGAAGTGATTCATTCAGTCTCCAAGGGGCAGGACCCTTGTTCACTGTTAAAGTATCACACAATGCCCAAAGGAAAGCGTGGTCTGACTAGGTCACGTCTACTAGTTTGCTTGCCCGGAAGAGAGGTACCGCTTCAGAGTTTGTAAAAAAGTGGTCAATTCTAGAATAGGTGCAATGAACGTTGGAAAAGAATGACAAACATGTAATATATTGCAACCTACCAATCTTTAAATGTAGTGGCAGCATTAGTTTTCTTTTCTTTAGCTTCTTCCCTCTGTTTTCACCTTGTGATTTAGCCACACTTCCTGCATTAAAGAGAAGGGAGTGTTGTATGTACTAGCAAATTAAAATACACTAATACACTTGGGCTAAACACTTCTCATAAATAAAAAATCTGTCCCGTCAACTGACAGGATTCTAAAACCAAAGTTCACAGATGAAATAGAAGCAGGTTCAATGCAATAATGAAACATAAAGGTATTAATCAAGGCCCACGAAGCAGCCTTGCAGATGGCATCAGGAGCCATGTGCCGAGCTGCTGCCCATGAGGCTGCCATGCCCTCGGTGAAATGTGCTGTCGCCGCCTCTAGAGGAGCCAAGCCCTTTGCTCTGTAAGCCTGTTGAATGGATTGGACGATCCAGGCCGCAATTGTTCTAGATGAAGCACACTTCCCTCTGTTAATGCAGTGCAAAATAAATAGGTGATCAGAACGTCTAAAAGAATAAGTAACTAGTAGGTATTCCTCCAGTATTTCGCCCACATCCAGGGGATGCACCTCTGTGGACTCTGGGGACCTGAAAGTGGGTAGCGCTATTTCATGGTTCTCATGAAACACTGAGGTAACTTTCAAATTCAAGCCAAGCATAGTGACGGGTACCACCCGGTCCAGGAAGGAAATCATAAAAGGTCCCTGACAACCCAGAATACTAATCTAAGAAACTCTCTTGGCCGAGGTGATGGTGACTAAGAAAGCCAACTTTGCAGACAAATCTTTGATAGAGAGTGGAGTAAGTTCCATGTTGCTGAGAGCAGTCAGCGAGTCAAGGACAAGGGGAAGATCCCATTTGGGCAACCTTGGTTTTCTTTGAGTCTCGCTGCCCCATGGAAAAACTGCCGGATTAGCAGGTGAACGGCCCATGATGTTCCGGAGAAGGCTGACAAAGCTGAGACTTGAACCCTAAGGGAGCTGATTGATAAAGACAGATCTAGTTTAGACTGAAGCTGAGGATATCTTGGATTCCAGGGTTTCTACATTACATGCCAGCAGAGGTTGAGAATACAACGAACTTGGCCCATATTCTGCTATAGACTTTATTTGTGCTTGGTTTTCTTGAACTCATAAGGGTGGAAATTACACTTGAAGCACACCCGAGAGATTCTAGCCTCTCCCTCTCAAGAACCAGACCATCAGTCTCAGTATTGCCGGACAAGGGTGCAGGATTGCCCCCTGAGGAAGAAGGTCTGGCCTGAGAGGGAGAGGCAATGGATCCCGGAAGCTCAGCTGGGTCAGGAGGGGAAACCATGGCCTGCTCGGCCAGTGAGGCGCTATCACCACCACCTTGATTGCTTCCACTTGGAGTCTCTGTAAAAACTTGAGGATGATCGGGAGTGGACGGAAGGCATATGCCCTGTTGAAGTTCCACTGATCCATCAGGGCATCCCCTGAAGTTGCAGGGGGATGCAAATAAATCTACTTCGGGGTCGACTCCCAGAGATAGGATCCACTCGAACATCTGCGCATGCAGGGACCATTCGTTGTTGTCCCACTGTCTGCGGGACAGGAAGTCTGCTTGGATATTCTGAGCCCCGGGAATATAGACTGCTGAAATATTGATCAGATTCTTCTGGGCCCAAGACATGATGGGTTCGACTTCTTGGAGCAGGGTGGGACTCCAGTTGCCCCCTTGCCTTTTCACATAGGAAAGCACTGTGGTGTTGTCCATTTTCAGTAACACAGATTTCCCTTTCAGGAGGTGAGAGAAGGACTGAAGGGCACGCCATGCTGCTCGAAGTTCCAGGACATTCGAACCCAGATTGTGGAGACAGGCATCCCATTTGTCTTGTGCAAGTTCTGACCCGCAATGGGCCCCCCAACCAGTATTGCTGGCGTTGGACGTGACAGTCACCCGATGAATGGGAGCAAAGGAATGGCACGTGAGCAAATTTTTGCACTGAAGCCACCAGAAGAGGCTGTTCCTCATTGACAGAGTTACATGAACAAATTGATTGATGTCTCCTGACCTCCATTGCCTAATAAGCCCTGATTGAAAGGGACGCAGCCTCCACATCACCCACTTGACCATGGGGGTCGTGGCAACCATCGTGCCAATAATGTTTAGGTGCTGAGAGGCCCTCAGGCGTGAGGAGCCTAGAGCTACGGAGATTCTCTCAGATGACTGGGATTTTCTCCTCTGGAAGGGAGATGGTATTCTCCACAGTATTGAACTGGGCCCCTAGATAAACCAGGCACTGCACTGGCTCTACATGGCTTTTATCCAGGTTTAGGAGCCACCCGAATTTAGTCAGAGTAGAAGTCACCTGTTCCATGTGAGCTAGAAACTGCTGCCTGTCCTGGGATAGTAACAGAAGATCGTCGAGGTAATGGTACAGGCGTACCCCTCGGGTTCTGATAAGGGCCACTACAGCCAGAAGAATTTTTGAAAACAATCGTTGTGAGGTTGTCAGCCGAACGGGAGGCATGTGAACTGTGTAGGTGTTCTTGTCCGACCTGGAACTGGAGGTACTTGCGGAATTCCTCTGCTACTGGTATATGGAAGTAAGCATCTTTTAAATCGATCGAGATTAACCAATCGCCTGGCTGCACGACTTTCTGAATTGTAGAAAGGGTTTTCATTTAGAATTTTCCTGTTTTATGAATTTGTTTAAGAAAGTTAAATCTATCACCGGGCGCCTAGAGCCATTTTTCTTCTGGACTAGGAAGAGAGGGGGTACAACCCCTGGAATTCTTCATTCTTCAGGACAGGCACCACCGCTCCTTGAACCACCGCTCCTTGAACTTTCAGCGAGTCTACATAAGATAGTAGCACTTGTTTCTTCACTTCTGACCAAGTAAGTAGGGTGGGAATTGATCTGCAGGCTAGGAACACTGGTCAATGACCATGTGTGGCCTGTGGAGACCGTCTTGATGGTCCAGTAGTCTGAGATTGAGGCCGCCCAGAGCAGACGAGCCCCTACCCAACCTGCCTGGGCGGGCCCAATCTCAAAAAGACTTAGCTAGTTTGCGACCACCAGGCGCCTGTCTCTTAGCGGACTTTTGAAAGGGTGCCTGTCCTCTGCCTCAATTTTTCCTGAAATCCCATCCGGGCCTGTAGGAGCATGCCTCTCTTGAGCATTCAGTACTGCGGCTTCGGTGGGGCTTCTTCTGATTGAACAGACGCCTATCTTGGGGGAGGAACCCTGACTTCCTGCCCATGGTCCGGGTCCACATTTTCTGTACAGGCCTCCCTAGCCTTAGATGTAACCGCAAGGGCCAAAGCCGGCTTGCAAGCCATTCCGGCTAATCCATAGATCCTCTTGAGATCTTGATCTATCTTCCTCTCAAGGCCGTCCTTGAAGGATATCGTATCCTCTAAAGGAAGTGTGACATGTTTGGCTAGGCGCATCAGCGCTGCATCAACAAGGGGAGCATTTTCCAGATGCTTTACTTCCTCAGCATTGAAGGGGTATAATCTGGAGGTTTTATTTAACATAGAAACTCTTTTGTCTCCCCTGCTCCATTCCTCATCAAAAATGTCCTTCAATTCCGGAAGGAGTGGAAAATTGGAATGCTCCTTCACCAATTGTTTAAAGAATTTCCTCTGCTTCTCTGGGGGAGCAGAAGTATCCTCCAATTTCAAGGTCTCCTTGACTGCTTTAATCAGCGGGGAAACTAAGGAGTAGTCAAAGCCCCAGTGAACTCATCTCCCTCCATCTCGCTATGCGAGGAATCAGGGGAGGCATCATAAGGCTGGGAATGGCCAGGATCCTTCTGGGCCTCATCAGCCAAAGAGCAAGATAGGGTGGTGGACTGGCTCCGCGTGTGGGATGTGCCTAACTTCTTTATGAACTGTTGTACCACAAGTTTGACAAGAGACTCTGTGTTGTTTTTCCGTCTCTTTTTCTCCGACCGCTTGGGCATAACAAGAATCATATAATAATTTTCCCTCCGGGATTCGGGTGCCGCATCCCCACCAGGCTCTGCGGTCAGAGTGGCTATCATGGCGGTGGTAGCTGTGACTGGAGGAGGAATGTGAACATCTACTATGTTTGGAGGAGGAATCATCCCCTCTGATAGTGGGTCCCAGACGGAGAGTCACGTCTGGACCTAGATGGAGAATGTTGTTGTGCCTGGCAAGGTCTCTGTCGACTAGGGTCAATGAATGACGGTCTGATCTAGCAGGGCTGTAATAAAAACAGAGAGAAGGGAGAGGGAGGAGCCAGGACCAGCAATTATTGCCTTCTAATGAATGTAAACATCATGTATACCATCCCCCTCCCCTCATACGCACATACCTTGTGCGAGAGGGATGGCCACATGAAGGCGGAAATTTGTCCATTGTCCTCGTATAATCGACCATAAACAACACACCGGGAGTTTCAGACACCACTCGGGCTAGGAGCGCAAGCATCAGAGAAGCCTATTATACACCGTCCCTCTTAGGGAATACACTTATACATATATATATATATATATATATATATATATATATATATATATATATATATATATATATATTCTTTTTTTGTACTTCCCCTTTAAGAGGGGAAGACTAGACAATCATCTGAGAAAGACAATAGAGGGCTTACCTTGCCCTAGGTGGTGCTGGGCTCCGGGATTCTGTTGCTGACTGCCCATAGGTATCCCAACCTGTCAGGGGCTCACAGCAACTGTGACGTGGAGATCGGCCGAATGGCGCCTGTGCAGCCACAGGACCCCTTGCCGGGCCGCGCATTCGCGAAACCAAGCCTCGGTTTCACCAAAGCTCCGCGCATGCGCAGACACGCGGCGGCCCTGGGTTGCACCGCACAGCTTGGCACCAGGAACAGGAAACATCTCGACTGGACATCGCACAGAAACAACGTGATATAGGGTCCAAGGAGAAGGACAAAAAAGGAACACAGTCCCTAGCGGTGAGCTCAAACTTTTTGGTATGGGGTCCTATAGCATTCGAGAGGAGACGGGGTTAACTCAACACATAGTCTGCCATAGACTCCATCAGGAAAATAAAATAAATGCAGCAATCACATCTGAGAATTGGTAGGTTGAAATATAATAAATGTTTAAATTTGTGTTTAACCACTCAAGGACCGAAAGAAATTACCCCCTTAATGACCAGGCCATTTTTTATGATACGGCACTGCGTCGTTTTAACTGACAATTGCGTGGCCGTGTAAAGCTGTACCCAAAACAAAATGTATGTCCTTTTTTTTCCCCACAAAAAAACTTTATTTTTTTACTTTTTGCTATAATACATATTCAAAAAAAATTATATATATAAAAAAAAAATTATTCATCAGCTTAGGCCCATATATATTCTTCTACATATTTTTGGTAAAAAAAATTGCAATAGCTGTATATTGATTGGTTTGCGCAAAAGTTATCACATCTATAAACTATGGATAGATTTAGGGACTTTTACTTGTTTTTATTGGCCCGGATTCAAAGACATTTGCGCTTTATTTGCGGAGGCGCAGGGCAACGATTTTGCCCTGCGCCCCCTGGAAAATTTGCTCCGCTGCCCTCGATTCACGGAGCAGTAGCTCCGTAAATTGCGAGGGCGCGCCGGCAAAATTGCCCGGCGCTAGAGCACGCAATTTAAAAGATCCCGTAGGGGGCGGGAATCATTTAAATTAGGCGCGCTCCCGCGCCGAGCGTAGAGCGCATGCTCCGTCGGGAAACTTTCCCGACGTGCATTGCGGCAAATGACGTCGCAAGGACGTCATTTGCTTCAAAGTGAACGTGAATGGCGTCCAGCGCCATTCACGAATCATTTACGCAAACGACGTAGATTTCAAATATCGCGACGCGGGAACGACGGGTATCCTTTAGCATTGGCTGCCCCTACTATTAGAAGGGGCAGCCTTACGCTAAACACGCCGTACGGAAAAGACGTAACTTGCGTACGCAGGGCTCGCGCAACATTGTGAATCGGTGTTAGTATGCAATTTGCATACTATACACTGAGCACAATGGGAGCGCCCCCTAGCGGTCATCGCAAGAATGCACCCTAAAATATGCGTGGCATAAGAGCCTTATGCCACGCAGATTTTAGGCTGCAGTCGGCGTTACGATGTTCCTGAATCAGGAGCATTCGTAACGCCGGAGCAAGTAAGCAATTGCGCTGTGTAACCTATGGTTACACAGGCGCAATTGCTACTTGAATCTGGGCCATTGTTTTTTACTGGTAATATCGGGGATCTGCAATTTTTAGTGGGACTGCAACATTGTGGCGGACAAATATCACTTTTGGGGACCAGTGACATTATTACATAAAAATTACACTGACAGGGAAGCGGTTAACACTAGGGGGCAATCATGGGCTTAACTGTCTTCCCAAGGTGTGTTCTAACTGTAGAATGGATGGGCTGCCTGGGACATGACAGAGATCACTATTCTGGATCACTGGGAACCATATATCTCTTTTAATGTCATCTGTCAGAATGGGGATCCGCCTTGTTAACAAAGGCAGATCCCCATTCTGCATCTGTACTAGGAAATTGTGGGACATCGAGCCTGTCTGACCCACGGGCATGCTCCTGCAGCGTGCGGCGGGTGCGCCACCGCCATCACGCACCCATCCACAACTGAGCCAGTGCGAGCCACGTACATGTACGGCGATTGGTGCAGGACAGCCAACCTGCTGCAGTACAACTGCGGCGGCTGGTCCCCAAATGGTTAATATTAAGATTTGCTTCACTTCATCATTAGTGCTAAAATGCTGACCTCCGAGGTACTCTTTTTTTTTTTTGCAATTTCACGACAGGTTATGCGTCGACTATCCAGGATCAGGCAAAACACAAGCTGAATTTTGACAGAAATGACTGCTGTGGGCTGGGAACCACCATTACCGGGATCATCACTGATGGACGTACACTGTTCAAATGTCTTACTGTGGCTAAGCAATGAGCATCTCATCACCATACTGTGCTTGAAGTCTTCTGTAGATATCCACAAGTTTTATGCCTTTGTTTACAAGTAACTTCATCACGACACACTATTCCATGCATGCACTAACACTGTTGTCTGCCATTTTGATTAACGCTATCTGGACATGCACCGCCTATCTGTAATAACACTTACTACTGAATGTATTACCACCACGCTACCATCCCTTTTTTTACCTGGAAAATTAAAAGTCCCGGTTTAACTTGAACGCCCCTCATAGCACTTTCAATACTTTCACTTTGAGACTGGTGCACAGCTCAGAACTGTTCCAGATTATGGCAAGACAAAGCTCAAAAAAATCTGGTTTCAACAGTGTTTTGCCAAGCCAGAACTACAGATCTTCCAAAAAAGGCAGGTCAACTCAAGTGCAGAAGAAAATTTGGACCAGCTTTTTTTAAAGATAAAAACTGATTATCCTTTGGGGATTCCAAGTACATAGACCTTCATTGAAATAAATGTACTTTTGTTGTGGTTAATGGTAAGCATCAAAAAGGATTCAGAATACAAACAAATGTTATATAACCTTGAGACAGTGACATGAATTATTGGTAGGATGCGAGTTATGTGGCTTTTTCGAATTCCTTTTGCTTGGGCAGAGAAAGTGAAAGCGTGTTTTATTGTAAATGTGCACTTTCTATAAAGAATCTGCTGCTTTTGTGCTGGATGCTCTCTGAGCTTCTCTGAAACATAATTTCCCTCTGAGCCAATCACTCTGTCAGCTTTCCTCCATCCAAATATTTTCTGTCTATGTCACATCGGTTTACATTTTACACAATATTGATTGCTCCCTGCTCTGGGGTATGTGTGTTTGTGTCCTTTTTTTCTCCCCTCTAGTTCTCCTTCCTCTTTATGTTTGTTTTTCATTTGCAATGGAAAAGAAGACAGAAGCCACAGTCACAACACTGGCATGCTCCGCTGACTTTGAAAAAGAAGCTGCCACAAGCTACATCAGCTCTTAACTCTTTCTGGTGGATCTTGCAAATTCGCAAAGCTTCAGATGGGTTAAAATGATTTGTCTATGCACATATGTTATACGGCAAATGGTCCTAAGGTTGCTAAAAGATGTTACAGGCTCTGGAGGAAGAAATGTAATCAATCCCAGCATCAGTGAGCCAGGTCGCATTCTATGTTCTGGTTATTTCTAGGCTAGGTGAGTACAGACTTGCAGCCACTGGAAATCATATATCAGTCCATAGCTGGCACTACACTTAGACAGCCAGTTAATGACTAAATGTCTCATTCAGCTTCATGATGGAGCATTCAACACTGGGAGAAATATACATTTACAGTAGGGTGACCAGACATCCCCAGTTTCAGGGGACAGTCCCCTGATTGAGGACACTGTCCCCGGACCAAGTTTGTCCCTGGTTTTGTCCCCAGATTGGATTTAATAGGGGGCAGGGGCAATTTCAAAGACAATCAGTGGAGAATTAAAATAAAAAAAAATAGAATTACACCCCCCCCCCCGCTCCATCGTGCCTACTAGCATAGGGGGGTTGTATTTTTCCCATTTTCGGTGCCCCTTTCTGATGATCATGTGCTGGTCGGAGTGGAGGGAACATTTCTTCAGCTTCGCTCACATTTTCTTTTGCCTTGGCTCAAATCCTGGCCAGCCACCTGCCTGTCTCCTTGCCTTCCTTGGCAGAGTGATCTTCCTCTGCTCCCCATCCAGTAGTAGCCGGGGCCCGAAGAGTAAGACTTGAGAGGCTGTGAGGCAGGCAGCGACGGGCAGAGAGTCGCTGATTGTTGCCATTACAAGTAAAGAAAAAATATGTCCCCGGATTTCATTTAAAAAATCTGGTCACCTTAATTTACGGGTTTATTTTTCATAGCAGAAAATGTGTAGGTTGGTACACTGGTTTCTTTTGTTTGCCAGCATATATATAGCATACTTATTTACATTGCCTTGTATTTTAGAAAGGCCTGCAATTTATATAGTAAACCACATAATCAGCTCCCAGTTGAAGGTTTGTCTGTTTCCACCGTAAGTGACCATTAAAGCTGAAATCCAGACAAGCAACTAAGTACACCGTAGAAACAACTTAAAGCAGAGATCCATACAAAAGGGCAAACTACGCTTGTTTGCACTGCCACATTTGGCACACTTTTTTGGGGGGACCCGATTTTAACAGGTACCCGCTCCCATTCCCTGGTAAGATCGCAGCGTGGCAATCTACTTCATGTCTGGCCCCTCCTCTTTCCCTCCGCTGCCTTCTGGGACCTCCTAGCTAGCTTTAAATGTGACCTCTATAAATGGGACCTCTTAGGCTAGTTTTACACTACTGTAGCTTCAATTTGATCCAATTTTCAGTGCGACTATATAGTGCTATTCAGCGTTTTGGATTTGGTTTGCATATTCTATGGGGCCAAAATCACACTGGAATTGTACCAAAGTAGCACAGTAAATTTTTCCAAAATCACACAGTTGTGCTGCATTGATATGAATGGACACTATTAAAAACAATGTGATTTTCATTGTCATGTGATTTTGCGTGACTCATCAGAAATCCCAGTAGTGTGAACAAGGCCTAAATCGGGGAAAACACAGATCCACACCAATGCATCAATTGTGCTGCTTGAAATTTTGTAAAACATTACAGTATGTCTCTATAGCAACTCTTAAACTGCATGTTGTATAGTATGGTATATTTGAATAGGAACCCCATCTTTACATGTTCCCAGTTTTAGTCTTCACACAAAAGTGTTAATCAATTGTATCATGACTATAAGCCCTCATTCACACGTGCATTTCCAGCCAATTTTGACGTGTTTTTCAAATTTTTTAGTGATAGTGTGCATTTTGAATTAATTTTTCACATACTTTATTTATTTTCAAGCTTTGGGTGTTTTTGTTTTGCCAAATGGAAAGCAGTGTCACTGCTGACATCTTAGGTCGACCTTGCCTTTGTATAATTGTCCTGGTTTCTCTGTGTGGTGTCATTTACTATCAGTGTTCTTTAGCCCTCTGCCGCTTGCCACGGTTCTTGTAAAGGGCATCACTGGGGTCATAAAGGATTTTTTGGGCCCTAATCAGACAGGTGAACGTCTCCACATCTAGCAAGGTTACTCCTAAATCTTACAATTTGTTCACAAATATGAGGTTGCTAGAAGGCGCAGAATGAATGTTAGGCACAACAGGCACAAGTAGGAAGTGGGACAGGAAGTTCCACTCCTACCAAAGCTCCCACTCCTCCCCCAAAAAAATACATGCCAAATGTGGCATGTAAGTGGTTAAAGCAGTAAGTGGTAAGTGCTTAAAGCGGAAGTTCCACTTTTGGGTGGAACTCCGCTTTAAGGCTTCCGATGAGGAACTGATGTAATTCATCAGCCAAAATGTTGTGGAACTGTAGCAGAATTCTCAGTCACGCACCAAATGCAAGCATAGACCCCTTTAACTCAAATCATCACAACTTCCAGGGTTCCTAGACATGCCCAAAGAAGATAAGTTCTCCAGCTTTGTTCTTTCAGCAGCTCAGAGAAGCCACACCTGATGAGGCAGATGTAGCTGGGAAAATTATCTGCAGCCAGGTGTGTGGCCTTGCACCATCATAACTAATGTGTGGGTAGCACTTCTTCAGACCCAGCTACTGTGGGATGTTGCACCACTGGTGCTACCAAAGTTCTCCAGTTCTGGTCGGGTGGTCGTTTGTCCTTGGACCTTTGCGATAATAAAGTAGTGATTCTCATCTAGGCTTTCTGTTGTTATAAAATCTTGTAAAGACATGTTACTTTTGGTGAATCACAGAAACATTACTGTTAGTCCATATTTGTGGACCTTTCACAATCTGTTTTCTATTTTTTTTGCAGTGTATACATGTTCTTTGCCATTCTAAACTCCAGGCAAATCTAATGCCGCGTACACACGACCATTTATAATGGTCTAGAAAAAAACGAAGTTTTTTTCAACCCGATTATTGTTAAGCCGGCCTTGCCTACACACGATCGTGCAAAAAAAAAATGCTCTATCAAAGTGCGGTGATGTACAACACGTACAACGGCACTATAAAGAGGAAGGTCCGTTCGGATTGCGCCACCCTTGGGGCTGCTTTTGCTGATTTTTTGTTAGTAAAAGTTTGGTGCGAGACGATTCGCGCTTTTCAGTCTTCGTGCTTTTCAGTCTGTTACAGCGTGACAAATGTGCTATCTCCATTACGAATGCTAGTATTACCAGAACGAGCGCTCCCGTCTCATGACTCTACTGTGTTTCGGACATGAGATAGGAAGTCTCGGCTCAAACCCGGAAAACACAGTGCGGTAGCCTCAGCTACATGAAGTTCATACCGCACATCCAGCGGCCTCACATGTTTGCATATCACATGCTTGTGCTTGGCTCTAATGAACTATGTAGTGTATCAAAAGCTGGAGTTCAGATTTAAAAAAATCTGTTTTGTTTGGTGGGCAGCAAACAACCACCCCCTATGGGAGCTCAAAATCTCAGCTCCCATATGTACCAATGTATCATTAACCACTTCAGCCCCAGAGGATTTGGCTGCTGAATGACCAGAGCACTTTTTACAATTTTGCACTGCGCTGCTTTAACTGGTAATTGAGTGGTCATGCAATGCTGTACCCAAACAAATTTGTATCCTTTTTTTACCACAAATAGAGCTTTATTTTGATGGTCTTTTATTGCCTCTGCGATTATTATTTTTTGCAATATAAACAGAAAAGAACAGAAAATGTAGATTTTTTTTTATATTTTCTACTTTTTGTTATAAAACAATCCAATAAACTCAATTTTAGTCATACATTTAGGCCAAAATGTATTCAGCCACATGTTTTTGGTAAGAAAAATGTCAATAAGTGTATATTTATTGGTTTGCGCAAAAGTTATAGCTTTTACAACCTAGGGTACATTTTCTGGAATTTACACAGCTTTTAGTTTATGACTGCCTATCTAATTTCTTGAGGTGCTAAAGTAACAAAAAGTGCTAAAAATAACCATTTTGGAAAGTAGACACCCCAAGGAATTTGCTGAGAGTCTTTTTGAGCACATTGAATATTTTATTTTTTGTTACAAGTGATTGAAAAATGACAAAAAAAAAAGATTTTACACAAAGTTGTAATTGAAATTATATATTCCTCATACATGCCATGGGCATATGTGAAATTACACACCAAAATACATTCTGCTGCTTCTCCTGAGTACGGGGATACCACATGTGTAGGACTTTTTGGCAGTCTAGCTGCATACAGGACCCCGAAAACCAAGCACTGACTTCAGGATTTCTAAGGGCGTAAATTTTTGATTTCACTCCTCACTATCTATCACAGTTTCAGAGGCCATGAAATGCCCAGATTGCACAACCCCCCCCCCCCAAATGACCCCATTTTGGAAAGTAGACACCTCAAGCTATTTACTGAGAGGCATATTGAGTCCATGAACATTTTTATATTTTGCCAAAAGTTTTGGGAAAATTACAATATTTTTCGTTTTATAATTTTTATTGTTATCACGGACAATGTAAATATCCCCTATGATAACAATAGGTAGTGACAGGTAATTGAGTTTATTAGACTCTTTATCTCTCGTCTGCCCTCAAAGCATCTGACCACACCAAGATCGATGTGATAAGATGCTTTCCCAATTTCCCAATGGTGCTGTTTATATCCAGCAAAACCGAAGTCATGAAATGCTCGTAGCTTCCAGTTTCTTAGGTCATAGAGATGATTGGAGCAATTCTGATCTTTTCTCAGATCTATGGTCAGCTGGCGGAACCACTGGCTGCATTATTAGGTTCCCCAGTGGGACAGGAGATCCCGACAAAACCAAGGAAGACGATAGGAGGGGTGGGGAAGGGGGGGACGTTCCTTCCCACTGCTTGTAAAAGCAGTCTAGTGGCTAATTAGCCACTAGGATTGCTTTTATATAAAGGCCAACCACTAGCTGAAAAGAATGATACCAAGATGATACCTAAACCTGCGGGCATCATTCTGGTATAACCACACAAATTCCAGCAACATTCCAGTACGTTGCTGGTCCTTGTTGGGCATATATTGTAATGTTCTTTTTTTCATGCAGCCTATGGGCTGCATGAAAAAAATATATTGATCGGTGGGTATGCCCACCATTAGAATACCACCCTGCATCCACCCACTTCTAATGATGGGCATACATGCACCGTTTTTTTTAACTGTGGTGGTGAAATCACCTCCTACAGCACTGGAGTCACTGATTTACATATCGTGGGAGCAAACGCTGTTGCTGTCAAGATGAATAAATCAGTGCTGCAGCTGAATGGTGTACCTAACAATAAAACATTAACTTAATAAAACAACAATCTGGGGCAAAAGAAGAGTAAAACATATATGTCAAAGCATGGGGCAATCTGCCCCTAATGTTAGGGGAAAATTGCCCCTCCACCCCTGCCCCCATGCTTCAGCATTTATGCTCTTTTTTTAACTGTGATACTAAAATCACCTCATACAGCGCTGGAGTCACTGATTTACGTATCGTGGGAGCAAACGCTGTTGCTGTCCAGATAAGTAAATCAGTGCTGCAGCTAAATGGCATACCTGAAAACTAAAAAATGGTTAACAATAAAACACAGTGAACAGTAAAGTATAAAAGAATTACATACCTGAAAAGCAAACATGATAAAACATAGTAACAATAAAACATTGCAGTAAAGCATATAATACAGTAAAAAAAAATAGCAGAACAATAGAGAGAGAGAGAGAGAGAGAGAGAGAGAGAGAGAAAACAATAAAATTACAACTACCGTATTTATCGGCATATAACACGCACCCTAACTTTAAGAGGGAAGTTTAAGGGGAAAAAAATTCCACAGCCCCCTGCGTACAACAGGCAGGCACAGTTTACCCTCTATTTTCAAGGTAAAAAAGTGAGTGTTATACACCAATAAATACATTATTTTATATATATATATATTTTATTTGTAACTGTAACGGTTCAGTTCCAGGTTCGGGTCCCTCAAAATGTGATGGCATCTTTGGAGACCCTGTGAAAGTGTGTCCTAGTCTATGCAGTGCTGTACCCTACACTAATAACCCACTGTGTGATTCCACCTGAATTCCGGGTTGGACAGTGAATGAGGGAAGTATGGGTGCTGCAGAAGTTGTGGGCTCCCAATTCGGAATGGCAAATGCAGCAGGAAAGGCTTGACGGGCCTGTCTTTGTCTTCTTGTTGGCTGTGGGACACTAGTTAGGTGCTAGCCACCTCCCAAGATTGAACTGCCCTTATGGGACTTGCCACATCATCACGTGATACTTCAGTACTGGTTTGACTATGACCAGGGTGTACTAGGCTGCTGGTGCTTGCCAGTTCACCAAAAGGATGAGCGGCACTAGTACTGGCTCTCTGGTCCATATGAGAGTCCTGCAGTCCTTGCACCTCAACAGCATCAGAAGAACGGGCCCGGGTACGCCTGACCTTCATCGACAGAGCTATGTGTCAGGGTGCCGCTGCTGTCTATGGGATCATATTCTGAGCCTGAATCTGACAGATGGGTGGCTTCCTCTTCACTAATGTACCTTTGATTCAACATTGTGGCCTCTAAATTTACAGCTACAACTAGTGAAACTCACAATTGCTTCAAACGCTACCAAAAAACTGTTAACATTTGCAGGGATCATGCCTGACTCTGCGAACACTGCAGTTATGTGTTTAGTGTTTTGTAATCGATCGATACTGCACTTGAGTGGGCTGGGCTGGTCGGAGGGGCTAAACACAGGTGCTAGCAGGTATCTGGGCCGATCCCGCTAACGCTGCATTTTTGGGAACCCTAAACTACTGGGAATGCTAGTATAGATTTGATCAGATATTGATCCATTCAGATACTATACTACTAAGGGAGGTGTATGGTGCGTGCGTGGTTGTTTGCGCTACAGGCACTAATCTGAAGCTGCCTGGGGCGACGCAGACCCTGACTGATGCTGAAACCTAACTGATATCACTTGCTGGGCAATCAGGGTGTTAAACCTTTATTGGGTAATATACAGCGGCTGCCCTGATGCTATAAAAAACAACCAGCGTCACCCGTAACACTAATACAGTGATCACCGGTGACAGGGGGTGAAAGGGTTAGCTAGGCAATCAGGGGGTTAAAACTTTTATTAGGTAGTATATGGGGATACCTGATGCTATAAAAACCTGATGGTGAAATGAATCAACTAACTGGCTAACTAAGATCACCTATGACACAAATACGGCGATCAGAAAAAATATATATTAGTGACACTGGCGACAGGGGGTGAAAGGGTTAACTGGGATGATCAAGGGGTTAAACCTTCATTAGTGGGGTTTAGGGGGTACCTTAGACCTACCTGGGCCTACTACTAACTGCCCTAACACTTATTACAGTCATAAATAAGCCAAACAATGAAAACCGGCATTGTAGACGCCTTCTCACATGAGTTCCGGCCACTTCTGGTTTGCGTCACATGGGGAATACACATTTCAGTGAATATAAAATGCCATACCATGTTAACGCTTTTTAGCCAATTCATGCTGTTGCTCACCAAGGCTTCAAGAAAATGCCCGCCGTATTAGGATAACTGATCCCTAGAAAAATGGTGGTGTCAATAATTTTAAGAATGGACTACAAGAAAATGGCGGACCGATCATTTCCAGTCTATACATAATAAAAACAAGGCTCCAGCAACCAATCAGGTTCCCCTGATGAAGTCAGGAGGTGCGTGACGTAACGACGTAGGGCACGCGAGGCTGACGCAAACCGGAAGTGGCCGGAACTCATGTGAGAAGCCGTCTAAAACGCCGGTTTTCATTGTTTAGCTTATCACTCATTTTTTTAATGTAAGAGTCCACCTTTTTAGAAATGAATAAAGCCTACATTTTAACGGTACTACACCATTGGAGGACTTTTTTTCCTCTCTCTTTCTCCAATATTCTATGTCCCTTCCTTTGGCACACTCATTTTAATGGAGACATCAGAATACTCACAGGTGAGGAAGGAGGTAATGTCAGAGCTATATTCTTATATACCTTTAGAGAAGAAAGAGTAGAAAAATGAGAGAGAGCTACAGTACATTCAAGGCTGATATATACGATATCACTATACGCCTATTACTACTCCAATATCCACCATCCCCATTGGAATACTCCCAAGGGAACTTATATTGGGACATCTACTCATTGAGATAGCTATCCACCTCTCAGGACTGATATCTATTCACTTTAAGTGGACTTTGTTTACATATTTTTCAGTATATTTTTTATGTATTTACATTGATGTATTTATGCACCAGCACTTTATATAGGCTCACTTTTATCTGATAGCATGTGTGCACCACTTATTAGGGGTTTTTTTTGTGTATTTTCTTTAGCGCAACATCACCTGCATTTTTATTTCATTATTTGTGTACAGTGAACACTTTTAGATATTGCAGCTTTGGGATATAATTTCACTCACATTTATTGATTTTCCTTTTACTCATAGTAGCGCGAAAGACCACTTCACTTACTTAATTGTTGGTTCACTTACCTTTTCCTTCCATTTCCCTTCTAAATGTTTTTTTTTCTTTGTCCGAATTGCTCACTTCCTGTTCCTCCTCAGTAAGCTTGCTCCCTTCATCTGAGCCGTTCTGGCTGGGGGTTAGTCAGTGTGCTTGCCCCCTACCTTGGAAAACATCCCCTCAGCAAGCACGCTGAGGGATGTAGTCCCAAGGGTGGGGGCGAGCACGCTGACTAACCACTAGCCAGAATGGCTTGGATGATGGGGGCAAGCTTACAGGAAGTGAGAAATTCAGACAAAGAAAAAAAAACATTTAGAAGGGAAATCAAAGGAAAAGGTAAGTGAACCAACAATGCACTAGCTTAAAGGAACCTATTTAGAAAATAAAAAACAAACCTTTACAACCCTTTTAAGCTTGTTGTGTATATTATTTTTTTTTTATTATTATTATTATTATTATTATTTTTTTTTTTATTTTTTTTTTAAAGACTGAAAATCAACAAAACATATCTTTGAAAAACATGTACAGTATCTCACAAAAGTCAGTACACCCCCCTCATTTATGTAAATATTTTATTATATCTTTTCATGTGACAACAATGAAGAAAATACACCTTTCTTAAATGTAAAGTAGTGAGTGTACAGCTTGTACAGCTTATAAGTCCCCTCAAAATAACTCAACACACAGCCATTAATGTTTAAACCGCTGGCAACAAAAGTGAGCACAGCCCTAAGTGAAAATGTCCAAATTCGGACCCAAGTGTCAATATTTTGTGTGGCCACCATTATATTCCAGCACTGCCTTAACCCTCTTGGGCATGGAGTTCTCCAGAGCTTCACAGGTTGCCACTGGAGTCCTGTTCCACTCCTCCATGACCACATTATGGACTGGTGGATGTTAGAGACCTTGCGCTCCTCCACCTTCCATTTAAAGATGCCCCACAGATATTCAATGTGCTTGGCCAGTCCATCACCTTTACCCTCAGCTTCTTTAGTAAGGCAGTGGTTGTCTACAAAAGTGAGTACACCCCTAAGTGAAACTGCTGGCCCCAAAGTGGCCACTCATTATTTGCCTTAACCCTCTTGGGCATGGAGTTCACCAGAGCTTTACAGGTTGCCACTGGAGTCCTCATCCACTCCTCCATGACAACATCACAGAGCTGGTGGATGTTAGAGACCTTGCGCTCTGCCACCTTCCGTTCGGAGATGCCCCATAGATGCTCAATAGGGTTTAAGTCTGGATACATGCTTTGCCAGTCCATTCACACCTGAGACCTTGTAACACTAACGAGTCACCGGGGAGGGAAAATGGCTCATTGGGCCCAATTTGGAGATTTTAACTTTTGGGGTGTACTCACTTTTGTTGCCAGCGGTTTAGACATTAATGGCTCTGTGAGTTGTTTTGAAGGGACAGCAAATTTGCATTGTTATACAAGCTGTACACTCACTACTTTACATTGTAGAACATTTTTATTTCTTCAGTCTTGTCACATGAAAAGACATAATAAAATATTTACAAAAATGTGATGGGGTGTACTCACTTTTGTGAGATACTGTATATAAGAAAAATGTACCAATAAGAGTATATTGAGTCAGTTGTGTGTTCTCACAAATGTTGTAAAACTTTTTGAAGAAGAAAATAATTATCTTTGTCTTCTATTTCAACTTCCAACGTGGAAAATGTAACAAACTTTTTGGAACAATGAACAAGAACTCTTTCACAAGATCTAAGAAAAAGGACAAAAAAATGATAAACACATTGAGCAAGATTCATGGCAGTTGGTACATAGGTGTTTTAACTGTGGGAAGGTGAGAATAAATGCAAGTCAGAATGGCACAATGTATAAATGTGTAAAAGGATCATAAATAACAAAGGAAATTGTAAAAGTGTAGATGGATAAGTAATGGATGTTCAGAAGGGAAGGGTAAATGGGCGAGAAAAGGTAGAAAATACCTTTATAAACAGTATACAGTATACGCTATATACAGTATATTTAGTGGAAAGACCAAACATGGGTTACAGGAAAGAAATGTGCATGATTTCCCCATCAACTCATACAGTGACAGATTCCTGCTGAACCAGCCCAGATTCAAACCATGCATGGCCAACCGTCCTTCTTTTTTTTTCATATCCATCACTTGATTTGTAGCTGTTAAAGTAGAACTTCAAACTTATTTTTTTTTTAACTACAGTGGGAAAGATTTAGAACAGTGGTGGTTAACCTAATAAGGCTGTACAATATCAGCACATTTTTGTATCTCAATACCCAAAAATATAGGTCCCACTGTATTTTTGCAACATATAGCAACGTCTGTTGTCTGTGATATCGCAATGTGCACTAAAGAAGTTGGAATACAATAATCCTCAGCACTGGTGTCAGTGAAGGCAATAGTAACCACCATCATTGGTATCAGGGAAAACAATAATAACCACCTATCCATGATGTCACTGGACGCAATAATAACCCCCAACAATAGTGTCAGCGAATGCACTATTAGCTATTAGCACTGGTTTCAGTAACTGCAATAATAACCCCCGACAATGATGTGAGAGAAAGCAATAATAACCCTCAACATTGGTGTCAATGAATGCAATAATTGCCCCCTGCATTGGTGTCAGTGACTGCAATAATACCCCCAACATTGGTGTCAGCAAATGCAATATTAGTCCCCAGCACTTGTATAAGTAGCACCCTCACATTGGTGCTCAGTAACAGTGAAAGTAAACCCCCACTTCCCCTCCCCATTGCAGGGCTTGGAAGTGAAAATGTAACCTCTCATAATAATCTCCCCCACATTGCAGGACATGGCAGTGAAAGTTAACCCCTCCATAATGTTCCTCCACATTGCTGGGCATGGCAGTGAAAGTTTAACCCCTCCTCCCATCTACCCACATTGCTGGCCATGGATTTGAAAGTTTGACAGTGAAAGTTCAACCTCCTTCTCCATCCTCCTTCCTTGACCACACTCTCCTGCACAGCAATTTCTGTATCACTTACTGGTAACCCCTTTGCTTTGTGTGTTACTTACACTTGTCTTATGTACTTTTGGGTACTTACTTATGACCCCTGCTCATTGTGCATTACTTACAATGCATTACTTACTTATGACCTGTGCTCTGTTCATTATGCACTCCTGGACCCTGTGCTCTGTTTGTTAATTACTGTTGACCCTGTGCTTTATGTGTTACTTATTCCTGACCCCTGTGCTCTATTCACTCAGCATGCCTGGTCCATGTGCTTTGTTCATTACTTACTGTTAACCCCCGTGCTTTGCATGTTACTTACTCCTGACCCCTGTACTTTGTGTGCTTCTTATTTCTGGCCCCTGCTGTCTTCTGAGTATGCATTCCTGGCCCCTGCCCTCTGTGCATTTCCTCCCCTTAACTTCTGCACTTGTGCATTACTTACGCCCGACCCATTTGCTTTGTATGTTACTTACATATTCTTTATCTTTATAAATTGGGAACAATATAACAATACTTACTGCTGCTTAAGAAGAAGAATAATAACTCTAGGAAGATTAATTGTTTACAGAAAGTCATCTCTGTTTCCTTTTTGCTTTGCAGACAGCCATCACATCTGTGAAATCTATCCCTATGAATAGTTTTGTGATTGGGTCAAACAAGTGATAACTTTATATGATACAATAACAAAATTTTCATCTGTACTCGTATACCCTGGGTAAATTGTAACGTGTTCTAATTTTTGACAATCAAAAAATATAGCCTTCATTTTCAAACAGGCAGACTTGGTTGTTGCTTTGTAGGGATTTATATCATAATTATAAAACAAATCGCAAATGCTTCCGTATAATTAGTGCCTTCTGTTTCATAAATTACTTAAATGTAATTTCATCTCCACCAGTTCTTTTGGGTTGCTAGTGTGGTTAATAGAGATAAATAAATCTGCAGGGGCTCAGTTTTCAGCATCATTTGTGATATTGTGCCAATAGGACTACCTTTTGGGCAGTAATTTAATAAACCTTGCAATATGGATCAGAAAAAAACGTTAAAAATAAATTTTACAGTTAGAACAAAGATGTATGCTTAATTCAAAGCTAAAAAGAGATGACTGTCATATCTGGGAATATCATGACAGTGCCTCTAAAATCTACATTGATAAATACCTGACATGTCACAATTATGTACAGTAACAGAATAACAAAGAAAAAAAAAAAAAAAAAAAAAAACAAGGCCGCACCTTTTAATTGAAAATTAATGTCCATTATCAGTATGGGTGAGATTCAAGTTTGCCACTACCATGGGTTTGAGGCCAGTTATGCCAGAATTTTTTTTAAATGAATCAAATGGTCCTTGAACTTTGGCCAGTAGTCTTAGAGGGGCCAATCATGGATAAGTCACTATCCATGTTATTAAAAAGGGGGGGGGCAAAGCAGCTACAGTGTCAGTGTATTGGAAGCTGCTGTAGAAAACTGACAAAAGCACAGGGAGAAATTAGGGTCAGCCAGGAATGTAAACTTTAATTCTAATGTCATGCTCTCTGGGAAATTGGAGCGATGTTGGCTTTGTTTTATAGTTGAATTGGGGTAAAACACACTTTAAAGAGGGGGTTCACCCTATAAAAAATATTTTTTTCTAGCATTAAATTAAGCATAGTAGCGCGAGCTACAGTATGCCTTTATTTATTTTTTTTGCCCCGTGCTCACTGTTTAATCCTATAGTGAAGATTCCAACTCCCCGCGGGGAATGGGCGTTCCTATCCAGAGGGAAGATGATTGACGGCCGGCTCTGGCGCGTCACGCTTCTCCGGAAATAGCCGAAATAGGACTTGGCTCTTCACGGCGCCTGCGCATAGTCTGTGCGCAGGCGCCGTATAGCGCCGTGAAGAGCCGAGACCTACTCCGGCTATCTTCGGGGAGCGTGACGTGCCATAGCCGGCCGTCAATCATCTTCCCTCTGGATAGGAACGCCCATTCCCCGCGAATCTTCACTATAGGATTAAACAGTGAGTACGTGGCTAAAAAAATAAATAAAGGCATACTGTAGCTCGCGCTACTATGCTTAATTTAATGCTAGAATGTTGGTAATGAGGGTGAACCACCGCTTTAACTACTGTCTCATCCAGAGCAAGCATTTTTTCTTTTTAAATTCTTTATTTGTATTGTAAATTAAAAATACAAAGGTATTACCACAAAATAGAGCATCAATCATAACAATATATCAGTCTTACAGACAATGGGGGGATTTACTAAAAGTGGTGCACTCAGAATCTAGAAAAAATCTGCAGAGTATGAATATAGGATACACAGGGTGGTTTGGCAGGCAGGAGAACCCCTCTCAGCATGTTGATCACAGGTGGGGGGAAGGTGAAAAGGGGAGTGGGAAAAAAAATATAAATTGGGAGGGGGACTAAAAGGAAGAAGGATTGGGGGGTAGGGGAAGGGGAGGAAGTTGCATTTATATGAGACATGAAGGATTTGTAACTGTCAGTGGGATGGTACTCGAGCTAATAAAACCAATTGTTACAGAATTTCACAGTAGTGAGCTTGTAAGGTGTTTCATAAGCATAATGTCATCGATTTTGTCAAACCATTGTTTAACAGAAGGCAGGTTGGAATGTGCAGGGATGCAAACTTGGGTAGCATTGATCATGTAAATCGGGACAGAATGCTTATAACTATTGATCAGTATAGTTCTGTAGTGAAGTAGGAAAAATATGGGGTCCTAGGCACAGTTTGTTTGGTAAACTGCTGGATGATAGTATGAACTTAGGACCAGAAACTAACCAGCTTTGGGCAAGACCAGAAGATATGGAGAATATCCCTGATACCATGTCAACATCTTCAGTACACAGCAAAAATATTGGCAAAGAATCGATGGAGTATCTGGAATGTCCGATACCAATGTGTTAGGATCTTAAAACCAGAGTACTGATATTTATTACAGTTTTGTGATTTGTTAGATAAGAATAAAATCAGCTTTTTCTCCAATGAAGTAAATGTGAGATCAAGATCTCTTTCCACGTGTTTCAGGTAAGGTAGGGAAGAGATAAGTTCTTCTTGTTGAAGCAGTTTACAGGAAAGTGACAGAGTATGTCCAACACATCCCGTTAAGGAACATTGCCTTTTAGAAAGGGTTAAGGACCGATAAAATTGAAATTCTGAGGGAGCAGAGACAAAGAGAGTAGGAACTGTCTCCAGGGTGTCTAGATTTGGAATGGAGGCTAGATTTGGGTGGAGGTGAGACAAGCTTAATAAACACCCGTCCCCTCAGTATATGTCTGCCCTAAATAGGCAACGTGACAGTGTCGCTATAATTTTAACACATGGGCTCCGCACTGTTCCCATGCCAGCATTTATAAACATGACCATATGTTTCATCCATGGAATCTAAAATCTTATAGTTCCCTGCAATGTTACCTCTAAAAGCTAGTTTCAGCTCCAAAAATTTCATCATAAAACAACTTTGTGTTTATAGTCAATATAGAGTACTAACAGAAGTCCAGGAGGTAGATTTTGACCTTGGATGATGCCTGAACAAAGAAGTCCCATCCTTCTGGGAAGAAAGTAAGATGAAAGCTCTCTGAGAGGTAATAAATATAGTAAATACCTGGAAGTGCTATTTATTATACATACATTTTTACACATAAAAAAGAAAACAAATGTTAGGTCCACCATAATGCACAATAGTTAGTTTACATTGTACAATTTGGTATAGTTAAATGTATCAGAAACTGCACACAAAATTCACAAAGAGATCTATGCAAGTATAGACAGTGGTTGTTCACATATACAGTATGCATTTCCCCCCAATGTAATAAAGGAAGTGCATGAAAAACAATACTAGTTATGAGCTACATTTTCAAAACAAAATTGACAAACTCACATGTTCAGTTCAAATTGCACTGAAGACATTTCTGATGGTCACCTTTGGGCCTTTGGAGAGCAGCTAAATAAGCTTTTGACACTCAAATTACTTTAACCACTTAAGGACCTTGGGTGTTTTTCCGATTTGGTATTTACAAGACTAAAACATTTTTTTTGCTAGAAAATTACTTAAAACCCCCAAACATTATATATATTTTTTTCTAACACCCTAAAGAATAAAATGGCAGTCATTTCAATACTTTTTGTCACACCGTATTTGCGCAGCGGTCTTACAAGCGCACTTTTTTTGGAAAAAAAATCACTTTTTTGATAAAAAAAATAAGACAGCAATAAATTTGGCCCAATTTTTTTATATATTGTGAAAGATAATATTATGCCGAGTAAAATGATACCCAACATGTCACGCTTAAAAATTGCGCCCGCTCGTAGCATTGCGTCAAACTTTTACCCTTAAAAATCTCGATAGGCAACATTTAAAAAATTCTAAAGGTTGCATTTTTTGAGCTACAGAGTAGGTCTAGGGCTATAATTATTGTTCTCGCTCTAACGATCACGGTGATGCCTAACTTGTGTGGTTTGAACACTGTTTTCATATGCGGGCGCTACTCACGTATGTGTTCGCTTCTGCGCGCAAGCTCGTCGGGACGGGGCGCTTTAAAAACATTTTTTTTTTGTTTTCTTATTTATTTTTATTTATTTTATTATTTTTTACACTGAAAAAAATCCTCTTAAATATGAGATCTGGGGTCAGAAAGACCTCAGATCTCATATTTAGACTTAAATGCAAAAAAAAAAAAATGGAAATTTTGTCATTTGAAAAAATGACAACAAAAAAAGTGCCTTTAAGACGCATGGGCGGGACTGACGTTTTGACATAACTTCCGCCCTGCTATGCTATGGGGACGGGTGGGGGCCATCTTGCCCTCACTTGCATCCCCACACAGCAGGCTGAATGACCCGATCACCTCAGCCGCTACCGACGGCTCCGGTAAGAGGCGGAGGGCGCGGGAGAGCGGCGGGAGGGGGGGCCCTCTTCCGCTGCCGTTAACGGTGATCTCGTGGTGAATCCGCCGCGGAGACGACCGTTATCTTTTACAGGACCGCTCAAACTAAAGATGGATATCTCGGTTGTGGCAGCAGCTGCTGCCGTTACCGAGATATCCATCTTTAAAGTACCGACCTAAATGTACACGAGCGGGTCGTTAAGTGGTTAAAGAACTAATGCAAAAACAAAAACAGAAGGAGAAGAATTTTAATACAGCTTAGAGGGTGCTATAGGAAGTACACATATACATTAAATTATAGGTGTGAGTAGCTTTATGTGGTAAATGTATATACAGTCAGGTCCATAAATATTGGGATATCGACACAATTCTAATCTTTTTGGCTTTATACACCACCACAATGGATTTGAAATGAAACGAACAGACTTTCAACTTTAATTTGAGGGTATTTACATCCAGGTGAACTGTGTAGGAATTACAACAGTTTGTATATGTGCTTCCCACTTTTTAAGGGACTAAACGTAATGGGACAAATGGCTGCTCAGCTGTTCCATGGCCAGGTGTGTTATTCCCTCTATATTCTATTTACAAGGAGCAGACAAAAGGTCCAGAGATCATTTCAAGTGTGCTATTTGCATTTGGAATCTGTGTCGATGTCCCAATATTTATGAACCTGACTGTATGCCTTACAGAACCACTATGATTTTCAGGGACAGCCTTGTGTGCCCTAGCAGTGCATATACGGCTGTGGAGTTGACATTTTTTTTACGATTAGCTTTGCAGTAGCAAATTTGCAAAAAATAAGGTATTTTTTTCCTAGTAGTTTTAGTACTGACACTGACTGGCAAAATAGTAACCTCAAATACTTAAACATTTTTTTTACTGTAAAAAAATCAAAAGAAAATCATGCTTTGTTTTACATACAAACATATAAAGAGTAATCCATCGAGTCTGTACATTTTTTTTTTTTTTTTATACATTATTTGTATTTTTGTTTTGTTTTTTGTGTTTTTTTTTTGTTTTATTTGAATATAGATCTAAGCTGCTGCGAGGGTGTCAACTAGGATCAAAGGGTATTATTGGTTAAATTTGATTTTATTAAAAATTCTGATTAAGCCCTGGTAAATGTCAAATCGCATGTCAAATCAGCGACATTTGCTGGCAATTGCTGGCAATGGCACCATCCTAATCAGTGTGACGCCGCATCTGCGGCACTGCATCAATTTAAAAAAGTAGTTTCTGTACTACTTTTTGCGATTTTAGGCCGCGTTTTACATTGAAATCTGTGCAGAAACCTGCACAGATTTCTCTGCAATCGCGGCCAAAATCGGGACTGACAAGCGAGAGTGAAATCGTGCGAGTTCAGCTGAACTCACACGGCTTCATTCCCGTAGCCCAGTGCGAACCTGGGCTGAATTTGTCTTCTTCCCCACCATTTGAATCTCAACGTTACACAATAAAATGCATAAATCATAAAATACACTTGAAAGTGCACCAAAATTACCTACAAACTGTACTAATTTTAAAAGGAAAGAGTGTAAATCCAAAATGTTTTGCCCCTGCTGGCAAACAGTGAAGATGAACCAATACAACATCACTATAAGTCATGTTCTGTCCTAGAACTAATATGTAGCCTAATGGTTGTCGAAGGTTACCAAGACTTACATATTCCCTGAAAGAAAAATTCTTTGTTGTGCATGGTTGCTAATCCAAAAAAGACCCCAGTTTTGTAAGCACATTTTCTGTTTACTTAAATTGTTTTCTTTCAAAAGACTATTGATGTGTAAAAATGTGGGAGAAAGGTATTACCTTTTTATTCTTTTTGTGTTTTTCTTCTTAAATACTGCTCAGGGATCACAATGTGTGCTTATACAAGCTCTACTGGTATGCGAGAACAACATTGTTAAGGACTACTATTGTAAATTTCATTTTTATCTTGCCAAGCTGTAAAATATCAAATATGTTAGAAAGTTTGAGTGGTATTTCTCTTAATGAACTCTTAGGAGTCTATTTATAAAGAATAGTAGAGATGTGCACATTTACCTTATGCTGTGCTTTCTGTTATGTTAAAGTCATTCTTCATCCGCTGCGTTCCAAATATATACAGTAAAATTGGAAGAAGTGAATTGGCAATTTGAAAAATGATGAATTGGGTTCCAAATTGCCGGTCTGAGGTACTGTAATTATTCTATAATAATTCTATAATTATTCTATAAGTGGTAAACAGAAATGGCAAACTATCTGAAAAAGTGGTAAATCTAGCCCTAAAGGGCACATAGCATTTAACATTTGCCATCTTTTCATTATAAACGACAATAATTTAATGTATTTATACATAAGGTGATTAGTGTTAAAATTTGCCAAATAATCTTATATAACTGTGGACTGCAAAAGTGGCAAATCATTTATGTTACAAACAGAACACTGCTTAGAATAAAAGCAGTTTTCTAAAGGTCTCATACACGTACAGTATGTCAATGAAGTACAGTAAAACCTTGGATTGCGAGCATAATTTGTTCCAGAAACATGCTTGAAATCCAAAGCACTTGTATACCAAACCAAATTTCCCCCTTAAGAAATAATGGAAACTCAAATGATTCGTTCCACAAACATTTATTCATAGGTCCTTCAGTTTATAGCCCATATAAAAAGATTATACCGATGTGACCAGGTTGTGTAACCATAAAATGTCCATCCACAAATGGAAGCCTCTACAAGGAGATTAGAAGCAAAACCCAGCAGGGGCTACAGAGTATAAAAGAGAGGAGAGGCGCCTCTAATTATAGCAATACATTGCTAAATGTTGTACCTTCATTAAATGTAACCATATTGCTACACGTAGAGGTGCCTCTCTTCTCTCAGTTGTGACATGACGCTACTTGTATATCAAGACATCACTTGTATATCAAGTCAAAATTTATTTAAAAATGTTGTTGGCAAAATGCTTCCAAACCAAGTTACTCTCAAACTAAGGTTTTTCTGTATGTTGGAAAAAGTGGTGAAATTGTATCAAAATTACCTATTTAATCTTTATAAAAAAGGACCCATGGGCCCGGATTCACAAAGCACTTACGCTGACATATCTCGAGATACGCCGCGTAAGTGTAAATATGCGCCTTCGTATCTATGCGCCGTGCCCACAAACTGAGATACGTCTAAAAATAGGCTTCATCCGACCGACGTAACTTGCCTACGCCGGCGTATCGTGGGCGCATATTTACGCTGGACGCATCTGGCGCTCCCATTGATTTCCTATTCAAATATGGAAATGAGGGAGATACGTCGATTCACGAACGTACGTGCGCCTGGCGCATAATATACGCGGTTTGCGTAAGTCGTACATCCAGCGTAAAGTTATTCCCCATATATGAGGCACAACCCATGCAAAGGTATGGACCAGGGAACACAAGCCGTCGTATTTTACGTCGTTTACGTTGTACGTGAATATGGCTGGGGGTAGGTTACGTTCACGCCGTAGGCAGTGATCCGTCGTATCTTAGGCATTCGTTCCGACGTGATTCTGAGCATGCGCACTGGGATGCGTCCACGGGACGGCGCATGCGCCGTTCGTTATTCATATCTATCTGGCGCTCGGCCCATCATTTGCATGGGATCACGCCTCATTAGCATGGCTCACGCCCACTTCCACTTACGACGACTTACGCCTAAGAAACCCAGCGCAGATTTGGCAGCACTGGCTTTGTGAATCCAGTGCTTGTCTCTCTGCGCTGCGTCGGTGTAGCGTAAAAAAGATACGATACGGCGGCATAAATATGCGCCGATGTATGTGAATCCGGGCCTATATTGCTAATTTTCTAAAACGGCTTCTTTATACTTACAGAAATAATACCGTTAAATATCTACCAGAGCAACACCTAATACTTCCTTTGCTGGTGTTTTTGCCTGCCTCCAAGCCAGTGGAGCTTATTGGAAACTAGGAACAAACGGAGATGGAAGCTTAATATGAGTGACATTACAGCAAGCTAAATATGACAGTGTTATAGTATTAATGGTTTTACAGCACTGTGAACCAATTACTGTAACTAATCTATATTTTTCCCTAGCATTCTATTCCTGCTATAAAATCAATACATAATCACAAGTATACTGCAATAAAAGCAACCATGTAATACTGAGAAGACAATAAAATCTTTTCCTGTGTCCACTCCATAAAACACAAAGGCTAAGCTTTTCTTACTTTCATTTAAATAAAGGCTGAGGCTGCTAAGGTAAGAACAGTCTGCACTGTGACATCGCACAGGGAATATAGAGGGAGAGACACCTGGCTCATGTGAATTTTATGAGAGACGGCAAGGCCTGTCACCTCTGTTGATGGATGGACATAAGAAGTAAAGGAATTAGCTTTTTCACCATTTTTCATTTAGCAGTGCGTGGAACTTGGAAGCAGAAAAGTGAGGATAACAGCTTCTCTCCCAAATGCATTCAGAGTGTCTGCTGCTGTTATGTGAACATTAAGCTACGGAGATGATTGGCCTTGTTTATATCAAGTGATCTATTAGATTGTTTTTTTTATATAGAAAAAAATACTCTTTTTATAAAACCTACATAATGGTTTAGGGCTATTAATTTCCATGCTTGGTTGATTTTCAGCTTACATTCTTCCTTCCCTTACAAAACCAATAGCACAGGCAATTACTGAGAAACGTCTTATCTACAGAAAGAAGGACTCATCTACTATGTGATCTGTGAGTTGTGCATGTTGGAGAATCATGTGTTGATAAAGATGCTGTAGGCAAATTTTTAACTACATTCCCTATACCAGTTAGAAATGTGGTGCTACTGTATAGAAATGAATGATGAACTTGTGTCACCCGGAGAAGTGCTAACGTACACTTATGTGACAGGACCATGAAACACACAATAGTAAAGTACTACTGAACATTTTTTTTTATTATTGCATTGTAAGGCATGGCACACAAAGTAATGATCTGACATTTAAGTGAATTATGTCTCTCTGCTTTTATGTCATTTAACCTATAAGTGCTTATTGTTTTCCTAATTATTAATCACAGATGATTGCAAAATCGTCAATAAACCCAACCCCTTGTTTTATTAAGATCATAAAAGTCAGTTTTACAATAAAACCAGCCTTTTAAAATTCCTTTGACCAGCAGTTGGTCTAAGACCCCTTTCACACTGAAGTGTTTTTAAAGCGTTTTAGCGTTAAAAATAGCGCTATTAAAATGCTCATAAAACGCTCTCAATGCAAGCAGCATCTTTGGAGAAGCTTTTAGGCGCTGAAAAAAACACTCCAAATACGCCCCTCTCCATTGAAATGAATTAAAAACGCTGTAAAAACGCCTCACCCTTTCACACTGAGGCACTGCAAAAATGCCCTAAAACGTTAGGGTCTTAGCAGTGCTTTACCAGCACATTGGGATTGCAGATGAGGCTTCGCTCGAGCAACGCTTGAATAATGCTTGAATAACGCTTGAAAAACGCTCGAATAACGCTTGAATAACGCTTAAATAACACTCGAAAAACGCCCCAGGGTGAAAAGGGCCTTATATGCTCCTGCACTTGGGCTTGGATATCTTTGGGGGGTTTTCGGCCGTTCCTTTCGTTTTTATCGAGTTATCAATTTTTTTCCAGTTATTTTATATTATATTTCTTTCTATGTTGATACCAGCCTGTATATCATTTAGAATAAGTGGTGCCTAGCAGGTGTTGTCAGCACCTGCTGACTGCTGTTACTTTAACAGCTTCAGCTCCAGAATGTTTAGCCCCCTTCATGACCAGGCCATTTTTTGCGATATGGCACTGCGTTACCTTAGCTGACAATTTCCCCACAAATAGAGATTTTTTGCTATAAAACATACCCAATAAAATGAATGTAAAAAATCTTATTTCTTCATCAATTTAGGCCAATATGTATTCTGCTACATCTTTTTGGTAAAACAAAATCCCAATAAGCCTATATTGATTGGTTTGCGCAAAAATAATAGGGGCAGATCCACATACAATTAGATGGGCGCAGCGTATGTGAGATACGCTACGCCGCTGTAACTTACTTTTGGCAGCTTTCAACCCACAAAGAATTTGCGCCGTAAGTTACGGCGGCGTAGTGTATCTCTCGCGGCGTAACAGCGCCTAATTCAAATTAGCGAGTAGGGGGGCGTGTTTCATTTAGATGAAGTGCGTCCCCGCGCCGAACGAACTGTGCATGCGCCGTCCCTAAATTTCCCGCCGTGCATTGCGCGAAATGACGTCGCAAGGACGTCATTGTTTTGACTTGGTTGTAAATTACGTCCATCCCGCGATTCACGGACGACTTACGCAAACGAAAAAAAAAATTCAAATTAAACGCGGGAACGACGGCCATACTTAACATAGCAGGTCTAACTATACGCCACGAAACAGCAGCTTTAACTATACGCCAGAAAAAGCCGACTAGAGACGACGTAAAAGAATGCGACGGCCGCTCGTACGTTCATGGATCGTCGGAAATAGCTAATTAGCATACTCGACGCGGAAAACGACAGGAACGCCACCCAGTGGACACCGAAGAATTGCATCTTAGATCCGAAGGCGTACGAAGACTGTCGGATCTAACCCAGATGCCGTATTATCTTGTTTTGAGGATTCAAAACAACGATACGACGCGGGAAATTTGAAAGTACTCTCTCTGTGGATCTGCCCCATAGTGTCTACAAACTATGGGCCAGATTCAGAAACAAATGCCTATCTTTAGGCAGGTGTAGCGTATCTCATATACGCTACGCCGCCGTAACTTTGAGAGGCAAATCCCGTATTCAGAAAGAACTTGTGCCCCAAGTTACGGCGGCATAGCGTATATGGGCCGGAGTAAGCCCACCTAATTCAAAATAGGCTGGTAGGGGGCGTGTTGTATGCTAATTAATCGTGACCCCACGTAATTGACGCTACTAACGAACCGTGCATGCGCTGTCCGTGAAAGTATCCCAGTGCGCATGCTCCAAATTACGCCGCAAATAGTCAATGCTTTAGACGTGAACGTAACTTACGCACAGCCCTATTCGCGTACGACTTACGCAAACAACGTAAATGATGCAAAATTCGACGCTGGCCGACGTCCATACTTAACATTGGCTACGCCTCATATAGCAGGGGAAACTTTACGCCGGAAAAAGCCTTACGTAAACTACTTAAATCAATGCGCCGGGCGGACGTACGTTTCTAAATCGGCGTATCTAGCTCATTTGCATATTCTACGCGTAAAACTACGGAAGCGCCCCTATCGGCCAGCGTAAATATGCACCCTAAGATACGACAGCGTAGGAGACTTACGCCGCTCGTATCTAGGCAACAGTGAGGCGTATCTGATTTTATGAATCAGGCGCCGAGATGCGACGGCCCTCATTCGGAGTTACGACGGCGTATCTGGAGATACGCCGTTGTAACTCCTTTCTGAATCTGGCCCTATGTTTTTTTGTGATGTTTTTTTTTTTTTACTAGTAATGGTTGCAATCAGTGACTTGGGACTGCGACATTGAAGCGGACAAATCGGACACTAAGTGACACTTGTGATACTCTTTTGGGGACCAGTGACAGTAATATAGTGATCCGTGCTAAAAAAAATATGCACTGTCACTGTACTAATGACACTGGCAGGTAAGGGGTTAAAATCAGGACAATCAAAGGGTTAAATGTGTCCCTAGGGGGTGCTTGCTAACTGCGGGGATGTGCTTTAATTGTGGAATTAACTGTATTTACATAGGCAATCCGTCGTTCTGCCTCTATCGGGCATGATCGGCGGGTCCTGGATTCAACTACACAATGGAAGCTGCATGGCTGAACAAACATGATCTCTGTCTCTGACCATAACAACCCGAAGACTCCCGTATTACCGCTCATAGGCAACAGGAGCACCTCATCACGACATACAGAAGGAATAGAAACAATATGACATGGGTATATATATATTCCTACTTCCTTCAACCATGATCTAATGGAAAATAAAAAATCCCCAAAGTTTCTCAAACCCTTAAAAGGATTCCAACCTTCACTAGCTATAGCTCTGGCTTCAACATCCTATCCACAATGAATGAGAAATTGTTCAATCGTATTATAAGCTCAAGCCCCCACCTTGTACATGCAGGAAACCATGCCCAGACCTGGTCGGGTTGGTGAACAATTCCCTTCTAGCTGTCCCTGGCATTCTATGACAATACATATTAAATACATCTTCATAACATTTCCACAACATAATACACAAAGTTTTAGCAAGATTTTGAGTAAGACAATCACTGAGGAAATCCTACACATACACACAAGGAAAGGAGCAGGCTAGACAATGGTGGGGGGGGGGGGTCACAGAGGTGAGAGTGGACTTAAAACTTTTGGATAGTGATTCAGAAAACAGTGGTACACGTTTAGTCTATTGTCTTTTGTGTCAAATAGAATTATCATTTTTAGTTCAAAGTTTTTCAATATTAAACTTGATTATTACCATATTGAGTTGATCAGGGCATGTTTCTATTTAGTGAAGTTCATCTTTTTGTTCAGATTTGTTCTTTCTGGTTTGTTTTTTCTGGTATATATCATGGGCATGATGATTTCACTCCTTCCTTTTGTATGCTTTGGGTTGAGTCTCTGCTGTGGACAATAAAGGGTGGCAAAGCTAACTTTCTGGAACATTATTCAGCTTGTTCACAAAGGACCCTATTACACTATGCTTGTAGATTGTTTTACTTCTGTGCACTCTCTAGTCAAAATTTTTTAAATAAAACTTTGTTTAGCCTCGTCTCCAAGCCTGTTTAGAGATGCTATCCCCAGATTCAGCCAAATCGCACCAATTCAGTACTGCCTATAGAAACCAAGAATCTTCTCTGTCATTACCCTTACTTACCACAGTACTCCACATTTCCAATTGTATATCAGTATCATGTTCCCACTCACTGCATTTAATCCCTTCTACCACTCTGTTGCCCTTAGTAACCCCTCAGAAATATTCCTCTGCTGCTGCTTCATTTTCTGCTCCACTTCCCAGTACTGTCATTTCTCTTCCACCAGTCTGCTCAGAGTTCAAACTTAAAAAGAAACATAAGTCTTTCCCAACCCATGCAATTCTGCCACTGTCTACTCCTGCCACAACTATTGTGCAGCCAGGTTCTGTGCCAGTCCCTCATTCTAGTGATGGACGAACATCTGACGGGACGGTTCGCGAGCGCTAACTTTTGTAAATGTCCGTGAACCGCAAGTTCGCGGCGGGCCCCATTGACTTTAATGGCAGGCGAATATTAAAAACCTGCAGGTCATATTTGCAGCCACAAAATACTTGGTAGCTGTGCACAAATAGTCCCACAACATGGACAATGACCTACTAGAAGTATTAAGTGAAAAACCGGATGCATAAATAAGTGCCAGCCATTACAGGCCCCAAAAATTAGCCGACAGGCGTTCACCTGACAGCAAACAACTTTGTATTCTGTGGCTGGAGGTACATTAGGCTATTCACCAGATACAGAAGTAAGTATCGGTCATTACAGGCCCCAAAAATTAGCCGACAGGCGTTCACCTGACAGCAAACAACTCTGTATTCTGTGGCTGGTGGTACAATAGGCATTCACAGGATACAGAAGTAAGTGCCGCCAATTACATGCCCCAAAAATCAGCCCACAGGCGTTCACCTGACAGCAAACAACTCTGTATTCTGTGGCTGGTGGTACAATAGGCATTCACAGGATACAGAAGTAAGTGCCGCCCATTACATGCCCCACAAATTAGCCCACAGGCGTTCACCTGACAGCAAACAACTTTGTATTCTGTGGCTGGTGGTACAATAGGCATTCACCGGATACAGAAGTAAGTGCCGCCAATTACATGCCCCAAAAATCAGCCCACAGGCGTTCACCTGACAGCAAACAACTTTGTATTCTGTGGCTGGAGGTACATTAGGCATTCACTGGATACAGAAGTAAGTGTCGGTCATTGCAGGCCTCAAAAATTAGCCCACGGCCACAGGCGTTCACCTGACAGCAAACAACTTTCTATTCTGTGGCTGGTGGTACAATAGGCATTCACCGGATACAGAAGTAAGTGCCGCCAATTACATGCCCCAAAAATCAGCCCACAGGCGTTCATCTGACAGCAAACAACTTTGTATTCTGTGGCTGGAGGTACATTAGGCATTCACTGGATACAGAAGTAAGTGTCGGTCATTGCAGGCCTCAAAAATTAGCCCACGGCCACAGGCGTTCACCTGACAGCAAACAACTTTCTATTCTGTGGCTGGTGGAACATTAGGCATTCACCGAATACAGAAGTAAGTGCCGCCCGCTACATGCCCCAAAAATTACTGCCACAGGCGTTCACCTGACAGCAAACAACTTTGGTGGGCCCCATTGACTTTAATGGCAGGCGAATATTAAAAACCTGCATGTCATATTTGCAGCCACAAAATACTTGGTAGCTGTGCACAAATAGTCCCACAACATGGACACTGACCTACCAGAAGTATTAAGTGAAAAACCGGATACATAAATAAGTGCCGGCCATTACAGGCCACAAAAATTAGCCGACAGGCGTTCACCTGACAGCAAACAACTTTGTATTCTGTGGCTGGAGGTACATTAGGCTATTCACCAGATACAGAAGTAAGTGTCGGCCATTACAGGCCCCAAAAATTAGCCGACAGGCGTTCACCTGACAGCAAACCACTTTCTTTTCTGTGGCTGGTGGTACAATAGGCATTCACTGGATACAGAAGTAAGTGTCGGCCAGTACAGGACCAAAAAATTAGCCCACAGGCGTTCACCTGAATTTGAATGAAACATGGTCTACTGGTCACATGTGTTGAATTCCTCCCAGATCCATGCCTCATTCATTTTTATAAATGTGAGGTAGTCAACACTGTTGTGAGCTAGGCGAGTGCGCTTATCGGTCACGACCCCCTCTGCTGCGCTGAACGTTCTTTCGGACAGGACACTGGACGAGGGGCAAGCCAACAGTTCCATTTGCAAATTGTGCAAGCTCTGGCCAGAGGTCAAGCCTGCCCACCGAGTAGTCCAGGGGTTCATCACTTCTGTTAACCCGATGTAGTCGGACACCTGTCGGTCTAGGCGTTCCCTGATGCTGGATCCGGAGGACAGCTGTCGATGGGTCGGCTGAAAGAATTATCTCATATCATTAGTGACCAAGGCATCATCAAACCGCCCTCTTCTTGCAAGCGCTGTTGGATTGGTACCCAAAACTGTTTCTCTGTGAGTGGAAATTCCTCTGCCAGCGGACCCAAAAGCAGAATGGAGCATTTCTCAAAGCAAGGTCTGGAAGTGCTGCATTCTGATAGCCTTCTGTGATGGTGGTAACATTTCCGCCATGTTTTGTTTGTACCGGGGGTCTAAGTACGTTGCCACCCAGTGGGCAGTAAAGTGGCCCAGAAGGTTCACCCAGTGGGCAGTAAAAGTTATATACCTTCCCTGCCCGTGTTTGCTAGACCACGTGTCTGTGGTCAGATGTATCTTGGCACTGACACTGTGTGCCAGAGATACATTCACTTGCCGCTGAACATGGCCATATAGCGCTGGGATGCCCTTCTGTGAAAAAAAAATCCTTCCTGGGACCTTCCATTATGGTGTTCCAATGGCCACAAATTTTCGAAAGGCCTCTGAGTCCACCAGTTTATGTGGCAGTAGTTGGCAGGCTATCAGTTCCGACAAGCCAGCGGTCAACCGTTGGGCAAGAGGGTTATCCGGCGTCATTGTTTTTTTATGATCGAACATTTGGGCCACGGAAGCCTGCCTTTTTGCAGAAAAACGTGAGGATGGCATGATGGAAGGTGGAGTGGAGGACAATTGTGAGCATAGAGGGGAAGGAGAAGGAGAAGAGCCTGGACGGTGAGAGCCTGGAGTGTGGCTTTGTGGGTTCTGATGACGTTGCTCCCACTGGGCTCGGTGATGGGAGGCCAGGTGCCTTCTTAAGGCGGTCATCCCTAGGTGAGTGTTGGGCTTATGCGACTTATGCATTGACTGCAAAGGCTACAGATGGCAACACTATTGTCTGCAGTGAACACGTTAAAAAAAGCCCACACTGCGGAGCCATGGACCGGTGTCCTGGGAGTGCCAGATGTGACCGTACATGGTTGATGGCTCCCTCCTGATACATTAGGAGTCTGGTTTGTCCCTCCTGTGCAATGTAAGTTCGGCCTGCTTCTCCTCCCTATCTGCTGGTCCATCTCTCCCTCTGAACTCCCCTCCTCTTCCTCTCTTGTGGGCACCCACATGACGTCTGTCAAGATGTCATCATCAACGTCACCTTCCCCATCACTAACAATAGAGATCTCGGAGTAGGCAGCAACAACGGGCACCAACCTCCTTGGGCTGATCTGAGTACTGTCGTCAGACTGCTGAGTGCCGGCTGTTGCTACCTCCTCTTCCTGATCCAATGCCAAGAATGGCTGCGCATCGGAAATGTCTTCTGATGGATCGGAAAATAATTCCTGTTACTCAAGCGGAGGGGATATGGTGGTGGTGGTGGTGTTGGTGGTGAGCCACTCAACCAAGTCTGGTGCATCCTTTGACGTAATCGAACGAACATTGTGCCACTTCCCACTTTGGCTCTGGCCTGGTGCTCCTGCCCTACCCCTACCACCCCTGCGGAAGGGCCTGCCTCTTCCTCTGTCTGTCATTTTTTAAATGACCCTGTGACAAAAGTCTCTAGAGAAGCGTGGTATATGTGGAAGAAGGTATATAACAAAATCTGTCATTTTGGGGGGCAACTGGTTTATCGCACCAGTTAAGAAACTTTTTTTTCAGAAAATGTTGTCACTGTGTGTAGCAGAGGTAATGCAGCGAAAGCGACAACAATTCTGCAGTACCCAAATACACTATTATGAAAGTATATGTTTAGATAACACCCCGCTTTAATCTGTCATTTTGGGGGGCCACTGGTTAATCGCACCAGTTATGAAACTTTTTTTCATGAAATTTTGTCACTGTGTGTAGCAGAGGTAACGCATCAAAAGCGAAAACAATTCTGCAGTACCCAAATACACTATTATGAAAGTATATGTTTAGATAACACCCCACTTCAATCTGTCGTTTTGGGGGGCCACTGGTTTATCGCACCAGTTATGAAACTTTTTTTTTCAGGAAATTTTGTCACTGTGTGTAGCAGAAGTAAAGCAGCGAAAGCGACACAATTTCTGCAGTACCCAAATACACTATTATGAAAGTATATTTTTAGATAACACCTTGCTTCAATTCTTTTTTTTTGGGGGGGGGGTGCACTGGTTTATCGCACCAGTTGTGAAACTTTTTTTCAGGACATTTTGTCAATGTGTGTAGCAGAGGTAACGCAGCGAAAGAGGCAAAAATTCAGCAGTAACCAAATACAGCGCCAGTCACAATGCTGCACAATACAAATCCACTATAATATGCTTTCTATATTCAAAAGTATATTATAAGTGTATATATATTTTTATTATTATTATAAGTAGTACACATATACCAGTGCTTGTGGACCTGTTAGGTAACGATTTGTGTCACTACAGTCTGTCCCTGCTCAAAACAGCAACCTGTCCCTACACTGACAAAAAGTATATGAATGTATTACACACCCATATACTGCACAGCAAGGAGTACACCTATCCCAGTGCTTGAAAGGACTTTTGTGGACCTGTTAGGTAACGATTTATGTCACTACAGTCTGTCCCTGCTCGAAACAGCAACCTGTCCCTACACTGAAAAAAAGTATATGAATGTATTACACACCTATATACTGCACAGAAAGTAGTAGACCTATACCAGTGCTTGAAAGGACTTTTGTGGACCTGTTAGGTAATGATTTGTGTCACTACAATCTGTCCCTGCTCCAAACAGCAACCTGTCCCTACACTGACAAAAAGTATATGAATGTATTACACACATATATACTGCACAGCAAGTAGTACACCTATACCAGTCATTAAAAGGACTTTTGTGGACCTTTTAGATAGCTATTTGATTGAATACAGCCTGTCCCTGCTCCAAACACCTACCTCTCCCTACACTGACAAAAAGCAGAATGTAAGATAGCCGCCAGATCAGGTCTATTTATAAGGTAGGGGATATGTCCATGTGCTGAAATGTCTCAATTTGATATCCTGCACCACCTGATGGATGTGTCATGGGTCAAAGTTCTTCTCAATGTAAAATAGCGGACCGCCGCGAACATCGCCAGATGTCCGCCTATTTGGCGGACTGCGAACGAGCAAAGTTTGCCGCGAAACGACCGCCGGGCGAACCGCCAGGCCATCTCTACCTGGTTCTTTGTCTGCTTCTTCAGTCAAGCCAGATCTACTCTGATCCAGTGCCTTCTACTCTGGTTAAAACTGATCCAGTGCCTGCTACTTTGGTCCAGCCAGATCCTGTACCTGTTACTCCAGTCCAGTCTCTTCTAGTGCCTGCTACTCTGGTCGGTCCAGTCTGATCCAGTACCTGCCGCTTCAGTCTTGCCTGTTTCTGTACCATCTCCCTCAGTTCGGCCTATCACTGTACAAACTATAGCAATGTCATCTGCTCCAGCCTTTCTAATAAGCTCCATTTATCCTTGGGACAGACTGATATACTCTTCTGTGGGGTCCTCAACCACTGCCTAAAGCCACTATGCACCATATCCATGTTACAGTCCTCCAGTCTGACTCCCGTGATCCTTTACCTGCTACCCAGCCTGACTCCGTTGATACTCCACCCACAATACAATCTGATGCCAGTGGTCCTTTATCTGCTGACCACCCCGCTGATGTTGATATACCACTTGCTTCCCAGCCAGAAGTCACTGATCCTTTGCCTGTTGTCCAGTTTGACTTCATTAATCCTCTGTCTCCTGCCCAGCCAGGCTTCACTGATTCTTTTTTTATCATTCCAAGTTTATTGTAGCAAACAAAAGCAGTACAGAGTAAGTCAGATAGCAGTACAGCTGCTCGCATAGCAGTATTATGATATGGGCATGGTATAGTAAGCCATAAAACACGTAAAAAAAAAGGAGTAAGGAAAAAAAACGAAAACACAGCAAATACAACCTATATAAATTGGCCGGAAATTCCAAACTAAACCTTGTTTGTTAAGTACTAAGGTTGCCTAGGGGCGAAAGCCACTAACTTTGGGTACTTCGGAGCAGTAGGCCCCGATCCTTATCCTTCCATAGACATAGTACCTCAGAATAACACGTACCTGTGGTGATCATAGCAAACTATTTCCAACAAGCAGCCGCTGCTATAAGCAGTAAACATAGCCATTAAAGGTAGGAGGAAAAGAAGAGAAGAGGGGAGGTAGAGAAAAGACATGGTAAAAGTCAATGTAACATATCCGTGCTCAGACAGTTCCCCAGGAATCTCTCAGGCAATCGTCTGCGCCACACCAGCATCGTATGCAGAGGAATACCTGAAAGCGACCCAGGGTTGCCAAATTTTGTGGAGTTTTTCTACTCGGTCAGAAGCCTGGGCTAGGGTCTCTTCCATGGCATGCACATCCGAGACCCTCCTAAGCCATTCAGCTATGGAAGGAACCCTTTGCGATTTCCAGTATAGCGGTATTAGGGACTTTGCTGCATTCAATAAGTGTCTCGCCAAGGAGTTTTTATATCTTTTTAGAGAGAAATTTGTGACATGAAGTAAGCAGTTGGCTGCATTTAGGGAAAGGCTCGTATCAGTGATTTGTCTAATTAGCCGAATGACTTTTTCCCAGTACCGTGCAATATATGAACAGTGCCACCATATGTGGACCAGACTGCCCTTTTCACTTCCACATCTCCAGCAAGAGTCCGCAATTTGAGGGTTCCAACCATGCATCTTGGCTGGGGTATTATACCAGTGAGTCATAATTTTGTATGCCGTTTCTTGCATAGCAGTACTTATCGAACACTTATGTATCATGATACAGGCGTACCTCCATTGTTTAGGTGTGATCTCCATGTCCAGCTCCTTTGACCATCTCGCTCTGAGTGCATCGGCGACCCCGTGTTCGGCATTCTGTAGCCAGACGTAGGCCTGAGAAGTAGGTTTCGCACATCTCGTGCCCTCAAGGCAGATCAACTCCAAGGCCGTAGGCGTCCTACGGCATACCTCCTTTCTGAGGGCCACCCCAAGTAGCTACGTAACTGGAAGTAGGCCCAGAGAGGCAAATGTGGTATGTCCAGGTCCCTCTTGAGCGTATCCCATTCCTTCACCGCCCCATCTTTAAAGCAATCCCCGGCCAAAACAGGCCGCAGGGTGGCAGGTGATCTGAAGTGTGAGTTGTTTAGGCCTGGCTCAAAATCTGGGTTATCTTTCAGGGGAGTCAGGGGGCCCGGTTGGGAGGTGATTGTGGGCGTTTTGGCTAGCTTGTGAAGGATCTCCAAAGTGCTCCCCGTAACGGGGTGCGATTTGAGACTAGGCGGGCAACTCTCCCATGGAATCCACGGAGAGTACTTAAGTGGGAGCGGGCACAAATCTGTCTCCAGCGACACCCAGTCCTTCAGTGAACCATGGCAGTGCCAATCGATAATCCTAGTTAGGTGGGCGGCCTTGTAATACAACGTGAAGTCAGGTAGACCCATCCCCCCGCGGTCCTTAGGTTTCAATAGCAAGGAGTATTTAATACTAGGTTTTTGTGAGTTTCAAAGAAACTTCAGAATGATAGATTTCAATGAGTTGAAAAAGGTCCGAGGGATTTTGAGGGGTAGAGTGTGGAAGAGATAGAGCAGACGGGGGAGAATTACCATCTTGATGATGGCCGCGCGCCCGAACCAGGAGAAACGACCTGATCTCCATTTTTCTAAGTCCGCTTCGACGTTTTTGAGGAACTGGGGGAAGTTTTGTTTATACGTGTCTGTCAGGTCGGGCGTTAGCCACACTCCCAGGTATTTCAGAGCTTTAGATTCCCACCTGAATGAGGACGACTCCCTCACCTGCGCCATAACTGTGTCTGGTAGTGAGACATTCAGAGCTTCCGACTTGGAGTAATTTATTTTGAGGTTGGATACGTATCCATATTTAGCGAACTCATGCAGCAAGACTGGCAGAGACGTCACGGGATTGGTGAGGAAGAAAAGAAGGTCATCCGCATAGGCGGCGACCTTGTATTCCTTATGCGAAATCTTGAACCCCCGAATATCTGTATTATTCCTAACCATCCTAATGAAAGGCTCCAGAGAAAGTATGAACAAGAGGGGGGATAACGGACATCCCTGCCTAGTGCCATTCGCAATCGAGACTTTGTCCGACAGCGCTTCACTGATTCTTTGTCTGCTATTCATCCTGACTATTCGGCCTACCTACACTGATCGTCTGTGTGTTGCCCAGACTGACTTTACTGATCCTCGCCTGCTGTCCAGCCAGACTTCACAGATTCTCTAGTCGTCTATTCATTTTGACTAATCCTCTGCATTGTGTGAGTCTTGGGTGAAAACATTGATAAATAGTCAGCCTAGAATACATGTGATGGGACTATATATGATGGGTATATTACTTTTGAAAAACCCCAGCACAGTAAAAGTGTGGAAATTTAGGCTGCAAAAAGAATTTTCTAGGCCATCAAGTGTATACCCTAACCAGTGGCAGCCCGTACATATGGAGCACATGGGCACCGCCCCCTTAATGAGCCCAGCCCCTAATCTACATGTAAGGCGCCGGACGCATTAATTCCAATGGGGTTTTTTTTGTTTGTTTTTTGAAGCACACTATTAGAGCCTGAGGCTCTAATTGGCTTAAAACAAGGGTGGGTTTCGGATGCAGAGGGCTGTGCCCTGAGCCCACCCAGTTGTGTGACAATAGCAAATTAATATTCGCTTTTGTCTTCCTGATTCTCCTTGCGGCTTATCAGTAAGCCAGTCCTGAGACCTGATTGGCAGGGAGGAGAAGCATTTGTATTGGAGGAGAAGAGGTAGAGGAGAAGGAGACGCAGGGGAAGCTGTTGTGAAGCCGAGGAGGAGGAGACACTGGGTAAAGCCACCTCCTGGAGGAAGCGCTGCCCGTGAACTAGATGGGGTAATTGCGGTGCTGGTGACCGACCGACCGGGGTGGTGGATTATTTGTCGCCCCCAAAGAAAAATATAGAACCAGCCTCCACTGACCCTAACAAATTTTTTTGCTCCCCTTGTGTTTGTTACACAAGGGGAGCGGAGAAGACCCCCCCGGAGAGCGGAAGAAGAAACCCCCCCCGGAGAGCGGAGAAGACCCCCGGAGAGTGGAAGAAGAAGCCCCCCCTGGTATTAGAGCTAAAGAAGACAGGGGGGGCCTCCGGAGCAGACTAATAAATGATTTTAAAAACACTTGTGTTGTGTGTTTAATAACTATCACTTTGCCTCCAGGTGAATGGGTAGGGGTACGATGTACCCCATATCCATTCACTTAGGGTGGGGGGCCGGTATCTGGGGGCCCCCTTATTTGAGGGGACTCCCAGATTCCGATAAGCACCCCGCCCGCAGACGGCCAGGGTTGTCGGGAAGAGGTCCTGTCCTCATCAACATGGGGACAGGGTGCTCTGGGGTGGGGGGGCCCGCAGTGCGCCCCCCTGCCCCAGAGCACCCAACCCCCCCATGTTGAGGGCATGCGGCCTGGTACGGCTCAGGAGGGGGGGGGGCGCTCGCTCGTCCCCACTCCCATTCCTGGCCGGCCGGGTAGCGTGCTTTGGATACGGGTCTGGTATGGATTGTAGGGGGACCCCCTACGTCGATTTTTCGGCGTAGGGGGGGGTCTCCTTACAACCCATACCAGACCTAAGGGCCTGGTATGCTCCTGGGGGGGGAACCCATGCCGGTTTTTTATTTGAAAATTGGCATGGAGTTTTTCCTCAGGAATGCATGCCGAGCGCCGCTGTCAAATTTTTATTTTTTTTCCCGACGCAACTTTTTTAAGCCGGCGTGATCCACAAAACTCGGCGTAACGTAACTTCGCGCATGCGCAGTACGGCCGGCGCGGGAGCGCGCCTCATTTAAATGGGACTCGCCCCATTTGAATAAGAACGCCTTGCGCCGGCCGGATTTAAGTTACACAGCCTGAAATTTCTAGGTAAGTGCTTTGTGGATCGGGCACTTAGGTAGAAATTTTAAGGCAGTGTAACTTAAATGGGAATTTTTAAGTTGCGCCAGGTTTTTGTGGATCTGGCCCTAGGTACACATGGAGGGAAGCTCACATACACGATGAGGACTTAGTGTGGGAACAAGGGAAATGGGGTAACAGGATATAAGGTACTGGATGCAAGGTGCAAGATACAGGATCAGTCAAATATCAGGATAATCAGCATACAGGTATGTGGCTAACAGGAAATACACTGAAGGACTGATGAACATCAAAGGAGGTGTTCAATACCTTCTCCTGGGAGACACCCACTGGTGGTCACCAGAACTATGTCCTTCAGCTCTGGGAACCACAGTGCCATGAACAGGTGACCCAGACCCCACCCTTAAGGAGACGCTCTATATTGACTTGAACATCAAAGTCAATATGAAAAATATTTCTGCTGGGCAAGTCCAAAAAGGATGTAAACATACTAGATTTCTTTAGTTCTTTAAGTCCCTTAATTTTACTTAAAGGGTCAGTAAAGGAAAACATTTTATTAGCTAAATAGCTTCCTTTACCTTAGTGCAGTGCTGTTTTCATGCCCTCATTGTTCGTTTTAGCTCAGATGTTGATCTATGGCTTTTCTGTTCTCCCCACTTCCTGGTTGTCTGTTTGAGAAAAGCATAGCAGAGCGAGGGATTCATGCTGTGTGGACAAACGTGCTCTGGAGACTACATATCTGCATCTGCACGTTGTGTACGTCTTCCAGAGAATCCAGACAGCAAGGAGGTGTGAATTACTGGGTGTGTCTGTAACACCCCAGCACCTCCTCTCTTCCAATAAGTTTCGTTTTAGGAAACCACTGCCCTGCCTGGACCCCGCCCCCTTGCAAAGTGTAAAACTTCCATATCGAACACACTACACTGTGAGTTTACTGCAAGCAGCACCTTAATGGAGAAAACCTTGCAGACAAGCTCAAAAATAATGTAAAATCTTAAAGTCAGTGTAATATACTGTAAGGGGAAGAAGACTGGGAGAAGCATGTATGGCTTTGTGTGTGTGTTTAGAAGCTTTGAAAAAACATCGTTGGGAAGTATAGTGGGCGGTATAGTGGGAGGTATAGTGGGCGGTTTATGCAAAAAATGTGAGAGAGCTCTCATGCCCGATTTTTTTAAACTGCAAAGGATACTGGGAAATGTAGTTCTAAGCACTATGGTCACATGAACAGTGCAGAGAAGCAGGAAGTGAAGAGCAGAGAAACAAAAGTAGAAACCAAGGTACATTATATGATTGAATTGAATTGCTTTTCAATCGTTTTTAAAAGGAATCATTTAACTATTCTGTCTCTATACCATGTAAATATTCATTTTAGCACAATTTTTTTTTCCTTTAGTGATCCTTTAAGTCCCACAAGGGAGCAGGTACCCCAATGCTGGGATACCATTAATCAGACAAAGATTTAGCCCTGTGGTCATTCAACTCCACAAATTTAACCCCTAGCGCAGAGTTGCATTGTACTAAATAGACCCATGGCCTCGTACAGACGGGCAAACATGTACGATGAAAACGGTCCGCCGGACCGTTTTCAGCGTACATGTCTGCCCGGGGATTTCTGTATGATGGCTGTACACACCATCATACAGAAATCCGCGCATACTCGATACGCGGCGACGAGGCTGCGCCGTCGCGGCGACGATGACGCGGCGACGTGCGCGGCCCTGCCAGTTCAATGCTTCCACGCATGCGTCAAAGTCATTCGACGCCTGCGAGGGATGGCGGCCGCTCGGACATGTACGGTAGGTCTGTACAGACGACCGAACATGTCCGACGGGCAGGATTCCAGCGGGCATGTTTTAAAACATGTTCAGAAATATTTGCCCGCTGGAAAAAGGCCCAGCGGGCAAATGTACGCTGGAATCCTGTCCGCTCGGGCCTACACACGACCAAACATGTCTGCTGAAACTGGTCCGCGGACCAGTTTCAGCAGACATGTTCGGTCGTGTGTACGGGGCCTTAGTGTCACTAGACTGGAGAGCTAGGCAAAAATGACTAGAGATAAGAGTAACTAGTTCTAATTAGAAAATGTATTTCAGTAATATGCATTTTATTTTACACTTTATAAAGAACAGATGTTATGCATTTAAATTGAGTTAGATTGCTAATATTGAAAAAGAAAATGTTTGAACATTTGGCTTTTTTTTTACAGTATTTTTTTTTCTCATAGTTAAAGACTTTTCATATGATTGTATTGCATCTGCAAATTCTCATCTCTTTTAAGCCTTCCAGCTTCTTCCGGGATGTTCCATATCCTTTCCCTCCCTTACTGAACAGAGTAGAGTTTAACATCTTATTTGGCTTTAAGTATCATCTTCATAGAGATAAGAACCATTAAGAGGCTGCATAAAAAGTAACTCCACATATTCTCCATCCCCCAGTAGTCATTATCAAAGCTGTATCAGCTTTAATTCTCTGCAGGGTTCCCAGCATTCTCCAGGGAATGGTTTTTATTCAAATCCACAAGTTCTTGCCTTTTAAAAATGTTTTTTAAAAGCTCACTGCAATAATTTAAATATTTTTTTTTGTGAAATAAATACCCATTGGCTGAATTTAAAATGAAAGGCTGAAGGTCAGTCTTGTAACAATCATTTTAGCTGCCCTTACACATACTGCTTTATAGCCCAAGCCAAAGTCTTGGAATGTTCAGAACCTTTATAAGCAATAAATATATCCAATAAAATAGATTTGTTTCACTATAGCAAAGAAGTGTTAGAAGCTATGTCTGGATATTATTACTGATCAAAACTATTTTTAGCCAGCACTATCTGGTGTGTAGATCGGGGAGCATATAAACACATATAGGTGGATTCAGAGAGAGTTAGGCCAGCGTATCAGTAGATACGCCGACCTAACTCGGAATCTGCACCGTCCTAAGTTTAAGTGTATTCTCAAACTGAGATACACTTAAACCTAGCTAAGATACGACATCCTTCGCCGTCGTATCTTAGGGTGCAATATTTAGGCTGGCCGCTAGGTGGCGCTTCCATTGAGTTTGGCGTAGAATGTGTAAATTACTAGATACGCCTATTCACAAACGTACGTGCGCCCGTCGCAGTAAAGATACGCAGTTTCCGCAAGAGATACGCCGCCTAAAGATAAAGATGCCCCCTAGGTGGCGTAGCCAATGTTAAGTATGGTCATTGTTCCCGCGTCAAAATTTGAACATTTTACGTTGTTTGCGTAAGTCGTCCGTAATTAGGGCTGGACGTAATTTACGTCCACGTCGAAATCAATACGTCCTTGCGGCGTACTTTGCGGCGTACAATGCACACTGGGATATGTACACGGACGGCGCAATCACGTCAATCACATCGGGTCACAGTTAATATGCATAAAACACGCCCCCCACATCCTCATTTGAATTAGGCATTTTACACCAATGCGACTTAAAGTGAAAGTCCATGCAAAATCTAAAATCCCTGCATATATATATATATATATACCAGTAGCCAGATTCACGTAGAGCCGCGTATCTTTTGGCCGGCGTAGCGCATCCCATTTGCACTACGCCGTTGTAACATAGTGAGGCAAGGCCAGTATTCACAAAGCACTTGCTCCGTAAGTTACGTCAGCGTAGCGCAAATGGGCCGGCGTAACCCTGCCTAATTCAAAGTAGGCATGTAGTGGGCGGGCTACATTTAAATTAACCGTGACCCCATGTAAATGAAGGCCGTTCATACGGCGCATGCGCACGCATACTCAGAATCACGCCACAAATACTCAATGCTTTCGACGTGAACGTAACCTACGCCCAGCCCCATTCATGTACAGCTTACGCAAATGACGTAAAATACGACGGCTGTTCCATCGTCCATACCTTGCATGGGCTGCGCCACCTAGAGAGGTGTTTTATCTTTATGCGGCGTATGTCTTACGTAAACGGCGTAGCTTACTGCGACGGGCGTACGTACATTCGTGAATAGGCGTATCTTGCTAATTTACATATTCGACGCGTAAATCAACGTACACGCCCCTAGCGGCCAGCGTAAATATGCACCCAAGATACGACAGCGTAGGAGATTAACGTCGGTCGTATCTTGGCAACAGTGAGGCGTATGTCATTTTAAGAATGCGCCAAAACATACGACGGCGCACATTCGGACTTACGACGGCGTATCTACTGATACGTCGGCGTAAGTCTACGTGAATCTGGCCCTATTACTTTAATATACATTATTAATAAGCTTACAAACCAGGCTTCTGGAGTTGCTTTGGCTTTTATCCTGAAATGTTCTTTGTTGAAAACATACATTTACAATCACATGGAAGAGTTACTTAGTTACTTTTATTATTATTATTATTATTATTATTATTATTATTATTATTATTAAAAAATGCTTAAATGCTCGTACCCATGGGCCTCGATGCGTATGACTATAATGAGCAGGGAGCTTCTGATCTTCTTAATCTAGCTCCCTTACTGGCCATGATGCAGTGACCTTTAAGCCCCCATAACACTTCTGGAAGAGCAAGGTCTTCAAACTCTTCCTGAAGCTTAGCAAATTGGTGGTGTTTTTTAGGACCAAAGGTAAATCATTCCATACCTTACCCCCCTGCACCGAGAAAGCACGTCCTCCTCGTCTCTGTTTCCTCACCCTAGGGACAACGACATTAGTTTGTCCCGCTGAATGTAGTGCTCTACTAGGATCATATTGCATGAATTTTATCTGGAGGTACTCTGGTCCACCTCCATGGACTATGCTAAGCATAAAACAGACAATCTTAAACAGAACCCGCTCACGGATGGGCAACCAATGCAAGGTATTCAAAATTGGGGTCATATGTTCTCGCCTACCAGCACCCGTAAGTAACCTTGCTGCTGTGTTCTGAATTAGTTGGACTCTATGCATGATCTTTTTAGGTAGGCCAGGGTACAAAGCATTATAGTAGTCCAGCCGACTGGTAATTGTTGCATGGATCAGAGCAATCTTATCCGAGTCATCATCCAGATAGCAGAAAAGGGCCCGCAGGAGCTTTACGTGAAGGTGGCATGAACTCACTACTCCACTCACCTGAGGGTTCAGAGTCAATCTGGAATCCAAGATGACCCCCAAGTCCCTCACCTGGTTGGCTACCTCAGGCGGAGCACCGAATGAGAAAGGCCAATGCCAGTTACACAAAAATATATTGTACAAGGTTAAAAAAAGGTGGTCTCTTGCCTGCCTAGTGCTTTATATTCAACTATTTAACTTCTGAAATGAGATAAAGTGGCAAAGTAGTAGTAAATCACAGCTTGATTTGAGCATTTAATCAAAAATCCTATCATGTACAGCTTTCCTGGCTGGTAATAATAAGTTTGCTTGACCTTTGTAAAAGCTATTTTTGAATTTGTTCTGCGACAGATGCTCATTGCTCCCTTTTACATGGAGTAAAGGGAATGACATGTTAGCACATCTGCCAAAACATACAGAAGGATCATTGTGAGTCCCAGCAGGTTCGAAAACAGACACTGCCGGGTGTATTCAGTTAGACATCTGCCAATTTATGGACTGCCTTATTAGTGCATTATCAGACTTTCTTTTGTAAAGAACATGAATATGATTTAAAATGGAGCAGTGATCTCTACTGATTTCAATTAATAATAAAACTTTTCTGAAGAAACATCTATGATAGCATTGCTGACTTTCTTTCAGAAAATGTTGCCTGGTTGTCATACTGAGCATTTTCGTTACAAACAATGGGCCAGATTCAGGTACATTTGTGGCGGTCTAACGTATCCCATTTACATTACACCGCCGCAAGTTTTAAGCGCAAGTGCTTGATCCACAAAGCACTTGCCTGTAAACTTGCGGCGGCGCAGTGTAAATGCGTCCGGCGCAAGCCCGCCTAATTCAAATGGGGCGTGTATCATTTAAATTAGGCGCGTTCCTGCGCCGAACGTACTGCGCATGCTCCGTTTTGAAATTTCCCGCCGTGCTTTGCGCGAAATGACGTCGCACCAACGTAATCTTTTGAACGGCGACGTATGTTACGTCCATTCCTATTCACGGACGACTTACGCAAAAAAAAAATTAAAATTCGACGCGGGAACGACGGCAATACTTTTACATGGGCAGTCTAAATATAAGCCATGAAATAGCAGCCGTAACTATCCACCGGGAAAAGCCGACTAGCGACGACGTAAGAGAATGCGACGAACGCGCGTACCTTCGTGGATCGCCGTAAACAGCTAATTAGCATACCCGACGCGGAAAACGACGCAAACTACACCCAGCGGGTGCTGAAGTATTACACCTACGATCCGAAGGCGTACGAAGCCGTACGCCTGTCGGATCGAAGCCTAAAGCCGTCATATCTTGGTTTGAGAATTCAAACTAAAGATACGACGCGGCAAATTTGAAAATACGCCGGAGTATCGGTAGATACGCCGGAGTATTTCTACTCTGAATCTGGCCCAATAAGTTACAAACCCAGAACAAGTATGAAGTTACAGACTTTTGACTTTATCCTGAATTTCCAGATCTGCACTTTTTCTGGGTCAGTGACTCAAAGGAGTTGTTTTATTAAAGGCATACGGGCTGTTCACTTTGCAAGACTGAAGTTGCACTTTGCAAGGGAATTCGCCCCAGAGCTTAGCGAAGCTTTGCTGACTTTCATCTGCCATTATCCAAGGTAAAACACATTTTTTTTTCATGCTCATGATTGGATATTCTTTGCAAATTTAAACTTCATCAAGCTCTGGGACAATTTCTCTTGAAAATTGCAAATTTCCTTGCAAAGTGAACAGCCCATACGCCTTCAATAAATAACCCCCCAAATAGTTTTTTTTTAACCACTTTAGCCCCGGAAGATTTTACCCCCTTCCTGACCAGAACACTTTTTACAATTTGGCACTGCAACACTTTAACTGACAAAAAAAGACAAACAAGCAGCGCCAACCTAAGTGCAGTAATAATATCCAAAGTTTTTTAAGATAATTAAAAATACACTCACTCTGAGTAAGATACAAGCAGGCACATCATAATAATGTCCGATGGACAGCAGGATGGACAGCAGGATGGACAGAAGGGCTCTGCAGGCTTTTATTCTAGCGCTGTGGGTTCTTGTCTGGCGGCGCCAGTGGCTTCCAGTGTCCCAGGCTAGAGCATGCAGGGCGCAGGGGGAAGTTGTCACTTGGAAAGTCCCTGGTTATGGTATGATAATGCTAATAGCGTGCACACGTTCGGAACATGTGTGCTCCTTCGTCAGGCATAGCATTCGGCCATCTTGGAAGTGGTAAAAAGGACTGGTAAAACAGGCGGGCAAATCAAATCGTAGCACCACCCTATCAGTGGTTTACTAGGATTGATCACCTCTGGGTAGCCGAGGGGGCGGGGATTGGGCATGCATAAGTTGTGAAGGGTATCAATCATTATTAACATGGTACAAGGAGGTGAAAAAAAAGTGTTTAAAAAGAGGAAAGAATATGGAAAAAACATGGAAAACAGAAGTTAGGATAGACAGGGGACACATTGAAGTATAATAGGAAAAATAGATTCCATGAATATGTTTGAAATCTTATATGCACAATATTCGTATATAGAGACACAATTATGAGCACACATATCTCTGCCGGTGGAGGGTATTGGAAGGAGTTCATAGTGTATAGGAGATATGTATGCGCATGTGCACAATAAGTAATTTGGATGAAAAGTATATATAAGCATCTGCATACCTCCAGAAAGACACACACACATATATTTAATAAAATACACATTGATTGATTAAAATGAAAAAAATTGTTAGTTGATTAATAATTAATTAAAAGCTTAAAAATAATTGTTAGAGATATATACATATATAGACAACAGGGGAGCATATAATGTGTGCATACATGTATCTATATATACTGTATATATATATATATATATATATATATATATATATATATATATATATATATATATATATATATATATATATATATATATATATATATATATATATGTGTGTGTATGTGTGGGAAGGAAGGGCCAGTATGCAGGGATATATTTATATTAATGAAAAATAATAAATAATAATAATTAGACAGAAAGCACATATGTCTCATAAGCCAGCATGCCAGAAGCAGATTTGAACGTTCTATATTATATTAACTTACTTGGACCGTTTCTGTTTCTGTAGAATTTAATGATATTTCAGACTATAATAATCCAGTGGAACAATATGATGGAAAATTAGTTAATGTACAATATTAACTAATGTTTATATTATAGGAAAAAAAACGGGGGACTATATTAAAGATGGTAGTAAATATGTAAACAAAAATCATGTGAAATATATATAGAACAGTCAGTGCGCATGCGCGAGAGCTCCTGAATGGCCGCCTGGGCCGGAGCTCCACACCACCCCGGACCCACGGACAGCACAGCACTCAGCTCGTCCCCTCTAGCCACCCACCAACGGGCAATCCGCCTCTGTGAGACGCCCGAGCACCCCCCTGCATGTCCAGACCGACCGCCAGACAGGATCTCGGGCCGCAATTCTCCCAAGCACAGCGGGATGGGTGTACCAAGATGGCCGCCGTCACCGCTTCCATACACGCGGCTTGTGAGGAAAGGAACCCAGACCAGAGGCAAGTGATCCTCCCAGCCACTCTCACATACTCTCAGGTGGCCCAGGGCACCCCACGGCCTCCCCTGGTTCCCTCTCCAGCCTCCACTGAATCATTACTGGGCCACACTATGGAGGACTACTCCCTTTCCCCAGTGGGGCCTGCACTTCCCCAAATGCAAACCACCCCATCCCCAGGCATTCTGGCCCAGGACCAGGTCTCACCACATCAGGACTTATTCCTCAAACGATCGGATCTCCTAGAAAGGGGGCTAGCCAATACTGCTGACAAGATCTCACGAGACCTCAAATCTGATTTTACCAATCCGGAGACCAGAATGGAGGCCATTGAACATAAGCTAGATATTATGGTCGCAGCACACATCCAGGACCAACTCTACACTGCCCTCTCCAGGATTGACGACCTTGAGAATAGGTCCAGGAGATATAACTTTAGACTCCGGAGCCTACCCAAAACTGTCACCGAAATCTCCACAGCAGTCCAGGGCCTAATCAGGGACCTCTTGCCCAACACTCCCCCCTATCGCCTGGAGCTGGACAGAGCTCATAGGGCCCTAGGCCCCCCAGCAAAGACAGATCCCCAAGGGACATTATTGTGAAGTCACACTTTTATGCTGTGAAGGAGGAAGTTATGCGACAGTCTCGCTCCCAGTCTAAAGTATTATGCCTTGGCCACCAAGTACAAATTTTTGCTGACCTCTCCCCCACAAACATCCAGAAACGAAGATCCCTAAAACCACTCCTTATGGCCCTCACCCAACAAGACATCAAGTACCATTAGGCCTTCCTATTTGCAATGAAATTTTCAATACAGGGAAAGTCACACTCTTTCTCCAGTGAGAAGAAATATAAATCGCGCTACCTCTAAACCGTGTGAAAAAAATGTTTGAATCACAAAATACACAAAACTATGTGATATATGATAGTATAAATCATAAGCTATGTGATAGATGATGGTATATATAAATCACTAATATACAAAAAAAAAAAACAAGAGAGGTTGGTAGCCACTAGAGGCACTCTCAAGCCCCTCAATAGCAGTAAAACATGGATGATATTAATAATGAACATCAAAAAGAATTTAGATCATATCATTAAATCAATGAATATTAACCAAATAAAAAATATATACATATATAAATAAAGTAAAAATTGTAGCAATAAAGTCCATAAATGTTTAACACGTGAAATGCCAAACACCTGAAATGCCAAGTTCCAAAATCAGTTGAAAACGTGTCCAAAGAAAAGTGATGTATCCTCCACCAAACTATAGATTGGCTCCTTACCAGAACACCATGATCCCTTATGACAGGGGATCATGAACAGCATATATTAGGAAGTCACCCCCAGTCTTGCAGTTCAGACAGATATTATCCTTAACATTGGGTCTCATCCACAAGTGAATAAACTTCACTAACATCAATGCCCACCATGTAAAAAACAATAACAGCTCCACATAGCACATTAAATTAGTAAAAAAAGATTTATTAAAAGTTGTATTGCACTTAAAAACATGCAGTAAAAAAAAAAAGCTCTCGGATTGAATAGACTGTGATTTTATAACAGCTTTTCTTTCTTTCTTTCTTGTTTGTTCAGTATCTAGCACAGTTTCTTTCCAATTTTCCATACACTCTTTCTCCAACCTACCAGATGGCGAAAGGTTACTCTTACACCTCAAACTGATATCCCAGGAAGCTCCCATGGAATTTGCTAATGCTTTTGCAAGCTCCTCCAAGCGCCCAACCCTGACAAGCCTGGTTTCCCCTCTCTGGGACAAAGGAAGGTCCAAGAAATCAAAGGACAGCAGACCACCCTAAGACGACAGGATCAATCAAGTAATACTTGGCCCACACCCGGGCTTCCTCTTCGCCAGAACGGCAGTCCACCCTGTTAACGGAGCTTATTGCCCCTTACCTTTGTTGCCGCCTTGGACGGCCACCTTGTGTTTACTCCCCCGTTTCTATACCACCAGATGACAATGGCACCACTGTGAGAGTGGCGAGGACATCCCCCGTGCAGCTAAACAAAAGCGGGGTTCAAATATTAATATCTAAGCACTGTAAATTCTCCCCTATCTCTGAATATATGGACCTGGAGGACAGATTTCTCCTAGTTAAGGGCACAGTAGAAGGCAAACTATATTCCCTCATATCTTATTACACACCCAACAAGGGCCAATCTAAATTCTTTCAAAACCTCTTCGCAACCTTGAACCCCCTCTTGGAGGGATTGATTATCTTAGGCGGTAACTCGAACCTAGCTTTTGACCAAGGGCTTGACAAATCAAAACCCCCAGCGACCCAACTGACACGACCCACCAAGACCAGCCTAAAAGTAGCAAGACTTATTAACTCGCAAGGCCTTGTTGACATCTGGAGTGAATTGAACCCCACGAAAAGAGATTACACCCACTACTCTTACCCCCATCAGTTCTATGCCAGAATTTACCATATCCTGATTTCCCCCTCTATCATTCCATCTGCTCAAAAAGCCTCTATTACAGACACGGCATGGTCGGACCACTTATTGGTTCTACTTTCACTACAGAACACACTCACCAGGACACCCTTGACACACTGGCACCTAAACAAATTACTTCTTAGTAACCCTGTCAACACCAAAGAGATAGGTGATGCCCTCAAGGAGTACTTCAGACTAAACGACCAGGCTGACATCTCCCCCGAAATGCTATGGGCAGCCCACAAAGTCACTATCAGAGGCACTTTAATTCGGATGGCATCCCAAATTAAGAGAGAAAGACAAATGGACTAGAAAAAACGTTTTCAACCCTTAAAGCCGAACACAAGAAACACCCCTCTAAGAACCTCCTTGACAGAGTAGACACAATCAGACTAGAGCTCAACCTGGATCTGACCGCCAAAGCGGAGAAGCATATCCGCTGGAGCGGAGCTAAATTTTACTCACAGAAGGACAAAATTGGCTCCATGTTAGCTTCTAGGCTCACATCAAAATTGTGCAACTACACCCTACCCAGGATTAGGACACCAGGCCACCCACCCACAGCCAATCCTGACAAAATATTAGCGATCTTCCACGACTTCTGTTCTAAACTTTACTCCTCCACCCCCATTGACAGAGGCCCGCTAATCACCAACTTCCTACGTGACTTAACCCAACCGTCCCTCTCCACGGATCACAAAAACTTAATGTAAGACACCATCTCAGTAGAGGAGATTATAGTGAAAAAAAGGGGAGAGAATATGGGATTCCCACCTAATATTGAGTAAAGTAGTACTCACCGATATTATCGGGGGGTGCAATCCAAGGTACAATGTAATACAAAAATAAAAAACAAAAAACAAAATAGACTGCTGCACACCCTTAAGAGTTTAACTACAAAAATGTATTAGAATAAATATCAAAGTATCAAAAGAAGAACACATGTATATCAGGTATAAAATCTCAGGTCCCCTATAATGTAGTGGACCTACCCAGAAATAGTCCCCCTGGATACCCACTCAAAGAACGGCATATACCAGTAACTAATGCTCGATCATCCCAAGGGAGATCAGAGTCTACAAACAGCGCCCCCACCCTCCACACAACACACAGAAACCCCCCCCCCCCAACAAAAAAAAGCACACAAGAGCCCCAACTATTGGCAATAACAAAATCGTGAGTAAACCCTGCACTAACACTGCTGAGGAATATTACTATAACACTGTCATCTACCAACTAGCACATTGTATGCCCAATCATCTATCATCCATCCATACTTGCCGATATAAATCTCATGGAATATGAGCTGCTTAATAGGATAAGTAAGCACTATACTGTGTACTTGCTTTGAAGTTCTGAAAGGACTTTACCCATATGTCATGGGAATCTGCCCACTAATAACGGCAATATCATTGTATTCCAGGTGAATCTGATGGTGGAGATTATCATCACAGTGTCTCTGTTAGTGCATTATTTGAATGTCTCCTTTACATCTACTTATCAATGAAATTATACTCATAAGGAAATAACAATAAGCCTGAAACGGAGAGTTCCACGGGAGGATTTTTTTCAGCGAGCTATTAGGCTCAGAACCCTTCTTATTGTTTCATTGACTTCTTGTCCCTCTTTAGCTTCCATTGGAGCAGTGCTACCTTTACCACTAGTTAGTGGATTTTTTTTCATGTCCCATTTCAGGTTTTCATTCATGTGGTATTTCACCATCTAGTCAGTGGATTTCTTCACCTGTGTTCAGGGAACCACTGCTATTTGTGGGAATCATCAGGAATTATTGACAATAGTTGGGGCTCTTGTGTGCTTTTTTTGTTGGGGGGGGGGTTCTGTGTGTTGTGTGGAGTATGGGGGCGCTCTTTGTAGACTCTGATCTCCCTTGGGATGATCGAGCATTAGTTACTGATATATGCCGTTCTTTGAGTGGGTATCCAGGGGGACTATTTCTGGGTAGGTCCACTACATTATAGGGGACCTGAGTTTTTATACCTGATATACATGTGTTCTTCTTTTGATACTTTGATATTTATTCTAATACATTTTTGTAGTTAAACTCTTAAGGGTGTGCAGCAGTCTATTTTTTTTTTTTTTTTGTATTAGTAGAGGAGATTAGAGACATCATCAAAAATCTCAAGACGGGTTCTGCCCCGGGATGGGATGGCCTTTCCACATCATACTATAAAGCTTTTGCAGACACCTTGGTCCCATACATGGCAAAATTCTTCAACTCAAAAACCTCAGGCTCCCCCCTAGACCCCCAACTCAACACTGTATTCCCCAAACCGAACAAAAACCCAGAGGAAGTGGAAAACTACAGGCCCAATTCTCTAATAAATAATGACCTAAAGATTGATAAAGTGAAATATTTCCTTTATCTTAAATTATTAATACTATAGTCAAAATGCTTACTCAGTGTGAAGCTAGTGTCAGTTCTGATAAAGTTAACAAATGGGTATTAAAATGTATTAAGCGTCATGGCGGTCCTTATGAAATTCCAGAAAAATGTAAGCAGACGTGGACTATGATGAAGGAATTTTTAGAGGGAAGTGTTTTTGATAGCAAAATTTCAGAAAGTAAAAGAAAGGGTTGTATTGTGCAGGGCTTGTTGTCTTGCTGTTTAAAAATGGAAAGTTCTTTGAATGATAAAGTTGAGGAAATTGCGCAGTTACAGAGTGCAGTTGATAATAGCCATAAGGTTTATCAGAGGTTACAAAACCAATCAGAAACTGAAACAGTAAATTTAAAATTGCATGCAGTTACCATTGGTGGAGCTTTGCTTGAGAAATCTAAACGTTGTGATGAATTATCAGAGGAAAATGAGAGATTAAAATTAAGAATTATGGAATTGGAGAAATGATCTCAGGAATGCAGATGTGCATCAAATCTTGGATTCAGCAATCTGCAGCAAAATACAAACTTTCTATCAAATGAAACAGAACCTCATATTAAATCTGATAATTCATTGCCAGCCGCGCCCACTGTGACCACCACGGTTTATAACAATAATAATACAGGTGAAGTTCAGGTTGTAATGAAGCATTTGAAACCAAAAGAACTGGATGCAATTCTTAACTACTTGCCGACCGCCCACCGTCGTTATACGTCCTCACTTTAGAGATGAATATCTCGGTAACGGCAGCAGCTGCTGCCACAATCGAGATATTCATCTCTTCTGTGGGCGGCCGTGTTAACGATAATGGCGGTCTCCGCCGCGAGATCGCCGTTATCGGTGGCGGGAGAGGGGGCCCCCCCTCCCTCCGCTCTCCTGCGCCCTCCGCCGCTTACCGTAGCCGTCGGTAGCGGCGGAGGAGATCGCGACCATCCGGCAGCTGAGCGGGGACGAGACTGAAGGAAAAATCTCCTTCGCCCGTCCCCATAGCTCTGCTGGGCGGAAGTGACGTCAAAACGTCAGTCCCGCCCAGCGTCTTAAAGAAACATTTTTTTTGTTTGTCATTTGAAAAAATGACATTTCCAAATTTTTATTTTTTTTGCATTTAAGCCCAAATATGAGATCTGAGGTCTTTTTGACCCCAGATCTCATATTTAAGAGGACCTGTCATGCTTTTTTCTATTACAAGGGATGTTTACATTCCTTGTAATAGGAATAAAAGTGATAATTTTTTTTTTTTCAGTGTTAAAAATTCTAAAATAAATAAAAATAAATGCGAAAAGCAAAAAAATATTTTTTTAAAGCGCCCCGTCTCGACGAGCTCGCGCGTAGAAGCGAACGTATACACGAGTAGGCCGACATATGAAAACGGTATTCAAACCACACAAGTGAGGTATTGCCGCGATCGTTAGAGCGAGAGCAATAAAAATGCAACCTGTAGAATTTTTTAAACGTCGCCTATCAAGATTTTTAAGGGTAAAAGTTTGACGCCATGCCACCAGTGGGCGCAATTTTTAAGCGTGACATGTTGGGTATCATTTTACTCGGCATAACATTATCTTTCACAATATATAAAAAAATTGGGCCAAATTTATTGTTGTCTTATTTTTTAATTTAAAAAAGTGAATTTTTTCCAAAAAAAGTGCGCTTGTAAGACCGCTGCGCAAATACGGTGTGACAAAAAGTATTGCATTGACTGCCATTTTATTCTCTAGGGTGTTAGAAACAAAAAATATATAATGTTTGGGGGTTTTAAGTAATTTTCTAGCAAAAAAAAATGGTTTTGTCTCGTAAACACCGTCTCTTAAAAACAGGCCCGGGGCTAAAGAAATAGGAATGGTTCCCTGCCATGATTTAAACAGATTTTTAAAATGGTTTTGTGACTTGCAGAATGTCATAGATTTGTACAATATCAACGCATCTGACTTAGAAAGAGTTTTGCAACATTCTATAGGGAATAGTCTTTGGATGAGAATCAAACAGATCTGTCTTCAGCCTCTGAGGACAAGGGACATATTACTGGAATTATTGTGTGTTCTGTACGGAGTGCGTTCTGATGTTGCGATTCATGGGAAGGTCCAACAAATGCTTAGTGAATCTCCCTATGAATTGTCGCACAGGATATATACTATTATGGAATTGTTGGTCAGTAATAATATTGCATTTGAGCGTGGAGGCTCGATACATATCAGTATGTTTCTAGATGCTTTGCATGAAGATATCAAACAGCATATTTTATTGTTTACCCCGAATCCTCACGATTTAAAAGACATATTATTGAGAGCAGATCCTTTATGGAGAAAGTCAAATGAGCAAGCTGTCAGAATTGATGTAGCCACATTGTTTAGGACAAACACTGAACAGAAAGATCAGAAGATAATATCTAATGATCACATCAAGAGGGGGAACTCTGGGTCAAACATAGGTGATATTAACATGAAAAACAGAGCTGGCCAAAATAATATTAAGAAAAAGACCTGGATACCATTTCCTCAGTTAAAACAGAAATATGACCACCTGAAGATTGAGTATGATAAGATGAAAATAGAATATTACACATTATTAGAACAGTTGAATGGTACAGATCTGTTTTTGAATGAAAATGACACTTCTATAGCAGTGGGGGTGAATTAGCTTTAAAGTGTAAAAATGTAAATAGTTCTTTGTTTAAGGTCCTGGCTAATGAGTTTTTGTCTGAGAGGTTTTGTCTTTCAGGTACGTTGCTGGAGATAGGCGTTTGCATGTGAATAGCTGGAGTAATTGCTGACTAGTGGGAGAGAGACACTGAATGGACAATATCACTATACAAGAAATTATAAAGAATTCATGGACACTCTCTCAATTTTCGTCAAGCAATGGACTTTTTTTTTTTTTGAACATTCACATTTTTTTTTTCTCTTCATTTTTTTTTAATTTTATTTTCAATGGACTTACCCAACGCCCTATTTTTCATTTTCTCCCTTTCCCCGATATATGTTGCTTTTTTATTCATGTTTTATTCATTGAACTTAATCTTAAAACCAGAGCAAAGCATTTAAATCTAGAATAATTTTATAACATCTGTACATATGAAATAATGCATATTGATATCAATATATTTACATCTGAGGTGATGTTGCACAATTGGCTGGGCATAAATTATAGTAGGTTGGGTGGTTTTCCTAAATTTATAAGAGGGGTGAGTGAAATTCATCACTCTAGTCATGATTTGAAACATTGTTGAATCAGTTATTTATAATATGCTGAAGGCTGTGACACATATGGATGAAAGAGACCTTTCTACCTTTCATAAAAAATACTGGAAAGAATTTCCACTGCTGATTTGTCTGCACAGAAGATCTGATAAACACTGATGTCAAGCTGATAATATCAAAACCATTGCATGGGGGAATATATATATATGTTGGTAGACCATTCTGGTGGAATTATGGACTGAATGATACAAAACAGCTCTATTAAAGGCAACAAGGGTTCGGCCTACAGCACGTTACGAAAGCAAATTGTTGCTGCCAATCAACAAATTCGGAATATTGAAGATTTTAATGATTGAAGGTGTCAAGTGCAAGGAAAAAGTTTGCAGCACAGAATTGTTACTGCCGGTCCAGGATCCAAACCTTTTTGACCTTGAAAGGGACTGCTGATACATTAATGGTTCTTCTTACTACAAAGATGGAAGATGGAAGAATTTCAGGAATTGCTGGTGTTTGTGTAAAAGCATCTTTAAAAATGAAAACTTTGAGCCTGGAGATGAGAGAATCCTGGACTTATGTGGATTGGACCTCCCAAAACATACCAAGCTTTATTTTCAGTAAGATTGTGAGAGATGTGATGAAGTCTGAATGGACGGTTACATCAGCTCGTTTTTGCACAATATTCAAGATCGTGATGTGATTTACAAAACAAGGAGCAATCTTTGAAATAAGGCCTAACAGCTATACTGGCCACGAATGTTTACTGAATCCTTTTCCAGTCATGGTCTAAAGTTATATTATCTAATAATTGTTTCATGGGGATATTTTAGAGGTTGGTGAAGAGAGATGTAACCAGTCTCAACTTAATATTTCATATGAGCCATTGTAAAGCATCCAGTACCTCAAACCATAATGCTTGATTTATGGATCAGTTCTAGTAGTTAGAACCGATCCAAGTGGGGGAATATGTAGTAGTATATGTTGTAATATATGGATATGTATGTGTATATTTATATATATATATATAAATATATATATATATATATTGTATGAGTCTAACATATACAGGCCGGATTTCAAACCTGTGATTCAAAGAGACAGGAAGAGTCTCTTTCAGATCACATGCAATCTAATTACTTATTAGAGGGGGGCTTATTAGTATGCAAGGATGCATACTAATTAGTGACTTCGGCTGAATCATTTACCTGCTGCAGGATTTCCTGCCTTTCAAATAAAAGATGACCAATCTAATTACTTATTAGAGGGGGGCTTATTAGTATGCAAGGATGCATACTAATTAGTGACTTTGGCTGAAGTCACATCCTGTCTTTTAGAGTGGCAGGTAAATATTTCCTGTTTTTCAATTAAGAGACAGCCAATCAATTGCTCAGCTATTCAAAGGAAACAATATATAATGTTGGGAATTTCTGGTTATCAGTTAGGGAAGATACCCCCACGTATTCTCTGCATGAACATGTGAAGGCACAGATCTAGAAGGGATCAGAACATGTATTCTCTAAGATGAGACTTTGACACTACATCACTTTGTTGGACTTTTGCATCATCTGTGGACTTTGTATGTTATTGGAAGTTCATAAAATTTTGCGTTCTCTGGAGAACCTGGTGTGAGTTGCTGCGGAACAACGTAATTTATGGTCATTATACTAAACATCTAAGATATTAATTATCTGACCGGAGTACTGGACACTATACATTATCACTACATTTATTGGACAAATTAGATCACTACAATAGGGAGAAAAGATTCGACATTATAGAGACATGAAGATTTGCCGAAGTAGCTAAAAACATTTGACCGCAGCGAGCGGACATTTATGGTGAAATGCTCTGCCCATAGGCCATAGAAGAATTCTAATGTTGGTTGACTATTAATAATAATTAATACATATAATTATTATTAGTCATACAACATTAGAATTCTACTATAGCTTGTAGGCAGAACATTCGACCGGAAATGTACGTACAGTTTTGCTGCTCCTTCAAATCTTTTTTTTTTTTTAAAGATTCCGTCAAATCTTCTTAGAACATTCAACAGACACCATAAGCCTTCAATGACCGATTCGACCTTAATTCATTTGGATTTTCGAACAAATGCATTTTTAACGAAAAACGAAATGAATAAAAACGAATTTCGGGAGTAACTAAATAGATTTATTTTTCGGACGAAAACGAAATTCCGAAACAAAATATTTCAGTGTGCACATGCCTAATTATTTCTATTTTACAGTCTAACTGGAACAATGGCCCTAAACAAGAGGGGATGCTTTTATCCCTAGACCTACACAAAGCTTTCGACTCAGTCGAATGGGCATACATTTTCGCTATCTTGAAGCATTGGGGTTTCGGCCAACGCTTCATGGGGCTGCTCCACTCCCTTTATTCCTCCCTGAATGCTTTGATTCGCCTACAAGGACAAAATTCGAAACCCTTCAACATCAAGAAGGGCACTAGGCAAGGTTGACCCTTATCCCCGCTTATTTTCGATGTCGCCATTGAGACGCTGGCGATAGCAATACGCGCTAACCCCAAAATTTAAGGGATATCTTGCGGCCCTCAAACCCATAAATGCGGTCTATTCGCAGGCGACATGCTTTTATTTCTGACATCCCCGATTACATCCCTCCCCAATCTCTGCAAACTATTCTCTGACTTCTCAGTAATCTCGGGCCTTAAGATTACCTACGCCAAATCCCACGCCCTCAACATTTCCCTGAAAGCAGACTTAGTAACATCATTTCAAAGCTCATTTGATTTCAAATGGAGCAAATCCTCCATAGACTATCTGGGAATCACCCTTACAGCAAAAATTGAACACCTATACACCACTAACTTTGTGACTACATACCAGAAGCTCGAGTCCGACATGAAAAATTGGGCCAAAGGGGAACTTTCCTGGCTAGGTAGAATACATGCCATAAAGATGACACTCCTTCCCAGACTGCTATATCTTCGGAGCCTTACCAATCAATATAAGAAAAGACCGACTGAAATCATTACAAAAAAAAGTAAACAAATTTATCTGGATGGAACAGGCCACAGATTGTCACAGTCTATCCTTTACAGACTCAGGATGACGGGGGGACTAGGACTACCTCGGCTACTTTGGTACTATCAAGCAGCCAGACTCTCACAACTCTCAAACGTGCACTCCAAAACCGAAAAGCTGGATTGGATTCAAATAGAGAGACAGTCGGCCCCCTCATTTACTTACTATTTAATTTGGTTCATTATGCACATACCCGGGGAATTGAGGGCCTTCTCCTCTCAACCGATGCGGAGAAGGCCTTCGACCGTGTCGCCTGGGACTATATGTTTGCTACCTGCAGGCATGTTGGGTTGGGATCGCACATGATGGCGTGGATTTCGGCTTTATACCATAAACCTCGGGCACAGCTTAAAATCAATGGCACCCTTTCAGAAGCAGTGGATATAAACAATGGCACAAGGCAGGGATGCCCTCTTTCCCCTCTCTTATTTATTTTGTCTTTAGAACCTTTTATCCGCACAGTTAATGCAAACCCGGAGGTACAAGGCTTCCAGATAGGCCAGCGTGACTTTAAAATAGCAGCATATGCGGATGATCTTTTATTTTTTTTGACACGGCCTCACGACTCCATCCCGAATCTTTCTAAAGCTTTTAACATTTTCAGTTATATCTCCAATATGAAAATTAATGATTCTAAATCGGAAGCCCTTAATCTCACACTGTCATCTGATTCCTTAGCGAGGGCACGCTCTTCCTGCTCGTTTAAGTGGGTAACCTCATTCATAACCTATCTAGGAATCAAATTGGCGGCTAACTTTGGGGATATCTATAACATCAATTTTCTATCCTTGCTAAAAAAAATCCAAGTAGATCTTAAAAGTTGGACCTCTAGACCCTTTTCTTGGTTTGGAAGAGCTGCCATACTGAAGATGGTAATTCTACCTAGAATTTTGTACCATTTCCATACTTTACCTATTCCACTCCCAGGTTCTTTTTTTAAACGACTTCAGGCTATTGTACGCACCTTTATTTGGAAGGGGCTAAAACCTCGGATAAAGTTGGAAACGCTTTCAAAATTTAAGGAAGAAGGGGGTATAGGCCTGCCTGATTTTAAACTATATCATTCTGGGATACATTTAGCTAGAATCCTGGACTGGAACTGTCATAGGGGACAGAAGGATTGGGTTACATTGGAGGAAGCATCATCTACATTGCATCTTAGATTCCTACCTTGGACTCCTTGGGGGAAACTCCCGCAGAGCTTGCGGCAGCATCCCTTGGTGGGGTCCACGCTCAGAGCGTTTCACATGATGATGAAACATCATAAATTGTCCTCATGTCCCGGTCCGCTCACCCCTATTACTCGCAATCCGGATTTCCTGCCTGGGATGGACCTGCACTTTTCTGCACCCACGGACCAAACAATGCCCCTCTTAATGATACATTGTGTTGAGGCTAATACCTTAAAATCCTTTGACTCCCTAAAAAGAGATGTAAATCCCCAGAGCACTCTTTCATTTTGGACTTACCGTCAGCTGCATAACTATATACAGGTTTCCCAGTTTAAAAAACAATTCTTTAGATCAATAACTCCGCTTGAACAAACTTGCCTGACTGGAGCTCCGGTTCCGAGATCTACTTCTCTCACATACTCATGGCTCCAATTAGACAGGGGGGGGATAGCGTCGGGATTACAAGTACAATGGGAAAAGGCGCTCAAAATAAGTTTTACAGATAAGCAATGGAAACGTGCCTGCATTTTTGCCCATAAGTGTGCGATTGGCACGAGAATGCAGGAAATGTCGTATAAGCTTTTAACACAATGGTATACCACTCCGGATAAAATAAAAAAATGGTACCCGTTGACATCGGATTCTTGCTGGAGATGCGAGCAAGACTCGGGCACCATTGTTCATATTTGGTGGGAGTGTCCGTGTCTGAGACCCTTCTGGGACAAGGTGTGCGAACTGATCAAAGCCATTACAGATACCACAATCTCTCTTACACCTGCTTGTTGCTTACTCCACATTGCGGACTGCTCCATGCAACATTATAAAAAATCATTGACTAGACATCTGCTGAATGCAGCGAAAGTTTTGATTCCCAGGCACTGGAAATCGAAGGATATTCCTTCCATTCCGGAATGGTTTAGCTCCATAGAGAACATCCACCAATTGGAGGAAACGGTAGCAATTGCCAGGGAATCGTCGGAAAAATTCAATCAGACGTGGTCACCTTGGGTGGCGTTCAGGTATTCTGATCAATACTTACAACTCGATATGGGATGAGACTGCTGTTTTGGCTTTGATCATTTCCTGCTCACTCCTTTTGGTACGTAGAGACTTTAGAAGATCCGTTCATTACGGTGTCTTCAGCCCCCCTTATTTATTATTTTTTTCCTCTTTTTTTTTTTTTTTTTCTTTCTCCTTTTTGTCTTTAGTATTAGCTAGTAGCGGGTAAATCATAGATAGTGATGTTTTTGTCTGCTTTCTTTTGATATAGGATATAAAAATTGCCTATATTCAGAGTATTCAGAGTATGTATTGACATTTTGTGATTATGTGCTACTGTGCGGTACTTAGGTACCTTGGCTGTATTTAAAAGAAAAAACAGAGTGCGCCAATCTGAGTGCAGTAGGCCCAAATTTAATAGCTGGAAAAAAATAATAATAAATGTACATATACAAAATGCCTACTCACAAATTGGAAGTAGATGGTAGGCAAAGAGACCAAAATTGGGAGATGTGGGCGATCAGCAAGTTGATATGTGCCTGGAGTCCTGCAGTGGTCTTGGCTGGCGGTCATCCGGAATGTAGGCTGTAGCAGATGGATTGGAATCGGTGTCAGGGGACAGAAACACCGGAAAGCCACAGAGGATGCGGCGTGCGCTTCAGCGTGGAGCGCAGCGTGCCGTCGTCGCGCCGGAAGTGACGTGCAGGTCCGTGCTGGCCAATACGGACCTGCACGTCACTTCCGGCGGGACTCCAGGCACATATCAACTTGCTGATCGCCCACATCTCCCAATTTTGGTCTCTTTGCCTACCATCTACTTCCAATTTGTGAGTAGGCATTTTGTATATGTACATTTATTATTATTTTTTTCCAGCTATTAAATTTGGGCCTACTGCACTCAGATTGGCGCACTCTGTTTTTTCTTTTGATCGTTTCAGAGCAATGCTTCTGCTTTAAGGTGCCGCCGCTAAGTGTTTCCCACAGCTACTTGCACCATATTGTATTAATCCAGGACTTTCATTGGACACTTTTATTATTGGACTTTAGCATTAGAATTGCATATACCTCATTTTTATTCATTGGTTGCTCCGCAGGATCTTGCGCCACATTTCCGTTTTTTGCACCTTGGCTGTATTTGGTACTCTGATTTTTCCTTTCTCTAATAAAAATTATTAGATACAAAAAAAAAGAGAACGAACCCCTCCTTGATTTCCGAATGTCAACCCCTCTCCCACATCTTTAATAACCCCAAATTCATCCCAGGCCAAAACATTAAAGCTTTTAAATGGTAGTTGGACAAGGGGTTGTACCGGATCGGACACTTCTTTACCTCATCGGGACCAATCACCCTGAAATTCTGTAGGCAACCGCTGGAAATCGTGACCTCTGAAAGCTTCAGACTACAACAAATACAGCACTTCCTTCATAAAATCTGGAAATCCAAACCAGGCCCCCCTAAGTTAACTCCAGATGAAACTTGGTGTGGTCGGTTCACGGAACAGAGGGGTGGAATCTTCATTGTCTACCAGTCACTAGCCCAAACGCCCTGCAAAGCCCCATACATGTCATTTTGGGAAAATGATCTCAAAATAAGCTGTAACTTGGAAAAATGGCAGACCTCTTTTTCTAGAGCCTTTAAGGGGATTCAGAATATTTCCCTGATTGAATCCAATATGTTTGCCTTGATCCAAAGGGTTACATGCCACCAGATTCCCAAAAACCCAGAAATTGCTCTTCTGAACGCCAATCTTCCCAAGACGTCTAAATTCACATGTAAACTGATATACTTCATGTTGCTGGGTGCGAAGCTGACAATAGCTAAAGCATAGAAACACCCCAGGGTCTCCCTTTTGGCCACCAAATGCAAAATCTTGTGGATTATGTCCCAGCAGAAACTCACAAGTATTCTCCTGGACAGAACCAATGAATTTGAAGCCACTTGGGAACCATGGGCCAAATATATGGGCATAGCTCTCATACCTGGGATACAAGTCTAACGAACTTGTTTCACCACTCCCGTCCTGTTGCTTGGCTTCTTTCTATAATTTTCTACTTCTCTCTCTCCCCTTTTCCTGCTTTTCCCTACCCCTTCCCTCTTCGCTACACTGATGGGCACTGATGAGGTGCCACTTTAGGGCACTGATGAGGGATCAATGAATGCCACTGATTAGGTGGCGCTGATGAGGAGGCACTATGTGAGAAGTGACCTCAAAGCAAGCGTGAAAGAGGACCTGGCTGATGGTGAGTGTGATGAGGCTGAAGCATTATGGGTGGAACTGCATACAGATGTGCTTAGTTCAAAGTTAATCATTGGAGTTTGTTATAGACCATCCAATGTTAATGAGGAGGTGGAGACTCGGCTCCTTGCACAGATGGAAAGGGCTGCAAAGGCTGAGACGGTGATAATAATAGGGGATTTTAACTACCCAGAAATTAACTGGAGTAATGGCACTGCTGGGACAGGTAAAGGGCAACAATTTAAAAACCTATTGCAGGACAATTTTATGGTCCAGCTTATTGAGGCCCCAACTAGGAATGATGCTCTGTTGGACCTGGTAATCTCAAACCATGCAGAGCGTATTACTAATGTTCAGATAAAAGAACACCTGGGAAGCAGTGACCATAACATGATTTCATTTGATGTTAGCTGTAAGCAAAAACCACATACGGGAAGATAAAAACACTTAATTTCAAGAGAGCAAATTTTCCAAGGATGAGGGCTGCTCTCCAGGACTTAGACTGGGAGAGAATATTGACAGCAATGGGCACAGAACAGAAATGGGAATTCCTCAAAAAGACTGTTTGTGAACTCACTGCAAAGTATAGAGTAACACTAGTGTCGTTTAAATGTTACAAAGAATATAACAGGATATGTAAAAAGGAAATCAAGGATGCAAATATTCAAAACGAACGACAGATTGCAAAAGATAGTAGGACAAACCCCAATAAATTCTTCAAATATATTAATAGTAAAAAGGTCAAGTCTGAGCATGTAGGCCCAGTGGGTGACTGGGGACAAAGAGAAGGCTAAGCTATTAAATACTTTCTTCAGCTCTGTGTACACAAAGGAGCATGGGGGAGCTCATGTCCATAATGGGGGTGGTAGTGACAAAGCCCAAAATAAAACACAATGGCTCAAAAGTGATATGGTCCAGAAATATTTAGACAGAATAAAGGTGGATAAAGCACCTGGGCCTGATGGCATCCACCCACAGATCCTAAAAGAATTGAGCCCTGTTATTTCAAAGCCACTGTATCTAATATTTAGGGACTCATTAATGACAGGAATAGTACCACTGGATTGGCGCAGGGCCAATGTGGTGCCCATATTTAAAAAGGGAACAAGGGGCCAGATTCAGGTAGATCGCCGCATCTTTGCGGCAGCATAACATATCTAATTTACGTTACGCCGCCGCAAGTTTTACGGGCAAGTGCTTGATTCACAAAGCACTTGCCTGTAAAGTTGCGGCAGCGTAACGTAAATCCTCCAGCGCAAGCCCGCCTAATTCAAATGATCCGGCTAGGGGGCGTGGATCATTTAAATTAGGAGCGTTCCCGCGCTGAACGTACTGCGCATGCGCCGTCCCTAAAATTTCCCGACGTGCATTGCGCTAAAAGACGTCGCAAGGACGTCATTGGTTTCGACGTTAACATAAATGGCGTCCAGCGCCATTCACGGATGACTTACGCAAACGACGTAAATTTTCAAATTTCGACGCGGGAACGACGGCCATACTTAACATTGACTGCGCCTCATATACCCAGGGGCAACTTTACGCATCGCAAATCTTACGTAAACGTCGTAACTTCACTGCGTCGGTCGGGCGTATGTTCGGAAATTCGCGTATTTTGCTAATTTGCATACTCGATCGGAAAAACAACGTTGGCGACACCTAGCGGCGAAAAAAAAATGCATTTAAGATCCGACAGCGTAATAGCCTTACGCCTGTCGGATCTAATGGTTATCTATGCGTAACTGATTCTATGAATCAGGCGCATAGATACGACGGGTGGACTCAGAGATACGACGGCGTATCAGGCGATACACCGGCGTATCTCTTTTGAGAATCTGGCCCAAAGTCTTTACAAAGTAACTATAGACCTGTTAGTTTAACTTCTATAGCTGGGAAGATACTGGAGAGATTAATAAAAGACCATATAGATGAGTTCTTGCTGGAAATAAACTATTTAAGCAACAGACAGCATGGATTCATTAAAGACAGAAGTTGTCAGACAAACCTGATTTCTTTTTATGAAGAGGTAAGTAAAACCTTGAACAGAGGCGTGGCAGTGGACGTGGTATACTTGGATTTTGCAAAAGCGTTCGATACAGTTCCCCACACACGGCTCATGTGTAAGGTAAAGTCTACAGGATTGGAAATATCAGTCTGTAAATGGATAGAAAACTGGCTGAAAGACAGAATTCAGAGAGTCGTGGTTAATGATTCTTACTCTGAATGGTCAAAGGTTATCAGTGGTGTACCCCACGGTTCAGTGCTGGGACCCTTACTTTTTAATATCTTTATAAATGATATTGGGTTTGAGATCAAAAGTAAAATTTCTGTCTTTGCAGATGACACCAAGCTATGCAGTGGAATAACGTCTTTACAGGATGTCGCCAATTTACAAGCCGACCTCAATGCTCGGTCTAATTGGGCGACTATGTGGCAGATGTGGTTTAATGTTGATAAATGTAAAGTTATGCACTTGGGGGCTAAGAATATGCATGCATCATACATGCTAGGGGGAGTACAACTGGAGGTATCCATAGTGGAGAAGGATCTGGGGGTTTTGGTAGATCATAAGCTCAATAATGGCATGCAATGCCAAGCTGCGGTTTCCAAAGCGAGCAAAGTCCTTTCTTGTATTAAGAGAGGTATGGACTCCAGAGAGAGAGATATAATTTTGCCCCTGTACAAATCATTAGTAAAACCTCATCTGGAATATGCAGTTTAGTTTTGGGCCCCAGTTCTCAAGAAGGATATTGGGGAACTTGAGAAAGTGCAGAGAAGGGCAACCAAACTGATAAGAGACATGGAGGAGCTCAGCTATGAGGAAAGATTAGAAGAACTACATTTATTCACTCTTGAGAAAAGGAGATTAAGGGGGGATATGATCATCAACATGTACAAATATATAAGCGGTCCATATAGTGAACTTAGTGTTGAGTTATTCACTTTACGGTCAACACTGAGGACAAGGGGGCACTCTTTACGTCTAGAGGAAAAGAGATTTCACCTCCAAATACGGAAAGGTTTCTTCACAGTAAGAGCTGTGAAAATGTGGAATAAACTCCCTGTAGAGGTGGTTCTGGCCAGCTCAGTAAAGTGTTTTAAAAAAAAGCCTGGATACTTTCCTAAATGTACATAATATAACTGGGTACTGACATTTATAGGTAAAGTTGATCCGGGGAATATCCGATTGCCTCTCGGGGGATCAGGAAGGAATTTTTTCCCCTGCTGTAGCAAATTGGATCATGCTTTGCTGTTTTTTCTTTTGCCTTCCTCTGGATCAACTGTGGGTATAGAATTGGGTATATAGCATTGTACGATATTATTATTATTTTATTTCTTATGGTTGAACTTGATGGACTTGTGTCTTTTTTCAACCTAACTATGTAACTATGATGCCGCACTGATGGACACTGATAGGTGGTACTATTATGCTGAACTGATGAGCACTGATAGGCGGCACTGATGGGCACTGATAGGTGGCACTTGTTGGTACTGATAGGCGGCACTTGTGGGCACTGATAGGTGGCACGGATAGGCAGCACTGATGGGCTTTGATGGGCATCACGAATGGGTGGCACTGATGGGCACTGATGGGCAGCACTGATGGGAATTGATGGGCAGAACTGATGAGCAGGCACTGATAGGCACAAAAAGGCAGCACTGACTGGCACCAGTAATAGGCATTGATTTGTGTCTCTGATAGGCACTCATGGGGACTGATTGGTGGCACTTATGGGCACTGATTAGTGGCACTCATTGACACTGATGCAGCTTTCCTGTAATTACCTTCTATGTTGTCCCCTGTGAGGAGATCCCGCTGATCGGCTCTCCTCACCACACACTCTGTCAGTGTGAGGCAAGAAGAGCCGATTTACAGCTTTTCTGCATTTACATGTGTGACACAGCCGATTACATGGTTAAAGTTCCGCATCAGCGGCTGTTTACAGAGATCGGGGTGGCGCCGTGTCCTAGCAAGAGCGGTCGTTCTGGTACCAAGTATTTGCAGGAGTACTTGTACTCCTGCAAATGCTCATGATGCCTAATCCGATAACTGGACACTCAGGAATAATGGGTGCAGCGACAGGAAGTTATAATTACCAATCTCCCTGTGTGGCTTTTAATAAAGCAGCTTACAGACGCTTCTCCTTCTATCCCCTTTCAACTGCTTTATTGAAAGCCACACAGGGTGATTATAACTTCCCCCGCTGCCACACTGATTGTACCTGAGTTTCCCCTGTATCCTCCTCCGACTCCCCTCTTTGTCCTCCTCTGTAGGCTTCTCTGCCCCCCCATCCTCCACCGGTCCCCCTTTGTGTGCTCGGATCCCCCTGTCCTTTTCTAGTCCCCTTCTGTGTGCTCCTCCGGTCGTCCCCCCTCCTCTATGCGCTCCTCCAGTCCCGAGTGGAAAATGAGGGCTTGCGAGCTGGGCTGCATTGGAGCGAGCACCACTGGCGGGTTAATTGGGAGTCATTCTCCCATCGATCTCCCTGGTGGAAGAGAGCATGGAGGAAGAGGAGGGTCACGGGATCACCGAGCGCAATAGCAGGCTCTTACAGCTTACATTACAATTGACTCCACTCTGCTCGCGTCACACACAGCCCCACTTCCTCCTAACCCCACGCCTGTGATTGACAGAATGTGGGTCCAATGCTGGGCAGTTGTAATGTAAGCTGTAACAGCTCAGTGATCCTGTGGCTCTCCTCCTCCTCCAGTCATGATTTGGCTGGCCGCTCTCTTCCTCCGCCCTGGTAAGGCTGCAATGGGGGCACAGTGAGGCTGCAATGTTGGGCATGGTGAGGCTGCAATAAGTGCACGGTGAGGCTGCAATGGGGGCATGGTGAGGCTGCAATGGGGGCACAATGAGGCTGCAATGTTGGCACAGTGAGGCTGCAAGGAACACAGTGAGGCTGCAAAGGGGGCACGGCAAGGCTGCAATGGGGCACAGTGAGGCTACAATGAGGGCACAGTGAGGCTGCAATGTTGGGCACAGTGAGGATGCAATGTTGGGCAAAGTGAGGATGCAGTGTTGGGCACAATGAGGCTGCAATGGGGTCATGGTTAGGCTGCAATAGGGGGGAAAGTGAGGCTGCAATGGGGGACACAGTGAGGCTGCAAGGGGCACAGTGAGGCTGCAATGTTAGGCACAGTGAGGCTGAAATGGGGCATGGTGAGGCGGCAATGGCTGCACGTTAGACTGCAATAGGGGCACAGGGAGGCTGCAATGGGGGCACAGAGAGGCTGCAATGTTGGCACAGTGAGGCTGCAATGGGGGCACAGCAAGGCTGCAATGGGGGAACAGTGAGGCTGCAATGGGGGCATGGTGAGGCTACAATGGAGGCATGGTGAGGCTGCAATGGGGGCACGGTGAGGCTGCAATGGTGGGTACATTGAGGCTGAAATGGGGGCACAGTGAGGCTGCAATGATGGGTATGGTCACACTGCAATGATGGGCACAGGTCACGCTGCAATTATGGGCACAGGTGAGCCTGTATTGATGGGCACTGGTGAGGCTGTGCTGAGGAGAACTGATAAAGTTGTTGTTAATATTTATTTTTGTAACATAATTCTGCATAAAACATTTAAGTGTCACTTCATGAGATAATTTATGAGGGTGTGATTAGGGGAAGAATTAGGGGCGGGGCATGGTAGAGGTTGGACAGGGCAACTCGTGGCGAGTAACCCTTGAGGCCTGGCTAGTAGCTCAGGACTTGAAATTTTGATCCCTGCTGTATATGTTCTTCATAATATAGCAAACATTCACTTTTTGAGTTCCAGTTTAAGCAAAGGAGTTCTATAAGTGAAAGAAAGGGGGCGCTAACAGATATTGACCATCTAAGTGTAAACAAATAGATAATTATGTCAGCAACAGTGATTTGTTTAAGTGATGAATATAATAGAAATATAAATATTAAATTTGTAACAACAATACATTATTGTCCATTATAGTGCAAACTCCCAAATGGGAGATAACTAAAACAAATAATGTGCAGAAAAAAGTCCATAGATTGAAGTGAATAAACAACAAATGCTTGAAAGATGATTACACTTAATTAATACAGGTTTCCACCTCCAATAAAATCACTGCAAAAGTGCTCATGGATGGCACCTTACTGCAAGATGTTGACCAATTTAATTAAAAAGAGGTCAAATAAGGCGTGAGAAATAACCATAAATTCCAGACTTGATTCTTGCTATCTTGATACCGCCACACTCCACACCACATGAAGTAAATAAAAAAAGAAGATCGCCATAGAATAATAATGTTTATTTAAAATTGATAAAAAAACAAGCAACACCAAGTGGCCCCTTACTTGAATAGTGCCTTTCCCCCGGCATTGAGGCTGAATGGCGTTGAATACAGATGGAGAGACGGTCCCACGCTTCAGGAAGCCTGCAGAGCAGCGTGCAGCGTGCGTTCCACCTCTCCAGGAAGGAGAGCAAGTGTGACTGGAAGTGACTGGAAGTATGGCGATTGTGCGTGACCAGTGCGCCTCGACGTAGGTTTCGTGATTGCCACGTCGTCAGGAAGCGTCACTGGTCACGCACTGGGCCTGTAATATAGTCCCTTCAATCAAATTAAGTGGGAGGGATGGAGAGTGCGGCAACCTCAGTCCCGGTTCAAGCAACCACACAATTAATTACATACATGGTAGCTGGGAGATACCAATTAACAAAAATTATACAAAATATACAAATTATATACAAACAAACCCCGGGGGAGATTAGTTGCATACCAACCAATGTATACAGGTAGGACTACTATAGTCCAAAATGTATTTGGATCTTATTTGTATATTTAATTAAAATAGATATAGAGTGTGGCATAATATAGGTTTTTAAAAAGTACTCTACCAAAGCCCAGACAATATTATTTATGCTTTTGTAAAGTAGTGCAAAGTTAGTATTAATAATTATTACTTTTCATTTTAAAAGTACAAGATTAAGACAGGTTAATGAAAATTACAGCTCTCATTTTCACTCATGGTAATTATATATTCTAAGCCTAATTAATTTACAGTAATTTAGGATCAAATTATCCATCCTTTCAACTGCAATAAAACATAAAAAAATGAATACATTTAAACCCTGTGTCTGCCTGCTTCTGTAAGTTTAGATGTGCTCACAGAAACTGGCTGCTTTGTCAAAATAAAAGTGTGGTTCACTTTCAAGAATTTGGGTTACACTTGCAATTAAATCTTTCCGCTAGCACATAGTTACATAATTTAAAGGGTTTAAAAAAAGGTACAGGTCCATCTTGTTTATATCCCATCTTGTTTAACCTATGTGTGAGAGAAAACTTGGTGCTGCTAGTTTGGGGAGATCACAAAAATATAAATTTTCTTTCTGAATGTCTTCAGTCATTCATCAATTACCTCTGACCCCCCTAGCATGCACATCTAAATGAATCTCTGTGTTCCTTGAGATATAATAATTATGAAAAAAGGTCCAAGGCAAAATGCTGTGATATTTAGAAGGACATAGTGGGGCAGATCCTCATACATTTGCAAGGGCGCAGCGTATGTGAGATACGCTACGCCGCTGTAACTTACTTTGCAAATGTTTGAATCCTGAAAGAATTTGCGCCGTAAGTTACGGCGTAGTGTATTTCTCGTGGCGTAAGGGCGCGGAATTCAAATGCGGCGAGTAGGGGGCGTGTTTCATTTAAATGAAGCGCGTCCCCACGCCGAACGAACTGCGCATGCCCCGTCCGTCAAAACTCCCAGGGTGCATTGCTCCAAATGACGTCGCAAGGACGTCATTGTTTTCGTTGTGAACGTAAATGGCGTCCAGCCCCATTCACGGATGACTTACGCAAACGACGTAAAATTTTCAAAATTATACGCGGAAACAACAGCCATACTTAACATTGAGTACGCCACCAGATAGCAGCTTTAACTATACGCTGGAAAAAGCCGAACAGAAACGACGTAAAAGAATGCGACGGCCGCTCGTACGTTCGTGGATCGTCGGAAAAAGCTAATTTGCATACTCGACGCGGATTACGAAGTGAACGCCACCCAGCGGCCGCCGGAAAATTGCACCTAAGGCGTACGCCTGTCGGATCTAACACAGATGCCGTCGTATGTTGTTTGGTGGATACCAAAACAAAGATACGACGAGCAAAATTTTAATTTACGCGGCGTATCAACAGATACGCCGGCGTAATTTCTTTGAGGATCTGCCCCAATGAGTCCATTGGTTTCTCCCAAAAACCCAGGTAGGTATTTCTTGAAAAACAAAATAATTTGTGTGATAGACTCACTTGGGACAGGGGCCTTTGGAGGGGGCTGAATGGTAGCCTCTTGCCTACCACTATGGGCCCTGCCGTTTGAGGGTGCTACAAGCATTTAGGAAGATGTTCTGTTATGTAATGCATAAGGACATTATTATAGAGGCCATGATGGTCTCTGCCAGCATGGGACTCAGTGGACAGATGTATGTGAAAATAATGCTGGTTATTGAGATCTGGAAAGCCCCGGGTCTCCTATTGTCTACTAGTCTGAGGGGGGGAGGGGGGTTCACTGTTTGTTTTGTTAATTGTGCTGATTAACTTACATATTGTCTTCTGGCAAACCATTGGGGGACGTGTTTATACTTGTAATAATGTGTATTGTACTTTGTGTGCTCGATGCTGACAAGTCTGACCTGGAACTGCTAGAACACATTCAGCAGCATGCCCAAGGTTCTGCAGCGGAAACTCTGGAGATTGCTGTCCCCAAAGCTGAACCGCTGACAACTAAGCAGAGGGTCCAAGACCTCTGCCCCACACCTGTGGCAGTTCCAGAGGCCCAGGGTGAGAAGCTGGCAGTCACTCCCCAGCAGCAGATTACAGAAAGCATGGAGTTGATTGATTTTTCATCAGAAGTCATTATGGATGATGAGTCACCTGCCAAAGTGTTGGTCACTCATCACCAAGTGCCACCAGCCTGTGTCCTGGGCATTTAGAAATTCAGCAATTCCAGAGACTGGGGTTTAATAGACTTTTCTGTAAAGGAGGAACCACCTACTGAACCTCCAGCAGAAGTGATGGCAGCAGGATAGAGTAATACAGACCTGTGCTGCACACCCGTGGCAGTTCCGGAGGCCCAGAGAAGGGGATGGTTCTTCTTCCCCAGTGGAAGTCAGAGATGCAGGGAGGGGAGGCAGCCATTCCCCCTCCCCAGCAAGGATCTGTGCACCTGGGAGACAGTGACAGAGAAATGTTGTCCTAGCAGCCAGGTAAGGGTATGTGATAAGCAGTCGGCTTATGTCCCCAATGGCAGCTACACAATTCAGGGAAGAAGGGAGAGGAGGTCGTTGTCCTCCCTCCTCAACAGTCAGACAGGGTGGAGAAAATTGTCCTTCCTCCCCAACATTTAGCCTGAGCAGATTATGTGGGGTCCCCAGCAGAAGTACTGGCAACAGGGCAGAGTTCTACCAACCTCTGGCCAGCACCAGCAACAACTGCAGAGTTCCAGGGAGCCAGGGCAGTCGGCCCCTCTCCTCAGTGACAACCTAATGTAGTGAAGCAACTACTCCCATCTGAACCACTGGCAACAGGGCAGAGCCCCGCTGGCCTCTGTCTAGTGCCTAAAGTGTCTCCACAGCTTCGGCCCCTCTCCCCAGCAGCAGACCAAGCCCTGGAATGGTAAAAAAACACCCAGCTGAAGTGCCCTTCTCCCCTGAACTGGGTAGCGGCCATTGGGGAGATGAGCCGGCTGCTCCATCTCCCATACCCTCCCATTGACTCACCCGAGACAGAGGCTTTTGGAGGGAATTAAATGCTAGCCTCTTGCCTATCGACTATGGGCCTTGGCATTTAAGAGAGATTTATGCATTTAGGAAGATTTCCTGTTATGTAATGCAAAATTACACTATTAAGGAGGACATGATGGTCTCTGCCAGCTTGGGACTCAGCAGACAGATGTATGTGAAAATAAAGCTGGTTAAAGAGATCTGGAAATCCCTTGGTTTCCTGTTGTCTACTAGTCTGACGGAGGATCACTGTTTGTATTGTCAATTGTGCTAACTACTGTATCTCACCTATTGTCTGCTGGCAAATAATTGGGGGATATGTTTATACTTGTAATAATGTGTATTGTACTCTGTGAGCTTGATGCTGGCAAGTCTGACCTAGAATGAGATCTTACCAATGAGTGTCCAGGTGGCTAGTTTAACCACCTCTCTACCGTAGGACGTCATATGACGTCCTGTACTTAGGGGGGGGGATATCTTAATGATGCCTGGAGCTACAGGCATCATTCAGATATCCTTTGTTTCAGGCGGCGTTTCTGTGCACCATATGAATGATCATAGCGCCGTCCTATCTTAGATTGCAATATTTCGGATGGCCGCTAGGTGGCGCTTCCATTGCGGTCGGCGTAGAATATGTAAATGAGTAGATACGCCGATTCACAAACGTACGCCCGGCCGACGCAGTACTTTTACGCCATTTACGTTAGAGACAGGCCGCCTAAAGTTAGAGCTTAGCAGCTACATGGAATAGTAATGTTAAGTATGGCTGCCGTTCCCGCGTCGTAATTCTAAATTTTTACGTTGTTTGCGTAAGTCGTCCGTGAATCGGGATTTACGTCGTTTACGTCCACGTCAAAATCAATAGGCCCGTGCGGCGTACTTAGCCGCAATGCACACTGGGAAATGTAGGCGCCCGGCGCATGCGCAGTAAAAAAAAACGTCAAAAACGTAAGGTCAAGCCTTATTAACATAAAACACGCCCCCCTTACACACATTTGAATTTGGCGCCCTTACGCCCGCCCGCTTTAGGCTACACCGCCGTAACATAGCAGGCAAGTACATTGTGAATCATGTACTTGCCTCGCTAACTTACGGCGGCGTAGCTTAAATGCCTTAAGCTACGCCGCCGCAAAGTTGCGGCAACGTACCTGAATCTAGGCATATATGTTTTAGTGATAGGATGTAGATGTAGAGATCCCCCAAACTCCTGTTTGCGTGGAGTGACGCCTGGGGTCCCGTACTGATAATCACTTATAGAGGCATATAGAGGTGCATTGGAATCTTTAAAGTGTATATTATAATTGTAAACGCTAAGCTCTGGTCGTATGTTGTAATGCATCCATCCTTAGTAGCTCAACGCATTTATTTATGTGAGAGAGAGATGATGTAGAGAACCCCCCATCTCCTGTTTGTGTGGAGAGACGCCTGGGGTCCAATACTGAATTCTCACATAAAGAAGTGCATTGAAATCTTTGCTAACCGCAGTTATGGTTCACTCCATTCACCAGAGATGTTACAATGAGGAGGATAGAGATTTCCTGTGACCAGATGGTCACCGGTCATCTCTATGACCGGCGGAGGCCCGGGCACGATGTTATGACGTCACACCCGGGTACCCGGAAGTAAACAAAGCCGCAATCGCGACTGAAAGCATGAGATCGGTGAATTTTTTTTTCACGATCTCATGCTTTCCAGCCTGGAGGAGAGATGTTGGGTCTTATTCACCCCGCATCTATCCATAAAGAGGACCTGTCACACACTATTCCTATTACAAGGGATGTTTACATTCCTTGTAATAGGAATAAAAGTGATAACAAAAAGTTTAAAAAAGTGTAAAAATAAAAAAAAATTAAGTAAAATAAAAAAAATGATAAAAAGCATTTAAAACGCCCCTGTACCCAGTAGCTAGCGCTTGGAAGTGAACGCGCACGTAAGTCCAGCCCACATCTGTAAACGCCGTTCAAACCACACATGTGAGGTAGACCTCCATTGTAACTCAAAAATGGTAACCTGTAAAAAAAATGTAAGCGTCGCCTATGGAGATTTTTAAGTACTGAAGTTTCGCTCCATTCAATGAGTGTGTGCAATTTTAAAGCATGACAAGTTAGGTATCTATTTACTCGTTGTAACATCATCTTTCACATTATACAAAAAAATTGGGCTAACTTTACTGTTTATTTAATTGTTTTATTGTTATTTTTTAATTAATGAAATTAATTTTCCAAAAAAAGGCGTCTAAAAAATTATTGTGCAAATACCGTGCGAGATAAAAAGTTGCAATGACCGCCACTTTATTCCCTAGAGTGTCTGCTAAAAAAAATATACAATGTTTTGGGGTTCTGATTGATTTTCTAGCAAAAAAATTATGATTTTTACATGAAGGAGAGAAGTGCCAGAATAGGCCTGGTATGGAAGTGGTTAATTGACTGAATGTTTATAGTGTTAAATACATTTCTGTATACAGTTCCGTTTGCATATTAATGTGATCAGCCTCACCTGAGTGTGTAGTGTATAAAAAGCTTGTATTCTCATTCAATAAAGAGTTCCAGTTTTGCAGTTAAACTAGTCCTGCCTAGTTCTTGGTTGCAATATGCGACTATACAGTAATATCTAATATCTATGTTCAGACTGGAGGAAGCAGTAAACTGACAGAAGCACTCAAGCGTTTAGTGTAAGATTTTCATTGCATCTTGATCAATTGAGAGGGGGGACAAGGAAAGATATATGCATACACTAGCTTTAAATGCATGCTGACAGTTACCTAGACCAGTGTTTCTCAACTCCAGTCCTCAAGGCGCCCCAACAGGTCATGTTTTAAGGATTTCCCTCAGATGAAATGGCTGTGGTAATTACTAAGGCATTGAAACTGATCTAATCACCTGTGCAAAATAATGAAAAGCCTGAAAACATGACCTGTTGGGGCGCCTTGAGGACTGGAGTTGAGAAACACTGACCTAGACCAGGGTTCTCCGAACTACGGCCCTCCAGCTGTTTTGGAACTACACATCCTATGAGGCATTGTAAAACTCTGACATTCATAGACATGACTAGGCATGTTGGGAGTTATAGCTCCTGAACAGCTGGAGGGCCATAGTTTGAAGACCCCTGATCTAGACCTTCAGTTTAGTGAAATGACTGCCAACAAGCAATTCATTTCTTGGTAGCAAGGAGATGCTTAGTGTACAGATAGACCAAAGCCAGATCAGGTGTGTTGATATGTTGTATTTGTCCACATCACCCAGGCAGTAACATGGGAACCAGAACCTTACCACTCTGTAGTTGAGAAGAAGGAAGGCTCAAACCTGACATGTAACATGACCAAAAATTTTGAAAAGTAATATATGTATTTATCTTATTTTTTATCATTGATGCAGCAACAATTAATTGTAGGTGAGGGCATTATTTGTGGTTTTGGTAGTGGCTGGATTACAAAATGTCCTCCTGCAGTAGTAAAAAGGTTACAGTGGATCCTCACTACTCTCTCCTTTCTGTACAGTTTACATGTGTCACTTCTGACAGTTTTATTTGACACCAGACAATCCATGGTGACAGCTATACCCCCTCCACCCCCAGCACATAGCAGGTGATTGACAGCTTCAGATGTGTATGTGAAATTGTGTAGGGAGGGGTGACTATTCTCTCCACTCAGATGTCATATTACACTCAGCTCTCTGCTGTGCAGTGTTTGACATCAGATCCCCACCCCTGCCTCCTGGAAGCTGGAAAATGCCATCTGATAAGTGTACTTTGGAGGGCTTTAGAGAAGAGAGAGAGAGCTGCAGAGAAATAGGTACAGTTTAAGTTGGAAGATTTTCTCCATTATGGTTTATCAGCTGATGCTAGTCATTTCAGTTGGCTTATGTAAAGTTTTTTTTTGTACCACTTTAAACCACGATTGTAGCCCTATCCTAAATCCAAGTTAGGGTGTACTTGCTGGATTGCCTGAGCACATCTGTTTCTGATATAAACTTTGTAAATTAGGCCCCCTATGAAGTACAAATTCATAGAAGTCCAGTGATTGCAGAATGTGATTGCTTTCTTCATTTTTTAAATTAACATAATATTGTTTATTTTATTTTTAATAATATAATTTGCATTTTAATCTTGCATCCTAATAAGTCTACTAATATGTTTTTATAAATGTACAAAAACCACACAAATTATGCTTTTATTAGACATACGAAGTACAATTTATGTAAAGGGAAAAACAATCAAATTACTCCTCTTGATGTGTGAATCGACCAACAATGAATAAATGATTATAACATGACCCCAGAGCAGAGATATTGAACTGACACAATTCCACAGACACATCTCATTAGCTAATCTCATTAAAAAAGCATCTCTCACTCTAACAGTAAGAACTTTGACTTCAGTGACTGAATAAGTCCAAATAATGCAAGCACTATAAGAAAAATATCAGGATTAAAGGGGTTGTAAAGATTTGTTTTTAAAAAAAAATAACAAACATGTCCCCCAGCGGTTCTCCTGGCTCCTCCTCCGCATCGAGTGTTCCGTCGGAGACCCGCAAAAAATGGGTGACAAATGCAGCAGAAAAAAACGTGCAACTCGCACTACGCCAAAATTTCCCACGTGCTACCTTGCCATATGTAGCACAGCCTATTGGAATCAACAGGCTGCCCTATGTGTGCCACTGGAAAAATGAGTGTGCTCCCACTACTCGTGAATGGAGTCTGAAAGTGAAATTGGTGCATGTACTCAAGAACAATGAGCCTCCATTTACATTTGTGTGTTTCCAAATGCATGGCAAACTGCACAGAAAATGCGCGCTTTGCCATGCGTTTCGGGTAACGCTAAAAATGTGCATAGTGTCTGTGTTGTCATTACATGTTAAAGGCACCCCAAGTGCGGCAAACTCACCAAAAGCTGTGGTAACGCACCATGCTCTGCTCCAAAAAAAGTTCTGAAGCTTCTCTGGGCCAATTGTTGTGTGTATGGCAGCCCATTTAAGTGAATGGGCTGCCCTATGTGTGACGAGTGAAAACTCTCCAAAACAAACACATGCAGGAATGTGAGTTTTTGCTACGTAGCAATGTGAACAGGGCCTGACAACTGAGTGTCTCTGTCCACTCCCTCGTACTATGGCCATACACTATGCAATCTGATTGTACAGTCTCTGTACAATCTCCTTAAGATGTATTAGAACTATGGAATAGAGGACAATTCATTGAATTTGTATGAAGTTAGACAGGTCCTTGTACTACATAGCTGATAGGAGACCTAAAGCAGATTGTACAATCAGATTGTATAGGAAGTAGGTGGAAGATGGTATTGTAACGAGGGAGGTATGGTAAAGAGTGGTGAAAACACCCTATTATATCCTCTTCTGTGATGCAAAAAGGAAGTGGGAAATGACCTACAGGAAGTGAATCCTGGAAAACAATCTACAGGAAGTGACAACATCAGAAAATCATTAAAAAAGAACAAACATAAACTGACAAGATTTTAAACTGCCTGTGGATAAGGTAAGTGAGAGAATAGCACATTGGGATAGCTGAGCCAGAAATGGCATTGAAAAACACTTCTATTTACTATGAAATGTGAAATTATGCCCCAATAGGTGAACTTATCCATTAATGGGATAAACTAAAAGGGTTTAAAGTGAAGTAAAGGGGTTTCCCATAAAAAGTAAAAAGTGGTCTCCTGCCTTTATTTTCTAGGTGTAGCAACACCTTAATTTCCATTGTTGAACACTGGTAAAGCAAAGAAGACATTTGCAATGATAAAGCAGAGTATTTCTTAAATGGCAGAGACAAAATAAAATTGTCATCACAAAAATGTTGGGCCTGTAATTGCTAGCTGTGACAGACTCGAACCATCTTATGTCTAAAATCATCCTATGTCCACTAGGATGACTGAGGAATGATATCTTGGACTACCTGAGATGGGATTATTATGTATTTATTATCCACAATGTTCCAGGATATCTGTATAACTATTTACTGGTTGTTGATTCTGAACTCAACGGGTTGATTGTAAGAGTGACTCATTCATATTGTTAGATGCTAATGCCATCACCTCCAGTCATCTCTCTGTTCTCTGTGCTAATTGACCCTGCTATTGTGTGAAGATGTCCTGTGTTTACACTTATGATAATGTGTATTGTATAGCAGGTGAGAGTAGATGAATGTCTACCTTGAAAGGTCATATCTCGGAGTCACCTTGTCTGGGAAAATGATTAGTTAATTAGCTCATGTTAATTTATGTTCTGGTTACCTCTTTAAACTGTATATACGGCTGTATTCTTTTGTTCTATTAAACTCCTCCATGTTAAGCACACAAACAAGTATTGTCTCGTTGTGTGTTGAGGGCAGCTGGAATATCTGATATCTATATCCAGACTGATAGGAAGCGGTATATGACGGAAGCACTCGATCGAAGTGTGGGACGTTCCGTTACACTAGCCTTCTTAGAAAAATGCTAGTTTACTGGATGTTATGACCCTCTAGTCACTAAGGAGGAACAGATTTGCAGATCAGGAAAGTCAGAAAAATTACAGAAATCCTTACCTTCCTACCTGTTCCTTATTAATGATTCAGAGTTACCAGCAATGGAGATGAGCTATTAATTCAGCCAAGTAGCATTTCCATAAAGGTGAGCTTATCATTAAAGACCTCCATCTCTTAGCAGGTTTCCATTTAAATGTCATTACACATCCCAATTATTGGGTAGATTGGGTTAATAGACCAAAATATATCCTTTTTGTTTGGTGTAGTCATTTGAAGGCAGTGCTGATCTCTGTTAGATTAATTTATGACTTTTGCTATGGTTTGAATCAGTCATATTTGTTCTCACTTTATGCCAGCCTTCATCTATCAAGTAAAAGTAAATGGAAATATAGGAAACCTTCCCAGCTTGCATCAACCAAGCATAGCCCTCTTTTGGGTGCTTAGGCTCCATTCACACTAATGCTTTTTTTGATGCATTTTTCAGAAATGCAGGGAAATTTTTTAACATGGTTTCCTATGGAACATGTTCACATCAATGCTTTTTTGTGCCTCTGCGTTTTTGGAAAGGGTCAGGGACTTTTTTCCTGCAAAAAGCAGCGTTTTGCATGTAATAGAAGTCAATGGACCCGCATCCAAAACGCAAGTACCGCGTTTTTACCGCGATTTTGCCGCGATTTGCATTTTTTTACCTGTTTATAGCTGGTTGTTAAATGAAATGTAAAAAATGTAAATTGATGAAAAAAAAAATTAAAATGCAAAACGCAAATCGCAGCAAAATCGCGGTAAAAAACGCTGTAAAAACGCAAGTCAAAAAACACAGCAAGCACCGCAAAAAGCACTGCAAAAACGCTCAAAAGCAACATGCATTGGTGTGAATCGAGCCTTAGGAGAAATGGCCCTCGGGAAACAGGATATTGTGCTAAATTTTTAAACAAGCAGTGAAGCAAATCCAGGCTTGTTACTTCACAAAAAAGTCCACACAATAATAATGTCCACAAAAACTTCTGTTCTCTCAAACCACTGTGAATGAATACATGCATTTGGAGAGACCAGAGAGAAGGATAAACATCTTGATAAGACATCTATTATACAGCTAATGAAGAGGTAAATGCGCTAGTTGTATTAGGGTCAACATCTGGAGGTGAGTATTTGTGGTTCATGGGAGGTGAATTGCATGTGGTGCACGGCTGATATGTAATGAGAAGATAACAACATTTGTCAGTTACACCAGTGGTTGGAGGCACAGAAAATTTTGCAAACCTTTGTCATATGAAAATTATTGTGTGGATTTCTGGGGATTTATAAATGTCCACTTTATATTTGCTGTACTGGTTGCTTTACACTATTATCAGTTACGTGCATAATTTAAGAGGTGGGGTGGAATCACCTAACGTTGTTGGAACTGCAACCAAAAGTGGGTGTTTTTTTTTGTTTTATACCTAGTTATTTATTTTTATAGTTATTTATGACAATGAGTTGACTTCACTGATTGCTATTGATTATTAATTGGTTAATTCACCACGTCAAGCCAAGAAACTGACATCCACCTGAAAAAAACTCTCTTGGTTGATGCAAACTGTGTTGGCGGTCCCTAATTGGATGATCAAAGAAGAACATACTAAAAACCCCTATAGGGGAAACAAGCTCTACTGACTTCATATTGTCTTAGAAGTCTTATCAATAAGGTGAGCAGATATGAGTGTCACTTGGTGAAGATTTTTGCACCACACAGTGTGAGATAACAGCACCACAGTATACACTTGGAATGGGATTTATCACTTTTGAATTGTGTTTTATTAATCTCTTATGCACAGTGTTGGCTACTATTATAGCAATATATGATGACAACATTGGTTTTCTATCACATATTTATTTAACGCAGAACTATAGGCAAAACTTTTTTTTTTTTTTTTCATTTTAGATAGAGTAGATAGATTTTTTTTTCGCCATCTGTGTCCCATTGTGGAGATTTCCCTTCCTGTCCAATAGCCAAACAGAAAGTGAGAGGAATTCCCTGCACAAAAATTCCTTGGGGACCACCAGGTCACAAGAACTAATATCCCCCTTGGAAGATGTTCCCTCTATCACATTTCTTGGGACAACCCAAAAGTATGGATTGTTTTTAACTTTCACTTTAAATAATGGTAAAAAGGACAAATAGAGAGATTGAATCTCCTTAACGGGGACACAGACAGCAATAAATACTCTTCACACTATCCAAAACTAAAACAAGTTTTGCCTTTAATTATACTTTAAGTCATGTATTGATTTTATGTTGTTTTGATATGATAACTAGCACAATGAGTGTGTGATGGGGATTTTGTTACACATATTGGCAGAAGTTTATAGTGGATAGCACTGCACTATAGGGGAATTGTTATATTTTCAGAATTATTTATTTAAAAAAAAATGTAAGTTAAATCTTGTCAAGCTGCTAGTGCTTTTTGGGTGGTGAGATCTCCATTAAAATCCCCTTGTGAAATGTACCTGTTTCACTATTTAGCAGAAAATGATGGTTTGCATATACAGGACATTGTAACCGGTTCTTTTTATAATTTCTGTACTACTATAATGTGTCTTATCTCCTGCCTTGTTTGGCAAAAACGAGATGACTCCTCCAATAGAACTAGTATCATATACAGTGTAGGGGTACCATCATCCAAATGGGCAGTAATATAAAGTATGTGAAAGGATATTCCCCCATGAGTTTCCAAAGAAAAGAGGGGGATGGACTATCTCGGTACCCAGGTTTGTTTAGATTATGTATTCATTGTAGGACAAGAGAGACAACACTGTTGAGTTGTGACTATTGTGATTGATATTTTGACACTCCATTTGTAGCAATATGAGATTGAGCATAGGTTCACACTGACAGCGGGATTGAAATCTTGCGAGTTCAGATGAATTCGCACGATTTCATACCTGCATGTCAGTCTGACTTCGGGGGCGATTTCAGAGACATCTGTGTGGGTTCAATAGATGTCTTTACAAATTGCACCCTAAAGTCGCCAAAAGTAGTACAGAAACTAAAGCAAAATCGGCATCACACCGATTCAGATGGTGCCATTTCCGGCAATAGCCGCCGATTTGGTATGCCAAATCGTTTCAATGTGAACCCAGGCTTACTTTGTGCCTAATTAACTAACTAATTGGTCTTGAGAAAGATGGTTACTGCCACTTTAAGTGGATCTACACATGGGTCATTGACATTTCCTGCGCCTACTTTTTTCCCTTTCTCGGGTAGCATGTGATCCTTCGGGCTAGGGGACGTTACTCACTACAGTGCCCTTTTTGCTACTATCTGCTGCTCTTTGATAGTGACCTTTGGGTAGTCGCTCCAGTCCCAATTATTGCAACAGGTTCTCATTCTCTACTTTAGCTTTAAGGAGGCCCATCTATTTCAGGTCTTTAGGCTGCTTGTGAAATACCATCAGGAAAAAGTGTACTGCGCACTATCGTCTACTCAAGTTTTACCTTCTGTATCCAGCTTTGACCACCATCTTTTTCTCCTGGAGTGCACTTGGGGAAACTGTACCCCATTTTGTGTACTTTATCCCCCCCCTTGCCCCGACACTGCACATTCTTTTCTTGTCATCTCAGGTTAGCGATTTAAATATTTTTGGGTATTTTTTTCTCCTCTCCCACCTCTCCTCCCCTCTCCTTTTTCCCCTTTTCCCTTCCTTCTCCCATCTTTGCTCTTTCCCGTCTTCCACTCATCCCTCACTCCCTCCCTTTTCTTTTTCCTCCCCTCCCTCTTTCTCTCCCCCCCTTTATTTTCCTTCTTAGCCTCCACCATTTCCCTCCTTACCTCTTCCCCCCCTTAATTTTTCCCCCAACTTTTTACCTCCCTCCCTCATTTCTATCATCCCCCCTTTCCTTTTCTTTAGCCCATTTTCCTCTTTCTTTCACTCATTTTCTGCCCCCCATTTCCCTCTTTTGCCTCTTTATTCCCCCCCCCCTTGTTCTCCCCTCCTCTCCCTTTTGTTCTCTTTCCCTTTGTCATGAGCCCTTTTCTGTATATATTTTTGCAATTTATATATATATATATTTATATATATATATATATATATATATATATATATAGATATAGTTGCTTTTCAGCATCAATTTATCCACCCACTATACGTCTCCAATGCCGTCCGTAGGGGAGTGTTGGCAGCACCACTGTCTTGGCCTCCTTGTATGTGCTGGTCCACATTGGTAAGTGTTGGTATGATCCCCCCTCCCCCACTTGTTAAACTCTGTATACCATGCTTTACTGTTTTGTCTGCTTGATATTATGTACACCTTGTTATTTTTATTTCAGACTTTATTTTTATTTTTTTCTCCTGAAGAATCTGTAGAAACATGTAGAGGAGTTCTGTTCACTGAGGACCCACTATATATCATTTATTCATCCTGGAGTATACTAAGTATCAGTGTAACATAGCTATAGAAATTTGTTATCACTTTGTGTCTAATTGAAATAAATGTTTCAATTTGTATCTGGAAACCTTGTTTTTATATTGTTTTTGTATAAATAAAAACATATTTTTACACTATGTGTAATTCGTCAAGGGTACTTAGATAGTCCACCCTCCTTCTTTTCTTTGGAGACTCATGGGGCATATGTCTTATTTTACATATGTTCTATTCCTGCCTTGTTTGCTTGCTGCAGCCCTGCATAGTGGCAGAAGGAGAGTGTCACCAAGTATTTCCATTGGCTCTGTCTGTCAAATGGGGGTATTGGAGGAAGTAAATGTTACCAGCAATGGAGACAAGCTGTTAATTTAGGTGCTAAAGGCTTGGCTCCATTACTTTGGAACTATACATCACGAACAAGCAATACTAAACAAAGAAGATCAGTGCACATACACATTACGTTTTCCTTTTTTCTAGCATAGCCATCAATAGCATTGTGCTGGTACAATCTCCTCTTTTTTTTTTAAACTGATTAGCTGCATGAAAGGGGCTACCCAGAAAAGCTGTTAATGCAATTTATGTTCAAAGAAATTACAGGTATTGTGCATTTGACCTTGGTACGTAGTCTGTATTTGCCATTATTTCCACAGAACCATCTATAGCTTTGAGATTTTTATTTTATATATACCGGTATGTATATATATATATATATATATATATATATATATATATATATATATATATATATATATATATAAAACAGGTCTTTTAACTGACATAGCATCAGGTTGCATTCAGTTGCTGTTTCTTTATTTATTTTTTTGATTATGAGCTAAAGCAGTTTCTTCACATTGAAGGTTACTCCTAGCAAATTAGTTCCCATCAGCTGAAAGCAAGCATCTGTTAATGGGGATATTTCACTGCCAGGTAAAACGGCAGTGTCTATAATGGCTAGCATTTGTCTGGAACATTGTCTGAGACAGGTTTTATTTTCTGCTGCTCCATGTGCCATCCTCATACACCAAAAAAATATGGAACATAATATTTTTCTGCCAAACTATGCCATAAACATAAAAATTGGACATGGGTGAATAATGTTTCACATTGTATATTTAATACTGAATTTCATGTTTTGTTTCAAGTCCTTGTAATTTGGTCCCACTGGATGACCTTGGTCATGAAGCACAGGTTTTCTGTTTGCCGAGCCCACTGATGTGCTCCATACAGTAAACTAACTTGTAAGCTTTCCTTTGAACAGTTTATTTTTTAAATCATTGAGTAAATTAGGTTTACTGTCAAGGTCAAAGTGATTGTAAACCCTCACCTTGTAAAACAACCCATTCAGTTTAAAATAGAAATGAAAGGCAAAACATTTGTGTATAGATATTAAAAACAATATAAATACATTGTTTTCCCTTTTATATAAGGGATCCCATTCCCTATGTTCCCACCTGCATAAGAGCTAGAGGTGGGAAAACTGCAGCACACTGAACTTCCCAGTGAAATGCTGTGTAGGAGGGGTGTGTCAGGACAAGTCTTATTATTGGCGGAGAACAGACTGAGTTCCCAACACAGCTAAAGAAACGACCATTGTGTGTTCTCCTGCTTGGTGTTGTCAGGTTTTAATAGGAAAGCAGAGGGACTGGCAGGAACACCAGGGATTTCACACAAAGGAAGCCAAACAAAGAGAAGAGAATACTTTTTCATATAAGTACATGGTACAGCAGGCACATATATCTGGAATATGAAATGCTGGGTTTACAAATGCTTTAATGGCTGCTTCCCTTGGGAGAAGGCTTTGGATTTCTTGCACATCCTGACTAGATATCTTGCCTTTCCCTAATTGTAACACACCAATTCCCTAGGTCACTTCAAAAGCTCCTCTGAAATGTTTACACATAAATCTAAGAATACCCCTAACCCACCCTTACCCTTGTCAATGCCCAGGCCTGCTAATTGCTATTCAGACACCAGGTTCTAACTTTTAGGTTTTACTTTATGGGTGTTGACATTTGGACTATAATGCCCTTATGACTGAAAATTGACTCAACTTTTGAAATAAGGATTTCGAGCTATACCACTATACCACTTAATGCCCTTTGATTATTCAAATTCCCTCTATGGACCTATCTACTTCCTGAACTATGGGACGAGTGCTAAGGCAACATTTTAGCAGTTAACATTTACTGAACTGATATAAAAAAAAGATCAGATCTTGTCAGTAGAATTCACCTTTACTGGATAAAGAACACAATATATATTCCCATCAGCAATGCAGGAGCTTATAGTCTATTGGAAGAATCAGGAAGATTCAGATTCACATCAGTGATAAGGAAGCCAATATCTGGAGGACTGAAAGACCAATAAGACACTGAGCAAACTGTAAAGGAGAAACTCACAGGCTCAGTTAACACAAAATGTGCAGATGAAAATGCTTATTACTGACTCTAGGCCATAGAACAGAATCATGCCATTATCAGGACATATGGTCTAATTGCTGTCACTGCAAATAAAGCGATCTCTGGTTGTTTTGTTATTCAGCTGGCTGAAAGAAAGTTTCTTGTTCTGGTGCTGGATGTGGCTTTTGTCTTACTCAAGAAAGCTATTCTTTCCATAATTTTTTTTAAATGTTTTTGTTTCCGGCTTTAAATGGAAAACAGCTGCCATCAAGTCACGCATGCAGATATATGAATGCAATGTTAAAAGACATATTCTTGGCTCCCAAAAATACAGATTTTGAAAACAATTAAGCATAATTTCAAAAAGCAATAATTCAGTCAATGAACAGAAACAATAAAAAATAGGCACAGTGCAAAAGAATACTTTTTGTAATGCGTGATTGCTTTTGCACGCTCTATGACAAGTTTTGTGGCACCTTACACAGATCAGCTTTGCATTTTGACCCATTTTGCCAGGAAGACTTCTTTTGTCTCGGCTGACAGGCAGGAGGGTCAATAAGAACATGTGTTATCATTTATAATTTACTCACAATTTAGCTGCTGTCAAGTTGTCAAAACAGCTAACGTGTGACTTTGCTCACTGCAAGAAATGTAAAGGACAAGGCTGCAAAGGAAGTATTTTGTAAAAGGTACATTTTAATGACTCACAACATGAACTGAGGCCAGAGCTGCATTGCAATAGTACTTATTTTTCTTCCAGTTAGGAGGTGTAACCTTTCAATAACTTCATGATGTTGAAAGAGAATTTTCTAAATATTTGTATAGGGATAGGATTGTTTCTTTAACTTGACAAATTGCTACTCTGTGGAACAACTATTCCTAACCGCAAGGCTGAGATGTTCCAGTATGCCTGCAGATTGACAAAAAAAAATGTCTGTTAACTGCAAAATGATTTAAAGTGTTTGTAAAGTCAGCTTTACAAACAACTGGCATCCCCTCTGTTGTGCGAAGATATAAAGTACTGTGTGTAAGACTTTCTAAAGTTATAATCCTAAATACCTTTTTGCACAGGGGCCACCCTCTGCTCTCCTTCCTCGATCTAAGGAGAGCAGCAGGAGGGGCTGATATTCCTCTTGGACTCCAGCCGGAAAGGCGATGGTTATCACTAGGGTTGAGCGAACCTGAACTGTAAAGTTCGGGTTTGGTACAGACTTTTTTTTTTTTTTTTGTACCCAGACCCGAACCCGGACAATTTGCTGAAAGTTCGGGTTTGGGTCCGGTGTTCGGCAATGTAATGGCGAACACAGCCAATCACCATTTGTTTTACTACTGTGACTAAGAAGCCATCACAGCCATGCCTACTAATGGCATGGCTGTGATTGGCCAGTGCAGCATGTGACCCAGCATGTGACTCAGACCCTATATAAGCTAGAGGGACATAGCACAGCTCGTCAATCTGCTTTAGATAGGGTAGGGAAAGGCTGCTGCTAATCTGATCTGAGGGAGAGATTTAGATAGGAGTCAGACTGTCCTGCTACAGAAATCATATAACACCAGCGCTGCATATGTTCCTGTGAGATACTCTGCATTAGATACTTTAGGGAAAGGTTCCAGATTGTTCCTATAGGGAGAGATATATCTAGGTGTCAGTCCTGCTTCACAAATCAAATTGCAGCAGCATTGCATATGTTCCTGTGAGATACTCTGCATATTACACCAGCACTGCATATGTTCCTGTGAGATACTCTGCATTAGATACTTTAGGGAAAGGTTCCAGATTGTTCTTATAGGGAGAGAAATATATAGGAGTCAGTCCTGCTTCACAAATCAAATTGCAGCAGCATTGCATATGTTCCTGTGAGATACTCTGCATATTACACCAGCACTGCATATGTTCCTGTGAGATACTCTGCATATTACACCAGCACTGCATATGTTCCTGTGAGATACTCTTCATATTACACCAGCACTGCATATGTTCCTGTGAGATACTCTGCAGATTACACCAGCACTGCATATGTTCCTGTGAGATACTCTGCATATTGCACCAGCACTGCATATGTTCCTGTGAGATACTCTCCATTATATACTTTAGGGAAAGGTTCCTGATTGTTCTTATAGGGAGAGAAATATATAGGAGTTAGTCCTGCTTCACAAATCATATTACACCAGCACTGCATATGTTACTGTGAGATACACCCTTTATATACCTTTCTTCTATTGTGCTATTCAAAAAACATCCATTTAGGGAAAAAAAATTGCAGTGTTTCTTCCAGTGTTTGTAGTGTTTCCTCCATATCTGTATGTGTGAGATAAACACTTTAGCTAGTGTTCTTCTATTGTTCTATTCAAAAATCACCCATTCAGGGCAAAAATATATATTTTGCAGTGTTTCCTCTAGTGTTTCTCAGTGTTTCCTCCATATCTGTACGTGTGAGATAAACACTTTAGCTACTGTTTTTCTATTGTTTTATTAAAAAAACACCCATCTAGGGCAAAAAAATATATTTTGCAGTGTTTCCTCCAGTTTTTGCAGTGTTTCCTCCATATCTGTATGTGTGAGATAAACCCTAACCCTAACCCTGACCTAGTTATTTCCCTATCCAAATTTATTTGCAGAGTACTTTCCATGCTTTCACCAACATGTTGCTGTTATTTGCAGCCCTCTAGCCCTTTCCATTCGTTTTTTAGAGACATTTTAGTAGTCAAAAGTCCGGGTCCCCATTGACTTCAATCGGGTTCGGGTTCGGGGTCAAGTTCGGGTCCCGAACCCGGACTTTTTTCTGAAGTTTGGCCGAACCCGTCGAACTCGAACATCCAGGTGTCCGCTCAACTCTAGTTATCACGTGACCACACAGCGATGCTGTGCAAGTAGGTATTTAGGATTATCATTTATTTATTTTTTTACAAAGTAAACTTTAATCAAAGTCAATGTTTACATGTCAGTTTCACAATACATTGCATTTAAACGAAAGTGCAACAGCAGTTGTAACATACATAATTTACATATACATATATCTGTACAGGGAGCAGCCGACAATTACTTTCATCAGAGTGTAGCGGCCTACTACTTTCTAGCCAGCGCTGCTTTAAATTTAGAGGGTAGTCTGAGAGTTAGTTGACTCAGACTGTATGATTTTTTCACTAAATTTGTGCCTCTGTTCCAGCCATGGCTGTACTGTGAGTGACCACTATTGTTGTCTGGGGTGCTGTTACCATCTCAGGCCAAGGGTGGCAGCAGTTAGGTCAAGGTGTTTTGGGTGTTCCCCTTCGGCAGCCAATCAGAGGGAGTTGATCGTCCCGCTGTGCATGCTGGGGAGAAGTACTTAAGGGACAGACGTCATTAGTCCGGGGTCATCGTTGATCCTGGGTCTGTCGTCCCACCACCCTCCTGGCCGGGGGTGCGTGTTCAAGTGTTCCTGTCTCCAGGACAATGTTGGTCCGGGGTTTTGATCTACTAAGTAGACCCAGTAGTCAGACTGGGTCTACGTTTGCAGAGTGGTCTTGTGCTGTCCGTCCTGAGGAAGGAAGCCACTCGATGAAGAACCTGTCTTGGAGAACACCGAGCAAGAGGTTGGTATCTCAGGAGAGGCCTTGAACTTCATCGAAGGACGCACCATTACTGAAAGGCTGAATGATGGTCGCCTGTCAGTTCTGAGTTCACAAGAACTGTGGCAGAGACTATTACCAAGTTTCCGTGTGACATCCTGGCTGCTAGGTTAGTGAGAGAGGCCTATCCAGGTGCACAATACCTACTCTGGCTAGAGTGCCGATGAAAGCTACATTTCTAGAAGCAGGAGTGTTTCCAAACAGAAGTTATACACCTGAACCTATTACCCTTCCACCTCTTCAACTTCTACTTTTATTCTTTTACTAAGTTTGGCAAATAAAGCAAAGAAAAAGAAGTCAAAAGTGTGGACATTGAACTTTTTCTCAACTCTCATCTGATACCCTAGACCGCGAGAAAATAGAGGTAACATGCCGCCCAAAACAAACCAGCAGCTCCTTCGGGGGGTAGTGCTACACGAGTATTTGGAAAAATAGGTTAACAGATCTTTACCAGAAGAGCTCTCTCACCCGGACCAGTGAGTCTTGGATAGTTTGTTTGATAGGGTCCCTGTAGGGGGGGGCGATAGGGGAGGGACAAGGAAGGGGGGGTGGGATCCCACCTGAAAGGCATGGGGGGGAGCATGCACAGACGACTCACAGGTCTGGGCCCTCCCGAGCCTGGATAGGTGGCGAAACGAATGATCCACATCCGGGCTGGGTGGAGCTACCTCCAATTGTAAGGATCCCCAGGAGTCTATCCAGGAGGACCATATCTTATCAAACTTGCTCTGACAGTTACTGTTGATGTACCCTATTTTTTACAGAGGCAATACTACATTCAGGGCATTCCTCCAGGTGGCGATGGTGGGCGGCACCCCAGTCTTCCACCTTAGCAAAATCTCCCTGCGGGCATAGTAGGTGGAGTACACTATAAACAGTTTAGTATATTTCTTCAGTGGTCACATTCAGCAGCATGACTTCTGGAGTCAATGGAAGTGATGTCCCCGCGGCCTGATTAATATGCCGGAAACCCTGCAGGAGGGGGCAGGACCATGTCATATGTATAAAGGAGGCCTCCGGGTCTCCACATCGAGGGCAGGTTGGAGACCTATCCGAGTAGATAGTAGGTTATACGCTGTCTTGAGTTCTGTAAATGTACTCAACATGCCCCCTGTCACTAGGTGCTTCAACCCCACTATGCCCCTGGATGCCCTTACCTGTGGACCGGGCACACTGCGCATATGGGGGAGGTTGGGATTGCCCCACAGAGGTGTGTGGGGAGAGAGAGTATCGGTGGACCGCCCTAGCCTGGTGCCAGACTGTAATTGTTGTACGTATTAAAGTTGTCAACTCAGGGTGGGCTCTAACTCCACAGAACACCAAATTGCTAAGTATGGCATAGGATCCCAGGATCTCTGCCTCCAAGGTCACCGCTGGATTGTCCCTGGGTTGCGAAAACCACCAGCGGACCATCACTAGGATGCCTGCCCAGTAATATTGTCTAAAATTGGGGAGGGCTAGCCCACCCTGTCCCAGCGATAGCTGCAGTGTGGACACCCTAACTAGCCATATGAAGGAGGTGACTATGGATTTTAGTTTATTGAAAAACGACACTGGGATCTAGGATTATCATTTTAGAAAAACTGATACAGTACTATATATCGTCTAACAACAGAGGGGATGCCAGCTATTTGTAAATCTTACTTTACATCCACAGGGAATAGCAGCTCTCACACACAGAAATGACTGGCAGGGAGGGAGGGGGCGAGACTCTAAGTACACAGCGGCATGACAGAGGCATGTAAACTGACCGCAGTGTCATGGATCAGCAGCCATGATTACCATGGTCAATACACCTAGGGGGATACAGGAACAGGCAGGATCAACCAGGTATTTTACAACATAGAATGGGACAAATGACAGTGCAGAAGCACTATGGTATTGATCATGCTTTAAAGGAACAGAATCTTTTTTATTTTTATTTTAGGGCCCTTTCACACCAGCAGACGAACGGTCCGCTTTTCATAAGTCCGTTTACGGACTTACAATGGTTCGCTATAAGAACACGGCCGTTAGCGGATGGAGCATCCGCTAACGTCCGTAATCACCCGCCTCCGTCAGGATCCGGTTTTCAGACGGAAGAAAACCCTATTTTTCTTCCGTCTGACGGATCGGATCGGATGAATACGGACAGACGGTCCGTGTTCATCCGATTCCCCATAGGGGAGAGCGGAGGAGAGACAGGGCGGTCTCTGCACTGTGTGCGGGGACCGCCCTGTAAGCCGACAGCTCAGCGGGGATTAACGGAGGAATCCCCGCTGAGCCAAACGGGCTAACGGAGCGGATCAATACGGATCCGCTCCGTGTGAAAGAGCCCTTAGGGTTACAACAGCTTTAAGCAAACCTGGATGGAAGGGAAAGACAACACTACATGTTAAAAACAGATATCAAGGTGCCTGAACATACCTTTATTTTTTCCAAAATGTTATTCTACTGAGCACCATGGGAGCAACAAACCCATGTACACACAGCACAACCCAGCTCCAAGGTTGAAGCTATGGACCAACGAAAGCATTTCTCAATGTAGTGTGCCTTTGCTGGAGTGATTGGGGTTCTGGGCCTCTCAGGTCGTGCAGGAGAATACCTTGGACAACAGAAGTAATTGTCTTTACATTTAGGAGCCTCAAAATCAGGTGTAGTGTTTTATTTGTCCTTTTTATACTTATATTAGCTTACTTTGAATTTGTCCTCCCATATTCCTTTGCTTCACCCCCAGTCTTCTAAAAAAATATGTAAATACAAACCTTACTACTTCTAAATGCCCTGGGCTTGCCCAAGGTCTAGCAGAGCATCACAAGAGATTTTATAAATGTCCTTCCATTGTGTCAATCTTTAATTGTGTTTGAATCCAGGACTGTTATATTGTCTTATTGCATTGGTTTTGCAGTAGCTCTGAAAGTGACATGCCTCTGGTGGAACAGTGAAAGCACACACCTAAGTGATTACAAAGATAAGGGCAAGTTAATGAAACCTCACTACATGTATTCAGTATGTACTGAGCCTGGCCTCTTTTTCCAAAAATGTTGCTTCACTATTATTATTATTATTATTATTATTATTATTATTATACAGGATTTAAATAGCCAACAGTTTGCAGTTTGCGCAGTGCTTTACAATGTAGAGGGGGGACAGTACAATTACAACACAGTAGGAATAGGAGGGCCCTGCTCATGGAGCTTACAGTCTAAATGTAGGGGGAGGTGGTACAAAAAGTAATAGCTGCGGACATGGTAGGGGCTGACCGGACATACTGGGGCAGGGAGTTCCAGAGGATGGCAAAGGCTCTGGAGAAGTTCTGGAGGCGAGCACGGGAGAAGGAAACAAGGGAGCTAGAGAGCAGGAGGTCTTGCATGTTGTGGTTAGTATTTTGAATTTTATATGGTGGGGGAAGCCAGTGCAGGGATTGACAGAGAGTAGCAGCAGTCACACATCGGTTAGACGGCAGGCCTGGATTAGGCCGCCAGACTGCAAGTCCTTGCGGGGCACAAGGCTCTTTGAGCCAACGCTGCTCATGTAGCCTCTCCGCTGCCGCCCGGAGGATGTAAACATAGAGGGGGATCAGCTAGATGAGAAACCTTTGGCCCGTATAGGTCAGCCGTTGGTGCCAGGGGGCGTGACTGCGAAGGGGAAGGAGCAGACACCTGCTGCTGACAACTTAAAGCCGGATAACAAAAAAACTTGAGTACAGCCTGGATAGGAGGAGCAGTGGGGGCGGAACAATCTTCCTCCTGCAGTATCAGAATGCCTGCAAGAGGTAGAGGAGGAGCAGGCATTCCACGCCTGCAGGAGGAAGATGAAGGGAATAATTGTTCTATATGCAGCTGCCCCCACTGCCCACATGATCAATTCCTTTTTTTATATAAGCATTCAAAGAACTGTTGTAACTATGATAGAGCACCTCCACTATTCAAATGTGATCGTTCTATCCCTGTTTAAGTTGTTCACTATGATTAGATTCAGATATACACTATATTTTTATATATATATATATTGTAAGATTGGGGGTTGTGAACTCTCGTGGTATGCATTTTTTCAGTGATTCACATCAGTCAGGAAATACATTTTAAGGGCATTTTTATTAAAAAGGTAAAAATAAAAAGGTTTCCCACGCAGGGGGTTCTTCTCTATCAAATGCAAACAGAAAATGCTAGCCCACCTGGCTCTCTATAGCAGTACTTCTGCACGTTATCCTGGTCACCCAAACCAGCGGACTCCTCAACATAGGCGGCTTCCCTTCAGCGTCTAAAGCTGTGCCTCTTGCAGTTGCCAATCTTCTGGCTGTCTCCTACAGCCTCTCTGATTACTGGAGACCTCCTGTCTCTTCCAGGAGCTGTCTCCAACTGGGAGCCATGAGGCCTTAGCACACTCTCATTATAAGGGCTGTGCTCACCTGAGCACACACCCTGCTGGTAATTACAAAGTCTGGATACAGGGTTGGAGATTCCGTCCCACCCCAGACACTGTGAAATCTCCAAACTACAGAGCCCCATGACAAAGTACCAAAACCTGGAGAAAGCTGCACCAGCAGTCTTCTCCAGTCCACATCTACGCTCTGCAGAGTTGCACCCAGCAAATGTGCATACCCTGTGTCCATTTTAACACTATTTTTATCGGGACAGAGCCTCGCTCTGCCACTATATATATATATATATATATATATATATATATATGTATCTCACAAAGTGAGTACACCCCTCACATTTTTGTAAATATTATACCTTATCATGTGACAACACTGAAGAAATTACACTTTGCTACAATGTAAAGTGTAAGGAATGGGAAATAATGGAATATTATATGTCTGACATTATCTACTCCATTTTAGATCTAGGATTCCATTTTATATAACATAGGTCTCTGTAGAGACATTTCAATATGTACTTTTTGTTTTGCTTTTATTCTATCATTTAGGTTTTGCGGTTTTTCATAAAAAACAAATAGATTATGTGCTAGATGGCTAGTTCCGGCACAGACATCCTGTGTGCAAGTAGCTTGTAAGAATGAAACTTGTTAAAAGAGGAACATCTGAATCTGTATAAAATACTCTGAACAATATAGACAATTTGCAATCTCTAATACAGCATATATCGTGTCTGTGTTATAATTGACCGACCGGTGTGGGGGTTAAAATATCCAACTGTCCAAGGTCCAGCCTAGGCAACAGAACCAGAACCGAACCTAACAGAACTGGTACCAGAAGTGGGGTACTGATTGACCAGGTAAGGCCACACTTATTCTCGAATTTTACATTTGGGTGTTTTTGTGTTCTTTGCCTGGCTCAGTAGAACCTCGGATAATTTTAATTTTTAGTTTTAAAATTCTGTTGTGCGTATTGCAGAGGTTGTGGTTATAAAGGATAGGGAGAGTCCGACGGAGTGTCTGACTATAAACTAATGAGTCCGACGGGGTGTCTGACTATAAACTATTGTAAGAATATTTCAGGGTAGCAGCAGATTGCTCCCTGAAGAAGGACGGACAGAGTGGAGCCCCAAGTACAAAAGAGCTCATTTCTTGTTTTGTATTGTCTGAAATTGATGTGATTTAATCTGTTACAACCTTTTGATTGATATAGAACACAATGTATTGTATAATATAAGATTGATGGCTGTTGTTTTTGTGACAAGTGATTGCATGTCATACTCTGTGCCAAAGACCTCCTGTAGTGAGTGCAAAACAGGTTTAACTTTCTTGGCAGACGGGTCAAAGTTATCCCTAATCTCTGTATGGCCGGGAGGACATAGAAGTCCAACCCAACTAGGCAACAGGAGATTTTACCCGTTTAATTCCAAAAAAAAAACAGTCCCCCTGCACTAGAGTGCACCGAGTAAATATATATACAATCAAATACTGTTCACCCCGCAGGAAGGTCTTAGAGAAGGCCTGTCCCCGGACGAAGTGAAGGAGATTGTGCAAAGGACAGGACAAACTTTAGTTGTCTGTCCCTTTTCTTTACCAGTGTCCCAAATATTTTAAGGAGGACTTGAAATACAGAGTACCGACATGGGTAATAAATTTGGGAAGGAGTGTTCAGAAGGTGAGCTGAAGCAACCCTCCCCTATAGAGTTTGTTAAGAATGAAATACCAATTGTATATTGTGATCCTTTTTGGGATTTGATAATGAAACGAAGCCATCAATTGCATATGTCAGGATACAGTCCAGTGGGTCCTGTGAATAGGGTATGAGGTAGAGAAGATGTGTGGAATAGGAAAGAACATATATCCACCAGGAGATTGGGATACGGAGTATATGAAAAAAAAATGTTGTAAGAAGTGGAGGCCTTTAGTGGAAAAATATGAAAAGAAATATGCGGAGTTGGACCAAGGTACTGCCCTTCCTAGGGAGGTTCCTCCACCTTATACCAGGCGCCCACCCCCAGTTCCAACCGCGCCAACTCCACCATCCTATGTTTTTGTTAAAGAGGAAGCTCCTCGCAGAAAATTATACCCCGTTCTTTCAAATCCTCAAGTTGCAATCATGGCCTATGGCTCTGCAACTGACCAGCAAAAACGGCAATGGGAAGGTAGAGCCAAAGAGGAGGCAGATAAGAGGGCATTTGAAGAAGACAGGAAAATAAGAGAAGCCCAGACAATAGCGGATACACTAAGAGAGCTTGGGGAGTTGCAAAGGGACTTAGAGGAGATAGAAGAATCGAGACGCATCCAAGAACAGCATAGAGAAATAAGATTAAAACGTGAACAAATGAGTGAGCATAAACAAACTCTTGATGAGCAAGCCCGGGAAATGAGTAATCTTAGGAAAAAACTTAGGAGGGATGAGGAGGAAATATTAGCACTTTAGATTTCAAATGTTCGAGTCCCATAGACTTTAACAGGTCTTTTTGAGGCAAAAGGAGGATTGTTCCCAGCTTTAACGGGAGAGCCCATGCTGGAGGAAACACCCCTGTTGGCGGCACAAATGCCCTACCAACAACAGAATCAGTATCCTAGTGATAATCAGTATCCTCCACGCTCTGTGCCATACCCTCGCCAAGGCCCACAAAATGATCAAGCATGTTTCCATTGTGGTGGCTTTGGCCACTGGAGGGCTAACTGCCCACAAGGGAGACAAAGTCATTGAGGTAAAAAGGGAAACAGGGGAGCTTATAGAGGTCAAAACCCTAACTGGAATGACAATAGACAGATAGCCCAGTACCCACAGTGGAACCAACAGGCACAATCTCAGTCCCGTCCTTAGTTCTTTGCTCTTGTTCTGGCATTTGGCAGGCTTTACCTACTTGAAACCTTGTTGTAGAGGGGGAAGACACCTCCGTTCCGGTTGACACAGGGAATTAATGGGATACCAACACCACATGACATAACATCAGACTTAGAAATATGTAACCAGGATGGCAAGTTTCTATGTAAATGCAGTTTTGCTCTGTTACTTACTTGCCCAGTCTCTCTAGCTGGTAGAGACTTACTGTCCAAATTACGGATCAAAATAATTTTTGAGCCCAATGGCACCGTGTCAGTTAAATCACCAGACTGTGATGTGTCAGTGCAGAAACGGGTGGACATCAGATCTTTCTTTGTGGCTCTACCCCCACCAGTAGGTCAGCATAAAATATGGGCAGAGTCCAAAGATTCTGTGGGTTTCCTAAATTGCACACCCTACCGGCCGACAATCAGACAGGGATGTCTCCCCATTTTTCAGAAACAATATCCCCTGTCTGAGGAGAAGTTGAATGGTATAGACCCACAGATAGAATTATTTTTACAAAAGGGCATACTGACTCCAGTCATTAGTCCTTGGAACACACCCATTAACCCCGTAAGAAAGGCAAACGGAACATGGCGCTTGGTACAAGATTTAAGACCCTTGAACAAATGCATTATACCTCTACCTCCCCTCGTTGCAGATATTAGCACCATCTTTGCTCCTCTGACACCAGAACATAAATGGTATACGGTGATAGACCTTGCCAATGTATTTTTTAGTGTGCCCGTTGATGCTGCTAGTCAGCCCCTCTTTAGTTTTTCATGGAAACGCGACCGACTGACATGGACCAGGTTACTGCAGGGCTTTGTGGATAGTCCGGCCGCCTTCAGCATGGTGTTAAATCAATCCCTGACTGACTGGGTGCCTGAACATGGTTCAGTTCTGATCCAATACGTGGACGATCTTCTAATAGGAAATGGGACAGAAATTGGCTGTAGTAATGACTCTGTGCATCTGTTAGACCACCTCGCTGACAAGGGTCACTTAGCATCTTTCAAGAAGGTGCAGTGGTGCTCGTCTCGGGTGGAATACTTGGGAGCGGTCATCTCGGAAGGTGCCAGGCTGGTATCCCCTGCCAGAGTAGAGGCCATATCGGCACTGAGCAGACCGAGCGACAAGCGCTCACTGCTGTCTTTCCTAGGCTCAATAGTGTACTGTAGGCAATGGATTCCAGACTGTTCATTTCATGACTCAGTCCTTAGGAAGGCTACACTCGCCACAGCCCCCAAACAAATTAACTGGACCCATGAGATGGTCACTGCCTATGACACACTGGTGCGTTCACTTTGTAATGCACCCGCTTTTGGGTTGATACAACATGGTAGGCCTTTTTCACTGTATTGTCTCGTTGTGGGGAATACCATGGCTGCTGTTCTGACTCAGGAGCATGGTGGTAAGCAAAGACCTGTAACGTATATTTCAGGTTCAGGGTATGCCCGCTTGTCTTCAAGCACTGGCCGCCTGTGCCTTAGCAGTACAGGCGGCAGAGAAACTTGTTCTGGCATCACCCATGACCCTTTTCACAACTCACAGTGTCACACAACTGATGCAAAACATGAACACGCAACATATGACAGCTCAAAGGTTAAGTGGGTACGAGATAATTCTCTTAAACACATAAAATTTAGAGATGAAAACTTGTCCATCCACTACTCCTATAGTACGGTTTCTGCACTCCCTCATTAAAACTAATGCCTGAATCAGAACCAGTGCCAGAGCATAATTGCGAAGACCTAATTTCCCAAACAACCTCCCCAAGAGCTGATTTAAGGGAGAAACCCCTAGAAGGGGGCATTGACATATATGTGGACGGTAGCTGTACACGTCCCGATGATAAAACCTACCGTACTGGTTATGCAGTTGTCCAACTTCCTGACATTATTCATGAATCAAAACCCTTAGTCGCAAAATCTGCGCAAGAGGCTGAACTTACTGCTTTAATACGTGCCTGTCAGCTGTTTGCAAACCCTTATTGAAACATTACTAGATGCCATACACCTGCCTAAAGCAATTGCAGTGATTAAAGTGAAAGCTCATACTACGAGTAGGACCACAGAAGCACTTGGCAATGCACTTGCTGACAAAGTAACCAAACAAGCAGCGGATACTATCCCTGCACATGATTTGCCCCCTCCATTAGGACCTCTTACAGACTTACAAATAGACTTTACACATATGCCAAAACAGAAAGGAAATGTAAAATATCTTTTGGTAATTGTGGAACGAATGAATAGAAACATTATCTTCCAGGTGTACTTTACCAGATAAGGGTCACTCCTAATTCTAGAGGGTATTCCCCTTTTGAGATACTCATGGGACATCCTCCAGCTGAGAATAGTGTAGGAAAGGATAATGATTTGTTTTCTCAACAGGAGACTTGGATGAAACATCTGGTGAGTACTATCCAACATACCCAAGAAGGAGTTGCTGTCACCCTTTCTCCTCTTTCCACAGATCCAACTCACCCCTTTATACCTGAGATGAGGTATTGGTTAAGCAATTGGCCGTGAGGAGAAAGACAGGCCCCATTTACCAAGGTCCATATACGGTGGAAAAGGTCCCTTGAAGATAAAGACCCCAGAAGCCCCGATGGCTCCCCCCTTGGAGCGAGGGCTCAAGAACAAGGAGGACACAAAGCTAGAAGCCCCGATGGCTCCCCTCTTGGAGCGAGGGCTCAAGAACAAGGAGGACGCAAAGCTAGAGACCCTGATGGCTCCCTCCATAGAGCAAGGGTCCGGGAAAACCAGCACTTAACTGCCAATCAGGTGTACAATAGAACGATACAAGGAGGGAAATATTGTGGACTATTGCTTATACTGTTTGTGGTGACCGCTTTTGTGGTTTGCTACTTCACCCCAGGTTGATACATAAGATAGGAAAAAGCCAAGACCTAGTAAGGAAAAGATTCATACCATTTAGATGGCGAACCAAATTTGGTATAGTGAGTGATCCCAAGAAAGTAAACATTCTTTGGGATCAGAGGAGGGATGTAAGGAATGTGAAATAATGGAATATTATATGTCTGACATTATCTACTCCATTTTAGATCTAGGATTCCATTTTATATAACATAGGTCTCTGTAGAGACATTTCAATATGTACTTTTTGTTTTGCTTTTATTCTATCATTTAAGTTTTGCGGTTTTTCATAAAAAACAAATAGATTATGTGCTAGATGGCTAGTTCCGGCACAGACATCCTGTGTGCAAGTAGCTTGTAAGAATGAAACTTGTTAAAAGAGGAACATCTGAATCTGTATAAAATACTCTGAACAATATAGACAATTTGCAATCTCTAATACAGCATATATCGTGTCTGTGTTATAATTGACCGACCGGTGTGGGGGTTAAAATATCCACCTGTCCAAGGTCCAGCCTAGGCAACAGAACCAGAACCGAACCTAACAGAACGTAGTGAATGTACAGCTTGTATAGCAGTGTAAATTTGCTGCTTAAAATAACTCAACACACAGTCATTAATGTCTATACCGCTGGCAACAAAAGTGAGTACACCCCTAAGTGATGTCAAAATTGGGCCCAAAGTGTCAATATTTTGTGTGGCCACCATTATTTTCCAGCACTGCCTTAACCTTCTTGGGCATGGAGTTCACCAGAGTTTCACAGGTTGCCACTGGAGTCCTCTTCCACTCCTCCTCAGCTTCTTTAGCAAGGCAGTGGTCATCTTGGAGGTGTGTTTGGGGTCATTATCATGTTGGAATACTGCCCTGCGGCCCAGTCTCTGAAGTTAAGGGATCATGCTCTGCTTCAGTATGTCACAGTAATCTCCACTTGGAAGTGACACCCGGAGTGGAGATTCCTTTCTGCCGACACCTTGTAAAGACATTGGAGTAAAATTAACTTCAACAACTCAGGTGGAGTGAGGGGTGTCTGATAAAACAAGCCCCAACACATTACAAATATCACTGGATCTTATGCCGCGTACACACGATCATTTTACGGCATGAAAAAAATGACGTTTTTAAAAACGTCATTTAAAATGATCGTGTGTGGACTTCACATAGTTTTCAGATGGTCTAGCCCTAGTCTGCGCTGAGTAATGTGCCCAGGTGTCAAGCAGTACAAAACCCGTGCACATGATTCAAGACCCGTACTGTCCGGGGGAATCCCGGACAGGTGGCAACCCTATTATGGTGTCTGTCGAAAGTTCTAAGAAGATTCGACAAGCAGCTATACTGTTCGACGCTGCAATCGTACATTTCCGGTCAAATGCTCCGCCCATAGGTTATAGAAGAATTTGAATGTTGGTTGACTAGTAATAATAATTTATAAATATAATTATTACTAGTGTCATACAACATTATAATTCTTCTATAGCTTGTAGGCGGAACATTCGACCGGAAATGTACGATTGCAGTGTCATAAAATAAAAAAATAATTCTAGCAATTTAATCCAGTCTTGATGTCCAGCGTTGTAATTGATTCTCGATCTCCAGCGAGGATCCATTCTCCAGCGATGATCTCCACCCGGCCGAATGATGCGCAAGCTGTTTGACAGCTCTTGGATTTTTGGGGGGGCCCCACACCATTTTTTTTTTATTTGGCGCTGGGTTACCCTTAATATCCATACCAGACCTGAAGGGCCTGGTAATGGAATTTAGGGGGACCCCACGCATTTAAAATGTTTATTTTTCAATGAATTTCATTTGACTTTGATTTGTATTGCCGGGACCCGACAATTCATTATAGCCGCGAGTAGTTTAATATGACTTTTTTTCCTTTAGAAATGTAATTTTGTGCAGATAGCAATGGGGGTACAGCGCTTAGGTTTGTCAGCAAGAACAATCAATAAAGGGTTAAATAATAATGATAAAATTAAAATTAAAATAAATACACAAACCACAACAGCGACGTGTAGTCTGAAAGTTCATGTGTCCATGTTTTAGGAGGTAATAGGATCAGTCCCAGCAAGAAATCAATAGGAGTTTGTAGAAAGCTGTGGACGATCAGTTCAAATGATGAGCAGTTAATCAAGGCAGCTGTCCATGAGCGAAGTCAGCTCAGTATATGCAAGAAAAAAGAATAAGGAGAGAAGCGCCACTGAGTAAACTGTGTATTTAATATAACATATGAAATAATCCAGCACTTACATCATAAATTACTATGCTGCAGTCAGGGGAGCTGGCACAAGTCTGGCGGACGGTAGACCAAATGTATCCAGATGAGATGTGGCTGCTGGGACCAGAGGAGAACCGGAGGGAGCCGGCTATGTCCGTGGTTGGTATCACACTGTCAGCATGGAAAACATCCGGTGTGACGTAGCGTCAGCTTGGACGGAGGCCGAGAGGGACCACAACGCGTATCAGAGCAAGTCTGCCAGACTTGTGCCAGCTCCCCTGACTGCAGCATAGTCATTTATGATGTAAGTGCTGGATTATTTCATATGTTATATTAAATACACAGTTTACTCAGTGGCGCTTCTCTCCTTATTCATTTTGTGCAGAGACTGTTATAAACATGGGAAACATGCGCTACTTTACAGGCATACTATAGACACCCCCAGGTACGAAATTTAAAGGAATATTTCACTTTCATTGTTTCACTTTAACCACTTGCTTACTGGGCACATATACCCCCTTCCTGCCTAGGCGAAATTTCAGCTTCAGACACTTTCGACAGCTTTAACTGACAATTGCGTGATCGTGCGACGTGGCTCCCAAACAAAATTGACGTCCTTTTTTCCTCACAAATAGAGCTTTCTTTTGGTGGTATTTGATATTTGCGCTATAAACAAAAAAAAAGCAACAATTTAAAAAAAAAACACAATGGGGCAGATCCACGTACCTGCGCGTAAAAATCCGCCGGGCGCAGCGTATCTAAGATACACTACGCCGCCGCAAGTTATTTTTTTATTTTTTAATCCTCAACGCGGAATTCAAATGGATGTAATGGGGGCGTGTTTTATGTAAATACGTTGTGACCCGACGTAAACGACATTTTTTTTTAACTGCGCATGCGCCGTCCGTGGGGGTATCCCAGTGCGCATGCTCCAAAATAACCAGCCAATGCTTGCGACGGTGACATCATTCTACGCAAATCCCTATTCGTCAAAATTGGATGCGGGAACAACGGCCATACTTAACATTGAGTACGCCACCATATAGCAGCTTTAACTATATGTCGGAAAAAGCCGAATGAAAACGACGTAAAAAAATGCGCCGGCCGGACGTACGTTCGTGGATCGCGGTAAATAGCTAATTTGCATACTCAACGCGGAATTCGACGGTAACGCCACCTAGCGGCCGCCGAAATATTGCACCTTAAGATCCGACGGCGTACTAAGACGTACGCCTGTCGGATCCCTCCGAGATGCCGTTGTACAGTATCTTGTTTTGTAGATACAAAACAAAGATACGACGCAGGAATTTTAAAATTACGCCGGCATATCAATAGATACGCCGGCGTAATCCTTTTGTGGATCTGCCCCAATATGTTTTACTTTTTGCTATAATAAATATCCAATTTTTTTTTCTCAGTTTAGGCTGATACGTATTCTTCTACATATTTTTGGTAAAAAGAAAAAAAAATCACAATAAGCGTATAGTGACAACAATTAGCAAAAATTATAGCACCTACAAAATAGGGGACATAATTATGATTTTTTTTTACTAGTAATGGCGGCAATCTGCAATTTTTGTTATTAGGACTGCAACATTATGGCGGACACATCGGACACTTTTGACACATTTTTGGGACCATTCACGTTTATACAGCGATCAGTGCTATAAATATGCACTGATTACTGTATAAATGTGACTGGCATGGAAGTGGTTAACACTAGGGGGTGAGGAAGGGGTTAAATGTGTACCCTGCATAGTGTTTCTAACTGTGGGGGGGGCTGACTGGGGGAGGTGACCGATCTGTGTCCCTATGTACAAGGGACACAGCATCGGTCTCCTCTCCCTGACAGGACGTGGATCTCTGTGTTTACACACAGAGATCCACGGTCCTGCTCAGTTACTGGGCAATCGCACATCGTATTCCCAGTAACGCGCCCCCTAGTGGCTCTGAAAGACGAGGACATCATATGACGTCCTGTCAGAACAATAGAGCTATCGTGCCGACGTCAATTGACAGCGGCGGGTAGTATAGTGGTTAAGCATTATTAAAATCACTGCTCCCAAAAAAACGTCTGTTTTTAAAACTTTTTTTGCATTAATACATGTCCCCTGGGGCAGGACCCGGGTCCCCAAAAACTTTTTATGACAATAACTTGCATATTAACCTTTAAAATTAGCACTTTAGATTTCTCCCATAGACTTTTAAAGGGCGTTCGCTGTTCGGCGAACGGGCGAAAAGCCATTGTTCGAGTCGAACTCATGTTCAACCCGAACATAAAGCTCATCCCGATTCACTTGGGTTTTTTATCTTGCACTACAGCAGCAGCCCAAAATACACATTTGTATTATTTTTATTTCATTTTTTTCCACAATTGTCTCCATAGCGTGGGTACCTTCATTATTATTTACACTTGTCTTTGTACTCCTCACCTGGTTGCCGACACACATGCTTGACACCATCTGAACCAAATAAGTTTATCTTGGTCTGATCAGACCACAGAACACGGTTCCAGTAATCCATGTCCTTAGTCTGCTTGTCTTCAGCAAACTGTTTGCAGGCTTTCTTGTGCATCATCTTTAGAAAAGGCTTCCTTCTAGGATGACAGCCATGCAGACCAATTTGATGCAGTGTCCGGTGTATGGTCTGAGCACTGACAAGCTGACCCTCCACCCCTTCAACCTCTACAGCAATCCTGGCAGCACTCATACATATATTTCCCAAAGACATCCTCTGGATATGACCCTGAACACGTGCACTCAACTTCTTTGGTCGAACATGGCAAGGCCTGTTTTGAGTGGAACTTGCCCTGTTAAACCGTTGTATTGGTGTCTTGGCCACCATGCTGTAGCCTGTAGCTCAGTTTTAGGGTCTTGCCAATCTTCTTATAGCCTAGGTCATCTTTATGTAGAGCAACAATTTTTTTTTCAGATCCTCAGAGAGTTCTTTGCCATGAGGTGCCATTTTGAACTTCCAGTGACCAGTATGAGGGAGTGAGAGTGATAACACCAAATTTAACACACCTGCTCCCCATTCACAGCTGAGACCTTGTAACACTAATGAGTCACGTGACACCGGGAAGGGAAAATGGCTAATTGGGGCCAATTTGGACATTTTTTTTTTATATTAATTGTTTTTTTATTTGATTTTAAAATGACTTAGTACAGCAGGCACATATTACATCAGGTAACAGTGTTACACCATATAAGAGTACATACAATACGGAGGAGCCAGGAGAAAAAACAAAAAAAAGAAAAACAGAGTAAGGGAAGCAGCATCTACATCCAATACTGCCCGTACTCCTATCATAATTACCCTTGGGTACCTGTTGCCTGCTATATCTCCTAGCCATGCATCTCTTCTTGCCCCTTCCCCCCACCTACCCCTACCTAAGGAAGCGTATTAGCCCTTTAAAAGATCTGCTGTGTAGGACAACAAGAGGAGATTGGAGGAGGCCCCTGCCCTTTTCTGTTAACCGAGTCCCCTTGTGTTAATATGAGAAGACAAGTTCCCCGGGGTGATTTGCCCTAACGGCGCTCCCGGCAATCCCACCCCGGCATCGGGGGAAAACAACCATCGATGCCGGGGGGGGCGGGGACTGATGGCATTCTAGGATCGTTTACGCGGGATCCCCTAAACTAGGTTTCCCGTCGTCCTCAACCACGGCCCCCAAATTCTTACAAATTTCTCGTAGTTCCCCTGTCTGGTAAAGTATACTCTTTCATTTGAAATTGTTAATTTTATGGATGCTAGCCAGTTGACTACTGACGGGGGGGTCTGCGCCTGCCATTTTTGGGCTATCGTCTTACGTGCCTGGAAGAGGCATCTCAGTATAGCTTCCCCGCTGCCTTGAGGGACTCTTGTGTCTTCTATGCTCCCCAAGAGGCAGGTCCTAGCCACTGGATCAAGGGATGTTCCAAATGCCTTATTTATCCTCTCTACTATTTCCCTCCAGTAGCTATAGAGTTTGGGGCACTTCCAAACCATGTGTATTAAGTCCCCTTTATTTTTGCATCTCGGGCATTCGTTGTTTTGTCTCCACCCCATTTTAAACATTTTGTGCGGGGTAAAATATACCCTGTGTAGTAAGAACAGGTGGGAGAGTCTTTGCGCTGGGGCAATTGAGACCAATGCGCCTTGTTGAAGAATCCTGTCCCACTGTTCGGGTGATATTATTCCCAAGTCTCTTTCCCACGCTGCTTTACTCTTGGCCGGTCCTGCTCTGCTTATCGCATTAGCACTCAGGCTATTGTATGTTAGTGCTATTAGGCCCTTGGCCGTACTTGCCTTAATTATCTTCAGAAGGACAGGGATCTGGGTCCATATAATTGGTTTGGAGATAAATTGTGCTTGAATAGCATGGCGGACCTGTAGGTATTTGTAGAATGTTTTGTTTGAGATATTAAATTGCCTAGTTAGGTCTAGAAAAGTTTTTAGGGTATTGCCCTCAAATATGTGCTTTAAGCGGGTTATGCCTTGTCTCTTCCACTCACTTGATTCTTCTATATTTGTTACTTCCTGCAGGTTATTATTTTTCCATAGAGGTGAGAATTCTGTTAGGCCAATGTATCCCAATAGGGTCTTTGTGGTGTGCCATACTTTGATAGCTAATTTTACTGTTAGATGTTTATCGGGGAAGAAATCTGCCTCTAGGGCTTCCACCAGCAGTTTGTGAGGATTGTTTGTCAACATCAAACGGCTGATGGAGCCATCTCTCTCAGCGGTTCCACACCCTGCCAGATGTTGCAATTGTGACGCAATAAAATATAGCTTCGGGTGTGGAACCGCCATGCCCCCTTCTTTTACTGGTAATTGGAGTGTTTGCAAGCTTATCCTAGCTTGGCCACCTCTCCATATAAGTTCTCTAAATAGTGATTCTACTTTCTTGAACCATGTAAATCCTAACCATAAAGGTGCATTGTGGAGGACGTATAATAATTGTGGCTGCCACAACATTTTTATTAGGTTGCATCGTCCTGCTACTGACAAGGGAAGTCTTTTCCAAATATCACATTTATTTTTCCACTTTAATAACAATGGGGCGAGATTTAAGTTTGCATATTGGGAAACGTCTTTCGTTAACCAAATCCCTAGGTATTTAAATTTTGTGACCACACTTAATCGGGAGGTACCTGGCAAGAGCTGGAAGTTGGCAGGATCATCCAGTGGTAGGAGGGCAGATTTTTCCCAGTTAATCGTCAAACCTGAGAAATTACCAAAGTCAACTACCAATTGCATCACTTTATCTAGAGTGTTTTCAACATCCCCTAGGAAGAACAAGATGTTCAATTTGGACATTTTTACTTAGTGGTGTACTTACTTTTGTTGCCATCGGTTTAGACATTAATGGCTGTCAGTGAGGGCATGCCAGCAGCCAACATGGTGGCCACAGAAGACGTCCTGGACTTCCAATTCCTGTAAGAGGTATGCCGCAGATGCACGTGCATGCGCTCTGTGACAGTTTATGGCGCCAAACTGGGTCAGCCCCCAGAATCAATGCTGTCTTCTCTACATTGTTCCCATGTGTGTCTGCTACCCGTTACCTGATATCTGTTCCAGTTGTTTGAACCGGCTTGTTCCTGACGTTCCTGCTATCAGCCTGCATCCGACCCCGGCTTGTCTCCAACTCTGCACCTGCCTGCTCCCTTTGCTACCTCGCTGCCAGCCTGTTACCAATCCGGCCTGTACCCTGACTCTGCTCCAGTCTCTGCATCTGTTCCTGACTTACTCACCTGTGTATGACCCTGTCTGCCTGTACCTGCCTTCTCCTCAGCCCTCTGGGAGCATCCATCCCACCTGCAGCTGCACCTGCTTTTCAGCCAGTGGTGTTCCAGCATCAGCCTGTTCCAGCTTCCTGCCTACCCGCTGTTCCTGATCTTCTGCTGTGTCAGTATTCCACCAAAAACTCCACTTGGAGTTCTAGTTCAGCTCCGCTGTCAGCGATCCTGCCAGACACTTGTGCGACTCTGCACTTCTGCGCCTCCTTTCTGCTCTATCAGGGGCCCAGAGTCAGAGGTGTAAGAGAGGCTGTCCTCTGCATATCAGGCTCTACAACCAGGTATGTGACAATGACTGTGTTTGAGTTATTTTGAGGAGACAGCAAATTTACAATGTTATACAAGCTGAAAACTCACTACTTTACATTGTAGCAAAGTGTCATTTCTTCAGTGTAGTCACATGAAAAGATATAATAAAATATTTACAAAAATGTGAGGGGTGTACTTTTCTAAGATCCTGTATACTGTATATACAGTTGTGCTCATACGTTAAGGTACTCTGGCAGAATTTATAATTTCTTGGCCATTTTTCAGAACATATGAATAATAACACACATTTTTTTCTTTCACTCCTGGTTAGTGTTTGGCTGAAGCCATGTATTATCAATCAACTGTGTTTACTCTTTTTAAATCATAATGACAACAGAAACTACCCAAATGACCCTGATCAAAAGTTTACATACCCTTGTGATTTTGGCCTGATAACATGCACACAAGTTGACACAAAGGGGCTTGAATGGTTATTAAAGGTAACCATCCTCACCTGTGATCTGTTTTCTTGTAATTAGTGTGTGTGAATAAAAGGTCAATGAGTTTCTGGACTCCTGACAGACCTTGCCTCTTTCATCCAGTGTTGCACTGACGTTTCTGGATTCTGAGTCATGTGGAAAGCAAATGAATTGTCAAAGGATCTGCAGGAAAAGGTAGTTGAACTGTATAAAACAGGAAAGGGATATAAAAAGATATCCACGGAATTGAGAATTGCCAATCAGCAGTGTTAAAACTCTTATCAAGAAGTGGAAAATGAGGGGTTCTGTTGAAACCAAACCACGGTCAGGTAGACCAACTAAAATTTCAGCCACGACTGCCAGAAAAATTGTTTGAGATGCAAAGAAAAACCTACAAATAACTTCAGGTAAAATACAGGACTCTCTGAAAACATGTGGTGTGGCTGTTGCACAATAAGGAGGCACTTGAAGAAAAATGGGCTGCATGGTCAAATCGCCAGAAGAAAGCCATTACCACGTAAATGCCACAAAGTATCCTGCTTACAATATGCCACACAGCACAGAGACAAGTCTCAAACCTTCTGGCACAAAGTCGTTTGGATTGATGAGACCAAAATTGAGCTTCTTGGCCACAACCATAAACGCTTCATTTGGAGAGGAATCAACTAGGCCTATGATGAAAGCTACACCATTCCCCCTGTGAGACATGGAGGTGGATCGCTGATGTTTTGGGTATGTGTGAGCCACAAAGGCACATGATTTTGTCATTATTGATGGCAAGATGAATGCAGTACGTTATCAAAAAATACTGGAGGAACATTTTCATTCATCAGCCAGGAAGCTGCGCATGGGATGTACTTGGACAATACAACATAACAATGATCCAAAACACAAGGCCAAGTCGACCTGTCATTGGCTACAGCAGAATAAAGAGAAGGTTCTGGAGTGGCCATCTCATGCCGCGTACACACGATCATTTTTCGGCATGAAAAAAACGTCCTTTTAAAAAAATGTCATTTAAAATGATCGTGTGTGGGCTTCACATCATTTTTCGGCTTCTGAAAAACGACAATTTTTTTTTTAGAGCATGCTGCATTTTTTAACAACGTTTTAAACTATGTCGTTTTTAGGGTTGTGTGGGCTAAAAAGACGTTAAAAACCCAGGCATGCTCAGAAGCAAGTTATGAGATGGGAGCGCTTGTTCTAGTAAAACTACCATTCATAATGGAGTAAGCACATTCATCACGCTATAACAGACAGAAAAGCGCAAATCTTCTTTTACTAACACGGAATCAGCTAAAGCAGCCCCAAGCATCATCCGCATGGAACTTCCCCTTCATAGTGCCGTCGTACGTGTTGTACGTCACCGCGCTTTGCTAGAGCATTTTTAAAAAAACGATGGTGTGTGGGCAACGTCGTTTTAATGATGAAGTTGTAAAAACGTCATTTTCCTGACGCATTCATGGCAGCACACACTGGGGTTGTGACTCCGCCCCCACAACCTGACAGGATTGGTTAGCTATAAATTTGAAGGGGAGACGCCCCGCACCATTCTCTTTTTTTATCCTCACCTGACAGATTGGACGAACAAGCAAGAAGCATGCCTCTTACCGCAGATCGCCCCAGCAGGTTCAGCCTCTCCTGTTTGGAAGTCCCTCCTGTACAGTCTCTAAATGAGCTTTATGGTGGGAACCCCGTTCTGGTGGTCTCAGGGGCTCTGGAATTATACTGGCATCTGTAGCAAGCTTTAAAGAAGCTTCAAATCTCGCAGTGGCCCCCACTTTCGCTCTGTCTTTCCTTCCAGTGCAGTGTGTGCTTCCACAAAGGTATTTGTATCATTACATTTGCCACCTAAGGTTAGTCCGTTTTGTACCTTTGCCTGCCTGTTGTTTTTTTCTCAGCTCTGCTGAGCCCTGTGGTTCCTCTGACACCCCATACTCTTGGGGTCACCGCCGCGTACCCCTCAGCGCTCTGCGCATGCACGCAGCTCAGTGATGATGCCGCCGGTCTCCTCTGCCCTCTTCCAAATGGCGGCGCCGTTTAAAAAAAAAAAAAAAGGAAACAGTCCTATCGCTCTGTAGTTCTGGCTGCAGTCCTGCTGCTCTGCTCTACTCAGAGTGAAGATTGCACCAGGTGTGTGCAGGCTCGTCCCAGTTCAGCCTGGGCCAATTGATTACAAAAAAAAAAAAAAAAAGAAATAGGAACAAATAGGATAGAAGATATAATACATTTATATATTAATTTATAACATATTATAGGAGAAAGTATATCCATAATTAAACAATTAATATAATCCAAAAAATAAAAAATAAAATAAGGATAGATATATGTATATAAAATCATTATATTTAATAAATAGAAATGTTGGGGGGGGACATATTGTAATGTTTTCCCTTCTCTCTTTTTTCCCACCTTTCCGGGCTGTCTCCCTGCTATCCTCATGGGGGCCACTGCCCTCGCAGACCACCATCAGCTGACCAGGTATAGAGGCCGTCCAGAAGGTGGTAAGTAGAGAAGAGACAAAAAAGAGAGCTTGGCCACTGACGCTACAGTTTTGGTAGCACTATCGGGTCAAAAGACGCAAGTTTGCGGCACAGAGGGAGATTCTAGCCATGATTCCGGCAGAAAGCGCAAGAAGTCACTCAAGGTTACCCTCTTGCTTTCTTCAATCAAAGCATAGCCGCTCGCGTCACAGCCACTCCTGTCATAGTCGGTCCCACCGCAGACGATTACCTTCATCCCAGATGGAGCTATCTTACCCGCACCACAGCAAATGTTTGCCAAATATGCGGGGCGCCAGCCTTGCCAGGAGAATTGGCCTGCCGCTCGTGCTTCATTGAAGTAACCAAGGATTCGGAGGCCAGAGTATATACTGAGCTCCTAGGACAATCGCACAGGGATCAATTGTGGGCGATCCTTCCCCAAGCACATCGCCCAGCACCTGGCCGTTACGCCAGGCTGCAAAAACCCTCTCTAAGAATGAGGAGTGTGAGCAGGCGTCGGACTGTCTCTTCTTTTAGTTGAACCATTTGCCCATTCAGTCGAGAAAGCGATCGGCTGGGAAGGGGTTATGGCAGAACCTCTGAAGGTTCAGAAATATTTCCTGGTGCTGAAAAGGGGGTCCTGAATCATTTCCCTTCATCAAAGAGCTGGAAAACCTCATAAAGGATGAGTGGGGGAGATCGCATAAGCGGCCCAGTATGAGCAACAAGCTTGCAGATTGTACCCCTTGTGGGAGTCTAGGATCAATTCTTTGATCAATGCAACTACGGTTGATTCATCTTTAATGCGACTCGCTAGAGACGTTTCTCTCCCGATTGAAGATGCAGTTACCATCCGGGACGTTCTTGATCGTGAAATCAATATAGAACTGAAGAAAGCCTGCTCCACGACAGGAGACGCTAGTAGGCCGGCTATCACCACGGCGGCAGTAGCTAAAACTATCGCTGCATGGGCGGCTAACGTTGAGAATTCCATTCTAGAAGGAGCCGACCAGGGGAAGATATTCTCCTCCCTGCAGGGAAATTAAGTTGGCTTACGGCTCCTGAGGGGCGACTTCATGACTGGGAAGAGCCTTATGGCTGAGACCCTGGATAGCGGAGGCAGCATCAAAATCAACTGGTGCAAAACTCCATATGGCGGCTCAAGTGTATTTGGCACAAAGATGGACTTGGCCATCTCCAAGGTTACCGGGGGAAAATCCGGGCTGATTCCCTCCGATAGGAGACCAGAGCCCCAGAAGGGCCCCGCTTACAGACGCGATCTTCCTGTCAAGTACAGGGATGCTAGATCCTACCGTCCCGGCAGGGAATTTAGGAGGGACTGGAAGACTCGACCCTCCTTCATGTATTTACAGTAAGCCAAGGCTATCACAGCCGGGGAACAGCAGAAGTCCTTTTTGAGGGTCCGTCTGCCCACCCAGCTCAGGTGGGCACCAGACTCAAGAGATTCGCTCGGATATGGGCAACTCGTATAACAGATTCATGGACACTATCCTCTATCAAGACCGGTCACAATTGGAAATTCATGGGCACATTGCCAGGGAACACATTCCAGCCTACCAAGTACCTCCGCACCAGAAAGGGAGGGGGTTTTATTCCCCTTTATTTCTGGTACAAAAAAAAAAAACAGGGGATCTACGTCCAGTCCTGGACTTAAAGAGGTTCAACAGACGATCAAAATAGAGGCCCTCAGATTGGAAAAGCCTTCAGTCCATTTTGTTGACAGTGGACGTGGGAGACTGGATGCTATCTCCTAGATTTTTCGGACGTTTACCTTCACGTCCTGATCATCCCACCTTCCAGAGGTCCCTTCGGTTCTCAATCTATCAATCTCATTTCCAATTTTGGTGCCCCCCATTCGGCATCGCCTCAGCACCCAGAGCATTCAGCAAGTCAGGGTGTTCCCAGGGGCAGAATAATATACCAGGTTGTACCGGGTGCAACTCCCTCAAGAGAGGCTGAAGCCCTTACTCCAGAAGGTACAGAATCTGCTATCATCCAGACGTCTACTGTCAGAGCCTGCCTCAGTACCTGGGGGTCCATGTCAGCATCCATACCTTTGATACAGTGGCCCCTGTGACACATGCAAGTCTTACAGAACTCCTTTCTCAGGCAGTGGAATGGAACATCAATACTCCAAACCATTCACATCCCGAACTGGGTAAAGCAATTAGTATGGTGGTGGACACACCCGTCCAACCTCAGGGAGTCCATTCCAATAGTTCCCCCAAGTCCAGAAGTAGTAACATCGGACGCCAGCCAGGGGGGATGGGGTCCACACTATCTAGACCAAGTAGCCCAAGGACAGTGGCACTTTCGGGCTCAGGGCATAGTGTCAAATATTTTAGAGCTCAGAGCAGCCTTTCAGGCTCTCCTGGCCATTGCGCCTCTTCTAGAGGGGAAGAGTGTCCTGATCAGGATGGACAACAAGTAGCGGTGTCATGTATCCAGATACAGGGGGGCATCAGGAGTCGCACGCTTCAAGAGGAAGTTTGCCCATATTGGAAAGGGCACAAGTGCACCTGTTAGATCTATGGGCAGTATACGTCCCGGCAACACAGAATTCGTTGGCCAACTACCTAAGCCGAGAGACACTTTCAAACAACGAATGGTCCCTGAACCAACAGGTATTCTCCATTCTTACGAAAACTTGTGGAATACCAGAAGTCGACCTAGCGGCCACGCCAAAGAACTCCAAGTGTCAGAGGTTCCTGTCCAGAGCCCACTTTCCATCACCCGAAGGGACAAACTGCCTAGTTCTTCCATGGGGCTTCGAGCTGGGGTACATTTTTCTTCCAACTTCTCGGATTACAAGATTCCTGTCCCGACTTCGGAGGTCCTCCTCAGCCACGGTTATTGTACTAATACCGTTCCGACCGAGGAGGCCATGGTTTACGACCCTGCTACAACTAGGTACGCGGCCTCCAATACATCTTCCAGTAACCTGGGATCTCATACATCAGAGGCAATTCTTCCATCCAGCCCAGAGAAGCTGCATTTGCCAGCTTGGAAGTTGAGAGGGCTAGGTTAGGGGAACTAGGATACTCTCAGGAGGTAATATCAACCTTATTACAAGCTCTAAGGAGCTCCACTGATGTCACCTATACTAGGATCTGGGAGAGGTTCGTGTCGTCGCAGCAAAGAGATTGGAATCCCATCTCAAATTCTTGAATTTCTTCAGTCAGGGCTTAACAAGGGCCCGGGCCCGGGTACCCTGAAGGTGCAAGTATCCGCCCTTTCAGCCATGACGGGTACTAGATGGGCTCTTCATCATCCGGTCACTCTGTTCCTCAGGGCCTGCGTAAGATCAGACCACCTAGGAGGCCAGCCTTTCCAGGGGATCTCTGTGTAGTACTCAAGGCCCTGTCCAATCCACCCTTTTCTCCATTCAACTTAGTCTCACCGTGGAACCTAGCTCTGAAGATGGCTTCCCGTATTGCTATCACCTCAGCTAAGAGGACGTCGGAGATACAAGCACTTATGGCTACGGAACCCCTATTTAGTGTTCTCCCCTGACAGAGTGGTTCTGAAGCCCTCAGACCATTTTTATCCAAGGGTATCTTCCTCCCTTCATTATAACCAGGACATCGTCCTTCCGTCTTTTACTAATGAGAGGGGCGAGTCCCATGCCTAGGATGTCAAACCTACCATCTCCAGTTACTTCACAGCTACATCTCAGGAAGATGGATTCTGTCTTAATTATCCCACACGGGAGCAGACGAGGTCAGCCAGCTACCTCCCGTACCATTACCTCTTGGTTGTTAGGGCTATCGCGGAGACCTATTCCATCCAGCAACTTACGACTCCTAAAGAGCATTAGGGCTCATTCGACAGGGGCAGTGGCCACTTCTTGGGCAGCATATTGCGGGATTTCACTGGAAACCATAGGCAGAGCAGCAACTTGGTCTTCCCAACACATCTTCATTTCTCACTACAGAGTGGATTCTGCTCTCCTGGCTACCGTCGACTTTGGCAGATCTGTTCTTAGAGCCAATTCCTCAGCGCTATAGAGAATAAATATTACTGTTTTCTTGCACCCTCCCGACTGGCGAGTTATTTCCCAGTGTGTGCTGCCATGAATGCGTCAGGAAAACGGAAAATTGTATACTTACCTTTCCGTAATTTTCCTTTCCTGACGCATCTTCATGGCAGCACACAGATGCCCGCCCTGCTGTTTTATGATGATATATACAGAGAATGGTGCGGGGCGTCTCCCCTTCAAATTTATAGCTAACCAATCCTGTCAGGTTGTGGGGGCGGAGTCACAACCCCAGTGTGTGCTGCCATGAAGATGCGTCAGGAAAGGAAAATTACGGAAAGGTAAGTATACAATTTTCCGTTTTTTCTACATGCCGAAAAACTTCGTTTTTTTTTTAATGCCGAAAAATTATTGTGTGTACAAGGCATCAGTCTCCTGACCTCAATATCATTGAGACACTCAGGAGATCTTAAATGTGCAGTTCATGCAAGACAGCCCAAGAATTTACAGGAACCGGAGGCTTTTTGCAAGGAGAGGAATGGGCAGCTTTACCATCTGAGAAGATAAAGAGCTTTATCCACAAATACCACAAAAGACTTCAAGCTGTCAATGATGTTAAAGGGGGCAATACACAGTATTCAGAACTGGGGCATGTAAACTTTTAAACAAGGTAATTTGGGTAGTTTCAGTTGTCATTATGATTTATAAACAGTAAACACAGTTGGTTGATAATAAATGGCTTCAGCCAAACACTAACCACGAGTGAAAGAAAAGTTTTTTGTGTTATCATTCATAGTGTCTAAAAAATGGCCAAGAAATCATAAATTCTGCCAGGGTATGTAAACTTATGAGCACAACTGTATATATAATCCAAAAGAGAGAGCGGCACTCATGGGTCTTGAAAGGTGAACACACAATGAAGGTTTTATTTTAACGTTTCTCAGGACACAACAGTGAAGCGACACAACATATATACCCTTAAACCACTCCCATCGTTGTTACCCCCATGTGATTATATCAACAACTGCAAATCTCAAAGTTCCAGCTAAAAAATCATGGGAAATTCTCTCCAAAATTGGGAGAAAAAAAAAAAAAAACAACAACAAAAGTACCTACAAAATAGATCAGTGGGACTACTCTGCTATGAGTGTTGGCACCATCAGTGCTCTCCCTGGTCTGAGCTTAAACTGTTTTTATTTTCACCCTAAGCACACTGGGTTTATGTCTGTTCTTGTGCTTGTCACCCAACCTACATTCCTGGTGCTGCAGGCTACTATGCAGTGCCCCCTGTGTACTTTTTTCTATACACAATACGTGTTCACCATACTCTCTGACTCCAGCTCTGGCTCACCATGGGTGGCCATAGGTATCATCATCATGTCATATCATGATATTCTGTCATGCAGTTTTATTGTTGTCTTTAGTGGCTGGATTTGGTTTCTTCTTTTATTGGTGTCTATTTTGCAGATACTTATGTTGTTTTTTCTGTTCTACCAAATTTGGGCACTTTCCCATAATTGTCTTTAGCTGAAACTTTGACATTTGCACTTGTTGATGTCATCACATGTGGGTGATAATTATGGGAGGGGTTTTAGGGGTATATATATACAGTACAGACCAAAAGTTTGGACACACCTTCTCATTCAAAGAGTTTTCTTTATTTTCATGACTATGAAAATTGTAGATTCACACTGAAGGCATCAAAACTATAAATTAACACATGTGGAATTATACATAACAAAAAAGTGTGAAACAACTGAAAATATATTTCATATTCTAGGTTCTTCAAAGTAGCCACCTTTTGCAGCAGACACATCTCTAGAACTGTTAATAGGAGACTGTGTGAATCAGGCCTTCATGGTAGAATATCTGCTGGGAAACCACTGCTAAAGAAAGGCAACAAGCAGAAGAGACTTGTTTGGGCTAAAGAACACAAGGAATGGACATTAGACCAGTGGAAATCTGTGCTTTGGTCTGATGAGTCCAAACTTGAGATCTTTGGTTCCAACTCCCGTGTCTTTGTGCAACGCAGAAAAGGTGACTGGATGGACTCTACATGCCTGGTTCCCACCGTGAAGCATGGAGGAGGAGGTGTGATGGTGTGGGGGTGCTTTGCTGGTGACACTGTTGGGGTTTTATTCAAAATTGAAGGCATACTGAACCAGCATGGCTACCACAGCATCTTGCAGCGGCATGCTATTCCATCCGGTTTGTGTTTAGTTGGACCATCATTTATTTTACAACAGGACAATGACCCCAAACACAACTCCAGGCTGTGTAAGGGCTATTTGACCAAGAAGGACAGTGATGGGGTGCTGCGCCAGGTGACTACCTCTTGAAGCTCATCAAGAGACTGCCAAGAGTGTGCAAAGCAGTAATCAAAGCAAAAGGTGGCTACTTTGAAGAACCTAGAATATGAAATATATTTTCAGTTGTTTCACACTTTTTTGTTATGTATAATTCCACATGTGTTAATTCATAGTTTTGATGCCTTCAGTGTGAATCTACAATTTTCATAGTCATGAAAATAAAGAAAACTCTTTGAATGAGAAGGTGTGTCCAAACTTTTGGTCTGTACTGTATATATATATATATATATATATATATATATATATATATATATATATATATATATATATATATATATATAGGGCCTGATTTACTAAGCTATGTGCGCTGCGCTGGTTCATGCATTAATTAGTACTCCGGGTGGAGGCTTAATTCGGCGCATGAACCAGCGTAGCAGCCGGCGCATTGAAACTAATATGTAAAGCCGCGCCGAACTCCCTATAGAAGTCTATGGGAGAAATCAAAAGTGTTCATTTTAAAGGCTAATCTGCAAGTTTTGTCCTAAAAAGTGTTTGGGGACCTCAGTCCTGCCCCAGGGAACATGTATCAATGCTTTTTTTATTTTTTAAAACGGCCGTTTTTTCGGGAGCAGTGAAATTAATAATTCTTAAAGTGAAACAATAAAAGTGAAATATTCCTTTAAATTTCGTACCTAGGGGGGGTGTAATGTCAGCATGTGAAATAGCGCATTTTTCCCGCACTTAGAACTCCCCCTGCACAAAGTGACATTCAGAAGGAAAAAAGTCATTTAAAAATTCACACGCGGCTATAATGAATTGTCGGCTCTGACAATTCTAAAGGGATTCATTCATAAAACAAACAAAAAAATGTGTAGGGGTTCCCCCAAATTAAATTACCAGGCCCTTCAGGTCTGGAATGGATATTAAGGGGAACCCCGCCGTAAAAACCAAAAAAAAAAAAGACGTGCGGTTCCCGGCAAATATCCATTCCAGACCCTTCAGGTCTGGTGTGGATTTTAAGGGGAACTCCACCCCAAATTGAAAAAAAAAATGGCGTGGAGTCCCCCTAAAAATCCACACCAGACCCTTATCCGAGCACGTTGACCTGGCCGGCCGCAGAAAAGAGGGGGGGACAGAGTGCGGCCCCCCCCCTCTCCTGAACCGCACCAGGCCACATGCCCTCAACATGGGGAGGATGTCCCCATGTTGATGGGGACAAGGGTCTCATCCCCACAACCCTTGCCCGGTGGTTGTGGGGGTATGCGGGCGGGAGGTTTATCAGAATCTGGAAGACCCCTTTAACAAAGGGGACCCCCAGATCCTGACCCCCCCCCTGTGTGAAATGGTAATGGGGTACATTGTACCTCTACCATTTCACACCAAAAAAATGTCAAAGTGTTAAAAATGACAGTAGCCGGTTTTTGACAAATCTTTTAATAAAATCTTCTTTTCTTCTTTCCTTCGAGTTTCTTCCGCTGCTTCTTTCTTCTCGTCAACATCTTGCCCGACGTGTTCTTCTATCTTCTCCGTCCGTCCTTCCGCCTTCTGGTCCCGCATCTTGCCCGTTGTCTTCTCCGTCCGCCTCCTCGTCCGCATCTTGGGTCTTCTGCGGTCTTCTTCTCGGTCCGCCGCCTTCTCGTCCCCTGCGTTTGAATTTGATTTGGCCGCCGTTTTCCCGCTCCTGGGACCCGCCCCCCTCTGACGCCACAAGTAAACTCCTTAGAAGGTCATGTGCGTCAGAGGGGGGCGGGGTCGCAGAGCGTCACACAGCGGGGGAATTCAATTTCAATCGCGCCGCCCGGAGAAGAAGTTCCCGCCGTGTACACTCATGTGACCCCGCCCCCCTCTGACGCACATGACCTTCTAAGGAGTTTACTTGTGGCGTCAGAGGGGGGCGGGGTCACATGAGTGTGACACGGCGGGAACTTCTTCTCCGGGCGGCGCGATTGAAATTGAATTCCCCCGCTGTGTGACGCTCTGCGACCCCGCCCCCCTCTGACGCACATGACCTTCTAAGGAGTTTACTTGTGGCGTCAGAGGGGGGCGGGTCCCAGGAGCGGGAAAACGGCGGCCAAATCAAATTCAAACGCAGGGGACGAGAAGGCGGCGGACCGAGAAGAAGACCGCAGAAGACCCAAGATGCGGACGAGGAGGCGGACGGAGAAGACAACGGGCAAGATGCGGGACCAGAAGGCGGAAGGACGGACGGAGAAGATAGAAGAACACGTCGGGCAAGATGTTGACGAGAAGAAAGAAGCAGCGGAAGAAACTCGAAGGAAAGAAGAAAAGAAGATTTTATTAAAAGATTTGTCAAAAACCGGCTACTGTCATTTTTAACACTTTGACATTTTTTTGGGGTGAAATGGTAGAGGTACAATGTACCCCATTACCATTTCACATAGGGGGGGGCCAGGATCTGGGGGTCCCCTTTGTTAAAGGGGTCTTCCAGATTCTGATAAGCCCCCCGCCCGCATACCCCCACAACCACCGGGCAAGGGTTGTGGGGATGAGACCCTTGTCCCCATCAACATGGGGACATCCTCCCCATGTTGAGGGCATGTGGCCTGGTGCGGTTCAGGAGAGGGGGGGGCCGCACTCTGTCCCCCCCTCTTTTCTGCGGCCGGCCAGGTCAACGTGCTCGGATAAGGGTCTGGTGTGGATTTTTAGGGGGACTCCACGCCATTTTTTTTTTCAATTTGGGGTGGAGTTCCCCTTAAAATCCACACCAGACCTGAAGGGTCTGGAATGGATATTTGCCGGGAACCGCACGTCTTTTTGTTTTTGGGTTTTTACGGCGGGGTTCCCCTTAATATCCATTCCAGACCTGAAGGGCCTGGTAATTTAATTTGGAGGGACCCCCTTTTTTTTTTTTTTTTTTTTAATGAGCAATGACTCTATTCTTTATAGCCATGAGTACTTTAACCACTTGCCCACCGGGTTAATTCTGGCACTTCTCTCCTTCATGTGAAAATCACAATTTTTTGGCTAGAAAATTAATCAGAACCCCCAAACATTATATATTTTTTTTTAACAGACATCCTAGGGAATAAAATGGCAGTCATTGCAATACTTTTTGTCACACCGTATTTGCGCAGCGGTCTTACAAGCGCACTTTTTTTGGATAAAAATCACTTTTTTGAATTAAAAAATAAGACAACAATACATTTTGCCCAATTTTTTTCTATATTGTGAAAGATAATGTTACGCCGAGTAAAATGATACCCAACATGTCACGCTTAAAAATTGCGCCCGCTCGTGGCATGGCGTCAAACTTTTACCCTTTAAAAAACTCGATAGGCGACGTTTAAAAAATTCTACAGGTTGCATTTTTTGAGTTGCAGAGTAGGTCTAGGGCTAGAATTATTGCTCTCACTCTAAAGATCGCGGCGATACCTCACTTGTGTGGTTTGAATATTGTTTTCATATGCGGGCGCTACTCGCGTATGCGTTTGCTTCTGTGCGCGAGCTCGTCGCGACGGGGCGCTTTAAAATTTTTTTTTGGGGTTTTCTTATTTATTTTTATTTAGTTTTATAATGTTTTACACTGAAATAAAAAAAAAAAAAAAAAATGATCAGTTTTCTTCCTATTACAAGGAATGTAAACATCCCTTGTAATAGGACTAGTGTGTGACAGGTCCTCTTTATGGAGAGAGGCGGGGTCAATAAGGCTGGAAAGCATGGTATTGAAAAAAAAAAAAAAAGATCTCATGCTTTCAGCTGCAATCATGTTCGTTCACCACAGTGGTGTAGTGTATAGCACTTTGACCTAGCAGCAAAAGAGTCGTTGGTTCGAATCCCGCCTGTGACAGCATCTGCATGGAGTTTGCATGTTCTCCCTGTGCCTGCGTGGGTTTCCTCCCACAATATAAAAACACGCTGTAAATCGGTTCCGGTCTAAATAAGCCCTAATATGCAGTAGTATATTAAGGTTTGGTTCTGCCCTAGGCCTGACTACATATCTGCACCTCCTAATAGAAAAATGACCCACCCCTTCCTGTCAAGGTCACACCCTGTTTTTGTATAACCCCGCCCAGTAATTTTCAGGGGACCCACACACTAGTTCTGGGGGGGCACTGGATTCCCTTAACCACTTCCATACCAGGCACTTACGCACCTTCCCGCCCAAGCCAATTTTCAGCTTTCAACACTGTCGCACTTTGAATGGCAATTGCGCGGTCATACAACACTGTACCCAAACAAAATTGGCGTCCTCTTTTCCCCACAAATAGAGCTTTCTTTTGTTGTTATTTGATCACCTCTGCGTTTTTTTTTTGCGCAACAACTAAAAAAAGACTGCAAATTTTGAAACAAAAAAACCTTTTTCTTTTTTTAGGTTAATTTTTTTGTAAATAAGTTTTTCTCTTTCAATTACGGGCACTGATATGGCGGCACTGATGGGCACCGATGAGATGGCACTGATGGACATCGATGAGGTAGTACTGACGGCACAGATGAGGTGGCATTGATTGGCGGCGCTGCTATGCGGCACTGATGGGCACTCATAGGCGGCACTGATGGGCACTCATGGGCGGCACAGATGGGCGGCACTTATGGGTGGCACTGATGGATACTTATGGGCGGCACTTATGGGTGGCACTGATGGATACTTATGGGTGGCACAGGTGGGCACTGATAGGTGGGCACTGTGCATGGATGGGCACTGTGGGGTGGCACTGATTTTCCCAGTCAGTGCCCATTTGTGGGCACTGATTGGCATCTTTTTTCTTATTTTTTAATGCTTTTTGTTTTTTTGTTCTATATTTTTTTTGTTTTTGCACACCCTGGTGGTCCAGGGTGGGCATCCCTGGTGGTCCAGTGTGGTGATCCGAGGGGGGGCTGCGCTGATAAACAATCAGCGCGAACGCCCCCTGTCAGGAGAGCCGCCGATCGGCTCTCCTATACTCGCGTCTGTAAGACGCGAGTGAGGAAGAGCCATCGATGGCTCTTCCTGTTTACATCGTGATCAGCCGTGATTGGACACGGCTGATCACGTGGTAAAGAGTCTCCGTCTCCGTGAGAGACTCTTTACCGAGATCGGAGATGCAGGGTGTCAGACTGACACCCCGCATCACCGATCGCCGCGCTGCGTGCCCCCACAGGCGCGTGCGGCATGAAATCCTGCAGGACGTCCTGTCAGGATTGTGTAACCACTTCCCGGACGTAAATCGGCCATAGGCTGGGCGGGAAGTGGTTAATTTGCATAGTTTTTCTCTCACTTCCTGTTTGGCTATGGGGCAGGAAGTGAAGGCAAATCTCCCCAATTGGACACAGATAATACAAAATAAACTGACAGGGCCTATAACCCTCCCTCACTCTATCCAAAATGAAAGAAAATAAAACTTGTTGATTATAGTTCTTGTCAGGGGCGGACTGACCATTGAGTCACTCGGGCACTGCCCGAGGGCCCCATGCCACTAGGGGGCCCCACCCGGGTTGCCAGGCTCAGTAAAACCAGGGACAGTATGTAAAAATCTGTGTTTTTTTTAGATCTGTCCCTGATATGTCCGAAAATGACATGCTTTTAATGTGAATATCCCAAGATTTTAGCTGCCCGCCTCTGCACTACCTCCTGGCGTGGTGGTCATCTGTAAGCCAGAGGGGCCCCATAATCTTCTATTGCCCAGGGGCCCCATGAGTTGTCAGTCCGCCCCTGGTTCTAGTTTAAGCACAAATTTCATAGAGTTTTATTGAGAGCCCTAAGAAAATATAACCATGCCAATAGGCCAGGATAGAGCGTTGCTAATATGTAGGAATGTGTGTGTTAGAGCACCCCACCCAATGTTAACTAAAAAATTATTAATTTGCAAATAAGTATTATCTGCTCATTTTTTTGGGGATGTCTGCACCCCTGATAGTGACAACATTTGTGAGGTGTCTTCACCCTTTCTAATTCATTCACTTCCTGTCACATAGCCAAACAGGAAGTGAGGGTAAAACCTTACTAATATATTTTCTTGTGGACACAGAGATCAATCTAAATAGTTTCCCATTATGTAAATTGCACTCTAGCATTTTGCTGTGTACACCCCAAATTATTAGGTATCTTGGACTTTGGGGTCCATTTACTAAAGGCAAATCCACTCCTACAAGTGCAAAGCAAGGAAGAAAGAAAACAAAACAACTTTGCTTCTACAGGATTGGATGTTAAAACCATCAGTGCTTCCTCTCTGATTTTCAGCAACTATGCTTGTACTGCAGAGTGGCTTTGCCTTTACTAAACCCCAAACTAAATAATCATTTGGGGCAGGGATCCTCAAACTACGGCCCTCCAGCTGTTGTAGAACTACACATCCCATGAGGCCTTGTAATGCACTGACATTCACAGACATGACTAGGCATGATGGGAATTGTAGTTCCTGAACAACTGGAGGGCCGTAGTTTGAAGACCCATGATTTGGGGTGTACACAGCAGTGCTGGAGTGCAATTTGCTTAATGGGGACACTAGTTAGATTGACCGGTGTCCCCAAGAAATGACACTGGTAGGGTTTTAACCTCACTTCCTGTTCAGCTGTGTGACAGGAAGTGAAGCCAATTTTAAGAAAAGGGACACAAAGCTCAACACAAAAATAAAAAAACACAAAGCAGGGGTTCTAACACTCACTTGGCTTCCCTCAAACACCCACAATTTGAATAGGATTGCCTTGCGCTAGATTTAAGCACAGTGCTGTAAATCAGCACGTCAAGCCTGTCCACCAATAGCAAACCCCCCCCCCCCCCCCACAGGCCATGTTTGCAGGTTTTCCTTCATCTTGCACATGTGCTTTAAAATAGTCTGGACAGCAATTCTTGATAAGAGAAATCCCCAAAACATGTCCTGTCGGGGGTACTTGAGGGCTGAGGACCACTGCAGAATAAATAAAATACTTACCAGTTTTTGTCTTTAAAGTCAGGGAGAATAAACATGGCAAACATTTCATGATTACACACCAGGAAAGAAGCTTAGACAAAAATCACACATAATTTGTTAGGCCCAAACCTAGTTCAGCTGCAGCTGTCAACATATGTAGCATGAAAAAGTAACAAAAGACAAACTTAACAATTTTAAAGTAATTTTTATTGGTCAACAAAACAAGGAAAGCAAAAAGACAAACAAACAAACACAAACAAAAATACATTTCAAAATTCTAATTAACCATAGCTTTACACATTTTTCATAAAATAAGGCCACATAGACAAATACATCAAAGTGAACATCATTTAAAAATAAACCAAAACCATTGGCAAAATAAAACAAAACCCATGCAACAAACCACATTTGTGTTTAGCAACAGCATTTCTGCCAGCCTGCCCCTTCTGAGGGCAGCTGAGGACTGATCGATCCAAGCTTTTTATAACAGTGCTAGTAATGAAGCAATTGGAATCACATGAACAAATTGCAGTCTCTAGTTTGGGTGAGCTTGTAATTGGGCACACCTGCAATTAATCCAAACCACGCTCTATGAGCATCCAATGAGTGTTTTTCACCTTTTAAAAAGAAAGGATAATTTTTTTCTAAGTGTTTGAGCATGCTCAGTTCATCACACATGTAGGAACCAAGCTGCAATGGAATGAGAGCTTTTTTTTTTTTGTTTCCCCTGATCTGATGCTTTCCAGCCTGAAGGGGAGGTGTTAAAGACAGAAGTAAACACGCACATTTAATAATCTATTTGTGTGAAAAAAAAGGTTGCCAATTTTGTTTGGGAGCCACGTCGCACGACTGCGCAATTGTCAGTTAAAGCGACGCCGTGCCGAATCACAAAAACTTGCCCGGTCATTGACCAGAAATATGGTCCGGGCTCAAGTGGTTAAAAATTAACAAAACACAAAAGTGAGCCCAATTTTTGGGGATAATGTGAAAGATGATGTTACACTGAGTAAATAGATACCTTACATGTCACGCTTTACTATTGGAAACACTCCTGCAATGGGGCCAAAATGAATTCCGTGAATATCCCCATAGGCGACCTTTTTCTTTTTTTCCAGGTTACCAGTTTATAGTTACAAAGAAGGTCTAGTGGTAAAAGTATTGCTCTCGCTCTAACGCACGCGTCAATACCTCACATGTGTGGTTTGAACGATGTTTATATATGTGGGCGGGACTTGCGTAAGTCCCGCCCACATATGTAAAAATTATTTTTACTTTTTGCTATAATAAATATCCCCAAAAATATATATTGAAAAAACTAAAAAACCCCTCAGTTTAGGCCGATACGTATTCTACATCTTTTTGGTTCCAAAAAATCGCAAATAGCGTTTAGTGTTTGGTTTTTGCAAAAGTTATAGCGTCTACAAATTTTTTTTTTTTGTTGTTTTAACTAGTTATTGGGGCGATCAGCGATTTTTATCGGTACTGCGACATTATGGTGGACACATCGAACACTTTTTTGGAACCATTGGCATTTTTCTAGCGATCAGTGCTGTAAAAAATGCATTGCTTACTCAAAAAATGCCACTGGCAGGGAAGGGGTTAACACTAGGTGCGAGGGAGGGGTTAAATATGTTCCCTGGGTGTGTTCTAACTGTAGGGGGGGGGGGACTGACATGTGTAAATGACAGATCGCTGTTCATGAAGGGGAACTCCAGACCCCCGAAAAAAAAATAAGGTGGGTTCCCTCCAGGTGCATACCAGGCTCTTAGGCTTGGTCTGGAACATAAGGGGTAAAACCCGCGCAAAAAAAGTAGCGTGGGGTCCCCCCCAAGATCCAAACCAAGCCATTATCCCAGGCACGCAGTCTGGTCAGACAGGAATGGGGGTGGGGACGAGCGAGCGCCCCCCTCCCTCCTGAGCCATACCAGACCACATGCCCTCAACATGGGGGAGTGTGTGCTGTGGGGGAGGGGGGCACTGCCCCCCCAACCCAAAGCACTCTTGTCCCCATGTCGATAGGGACAAGAGCCTCTTCCCGACAACCCTGGCCGTTGGTTGTCGGGGTATGCGGGCGGAGGGCTTATCAGAATCTGAGAGACCCCTTTAATAAAGGGGTCCCCAGATTCCGGCCCCCCACCCTATGTGAATGAGTATGGGGGTACATTGTACCCCTACCCATTCACCTGGGGAAAAAAATGGAAAAAAATACACCACACATGAATAAATTAATTTATTAGTCAGCCGGGGGTCTTCTGCCGGGGCCCCCCACCACCACCCCATTAGGCCCCGGGCTTCGCCATCTTCTGCCGGAACCCCCTTCACCAGTGAGGCTCCTGCCTTTGGGGGAGGGTCCCGGGCTACTACGACGGTTTCTGCGGGGGGGGGGTGCACTGGCACCCCACCCCCGTCTTCAGCGACGTAATTCACCGGGACCCCCTTCACCAGGGAGGCTCCTGCCTTTGGGGGAGGGTCCTGGGCTTCCACGACGGTTTCTGCGGGGGGGTGCACTGGCACCCCACCCCCGTCTTCAGCGACGTAATTCACCGGGACCCCCTTCACCAGGGAGGCTCCTGCCTTTGGGGGAGGGTCCCGGGCTTCCACGACGGTTTCTGCGGGGGGGGGTGCACTGGCACCCCACCCCCGTCTTCAGCGACGTAATTCACCGGGACCCCCTTCACCAGGGAGGCTCCTGCCTTTGGGGGAGGGTCCCGGGCTTCCACGACGGTTTCTGCGGGGGGGGGTGCACTGGCACCCCACCCCCGTCTTCAGCGACGTAATTCACCGGGACCCCCTTCACCAGGGAGGCTCCTGCCTTTGGGGGAGGGTCCCGGGCTTCCACGACGGTTTCTGCGGGGGGGGTGCACTGGCACCCCACCCCCGTCTTCAGCGACGTAATTCACCGGGACCCCCTTCACCAGGGAGGCTCCTGCCTTTGGGGGAGGGTCCCGGGCTTGTACGGTGTCTTCCGCCGGAGGGCGCCACTCTCCGGGCTTCTGCGATGCCTTCCGCTTCTGCCTGTCTCCTCCGCGGAGCACAGGGCTTGTCTCCGCTGTCTTCTCCCTTCTCTTCCATTCGATGTTGACACGACGAGGTCCGGCGCTGGAATGCCGTCTGAGCAGTGGGCATGGACTTATATAGGGCAATGCCACCATGTGACCTCAACCCATGTGACATCACATTCCCATCATGCCCAGGGAATGTGATGTCACATGGGTTGAGGTCACATGGTGGCATTGCCCTATATAAGTCCATGCCCGCCGCTGACACGGCATGTCAGCGCGGAACCTCGTCGTGTCAACATCCAATGGAAGAGAAGGGAGAGGACAGCGCAGACAAGCCCTGTGCTCCCGGAGGAGACAGGCAGAAGAAGGAAGAGAGAAGAAAGAAGACGGAAGAAAGCCCTGGCTCCGCGGGGGAGCCAGGCAGAAGAGGGAGCAGAGAAGACAGAAGAGAAAAGACCGGGGAGTTGGCGCACCCCCGGCAGAAGACCAGGAAGACCGGAACCCTGGCGGAAGGCACCGGAAAGACCGGGGGATAGGCGCCATCCCCCGGCAGAAGACCCCGAAGTCCGGATGCCCCTCCCTAATGAAAAAGAGCTTAAATGGGGTGGGGGCATCCGGCGGAAGGCTCCGGAGAGGACCGAGGGATGGCGCCCTCCCCCGGCAGAAATCACCGAAGCCCAGGGTCCCGGCAGAAGATCGGGAGAGAAGAAACCCCCCCTTCTAAGAGAGCTAAAGAAGAAAGGGGGGGCTCCGGAGCTGATTAATAAAATATTTTATTGTGTGTGGTGTTTTATTTTACTTTACATTTCCCCCATGTGAATGGGTAGAGGTACGATGTACCCCATACTCATTCACATAGGGTGGGGGTCCGGCATCTGGGGGCCCCCTTATTAAAGGGAGCTCGCAGATTCCGATTAGCCCCGCCCGCATACCCCGACAACCAATGGCAAGGGTTGTCGGGAAGAGGCTCTTGTCCCTATCGACATGGGGGCAAGAGTGCTGTGGGGTGGGGGGGCAGTGCCCCCCTCCCCCACAGCACACACTCCCCCATGTTGAGGGCATGCGGTCTGGTACGGCTCAGGAGGGGGGGGGGCGCTCGCTCGTCCCCGCCCCCATTCCTGTCCGGGCCAGACTGCATGCTTGGGATGAGGGCTTGGTTTGGATCTGGGGGGGACCCCCGCGCCGAATCGGCGCGGGTTTAACCCCTCACGTTCCGGACCAAGCCTAAGAGCCTAATGTAGCCCTGGAGGGGGACCCGCGCCGATTTCAAGTTTGAAATTTGGCGCCGAGTTCCCCTTCAGGGCTGAAAACAGCTCGGAGATTCCCGTGCGCCGCGTCACGCAGCGCAATCACGGGTACGCCGCTTGGTATTTACCAAGATTTTCACGGCGTACTGACAAGGCGCACGGGAATCCCTGACTTTTCTCTCTGCGCATGCCCAGTATGCAAATGAACCTCCCGAGGTTCAGGCGCACTGTGCAAGCGTACGGGGATCTGTTTTCAAAAAACACTTTCCCTTTCAATTCGGCCCGCCAAACACTTCAAAACACATGTCACTTCACTTCCCCTGCATCCCCCCACCTCCCCCCCTAATAAACTCCCGCCCAAACCCCCGCAATTTACAGTTTAATGTGCCGTGCGCCAGGTCTGTACTGGTGCACAATGCACCCTCTCCTGGGCGCACGGAGCACATTAGTAACTAGGGAAATACACTGCACTAGCAGCGTATTTCTTTAGTAAATGGCAAAACGGCTGCTACTCCTGCTTTTACTCCATGAGTCATGGAGTAAAGGCTTGGTAAATCAGCCCCATAGTGTTGCTTCACTTGATTGTTGTCCTAAGGAAGACAAACTTGTGCCTCATTGAAACGTCAAAATAAAACCTTAATTGTGCATTCACCTTTCAAGAACTGTGGGTGCCTATCTCTGTTTTGAATTATATGCACTACAGTCTTTGCTGTGCACCCGGGTCCATCTTTTATCTCTGATATGTGTGCAATAGGAACCATTGGATAATATATATATATGCAGTATATGCTTTAGGATGTATGTTTGTATTTTTCTTGGGGGTTATTCGTTTTTAATAGGTATAGTTTTCTTTTTAACTTGTGTTTTGCATCTTAAAGATTTTTCTTTTTGCAAAAAAAAACCTTTGTTAAACAGTTGGTTGCATAAGAGCTATGTTTATATATTTTTTCATTTCTCTATATTTCAGCTAACTAATATCTTTACAAACAGCCCAGCAAAGGTAGCTAGCTATGTATTTCTCTATGTACCTTCATTATATATATATACACACATATATATATATATATATATATATATATATATATATATATCACATGGATTGTGTTTATAAAGTTGACATGCAAATCAAAAAAGCAACTTTAATGGTAGTGTTGTATTTTTTTGTGTTTTTTTTTTCTTTGTGATAGTGTTCCTTAAAATCTTTATGGACTGTGTTTTCTGTTCCCATTTAGCCATTATAATTATTTTGTAATGCTTTCAAATTCTGTCAATTACTGTATTTACTGTTTTGCCAAGAATTCAGTAAACCAGTGGGATATCTTCTGAATGCCCCAAACTGTGTCTCAAATTTCCATACAAAACAGTAAATTAGCATCCTATAAATATACAGCTATCCTCAAGAGAGAAGTTTCCTTGGATCAAAACTGTCTTGTGTCTATTTTCAGTGTGTTTTATTCTATAAACACTGCTCTGTGAGCTTAGTTATCACAGTGCTAATGCTGAGTGATCAGAGGTTAAGGAGAAAAGCTCTATAATGTTGGGATAACAAGTGAGTGATGCAGAATGAATCAAATCATGTACAGCTGAACAATCATTTAACATCAGCCGATGGCAAAGTGCTGACGCTTCTCATGTTATGGAAATTACTAGGATTTTGTTAGGCTGATCCAGGGTAGAGGATGCAAGGCAAACATACACCTGGGGGCAGAAGAGCAGATTTTGTAAAAATGACAGTTGTAATGACTTTGAAAGAAAGTCTAAAATTGCCAATATTTATGGTAAATGTCATGCAAGTTTAATTATATACATCATCAGTGCCCTTGTGTACATGGTGAGTTTGAACTCTACCTACTCTTCAACAATCAATTAGCTTTAATGGTTTATGGATGAAATGTGTCAATTTAACAGGATACAATTTTGTTAATGAATAAACCTAGCATAATGAACCAGTTATTAATATTATGTAAATTCTCTGACAAATAGTTAGTTGCATTTATTTGGGTGCCGTACAATATAATAGAAAAGCTCTTACAGTAAAAATGTTTATACTTAATAATAACTATTTAAAAGCTGTCTACATGTTTTACCATTTCTACTGAGGATTAGGTAAAATGTAATTAAAATATTTGTTTACCAATGTGTACTTTAAAAAAAAAAAAAAATGCCCTGAAAGTGGATGTAGCATCATATATAGCATTACCTGTCAGAGAGATCATTGCTTTATCTAACAATATTTTCATGTGCTTTTTTTCCAGAAGGATGGTGCCATATTTTTTAAGGCATTATTCAAAGTCACTATCTACTCCCTGGAGTGAAATTCCGGCTCTGAAATTACAAAATTATGTAAATTCTGGTATTTGTGGTTAGCCCTGAATCCCTGGACAGTATTGGTCTGTTGTGATTTCAGGATGTCTCACCATGCCCTTTCTGCTTGTTCTGGTGTGAGGTCATTTGGTGGTCTTCACACACTTTTTTCACATTTTACACAGATTGGAGCTGTCCACAGGTATTCTCCTGTAGCTCACCCTGGACACTTTTCATCGATACCCTTGAGCGTGGTTTTCTCCGCCCTGGCTGCCTGCAGTTTTATGCCCCTCAGCCCCCGGCCGAATTTTTTTTTCCGGCCTCCTTAGCCATCAGGCTTTAGCATTCCATGACCATTTTTAGAGCTGTAAATTAAGTAATTGTGGGGTGCTTTGGTTTGTCCTTCTTTTGCATCTTTATTTAATTCATTGGAGTAATTTTGGATATATTTTTTATAGACATGAATTCTGAATTTGCTTCTGAAGAAGTGGAACCGAATCCACGAAACGCATCAAGCTTATTAATGCAGTTTTTTATTTAATCATGTTTGTACACATTTTTCCTTGAAATTTAATTAAGCATGTGCAATAATGAAATTTCTACATGTCTATTATATGCCTTCTGAATTGTAAGAATACAATGACTTTCCTAAGCCCTGTCTCTGTGAATGACTAACACTGACTTAGGGAAGATGCGAGAAGTGGGGAGGATCTAGCAAGGAATAAACCAACTACAACTAAACAGGAAGAAAGATAGATACCAAAATCACATAAGTAAACAAGTTGTAGTGGCCCAAAATTGACGCTATATGTCAACATACTATAAAACAATAACAACAGACGGAGACAGATAATGCCGTAAAAATCACACCTTTGAAAAAAATTATAACAATGGTACAACTGGTAAATGTAGTCAAAACAGGATTCGGTAGCCAAATCGGGTAGTCAGAACAAGCCAAGGAATCAGGAAGCCAGAGATCAGCGTAATCAGAGGCAGCAGACAGGATCAGGAACCAGATGGATGGGACATCAGCCAGGCAAGTCTTCAACAGGAACACAGCAGAGAGTCTCTAGATATTGTGACTAAGGTGAAGACATTGAATAAATGAACCAGGCAGTTTAAATAGCCAGAAGGGGCTGGCTGTGGGCTTGACTGATGAGCGGGAGATGATCAACAGGTGAGCCACTGTGGTACGATGAGTATTGGCAATTAAACGATAGCTGAGCACAGAGAAGGAAGAGTTGAGAGCCCAGCCCTGACAGCCCTGACAGTACCCCCTCCTCAATGACCCATCCCCCTTGGAGGACCACCAGGTTTGAGGGGAAAACATCTATGGAAATTTCGGAGGAGGACAGGGGCATGTACGTCTGAGGATGAGACCCAAGTGTGTTCCTCCGGACTGTACCCTTTCCAACAAACCAGGTACTGTATGTGCCCACGGAACCTATGGGAGTCAATGATCAATTGTATCTCATACTCCTCATGGTTCTCAACCTGCACCGGGTGAGGATGTGGTACCAAGGTGATGAAGCAGTTGGACACCAAAGGTGTTATTAGGGAGACATGAAAAACATTTGAAATGCGCATGTTAGAAGGAAGGTCTAATGAGTAAGCTACTGGGTTGATCCTACGGAGAATACAGAAAGGCCCAATAAACGTGGTGCCATTTTCATTGAAGGAACACAGAGTCAGAGGTTACAAGATAACAGCCAGACCCTCTCCCCAACCTGGTAGGAAGGCGCAGGTAGGCGTCGGCGGTCAGCATGAAGTCTGTACCTTTCACTAGCACGTTGCAAGGACTCTTGGACCTGCACACAAGTGGAACAAAGATCGTGGACATTCTCTTCTAATGCAGGAATTCTCTGAGGAACAAATGAGTGAGGCAACATAGATGGCTGCAAACCATAATTTGCCATAAACTGAGACAATCGGGAAGTGGTATTGACAGCACTATTATAAGCAAACTTTGCCCAAGGTGGGAGGTCTAACCAGATGTTATGGTGGTCAGAAATATAGCAGCATAGAAACTTCTCCAAAGCTTGATTGGCTTGTTCTGCAGCTCCATTGGACTGCCGGTGATACACAGAGGAGAAGGAAAGCTGAATTCCTAACTGTGCACAAAAGGCTCGCCAAAACCTGGAGACAAACTGGGTACCCCTGTCAGAGATAATAACCTTGGGTAGCCCATGTAACCAAAAGATCTCCCAAGCAAAAATGGATACCAGTTCTTTGGATGTGGGCAACTTCTTTAGTGGAATACAATGTGACATTTTCGAGAACCGGTCAACCACCATAAGAATAACTGTGTTGTCCTGGGAGTTGGGTAACTCCACAATAAAATCCATAGACAGGTGGGTCCAAGGCCTCTCTTTATTGGGTATGGGTTGTAGTAGGCCCACTGAAAGGTGTCATGGTGTCTTACTCTGTGCACACAGGGAACAAGTGGCTGCAAAGGTGGTTACATCAGAGCGGAGAATAGGCCACCAGAATTGTTCAGAAATAGCCTAAATTAGCTTAGTCTTCCTGGGTGGCCAGCCACCTTGGGAGAATGGTAAGTCTGGAACAAAGCAGTGTGGAGATTCTCAGGGACAAAGAAGTAGTCACCATGTGTTTATTTTTTGAGGGGAGATTGGATCTGAGTGCCACGAATTCTGCCACCCAAAGGTGAGGTGAGACTGGTGCGTACAGTAGCCAGAATGCGATCAGGAGGTATTACAGGAACAGGCATCAACTCAATCTTGTAAGCGTAGGAAAACTGTTACGACAATGCGGCGTACATTCTTAGTACTGGGTAAAAATGAGACTGGTGTGGCCTTGCTGAGTGGAACGCCATCACGCTCTGAATACGGAGATACGCAACCACGGAGCCTAGCATACAGGAGAGGATCAGAGGAGACGCCGCATTTCCTCCATACTTACATGTACCGCGCCATTTTATCAACATAATTGTAAGTGCAACTTTATCTTTCTATTAAACCCGCTTTCAAACGGTATCACGCTATGGGGTTTCCATTTGTTTCTTATTCCATGAGATCTTGAATCATCAACTTACCTTTTGGAGCGAGTGCATTTTGGAATTGTTGCCTCATTTCACATGCTTGGAGCCAGTCTATTCGAGAAGACTATAAACATTCCTGTGCCTAATTTGACCGCTGTAATGACGGTCATCCATCTGTGGTAAGGAGACTACATCTCACGATTTGGGTGTCCTTTTGGTGGAAGAAGATTCTCTTTCTACTCACTTTATTTATTTTGATGCAAATCACAATTTATGGACTTTTTCCTATTCACTTTATTTTGGTGTGAATCACAGTATATGGACTTTCTTATTCCTAGTTTTGGAACTTCTTTATCACAATTGTTTTCACATTTTTTTATCAATACTTTTGGATATTCTTTTATCTATTGTTATTTGGTTATATCATTGTTCATCCAGCGCCGTAGCTAATTTTTATATATGTAATTGAAGCTTTAAAGAAAAATAGCCCACACGCTCTTCTTGGAGATAATCGTTTAGCCTCAGACAAAAATGTGGTCCATTCTTTAAGAGCTAACATGATAGCTAACAAGGGTAGCGTAGGATCTGGATGTGCCAACACAGGAGCTGAAACAAAGGCAATCTTGAGAGACTCGAAGGTTTTAATGAAATCTGGAGACCAATTCTGTGGGTTGCCTTCCTTTCTGGTCATATCAGTCAGAGGTTTGACATGAGAAGAGAAGATCCAAATAAATTTCAGATAATAATTGTCAAAACCAAGAAAACACTGAAACGGACATAGACCTACGGGTCGAGGCCACTGTAGAACTGCAGATAATTTCTCTGGGTCCATTGAAAAACCAGAAGTAGAAATGTCATAACCCAGAAATTTAACCTGTTCACGTTGGAACTCAGACTTCTCCAACTTATACAATACAGGTTATTATCTCTCAGCCTTTCCTGGTGTTGAACGCAGTTTTCCATTCGTCGCCCTTCTTGATTCTCACAAGATTGTATGCCCCTTTCAGATCGAGCTTTGGGAAAACCGTTGCTCTCTTGAGGTGGACAAATAATTCCGTAATCAACTAAATCGGGTAGGCGTTCTTAATCGTGATGCGATTGGGACCCCTATAATCGATACAAGGTCTCAGTTCACCACTCTTCTTTTTCACAAATAAGAAGCCAGCACCAGCAGGAGACGAGGATTTGTGGATGAACCTTCGAGAAAGTGCGTCAGCAACATAGTCCTACATAGCCTTATCCTCCGAGACAGACAAAGGGTAAAGCCGGCCATAGCACCAGGTTGAAGGTCACTTGCACAATCATATGACCGGTGTGGAGGCAAACTACCAGCTTGACCTTTGTCAAAAACATTGCTAAATTTGCGGTACTCCTCTGGCAAGGAGAAGAGGGAATAGGTGCACAAGACTTTAACCACTTTACGAAAACATGTCTTACTGCATTGTGGTGACCAGAAAAGAACCTCAGCACAAAGCCAATCAAAAGAGGGGTTGTGCCTCTGTAGCCAAGGATAACCAATAACCACTGGATAACAAAAAGAGAGCAAATGACTTGAAATTGGATTATCTCATGGTGAAGATCCCCTATGGCCATGTGACCATGGTCAATGGAGCAGTCACATGGGCAGGTTGTGGCACAAAGCTGCAGCGGAATCGAGTGCTTAGACACAAAGGCACTGTCTATTAACAGGCCTGCAGCCCCAGAGTTAATTAAAGTCTGTGTATCGATGGACGACTCAGACCACGGAAGGGTAACCAAAACTAGAAGCTTATACTTCAAGGTAGCTGGGGACGTAACAACGCCACCTAAGGTCTGAAGAAGTGACCTGCCTGGCCACAATAAAGGCACAATCTCTCCTTCCTCCTAAAGGCCCTCTCATCTTCAGAGAGATGTGTGAAGCCCAACTGCATGGGTTCTACTTCACTGGCAGACTTGGTACCAGGAGGCATGGGAGGTGAGGGAGGCAAGTGTGGAACTGCACAGCTTGGAGTCAAACGTACAGGAGGCTTCCCCAAACACTCCTTAAAGGAAGTTCTCTCGGAGTCTGGAGACAATGGGTTTTTTCACTTCTCCCATAGAGGGTTTGCCCAGGCCAATGCTTTATCAAAAAGCACAGAAATAATAAAGCCTACTTTTCTTCTGTCTGTTAGGAAATCCTGGGGCAGCATCTCAAAAGAAAAACTGCGCTAATTAAATGAAAAAATAACAAGCTGCAACTTAAAGTGGTTTACAACACAAACAAAGCAGAAAACAAAAGAAGTTGCGCTAATAATAATTTGATAATGTGAACCTGTGGAGTGAACACATAAATTACATGTGGATAATAAACAATCAAAGATAAATAGCCGGTGAAACAAACGTCATACAACAAATCCTAATAAGTGCCGTATGGATGAACAAATGAATGTATCATATGGTGATATAAATTGAGATAGGTAAAGGAGCATGTAACCAAGTCTCTAATGGCAATAATGAACAGTTGGGGCACTGCAACGCCCAATGATGAATCTTCAGGGGCACAAACTGTGAATCCACCATCACACAGCGTCAAGGCTTACCAGCTTGATAAGCTAAAGAAGCTTATCACCCAATCCCGGGTATTACGATCTCCCGCTGCTGCAAGCACGGCTCACAGGTCTGACATGAACAAACCTCTCCGACCTAGATGAGATGGCAATTTCTATGAGAACCAGTTACACTCTGTGTAGGAAGGATAACAGCTGATCCAACACAAGAAGCGTGGCTGGAAAGATGGTCTCAATAGATGCATTCTGCCCAGGGAGAAAAAACAAAAACAGAAGGACATCACCATCGGTAAAACCAGCTGATTTATTAAATAAAAAGATCGGTCAGAAAGCAACAAACGCCAGCCGGCAAAATGTAAAAGCAAGGAAAACACGCTCGCGCAAGGCAGGACGTGACAAAGGCGCGGTGACATCAACATGTCGCTCACCCTACATGTTTTATCACAAGGAGGACATCGTCTCAGGGAGCCCGAGACGACGTCCTCCTTGTGACGACGTCCTCCTTGTGACGCAGTGACGATTTTGCTGACATCACTGCGCCTGTCATGTCCCACCTTGCATGGGTGTGTTTTCCTTGCTTTTAAATTTTGCTGGCAGGCGTTTGTTGCTGTGTTTATGGAATTTAATCTAATGCTTTATGACCAATCTTTTTATTTAATAAATTGCCTGGCTTTACCGATGGCGATGTCCTTCTGTTTTTGTTTTTTTCTCCCTGGGCAGAACGCATCTATTGAGACCATCTTTCCAGACACTCTTCTTGCGTTGGATCAGCTGTTATCCTTACTACAAAGAGTGTAACTGGTTCTGATAGGAATTGCCATCTCATCTGGGCCGGAGCAGTTTGTTCATGTCAGACCTGTGAGCCAGTTTGCAGCAGCGGGCGATCGTAATACCCGGAATTGGGTCATAAGCTTCTTTAGCTTATCAAGCTGGTAAGCCTTGACACTGTGTGGTGGTGGATTCACGGTTTGTGCCAGTAAACATTTATCACTGGGTGTTGCAGTGCCCCAACTGTTAATTATTGCCATTCGAGACTTGGCTACATGCTCCTTTACATATCACAATTTATACCACTATATGATACATTCATTTGTTCCTCCATGCGGCACTTATTATAAGTATATCCCAACCCTCTGCATTGAACTGGATCGCCCATAAATCACTGGGGAAGCGGAGCGTAACCAGACATACCTTCTACAGAGGTAATATTTGAGGTGGGTACCTGAACAGTGAGTGGGGCAGCAGCAGGGACGGCCTGCAACGCAGGCTGTACCGAAACTGCCACAGTGGGAGGATACGGGTGAGCAATGTAAATCAGGAGCGTCTGTAATGCTATGGCAAACTGATCCATGCGGTGATCCTGCTTATTCAACCTTGAGTAAATATTACAACTAGGTAGATTGCCTGCATCTTCTGAATTCATGGCTTTCGCCTACTGTCAGGAACCATGAAACAGACATAGACAGAAAATGCAGTAAAAATGGTACAACTGGTAAACGTAGTTAAAACACAGCCAAATTGGGTAGTCAGAATAAGCCAGAAAATCAGGAAGCCATAGATCAGCGTAGTCAGAGGCAGCAGACAGGATCAGGAACTAGAAGGGACGTCAGCCAGGCAAGTCTTCAACAGGAACACAGCAGAGAGTCTCTATATATGTTGACCAAGGCGAATGCTTTGAAGAAATGAACCAGGCAGTTTAGAAGTGGCTATCTGTGGGCTTGACTGATGAGCAGGAGATGATTAATAGGTGAGCCACTGTGGAACGATGAGTACTGGCAAGTAACTGACAGCTGAACACAGAGAAGGAAGGGCTGAGAACCCTGACACTAATGCAGTTCAATACATCACAGAAACAAAGTGGGTAGTTTTTGGCTCTGCTCACACATCTGCAAACATCACCTTGTGATTTGCCACAACATTACAAATGTGCAGTCTGGTCACTGGTAAGGGAGACTGAGAAAATGCTTACTCCTGCCAGCAGCACTTATGACATAATCTCAGCCTAGGTAGAGTTACTGGACTGAAACTCTATTACTACCTTTTTATGAAAAAAAATAATACAATTGGGTATTTTGAAATGTCAAGAACTAGTGGGAATCTGTGTTAGAAATAATAAGGTGCATACCTTCCAACTTTTTGAGATGGGAATGAAGGACACCTATCACCAAAAGTATGCAGGCACAGGACACACCCCTTGCCAAGCCCCCTTAAAGGAGAATTGTACAAAAAAAATGATTGGTTAAACCCACAAGTGCTTTTTTACCACTACTATTCCTTTATTTTGGCTTTTGGAATTTACAAATGCAACAATTTAGAAATCAGATGAAAGGTTTAGTGCTGGAAAACACATTTTGATAGATAAAAAGTGAATTTGATATACAACTATATCGATCAGACCAATATGAGGGACATTAAGGGACAAATGAGGAGGAAAGAGGGACAGAGGGACATTGCTCCAAATCAGGGACAGTCCCTCGAAATTCTCCTGTGTATTTGTACAGTGCATGGTTCAGTAAACACAATATGTATGCAAAGCCTCAGCCATCCTAAATTGGTGGCCCTAGGGGTCACAGCTCAGACACCATAGAGCCCAGGGCCCAGATGCAGATGTGACACTACAGTCCAATAATTCTGCCCAATGTCAGTTGCAAAAAGCACACATTTCAGTTGTTGGCCTTCACTTATTACCACCTGTTATATGTTAACATTATGCAAATAGGTTATTATACGGTATTCGCTCTGCTCCTGAGTTGAAAAAAACACTTCAGTACTCAAGTCAGACAGCGCAATCAGTGTCTTGTAGTTTCAAATAATGCAGAATATGCAGATAAACCCTAAGAGGCAGTCTAATTTAAAACTCTGCTAAATTAGGAAATTTAATACCATCAGTGCGTGTTCTACCCAATGCACAAAATGCCATCATAGCCCTGTCCTCTATTACACCATAAGAGCAGGAAAAGCACTTTGTGTGCATTCAGATTAACTTGTTTGATCTAGGTGCTGTTATTCAAGCAAAGTGGATGCTTTCTCTTCTGCAAGTACACTGTGTTCAGTTTGATCATATTTGTCTTTTCGTCTGTCTAACTCAAGTGCAAGAGAAAGGTGACATACTGCAATTCCATAGTTTTTACCATTTAAATACCTTGGTCAGTCAATGCTTATGTGTTATAGGAGAACTACCAGTATGTTGTTACCTGCATCCTTTTATTTTTTTTAAACACATTGTCTGGCTGTCATGCTGAACCTTAACTCAAACTGAACCTGTGACTATACTGTGGACATTCACGTATTTATAAAATTTTAAAGCCTATGTTAACCTAAATTAAATACAAAAAGAGAACAAGGGACATTCAGTTCAGTTTGATGTGTCCCTTGTCCTTATGTCTTCTAGTTCAGTAGCAACTAGATACCCCAACTAATAACCCCTCTACTTTTAACCCCTACTGCCATAATCTACCGGCGCGGTGGGGTTAAAATAACTGTGAAGCTGTCACAGGCACTCATAAAGAGTGCCCGAATATGCCCATCTTTTTCTTGTAGCTCCTCCATTTATAGAGGCCATACTATAACTTCTGTGAATGAAACACAATCTTTTAATGGAAGATGAGCAGATGATTGAAAGGTCCATCCCCTCCATTCATAGATCTGCAATGACAGCTTCCATATTTCTGCTAACACATACTGTAGTTCCTTTAAGAAATGGATGTATAGTATCCCTCCAATTAAACACAGAGGTAAGAAGTATCCATTCCTAATAAAAGGTTGCAATACTTTAGTTTTCAAAATGTGTATTTCCTACTTCATTAGAGGTTTTGGATTCACGGAGATTAAAAAACAGTTAATATCCTGATGGCCCAAAGTCAATATTAATTGTGTAACACAAGGCAAGACACAGATGTCCCTGTCATATGTCATACAGTAAAATGTGTAGAGGCATTCAGACCATGCATACGTGTTACCCCAGTCGTCCAGTCATTCTGCTCATTTAAGTAACAAGTTATCAATAAAGCATTAGTACATTTTATTGTATCTAGAGAAATGTGGAAAAACTTGCTGGTGGACAAAAGTTGAGCAAAACATGCAGACATATTTCGATCTTTTCATCTAGAGTATGAAAAAACATATATGTTTTCAAAACAAAAAATACTTCAGTGAAAGTGTTAATGTGAGGAATTAAATTTTCACTTAAATGTTGGCAGATACGTCTGTACACTTCTTGGAAAGAGTACTCAACATCAAGAAGCCAGATGATCAGAGAAATCTAAAGCTGATAATGATAATAGTATCCTTAAAATTTCCTTCAGAAACAAATGCATATTTTTAACAAGTAGCTAAAAAATTACATTTGCATAGATCAGCAGGGCTTGTAGTAATGAATTAGTAGCCAAGATTATTGACTTTCCATAGAGATTTGTTGATATTGTTGGAATGTTCTATAATGAATATAACTTGTAGACTTTTAGATAGGTTGTTGGTAAGTGTTTAAAAGTAAAAGTACAAACATTTAGGCCACAGCGTGCTGGTTCACTGGTTCAGATCCGATTTCAGCCCAAATTTTGGGCTGAAATCAAACCTGAAGCACACCAAAAAAAGCAAGCATTTTTCCGGCACACTGTACCGGACCTGGAGATATGTGAACCGGCTCCATAGAGAGCCAGTCACATTCTCCTGCTATGCAAATTGAATAAGGGGAAACGCGCATTCAATTTGCATACGTGTGAACCCGGCCTTACACCTGTTAAAACACTTTGGTCTCAGACACCCAACAATGATGTCCCATATAGTGTAAAAAACACAGCCACACAGAGACACACAGGGCTTGACTAGAGCCATTAAATACAAGACAAAATCTAAAACCTAAAACATTGTGTACTTTAGCACATTGTTTACTGTATGTGCATTGGTGTTCAATTAAGAATCAATATCCTGAGCTGGATGACATATAGGAGAAAGCTACTTAATCTAATGTGCTGAAAGAGGGAGAAGGACATTTTTCTAGAAGCTAAGAATGGGCATATATATGATGTCAGGATTTGAGAAGAATCCACGTTTTGAAATTGTTAAAGGAGACACCATTTTTATAGCCTGCCCTAGTTGTGAATCCTTAGGGAGTTAAACTAACAATGCTTGTTTGTTATAAGGTATATTCTTTCATTACATTTTTAAAAAAAAATTGGCTAAGTAACATACAGCCAATACACATTAGGCTGTGGTGTAAAGTACAGTCAATGTAAATGAACTTTATACCAACAACAAGCAGTATCGCACAAAAGTAAGTACACCCCTCAGATTTGTGTAAATAGTGTATTATATATTTTCCTGTGACAACACTGAAGAAATTATATTTTCCTGTCAAGTAGTGGGTGTAAAGCTTTTGTATAACAGTGTAAATTTGCTGTCCCCTTAAAATAACTCAGCACACAGCCATTAATGTCTAAACCGCTGGCAACAAAAGTAAGTACACCCCTTAGAGAATATAGCCCAATTAGCCATTGTGATTAGTATGTGACTCATTAGTGTTACAAGGTCTTAGGTGTAAATGGGGAGCAGGTGTGTTAAATTTGGTTTTATCGCTCTTAATCTCTCGTAATGGTCACTGGAAGTTCAACATGGCACCTCATAGCAAAGAACTCTCTGAGGATCTCTACATAAAGATGGCCTAGGCTATAAGAAGATTGCCAGGACTAGGGATGAGCCCGATGTTCAGGTGTTCACCTGTTCGCCGAATAACAAACAATTTGGGGTGTTCGTGGCTAAACCCCTGTTGCGTCAGAGGGGGGGGGGTCACCCGTACATGTCACTGGGTAACCCCACTGCGTTTCCCCGTTGCACCAGAGGGGGTGTGGTCACCCATACATGTGATGGGTGGCCCCGCCCTCAGCTATTTAAGAGCTGTCACAGCAGATGTAATGATGTAGTGTCATTCGACGGGAACCACCCATGGAGGCGGGTCATGACAGCTTTTTTTTTCTCTCTCCGTATCCTCTGCTCGAGAATAAATGTACATTGCTGGAATTTTTTTTTCTTTTTTAATAAAGCTGTCTCCTGTGTTTTTTACCATTTTTTACACATTTTTTGTGAAATGGTAGGGGTACAATGTACCCCGTTACCAAGTCACATAGGGGGGGCCGGGATCTGGGGATCCCCTTTGTTAAAGGGGCTTCCAGATTCTAATAAGCCCCCCACCCGCATACCCCCACAACCACCAGGCAAGGGTTTTGGGGATGAAGCCCTTGTCCCCATCAACATGGGGACATGGTGCTTTGGGGTCCAGACCCCAAAGCATCCTCCCCATGTTGAGGGCATGTGGCCTGGTACCGTTCAGGAGGGGTGCTCTCTTGTCCCCCCTCTTTTCCTGCAGCCTGCCAGGTTGCGTGCTCAGATAAGGGTCTGGTATGGATTTCTGGGGGAAACTCCACGGAATTTTTTTATTTTGGCGTGGGGTTGACCTGAAGGGTCTGGTGTGGATTTTGAGGGGGACCCCTGCGCCATTTTTTTTATTTGGTGCAGGGTTTCCCTTAAAAACTATACCAGACCTGAAGGGCCTGGTAATGGAATTTGAGGGGACCCCCCATGCACTTTTTTTTAAATTTTGGTTCAGGGTTCCCCTTAATATTCATACCAGACCCAAAGGGCCTTGTAATGGACTGGGGGGGGGGGACCATACCGTTTTTTTCAATGACTTTTATCTGTATTGCCAGGACCAGACAATTCTTTATAGCGTATATAGTAGTTTTGTATGACTTTTTTTTCCTTTAGGAATGTCATTTTGCGCAGAGACTGTTCTAAACACGTGGAAAATGCACCACTTTACAGGCATACTTTAGACACCCCCATATGTATGAAATTTAAAGGAATATTTCACTTTTGTTGTTTCACTTTAAGCATTATTAAAATCATTGACGTTTTTAAAGCCTCGTACACACGACCGAGTTTCTCGGCAAAAACCAGCAAGAAACTTGATGGGAGATATTTTTTTGCCGTGGTAACCGGTCGTGTGTACATTTTCGTCGAGGAAACTGTCGAGAAACTCGACAAGCCAAAAAGAGAGCAAGTTCTCTATTTCCTCAACGGGTTTTGAGAAACTTACCTTGTCGAGTTCCTCGACAGCCTGACAAGGAACTCGACGAGGAAAATGATGTGTTTCGCCCGTAGAGTTCCTCGGTTGTGTGTACGAGGCTTTAAACTTGTTTTGCATTGATACATGTCCCCTGGGGCAGGACCCAGGTCCCCAAACACTTTTTATGACAATAAGTTGCATATTAACCTTTAAAATTAGCACTTTTGATTTTTCACATTTGTGTCCCATAGACTTTAATGGTGTTTGCGTGTTCGTACAAATTTTTGCCTGTTCACAAGTTCTGCTGCAAACCAAACCGGGAGGTGTTCAGCTCATCCCTAGCCAGGACCCTGAAACTGAGCTGCAGCATGGTGACCAAGACCATACAGTGGTTTAACAGGACAGGTTCCACTCAGAACAGGCCTCGCCATGGTCGAACAAAAAAGTTGAGTGCACATGCTCAGCATCATATCCAGAGGTTGTCTTTGGGAAATAGACCTATGAGTGCTGCCAGCATTGCTGCAGAGGTTGAACGGGTGGGGGGGTCAGAACGTCAGTGCCCAGACCATACACCGCACACTGCATCATGAATAACCCATCTGACAATAAAGGCCAATATGTGATCCTAAGGTGCTATATCCCATAGCAACTGGTTGAATAAAATCACAAGAAAAGTGATGGGCGTATTAGCAAATGAAGCTATAATATTTTGTAAGTTATAAATGATTGGGAGAACATAACCACTTAGCTGTGGTCATCTACAAATGAGTAGAAATAAGGGCAGTTGAGGGGGAAATAGACCCACTAGTCCAGCTGAGGAAGCCTACAATAATCAACCAAGAAAAAAAAGGAATATAAAAAAAAGAGGGGGAAATAGGAATAAAAGTCTAGAGGCTTGTGCTAGCTGTTGCAAAAAGCATATAATCAAAGCTCCAAAAAGCATGCAGTCAATTGCAAGGGTAGGAAATGATCGATGTTCTGTTCTCGCTACAAGTTTGCCCCTGGCGTGTATGTAGCTCAACATACAGCTTAAACCTTGCATCCTAAATAACCAGACTGTCTGTAACTTTGGATCTTTATTATGATGAACAGATGGTGGCCATATAAGATGCGTATGAATAATGGTGAAACTAGAAATAAACAAATAAATGAACATATAAGAATTATATGAACACAAACAAATGTCTACTAGGCATATAGATAAACAGTCTTTATCATACCAGTGATGCTGTCCCAGGAGGATCAAGACCTAGGAAACATGTGGTGCAGGCTTAGCTGACTCCATGTGAACTGTCCAGTGGAAACGAGATGAAAGAGTAGTGATAGGAAGTGAAGACAGTTTTCAGTAACACAACAGGAAATGTACAATACCATAGAACACTGCCCATCAATAGTCCTTTATTAAGAGTGACATCTAATGGACAATATTTGAATTACAAGTCTAGAAAATATTACTGTATTTCCTTGTAGACCAAAGGCATGACAATCGAGCCAAGGCTGCCAGGTACATGGGAATTTAGTGTGGGTAAAGTTGAGAACCACCGTAATCATTGTAGTTTATTGAAAAATGCATGAATCGTGGGTAAAATTTGGTGTGAATCTTGTATGAAAACATTTATAATTAGACCCTTAAGTATCATAAAAACAATAGTTTTATTTTTCTAGGTAAACGGTATATAAACTAAGACCAGAGTTATAGAGGTATGTCACATTTTTTTCAGAAAACACTATGGCCTAGATTCAGGTACGGCCGATCTACGTTGCGCGGGCGTAGCGTACCGTATTTACGCTACGCCGCCGCAACTTAGAGAGGCAAGTGCTGTATTCACAAAGCACTTGCCTCCCAAGTTACGGTGGCGTATTGTAAATGGGCCAGCATAAGCGTGCGTAATTCAAAGTAGGCTGTAGGGGGCGTGTTGTATTTAAATGAGGCTTGACCCCATGTAGATGCATGGCCGAATGAACGGCGCATGCACGCGCATGCTCAGTATCACGTCGTATTTACGCCCAAAAATACGTTGGCTCAATGCCTGTGACGTGAACGTAATTTACGCAAAGCCCTATTCGCGTACGACTTACGCAAACGACGTCAAAAGATACGCTTGTTCCGACGTCCATACTTTGCATGGAATGCGCCACCTAGAGACCAGCTTTATCTTTACGCCGGCGTATCTCTAACGTAAACGGCGTAACTAATTGCGACGGGCGCACGTACGTTCGTGAATCGGCGTATCTAGTCATTTGCATATTCTACGCCAAACTCAACGGAAGCACCACCTAGCGGCCAGCGTAAATATGCACCCTAAGATACGACGGCTTAGGAGACTTACGCCGCTCGTTTCTTAGCCTAATTTAAGCGTATCTGGTTTCCAGAATACCCTTAAATTTACGACGGCGCAGATTCGGACTTACGACGGCGTATCTACTGATACGCCGACGTAAGTCTCTGAGAATCTGGCCCTATAATTGATAATAAAAGTTTTAAGACATATTATAAACATAAGCACGGCTATCAATATCAGGTCATCTGTATGTCAGCATTATAGATCATATAAGACAATGAATAATTAAACAATCATACCTGCACTACAGTGTAGTCTAGCCTGAATGGATGAAAAATGACAGTAACAGAATACAAAATAATGAAGACTGGAAAATATATCACACGGTTGCATGTGAGCTATAAATAGAAGTCTAAAGGACTACAAAGTCCTTAATCATGGATCCCTCTTGTTTGGAATCTCACAATCCTTTTTCCTTTCTATCTATATGATCTCATTGCTCCACACCATGCTCTACCTACCACTATGTAACTCACTCACAATAACTTTGTTTGAATTAATGGAACATTTATATTACAGTTTTCATACTTTACAGTGTTCCATTTGAGTATGTATCACTATGAATAATTATGTATGTAATATTCTTCATTTAAATGTATTTTTATTTTATTGGACCTCAATGGGTCGTTTGCTGCAGTTGCCTAGTTAAAGTTCATTTATTTTGGTGCCATTTATTGGGTTATGGTTTACAAAGGGTACTGATAACTATTAACATGGATGCGAAACACTCTTCGGTTGGAAGTCCTATAAGTGTAAATTTTCTATTATATCAATATTTGCACAGATGTTGCTTTTTTCCATTGTGTTAAACCCAAAGGCAGGACATTGCACTCTAGTGAACACATGTATATACAATATGTACCCTTTTGGATGAACAGAGTCACAGGCAAAGGAGTTCACCATAGAGAGATACTCTTGTATGTAAATATGTATTATACTGTATCAGTGAGTGCATAATGTTGAAGCAGCTACTAGAAGTTACTAAGTTTTGATAGACCAACACTGTACCAATCCATGTAAAAAAAAAATTGTTTTTATTTTATTGAGTTTTTATGGAACATGTTACAATAAAATGTAATGGTTTTATTTTTATTCATGTGTGTATTTATATAACGGCGACCTTAACATCCTGTTTCTTTACTTCCGTATGTCCGCAATGTTGAAGGTATACGACACAACATTTTAAAGCTGTTTACTTAGTTTATTAACATTATTATGTGGTAAAATGTAGCCCCAGGAAGTGCAATTTAACAATTCCACATTTCCAGAGATTACATATTACATATGAAGCCAGTCTATGAAAGATTAGACTTTCTATGTTAATCAACAATCTACTGAGCAACCTATGACAATATAAGCACAAAAGGGAACATCATTAATTATAAAAGAAACATTTTGCATTGTACATAAAAATGGCGAGTGTCACATTTAAATAGTAGAATTGTAATGTGCATGACTTTATATGAATAATTCAATATTAATGTATTCTACATGTGAAAGTCTTTTTTATGTTGACATGGGCTTGCACGTTCCAATATCAAGATTACAATGGTTATGCAAACAATGTCAATTGTCATGGGGCTATTTTATTAATTAATGTATGTAATGTATAAAAAAAAAGAAGCAATACAATAGATACATACAGGGCAGCCATCTGGAAATATGGGGCCCCTTACACAGCTTCAGGCATGGGCCCCCTGGAGCAGAGAACCGGGGGGGGGGGTGCCGCCTGAAATTGAGAAGCGGGGGGGGGGGGCTGGTGCGAATTGAGAAGCCCTGGGGACCTCAGATTTTTATTTTTTTATAAAAATAAATTAGAAAAAAGGGGGGTTGCCATCCGGGACCTCTGGGCCCTTTAATAAAAAAAGAAATATATATAAAAAAATAAAATAAACATTTATAAAAAAAAAAAGGGGGTTGCCATCCAGGGCCCTGGGGACCTCTGGGCCCTTTAATAATAAAAAAAATAAAATAAACATTTATAAAAAATAAAAAAAGGGGTTTTCCCACATGGGGCCCTGGGGACCCCTTTAATAATATATATATATATATATATATATATATATATATATATATATATATATATATATATATATATATATATATATATGTGTGTGTATATATATATGTGTGTATATATATATATAAAGAAAAAAAAGAAATAAAATATAATTTTTTTTTTTTTTTATTAAAAAAAGGGGGGTTGCCATTCTGGGCCCTATAATAATAATAATAATAAATATAAATATATATATATATATATATATATATATATATATATATATATATATATATATATATATATATATATATATATATATATATATATATATATATAAATAAAATAAAAAGATATATAAAAAAATACTTATTTTTTTATAAAAAAAGGGGAGTTGTCATCCTGGGCCCTGGGGATCTCTGGGCCCCCCGTACCCCTAAAAAAATGGCCCTTTAATAAAAAATAAAATAAAAATATATATTAGAATTTTTTTTTATATAAAAAAAAGGGGGGTTGCCATCCAGGGGCCTGGGGGCCTTCGGGCCCCTGGGGACCTCTGGACCTCTAAAAAAAATAAAAAAATTGGCCCTTTAATAAAAAATAAAATAAAAATATATTTAAAAAAATATATATATATTTTATATAAAAAAATAATAAAAAAAGGGGGAGTTTCCATATGGGGCCCTGTGGGCCTCCGGGCCCCTGGGGACCTCCGGACCCCTAAAAAAAAAAATCTAAAAAAAAATAAAAATTTTTTTTTTTTTTTTTTTTTTTTTTTTTTCAGGTGTACTGCCTGTACCCCCCTGATGGCGGCCCTGGATACATATTCTGATTCGCATACAACATAGAAGAAAGACGTATCACCTACAGTATTGTCTTGCCATTTATTACTGTTTTACCTTTTGTCCTTGTAAATAAAATGTATTTAAATCATTAACTGTATAAAAGCAGCAAAGTGATTACTAAAAAATATTAGTATAAAAGGTTTTACCCACTTTCTGACCAGGTCATTTTTTGCGATGCGGCACTGTGTTGCTTTAACTGACAATTACGCGGACGTACAACGATGTACCCAAATAAAATTGATAGGGCCGGATTCACAGACAACTTACGCCGACGTATCTGTTGATACGCCACGTAAGTTGTAGTATGCGCCGTCGTATCTATGCGCTGTATTCAGGAAACCAGATACGCCTGAATTTCTGCTTGATCCGACCGGCGTAAGTCTCCTTACGCCGTCGTATCTTGGGTGCATATTTACGCTGGCCGCTAGGGGCGCTTCCGTTGATTTACGCGTTGAATATGTAAATGACCTAGATACCTTGATTCACGAATGTACTTGCGCCTGTCGCAGTAAGCTACACCGTTTACATAAGGCGTACGTCCGGCGTAAAGTTATCCCACCTAAAGCAGGGTTAAGACATGTTAAGGTATGGGCGCATGAACAGCGTCGTATTTTACGTCGTTTACGTAAGTCATACGTGAATAGGGCTGGGCGTAGGTTACGTTTACGTCGTACGCATTGAGCCGTCGTATCTTAGGGAGGATATGCGATGTGATTCTGAGCATGCGCGCGCATGCGCCATTCGTTCGGCCATGCATTTACATGGGGTCACGCTTTATTATAATACTACACGCCCACTGCCTTGCTACTTTGAATTAGGCGGGCTTACACCGGCCATTTTACGCTACGCCAGCGCAAGAAAGGGAGCAAGTGCTTTGTGTATACAGTACGAGCAGCGTACGTCGGCGTAGCGCATATCAGATGCGCTACGCCGCTCTAAAGATACACCGATCTCTCTGAATCTGGCCCATAGCCTTTATTTCCCACAAATAGATTTTTTTTGTGGTATTTGATCACCTCTGAGGTTTTTATTTTTTGCGCTATGAACAAAAAAAGACCGACCATTAAAAATAAAAAATAAAACAATATTTTTTACTTTCTGCTATAAAACATTCCCAATAAAAAAATTTTTCTTTATTCTGCTACATATTCCCAATAAGCGTATATAGATTGCTTAGCGTTTACAACTACAGCAAAGATTTAGGGACTTTTTCTTTTTTTTTACTAGTAATGGCAGTGATCAGCAATTTTTAGCGGGAAGGCGACATTGCGGCAGACAAATTAACTGACACTTTTTGGGCAACAGGGACACGAATACTGTGATCAGTGCAAAAAAAATGCACTGTCACAGTATAAATGACACTGGCAGGGAAGGGGTTACCACCAGGGGTGATTAGGGGGTCAAATGTGTCCCTGGGAGGTGCTTACCAACTGTGTGGGGGATGGATACACTGGAGAAAAAGAGAAATCCATGTTTCAGCTTAGCTGAAACACAAGATCTCTCTTTTGCTCCCTGACAGATCACCAGTTTGCCTTGTTTACATAGGCACACCGCTGCTCCTTCTCTCCACTGAATGATAGGTGGGGCGCAGCAGCCATCGAAGTGGCTGGAACCACTGATTGGCTCCTAATGCACATGCACCCCTACAACGCATGCACAAAATCACGTACAGGTATGTAATTTTGCACAGCCGGCCACCCTGCCGCAGTAGCGATTAAAGGCAGGTATTCTTGTACTGGTAAATGGCTGGGAACCTTAGGCTTACAAACTATTTCCAGGAATATGTTCATTGTTGTTCTTAAAGCCATAATGTTGGCCAACTACCTTTGCTTTCCTCTACAAACATATTGTTTTCCCATGAATTGAGTGCTAGTTCCATGGCCCTTTCAAACAAATTATGTTTATGTTGTACCCCCTCTATATTGAAAGCAGTGGGGGATATTTACTAAAACTGGTGCAGACAGAAACTGCTAAAACTGTGCACACATACAATATACACATAGAAAAAAATGAAAATGTAAGATATAAAAAAAAATAAAAACATAAAAAACACCAAATTCTTTACAAAACTGTTTCAATTTTACCATGTATTTATTTCAAATGCAAATTGACATCCCAGTAGTGATTTAGACCAAGGGAAATCCTGGAGTGCAGTTTAAAAATCCAACACCTTGCCAGCTTCATGAGCTGACATTTTTATTGACATTATGTTTATAGGGGATGCTGCCACAGGTTTGGTGTCTACAGCCACAGCTTGGGTGTGGAAAATTCCACTCTGAAGGCAAATAGCTGTCTGTAGATCAATACACATTTGCAAAGTCTGCCTGTGGTGTGCCACTACTTTTCTACATAATTCGATGGTTCCTGGACAGACAGGAGGCTTGACTGAGTGGCCTTAGTGGGATGAGGGGTGAATTTGTTTTACTTTACTTTACTTTATGTGCTACCTATCCTGGCTGCCTGTAAAGTAAGAAAAAATTCAGTGTTTGAAGATTTTTTTAAAACCTTCTATTCCAATTTACAAATTATTTTCCAAAACAGCGGCATAGCACAGCCTATATCGAATTATGCTACTACCTAATGGAAAGTATTTAAAACTAGCCAGATTGCTGTATATTCACCAGGAGTTATGAGTACAATTCTGCATATATTGTTCTCCATGATTAGTGGTAAACCAGTCTTCATTATGGAGATTTCTGCATATTTTCAGCTTTGAATTCTGGGAAGAAATGTTTTATAGGTATTATTACTATTACATTTTCAAATGCAAAATATGGCGTAATCAGTATTGTCACTCCACAGTACAGACGTTATGTGTGTCTGTATATGTGCGTGTGTGTATACAGTATATATATTTGCAAAATTATTTATCAGCAAATATTAAGAAATACATTATTAAACCTCTAATTAATTCGATTATTATAGCTGAATGGCTAGCTTTGAGCTATTGGTCTCCTAAGAACCAAATTCCTGAAAATTGATATATTGGTGCTATGTAGACCAAGCTGCCAAAAAAAAGGTTGCTAAAATAATTATTTCACAGCCATGGAGAAAAGGAAAGGGAAATTAAGCAAAATACATGGCTGGCATTCTCCAAATTACTTACCAGCGAGTTAGTAATGCTGAAAGAAAAAACCCACCTATCCAGACTTGGGAAATAAATGAACATAAGTGAACAAACACATAAACATGCAGGCTGCCTGCCACCACTCCCAGTATATGGGCTTGTGGAAACCCACACTGCTCACATTTCAAGTAATCAAACTATACTCTTTAAAACAACAAATCAGTACATAGATTTTCGCAAAACACACACCACTTTCTCTAGCACCTTAGCCAAACCAGTTACTTTCATCTAAAGGGTTAGCGCAAACATAAACTAAGCTCAGTTTCATTCAGATTTTTGACTACTTTAGAGCAAACACAAACACAAATAATTGATTTGATATAAAAAGATAAGCAATACATATATGCAAAAATTACAAAATGTTGTAAACAAATACTGAAGCAAAACAGTTTTAAAAAATAAATAAAATGGCTTTAAAAATATAGAATGATTATCAAGGTTTTTCTTATTATCCAGGGGCTGGGGGGAATCTCTGTATGAAGCCATTAACATCCCAGCAACAAAAAAGACCAAAGCCTGACTCATTTCAAGACTTGTTCTTCCTCACGGGCCATTTCTTGGATCTTTTAAAAGAACAAAACAAAATAAGAAAAATGATATCAAGACTTCACACCTACCGGAAGGCAATGTAAAACTTACTGTATTTATTGGCGTATAACACTCACTTTTTTACCCTGAAAATAGAGGGTAAACTGTGCCTGCGTGTTATACGCAGGGGGCTGTGTCATTTACCGTAAGCACCAGTGGCCTGTGTAAAAGAGGCTAAAACCACATAGTATTTGCACTGAGAGGCCCAGTTCAGTAGGTAGGCAAACAAGAGAGCCCTGCAGCCACAGGGATCCCATAAGAGCACTGCATGAATGCAGAGAAACGAATTAAAAAGAAAAAAAATAAGTAACTATTAAAAGGTACAAAGTGCCAAAAAAAGGCGGGAAACTAACCTTAACACAGTATCAGTAGATTCACAACCGCTCAAATAGGGAAGCCACAGACACAGCCATGCCACTCAGGGGGATCTACAGTATATATATATATATCAAACATATAGATCAAAAGAGGATGTTCCAGCCCTCTTCACTTGACCATATACTGGGCTGAAATGATAGTCTCCCTTCAAGTGCTTATATTACAAGAGGCAAACAAGCTCCCTTCAGTGGATCCCCCGTCATGCATGCTCCCTGAAGTCCACCCTGATCAAAAATGGCTAAGATGACCTCATGCAGTGGCAATCTTTGGAGCCATATGCGCTCCAGTTTCTGGGAGTGGATGATCCCACTCCCAAGGGGGAGGAAAAAAAAGGTTTCTTAGGAGTTACTGAAATAGACTGCCACCCAAGACAGCCCCCCACAAAAAAGGTAATTTTCCACCTATCGCCCCACAATCCCCCAAAAATCTAAGGCCATGTGCTGTGCAAACCTCAATTTAAACTCAAATTAACTACTTAAAGCAAAGTTACTGGTTCCCAGGCCATCAAACTAGGGGCTGGAGGTTGCACCCTAAAATAAAAATCTATAGGAGAAATCAAAAGTGCTAATTTTAAAGGTTAATATGCAAGTTATTGTCATAAAAAGTGTTTGGGAACCTGGTTCCTGCCCCAGGGGACATGTATCAATGCAAAAAAAAGTTTTAAAAACTTATGTTTTTTTGGGAGCAGTGATTTTAATAATGCTTAAAGTGAAACAATAAAAGTGAAATGATCCTTTAAATTTCATACCTGGGGGGTGTCTATAGTATGCCTGTAAAGTAGCGCATGTTTCCCGTGCTTAGAAAATTTCCTGTACAAAATGACATTTCTAAGGGCCTGGTAATGGACTGGGACCCGACAATTCATTATAGCTGCGAGCAGTTTTAAATGACTTTTTTTCCTTTAGAAATTTCATTTTGTGCAGGGACTTTTCTAAGCACGGGAAACATGCGCTACTTTACAGGCATACTATAGACACCCCCAGGTACGAAATTTAAAGGAATATTTAAATTTTATTGTTTCACTTTAAGCATTATTAAAATCACTGCTCCCGAAAAAACTTCAGTTTTTAAAACTTTTTTTGCATTGATACATATGCCCTGGGGCAGGATCCAGATCCCCAAACAATTTGTATGACAGTAACTTGCATATTAACCTTTAAAATTAGCACTTTTGATTTTTCATGTCCCATAGACTTTAACTGTGTTCGCGCGTTCAAACACATGTTTTGCCTGTTAGCATGTTCTGCTGCAAACTGAATCGGGGGGGGATGTTCAGCTCATCTCTACAAGTTACCACCATTTCTGCCATTTTGCTATCATGTGTGAGGTTGTTGTAACATTGGAAGGCTTTTCATTCTTACTACTATTCGCAACATCAATTGAAAACCAAACTATTTTCATAAATAAACCTCAACATGCAGGAGGAGGCTGTCATTTGATGTGTTGCGTAGAGAGATAGATAGAGTAGGGTAGTGGCTACTGTTAGGCTGTTTATCACAGGTGGAGTCAAGGAGAGTAGAGAGTCCACTATACTGCTTTAACGATATTAAAAACGAAGTATATATTCAATAGCTTACGTGCAAATATCCATCTTCCAGCTCCTAGAAAGAACCTCAATTCAAACATAAACTTCAGGGATCATTTTTAGAAAGTGTAACTCTTGCATTATGATTTTTCTGGTCGTTTTTCAGCATTTAGACATGGAGCAATAACTTTACCTGAGTTCACACTAGTAAGAATTAAATACAATTTTTCCGCATCCAATTCTGACAGCAGGAGATTGTGACCGTCTCTCTATAGAGCCGGTTCACAAATCTCTGCAGCAGCTCAGGTGCGATTTACACAGGAATCCTGTGCATCTTTTGGTCAATTTTAACTCCAAATTCAGCCAATTTTTTTGCTGAAATTGGACCTGAAATGGTGAACGTGGACGCACCTGACTTCTGCTGTGAGCCGCTGCGTGCTCATATGTGAACCCAGCCTAACCCTTACTCAAAAGGGAACTACTACAAGTAGCAATTGTTGAGAAAATTATCACTTTGATCAGGAGTGTAATTTACAGTTTACAGAATGCACAGGGGGAGATTTACTAAAACTGTTGCACTCAGAATCTGGTGCAGCTGTGTATGGTAGCCAATCAAATGATCAATAAAGGGTTGACATTAAAAACCTGGAAGCTAGTTTCTATGCAGAGTTGCACCAGATTTTGCAAACTACAGTATTAGTAAATTATCCCCACAGTGTCGTACTTCAATTTTCTTAAAACAGTACGTGTGCAGAGTGTCCAATTAGGACAGTGTAGTCAACCAGGCAACAGAGTTAAAGTGATTGTAGTTTGAAGGTTGAAGTTTCTTTTTTTTTTACACAAATAACAAACATGTTATACTTACCTTCTCTGTGCAGTGGTTTTGCACAGAGCAGCCCTGATCTGCCTCTTTTCGGGTTCCTCTTCTGTGCTCCTGGCCCCTCCCTCTTTTCGAGTGCCCCACAGCAAGCTGTTTGCAATGGGGGCACCCAAGACAAGGCACAGATCCCTGTGTCCATTCAGATATGGAGTGTCACTGCTGCTGTGTCTCAGCCAATCAGGAGGGAGAGTCTCGGATAGCCGAGACATCCGTGGACATCGCTGGACAGAACGTTTTTTTGGTAAGCAGTGGCGGCTGGTGCTCAAAATTTTTAGGGGGACGCAAACAAATGAAAAAAAAAAAGACAATTGCAGCCTCACTGTGCCCATCAAAGGCAGCCACTGTGCCCATCAAAGGCAGCCACTATGCCCATCAAATGCAGCCACTGTGCTATGCCATCAATTGTCGCCACTGTGCCATCAATTGTCACCACTGTGCCATCAATTGTCACCACTGTGTCATCAATTGTCACCACTGTGCCATGCCAAACGCAGCCACTGTGCCATCAAACGCAGTCACTGTGCCATGCCATCAATTGTTACCCTACATCAATTGTCCCCACATCAATTGTCCCCACTGTGCTCACATCAATTGTCCCCACTGTGCCCACATCAATTGTCCCCACTGTGCCCACATCAATTGTCCCCACTGTGCACACATCAATTGTCGCCACTGTGCTATGCCATCAATTGTCGCCACTGTGCCATCAATTGTCGCCACTGTGCCATCAATTGTCACCACTGTGCCATCTATTGTCACCACTGTGCCATCAATTGTCACCACTGTGCCATGCCAAACACAGCCACTGTGCCATCAAACGCAGTCACTGTGCCATGCCATCAATTGTTACCACTGTGCCCACATCAATTGTCGCCACTGTGCCCACATCAATTGTCGCCACTGTGCCCACATCAATTGTCCCCACTGTGCTCACATCAATTGTCCCCACTGTGCCCACATCAATTGTCCCCACTGTGCCCACATCAATTGTCCCCACTGTGCCCACATCAATTGTCGCCACTGTGCCCACATCAATTGTCCCCACTGTGCCCTGTTAAATGCTGCCAGTCAGATTGCCCCCCCCCCGCCAGGCACTTACCTTTCTGGGGTTCGCCATCCTCCTTCCACAGTCCCTCGATGTCTTCTGCCACCCTCGATGATGCTTCAGCCAATCAGGTTACTGATAACCAGAATCAGTGAACCTGATTGGCTGAGACGGCCGTCAGTCTTATCCAAGGGACGTAGCCCACTACGTTCCAAGGCTAAGACATCCGGCAGCTGAAGGGCTGTACTGGGAAAGCCTATCAGAGCCGCTGGCTCTGATAGGCACTTCCGCACAGCCAACCAGCTGTCCTTATTCAGATAATCGGCGCCCAATGTCCGGTTATCTGAATAGGCTTACCACAATAACATACACTCATGCAATGCATGAGTGTATGTTTACACTATTATTACTAATTTTTAAAAGCCTTAAAGGGCCCGTTTTTTTTTTATGACTACAGGAGGGGGGGCGGCGCCCGGGCACCCCCTATGGACGGGCCGCCACTGTTGGTAAGTATTAGGGGGACTGCTGCACAAAGAAGGTTTTTTATCTTAATGCATAGAATAAATTAAGGTAAAACATATTCTGCTTTTACAACCCCTTTAACCACTTCCCGCCCTGCCTATAGCCGATTTACGTCCGGGAAGTGGTTTTAAAAACCTGACTGGACGTCCATGGACGTCCTGCAGGATTTCATGCCGCGCGCGCCCGTGGGGGCGCGCAGCGCGGCGATCGGTGATGCGGGGTGTCAGTCTGAGACTCTGAGACTCTTTACCACGTGATCAGCCGTGTCCAACCACGGCTGATCACGATGTAAACAGGAAGAGCCGTTGATGGCTCTTCCTCACTCGCGTCTGACAGACGCGAGTAGAGGAGAGCCGATCGGCGGCTCTCCTGACAGGGGGGGTTCGCGCTGATTGTTTATCAGCGCACCCCCCCATCGGATCGCCACACTGGACCACCGGGGAAGCCCACCCTGGACCACCAGGGAAGGGCAAATAAAAAAAAAGTCTTAAAAAAAAAAAAGCTTTTTTAAAAAATAAAGATGCCAATCAGTGCCCACAAATGGGCACTGACTGGCAACATGGGTAGATCAGTGCTGCCCCAGAGTGTCCATCAGTGCCACCCACAGTGTCCATCAGTGCCACCCCACAGTGCCCATCCATGCCCAGTGCCCACTTATCAGTGCCCATCTGTGCCACCCATAAGTATCCATCAGTGCCACCCATAAGTGCCACCCATGAGTGCCCATCTGTGCCGCCTATGAGTGCCCAGTGCCGCCCATGAGTGCCCATCAGTGCCGCCCATGAGTGCCCATCAGTGCCGCCCATGTGTGCCCATCTGTGCCGCCTATGTGTGCCCATCAGTGCCGCCTATGTGTGCCCATCAGTGCCGCATACCAGCGCCGCCAATCAGTGCCACTTCATCTGTGCCCGTCAGTACTACCTCATCGGTGCCCATCAGTGCCGCCATATCAGTGCCCCGTAATTGAAAGAGAAAACTTACTTATTTACAAAAAAAATTACAGAAAAATATAAAAACGTGATTTTTTTTCAAAATTTTCAGTCTTTTTTTAGTTGTTGCGCAAAAAAAAAATCGCAGAGGTGATCAAATACCACCAAAAGAAAGCTCTATTTGTGGGGAAAAAAGGACGCCAATTTTGTTTGGGAGCCACGTCGCACGACCGCGCAATTGCCATTCAAAGTGCGACAGTGCTGAAAGCTGAAAATTGGCTTGGGCGGGAAGGTGCGTAAGTGCCTGGTATGGAAGTGGTTAACCACCTCAATACTGGGCACTTTCACCTTCCTGCCCAAGCCATTTTTTAGCTAGTAATGGCAGTGATCAGTGATTTTTTATCGTGACTGCGATATTGCGGCAGACACATCGGACACTTTTAACACTATTTTGGGACCATTCACATTTATACAGCGAACAGTGCTATAAATACTGTGTAAATGTGACTGGCAGGGAAGGGGTTAACCACTAGGGGGCGATCAATGGGTTAAATGTGTACCCTAGTGAGTGATTCTAACTGTGGGGGGAGGGGACTGACTGGGGGAGGTGACCGATCTGTGTCCCTATGTACAAGGGACACAGCATCGGTCTCCTCTCTCTGACAGGACATGGTTCTCTGTGTTTACACACAGAGATCAACGGTCCTGCTCAGTTACTGTGGCTCGGCAAGACGAGGACGTCATAAGACGTCCTCTCAGAACTACAGAATTATCGTGCCACCGTCAATTGACGGCGGCCGATAGTAAAGTGGTTAAACCTAATACTTTTAACATTTGGCTTTTGTCAGCATATAGTACTGGAATGTGAAAACAGAAAGCTGCATTTTCACTAAGAAAATAAAAAAAAGATATTATAAGATATTTCATGCAAAAGTCAGTCACAAAACATAACATGCAGGAGAACAGTATTAAAGTACAACTATAAGCCAAACTTTTTGTTTTCATTTTGAACAGAGCATGGGAGGGTTATAACCCCTGTCAGATTTGTTTTCAACTATCTGTGTCCCATTTCAGAGAATTAATTACCTTCTCTTCCTATCCCATAGCCAAACAGGAAGTGAGAGAAAATCCTTGCAAATTAGGGAAATCCCTTGAGGACCCCAGGTCACAGGAACTAGTGTCCCTATAGGAAGGTCTTCCATCTAAATCCCAAATGTGGAATATTTCTTATTTTCACTTTCAATGATGAATGGTAATCTCCTTAACAGTGACACAGACAGCAGTAACAACTGACAGGGGTTCTTCTCCTTCTCTACTCTCTCCAAAACTAAAAAAAATATTTTGCCTTTAGTTATACTTTAACAGATAATAAGGGCAAGCAAAAAAATTGATTTTTTTTAACATATAAACAGCAACAAATGGGCACACACAGGTACCTACAGCTCATACATTATCACTAAAAAACAAAAAGCTCTCAGTACATTAGAGTTCTTTTGTCACAGTATACACTTGAATTGTCTAACATCCAGAATAAAACAACAATATGAATAATCGTTATTTTTGACAATCCAATATAATCTTGTTTTAAAAATGTCCTTTACTGATGTGAGTTCTGCCTGTCTGCTGGTCATCTCTTTACACAACTGAATGCTTCTCCTCTGCTGTTTACTTTCAATTTCTAAGGACTACATATATCAGGGTACCATGCTGCCGGTAGACAGGGGTTCTTGTATTGATTCCGCCCAGTGGCGTATCTAGGGTATGGCAGCCATGGAAAGTGCCATGGGCGCCATATGAAGGGGGCGCTAGTGAGCAGGGACACCAGCAATAAAGTTCTTCACTGAATTTAAAACTAGAGCCCTTGGGCTTTCACACTGACACTGCAAGGGATCCCTTTTTCAGATGCTTTACAGGCGATATTTTTAACCCAAAAGCGCCTTAAAAAATGCCCCAGTGTGAAAGGGGTCTTACTGTTACCGGCCTGTGCTGGGCGCTGTGTCATTAACGTCACGTGTCTTCTGTCATCAGATTATCTGTGCAGACCTGAGGAGAATGTATTCAGGATTGACTTCACTTGCTTCAAGATCCAGGACCTGGAGACTGGCACTGTGCTCTTTGAGACCTGCAAACCCTGCTCAGGAACCTGTCATGGAGGGCACATTTCCTGGGGCAAGGGCAGGTCTCCTTCATACTTCAAGTAGAACTAGAAGTGTTGGATGGGGTAAGGGAGGGTTATTGTTCCCAATTTGAAATCCACTTGGCATTTGACATCCATTTGGGTGCGGGTGCATGTCCTTGGATGCACACTGTCTGTGCTTGGGGGCATGTTTCTTCCTGCACCCAAACGTATATCAAGGTAAAAGCAGGGGCTGTGTCCATGCAGCTGCTGCATTCCAATTGATTTGAATTGGTCTGCCTGGCCATAGATGTACTGAATATCTGTGTGCATTTCATGCAGTGAAAGCACAGCCCTATACACTTAAAATCAACAGTTCAAAAGACAGGGGCGCAGTTTCAATGCTTGCCATAGCGCCATTTTCACTAGATACGCCTCTGATTCCGCCTCCTAAAACTCCACCTCTGTAGTTCAGAAGTTAGGCCTACTCACAGGGCATAGTGATTATGTGTCACAGAATTCAGGAAGTGAATGTGCGGGGATCTTTACAAAGTAAATTTACAAACTTAAAGAACATTTGGATTAATAGGAGTAGGGTATAAATAATAAAAAAAAATATGTGGGAATAAATATATGATTTTACATTTTGGCCATAGATAGACTTTAAATCTGTTCACATTACACCAAATATTAAATGTATACACTGTATAACATTGTCCTTATGTACAGTAAACCAGCTCAGATACTAAGTGCTTTCTTATAAAGCAGTCTTGGCAGCGAGAGGGTTGCAATTTTGATCATCACTGAAGATGCAAGTTTTTGTTCTGTGTTTAAAAACATGTTTTCAATGACTGACGTCTTGTTATTTTAATGAAACTTTGCTTTGCTATACACAGCACAACCCCGCTGAACGCTCATCAAAAGAGTATGAGCTGCATCCAAGCAATTTTTACACACCAAAGCAAAAGCTAGGGACGCCTTTTGATCTGAGCCTTATCTTCCATCGTTGTGCTCACAAGTCTTTTCCCATTGAAGCTAGAACAGTGACATGCACTGCTATTGCTTATTATGTCCGTGGCCCTGAAAAGATGCAGACGTCTATTTTGCCTTTGTATTATACAAACGGTGATCTTTCATCTATCCCTATCCAGTTAAGTAAATATTATACATTTCACCTTGAAATTTACACAAAACAGTGTGCTAAGACTATCAGGTACTTAGACCATTTTAATACCATTACTTTCCATGCTTTCCATTCACTTTTGTAAAATGTGTAGAATGTAATATAGTCTGTGGATATGTAACTAAAAAAGACAAGTTAGTCGCACACTCAAACTAAGCCTTGATATGTTTTGCACACTGCTTACCATTAAGTAAGTGCCTAGAGTGCTAAACGTTTCAAGGCTTTTCACCTTGATGTCTTATCGACTTGTGTTTCTGATCTGTATAATAAACCTTTGGTCCAGCAGAGAAAACTGTTAACTTGTATTTTTTTTACTTTTTTGCTAATGTTAGGTTTCTCCGTAAAGAGGAAGTAAACCCTCTTAAAAAAAAAAACCTGCAAGAGAAAGGCATAATCAGCTAGTATGCATAGCATACTAGCTGATTATGTGGCACTTACCTGAAATCGAAGCCCCCAAAGTGCTCCTCGTTCCCCTCCGCCATGTCCCCTCGGAGCTTCTTCCTGGTATCATCGCTCCAGCGCTGTGATTGGCCGGAGCGGCGATGATGTCACTCCCGCGCATGCGCGCGGGACCGGCATGATCCTATTCATTATATATAGTATATTGCGCTGAGTATTAACTAAGATAATGTGAAAACCAAAGATGTAAGTGATTCCAATCCAATAACACAGATCCACAAATAAATGAAATAAAACAATTAGTCCAATTGCATGGATACACCAGTGCTTCTTCCGTGAACAACACCCTGTGAAATGATTGAGAGATGTGGGATCTAATCACACTATGTAGACGCCTGTTTCATATATGCAGCGCTTCCTCCACACTGATACAGCTCATAGAAAACAAGAGAAGAGATCTCATAGCGCAAATAGCATGAACAAATTGGGGTAATGATTTCTGACAAGATCTCACTCACGAATCCGCCGAGTTAAAACAGCATTTTAGGACAACCAAGCACCAATCCTTCAAATAAAGCCGCTCAGCGTATCTGATGCACTCTCCTCATTCAGGATCTGCGATCCGTCCCGCTCGTAGCTCCTCCCCCACGCGTTACGTCACTAGACACGTGACTTAGTCATGGGTAACTGCTTGCCAGGTCTCAGCTGATGTTATTTATAGTCAGCGAGATCCTTAGGCACCAACGGGATATGCAGTAAGGGAGTATTTCATCTTACATCATCGCAGGCTCATAAGGATTGGTAACATATTCATATGTAAGAATTATAATTTTAATACAGGTACAATTTTAAAATTTATAATTAAAAACATTCAAATTCGACAACTGGGGATATGTATATATACATAGCAGCCTCCAGTGGTCGTAAGTGGTACAACACTAAAACCTCCAACACATCATCAATTTATAATGGACAACTGTGGGTATGCATACACGCATGACAGCCTCCAATGGTCATTAGTGGTACAGCACTTAAAATTGTGAAAAAGAACTCCAGCAACTTATCAATACCCATATCTGCCGGACATGATAAAAATTAATAAAAAAATTATAAAAAGAATATGCATAGAATATGTATAAAACCTATTTAAGATTTACCTAATTAAAATCCAGAGAGGAATATATCTCAACATTAAAACACATGGGTAAAAATGTGTAAAAATGTATAAAAATATATAAAATATAAAAAGATATATATATAAAAAATCAGTAATCAGAGATGAAACAATTGAGGTCAAATTCAATGTTTAACCCATTCGGTGATAATGATCTCATTTCATGTATCCATCTTGATTCAGTCTGACTTAATTGCCGTACCATATGGCTCCCCCTCCAGTGTGGATTATATTTTGCAATAGCCCAAAATTTGAGGTCTTTGGGGTTATTTTGATGACACATGGAAAAATGGCGTGACACATTATGGTCAGGGAAGCCCTTTTCGATATTTTGAACATGCTCCCTCAGACGTTTCCACAGAGGCCTTTTAGTACGGCCAATATACTGAAGGGAGCATGGACATTGTAAGGCATAGACTACTCCCTCAGTTCTGCACGTTATTAGGTCTTTAATTTGATATTCCTTTTGAGTAACGTTAGATACAAAACTGGAGCATTTTTGTCCATTAAAATTAGTCTTTTTGCAGGCAAAACATCTTTTACAAGGAAAAAAACCTTTTCCTTGGAAGAAAGTTAATCGGTTGGATTTAGTAGGGGGATCAGGTACATTCTTAGCCACTAAGTCCCTTAAAGTGGGTGCCCGTCTGTAGATTATTCTTGGCATACTTGGCAATATACATTGTAATTGTTTATCCGCCTGTAATATAGCCCAGTGCCTTTTGAAGATAGCCTCCAATTGTTTGTGTTGGACGTTGTAATTCAAAATAATTGGTACTTGATCATCCAAAACTGTTCTTTTCATCCTATCTTCTATTAGTGTCTCTCTGGGTATTTCCAACACTTTTTGGATCTGTGTCTGTATAAAACCAGTGTCATATCCTTTGTTCACAAACTTTTCACCAATCATATTAGCCTGGTCCAAGAATATTTGTGGGTCAGTACAGTTTCTACGGATCCTGACCAGTTGCCCCTTCGGGATATTTATTAACCAGGGGTCATGGTGGCAGCTATCCACCGGTATGTAGCTATTACGCTCAACCGGTTTGAAATAAGTTTTAGTGGTAATTCGTTGATCTTCAAGTGTGATTTCTAGGTCCAGAAATTGTATAGCTTTCTCATTAATCATGTGGGTGAGTATAATATTTTTCTGGTTCATATTAAGTTTTTCAAAAAATTGTATCAAAGAACCTTCATCACCTCTCCATATGAGAATACAATCATCAATGAACCTTTTATAGAGAACTAATTGCTCAGGTGGGTCTTCATAAATCGCAGTTTCCTCCCACTCAGCCATAAACACATTGGCAACACTAGGTGCATATTTTGCCCCCATGCCTATGCCATTCAATTGACGAAAATTTTTCTGTCTATGCCAGAAATAATTGTGTTGTAGGCCGAATGCCAGACATCTCAACACAAACCTGTTTTGTTTAGACACAAGCGACCCAAATTTATTCAATGCCCATTTTGATGCCTGAATCGCCTCTATATGGTTAATAACCGTGTAGAGCGAGGACACGTCAGCAGTGGCTAATAGATATTTCTCTGATCTATCGATCCTCACTGTATCCAAAATCTGAATCAGATGTTTAGTGTCCCTTAGATAGGCCCTTGTTAGTGGGACTAATGGTTGAATGAACTTGTCTACATATTGTCCAAGTCTTGAATTTATAGACTGAATTCCATTGATAATGGGTCTACCTGGAGGTCTGAGTGGGTCCTTATGAATCTTCGGTATTGTATAAATTATAGGCACCCTGCAGTTATCTGGAACCAAATATTTTTGTTCTCTTTTATGAAGTACTCCTTTGTCCCTCCCTCTTTGAATCAAATCAATTAGTTCTTCCTTATATTCACACGTAGGGTTTCCCCTGAGCTTAATATATGTATTTTGATCTTCCAGTTGACTTTCCAATTCTTCAAAATAATATTCTTTAGATAATACCACTATAGCTCCTCCTTTGTCCGCAGGTCTAATAATGACTTGTTTGTTGTCCTCCAGTTCCTTAATTCCTTTGTGTATGTTTTTGGGATCCGGGACTTTTTTAGTTTTTAATTTCTCTAGGTCTCTCAGAACCATTTTGTTAAAAACTTGAACATGTTCATTATTGTGAACCTGGGGATTGAATAACGACTTATTCCTTAATTGACTATGCTGAACTCTCCCCAAAAGAGTTTGATCCAGTGCTCCTTTTATGGGTTGATTCATCATATATTTCTTAATATTTAATTTCCTGGTATATTTTTGTATATCCACATAAACATCAAATTTGCTCAGGTTCCGTTTTGGAGCAAACTTGAGTCAAACTTGATCATTGGGATCATTCATGCGCCATAGACATTGGTGCATTTTTCTCTGCAAATATCTCCTTAACCGTGTAGGTTAACCACTTAAGCCCCGGACCATTTTGTTGCTAAATGCCCAGGCCAGGTTTTGCGATTCAGCACTGCGTCGCTTTAACAGACAATTTCGCGGTCGTGTGACGTGGCTCCCAAACAAAATTGGCGTCCTTTTTTCCCCACAAATAGAGCTTTCTTTTGGTGGTATTTGATCACCTCTGCGGTTTTTATTTTTTGCGCTATAAACAAAAATAGAGCGACAATTTTGAAAAAAATGCAATATTTTTTACTTTTTGCTATAATAAATATCCCCCAAAAACATATATATAAAAAAAAAAATTCCTCAGTTTAGGCCGATACGTATTCTTCTACCTATTTTTGGTAAAAAAAATCGCAATAAGCGTTTATCGATTGGTTTGCGCAAAATTTATAGTGTTTACAAAATAGGGGATAGTTTTATTGCATTTTTATTAATTATTTTTTTTTACTACTAATGGCGGCGATCAGCAATTTTTTTCGTGACTGCGACATTATGGCGGACACTTCGGACAATTTTGACACATTTTTGGGACCATTGTCATTTTCACAGCAAAAAATGCAATTAAATTGCATTGTTTATTGTGAAAATGACAGTTGCAGTTATTTACTATAAAAGGGATCACTCGATCAATGCAGCGGCCACAGTGAAGCACGGGGAAGCCGTTTTTTTCATACGGCTCTCCCCGTTCTTCAGCTCCGGGGAGCGATCGCGACGGAGCGGCTATAAACGAATAGCCGCGCTGTCGTCCCGGATCGCTCCCCGCGGGTATCCGACCGCCGCATGTAGCGGAGGGGGGGGGGGGGTCTCGATCGGACCCCCGACCCGTGGAAAGGCATGGACGTACATGTACGCCCATATGCCTGTACGTGCCATTCTGTGGACGTACATATACATGCGGCGGTCGGCAAGTGGTTAAGGAGATATTTCTTGCACCTACAGGTAAGCCTTATGCCGCGTACACACGATCGGTCCATCCGATGAGAACGGTCTGATGGACCGTTTTCATCGGTTAACCGATGAAGCTGACTGATGGTCAGTCGTGCCTACACACCATCGGTTAAAAAAACGATCGTGTCAGAACGCGGTGACGTAAAACACAACGATGTGCTGAAAAAAACGAAGTTCAATGCTTCCAAGCATGCGTCGACTTGATTCTGAGCATGCGTGGATTTTTAACCGATGGTCGTGCCTACTAACGATCGTTTTTGTCCTATCGGTTAGGAATCCATCGGTTAAATTTAAATCAAGTTGGCTTTTTTTTAACCGATGGTTAAATAACCTTATGGGGCCCACACACGATCGGTTTTGACTGATGAAAGCGCTCAGACCGTTGTCCTCTGTTTAACCTATCGTGTCTACAAGGCCTTAATCTAGGCTTACCTGTAGGTGCAAGTTGTCAAAGTGGGTTTACAACCACTTTAACCCAATAGGACAAAAGAGAAGTCCCCCTAATTGTCCCCCAAAGTTGACACAGTGACAGTATGATACCGCAAGTCATTTCCTTGACTAGTATGCAGTGTAAGAGCTGTACTAATTACTGTCACAGCACATCAGAATAAAATAAACTTGAAAGGCCAAAAGAAGTAAACCTTTTCAAACTGTAATGTCACTTGGGAGAGTGAAGCCAGATCTATTGCAACAGAGTTGCTGATTTTAAAAAAAAATATGATCTTTCAATGTTTCCCCAACCCTTTGCAGGCGCCCAAGAAATGAAAATTGAAAAATTAAAAGTTTGAATGATTTTATGTGAAGTTACTGCAATCTGAGTGTTCATAAATTGAGACTACTGTAGTGCACAAGGCTGACTGCAAAGCAAGAGAAAACATTGTCTTTGTTAATTTATTTCCTATTGCTTTGTAAAAAGCTTTAAAGTCAACCAGTGAAGAAGTTATGAAAACAATGATATCACTTTTATATGAGTTGTGTTGTACCTTGCAGATATATTGTCACTCTTCTAAGCCAGGGGCTCAATACCAGTATGTATTAGCCAGGTAAGTCTTTAGTACAGAGGAAAGTTAAGTAGGCAATAAAAGGGTTAGGCTTACTTAGGGGTTGATTTACTAAAACTGGAGAGTGCAAAATATGGTACAATTCTGCATGAAAACCAATCAGCTTCCAGGTTTTATTGTGAAAACCTAATTGAAGAAGCTGAAGATAGGAGCTGATTGGCTACTGGCTGCACCAAATGTTGCACTTTCTAGTTTACTAAGTGTTAGGCCTCGTACACACGACCGAGGAACTCATCGTAAATGAAACATCGTTTTCCTTGACGAGTTCCTTGTTCGGCTTGTGGAGAAACTTGACAAGCTTTCTTTGCGTACACACTGTCAAAACCAAATCTCCTCGTTCTCAAACGCGGTGACGTACAACACATACAACGGCAGGGAAGTTCGATTCCACTGGCACAACCCTTGGGGCTGCTTTTGCTAATCTCATGTTACTGCGTGTTAAGTAAAAGTTTGGTAAGAGACAATTTGCACTTTTCAGACTGTTACAGCGTGACAAATGTGCTATCTCCATTACAAACGCTACTTTTACCGAAGGTGCGCTCCCGTCTCATACTTTATTCTGAGCATGCGTGGGTTTCTTAGAATACACACGAACGTGTTTCTCGTCGAAAACCAGCCTGACGACAAAAACAAAGAGGAAATTGAGACTCCCGTCAAGGAAAAAGAGAACTTGTTCTCTTTTTTCTCGCCGAGTTCCTTGACAGTTTCCTCGATGAAAAACATACACACCACCGTTTTCCCTGGCAAAAAAGCTCTGCCACCAAGTTTCTTGATGGATTCTGTTGAGGAAAACGGTCGTGTGTACGAGGCCTTATGCCGCGTACAGACGGTCGTTTTATGCGATGTAAAAAAACAACGTTTTCTGTGAAGTAAAAAACGACGTTTTTGAAACTTCAATTTTCAAAAACGATGTTGCCTACACACCATTATTTTTTCACAGTGCTCTAGCAAAGCGAGGTTACGTTCACCACGTTTTTCCATTGAAGCTCGCTTCATAACTAGCTTCTGGGCATGCGCGGGTGTAAAAACGTCGTTTGAAACGTCGTTTTTTGCTACACACGGTCAATTTCTGTGAAGTAAAAAACTATGTTTTGAAAAACGACACATAAAATTGAAGCATGCTTCGTTGTTTTTTAACATCGCATAAAACGACTGTCTGTACGCGGCATCAGGGTTACAGGGGTGGTTAGCGTGAAGTACAGTGCTATTATTCAGGATTTATATAGCGTCAACCATTTGTGCAGTACTTTACATAATAAAGGGAGACAACACAGTTACAATCCAATCCAAAAGCTTTGTACAATCTCCTGTGCTCGAGTATGGTTCTGGGGATATGATAGACTTACATGCCTTGCAGCCCTCCTGGGGACAAAGGGAGGGCACACCAGCCTAACACATTATCAAAATACTGTACATTGTTTATTGATATATTAAAGCAAATAGTATACTCACAAACAAAAAAAGCTGATAATCATATTAAGGATGAAGATTGACTGTGTCCAGAACAGTCGTACATGTCTTGTCACGCCAAAAGACTCCTTTTGCATTTGGTAAGGCTTACCTGTTTTGAGGGGCGACCCCTCTTCCTCAGAGCCTAATTTGTCAGCAACCCCACATTCCCCAGTTTATCTACAAAATGAATCCACACCCTCTTGAGAGCAGCCCAGTGGTAATAACTTCTAACTGGCCTACACCCTTAAAATGGATTCCTTGATGCTTATGGAAAGAATCTTCCTTATTATTCAAGACAAAACTCTTCGCTCTCATATAGAATCCAAACTAATACATAATATTTTTCTTCTTTTCTATCTTATGAGCCAACTGTCTATTCCAATTCTGTGTATCATATATACATTCTAACATTGTTTTGGCCATTCCAGACAAGTTACTGTTTTTCTATACTAACATTATTAGTTAGTATACTGTCATCATGGTCATGGTCAGAGAATCACCTTACACATCTATCGCAAGCATCACCCACGCACACTATTATTCTTACAAAAATATAATAAGAGAAAGTAGATGAAATAGATAACAGGAATTTGCTTTTCACATGAATGCAAAATGTATTTGAATATTCACACCATTTATTGTGTAAAGATCCTCATCTCCACTTTGTAAATGGTCCCCATTGTCTATGTAGCAAGCTACAATGTTTTAATGACTATGTTAAAGCTTTAAAGACAAAACTGCCCATTCTGCATAGTTTGATGTTTACAGAAATGGATGCAGAAACATTATTTTAGTGTATTTTGCAAAAGGGACAAAGAGTTAGAACCTCTGTTTTATTTATCCAATGGCCTGTTTGTAGGCCAAAATATATATTTTTAATATGTTTTATGAAATGATGCCTAACAGCATTTCATTTTATGACACAAATAGAAAACATCAGAGATAATGATGACACGGGATACAAAGTATATAAAGGTTATGAAGGACAAATCATTATCATGAGCTGTCAGAATGAGGAAGGATAGGTCCTATCTAAATGTGAATGACTTCATGGAAGACAGGAGGTTAGGGCAGTAAACTGGGGAAATATGTCCCTCTGTTCCCATCAGAGTTCTCTGCTTACTGCCAGAGGTGAATGATATGAAAAAGGGCTACATTTTTTTCTTTAAAAAGTAGTTTCATATATATTAGCATATATGAAATGTCTGTGTACTCTTTTCAGATAGATGAGAAGTTTACAGTATCCTTCTCTGTAAAACACAAACAGCTATTTGTGTCAACGGGTGATTTATAAATGCATAATTCCTCGTTATCTTTTTGCATCACCTTAATTTCTGACTTTCATTGCTATATCTCATTATCGCGCGGCACCTGTGCACTTGTTAAAGAGATATGGGAAAATTATAAATAAAAAACAATGGGAATTATGCATAATATTCAAGAAGTGTTGCTTGGCTGGGTTGTTTCACAGAGATTCAGATGCAATTATTCTGAGATTTTGACACTGTGGCCAGAAAACAACAGAAATGTGTGCACATTATGTAATTTATATCTGAAAAAAATACATATAGATTGCAATAAAGCACACATAATATGAAAACGAGGGCTTGTGAAAGTAAAAAGGAAAGCAATGGCCAAAAATCCAAATTATTTAACAATCTAGTGATTAAATAGCTATATTTCTCAGAATTTCTACCCAGATTCTGAATAATCTATGAATTGTAGTTTATCAGTATTGTGTTCAATTATGCTCTAAAGTGTAATTCCTTTCAGTTTTCGGGGACACAGCAGTGTCAATACAGTGGGCCTAATTTACTAACAGGAAATGCATGAGAGCAGGAAGAAATCAGGTTCACATGAGCTGCACAGATTTTCACGTACCCAGTAAATGCAATCTCTTGACTTACCTGCTAAAAACATACACTCGTATTCAATACATACATTATTGCCCACATTTTCAGTGTGCATTGAATGTAAAAAATAAAAAAATAATACTTGCCATGCATTGTTAGATTCTATATTAGGCTACAAAACTTTATGACAAGAACATGATTGTTCATGAACATAAGAAAATGGTTGCGCCAAATAAAGGAGCGCCATAAAAACTGTAAGCTATGCTCTTGGTGCAACTAAGGCAACATATTGGGTATTTATCATAATTTATATATTATATTTATTATACTCACCTGAGTCTCCCTATCCAGATTCCTCATTGATGCCATTTCCCCCTACAAGAGCTGCTATTTCAGCCATTCAGATTAACGCCATCCTTTCCTCTTCACTCTCTTCAGGCCAACATCAGTAGTCTTATAAATCCTAAAAGAACCCCTCTGTTTGACAGCCACTGGGAACTGCAGACAGTGATATAGACACATAAAAGAAAGACGCTAGCAGGAAGTAAATGGAGAGGACAAGGATACAGAGCTGTATAATCCCATGACCTCGACTTAAAGGAGTTGTAAATGCAGAAGGTTTTTTATCTTAATGCATTCTATCCCTTCTCTCTCCAGCGATGTCCATGAATGTCTAAGCCATCTGGGACACTCCGCCTGAGTGAGTGAGTGAGTGAGAAACTTGTAAAGCGCAACACATGCAAACTGAATCGCCTCTGGGTAAGGAACCCCTTGACCTCAGAAGAGATGGGTTTTAATCTTTCTCCTGTAGGTCAAGTGGTCCGACTCCAGTCGGATGGTGGTTGGTAGTGCATTCCACAGGCGAGGTCCCAAGACTGCAAATCTTCGATCTCCTTTGGACTTGTATCTGGCTTTGGGTATCTGGAGTAGGTTTTGATTGGTGGATCGCAGAATGTGATTGGGGTCATGGGCTTTTATTTTTTCGCATAGATATTGGGGGGCGTTGCCTTGAATACACTTATGCATTAGGCAGAGTGCCTTGAAAGTGATTATGTCTTTTACTGGCAACCAATGAAGGGATCTCTGTCTCCTGATTGGCTGAGACACAGCAGCGGCGCAATTGGTTCCCGCGGCTCTTAATCAAAGTCAGTCAGTCAATCAGGGGAGAAATGGGGCATAGCTAGGTCGGGGGTCCATGTCTGAATGGATACACAGAGCTCTGGAAACTGCTGGCTGAGGGTGCACTCGGCAGGAGGGAGGGGCCAGGAGCAGAAAAGAGGGACCTGAGAAGAGGAGGATTCGGGTTGCTCTGTGCAAAACCACTGCACAGAGGAGGTAAGTACAACATGTTTGTTATTTTTTATAAAAAACAAATGTGAAGCTTTACAACCTTTACAACCACTTTAATTTCTGCTTCGACATGTGTACACCTTTGGAAGTGTCCATGGAAGATGTCAATTTTGACGAAACGGCGTAGGGTGAAGCGGCGTGCTGACGTCACCACGTACTGTGCCAGTCCTGGAAGCTACGGCCAGCTTGAATAGACAAACTGTATCACCTACGTATTACCAGCACAACTGTAAGTGCAATATGATTGTTAATTTTAATAAATGTTTTTAACGGGTTACACGATGGAAGTGCTTTTTCATCTTTTATGGGCCATGAATTTTTCTGTCGCTGTGGACACATGGGTCGGATACTTCTGACGGTACCCTCATATCCAGATGCAGAGACCCAGGACTGGGGAACAAGTCTCAAGTGTGTGTGATCTCTCTAACCAAGGGATCATACAATCTGGTAAGCGGCAATAACTTAGTGGTGGAGGATGCCTTTTCATAATCTATATCACTCCTTCTTGGGTGCTGTATATATGTCACCGTGGACGTGGTGTGAGGAATCTACATTTTTGAAGCTTCCTTCTGGAATTTTGTTTCTGTTTTGGACATATTTTAGTGTGGGTTGGACACAGTGTAGGGTCTATCAGCCCTCCTGTAACAACATTTTTTATTTTTACTTAATTCACAGAGAGATTATGGCTTCGTGCACACGACCGAGGAACTCGTCGTAAATGAAACGTCGTTTTCCTTGACGAGTTACTTGTTAGGCTTGTCGAGAATCTTGACAAGCTTTCTTTGCGTACACACTGTCAAGACAAAATCTTGTCGTTCTCAAACGCGGTGACGTACAACACGTACGACGGCACTATAAAGGGGAAGTTTGATTCCACTGGCACCACCCTTGGGGCTGCTTTTGCTAATCTCATGTTACTGCGTGTTAAGTAAAAGTTTGGTGAGAGACGATTCAGTCTGTTACAGCGTGACGAATGTGCTATCTCCATTACAAACCCTACTTTTACTGAAGGCACGCTCCCATCTCATACTTTATTCTGAGCATGCGCGGGTTTCTAAGCATACACACAAACGTGTTTCTCGTCAGCCCGACGAGAAGCAAAACGAGGAAATTGAGACTCCCGATGAGGAAAAAGAGAACTTGTTCTCTTTTTTTCTCGTTGACTTCCGCTGCAGTTTTCTCAATGAAAAACATACACACGACCGCTTTCCTCTGCAAAAAAGCTCTGCCACCAAGTTACTTGATGGATTCTGTCGAGGATAATGGTCGTGTGTACGAGGCCTCAATTTCCTCGTCGTGTTTCTCATCGGGCTGGTTTACCACAAGAAACACGTTTGTGTGTATGCTTAGAGACCTGCGCATTCTCAGAATAAAGTATGAGATGGTAGCGTGCCTTCGGTAAAAATAGGGTTTGTAATGGAAATAGCACATTTGTCATGCTGTAACAGACTGAAAAGCGCGAATCGTCTCTCACCAAACTTTTACTTAACATGCAGTAACATGAGATTAGCAAAAACAGCCACAAGGGTGGAGCCAATGGAATCAAACTTCCCCTTTATAGTGCCATTGTACGTGTTGTATGTCACCGCATTTGAGAACGACGAGATTTTGTCTTGACAGTGTGTACGCAAAGAAAGCTTGTCAAGATTCTCGACAAGCCTAACAAGGAACTCGTTGAGGAAAACAATGTTTCATTTACGACGAGTTCCTCGGTCGTGTGTACGAGGCCTTACACACGTTTTCCTCGGCAAAAAAGCTCTGCCACCAAGTTTCTTGATGGATTCTGTCGAGGAAAGCGGTCGTGTGTACGAGGCCTAAGATCAATGTTCAATAAGCTCTTTATCCCTCGCTTTAATTTATTTACTTTTATGTATTATTTTTTAATTATATTTGTCACAGTGATCACTCACTTTACATAGTGGGAGAGACGTGATTTAGACGTGATTTAGTCTCTTCACTTTATGTGTATGCATGGTATACATTTATACACGTCAATTGCATTATCACAGAAGTTTGCGCAGCTTGTAATTTTTCGATGTGTACACCTTTGGCTGCCAAAGGAGGTAGGGATTGAGGGTGATAAAATGTAAAACGTATAACATGTTTGTTTTTTGTTTTTTAGAACAGTGAGACTTTACAATCATTTTACAATAGGTGAAAGAGAGGATTTAGAAAGTATTTTTTTCTATCCTAGTAGTCAGGGAGGTAGGGGTGGTATATAGGGTTTTCTTATTATTGCAAATAAGGTTTATATATATCACGGATGCAACTTTGTAAATTTTCTAATTCTGCATTTTTTTCTGCCTGACAAAAATGCTCCCTGCTAATAAAGAGTCTGTCTAAAGGTATTTATGTATTTTTTTTTCCATCAGTTCATTTTCTTTTTAATCTCTAAATAAAGAGGTTACCAATACTGTCCCATCTGTCAGTGTTCTTGTATGGAATAACTTGTCAGCGAACTGCCAGAAAACAGCTAACACTGGAAAAGTAAATTGTGGAATTAACCTCCCTGGCAGTAAACCCGAGCGTGACTCGGGGTTGGTTTTTAATGCTAAGATCGGTATCCCCGAGTCACGCTCGGGGTGGACGTGCAGCGGCGCGGCTTACCTTTCGCTGGATCCACAGGCAAGTTACTCACCTTGTCCCTGTATCCAGCGATGCCACCCCGCTGTGTGAGCGAGCGGGACCTCCTCGCTCGAATCACAGTCTCCCCGTGTGCCGCCGATCTCTGTTCCCTGCGACGTTACGACGCACGGGAGCAGAGAACGGCGCCAAATTCAAAAAAGTAAACAAACACTTTACATACAGTATACTGTAATCTTATAGATTACAGTACTGTATGTAAAAAATACACACCCCCCTTGTCCCTAGTGGTCTGCCCAGTGCCCTACATGTACTTTTATAAAAATAAAAAATGTCATTTCTGCCTAAAAACTGTAGATTGTCCAAAAGTGTCCCTTTATGTCAAAAATGGTTTTAGATCAGCTAGAAAACAGCGATAATAAATTATAATCACTTGCAGAAATGTGCGATAGCGATTTGTGGGGAAATTGGTCATAAAAAAATAATAATAATGACAGCGACAATTCTGCAACTGAGCACATTTCAGTGATTTTGAGTTGATTACATTATTGAATAATTTTTTATTATAATTATATTATTATTTGTTATAATTATTTATAATTATTTATTATATTATAATTTATAATTTTGTTTTAAAAAAAATCATACCCGGGATGCCTACAAGACTCTTGCTTGGTCAGATTTAAGTGAGTTATTTCTAAAAATTACAGGCCTACAGTATAAAACGCCAAATTTCCTTGCAAGATAATTGTACCGCTTTTGGTACGTAATTCCAGACAGAGTCATACCGCCAGGGAGGTTAAGAGATCTAAAAAAATTTTTAAGAAGGGGCAGTAATGCATTAAGTTAGATTAGCTAGGAAAGTCTCTGAATATGTTCACAATAGGGCAATATTGGGTTATTTACTAAAGTTGGAGAATGCAAAACCAGGCACATTTTTCATTAAAACCAGCTTCCAGATTTTTTGCCAATGCTTAATCTAAAGTTAGAAGCTGATTGGTTACCATGTACCGCTTCACCAAATTCTGGGTACACCAGTTTTAGTAAATCTACCTCTATATGACTTGTAGACATGTGCACACTCAAATATTTTGTTTCAGAATTTCGTTTTCGTCTGAAAAATAAATTTATTTAGTTACTCCCGAAAATCGTTTTTATTTATTTTGTTTTTTGTTGGAAATTGCATTTGTCCGAAAATCCAAACGAATTAAGCTTGAACCTGTCATTGAAGGCTTATGGTGTCTGACTGTCTGACGAATGTTCAAAGAAGATTCGACGGAGCAGCGAAACTGTACGACACTGTAATCATACTTTTCTGGTCAAATGTTCCGCCTACAAGCTATAGTAGAATTCTAATGTTATATGACTAGTAATAATTATATTTATTAATTATTATTACTAGTCAACGAACAATAGGATTTTTCTATAGCCTATGGGCCGAGCATTTGACCGGAAATGTATGATTGCGGCGTTGTACAGTTTAGCTGCTCAGTCGAATCTTCTTAGAACTATCAACAGACACCATAAGCCTTCAATGACAGATTCGACGTTTGTATTTTTTTCGAAGCTTTGTCGAATCTTCGTTGTTCATGTCGAATTGTCAAGTTAGTTCTAGCTATTTTACTGTTCCTCCTCTTTGGTTACAATCAGCCAATAACATTCATCATCATCATTATTTTTATTTTACTTCCAATTACTCCCACCCAATTCCAGCAGTGATCTTTTCTCTCTATAATGTCGAATCTTTTCTCTCTATAATGTCGAATCTTTTCTCTCTATGTAGAAAAATCTTGGACTAATAGAGTTGAGGTTAGGCACATTCAACCAACGAAAACAAAAATAAAGCATTTGTTAATGTCGGATCTTTCGGTTTTTGTATTCTGTGCGTTCGTTTTCGTTTGTTAAAACGATAACGAAAATACCTGAAATTCGTACGAAAATGCATTCGGACAAAAACGAATGCACATGTCTAATGACTTACACACATGTCTAATGACTTGTGCAATACCTTTGGGGAGAATATGGTTAGAAAAACAGTTACCTGATAAGACAACTATAGATGGGAAGACATGTATCCATTAACATCCAGCCAGTGATGACTTTTATAGCTAAAGTAAGGACATAAAATGTGGTTGATATGGTAATGAAGTTGTACCTCTTAAAGTGACTATACAATGGCTCCATTGCTATGACCATGAGATAGTGTTGACAGATACCTCCTAGATGGGAAGGGTAGGTTGTGTTATGAGGCTCCACATGAAGCTAACTAAACCGCTTTTGAAGTTGAAAAAGAGCTTATATTATTTTAATGATTGTATTAGGATTTTTTTTTGTATTATTGTTCTTTGGCCTATAAATCATTGAAAAGGTTCCCAGGGTTTAAAAAGAAGAGAAGCCAAAAGACAACAGTCCACTTCCCAATTGAAAAAGGATTTCTGATAGTTTTGTGCATATTCCTTCCAACATTCCTGGGCAGCCAACTTCCATAGTGTTGCAAGATTGATAACAGATTTGCTAAAAACAGACACACTTAAAACACATGCAGAAATAGTCGGGCAGTCTTTCACCATCAGTAGTGATAATCTTTGCCCCTGTCTTGCACTTACTTACTGTATGACAACATATGGTAATACCTCCTCCAGAAACTGTGAGATAGGATCAACAGAGAATCAAAGGTGATGATCCATCATATGTATGGCATCTATGATGAGGCTATTTGGCTGATTTACTAAAGGAGTTCAGAATCTTCACACAATAAATTGATCAATCACACAATAAATCACAGTTATTTAAATGCATTATAAACCTTCCTACCTGCACCTTATGTTTTTCACCTGCATAAGATGTGCATTGATCATGTAGTTTCATGGAATCATTTGTTGGCTTGAACACACAGCTTATAGCAGAATAAATCTTAATATTTTTGTGTCAGAAGTTTATGTTTGTGTTCAAACATGAGACATGCCATGTGGCACTGCAAAGGTTGATGTATAACAACTTTCTGTAGTCTAAGAACTGACACTTCCTGTGAAAAAAAACACATATCTCAAAATCTCTGGGTCTCTAAGTCTAACACTGGCAAGAGTGCAATAATTATATCTGCTACAAACAGGCAGGGCATCCACATAGTTTTTATCACAATAGCACTCCCCTTTCACATTTCCATTACATTACCAATCCAAAATGTGTGATGCAACACAGAGGAAATGGTGAGGCATGTAATGGATGCTGCATGACCTGGAACAAGAAGTTGCCTGCCCCTCTAGTGAACAGAGACAAGCTAGGTGAATGAATACATGGACATAGGGGAATCAAGCCACCATGACACTATAATCTGCAGCCATAACATGTAAGCTCTTTAGCACAAGGTAAGCGAAACAAAATACATAGAGAATGTAACTACACTTAGGCCTCTTGCACACAGACATAATAATTTACTGATGTTTATTCTCAGAATCTTGTTTACAGATTCTGAGTAAAATGTTTTGGAAAGATGCGTTAAGGTGCCTAAATTTGAGTAAACATATACGTGCATATAATTCTTCTTCATCCTCTTCTAATTGCCATTGTTGCACTATGCACAAGTATATGCATGTGTTAATGCATATGCGCATACATTTCTGCACTCAAATGTAATTTTTTTTTGCACCTTTGCACTCAATAAAGCACCTGTGATCAGATCAGTAAAAAAAAAAGTGGCTGATTTTTACTCCCATGTCCAAGAGTCTAATACCTAGTTAAAACAACAAAAACATTTGAAAATGTACAATGCATTTAAAGTGGTTGCAAACCCTTGTTTACTAGGTAATGTTACAGGTAAGCCTATATTAAGGCTTACCTGTAGCTAACAAGGATATCTCCTAAACCTGCACGGTTTAGGAGATATCTCTGTATTTGCATGTGCCAACGACATGCGGCACATGCGCACTTAAGCCAACTGAAGCAATTGCACTATGTGCCGTTGCTTGAGTTGTACTGTGCCATTATCGCACGCATGCGCAGGAGTGACGTCATCGCGGCTCCGGCCAATCACAGCGCCAGAACCGCGAGACCCGGAAGTTAGGCATGTGCACAACAAAAAATTATTATTATTATTATTATTTTGTTTTGTCTCGTTCCGTAGATTCGGAAAGATTCGTAATTTCGTAAGACGCAAGTTTTCCTATTTGGACCTGTTCCTATTTCGTAAGACGCAAGTTTTCCTATTTGGACCCGTTCGTATTTTCGTAACAGTTTTAGTTTTGTTTATACTGAATGATTCGTAATTCTGTCTAATTTATTTTCGTTGATTCGAAATTAGTAATTTTGTTAGATAATAATTTTAATTTAATAGATTCATAATTTTTTACTTTCATAAATACATTGCGGCGCGGTCATTCGCAATCTCGTATTTTAGTTTAATTTTCAACACGCAGGCTAATCCATATTAAGATAGACTTTCTCTTAAGCCCCGTACACACGGTCAGACTTTTTGCCAACAAACTTCAAAATTAGCCCGTGTGTACGCTCCATCGGACAAACTTTTTCGGTTTTAAAAGTCCGACCAACTCCCTTCGGACAAAAATCAACAGAAAAGTTTGTTTAAAGTCCAATAGTGTGTATGAGGCTTTACACTGTCCAATGTGACTCAGCACAAAAGAGATAAGCTGATTGGCTAAGATATTAAGTAAGATACATCACTCACTAACTACACTGCCCAGTGCCCATTCGAACGAACGATATGAGTACACAAATTTACGAACAGACAAAGAAACAGATTTAAAAAACATACGAATGAAAATACGAATATACGAAATTACGAACAGACAAAGGATTTAAAATACGGAATGCAAATAGTTCTTTATAGATGTCATTTTCATTCTTTTGCTGTTTTGGTGTTTCGTATTTTAGTAAGATTGTCCAAACGTACGTTTCTTATTTTCGCTTGTTCGTTATTTTGCTTATTCGTAAATTTTGTATTTTGGTTCTTTTAACTTTTCGGATGTTCGAATTGATCGGAATGTACGAATACTAACAAATTTGTACAAAAATCTATTTGTTACGAACAGGCATGCACATGTCTACCGGAAGTCACTCCGGGACAACATGTCGGCGGCCAGAGGGGGAGACGTGGACCACTGCGGGGGCTTCAATCTGAGGTAAGTAAAACATAATCAGCTAGTATGCATTGCAAACTAGCTGATTATGCCTTTGTCTTGCAGGATTTGTATTTTTTTCATTTTCAAACGGAAGATTTACTTCCTCTTTAATTGTGTGGAAAGCTAGTTTATGTTTACTTTGAAGACCCAGTTTTGTACAGAGTGGTTACAGGTTAGAACACCTGTCAGGATTTTATATATCAGCTCTAGGGAGCTTTATCCTCAATATTTGTCCCTGTGACCATTTTCACATTTTCAGTGTGATGAATAATTCAAAATGTTAGTTTTTACCAGAACAGAACGTGAGGGAAAGCATTCCATTTGGGAAACCTGTTCTGGTGACAACTACCTAAGAAGGAAAGTGAAGAGAAATCACCCCAATGGGACACAGACAACAAATACATTAAACTGACAGAGTTTTAACCCTTCCCTACTCTATCCAAAACAAGTATAACTATTCCTTACTCCTGGGATTTCTATTCTTAAAAATCTATAGTTTCACATCAACTGGAAGGCACACATTAGCTTGATCTTTTGTAGATTAAACAGCTGCCATTTCTCTGAAAGAAAAGCATTTAATGAAAAGCTGCAATGTGCAGAGTTTTGTTAAACTGGCAAATATTGCCGTAGTATTTATTTATCCTATTCTACCTAAGCTCTTTTTTTCCCCTTTGTTTATAATTCATCAAAGCACATGGAGCAAATATGACAGGCTTCAAGGTGCCATATTATATAACATCAGGCAGTGGGGTTGTTGCCAAAGAAAGCAGCTGGTGCCACCAGCCGTGACATATGCCATCTCGCTGTGCCAAGTAAATACTGAAACCCCCAACTTGTCAGTGTTGATCACTTAGAAACACAGAGGGTGGACGTGGGCACCATGACAGCAAGCAACAAAGCAATGCAAGTCTGCAACACTCAGACGTTGTATACAGAACACATCTCTGCAGAATGTGCTCAATATTATTTAAGCATTATAAGCAAGCATACGCTGTTTTCTCAAATATAAAGCTATTTACACTGAAAAACTCTCCACTGAAAAAGCAGATACTGTATGTGTGTGTATGTCTGCGTTAGTGGTAGTGGTAATGATAATATTCTAACTCATGCATTTGTTAATATGTAATGTGATAAATGCCTGGTTTCAATTTCTTTATAAAGATTAATATGGCTACTGTGGTTTTATTGTACTGTACTATAGTATTACACATTTAAAAAAAAAAATACCATTTATACTGAATGATCTATACATTCTAAAACCTAGACCACAGTGTGGAGCTGCTTACAGAATTTTTCTTTTATTGAAAATGTCAACTGTAAAACTCTGCTTCATCTGTAGACCTATGACTCTGAGCTTTATGCAACCAATCAGCTACCTCATTGCATCATGGGAAATTACTGTTTAATCACATAGAGTGAGTCTTCGTGGCAAGTTCTCATGAATATTTACTAAGCATGTAGCTACAAGAGGTGTATGTCTTGTCAGCTGATATAAAAAAAATGTATAAAATGTTGCAGAATTTCTTTCTCTTTCACACACATTTCCTGTTCTATTACCAGTTTGTTGAGTGTGTAATAGTCTTAATTAAAACCCAAGAACAAAATATATTGCAGCTTACTAGTTGCATTTATTTTATTTATTTTTCTGTCGTTTTTATTACAGTTTTATCTGGTGGTCCTGTCAGTAATATTAGGCTAATCTTTCCTGATTTGGATCACAGAATACCCCCCTCCCTGTTTTCACCTCCATAATATAAAACAGTGGTCATCAACCCTGCCCTACAGGGCCCACTAACAGGCCAGGTTTTATGTATTACCATGGGGAGATGCAGTCTAGAATACTGCAATCACTGAGCAGCAAATGATATCACCTGTGATGTATTTCAGTTATCTTGCAAACCTGGCCTGTTAGTGGGCCCTGTAGGGCAGGGTTGATGACCACTGATATAAAAGACAGGGGGGTATTTACCAAGGGCAAATCCACTTTGCACTACAAGTGCACTTGGAAGTGCAGTTGCTGTAGATCTGAGGGAGACATGCAAGGAAAATAAAAAACAGCATTTTTGCTTATACATGATAGGATGATAAAATCAGCAGAGCTTCCCCTCATTTCAGATCTTCCCCTCAGATCTACATCGACTGGACTTCCAAGTGCACCTGTAGTGCAAAGTGGATTTGCCTTTAGTAAAGCAACCCCATTGTGTTTTGCGGATCTCCAAGTTAACCTGGGCAGACTGACAGTATTCCTTGGAGTTTCAGTGCAGAAGAGTGTTATCAGATTACTACAGGACATGGAGAGCTCATTGGATTTCAGGATCGACAAGTATCCTTTTGCACTTATCAAACAGATATAACAAAAACATATTAAATTAAGATGTTTAACAACCCAAAAGGGAGTAAATAAGAGAAGTTTATTGTTTTAAGTAAATTATAAAATAAAAACTCCATACATTTTATAAAAAAAACTAGCACATTGGCACAGAATGAGATTGTGCTCTATTGTGTTATAAATTTCAAATTTAGGCAGCATTAGTCTGCAATGGAGACTTGGGGGTAGGATGTAGTTCTGATCACCTTAGCACTAAACCCACAATTTATCCTATCTTCCCTAACTCCAAAGCTTTTCTACCTTGCCAACTGTATCTGTTCATACCCTCTTCACTTCTCCCTGAATCTTGTTTAAAAAATCTCCTTCCTCCACCTTCTAACCATTTGTGCCCTCAATAATGTACAGTGAATCCCCGCTATAGAGCCAATACCTAGCTTGAAAATTGTTCCATTTCCTCAAAGACCCAACAAATTCCTGTGTTCATTGACCCATTTATATGTCTCTGTGAGCTCCAAATGTCTGATTTGGTATGTCCTAGTGGTTTTGCTTGTGAAAACTGCACCTTAAAGTTCCCAGTTCCCTAAAATAATTTTGAGGCAACAATTAATAAAAAAACACCTTATAAATACAACCGAGCTTCATCATGTGCTGTTAGGTTGTCAACTGTTGCATCCGGAATATACCTTCAATGTAAGGATATTCAAATGTAGACATAAAACAATGGGTGGTCCCCCTAAAAGTAGCTGCTGAAACAAGTAAAAGAATGTTAGGGTATTCTTCTTACATATTTAAAAGATGCTATAATGCAGTGGATGAAACAGCTTGCATAGCTAAAGTGATGTAGTTATCTATGTAGATGGGGCTGTCAGTAAGGATTATGAACCCAAGACTTCAAAGTGGCTTTCCTCCATGCACCATCCACCCATAGTAATAGTAAGCCCAAATCATAGGCCAGGTTATCCTCCTTGCTTTTTCCACTGGGTATATTTCCTCTTTTTCTATACATAAAAACTTTAAATCTGTAATTTGTATAAAATAGCTATAGTTATAAAATTGTTGTGTATTTAACATATTAGAATAAGTAATGAATGGAGATAAGTGTTTAACGTTTAGATAATGGATAGGGTGATTTGCATATAACTTCAAAATGTATTTTAATATACCAGTAATTTATTTTATTTATACATTATGCTTTCTATTTTTTTAAATTTGATATGAGATTTTGTATTATAAATTGTAAATAATAATAAATGTAATTGTATTGTATTGTTTACTGTAATATGATTTTGTTTTCATTGTGATATCATAAATTTTTATTATCCCTCTTTTTGGATAGATGAGTTATATTTATTTTTTGTTTGTTGATTGCATACATTTTAGACTGTTATTTATTGACCATCCACTTATTCACTTGGTTATAGATTTATAGATTTATTCATTGGTTTTTGTTTTGTTTTAGACAATAATTTGTTTCCAGCATGTTTTGAGTTAATTGACTGTAAACTATTTCTGGTTGGTGCACATTTATATTGTAATTGTTTGTAACACTCGATGCTGATTTTTTACTTTATTCCTAATACTACTCTCCAAAACAAGTTAAAGGTTACCCCATTATCTTGTGTGCTTACTTTGGATGTGCCACCTCCCCCCATACCTACACCAGCAGGAACACTTGATGAGAAACCTACACATGAGCCACTTATTGGCTATTCAAGTTCTGTGGCCGCTTTGAGCACAGTTTCCCTGGTGTACAGAACATGTAGGAGATCTGCATTGATGATTTGGGCTTACTACCTCCTCTGAAATTTTGGGCTCACAACCGTTACTGACAGCTTTGTCTACATGGATGACTACACTACCTCAGCTATACAAGCTGTTTTATACACTGCATTACAACAACTTTTGAATAGATTCAGCAGCTACTCTAAAGGCTCGTACACACGGTCGGACATCCAACAAAATTTCCCTTGGATTTTTGTCTTAATTGATTTGTCCGATCACACCCATAGCATACACACGCTCGGACTTTTCTGCAAACTTTTCTAACACTTTCCCAACATCACGTGGTTTTACTTGCTCTTTACCGCCACCCTTTGGTTAACTTCTGCTATTGTTGGTTGAGTTTAACATTGGTTCTGAGCATGCGCATTTGTACTTTGTCCAAAAGTCCGATGGTTTGCTGTACACACGGTCGCACTTTGCACAATCGGACTTTTCGGAACAGAAAGTTGGTCCGTTCACAGACCCAACTTTTTGTCCGATTGAAGCCAAAAAAGTTGGTCCGATGGAACGTACACACGGTCGGACAAATACGAAAAGTGCCGGATTTTGAAGTTGGTTGGGCAAAAGTCCGACCGTGTGTACGGGGCTTTATAGGATCACTCGTTTGTTTTAATTTTGGATTCTAAAACCATTTTGAGGATTTATAACCCTCTTCTGGTTGTGTCACTGTTGCCAAAGTGTACCTCACCAGCTAGGGCAACCCCAGTCCCACTCAACATTCTGTCTATAAAGGTCACAATGTGCTAACCCTAAGCACCTTCATTATCTCACTACAACACTCATTCCCCTGGTTGCCCGAGGACATCTCTTTCCTGAGGACATTACTAGCCTTAAACTCACCTCATCCAATCAAACATATTTATTAGGGTGTGCCAGTTTACGACTTATAGCTCCAACACTCTTCCCACTAACCCTTTTTCTGACTGTGACCTAATATTCTGTCGATGTATATTGAGAACGCCATTCTCCAAGCTGCCATTAATTCTTGGTGTTGAAAGCTGCCTGTATATATCCACAATTTGAGCTTCAAGTTGTGAAACATCCTCACACCTATTGCAGAAAATCTCACCCTCAAACTGATATTCTAGATGTGTATACACTGCACACTACATGCACTAAACAGTATATCATGGAACACATATTGCTTGACTATATTGCAATGCTAATTATCTAAACCAATAAAATGCATAAAGAATCATCTTGGTTCCCTGTGTCCTTCAGTTAAACTATGGTTTTTGTGTTCAATGATACATTTTAAAACTGAAATCACACTTTACAGACAAATGGCAAAATTCGCTATGCTCCTTTCCTGCAAATTCATTCATTTGTATCTTCTTAATAAGCACAAATTATGATATACTTTGGTTATTGATAATTGCTCTCTTATTCATTTCATTCATGCATTTGAAAAGTTATTTCCCCTGTTCACTGTATAATCATATACTGGCCTGAATGTCACTACTTTGTCCTGACAACTTTATTTGCCTTGTTATGTGCTTACCATGTAATAGTTAAGCTTATATTTTCATCACCCGTTTTCTCTCATGCAGAGAATTCACCACACGCACAGTTAAGGTATCAATGAGTTTTCACCTTGGCAAATTAATCCCTTTCTCTTCCTAAAGATCACATTCTCCAGCACAGCTGCCTGTCAACGTTGAGAGAAATGTTAGTGAGAGGAATGTAAGTACCCATGACAGAAGCACAGCTGATGGGATAACCGCCCTTGCTTTTGTCATCAAAGACTCTTTACGGAGCAGAACTGGACAGATACAGGACACAGGCAGACGGATGGCATTGTCAGTTAGGCCAGATACCACATGAGACCTGCATACAAAAAAGGGCAGGAAAGGCCAAGCTTTACCCATACCTTACATGATTACTAAGAACAGCTCAATATCTCACTTTTTTCATTATCTGTTCATCCCATTAAATAATAGAAAGCTTTCCTGTAGTATATTGCTATCACAAATGAAAAGTCTATATTAAAATGTCCTGTGGACAAATATCAACTTCAAGCAAAAAAAAAATATATGTGAGAAGGTTGAGCAGCGGCCTGTATTTATGGGAGGAGCCCGGCAGCCTATACAGCCCCCTCACCCGCGTCTGGGCTCTGTCGGCTTTCTGTTCAGCACAGGGTTCCGGCGACACACCGCAGACACCAAGGCGTCTGCTCGGTTTGCATCCGCCCATACCATGACAAGGTAGGCTCTGCTCCCTCAGCACCCGACCCCCTTCCGCACCAAAGGCTCGCCAGCAATTTTAGCCCCCACCGCACCAACACAGTCAGCACCTTTGCTGTAGCTAGACATTTCAACATGTCACCACCACATCCTGCTTACCCACTCATTGGACTAACTACTGACTGTCGCTCGGCACCCACGGTAATTACATGACACGGCACATGTCCCATAGTCTTCACTGTCAGTTTTGTCAGCTTTTCTGTTTAACCAACTGTATCTTGTGTAGTTTGCCACATGCCAAAACATGCTTACAGTGATTCATAGGCACATAACAACTAGCTTTCCATGCTGGATGTATTCATGTCATTTTAACTGTGATTTTTTTTTCTCTCGTTGTTGTGTTTATCCACTTCAAACACGCACTTCCATATAGCAAACCAACTTGTGGCTTCACTGATTCACCACAGTTGCAGCTGAATTGCTTATCATTAAAACCCAACATGCACAGGGATAAATATCTCTATCCCCACTACATGGGAAACCTACATGATCTTTATCCCTCGGATAGATCTTACGGACCATGTGGAATGCCAGTGTACTGCATTGGCAGCTCACGTGAATCCAGCCTTGCATCCCCTGCCATAGTATTCATTACTGTACACCTTTTCGGTGCACGGCAATGCATAAGGCACACACGTTACCATTTGTTATGCTGTGCATCATCATGCATTGTCAAGACAGCCCATTCATTCTTTCTCCTACTTGCTTCAGAGCAATACCAGACATGCCCCACTGGCCTCCAAGGCATGCCTCCACACAGCCTGCGCTCCTCACGTGACACTCCTGCACGCACACCAGCCGCAGCACCCCCGGTCAGTAGCGGCCTCACTTTCAGCTCACGCTCCACAGCCCGGTAGTCGCCTACCACATGACAACGCACCTTCACGCCTCTCTCGTTCCCTCACTTACCCAGCTGCAGTATGTCTTGGGTGCACACAAGCACCTTCTTAGCTGCAGCTTCACCCCATTCCACACATGGCCATATCCGCCATGGCCCCCGTTTTAGTACATGCTCCAGAGCCCGGTAGTCAGTCACAATCATAATGCACCAGTTCATGCCTCTGTCATGGGTCATTTCAGCTACTTGCCCAACCACAAAACAGGCCCCAGCAAGTCCACACACACCCTAACACACAGTCCTGACCCAAACATGCCCCTCTCTTCTTAGCCCCATTTCAGCACATGCTCCAGAGTTTTGCATCTCTGCCATGGGAATTTCTGTCACTCATTTCGTTGACACGCGTCCAGGTCCCAACCCTTGCACGTTCCTGCAGGCAGGCTCACCTCGAACGTTCCCCAACAGTGTCTCTCTCATTTCAGCACATGCTCCAGAGCCCCCGCTCTGTCAGCCAGACCTGCAACGCACCGCTTCATGCCTCTGTCATGGGACATTTCGGCCACAAAGCCATTGCCGCGTCAACCCGTTCGTCGGTCGCTTAGAACATTCCAGCTTAGCCAGCCCCCGTCCTTAAATATTGTTGTTTCTCCATAGGTCAGTCAAGTTCACCAGCTCCTCCCCACACGCCAGGTTGATAGTCATTTCTACAGGTAAAAGAAAAAAAATCCCACAGCACACAGAAACAACCCCGTTTCGTCTCACCCCTGTAGGTTCCTGCTCGACCCACCCTGACCTTGTAGACAAGACCCTGCACCCAGGGCACGAATCACCCTGAGTCATGTCTCAGGCCGACAGCGAAGACCTTTTTGCCCCTCCCTCACCGCCCCCCGCTTCAGAGAGCGGCAGTGCGCACTCCTTCAGGGGATGGACCATCCCCAAGTTAACAACAGAGTTGAGGCGCAAGCAGGTGCCCTTTCCGACCACAGCCAGGAAGGCAGAACCCTTTAGGCTTCTGTTCCCACCTCCAGCCTCAAACAACATCCAGCCAGCCCCACCCGGACCAAGTACCCAGCAGGCCACCTTACAGTCCATATCCGCCGCCATGCCCCAACTTCACACCATGGTTTCAACCCTCTCCACCACAGTCACAGCCACCTACGGCCACCTCCGATCCACCCACGCCCACCTCAGACCCGTCCACAGTCCAACCACAGATACCTCCCCCAGTTACACACGCAGGCAAGTGCTCCATAGTCCTCCCAGCACACTTGGTCTCCGCCAACATCAGGAAGGACATCCTGGACGGCAAGGACGTCAACCTTGCCTCCCTCCTCATTTCAGTCCACGACCTAGCTGAGAACAAGGCCTATGCCTGGGGAGATGTCTCAGTGGTCCTCAAGGCCAAAGACCCAAGGCTCAACCACAAATTATCGGTCCCTAAATTTGCGTTGGCTTTTGGGATCCTCAGGGACATCCTATGCTCTGCCTCCCCCAATAGGAGGGAATAATTTGATCTTTATCTCCACACCTTGGTGGATCTGGGCTATAAATACAAAGGTTTTTCGTTTTACGACTACCACCGCTCCTTTTCAGCCAAAGCAGCGGCCAGGCTGCTACAATTCCAGACCACAACAGATTGGAGTCTCATGGACATCGAGTTGTTCTGCCGCCACTTCGCTGGCCTGCGCTCACCCTTATGCACTATTTGCCAATCCTCCACCCACACTGCCACATGGTGCGCCAACACCGCCAACAGCCGCCCGTTTGAACTCCCCTCCACCTCAAGGGCAGCTCCGGGCCTACCGGCCACCCAGCAGACGACTCAGGCCGACAAGTTCGGACACCCAGTACAGACGGTAGGGGGCACGGCAATCTGTAACAACTTCAACCACGGCTCCTGCAACTTCAGCCAATGCCGTCTGCTCCATGTCTGCCTTACATGCCATAGAGCAGTGGTCATCAACCCTGTCCTGCAGGGCCCACTAACAGGCCAGGTTTTATGTATTACCTTGGGGAGATGCAGTCTAGAATACTGCAATCACTGAGGAGCAAATGATATCAGCTGTGATGTATTTCAATTATCTTGCAAACCTGGCCTGTTAGTGGGCCCTGCAGGACAAGGTTGATGACCACTGCCATAGAGCACACCCCAGAACCCTATGCCAAGTCAAACAACAAAAGAAGACCTGATTAGGCTGCATAAATATCCCCTGGCTGGAGCTCTACCTTACCTCCCACCCCACCCCCTCTCTCACCACCTATCTTGTCCAAGGCTTTACAGCAGGGTTTCACACAGGCCTTATTTCCCTGCCCCACACAACTCACGAGTGTAGGAACCTACACTCAGCCGCTACAGACAAGCAGGCCATAGACCAGCTCTTACAGACAGAGCTAGAGCGAGGCTTCATCATAGGCCCCTTTACCAGACCCCCCTTCAGCACGTGGAGAGTCAGCCCTATTGGACTTGTCAAGGGCAAGTTCTCAAAGAAAGTCTGTTTGGTTTACGACCTATCTGCGCCTCATTCGTCCCCTACCCCCAGCCTGAACTCCTTAATCCCCTCGGAGGAGTTCTCCCTAAAATATGCGTTCGTAGACATGGCAATCCAAGCCATAATCAAAACTGGTACAGGAACCTGGCTCTCCAAGGCCGATATCTCAGGCCTTGTACACACGATCAGTCCATCCAATGAGAACTGTCTGAAGGCTGATGGTCTGATGGTCTGATGGTCTGATGTGCCTACACACCATCGGTTCAAAAACCGATTGAGTCCAACGCGGTGGCGTAAAACACATGCGTCAACTTGATTCTGAGCATGCGTGGGTTTTGAACCGATGCTTTTGCGTACTAACCATCGGTTTTGACCGATTGGTTCAGCGTCCATCAGTTCAATTTTAAAGCAAGTTCTAAATTTTGGGACCGAAGGATGACAGACTGATGGGGCCTACACACGGTCGGTTTGGACTGATGAAAAGGTCCTTCAGTCCGATTTCATCGGATTGGACTGATCGTGTGTACAAGGCCTCAGGCGCCTTCAAACTCCTGCCTATCCACCCATCCCTCTGGTGCTGGCATGGCATTAAATGGAGAGAGTCATACTACTTCGCCACCAAGCTGACAATCGGCTCCAAGTCTAGTCCCTGACTCTTCGACACCTTCGCACAGACGCTCACCTGAATACTCGTGCACCAAGCCCAGTGTCAAGAAGTCATCCACTACTTGGACGACTTTTTGTTGATTGAACAACCCGATACGCCTCCAGGAGACCTCTAAAAGTTGAGACTCGTCTTCAGGAATCTTAACGTCCCCATCGTGGAACATAAAGTGGATGGCCCAGCACACTCCATCACCTTCCTTGGAGTTAACCTGGATACCACCTCCATGCAAGCCAGCCTTCCCCCCTGAAAAACTGACCCGCATCAGGGCAGTCCTCCAAAGTTTCATCCAAACGCACGGCTGCACCAGGAAGCAGCTGCAGTCCCTCCTAGGAATGCTCAATTTTGCTGTAAGGATCATCCCTCAGGGCCGGTCCTTCGTCTCACGCCTCATGGTTTTCCTTTCCCAGGCACAGGACCCCGATCAGATTCTCAAACTGGATACCGCAGCCTTAGCGGACCTCTCGATGTGGGAAGAATTTCTCACCAATTGGTATCACCCCTTTCCCCACAAGTAGTCACCGACGCCGCAGTCTCTACAGGTTTCTTGGCAATTTTTGGCCACCACTGGTTTGCAGGACCATGGCCGCCAGAGATACTAGCGATCCCGGGCTTCACCCAGACGTCTTCCTTGTTCAAGCTGTACCCAGTCATAGCAGCCGCCTAACTCTGGGGCCACAGCTGGGCTGGACAAACTGTAGCCTTCACCACCGACAACTAGGCCACAGCCGACATTATCAACAAGGGCAGGTCCAGGTCCCTTGTTATAATGTCCTTCCTACGTCGGCTGGTGCAACTGTCCTTACTACACCAATTTAACGTGCATTGTACCTTCCTCCCCGGCAAGTGTAATCTCGCCGCAGACGCCTTATCCCGCTTTAATTATACCTCATTTTTTCAGCAGAGACCCAGAGCCGATCCATCTTCAGCCCCTATCCCTCCTTGGTCTCAACGGACCCTGGACTGAGACAGCACCTACAGAAAGCGACCCAGCTGATTAACCAGTCTCTCTCTCGCAACACTCTCGAAGCCTATCACACAGCTTGGGACGCCTTTAGCAAGTTCTTGACGCGCCACTCTGCGGACACTACCATAAATGTCAAGCACGTACTGGCCTTCATTTCCTACTACCATACTTGCCAGTCCCTGTCCTATAACACCATCCGTCTCTACCTGGCAGGCATCCAGCACTTTCTGGCCTTACAAGATCCGGCGAAGCCCTCGCTGTTCACGTCCCATGCAGCCAGAGCTGCCCTACGCAGAGTCCAGAAACGACAACCAGCCGTCAACGCCAAACGCCTGCCTAAAACCAGCACCATATTTAGAGAGATGTCCGCCATCCTCGCCACATCCCCATTCGGCCTCCTCCCTAGCTTGGTCATACAAGCGGCTATCTACGTAGCATATTATGGTTTCCTCCGGCCCAGCGAGTTCACCTATAACAGCCCCGCGGCCAAGTTCTGCGCAGACGACACTTGGTCCGCCATCAAGACCGCTTCACGCTCCATCTCAATACCTCAAAAACACAGCAATCAGGCTCCCGGCTTAGATATGGCCATTTACAAGACAGGTAACGCCTGGTTCCCAGTAACCGTATTGAACCGCCTACTGTTACTTTTGCCAGCCCGATCAGACTCCGCTCCTCTACTCCCTTTTCCCGGACAAACCTCTCAACACCAGCCAGTTCATTAAACACGTGAGGATCCTCCTATGGAGTCTGCACCTCAATCCCACTCAGTATTTGGGTCACTCCTTTCGTATCGGAGAAGTCTCAGCCGCCTCGCAACACGGGGACCCCGACCATGTCATCAAGAAGCTAGGCAGGTGGAAGTCCGCCTGCTTCACTCGGTACATCCCTGACCTTCAGGGGGAGATGGCACAAGCCTTCGCCAAACTTGCTCACTAATGATCTGACTCAATAAAACCATACCCCTACCTGAATGTTTTTGCCCCCTTATTTTGGCGTACCGTCCATTAGGCCAGCGCACACTTCAGGCCCATTGTATGTCGTGAGTCCTTATCAGTCTGTGTCCATGTCCGTATCGGCCATAGGGCTCCAACCATAAATATATATATATATATATATACATATATATATATATATATATATATATATATATATATATATATATATATATATGTAGCACTACCCCCGAAGGAGCTGCTGGTTTGTTTTGGGTGGCATGTTACCTCTATTCCTCCGCTGTCTAGGGTACACAATGAGAGCTGAGAAGAACTGCAATGTCCACACTTTAGATGTCTTATTCTGTGCTTTATTACCCAATGGGGTAAAATAGTAGAAGTAATAGTAGTTGAAGAGGTGGAAGGGATAGTGAGAAGTAGGTTCAGGTGTATAACTTTGTTCGTAAACAATCCTGCTTCCAGCAATAAACGTTTGTCGCCACTCTAGCCAGAGTGGGTATTGAGCACCTGGATAGGCCTCTCTCCCCAACCTAGCAGCCAGAGTGTCACAGGGAAGCAAAGTCTCTGCCACAGACCTTCCCAAAGATAGAGATGTATTTGGTCCAGAATCCTTCTCAACACTGGATTAAGCACTCGGATCTCTCTCGAATAAACGTTGGTAGATTCAAAACTCACGGGCGACCATCATTTAGCCCTTCAGCAATGGTGCATCCTTCGATGAAGTTCAAGGCCTCTCCTGAGATACCAGCCTCGTGCTCGGTACTCCCCCAGACTGGTTCTTCATCGGGCGCCTTCCTCCCTCAGGACGGACAGCACAGGACCACTCTGCAACTGTAGACCCAGTCTGACTTCCAGGCCTACACAGTAGATTAGAACCCCGGACCAACGTGTTCCCAGAGCCAGGATCGATTGAACACACACCCCTGGCCATGAGGGCCACACACGGGGGGTGGTGGTAGGACAGATCAGCGATCGACACCCGCAAACCAATGACGTCTGTCTCTTAAGTACTCTCCCCCAGCATGCACAGCGAGGTGACCAACACCCACTGATTGGCTGCTGAGGAAAAACACCCAATGCACCTTGACCTGACTGCTTCCACCCTTGGCCTGGGGTGGTACAGGCACCCCAGGCAACAATAGTGGTCACTGTAACACAGTCAGAGGCAACTAAATCTCTGACCACCCTCTAAATTTAAGGCAGCACCAGCTATAAAAGTAGCAGGGCGCTACACATATATATATATATTTTTTTTTACGTCAGAGAACATCTAAAATCTTTCTGTACTGACAAGTATACAGTTATTTTAAAGTGCTGGTTTCTAAAAGTTCCACATTTGTAAATGATGCAGCACTTTTAATTCTTACATAATTACCATTTTTTTATTTATCTTTAATTAAAATCATATCTGCTGGTAAAAGTTTGTTAACACTTTTAAATTTTCTTCATACTGTATATACAAGGCTCACAAAATTAACCTGTGCTTTACCCATGCATAGCCGTGTAAGAGTTTTATTTCAATACCAGCCAAACCAGCGGCATATACTCACCCTGTTTATGCTCCTCCACCACACAAAGAGAGGAAAGCCTTGAGTAAACTCAAGTCAAGATTTAATATGAAAAAATCAAACACATTTAGTTGCCTGCTCTGCACAGAAATCACTTGAAGAGCAATAAAACTTGATAAAAAGAGTTTTCAGAGGACCCAGGAAAAAGTGCTGTTGAAGTTCATAATACTAGAAAGGGTTATAAAAAGATTTCCATAGACCTGTTTATTTATCAGGCCACAATTATGCAGGAAGTTAAAAAAAAAGTATGTGTAGCACTACAGCCAGAGAATGGTTGGTTCCCTTTTCCATTTGGTGATGATCTCCCTAGAACCCAATTTCACCAACATACCTTTGATTAAATAGGAAATACTGTGTAGGGCTGTAAATCCCTGAAAGGGTAATAAAAAAGTGCAGCAGCAAGCAGTATTTACTGTCTATTATAACACAATAAGGGATAATACATGCACTGCTATTACAACAATGCACTGTTATTACCAAATGACAAATGCCAATTAGTTATGGAAACGGTACTTTTCTAACAGCCTAGTTAAGCATACAGTTAACACTGCCTACACCACTGGCTTGTACACTAACAAGTCTGTCTGCATGGGAGCCCTAAGACTGCTAGTAGGAGCACTCACTCTCTTTGTCATGTGAGAGCACTTATAATCCCAAGGCTCAAAAGTCAAAATTGCATGGCCAACTCCCCACAAGTAACAAATTTGCTGCAGTAAATAGCAACATAGTCTACTCTATGTAAATGACTGATAGGACTCTTACCAATCCAAAGGATTCCAATACATCCTCTTGAGGGCCAGTAAAAGGCCCCTCTCTGAAGCTGGTGTTGGATGATTCTGCAACCTTCTCAAACTCTGGATTCCTTAATGGCAATAACACAGCTGAAACAACATAACTGGAACAGCAGCTCTCTGGTGGGCACAGCCCAGCAGCTTACTCACAGTTCTGCATACAGGTCTAGGCTCTGTCCATCAGTACAGCACAGCCCACTTGGCAGCCTGGCCAAATGCACCTCTAGGCTCCTGACACACTATCCAGTGGCTCAGCAGTGAGGCATTGTTCATAGCAGCACCGCATTTGCAGCCTGTTCTGCACTCACTCTGTAAAGCTCACTACAGTTCAGTCCAGCTTTTCTTGTGGCTCTCCACACTTGGACACTAGCTCCCAGTTCCAGGCCCGGACTGGGACAAAAAATAGGCCCGGGCAATTTAGACTGAACAGCCAATTTTCCAGCAACCGCCGGTTCGCGAGGATGGGTGGTGACGGGATAATCACGGAGTCGGTCCTCCGCACTGTAGTGTAATGGGGGGCTGTGATTGGTAGGGGCACTGTGATATAAAGGGGACTGCACTGTAAAGGAAACTGTAATGATTATAGTTCCCCTTTACTGTTCAGTACCCTTTATATCACAGTGCCCCTACCAATCACAGCCCCCCATTACAGTGCTTTGTTCTCTTCGTTTTTCACCTATTAATACTTTAGGTTTTCCCATTTCCCATTTTTCTTTTTTCACGTTTTTTTTCACGTTTTTTTTTATTCTAGTGTTCTTTTTCTTTTATCCTTTATTTTTTATTTCTTATTTTTTTTTACTTTTCTTTTTATTATTTATATTTATATTTATTTTATTATTTTTATATACATTTTTCACACTTTATTTATTTCTTACTTAGGTAATTTTCCTTATTTGCTTTTTTAAGTTTACTTTCATACATTTTTCTCAGTTGCACCTTATCCTCTTAATTTGTCTCCTTTTCCCACTAATTTCTTCCTTTTTTCCTATTTTAATTTCTCTATCATCTTTATCCTTTTTTATTTTCTCTTATTTTCCTCTCCTTTCCTTTTTCTGTTTCTTTTTTCCTTTTTTTCTCTTTATATATCCCCCTTTTTTTCTATCTGTTCTTCTTCCCTCTTTCCCCTCTTCTTCCCCCTTTCTTATCTCCTTTTTCAACTTTATCTATTTACACTTACCTGTGTCCTCCATTACTCCATGGTCTGCCGTTTCTTGATTACCTGTTTTCCTTCTGTGTCTCTTTCCTTGTCTCCCGATGTGATGTCGTCACTTCTCAGTCTCTATGCACTTACATTATACGTGTCTCCTTCACTCCCCTTGGTTTTTTGAATGGACGTAATCTTCCTTGGTGGCGGGGTCTCCACACGTCATACGTTGCCATGACATCAGCGGCCCAAGCCCTGGCAGCGTCCCCATTGCCTAGCTACAGCAGCAGAATGCGTGCACGGACAGCAATCTTTGCTCTGATTGGATCCGACCTGCTGCATAGCATCCATGGATCCCTGCACTTAGTCAGTGTACAGATCTCTGGCTCCTCCCACCCCTGCTCTGCTGATAGATGACTTTGTCGGCAGGACAGGGGTGCCTGGAGAGGAGACACAGGCACGGCCGCACAGCGGGAGGTGAGCCGTGACCACGGCATGTGTTAACCCTCTCCAGGCCGAGGTCGCCGCTTACCTCCCGCTGTGTGGCCCAGTCATCAACAGGCATCGGACCGCTGCCCTGAAGTTCAGCCTGTCGGCCCTGGCCCACCGGGCATTTGCCCGGTGTGCCCTATGGCCAGTCCTGGCCTGCCCAGTTCTGTCCATCCAGTGTGTGAGGAGAGTCTAACACTGCAGATGCAGCCAAGAGCCCCCCTTAGCGCTTGGTCTACCTCAAGATGATTGCTGCTTTTTAATAAATAAACTGCAACAGGGAAGAACATTTTGCAGACCAGCTTAAAGGGGCCACCAGCTAGGCTACACACTGCCTCTACCAAAAGTCTTTGGTCCCAAATTAACACAAATGCAGACTACAACAACTAAATACAATTTTTAATGGTCAAACTTATTTTTTAGGTTTTTTTTTGGTAACAGAAACAGGCCAGGGGAGGTTCTACCATGCTGTGTAGCAAGCTGGATTTGGAACATCAACCGCTGGTGCCACAATGGGAGTTACCTGCACACCAGGGGACCTGTGAACGGTGGCAATGACCTCTTTTGGATTCTTCCTTTGGCTCAAGGGGAATGATGGGAGTACTGCCACCTCTCCAGTTGGCTCAACAGAGGCACCCTCCTATCCATATTCCACTCTAACCTAGGGTGCAAACTCTGGGGCATCAGGTGTGAGGGTTTTCTCTGGGAAAAATGTGGATGAGGTGCTTTTTGTAGAATCAGATTGCCACAGCCATTCCATGTCAAAATCTTGTCTTCTTCAGAAGGTTCTGAAGAAGTGCATGGAGATGCATGAATCGTTAACCTAGCCGTTGCAGAGCTAGTAAGCTGGCTTCAAGTTTTCTACCCAGTCCAGCAATGCAAAGGACTCACTTGCTGTAACTGACTACATTCGGGGTACCACTATCTACAGTCCACTTCCGCCCATGCTGATCTAACACTGTGTTCCAGACTTTCATTTTTGCATACCTGACCGGTCATGTGACTGCACACTATGAGAGATCTCCCTTTAGAAATTCACTGGAGAATCCAGCCGCATGTTGCAGCTCTGATGGCAGTCTGAAGCCGGCATATAGCCATCCAAGGCCGAGCAGAGGGGGGACAGAGACTTTAACTGTCCCTGGCAATAGAACTATCGAGCAACTGATTTGGTGAGAGCCCAGCTGGGCAACCATTTGCTACATTTTACCTCAAACCCTCTCTCATACATGCCTGCTCCTTCTTCCTCTATGGAGGTATAATGCACACCTGCTGTCCCAGTGAAGTGTGAATCTCTATCCACTTATTCTGGTCAGATTTAAGGACCTGAATGAACCACCTAACATTAAGAGTCTGATAACTTGCTATATATGCCCCTTGATTTGGATGCTTCCAGTGTCTGGAACCCTGCATTTTCAGTACATAGGTGGTTAAATCAACACAAGTGCTTTGAAGGCTGTTGATGATCTAGAGATTTCTGTGGATCTGTGTGTTTGAACTTTGGTTTGACTTTGATTCACCATTCACATGAGCCATTGAGCCTAATGTTGAGTCACTTCATCATTATAGTGCATCAAATACTCTGGATGTGTATATGTGCGTTTTTCAAAATACCAATATCACCAAAATACCACACTTATCTAACAGCTCGTTATTGACTGTTTTTTGTGGTGCCTTCTTTTTCTGGACAAACTGAGTCTGCAAATTTTTGATGCCTGTCAGAGCGCTCTGCATTTTTAATTTATATTTGCTGCAGCATGTTTTTTAATGAGATGGTTAGGTATTGTGAGATATACTGTGTTATATTGGATACATTGTTCTCCTCACATATGCTTGATATTTAATATATATGATACCCCCACCCCTAATAAAGCCTTTTTCATATTTTTGTACCTTAAGCCGTTGTTGACCCGCCATTTTTTGCTTTCTGGGGGCTCCCTTGTCCCCTCCACTCCTTTTTTATATAGATTTTTTGCTTTATTTGGCAGGTAACCCGTTTAGTCCTGGCGAATCGGCCAGTAATTCAATTAATTTTTTAGATTATCTCCAAAGGGAGTGTGGATTCAAGGATTCTTTCATTTTTTCTATTATCCAGTAAGAGGGTGAACTAGTCAAAGATATCTGAGCTGGCACTTGAACAGCTTCACTCAGTCATAGAGATGGGCCGAACACCCCCCTGTTCAGTTTGCACCAGAGCTTGCAAACAGAGAAAAAGCTCTGACCCGACCGACAAACCCTATTTAAATCTAGCGGACCCAAACTTAAAAAATCAAAAATCCCCATTTTGAAGGTTATATGCAAGTTATTGGCCAAAAAAAGGCTATGGGGGTCCAGGTACTGCCCTGGGGTATATGTATCACTGCAAAAAATGTTTGTAAATATTGTTTTTACAGGAGCAGTGAGTTTAATGATGCTTAAAATGCAACAATAAAAATGAAAAATTACTTTAAATATAGTGCCTGGGAAAAAAATACATTTATAATTGCTGGCAATACACCAATACAAAACCTTATTGGAATTTTGAGACAATAAGTTCAGTGCTTGCAACCTTTCCTCATAACTAATATCCTCCAGATGCTTTATTAGCTTTGTTGTCCTTCTTTGTACTCGCTCCATTTCCAGTATATACTTCCTGAGGACTGGTGCCCAGAACTGGACATCATATGGGTACTTCTCTGTTCCAATGCCTCAGGTCTCTCAATCTTTCAACTCTTGTTGTTTTTAAGTCCTTGTTATAAAAGTCTCTGTTACAGCAGGGTCATTTGAGCAGAGATGAGTACCCAAGTTGAGTACCAATGCTTTCCACTTGAATGGCCAGTGTCAGAGGTGGGCCAACTAGTTTATCTGGGAGTTTGTTTGAAGCAGCTGGGGTCACAGATCTGATGGTCCAAGCTTGTACTTCTATCTTTCTCTGAGGATGCTTTAAGAAATGTTCTGACTGGTGTTTTGGTGGCTAGTGTGCATTGCTCAGTGTCTCCTGTCACGTAACACAACAAACTCCTAAAATTGGCATTAGCTACAAGGCAATACAAGTGACAGTGAACTAAAAGCTGTTATGTCTGTGGTCTTTAAATGTCTCTGAAAGAGAAGGAAGTTAATTGTAATTTTGAAATAGGTGTAATGTATAAGCGTATTTTCTATTAAAGAGTTCTTTTAAATTAAACCACCCATATAAGCTTTAGTTTTCATCACAGATCCTCTTGTGTTGCATGAGCTCCCAACACCAGGTTAAAAACCTGCTCACCTCAAAATAGAAATAATCAGGTGCATCATCAAATATCACTCTGTTCCTGGGGGGAACTGCTTTCTTTCCTCTTGAGTCACAGTTATCTCTCACCCTTGTGTTCACATTCAGCAACTGGACCATAGGAAACAAAGAGGCAAATAAATAGTGCTTTCCTGTTTGACTATTAATTAAAACCCCCAATGCAATACACTTACAACACTCGTACACAGTAGTGGCAGCATGATGTCACAGGATCTGCTCCTCCCTCCTAGACACATAACGCACTCCTATAGGCTTCCTCAGTAGGTAATTATATTTATTTATTTTTTATATGATTTACTTGTATGAATTTCTGGTTGTAACTATAAGCACAGCAATGTGAATTTACTTACATTGGTCAGCTTTTATTAATTTATGTAAAACCTTTATCCAAAAATCTGAACAAAAAAACTTTTGTAATAACTGTTTAAAAAGCGTTAGCTGAAAAGCATGAAAAGTATGAAAAGCTGAAAAGCATTCTCTGAATGAGGCCCATGTTGAGTGGCCAACCTTCAGAATCCAGCAGGGCAGCCATTTGGCATGGGACCTAGAAGTAAGTGGAGAACACTGGAGTAGCAGTGTCTATTTCCTTAATTTCCAACTTCCAGGGCCAGGTATGGTATGTGCAAAATGACTTTGACCCAACCTGGACCAATATAACTATGTATTAAATGTCCAAATCTGGAATTCATCTTTAACCACTTAAGGACCGCCTAACGCCGATATACGTCGGCAGAATGGCACAGCTGGGCACAGGCACGTAAATATCTGTCCCCTTTAAGAGCCCAGCCGTAGGTTGCACGCGCCGCCGGCGCAAGTACGCGACCATGTCCGAAGCTCCGTGACCACGCCCACGGGACCCACGGACCCGATCAGTCACAGGAGCTGAAGAATGGGGAGAGGTGTGTGTAAACACACCTTCCCCGTTCTTCACTGTGGCAATGTCAGTGATCGTCTGTTTCCTGATATAGGGAACGACGATCACTGACATCACACGTCCAGCCCCGCCCCCCTACAGTTAGAAACACACATGAGGTCACACTTAACCCCTACAGCGCCCCCTAGTGGTTAACTCCTAAACTGCAATTGTCATTTTCACAGTAACAGTGCATTTTTATAGCACTTTTCGCTGTGAAAATGACAATGATCCCAAAAATGTGTCAAAATTGTCCGATGTCCCCGCCATAATGTCGCAGTCACGAAAAAAATGATCACCGCCATTAGTAGTAACAAAAAAAAATATTAATAAAAATGCCATAAAACGATCCCCTATTTTGTAAACGCTATAAATTTTGCGCAAACCAATCAATAAACGCTTATTGCGATTTTTTTTTACCAAAAATAGGTAGAACAATACGTATCGGCCTAAACTGAGAAAAAATTATGTTTTTTTATATCTTTTTTGGGGATATTTATTGCAGCAAAAAGTAAAAAATATTGATTTTTTTTCAAAATTGTCGCTCTATTTTTGTTTATAGCGCAAAAAATAAAAACCGCAGAGGTTATCAAATACCACCAAAAGAAATCTCTATTTGTGGGAAAAAAAGGACACCAATTTTGTTTGGGAGCCACATCGCACGATGTCAGTGTCTGTCAATTGTCAGTTAAATTGACGCAGTGCCGAATCGCAAAAACTGGCCAGGTCCTTTACCTGCATAATGGTCCGGGTCTTAATATAGCAAGAAAGGGTTAAAACTCTATTTTTGTTGTCTGTGTACAGTTTGGGAACTTGCTTTAAAGAGTTATTTAAATACTCCCACCTGTATTAAAATTGTACATTTGTTTTCTTGTCTTTACCCATGACTTGCTCTCTTGCACAACCTTTACAAATCAACTTAGTTCCACTCTATGATGCCAACACAGTGGTAGTAGGTTCAGTTATTGCATGAGTAGGCAATAAATCAACTGTTGAAACTGATATCACATTAACTTTTGTTCCAGTAAGTAATTTAAATGTAACCAGTGCTTTAAGTGGGCCAAAAGAGGTGCCGGTACTCTATTAGGCGCCGGTGCTCCCCCCCCCCAATACTGAACATGAAAATACCCTTAGAAAGTACCCTGAAAAAGAGCTACTGTAGAAAGAGCTACTGAACATAAATGCTAAATTCAGGTAAGTGCTTTTTACAGGGAAAGGGGCGACAATGGGCACAGTGGCATCATGGGGCACAGTGGTGACAAAGGGCACAGAGGTGACAATTGGCACAGTGACATCATGGGGCACAGTGGTGACAATGGGCACAGTGGCATCATGGGGCACAGTGGTGACAATGGGCACAGTGGCATCATGGGGCACAGTGGTGACAATTAAAGGGCACAGTGGTGACAATTGGCACAGTGGCAACAATTGATGGAACAGTGGCTGCGTTTGATGGCATGGCACAGTGACTGCGTTTGATGGCATGGCACAGTGGTGACAATTGATGGCACAGTGGCTGCGTTTGATGGCATGGCACAGTGGTGACAATTGATGGCACAGTTGCTGTTTGATGGCATGGCACAGTGGTGACAATTGATGGCACAGTGGCTGCATTTGGTGGCATGGCACAGTGGTTGCATGTGATGGGCACAGTGAGGCTTCAATTTTTTTTTTTTTTTTTTGCGCCCCCCCCCCAATTTTGAGCACCAGCCGCCACTGTTCCAGACATTTGTAATGTTTGTAGATCCTGGGGGACACACACACATGTGTGAAGGTAAAGTGTCTGCAGGGAAAAGTCAGGGAAGGGAGGTGGAGAGATAACAACCATCTGAGAGGAGCAGTGTGACAGGCAAAGATGAATGGATCTGTGTGAGGACGACAGGGAGGAGCAGGACGGCCGGCCAGATAGTGGCTGAGGAAGGGAGGAAGATGCCAGGGAGAGAGAGAGAGCATTGCAGACACAGCCAGAACTGACCTGTAAAGCCAACGTGAGGAGACCTGTTACCACTGCTGCCCGAACCTGCTGGGAGGAAACTTCAAAGGCCCCCCATGCACCTAGGACCCCTGGGCAGTTCACAGAAGTGCCTGTGCATTAAGACAGGAAAGCCCTCCCCCGCTCTCACAGTGTCCCCCAGCTTTTAGGGAGAGGAAAGCAGGCAGCGCTGGGGGGAGACCAGGCACCTATAGGAGGATCACATGTGGCTAGAACAGGGAGGCAGATCTGTGCGCTGTGACAGTTACAGAAATGATGCCGACAGGAGGGAGAGATACACAGCATCGGTTCTGTAACTGTCAAAGCGCACCGACCTGCCTCCCCATCAGCGGGCCCCACTCGGCTGCGGGCCCCATAGCGCCTGCGTGGGTCGCTATGGCGGTAGTTCCGCCACTGATCATCATATTCCTGGCCTGGGGCTGCGTTCCGGTACGGGAAACCCACGTACTGGACGCACGGAGAGGTGCTGGTACTCTCCAGGGCCATTTTTGGAAGTGGCGGTACTGAGTACCGCCGCGTTCCCGCCCAGTTAAAGCACTGAATGTAACTACAGTCACTATAATTGTTAAATCTGCATATTGTGCATAGATGGGATCTAACCGGTTCTTTGTGTATGTTTGTGCTTGTTTTAAAACAGATAGTTTATTTCTTTTAAACTTGTTTCTGATTTTTACTACAAAGCTTTGGTCCTGCATAATTTTAAAAGGATTCTTTCCTGCAAACACATAGCATGTTGTTCTTAGGGTGGGCACTATCTTGTCATAGTCTTTATTTTCCAGTAAGAATTATTTCTATTTCAGTGTCTATTGTTGGCTGTGCCCAGAACTTATTTCTTGGGACCGATTCTGGAATGTATCCCTGATGTTATATAACCCTAAGCCTTCTATAAGTCTTCAAGCATGATTTTGTCATTTGTTTTTTTGGATAAATTCATACACAATCAAGTTGTGTTCCCAGACAGTTTTTGACCTCCTTCCAGATTAAATTTTGTTTTTTATAACAATTGGAAATGTGATTTCGTGTTAGCCAAGATGCAAAACATCTTCTTTATTAAAAACTAGCTGAATACCCGGCGTTGCCCGGTCTTCCTATCTTAACCTTTTGGGGAGGAAAATCATAGTAATATAAATATACCCATCTTTTATATAAGGGTGTAGGTAAGGGTTAATTTAACTGTCATATATTTTTATTTGGCATATAAGTAATATGTGTACCAGGTATTATTAAAATATCTCCAGGCGTACAGAAGTTATGTGGGAACATACATTTCCCATTGATTTGCATGGGACTTTAAACAAAAACCCCGACCCTCACAAATGGGGGTAGTTTAAGGGATAAATTAACTATCCTATAGTTTAAGTGAACATACTGTATAAGTAACATGTGACCAAGTGTTATCGAAATATCTACAGCCGTTTGGAAGTTATGAAGTAACATGTATTTCCCATACAGTTGAATGGGACTTTAAAGGAAAACCCCGACCATGGCAAATGGGGGTGGGTAAGGGTTAAACCACCTATCCTATGTTTGTTGCTGACATATAAGTAACATGTGTGCCAAGTTTCATGTTAATATCTTTAGCCGTTTGGACGTGATGCTGGAACATGAAGTAACATGTATTTCCCATAGAGTTGAATGGGACTTTAAAGAAAAACCCCAACCATGGCAAATGGGGGTGGGTAAGGGTTAAACCACCTATCCTATGTTTGTTGCTGACATATAAGTAACATGTGTGCCAAGTTTCATGTTAATATCTTTAGCCGTTTGGACGTGATGCTGGAACATACATACATACATACATACATACACACACACACACACACGTTGAGTTTTATATATATAGATTTCAGAGCAGAACAGAGCTGCCTTGATCTTAATGTGATACCTTGATGTATCTCATCTTTAACCTCCTTGGCGGTATGATTAATTCAGATTTTAGGTGCTGAAAGCGGTACCATTATTTTGCATGGAAATTTGGTGTTTTATATTGTAGTCCTGTAATTCTTAGAAATAACTCACTTAAAACTGTCCAAACAAGAGTCTAGTAGACATCCCGGGTATAATAAAATTTGAAACAGAAAATCATAAATTATAATACAATAAATAAATATAGATAATTATAACAAATAATATAATAATAATTAAAATTATTACTTTGAATTTTTTTATGACAAATTTCCCCACAAATCACTATTGCTCAATTCTGCAAGTGATTCTAATTTATTATCTCTGTTTTCTGGTCTAAAACCACTTTTGACATAAAGGGACACTTTTTGGTTGCTATGGACAATCTCCAGTTTCCAGGCAGAAAGAACAGTTTTTATTTTATAGTGAAAATGAACTACAGCGCTACTAACAAGTAATCTCAAAGAAAAAACACACAAAAATAACTAAATAATACTGCTGCAATCATAACGGTGAACTATACCAAATAATGAATGAAATAATGGTAATACGCTCATATCAACTCATGTGCAGTGTGAATCGTACATATATATTCAAGCAATTAAGCCTGGTGCAAAATAAAAAACACTTAATATAAATATGAGTAGATCACGAAAAAGTCCTGATAATGAATCAGTCAGTCTGCAATGCTCCTTCCCTAATTGCCAACTCTCACTTCAGTGTGATCAGGTTACAACAACCTCCAGCAGCGATCAGATGTTTCCAGTTGTATTCAGTCACATGCAAAAGAGGAGGAAAGAAAACATAGTGCAATATTGTAACATGTGGATGTGGATAAAGGCTGCACTAAGTGCACTCACGTATCCCTGCATATGCTATAGACAGGGTATGTTGCCGCTCAGTTAAGTGGACTCCTCACTCGGGATAGACATCCAATGGTCCGTCACTGTAGGCTCCTCCCCCACGCGTATCGTCACGTATCACGTGACTTAATCATGGGTTTCGGTTTGACATAAACAGACACTTTTTGGTTGCTATGGACAATCTCCAGTTTCCAGGCAGAAAGAACAGTTTTTATTTTATAAAACTGCATGTAGGACACTGGGCAGACCACTAGGGATAAGGGGGGGGTGTATTTTTTACATACAGTATACTGTATGTATTGTGTTTATTTACTTTTTTTAAATTTGGCGCCGATCTCCGCCCCCGAGCATCGTAACGTCGCAGGGAACGGAGCTCGGCGGCACTCGGCACTGTGAATCAAGCGAGGAGGACACCGCTCGATCACACAGTGGGGCGGCATCACAGGATTCAGGGACAATGTAACTTGTGCCTGTGGACTCTGCGAGGCGGTCCTGAGTCTGGCTCGGGGGTTACCGCTTTTGGTCCTGAAATTCCAACCCGAGCCAGACTCGGGAATACCGCCAGGGGGGTTAAACATATACCATAGAGCTCATATACTATGAATTCAGAAGTCAATGAGATCATTTGCTAATAGATTTTTTTTCACTTGAGAACTAGTTATCGGACCACATCTCTGCCTTTCTGACTACCTCACTTTTTTTCCTTTTTATTTTTTTTTACTACTGTTAGCTGCTATTTACTATTTATTGAGATTCACAATCAAATAATTGTATAGATGAATATTGAATGTCACTGAATTCAGAAATATTCCCTGCAATAATTATTGAAAACCAGTAATAGCTGGTATAATGTTTAGATGCAAATTTAGACAGCAAGCACAAAACATTTTGCTAGCATGCCAAATGGTAAGCTCTTTCATTAAAAATATTAGTACAGGCATACCCCACTTTAAGTTCACAAAGGGTTTTATTTACTAAAGCTGGAAAGTGCAAAATCAGGCTCACTTCTTCATAGAAACCAATGAGCTTCTAACCCCAGCTTGTTCAATTAAGCTTTGGTAATAAAACCTGGAAGCTCATTGGTTTATATGCAGAAGTGAGCCTGATTTTGCACTTTCCAGCTTTAGTAAATAAACCCCATTGTGTACTTAAAGCGGAGGTTCACCCGAAAAAATGTTTTTAACATTAGATTCATGCTCATTTTGTCAAGGGGAATCAGGTAGTTTTTTTAAAAACGAAGCAGTACTTACCGTTTTAGAGAGCGATCTTCTCCGCCGCTTCCGGGTATGGTCTTCGGGACTGGGCGTTCCTATTTGATTGACAGTCTTCCGACAGGCTTCCGATGGTCGCATACATTGCGTCACGAGTAGCCGAAAGAAGCCGAACGTCGGTGCGGCTCTATACGGCGCCTGCGCACCAACGTTCGGCTACTTTCGGAAAATCGTGACGCGATAGATGCGACCGTCGGAAGCCTGTTGGAAGACTGTCAATCAAATAGGAACGCCCATTCCCGCAGCCCATACCCGGAAGCGGCGGAGAAGATGTATCTCTAAAACAATAAGTACGGCTTTGATTTTAAAAAAACTACCCGATTCCCCTTGTAAAAATAAGCATGAATCTAATGTTAAAAATTAACATTTCCGGGTGAACCTCCACTTTAAAAGTCAAGTATGCCTGTAAAATTTAGAAGGACGTGCAGCATTTTAGATTCTTGTAATATTTTCTATGCTGTGTTTGTCCATCTGATGCTTATAATCAGATCACGCTGACTTGGTTACACAGTGCATATTTAAATTATATTAAGTCACTTCACTTGTTATATAGAAATGTAATCTGTGTTTACTGGCTGGGTTTTGGAAGTCCAAATAAGAATACACGTTAACCGTAAAAAACAAACCAAACAGAAAAACTGAACATCCACAGGTTTGGTCAGCAGATACATTTTCTTCCATTAATTTTTATCCAGCACTGTCTTGAAATGATTTTTAGCTGTTTTGTAGAATATTAATTATTTGTGTATATATACTTGGAAATGTCCTACAATTTAGCCAAAAATTTTACCTGATATAGAATATATATATATATATATATATATATATATATATATATATATATATATATATATATATATATATATATATATATATATACAGTATCTCACAAAAGTGAGTTTACCCCTCACATTTTTGAAAATATTTTATTATATCTTTTAATGTGATAACACTGAGGAAATTACCCTTTGCTACAATGTAAAGTGGTGAATGTACAACTTGTAAAGCAGTGTAAATTTGCTCTCCCCTCAAAATAACTGAACACAGCCATTAATGTCTAAACCGCTGACAACAAAAGTGAGTACATCCCAAAGTGAAAATGTCCAAATTGGGCTCAAAGTGGCAATATTTTATGTGACCACCATTATTTTCCAGCACTGCCTTAACCCCCTTCGGGATGGAGTTCACCAGAGCTTCACAGGTTGTAGCTGGAGTCCTCCACCACTCCTTCATGACGATATCATGGAGCTTGTGGAACTTAGAGACCGTGCGCTCCTCCACCTTCCATTTGAGGATGCCCCACAGATGCTCAATAGGGTTTAGGTCTGGAGACATGCATGGCCAGTCCATCACATTTACCCTCAGCAATTAGCAGGGCAGTGGATGTGTGTTTGGGGTCGTTATCATGTTGGTATACTGCCCTGTGGCCCAGTCTCTGAAGGGAGGGGATCATGCTCTGCTTTAGTATGTCACAGAACATGTTGGCATTCATGGTTTCCTCAGTGAACTGTAGCCCCCCAGTGCTGGCAGCACTTATGCAGCCCTAGACCATGACACTCCCACCACCCTGCTTGACTGTAGGCTAGACACACTTGTCTTTGTGCTCCTTACCTGGTTGCCACCACACACGCTTGACACCATCTGAACCAAATACGTTTAACTTTCTCTCATCAGATTCTCATCAGGTTCCAGTAATCCATGTCCTTAGTCTGCTTGTCTTCAGCAAACTGTTTCTGGTCTTTCTTGTGCATCGTCTTTAGAAGAGGCTTCCTTCTGGGACGACAGCCATGCAGACCAATTTCATACAGTGTGTGGTGTATAAGCACTGACAGGCTGACCCCCCACACCTTCAACCTCTGCAGCAATGCTGGCAGCATTCATACATCTATTCCCCAAAGACAACCTCTGGATATGATACTGAGCATGTGCACTCAATGTCTTTGGTCGACCATGGCGAGGCCTGTTCTGAGGGGAACATGTCCTGTTAAACAGCTGTATGGTCTTGGCCACCATGCTGCAGCTCAGTTTCAGGGTCTTGGCAATCTCTTTATAGCTTAGCCCATATTTATGTAGAGCAACAATTATTTTTTTCAGAACCTCAGAGAGTCCTCTGCCAGCGACCAGTATGAGAGAATAAGAGCAATACACCAGATTTAACATACCATACTCCTCATTCACACCTGAGACCTTGTAACACTATGGAGTCACATGACACCGGTGAGAGAAAATGGCTAATTGGGCCTAATTTGGACATTTTCACTAAGGGTGTACTCATTTTGTTGCCAGCGGTATACAGTATATACACACACATATATATATATATATATATATATATATATATATATATATATATATATATATATATATATATATATATATATAAGTCATAACTCCAAGTCTCAGAAAAACAGTAATGCACACCAACTTGTTGTCTTGTTAACCTTATCTGAAGTATAATGAATCGTACAGCTGTGTTTGTAGAGAATTTAAAAAGATTTGCTTACAGGCATTTTAAATCCTTGGTGAATTCACCATCAAAAGCAATGATTGTGTTCTCAAAATTCCCCAAGCTACAAAACACATTTTGCTCTTGAGTGCATTACACGTTTTCTGATTCCCAAAATATATTCATCAACAGTTTTATTTATAATGTAATCACTGAGGAAATGAAATCAACATTATCCTCTATAAAAGGTGACACGCTTTTAACTCCAACACAAGGCTGAAAACATGCTTTGACGTGGCGCAATTTCATTTTATTTAGATTATACTTCGTGCCTAGGATTAAAAACACAACAATAAAGAAGAGGACAAAAAAAACATGATCTTCACATTCTAGCTGCTGGTTCTAGTGGTATTTTTTTCAGTGAACCAAATCAATAAAGAGGAGAGCTGGTAACAGTACCATTCTGACACGTTTCTTACTATTGGCAATGTTTAGTAATTAAGTGATGTAATAGTGTTAAACATATTGTAAAATGTATGCTTTTTTGTCTGTTGATGTGATTTACTGAATAAATTACATCAGAACTTGCAGCTACACTTTTTTAGGTATAAATCTTGGACATGTTCCTGCAACTTAGTATTTTTTTAGTTTAACTCTGTTCTAGGTTTCCCTTGCAGGATGCCGGGCGTATGAATTCCATAGCGGGGGTGTTTTTTTGAAGCACTGATTAGAGGCTCTAATGTGCTTTGAAATAGGGTGGGCTTGGGGCGCAGAGAGTGCGCTCACAGCCCACCCAAGTGTGTTAGAATAGTGAATAAATATTTGCTATTGATATTCAAATATTTTTTACCCTACTGTTTGCTCTATGTTCTCCTTTCTTCCCCTTTTCTCTCTCTCCCTATCCATCTTTCTTGTTCATTCTATCCCTTCTTCTTTCTCTCCATTTTTCTTTGTCCCCCCACCTCTCTTTCTCCAGAACCGGAATTTACATCTCAGGAGCCTATAGGCCAGGGGCGTACCTAGAGCATTTGGCACCCGGGGCGGATCCAATATCTGGCACCCCCCCCACGTTAAAATGTAAAAACACCCCACTGTGCCCCCTGCATACCTCTGCATCCTTCAATATCTTTTTGTTACTACTGTGTACCCTGCATCACTGGCCCCCTTTACATCTCATAGCCCCCTGCACCTCTGGACCATTTTACATTACACAGCACCCTGCATCACTGCACCCCTTTTACATTACACAGCCACCTGCGCCTCTGGACCCCTGCATGTTACACAGACCCCCTTCAGTGCAGACACCCCCCCCCCTTAGTGCAACCCCCCCTCAGTGCAAATCCCCCTCTCAGTGCAACTTACCTCAGTGCAAACCCCCTCGGTGCAACCCCCCAGTGCAAACACCCGCAGTGCAAACACCCCCCCTTAGTACAACCCCCCCAGTGCAAACCCCCCTTAGTGAAAACCCCCTAGTGCAAACACCCCCTTAGTACAACCCCCCCTCAGTGCAAACACCCCCCCCTTCAGTGAAATCCCCCCAGGTGCAAACACCCCCCTTCCCATTCAGTACCTCAGATCATCGCAGGCAGCGCCACAGCACATGGACAGAAGGTCCCCTCGGCCCCTATCCCTCGGTACACACAAACAGAGAGGAGGGGGCTGTGCCTGTGTGCCGACTGCCGAGCACCGCTAACAGCCCGTGGCTGTGAGAGGAGGGGATGGATGGTGCTGCGGTGTCGTCCCGCAACCCCCCCTCCTCTTGTACCGTGGCGCTCCGCGCTCCGATTCCGCGGCGCTCATCGCTGTAGTCGCGGGGGGTTGGTTGTCTTAGGTTTTCTTTAACCACTTGACCACTGGGCACTTAAACCCCCTTAATAACCAGACCAATTTTCAGCTTTCGGTGCTCTCACATTTTGAATGACAGTTACTCAGTCATACAACACTGTACCCAAATTACATTTTTGTCCTTTTTTTCCTACAAATGGAGCTTTCTTTTGGTGGTATTTAATCACTGTTGGGTTTTTTATTTTTTGCACTATAAAAGAAAAAAGACTGAAAATTTGGTAAGAAAATACATTTTTCTTTGTTTCTGTTATAAAATTTAGCAAATTTGTAATTTTTCTTCAAAATGTATACTGCTACATATCTTTGGTAAAAATAAGTACAGATTGGTGGATATTATTTGGTCTTTGTGAAAGTTATAGCGTCCACAAGCTATGGTGCCAATATCTGAAAATTGATCACACCTGAAGTACTGACGGCCTATCTTATTTCTTAAAACCCTAACATGCCCTACATCCCTTGTAATAGGAATATAGCATGACAGGTCCTCTTTACAGTGAGATATTGGGTCAATAAGACCCCACATCTCACCTCTAGGCTGGGAAGCCTGAAATAATAAAAAAAAAAAGTTCCTGGCTTCGATCGTATCGGTGAGTCAGAAGAAGCATCGGAGGGTGACGGGAGGGGGGATGTCCCCTTTCGCCTCCCATAAGAACGATCAAGAGGCAGAGCAGCCACCATGATCATTCTTATGGTGTAGAGCAGGGATCCTCAAACTACGGCCCTCCAGCTGTTGCAAAACTACACATCCCATGAGGCATTGTAACACTCTGACATTTACAGACATGACTAGGCATGATGGGAATTGTAGTTCCTGAACAACTGGAGGGCCGTAGTTTGAAGACCCATGGTGTAGAGAATCGCCGGCTGAAAAAGATGATACCTGAATGATGCCTGTAGCTGCAGGTATCATTCAGATATTCCTGCACAAAGTCAAGGACGTCATATGACGGCCAGCGGGCAGGAAGTGGTTAAAACACATTTTTTTTCCAGAGAATTTTTCGGGTATTGCAGAGTATTGGTCAGGGTATTGCAGAGTATTTTGTGGGGTAATTGCAGAGTATTGTGTGGGGGTATTGCAGAGTATTGTGCAGGGGTATTGCAGAGTATTGTGCGGGGGTATTGCAGAGTACTGGCAGGGGTATTGCAGAGTATCGTTCAGGGGTATTGCAGAGTATTGTGCAGGGGTATTGCAGAGCACTGGCAGGGGTATTGCAGAGTATTGTGCGGGGGTATTGCAGAGTACTGTGCGGGATATTGCAGAGTACTGACAGGGGTATTGCAGAGTATTGCGCGGGGATATTGCAGAGTATTGTGCGGGGGTATTGCAGAGTATTGTGCGGGGGTATTGCAGAGTACTGGCAGGGGTATTGCAGAGTATTGTGCAGGGGTATTGCAGAGTATTGTGCGGGGGTATTGCAGAGTACTACGCAGGGGTATTGCAGAGTATTGCGCGGGGGTATTGCAGAGTATTGCGCGGGGGTATTGCAGAGTACTGCTCAGGGGGTATTGCAGAGTACTTGCGCAGGGGGTATTGCAGAGTATTGCCCCAGGGGGCATGCAGGAGCGCGATTCTGGGAGGACGTCAATGTACACCCTCCCAGAGTTAACGAACCGCCATGTAGACGTATTATGTCTATGGGTGGGTCATTAAGTGATTAACAGATACTGCATTTTTACTTGCACATGATTGAATGATGGAAATCAGGTGAGCTTTATCATACTTACTAAGCTCTGAGGAAAATACACTATATTACCAAAAGTATTGGGACACCTGCCTTTACACTCACATGAACTTTAATAGCATCCCAGTCTTAGTCCGCAGGGTTCAATATTAGGTTGGGCCACCCTTTGCAGCTATATCAGCTTCAACTCTTCTGGTAAGGCTGTCCACAAGGTTTAGGGGTCAAACATTCCCATAGACACACTCCTAAACTTTGTGGACAGCTTTCTCAGAAGATTTGAAGCTGTTATAGGTGCAAAGGGCGGGCCAACTCAATATTGAACCCTATGGACTAAGACTGGGATGCCATTAAAGTTCATGTGCGTTTAAATGCAAGAATCCCAAAACGTTTGGTAATATAGTGTAAGTAAATAGCTAGTAGATGATCGAATGTGGACTTTTTAGGCACATTAGTACACAACTGAAAGTAAAAAATATATCTTTTATACAAAAATAAATTTACTCAAACAGTTGAGCTTAAAATACTGCCTGTAAAAGTGCATAATCAGCACTCTAACATCAACTTGGTGCACTACATAGGAAAATGATTTGTTCTATATGGTAGGTTTAGTTTCATAGTGCTTGATGCACTTATTCGGGAGCTTAAGGCAACTATTATGTGTGAAAAGAAAGAAAACATAAGCAACATATGTATAAATGGGTACATTCAATATATAAACATCATTGAAATGCTGGACACATAAATACAGGTAAAAATGTATTCCAGCTGTTCAACCCCAATGGGCCCAAAAAGTACGCACCCAATCCAAGTGAGAGGAGCAAACCAAGTATGGGAATGTGCATAACATCATAAAATGTATTTTAAATTAGCATTGTATATATATATATATATATATATATATATATATATATATATATATATATATATATATATATATATATATATATAAAGTTAAAACACAAGCCACAGTAAGCCAATTTGTTCCAACCAGAGGTACCAAACATCCACAGGCTTAAGAAGGGAAAACAGAGAGCCATCACACTGAATAAATATATATATATATATATATATATATATATATATATATATATATACACACACACTGTATTTGCTGGCGTATAAGACTACCTTTTACACTAAAACTGGCCAAAAAGCAGGGGTCGTCTTATACGCTGGGTCAGCTGCTCGGATGCCTGCTGAATGTGCGGTAATACTGTATGTAGCTTTGGCTACATACAGTATATACCGCTTAGCCAATCCCGGTAAACGATGTATTCAAATGAATACAGAGCCTGATCGGATTGGAGTAACAACCTCTGCCAATCCGAGCAGGCTACATACAGTAGCCTGCTCGGATTGGCTTTGAGAGTCAGAGAGGCGTGGGCTGATGATGTTACAGCCTCTGCCAATCCAAGCAGGCTTTGTATTCATTAATAGAATACATTGCTCGCCGTGATTGGCTCCAGCTCCAGCAAGAAGGAAGAAGAACATGGTTCCAGCAAGAATGAAGAAGAATATGGCTCCAGAAGGAAGAAATATGAAGCGTCGGAAGCCTCGGAAGGGGGGTCGTCTTATACGTTGAGTACAGGCAAAAAATCTTAAAAAAAAATAAAATTAGGGGGTCGTCTTATACACCCGGTATACACAGGCAAATACAGTATATATGTATACAAATGATAGTAAAAACAGGATGTCAAAACCAAACCCAAACTTACTGTATGGTTAAAATTTGCCAGTGTGTTTAAAAACAAGTAAGACAAGGTGGCTGCTTGGGGATCAGGAAACCCTTCAAAAAATGTATGCAAGTACAAAGATCTACAAAAAATGACATATACAGTAGAAGGAACAAAATAATGTATAATAAATGTTGATAATTATTGGGATGGTCAAACAATAAAAACTCACCTAGCTAAACAGCCAGTAACATCTTTTGGAAGACTATTAACATCCAACAGCACATCCAAAAAATAGTAATAATAGCCAAGGGAATCTTTACCATAAACTTCACATGTTGGTAATAATGATAAGCAAAGGGCATAAAACGCTAGGAGAGCTATCCCCAATCATCCATTAGGCACTGTCATCTGGAAAGAGAAAAGAAGGAAATACCACAGAAGCTGTTAAAAACGACCACCAAGACACAGACAGTGTTCAAAAGATATCAATAGAGTTGTTACATAGAAAATGCACCATAACTGACAGGGGAACCATCAAAAAACAACAAGCCACCGCCACTCCAGAGCCATCCAAAGGGGATGGTAACAGCTAGGATTGCTACTGCATCATCCATTTGTATGCACATTCCATCCATAATCATCCAATCGACACCACCGTGGATGATGTCACTTGGACCGGCCAATAAACGCCACTGTGCATGCGCCCAAGACATGCGCATGTGCCGTAGCCATCAATTCTGTGACAGATCGGTGCACACAGCGCAGGCCTAGGCTGCAGTGGTGATTTATTGTCAGGATAGAGGAAGAGCGCCCTCTAACTGATCCTCCAATGCGCCGCAGCCCAACCCAACCGGTGCAGGTGTAAGTGCAACTGCACTTGCAAAGTACACAGTAGATTTCCTTTAGTAAATCAACCCCATTGTATTCTGTTAAACAGCTAATTCAAAATTAATTCATGCAAAATGAATGCCTACAAAAATGGGTCAGGCTGATTTGTCCTGTCGCTGTTGGAGTGTCTCTTGATATCACCAAACTAACAATTTGCGTCAACATTTTTAGTTCTGTCCAGAGTTTCTATAGTTTTTTGATGTCTAGGAAAAAAAAAATGTTTACACCTTTAATTAATGGAGCAGCTTTATTTTGTCATCACTGGGTGCTAATGTGAGATCCACATACTGAGTAAACTATTTAAAAGCATTACCCGCGCGCGCCACTGGGGGGCGCGCAGCGGGTAAACACTGTCCCGGCGCATCGCTGGGAAGCCGATGCGTGTACCTGGCGGCCGCGATGTCCGCCGGGTACACGCGATCGTTGGTAAGACAGCAGGGACGTGGAGCTCTGTGTGTAAACACAGAGCTCCACGTGCTGTCAGAGGAGAGGAGACCGATCTGTGTCCCTTGTACATAGAGACACAGCATCGGTCACCTCCCCCAGTCACCCCCCACACAGTTAGAACACACCTAGGATACACATTTAACCCCTTCCTCACCCCCTAGTGTTAACCCCTTCCCTGCCAGTCACATTTATACAGTAATAAGTGAATTTTTATAGCACTGATCGCTGTATAAATGTAATGGAAGATCGCCGCCGTTACTAGTAAAAAAAAAATAATAAAAAAAAATCATAATTCTGTCCCCTATTTTGTAGGCGCTATAACTTTTGCGCAAACCAGTCACTTATTGCGTTTTTTTTTTTACAAAAATTACGTCGAAAAATACGTATCGGCCTTAACTGAGAAAAAAAATTGTTTTTTTTAAAAAAAAATTGGGATATTTATTATAGCAACAAGTAAAAAATATATATATATTTTTTAAATTGACGCTTTTTTTTTGTTTATAGCGCAAAAAATAAAAACCACAGAGGTGATCAAATACCACCAAAAGAAAGCTCTATTTGTGGGAAAAAAAGGACGCCAATTTTGTTTGGGAGCCACGTCGCACGACCGCGCAAATGTCAGTTAAAGCGACGCAGTGCTGTAAGCTGAAATTTCGCCTGGGAACGAAGGGGTGTTTATGTGCCCAGTAAGCAAGTGGTTAAAGGTTCTATGTTTGAGATGCATTAGAAAAGCTGACATCTAGTCTGCCAGGGGGTTTTAATCCACTCTCCATTGTATACATAAAAACAAAAATGCTCAGCGATGCTTTACTTATAGTTGTTGTGCCGCTATCTTCAAAATATAACCTCTTAGTGCATATAGGACTTTGATTTCTCTTTCAGTGATTTCAACCACATACTATGTCCCTCAAGGGTCCTGTGTAATGCTGACTCCACATTCCTGGATAGTTACACTTGCTTAGGATTGCTGACACACATGACATTGTGTAACATTAGTGTTTAATAAATCATAGAATATATGTACACGGCATGCATCTTACAATGATCAGAGAAACAACAAGGTTTGTCATACAAGTCTTCAAAGTAGTGAGATTCTTAATGGCAAAACTACAATGTTATATAATATGACAAGCTTATTGAAATTTAGTCTCATATTGATTTTGTGCTATTCCCATACTAAGCTTCAATAAGGAACCAGCTACCCTAATTAGTTCCTTTGTTTTTGTTGTTAGCTGAACTGCTAAGGCTTATTGGGAAGTTTCCAATAACTTACTTTCCACATCATGCCTGGAATAGTGATCATGGCATTGCAGCTATTGACAAAAGAGCTGTTGTAACTGAGCACCAATCAGTTTATATGAATCCTTAAAGGCTGATCAAGCCTACTTACTTTTTGTCCACAAACCAGGTAATGGCTTCATACCATTCTGACTCCAATGTTATATAATTGTGATATCATCTAGTCTTAGCAGAACTTGGTTATCAATACAATGAAGTTTAGTATGGGAGCTCACCCCCCACCATGCCACCCTAACTTTTGATGTTAAGTGTTTTTTGATAAAAAAAAAAAAGAGTGATTCCAAGAAAATTTCCCCCCCAAAAAATCGGTACAGAGTCCACGTAGGCAGTTAATTACTGGCAATTTGACACCTTACTCAGTGTGAAACATTCTACTACTGCCACATATACTTGAATGGTTTCATGAAATTACTTTGCTCTAGGGACCTTTCACTAGATGCTTTTTTTTTTTTTGCTTTATTAAACAGTATATATATGAATCTCATTACATGCCATTATTATAAAAAGGCATCTATTTAGCCTCCACAGTAATACATTGCCCTCTGGGCCAAGTTACTTTGCAGCAAGAGACTGAGCATCAACAGGTAATTAATATATATAATGTATATATTCTGCCTATTTTAAGCATTATAAATATATAGCGTGCAAAGTACAACGACCCAAACCTTGAACAAAATGTACACTTGAAACCTGCATTTTTACTATTGCTATGGCTTATTGAGTTTGATTGATATTAAAAAGGAAGATAATTAAAATGGCATGAAGAATATACAATGACAAGTTGAAAGAAGGCTGTTACTTGACCAGCATAACTCTGCATCCCTCTCATAGCCCTCTCAAAAATAACTTTCACATTTTACTGTTATCACATTGTGAGTGCTGCTATGTTTAAAAGATGAAACAGACAAAACAGTTGACTCGTTAAAACTGACCGAGAATCTCGTCGTAAAAGAAATGTTGTTTTCCTCGATGAGGTTCTTGTCAGGCTTGACGAGAATCTTGTCAAGCTTTCTTTGCATACACACTGTCAAGACAAAATCTCGTCGTTCTTAAACGCAGTGACGTACAACACGTACGACGGCACTATAAAAGGGAAGTTTGATTCCATTGGCGCCACCCTTGGAGCTGCTTTTGCTAATCTCGTGTTACCGCGTGTTAGTAAAAGTTTGGTGAGAGACGATTCGTGCTTTTCAGTCTTCGTGCTTTCAGATCGTTTTCTGCGGTTCAGTTTGTGCTTGTGGGTTCATATCTTGTCTTTCAGGGCATGTGGTCAGGTCGTATTTGTTTTTCAGTGCGTTTCTGTCTGCTCGTTTCTGATTTTCAGGTCGTTCTTCATAGGACTTGCTGTTCTTCAGTGCGTTCTGTTTAGTTTGTTCGTTCTGATTAGACGTTTGTTTTCTAGCCATGTTACAGGCACCTGCTCGTCGTAGAGTTCGTGTTGTGCAGTCTGTTTGTGTTGGTCTTACTGTTTTAGACCTAGACGAGGCCATGAACAGGGTGAGGAGGCGTTCATGGACCAAGAATTGGTTTCTCCGTAGGAACCAATTCTCTTATATGCCTCTGCTGCGGGAGATCCAGGAGAATAATCCTGATGATTTCAGGAATTTCCTTAGGATGTCTGACCCCGTTTTCCCCAAACTCATCTACCCCCCCCCCCCCCCTAAAATGTGTTTTAAAGTATAGCTTAACTTTTTTTTGTTTTTCTTAGGTCCTAAACTCATCTATCCCCCCCCCTAAAATGTGTTTTAACCGCTTGGGATCCGCGCTATAGTCAAATGACGGCTACAGCGCGGATCCGAAAATCCAAGTGGACGTCAATCGACGTCCGCCACTTTGCACATTCCCCGCGCGCGCTTCAGAGCGCGCAGCGGGGAAACTCTGTGTTGGCCGTGTCCCTTGGACACAGCCAATTACAGGTCGCCACGAACGGCCAATCAGAGTGGCCATTTGCGATGCGATCTGTGCGGCCAATGAGAGATGATCTCATATGTAAACATATGAGATCATCTCTCATTGCCGTTTTACACAGAGACAGCGTCCTGTCTCTAAAGAGGAGGCCGATCTGTGTCCCTTGTACATACCAAAAATATGTAGAAGAATACGTATCGGCCTAAACTGAGAAAAAAAATTGTTTTTGTTTTTTTAAATTGGGATATTTATTATAGCAACAAGTAAAAAATATTGTATTTTTTTCAAAATTGTCGCACTTTTTTGTTTATAGCTCAAAAAATAAAAACCGCACAGGCGATCAAATACCACCAAAAGAAAGCTTTATTTGTGGAGAAAAAAGGACGTCAATTTTGTTTGGGAGCCACGTCGCACGACCGCGCAATTGTTAGTTAAAATGACGTACAGTAGGTGAACCCGATTTTGTGTCAATCTCGCTCTCTTTCTCGGCGAGATTGAGCACCTACGAGCCCCATCGCGGGAGCCAGCGCCGAGCTGGCTTGCCGCGATGGAGACAGAGCCGTCATAGAAGCGACGGGAGATCCGACTTGGATTCCCGCCAATTCTACACGTGTGCGGCGTTTGTTATGAATCCTGAGGGGGAAGTCCCCGCCGGATTTTAAATAAAAATCCGGCATGGGTCCCCCCCTCAGGAGCATACCGGGCCCTTAGGTCTGTTATGGGTTGTAAGGAGAGCCCCCCTACGCCGAAAAAAACGGCGTAGGGGGTCCCCCTACAATCCATACCAGACCCGTATCCAAAGCACGCTACCCGGCCAGCCAGGAAGGGAGTGGGGACGAGCGAGCGCCCCCCCCCCTCTCCTGAGCCGTACCAGGCTGCATGCCCTCAACATGGGGGGGTTGGGTGCTCTGGGGCAGGGGGGCGCACTGCGGCCCCCCCACCTCAGAGCACCCTGTCCCCATGTTGATGAGGACAGGGCCCCTTCCCGACAACCCTGGCCGTTGGTTGTCGGGGTATGCGGGCGGGAGGCTTATCGGAATCTGGGAGCCCCCTTTAATAAGGGGGCCCCCAGATACCGGCCCCCCACCCTAAGTGAATGAGTATGGGGTACATCGTACCCCTACCCATTCACCTGCAAGAAAAGTGGTAAAAACACAAATAAACCACACAGGGTATTAAAATATTTTATTTTTCTGCTCCGGAGGCCTCCCCTGTCTTCTTTATTAGCTCTTTTACCAGGGGAGGCTTCTTCTTTGACGTCTTCGGGTGGGTGGGGGCCGCCGTCTGGTTCTCTTCCACCGCCGGGGGGGGTCGCTTTTAAAAAAGCCCCCACCCCCCGGCGGGTTTCCTCCGGCGTCTTCGGCGGGGCTCTTCTTCTTCCGCTATCCCGACGGGTCTTCTCAACTCTCCGGGGGTCTCCTTCTGTCTTCGCCGCTCTCCGCTCTTGACTCGTCGCACCCCGGTTCTTCGTCTCGCTGTCCGGTGTCTTCTTCCGTGCTTTACGTCTTCTCCTTCCGTGCTGTGATGAGTTCTTCTTCCGCGCTGTGACGTCATGTTCTTCACTTCTCTCCTTCTCCCGGTGTTGACACGTCGCCGGCTCCTCTCTGCAATGACGGGTGCGCGGGTGCATCGGACCTATATAGGCCTCACAGTCCCATCATGCTCTGTACCTACCCATGTGATACCTACCACATGGGTAGGTATCACATGGGTAGGTACAGAGCATGATGGGACTGTGAGGCCTATATAGGTCCGATGCAAGGCGCGCATCCGTCATTTCAGCGAGGAGGACCGGCGAGTCAACATCGGGAGAAGAAGAGAAGTGAAGAACATGACGTCACAGCACGGAAGAAGAACTCATCACAGCACGGAAGGAGAAGACGTACAGCACGGAAGAAGACACCGGACAGCGAGACGAAGAACCGGGGTGCGCCGAGTCAAGAGCGGAGAGCGGCGAAGACAGAAGGAGAACCCCGGAGAGTTGAGAAGACCCGTCGGGATAGCGGAAGAAGAAGAGCCCCGCCGAAGACGCCGGAGGAAACCCACCGGGGGGTGGGGGCTTTTTTAAAAGCGACCCCCCCCGGCGGTGGAAGAGAACCAGACGGCGGCCCCCACCCACCCGAAGACGTCAAAGAAGAAGCCTCCCCTGGTAAAAGAGCTAATAAAGAAGACAGGGGAGGCCTCCGGAGCAGAAAAATAAAATATTTTAATACCCTGTGTGGTTTATTTGTGTTTTTACCACTTTTCTTGCAGGTGAATGGGTAGGGGTACGATGTACCCCATACTCATTCACTTAGGGTGGGGGGCCGGTATCTGGGGGCCCCCTTATTAAAGGGGGCTCCCAGATTCCGATAAGCCTCCCGCCCGCATACCCCGACAACCAACGGCCAGGGTTGTCGGGAAGGGGCCCTGTCCTCATCAACATGGGGACAGGGTGCTCTGAGGTGGGGGGCCGCAGTGCGCCCCCCTGCCCCAGAGCACCCAACCCCCCCATGTTGAGGGCATGCAGCCTGGTACGGCTCAGGAGAGGGGGGGGGCGCTCGCTCGTCCCCACTCCCTTCCTGGCTGGCCGGGTAGCGTGCTTTGGATACGGGTCTGGTATGGATTGTAGGGGGACCCCCTACGCCGTTTTTTTCGGCGTAGGGGGGCTCTCCTTACAACCCATAACAGACCTAAGGGCCCGGTATGCTCCTGAGGGGGGGACCCATGCCGGATTTTTATTTAAAATCCGGCGGGGACTTCCCCCTCAGGATTCATAACAAACGCCGCACACGTGTAGAATTGGCGGGAATCCAAGTCGGATCTCCCGTCGCTTCTATGACGCGCTTGCTGGGATGTGCTGTCACTATTCCAGTGAGTGCGAGGTGTCGGGGAGATCTCGGCACCCTGTCGCCGAGTATCAGCGCGACGCTGTCGTGCTAAAAGCACAATATCACAAACACCTACTGTAGTGCCGAAAGCTGAAATTTCATTATTGTGTAATATGATGACGCCGGTTCCTCCCTCCTCTCTCTGTACCGATCGGTACAGTGTGAGAGGGGGGAGCGCGGGTGTCAGCAGCGCTGTGGCTGGATCTGTGACTATTGCAGTCACAGATCAATCCATCCCTGCTCAGCCATCCCTGCAAACCCCGCCCCAATACTCTGCAATACCCCCTGCAATACACTCTGCAATACCACCTGCAATACACTCTGCAATACCCCCTGCAATACCCCCTGCGCTAATACTCTGCAATACCCCCTGCAATTTCCCCTGCGCTAATACTCTGCAATACCCCCTGCGCCAGTACTCTGCAATACCCCCTGCTCCAGTACTTTGCAATACCCCCTGCGCCAGTACTCTGCAATACCCCCTGCTCCAGTACTCTGCAATACCCCCTGCGCCAGTACTCTGCAATACCCCTGCGCCAGTACTCTGCAATACCCCCTGCGCCAATACTCTGCAATAGGGAGGAGCCTGCGATTGAATCCGAGTGCATCGGATCGAGCTGAGGAAACAGCATACTGAGTGGCGTTTTCATGCTTTACTGAAAGCGGGGATTCGTGAGTGCATATGTCAATGCTCTGATTACATTTTTGATCTGTCATTGAAAATTGCGCAATGAGGTTTTTCTCTTTTCTTTCATGCAATCCCTGTCTGTGAGTGCCTGTATCATCTGATCACAGCGGTGGAGGGCTGGATTAGCATTCAGATTGAAGAGAGTGATTTTTCCCTGCATGGAATTCTGCTAATCACTGTGCACTAATTAAGGACATATTAGTAATTCACAGTTTATGGAGTGTTCTCCCTGATTAGTTTTCTTTGTACGTTTATCACCTTTTAAGTTAATATTAGCGCATCTATATTTTATATGTAATACTCTGCAATACCCCCTGCGCCAATACTCTGCAATACCCCCGCACAATACTCTGCAATACCCCTTCCCAAAATTCTGCAATAACCTCGCACCAATACTCTGCAATACCCTCGCACCAATACTCTGCAATACCATCGCACCAATACTCTGCAATACCCCCGCACCAATACTCTGCAATACCCCCGCACCAATACTCTGCAATACCCCCGCACCAATACTCTGCAATACCCCCCGCACAATACTCTGCAATACCCCCCGCACAATACTCTGCAATACCCCCCGCACAATACTCTGCATTACCCCCACACCAATACTCTGCAATACCCCGTACCAATACTCTGCAATACCCCCACACAATACTCTGCAATACCCCCCCCGCACAATACTCTGCAATACCCCCGTACCAATACTCTGCAATACCCCCACACAATACTCTGCAATACCCCCCGCACAATACTCTGCAATACCCCCCACACCAATACTCTGCATTACCCCCACACCAATACTCTGCATTACCCCGTACCAATACTCTGCAATTCCCCCGCACCAATACTCTGCAATACCCCCGCACCAATACTCTGCAATACCCCCCGCACAATACTCTGCAATAGTCCCCGCACAATACTCTGCAATACCCCCGCACAATACTCTGGAATAATACCCGGGAAAAAATGCGTTTTAACCACTTCCTGCCCACCAGCCGTCATATGACGTCCTTGACTTTGTGCAGGGATATCTGAATGATGCCTGCAGCTACAGACATCATTCAGATATCCTGTTTTTCAGTCTGCGATTCTCTACACCATAAGAACAATCATGTCAGCTGTTCCACCTCTTAATTGTTCTTATGGGAGGCGAAAAGGGACGTCCCCCTTCCCTTCTCCCTCCGGTGCTTCTTCCGACTCACCGCTACGATCGAAGCCAGGATAGTTTTTTTATTTTTTTTCAGGCTTCCCAGCCTAGAGGTGAGATGTGGGGTCTTATTGACCCCATATCTCACTGTAAAGAGGACCTGTCATGCTATATTCCTATTACAAGGGATGTTTACATTCCTTGTAATAGGAATAAAAGTGATCAAAACATTTATTTTTGGGGAAAAACATGTCAAACTAAAATAAATAAAGTAAAATGAACAATAAAAAAATCAAATAAAAAAATTTAAAGCGCCCCTGTTCCCATGTGCTCGTATACAGAAGCGACCGCACTCGTAAGTCCCTCCCACATATGCCCGCCCACAACGGTGTTCAAACCACACATGTGAGGTATCGATGCGAACGTTAGAGCGAGAGCAATAATTTTGGCCCTAGACCTCTTCTCCAACTAAAAAGATGTAACCAGTAAAAATATTTAAAGCGTCACCTATGGGGATTTTTAAGTAGCGAAGTTTGGCGCCATTCCACAAGCGTGTGCAATTTTGAAGGGTGACATGTTGGGTATCTATTGACTCGGCGTAACTTCATCTTTCATATCATGCAAAAACATTGGGCTAACTTTAAGATTTTTTTTTTTTTTAAAGCACAAAACTGTTTTATTTCCAAAAAAACGCGTTTGAAAAATTGTTGCGAAAATAACGTGCGCGATAAAAAGTTGCAACAGCCGCCATTGTGTTCTCTAGAGTCTTTGCTAAAAAAGCATATATAATGTTTTGGGGTTCTATGTAATTTTCTATCAAATAAATGATGATTTTTCCATGTAGGAGAGGAATGTCAGAATTGGTCTGGGTGTTCCAGAACGCCTGATGGTGCTCCCTGCATGTTGGGCCTCTGTATGTGGCCACGCTATGTAAAAGTCTCACACATTTGGTATCGCCATACTCGGGAGGAAAAGCAGAATGTGTTTTGGGGTGTAATTTGTGGTATGCATATGCTGTGTGTGAGAAATAACCTGCTAATATGAACATTTTGTGAAAAAAAAATCTTGATTTTGCAAAGAATTGTGGGAAAAAATTACAACTTCAAAAAACTCACCATGCCTCTTTTCTAAATACCTTGGAATGTCTTCTTTCCAAAAGGAGTAATTTGGGGGGTATTTGTACTTTTGGCATGTTAGGGTCTCAAGAAACGAGAGAGGCTGTCAGTACTTCAGGTGTGATCAAATTTATCAATTTTCAGTAATTGGTACCATAGCTTGTAGACCCTATAACTTTCACCCAGACTAAATAATAACCACATTTTTTTTTACCAAAGATATGTAGCAGTATACATTTTAGGCCAAATTTATGAAGAAAAATTACTTTTTTGCAAAATTTTATAATAGAAATGAAGAAAAATTCATTTTTTAAAAAAAAAATTCGTTCTTTTTTCATTTTTTTTGCGAAAAAATATAAAAACCGCAGAGGTGATCAAATACCACCAAAAGAAAGCTCTATTTGTGGGGAAAAAAGGGCAAAACTTTCATTTGGTTACAGTGTTGTATGACTGAGTTATTGTCATTCAAAATTTGAGAGCACCGAAAGCTGAAAATTGGTCTGGTCATTAAGGGGGTTTTCGTGCCTGGTGGTCAAGTGGTTAAGGAGTTTTCATCCTTGGTCCGTCATCCATTATAGAGTTTGTATAAGTCATGCAGTGGGTGCTCGCATCTGATTTTCCAATACTTATCAGCCAAAATCTTTGGCTTGTCCAATTATAATTCCTATTTCTTGTTTTGGTTCTGAACCTTTAGTGGTGTTATGCTGACTATAGCTGACTTTTGTGTCCTCTATGTCTACTGTTCCACTTTTTCCATGTGAGCATTACATTGCGATCACAACTAAATGTTATAGTCACTGTCATCCAGTTCACAAGACAGAGGACTTGGGGGTAGCCAGGTTAGGAAGAAGCACCTAAATGCTTATTTAAAAGATGGCTGGTATATAGTTAGAGAGTACATAGAGTGCTTATGGTATTAAAGTGGTTATATACCCTTTTTTTACCTTTACCTACAGGTATACCTATAATAAGGTTTACCTGTAGGTAAAAAGAATATCTCCTAAACCTGTACGGTTTCAGAGATATTCCCTTTGCATGCAGCCGCTGACGTCAGCTGCGCATGCTCTTTGAATGCCCGGCTGACGACATTGCGGCTCCGGCCACTCACAGCACCGGAGCCACGATACCCGGAAGACACGCCGAGGGAAAATGTCAGCTTCCTCGGCGTGAACCGGGATCACCTGCCGACGCCTCGTTCTAAGCTAAGTATTTCATAATGAGCTAGTATGCAGTGCATACTAGCTCATTATGCCTTTTGCCTTACAGGTTTAAAAAAAAAAACTGTGGGTATACAACCGCTTTAAGCAGAACACCCATTTAATGATTTAACTTGCATCACATAACAATTTAAAAACATAAATATGTGTTTGTATGTTTAAAGATTGCAAAAAACTACATTGTAAAATTACATTTCATGTCATATCTAGCTGGTTCCTAGAGCAAAGTATATTGTTAGCCATGAGCTTTATATCCCAAAGACATACAGGTTTAGCAACATTTAGGCTGATTTACTAAAAACACAACTAATAATACCCATGTTACCCTTACTCCAAATACAGCTGCTATACAAAAACACACAAAGGCCAGGATTCACATACATCGGCGCATATTTATGCCAGTGTAGCGTATCTTTTTTAGGCTACGCCGGCGTAGCGCAGAGCGGCAAGCACTGGATTCACAAAGCACTCACCCCCACTCGCTTTTAAAGATACGCTGGGTTTCCTCGGTGTAAGCCAGCGCAGGAGGTAGTGGGCGTGAGCCATGCTAATAAGGCGTGACCCCATGCAAATGATGGGCCAAGCGTCATAGAAGTACTTAAAACAAACGGTGCATGCGCCGTCCCGTGGACGTATCCCAGTGCGCATGCTCAGAATCACGCCAAAACTACTCCCTAAGATATGACGGATCACAGCCTGCGACGTGAACGTAACCTACGCCCAGCCCTATTCACGTACTACTACGTAAAATACGACGGCTGTTCCCTGGTCCATACCTTTGCATGAGTTGCGCCTCATAGATGGGGGAATAACTATAGGCCGGACGTAAGCCTTACGCAAACCGCATATATTATGCGCCGAGCGCAACTACGTTCGTGAATCGATGTATCTCCCTCATTTGCATATTTGCAATGAGGCGGCCAGTGTAAATATGTGCCCACGTTACGCCGGCGCGGGGAAAAAAATCCTCAGAGATTTTGGTCCATACTGACATGATAGCATCACGTAGTTGCTGCAGATTTGTCGGCTGCACATCCATGATGCAAATCTTCAGTTTCCCCACATCCCAAAGGTGCTCTATTGCAATGAGATCTGGTGATTGTGGAGGCCATTGGAGTACAGGGAACTCATTGTCATGTTCAAGAAACCAGTTTGAGATGATTTGAGCTTTGCGACATGGTGCACTATTCTGCTGGAATTTCCCATCAGAAGATGGATACACTGTATTAATAAAGGGATGGACATGGTCAGCAACAATACTCAGGTATGCTATGGCATTTAAAAAATGCTTAATTGGTACTAAGAAAATACCCCCCACACCATTACATCACCACCAGCAGCCTGAACCATTGATACAAGACAGGATGGATCCATGCTTTCATGTTGTTGGCCACATTCTGACCCTACCATCTGAATGTCACAGCTGAAATCGAGACTCATCAGACCAGGCAACGTTTTTCCAATCTTCTATTGTCCAATTTTGGCAAGCATGTGCGAATAGTAGCCTCAGTTTCCTGTTCTTAGCTGACAGGAATGGCATCTGGTGTGGTCTTCTGCTGCTGTAGTCAATCTACTTTGAGGTTAGGGGTGTTGTGCATTCAGAGATGGTATTCTGCATACCTTGGTTGTTTGAGTTACTGTTATCTTTCTATTATCTCAAACCAGTCTGCCCATGCTCCTCTGACCTCTGACATCAACAGGGCATTTTCATCCACACACCTGCCGCTCACTGGATATTTTCTCTTTTCTGACCATTCTCTGTAAACCCTAGAGATGGTTGTGCATGAAAATCCGAGTAGCTCATCGGTTTTTGAAATACTCAGACCAGCCTGTCTGGCACCAACAACCATGCCATGTTCAAAGTCACTTAAATCCCCTTTCTTCCCCATTCCGATGTTTGAACTTCAGCAAGTCGTCTTCACTACGTCTAGATGCCTTGCGTTGCTGCCTCAGGACATTTAGTAAATCAGCATCACTGTTTTCCCCTCTGCTGTATCCAGTAAAAAAATCTAAAAAATCTGACTGTGGTAAATAACTTTTCATTTTAAAAAGCTAAAACTGCATTTTGTTTTTTGCTTCACCTTCAACGATATGTGCAAATTGCAAGACTTTCTTTTAAGAATTGATCAGTCTGAAAATTGGTGGTAAGGTGACAATGAACAATGCAGAGCATGTACCCAAGAAGGATGAGCACATCCCATTTACAGCACCATTTCCCATATATAAATCTTCACAACAAAGATTTACATGTATTGGATCCGAGCCTGAAGTGAACATCTTTCTACTACTGGTTCCCTGGAGAGCAGATGGATTTTATTGAACATTGAATTTTAATTTAAGCTCCTGAATTCGACTATTGTCTGAGAAGTTATACTCCCCACGGAGCAGTATTGTCCCTTACAAATACAAAGTAAGCCATGAAGTGTTTATTTTCTACAGGCTGATGTAGCGGAGCACATCTTTACAAATGTTCATACAGGAGATACAGAAAAAACATCATTCATTACTGCGCTTTATAAGCAATTGTGGCTTGTTTTATTTCCCACTTTTCCTGTAGGTGGTATTCTCGAGAGATCACAGCCCCTTTGAATTGACTGCTCTCCTGAGTTCACTTTTCAGAGTCCCCAAGTCTGTATAAAGCCACCAACATATTTGAGTCAAAGCACACTTGTGTTCAGTAACATATACACACTAGTGAACTGAAACAAACAAATAAAATCAGATGGCCGACAAAGGAAAGTTTCAGCTTGCATTTAATATGATGTAAACCACATTAAAATAACTAGTGTGAACATTTCATTTTCACTTTCTTTGTTGCTTTAAAGGAGTTGTAAAGTAAAAAAAAATTCACCTTCATGCAATCTATGCATTAAGGTGAAAAAACATCTGGGCCCGGATTCCTAAAGCATTTACGTCAACGTATCTTCTGATACGCCGTGTAAGTGCACAGATGCGCCGTCGTATCTCTGAGCGTGATTCTGCAAATAAGATACGCCTGAATTTTGGCTCCATTCGACCAACGTAAGTCTCCTACGCCGTGGTATCTTGGGCGCATATTTACGCTGGCCGCAAGTGGCGCTTCCATTGTTTTATGCATCGAATATGTAAATGAGTGAGATACGCCGATTCACGAATGTACTTAGGCCCATCGCAGTAATCTACGCCGTTTACGTAAGGCGTACGTCCAGCGTAAAATTATTCCACAAAATAGCAGGTGTAAGTCATGTTAGGGTATGGACCAGGGAACAGCCGTCCTATTTTATGTCATTTACGTAAGTCGTACGTGAATGGGGCTGGGCGTAGGTTACGTTCACGTCGTAGGCATTGAGCCGTCGTATCTTAGGGAGTATATGCGACGTGATTCTGAGCATGCGCGCGTATGCGCCGTTCGTTCGGCCCTTCATTTGCATGGGGTCACGCTTCATTTTAATAGATCACGCCCACTTCCTTCCTACTTTGAATTAGGCGGGCTTACGCCGGCCAATTTACGTTACGGCGGCGCAACAAAGGGAGCAAGTGCTTTGTGAATACTGTTCTTGCCTCTCTATGTTACGTCGGTGTAGCGCATATGGGATGTGCTACACCGCTCTAAAGATGCGCCGATCTACGTGAATCTAGCCCCTGGTGTTGCTGCCCCCCCCCCCGAGCCCACGTTTTACTTACCTGACCCGTCGAATATTCCGGGCGGTCCCGAGATCCTCTTCGCCGCTCAGCCTGCGTGGCCGCTCGCTGTATCACGGGAGCGCACCCGCAATTACTCACCACTATGCGAGCTCTCGCATGACTGTGGTCAGTAATTGCGGGAATGACCAGAGACAGCCGCCGAGGGACCCCAAAAGATGTGGATCGGGGCCACTCTGTGCAAAACGAACTGAACAGTGGAGATAAGTATATCATGTTTGTTATTTTAAAGGAAAAAAAAAATCCTTTACAACCGCTTTAACTGTTTACCACTGAGGATTGTGTCTTTGATGTATAATTAATGGTAATACCCCACTTTTGTAGCTTAAAAGGTATTAATGAAATAAAGTTGTTTTACAGAAAGCTTAATTGTGTTATGCCTAGTTTAGCATATTATATGAGTGGTTGCATATTGAGGTAAGCTATAACAATAATTACTGTAGGACTAGTTTTTTTCCCACAAACATTTTTTATTGGGAGCCCAAAAAAAAAAACTACAATACAGAATATTCAAACAGAAGATAGAAATCCATGACAATTATATGCTATCAAAATGAAAAACATCAATTAAGTCATGGAGTATATCAAAAGGTTATTTTTTTTCAAACTTACGTGCCTTGTGTAATGGTTTTTCACTGAGCAGCCTGGATCCTCCTCTTCTCACATCCCTCTATAGCTCTCCTGGCCACTCCCCCCTGTCGAGTGCACCCACGGCAAGCAGCTTGCTATGGAGGCACCTGAGCCAATTTACAGCTCCGTGTGTCCATTCAGACACGAAACCCCCAGTTTGGCCCCACCCTCCCTCTCTCTTCTGATTGGGTAACTGACTTTGATTGACAGCAGCAGGAGCCAATGGCGCCAATCAGGAGGAGAGATGGCCGAGGAACTCATGGACAACGCTGGAGAGAGATGGGGCTCAGATAAGTATTAGGGGGTGCTGGGGCAGCTGCTGCACACACAAGTTTTTTGTATCTTAATGCATAGAACCTTCTGACTTTACAACCACTTTAAGATAATAACTTTTGTACTCTCAGGAAAGCCCACGTTCAGGAGCAGGAGACATGAAAAGAATCGAGGGAAGCAGTGGTATTGAAAAGAAATAGATGAAGAAAAACACACCTTCCCATTTGAAGGAATGGAAAAGACCATAAAACCGCAGCAAAAACATGTTAAAAATGCGCCGCAATGCATTTCAAGTTAATTTTCCCCAGAGCTTATAGAATGTTGTGAATTTAAATTTTGCACCGAAAACCCATCATGTGCAAGAAAATTCAAAAACATTTTTTTTTGCTAGCACGATTGGAAGATGAAAGTCATCAGAGCTTTACTACATTCACTAAGCTCTGAGGAGAAAGTGCAAAGTGAAACAGTCTATTTGCCTTTAGTAAATTAACCCCGATGCATGTTATATCAGCTACAACTAAGGCCCCATACACACGACCGAACATGTCTGCTGAAACTGGTCCGCGGACCAGTTTCAGCAGACATGTTCGGTCGTGTGTAGGCCCGAGCGGACAGGATTCCAGCGTACATTTGCCTGCCGGGCCTTTTTCCAGCAGGCAAATATTTCCAAACTTGTTTAGAAACAGCCCGCTGGAATCCTGTCCGCTCGGACATGTTCGGTCGTCTGTACAGACCTACCGTACATGTCCGAGCGCCCGCCATCCCTTGCATGCGTCGAATGACTTTGACGCATGCGTGGAAGCATTGAACTGGCAGGGCCGCCCACGTCGCCGTGTCATCGTCGTGGCGACGGCGCGGCCACGCCCCGCGTATTGTTTACGCGCGGATTTCTGTATGATGGTGAGTACAGCCATCATACAGAAATCCCCGGGCAGACATGTACGGTGAAAACGGTCCGGCGGACCGGTTTCATTGTACATGTTTGCTCGTCTGTACGCGGCCTAAGGAATCACCTTAAGTCTGAAACACATACTGTAACACATGATGCATAACATACTTTCTTTAGGGTTCACCCTAAAAACATGTATATAACATAACATTCTGCATACTTCCAACATTTACAGTATGCTGTTTTTTTTTTGCTGTACATACTGTATTATTGATATTTTCCACCCGACTTCCTGGTACTCACTCCCGCGGGAGTAGGCGTTCCTATGCAGAGGTGCAGTGTCATGTGGAACTTCGCCCAGATGATTGACGTCTTGAGAAAAACTTCCCCCCGGTGGATAAGGCGCGTCACGAGTTTCCGAAAGTAGCCGAACTGTGAGTCGGCTCTATACGGCGCTCTACGGCGCCTGCGCACTGACTAGGAGCCGCGTAGAGCTGACTGCGCAGGCGCCGTATAGAGCCGACTCGCAGTTCGGCTACTTTCAGAAACTCGTGACGCGCCTTATCCGTTGAGGGGAAGTTTTTCTCAAGACGTCACTCATCTGGGCGAAGTCCCACATGACACTGCGCCTCTGCATAGGTACGCCTACTCCTGCGGGAGTGAGTACCCGGAAGTCGGGTGGAAAATAGCAATAATACAGTATTTGTACAGCAAGAAAAACAAAAAAAACAAACAGCATACTGTAAATGTTGGAAGTATGCAGAATGTAATGTTATATACATGTTTTTAGGGTGAACCCTTGCTTTAATAAAGCTGAGAACAGTAAGTTGCTATCTTCATTTCTGCTATGCACTATTAAGTATGATGGAAGCACCTTAGTGTTTTAGATCTGTGGAGCTTTTTCCTAGTTGGAGATTAAAAGAAAGTGGATAGGGCAGAGTTCTTATACTTTGCTTTTCTCATGTGGAGCTGTAGGATTCTTAAAAACACAACATCTATTAAACAGGCTTTAGATCTCTCTAAGAGTGAAACCTCTAGTATCACCATACAAGTATAGCTGTACCTCACTATCAGAAAAACCTTGACCATAACATTTACAATCTAATATCATTAAAGTTTAATGATGAGTTGTATACTGATTGGAAATGTTGCTCTTTCCCCATTCCGAGGCTCCAAACTTCATTCACCATTTTAGTTTTACTCCCCAAATTTTGCATTTCTGTGTTTATATTTTTTACATGCATTATCCTTTTGTAATAAGGAATGCTGTTTACTATCTAAAGTATACTTGGTAGGCAGAGGCATAATGCTAATGTGTTAATGGCAAAATCCTTAACCAATGATCATAATGTTGCAAAGTAACTTATATAGCAGTACTGGTATTGCCAAACCATAGCTCCCAACTGTCCCTGATTTCGAGGGACTGTCCCTGATTTCGAGGGACTGTCCCTGATTTCGAGGGACTGTCCCTGATTTCAAACAAAGTACCTCGGTCCCTCATTCCTCCTCGTTTGTCCCTCATTTTGGTCTGATATATATACCGTATTTATCGGCGTATATCGCGCACTATTTTCCCCTTAAAATAAGGGGAAAATCGTGGGTGAGCGATATACGCCGATAGCCGCTTCCCGCGCTCAGTTTGAAATCCTGCGCCGACATATACCGAGTGCAGTACACTCGGGTACATTCGGCAAGTCTCAGCTTCGCTCGTGCTCACGCATAAACGTCACAGAGCGTAAGCGCGAGCGAAGCCGAGCCTTGCCGAATGTACCCGAGTGTACTGCACTCTGTATATGTTGGCGGAGGCGGAGGCGTTTGAACTGAGCGTGGGAAGCGGGGACTCGACTTGAGGCGCGCGCTGGAGAAGCCGGAAGGACACCATCGAGGCCGTAGACGGACGCCGGACCGGACGATGGACGCTGGGAAGACACCAAAACTGTAAGTAATAAAATCATATACAATTCAAAAGTTTATGAATCCTGGCTTGTCAGCAAAAAAGTGTGTATTTTTAAATATATATATATATATATACACACACATACACACTTTTTTGCTGACAGTGACAAGCCAGGGTAGGGTGCATCAGTGACAAGCCAGGTTTTTTGGTCCATCATTTGCCCACTGCCTGCCCTGCTCAGTGCTGTCTCACTCAGTGGCATCACTAGGGTTGGTGTCACAACATGGTGTCACCCCCGACACCACACTGTATGTTATATATACACTGGTCTGTATATAATGTACAGTATAGTGCCAGGGTACAGTCTGTACATTATATCTACACCATACAGTACATTATATACACCTGGTCTGTATATAACAAGTGAGATACGGGAGAGAGAGAAAGGGGGAAAAAAGAGTTGGCGGAGGGAGAGGGAGGCAAAGATAGAGAAAGTGGGATGAGAAAAAAATGGGGGGGGAGAGAGAGAGAGGTAGAGAAAGAGAGAGAGAGAGAGAGGGATAGAGGAGAAAGAGAGGGATAGAGGAGAAAGAGAGAGAGAGATAGATAGAGAGAGAGAGAGAGAGAGAGGGATAGAGGAGAAAGAGAGAGGAGAAAGAGAGGAATACAGAAGAAAGAGAGAGGAGGGAGAAAGAAAGAGAGGGGGGATAAAGAGTGAGGGGGGAAGGAGGGAGAAAGAGAGGGGGAGGGAGAGAGAGAGGGGGGAGAAAGAGGGGTAGGGAGAGAGAGAGAGAGATGAGAGGGAGAGAGAGAGAGGGGGAGAAAGAGGGGGAGGGAGAGAGAGAGGGGGGAGAAAGAGGGGGAGAGAGAGAGATGAGAGAGGAGGGAGAGAGAGATGGGGGAGAAAGTGGGGGAGGGAGAGAGAGAGATGAGAGAGAGGAGGGAGGGAGAGAGAGAGGGAGTGAGAAGGGGAGAGAGAATGGAGAGATGGAGGCAGGAAGGAAGGGGTTTTGTTCTGTGTGCAAAAATTTCACTAACCAATTATGCCTCCCTCCTCTCAGGATGGTTTCCCTTTAAGTGGCTGATACAGCTATAGCAGCCATTGTTTCATATCTCCCGCCCAGCTTCTCACAAACTCCAATCACAGCTCATTGCAGGCATCACATGCAGGGGGTTGGACTGTGGGTGGGGTTGGGCGGACACAAATGGGAGGTGGAGCGTGGTATTGGACAGTTAGTGGAGTGAGGGAGGGGCTAGGAGAATGGACAGAACCAAGCAGACACTGAGAACTTGCAACCTGACTCCATTATCTGCCCTTGGTTATTCCTGCAAGGCAGAGCAGAGATAGGGCACCGGCTCTCACTGAGTGAGTGAGTAACTTGTATAGCACAACAAATGCGAACTTAATCGCCTCAAGGCGCTTTGCATCCAGTGTTGTCCTGATCCATTAAAAGAGGTGGGTCTTTAGTTTTTTTCTAAAAGCCCGATGGTTTTCTTCCAAGCGGATGGTCGTGGGTAGAGCATTCCAAATCTGGGGTCCTTGAACTGCAAATCTACGTTCTCCCTTTGATTTCTAGCGGGATTTAGAGAAGGTTTTGGTTGGTTGACTGGAGCACGCGCTTGGTGACGTAGGGTTTTATTTTCTCGCTTAAGTATTGAGGAGTGTTTCCTTGTGTACATTTATGGGTGAGGCAAAGTCACCCGGTCTTGTATGGGCAGCCAGTGGAGGGACCTCAAGACCGGAGAGATAGATTCCCATGTTTTTTTACCTGTTACCAGTCTGGCTGCCGTGTTCTGGACGACTTGTAGATGTGAAATTTGGTATTTCGGTAGTCCTAAGTAGAGGGAGTTTGCGTAGTCGAGTCGTGAGTTGATGATGGTTCCAACCAGTACTGCTGTGTCCTCTTCCGGGATGAGTTTACTTAGCATGCGGAGAAGATGATGAGAACCGCTGACGACTGATCCTATTTGTGCATTCATAGTCATGTCTGAGTCAAAGATGACTCCAAGACTTTGATGCTTGGCGTGATGGTTTGTCCGAGGATGGTGGGTGGTGTCCAAGTGGTCCTAGAATTAGATTTCCGATTTGCGTGAAGGATGAGTAGTTCTGTTTTGGATCCGTTGAGTTTGAGGGAGCTTTCAGTCATCACTGCAGTGCTCACCTCGATCTAGCTGGCTAAAGCCACTTGCCTGCCGCTATCTATGCTCCACTAGTCCGCTGCTTCAAAGGGGGAAAGAGAGGATGGAGGAGGGGGGGGTGCAGCTGTAGATTACTCCGCCGGCGCCTGGACCTGCAGCCGGAACTATAGAAGCTGCATCGGGAAAATGCGGCTGGATTACTCCGCGGCTGTGGTCCCTAGTTCCCTGCTCAATCACCTCCCACACGCAGCACTGCTGTTTTTGCTGGCCCGGACCGACCCCAGTGGTGGTGACTGTGAGCTACACAGGGACAGACATGTTGCAGGCAGTCAGCACTAGCAAAAGTTGTTAAAGCACAGACCGAGCACAGGGATGATCAGGGTGTGCACGCCTATGGGTAGAACTAATAATTTTTTTTCTATATTTCTCCTTTAAGAGGGCGTGGCAGGGAGTGTGTGTCCTATGCCTACATACTTTTGCTAATAGGTGTCCATCATTCTTATCTCAAAAAATTGGGAGTTATGCCAACCTCCTTCTGAAAATGTCTGTTGCCTGGTTTTAGCATTTTCTGATTTGGAACAAGAAAAGGGCTCATAAAGTCCTAACTAACTCACGATCTAGCATATTATTATTACAATTCTACTTATTATTATTACAGCTATTTATAAAACGCTGAGAACAACACTTTACATATTGCACATTCACATTAGTCCTTACGCGCAAAGAACTTAGGGCCAGATTCACGTAGAATCGCGGCGACGTAACTTATCCTATATAAGTTACACCGCCGCAATTTTTCATCGCAAGTGCCTGATTCACCAAGCACGTGCGATGAAAACTACGCCCGCGGCCTCCGGCGTAAGGCGGGCCAATTTAAATGGGCGTGTGCCATTTAAATTAGACGCGCTCCCGCGCCGGACCTACCGCGCATGCTCCGTTTCCGAACTCCTGCCGTGCTTTGCGCGGCGTGACGTAATTTTTTTGAACGGCGACGCACGTAGCGTACTTCTGTATTCCCGTACGGCTTACGCAAACGACGTTGATTTTTACATTTCGACGCAGGAACGACGGCCATACTTTAGACAGCAATACACTTGCTGACTAAAGTTAAGGCACCAAAAAAAAAGTGTAACTTTGCAACGGCAAACTTGACTAGCGGCGACGTAGCGAACGCGAAAAACCGTTGTGGATCCGCCGTAACTGCTAATTTGCATACCCCACGCTGGTTTACAACGCAAACTCCCCCCAGCGGTGGCCGCGGTACTGCATCCTAAGATCCGACAGTGTAAAACAATTACACCTGTCGGATCTTAGGGAGATCTATGCGTAACTGATTCTATGAATCAGTCGCATAGATAGAAACAGAGATACGACGGCGTATCAGGAGAAACGCCGTTGTATCTCATTTGTGAATCTGGCCCTTACAATTTAAGATGTATTGTAAGAAATTCCTATTTAAAGCTCAGAGACGAGACAATAAAATCACTACTGATTTCCTCCTTTACTTTTGATTGCTGCAGAATCTCCAGAGCCTGTCAACAACCTAATATAAACACACAGCAGAGCTGTTAGAAACCAACTAGAACCCAACTTTTAGTTGTGATTGTTGAATATCTTTGAGGATGGAATTACTTCACAATACATGCAGCGAGATCAGTGTTTCTCAACCTTTTTTCAGACAAGGTACCATTTAAAATTTTGCACAATTTCGAGGCACCCCCTTCTAAGGTGTAAAAAACTAGACCAATAGTTTTACATATTGCAGCAACATCTACACACCCAACATTAGAGGTGCTGTGAAGGCACCTGACCTCCTCAGCTGATGATGTCATGAGTTGTTGGCACACTGGCGGCTAGGAAGTTGTAATGGTGCACAATGAAAACCTGTGGCTTGTGGAACTAAAACGCAGGCTTCATCCATTCACTGGCTTGTATACAAATTTTGGGGAGTTTTTAGGCATTTTGCCAAGGCACCCCTGAAGAAACCTGAAGGCACCCTAGAATTCCTAGGCACTCTGGTTAAAAAAAGGCTGTGCTACTGCAAATCAGTGGTGACTTAATTTAAAACTTGTTGTAAATATGTAAAAACTGTGTTGATTCTGATTGCCAATTACAGCGATCAGCGTGAGGAAAATCCAAATAGGTGGTTATACAGAAGTCGATCGGTAGATTGATTTCTGTGCAACCCAAGCGCCCATACAAGGATTGACATTCGGCCGGTCCCAGCATAACTGACCAAATTTCGATTAATGTATGGCCATCATTGGACTTTTTTTTAATCTGCCTAAAGCTTTAAATCTTTTGTAATATATTTATTGGTAATATCACTTGTTTTTTCTGAACTGTTTGTGCCATACATAGAATTTATTGTTAAATTCTTCTTTCTGCTTTTTGTTCAGTCATTTGTTGCTTGAGCGAATTCAATGTTGTTGCAACGTTATTGTGTGGTTTAATAGTACTAGCATATTAAAATTGAAAAGAAACAGTTTAAACCCTTATTTTTAAGTACTTGGTAGTTTAAAATGAAAGAACACAGAGCACAGAGTTCCTCCATTTAAATTCCAGCCAGGGTATTATGTGCATGGAGTTTGTATGTGTGGCTTTTCTCTGAGTACTCTGGTTTCCTCCCACACTCCAAACATATGCTGGTAGGTTAAAGGAGATCTATAGTCACAGCATAAACTTTAATTTTATAACATCAGCATTGTAATAGCAAAATAAACAATGCAATACAACTTTACTTGAAAAATCCTCTTTGAATTAAAGGTTTCTTGCAAAGAAGTTTGTCAATTATCACCTCTCTCCTGCTGCCCATGCCAAACACAAATGAAGATAAATCAACACAGTTTTTACATATTTACAACAAGTTTTAAATTAAGTCCCCACTGATTTGCAGTAGCATAGCCTTTTTTTAACCAGGGTGCCTAGGAATTCTAGGGTGCCTTCAGGTTTCTTCAGGGGTGCCTTGGCAAAATGCCTAAAAACTCCCCAAAATTTGTATACAAGCCAGTGAATGGATGAAGCCTGCATTTTAGTTCCACAAGCCACAGGTTTTCATTGTGCACCATTAAAACTTCATAGCCACCAGTGTGCCAACAATAGATGTTGCTGCAATATGTAAAACTATTGGTCTAGTTTTTTACACCTTAGAAGGGGGTGCCTCGAAATTGTGCACAATTTTAAAGGGTGCCTTGTCTGAAAAAAGGTTGAGAAACACTGATCTCGCTGCATGTATTGTGAAGTAATTCCATCCTCAAAGAAATTCAACAATCACAACTAAAAGTTGGGTTCTAGTTGGTTTCTAACAGCTCTGCTGTGTGTTTATATTAGGTTGTTGACAGGCTCTGGAGATACTGCAGCAATCAAAAGTAAAGGAGGAAATCAGTAGTGATTTTATTGTCTCTGCTCTGAGCTTTAAATGGGAATTTCTTACAATACATATAGCTACAGAGATCAAAAAGGGCTATATATATATATATATATATATATATATATATATATATATATATATATATATATATATTTTTATATAATTGACATTTTGTATTGATTTTTTCAAATAAAAGAAAAAAACAGTAACAAACAGTGGATATTATACAGGGTTAACAACAGACCAATATACAGGTGAATATTTGAATATCGTGCAAAAGTTCATTTATTTCACTAATGCAACTTAAAAGGTGAAACTAATATATGAGATAGACTCATTCAGTGGCAGTTCGTCCATAGAGGGCGCCGGAGCGCCGCCCCCTCTGGCTCTTGCACCGCCACTGAAATACATAGATTCTTGCACTGCAGGAATCTATGTATTTTCGCCGCTGCCATCCACTATTCAGATGGCCGGATGGTGAGCGCCGGCCACCTGAATAACGGCAGCTGGTTGGCTGTGTGGAAGTGCCTATCAGAGCCAGCGGCTGTAGTCAGCTTCCGAATGCTTATCTAAGGGACGTACTGACGGTGCGTTCCATGGATAAGACTGACAGGCGTCTCAGCCAATCAGGTTCACCGGTTCTGGTTACCGGTAACCTGATTGGCTGAAGCATCATGGAGGGCGGGAGAAGACATCGAGGGACGTGGAAGGAGGATGGCTGACCCCCAGAAAGGTAAGTGCCTGGCGGGGGAGGGGCATCTTACAGGGCACAGCGGCGACAATGGGCACAGTGGTGACAATTAAAGGGCACAGTGGCATCAATAGGCACAGTGGCGACAATGGGCACAGTGGCGACAATTAAAGGGCACAGTGGCATCAAGGCACAGTGGCGACAATTAAAGGGCACAGTGGTGACAATCAAAGGGCCCAGTGGCGACAATTAAAGGGCACAGTGGCATCAATTGGCACAGTGGCAACAATTAAAGGGCACAGTGGTGACATTTATTGGTAACACATGACCTGGAACATTTGCATATAAAGAAACCTATGGGCCAGAATTACATCAAGGAGGGAATTAAGACACTGGAAAATAGGAAGGATTTAGTCATTAGACCTGCTGACAAAGGGGGGGGAGGGATTGTGGTATGGAATAAAAGTCAGTATCAAACAGTGATGAGTGATTTATTAAATGACAACGAAACCTAAACTGTTGAAAGGGGATCCCATTAACCACTTCCTTACTGGGCACTTAAACCCCCTTCCTGCCCAGAGGACTTTTTGCGATTCGGCACTGTGTCACTTTAACTGACAATTGCGCAGTCGTGCGACGTGGCTCCCAAACAAAATTGACGTCCTTTTTTTCCCACAAATAGAGCTGTTTTACTTTTAATGTTTTACTTGTTGCTATAATAAATAGCTAATTTTTTTTTTAATTTTTTTTTTTATCCTCAGTCTAGGCCGATACGTATTCTACATATTTTTTAGTAAAAAAAAAAAAAAATTCGCAATAAGAGACTGGTTTGCGCAAAAGTTATAGCACTTACAAAATAAGGGACAGAATTATTATTTTTTATTATATTTTTTTTACTAGTAATGGCGGCGATCTGCGATTTTTATTGCGACTGCGACATTGTGGCGGACACATCGGACACTTTTGACACATTTTTGGCACCATTCACATTTATACTGCAATCAGTGCTATAAATATGCACTAATTACTGTACAAATGTGACTGGCAGGGAAGGGGTTAACACTAGGGGGTGAGGAAGGTGTTAAATGTATTCCCTATATAGTGTTATAACTGTGGGGGAAGGGGGGTGACTGGGGGAGGTGACCGATCTGTGTCTCTATGAAACAGATCGGTCTCTTCTCTCCCTGATAGCACCACTGTCTGTGAGAGCCGGCAATGAGAAATGATCTCATATGTAAACATATGAGATTATCTCTCATTGGCCGCACAGATCGCCTAGCAAACGGCCACTCCGATTGGCCGTTCACAGCGATCTGTGATTGGCTGTGTCCAAGGGACACGGCCAGCACAGAAGTTCCCCGCTGCGCACTCGGGAGCGCGCACGGGGAACGCGGAAAGGGGCGGCCGTAAAAACACGGCGCCCCAGAGAAGTAGTACCACCCTGCGGCCGTATATAGTCGTACGCCCGTCGGGAAGTGGTTAAACAATATAAAAAAAGATTTGCAAAAACTTATACAAGAGGGGAAAAGGAAAGTACGTAAGGAAGAAAGATACCTTATACCAGAAACATGCAGGACTCCTGTATTGTATGCATCCAGATTGGGACAATACATATTTTTAAATTCAGCCCCTAGCACAGGTGTTCCTTAACCACTTAACCACTTAAGGACTGAACCTCTTTCTGAGATATATATATATATATATACCGTATTTATCGGGGTATTGCGCGCTCCGGCGTATAGCACGCACCCCTAAAGTGGACCCGCATTCCTGTAAAAAAAAGATTTGAGTACTTACAGTTTTGGTGTCTTGCACGGCGTCCAACGGCGGCCTCGTCGGGTCCGGCGTCCTTCTGCGGCTTTGGTGGTGTCCTCCTCGTCGGGGCCGGCGTCCTTCTGCGGTGTCCTCCCCGCCCGATCCCCGCTTCCCGCGCTGAGTTTGAACCACTGCGACGGCATATAACAAGTGCAGTACACTCATGTATAGTCGGGCAGGCTCGGCTCCTCTCGCGGTCACGTCCTGTGCGTCCTGTATGTCCAGGACGTGACTGCGAGAGGAGCCGAGCCTGCCCGACTATACACGAGTGTACTGCACTCTGTATATGCCGGCGCAGTAGTTCAAACTCGGCGCGGGAAGCGGGTATTGGCGTATATCGCGCACCCACGATTTTGCCCTGAATTTCAGGGCAAAAAAGTGCGCGGTATACGCCGATAAATACGGTATATATATATATTAACACCCTAGAGATTAACATGGGGGTCGTATTACTTTCTGTCACACCGTATTTGCGCAGCGCTCTTACAAGCGCACTTTTTTTGGAAAAAATACCCTTTTTTAATAAAAAAAATAAGACAACAGTAAAGTTAGCCCAATTGTTTTATATTGTGAAAGATAATTATATGCAGAGTAAATTGACCCTTAAAAATCTCCATAGGCAACGTTTAAAAAATTCTACAGGTTGCATGTTTTAAGTTACAGAGAAGGTCCAGGGCTAGAATTATTGCTCTCGCTCTACTGATCGTGGCAATACCTCACATGTGTGGTTGAACACCGTTTTTATATGCGGGAGCTGCTCAAGTATGTGTTCGCTTCTGCACGTGAGCTCAGCGGCTGGGCGCTCGGTGGGTGAGCGCACAGCTGGCGAATCAGGGAGCTGACGGACGGGGAAGCAGAGAGATGACATCATCTGCAGTGCAGTTCCGCCCTTACTGTGCAGGCAGCCGTGGGAAGCAGAGAGATTACATCATCTCTGCTGCCTGACTGGTAATCTGCTGCCTGACTCTGGGCCACAGCAAAAGACCACCTTAGCAGGAAAGTGACACAGAAAGTGACAACTGTAGCAGGCAAGTGACAATATGCAACATGTGGCAGGCAACGTGGCAAGTGACAATCTGCAACGTGTGGCAAGTGACAATCCATAATGTGTGGCAGGTGACTTGGCAAGTGACAATCCACAACATGTGTCAGGTGATGTGGCAAATGACAGTCCGCAATGTGTGGCAGGTGACGTGGCAAGTGACAATCCATAACGTGTAGCAGGTGACGTGGCAAGTGACAATCTGCAACGTGTGCCAGGTGACATGGCAGGTGACGTGGCAAGTGACAATCTGAATCTGGTGACAGGTGATGTGGCAAGTGGCAATCCGCATCTGGTGACAGGCGACGTGGCAAGTGACAGGCTGCATCTGGTGGCAGGCAATGATGGCAAGTGACACGCTCAGGGCTCCCACTGAGTCTGCATTATGGTGAGTTGAATTATTTCATTATTTCATTTTATATAACAATGTGCTTCAATCATCCTGACACCATAACAACCATGGTGCCATGAAGATTGAAACCACCAGACATTTCCCAGATAAATTAGCCCCCCAAAAAATGTATTTTCTAGCAGTGCCCCTCCCAAGACTAGACTCTGTATCCGTCCCTGAACTCCCCTAACTCTGTTTAGTGAACATTGCAGCAATCGGTGGTGCGGTGTGTCAGTCCAATCACGGCTGATCACGATGTAAACAGAAATAGCCGTTGATCGCCTTTTCCTCACTTGCGTCTGGCAGATGCGAGTAGAGAAGAACAGATCGGCTGCTCTCCTGACAGGGGAGTCTGTGCTGATTGTTTATCAGCACTGCTCCCCCTTGGATGCCTGCCCAGGACCACCAGGGAATGCCACCACACTGGACCACCAGGTATGCCACCCTAGACCACCAGGGATATGCCAATAAGTGCCCAGGCAGCTGTCAATAAGTGGCAAATAAAAATTCCTGCCAGTGCCACCAGTGATGCCTATCAGTGCCAGAAATCAGTGCCCATCAGTGTCGCCTATCAGTGCTCATCAGTGCCCATCGGTGCCATCTATCAGTGCCACCCATAAGTACCCATCAGTGCAGCCTATCAGTGACCACCAGTGCCACCTATGAGTGTGCATCAGTGCCACCTATCAATGCTCATCAGTGCTGCATATCAGTTTCACACACCAGTGCCACCTATCAGTGCCCATTAGTGCCACCTCATCAGTGCCATCTCATTGGTGCCACCTCATTGGTGCCCGTCAGTGCAGCTCATGAGTGCCCATCAGTGAAAGAGGAAAATTACTTATTTACAACATTTTATTACAGAAACAAAGAAAAAACATTTCTTTTCAACATTTTCGGTAATTTTTTTATTCGTTTAGAAAAAAATAAAAACCACAGATGTGATCAAATACCACCAAAAGAAAGCTCTATTTTTGGGAACAAAATTATAAAAATGTAGTTTAGGGACAGTGTAGCATGACCGTGCAATTGTCATTTAACAAGTGACAGCATTGAATGCTGAAAATTGGCCTGGGCAAGAAGGGGGTGGTTGTAGTAGTTAAAGACTCTCCAGAATTTGATACTTCTGGTGTTAGTTAATGGAGTGTTAATTTCCTTGTTCCTCCCACAACCCGTATATAAGTAATGTGCTGGGTGAAAATGTAGAGATCAGTGTGGGGAAGGGACCACTAAGGAAAATAGGGGAGCTTGGGATTTATTTTCTAAAGCTGGAGAGTGCAAAATCAGGCTCACTTCTGCATAGAAAGCAATCAGCTTCCAGGTTTTAAGGCCAAAGCTTAGTTGACCAAGCTGAGGTTTGAAGCTCATTGGCTACCATGCACAACTGCACCAGATTCGGAGTGCTCTGGCCTTAGTAAATACCCCCCTTGTGTTTAACTGTATATAGTTTTATTTAGCACTTTGTTTGTTGTATTTCTGGTTCATTGTACAGTTAGTTATTAAATATTAAGGCCCAGATTCTCGTCCAGCGGCGTAATTTTGTGCGGGCGTAACGTATCCGCTTTACTTTACGCCTCCGCAACTTACACGGGCAAGTGCTGTATTCTCAAAGCTCTTGCTCCGTAAGTTGCGGCGGCGTAGCGTAAATCGGCCGGCGTAAGCCTACCTAATTCAAATTTGGATCAGGGGGGCGTGTTTTATGTAAAACTACTGTGACCCGACGTAATTGACGTTTTTGCGGAACGGCGCATGCGCCGTCCGTAAAATATCCCAGGGTGCATTGCTCCAAAGTACGCCGCAAGATCGTCATTGGTTTCGACGTGAACGTAAATGACGTCCAGCCCCATTCACGGACGACTTACGCAAACGACTTAACTTTTTCAAATTTCGACGCGGGAACGACGGCCATACTTTTTTTTTTTTTACAGATTTAGCAGTTCTTTTTTTTTTTTCAAAGTGTATTTTGTGCGTGTACTCGAGAGAGGAGCCGGATTGCAGGAGTTGGGAGTAGGCAGGCCTCCCCCAGAGGCAATCTGCCACCTTTCTCCATACCCCGGGTGGCAATGGCGGGTGTGTGAGGGGGTTTTTCCACATAGCCCGCCCTACCTGCTCCGCTTTGAAGCCCAACGGGGCAGAGGGACTCCCTATAAGGGAGTGAGAGGATCTAGCCCGCTCAACCAGCCCCGTTAGTCCTTCGCCTCTCTTTTTAGAGACCGCGTGGTCAAAGTGCGTGCATGTTAACCCAATTTCAAGTGCGTGTAAGTGTGGTGGTTTTTGTGGAAGGGGGGTGGGGGTACTAAGCGCAGGCTTACCTCACATAGCACACCCACCGGGAGCCGGGCAGAGACCACCAAACTCAATTCACATGTAGCCGAGACCGGGATCCGAACCCCTAGCTGCAGAGGTGAATGGCTTGTCAGCGCAGTGCCAATCGCGTTGAGCCACCGCAGCTCCCTACGACGGCCATACTTAACATTGGCTGCGCCTCATATAGCAGGGGCAACTATACGCCAGGAAAAGCCTAACGTAAACGTCGTAACTTTACTATGTCGGCCGCGCGTACGTTCGGGAATTCGCGTATCTAGCTAATTTGTATAATCAACGCGGAATTCGACGGAAGCCCCACCTAGCGGTCAAAAAAAAATGCAGTTAAGATCCGACGGCGTAAGAGACTTACGCCTGTCGGATCTAATGGATATCTATGCGTAACTGATTCTAAGAATCAGGCGCATAGATACGACGGGTCGGATTAGGACTTACGACGGCGTACATGGTGCTGCGCCGTTGTAAGTCCTTTCAGAATCTGGGCCTAAATGTTGGTTTGGTTTGCATCATGTCTTCATTATTGCCAAAAAAAAAAAAATATTTCAGTGATTTCTATGTCTTTATGCTCTTGTATAGGTGCATTTCTGCTCATTCACTGCTTAAGGCTGCATTCACACCTTAGCGTGGCGTTTTGTACTGCAATTTGTTGCGACAAATTGCAGCGTTTTGTACCGCGATTTGCCGCGACAAAACGCGTTGTTTTTTAACCTTGTTTTCGCTGGAGGGGTGATTTACACATTGTCGGCTATGCCGAACGCGCCTGAAAAAAGGGTCAGCGACTTGTTTTGAGCTTCAGGCGTACGGCGTTTCGGCGTTTGGCGTGGAGATGTGAACCATCTCCATAGAGAACAATGTTAAATCACCCCTCCAGCGTATTTTAGGCTGCAATAGCGTCAGGCTTCAGGTGTTAAAATGCCTAGGTGTGAATGGAGCCTAAATGTAATACCTGCAGTGGTAAAGACTAGCCGTTTCTGTGACTTGGCTTGGAAAAGCCTATGTTATCTATAAGTGACAAAAAGAATCGTCATTAACGGTCTCACTGTGATATCAACAAACCATTGAACAGAGAGCCTTTCAGTGGTCTTAAAGCAGTAGTAAAGTCCACTTTTTTACTTGAACCTACAGGTAAGTCTATAATAAGGCTTGCTTGTATGTACAGTGAATACCGTCTAAATGTGCATAGTTTAGGTAATATTCACATTTGTAGTGGCCTGTGACATCATCAGCACATGCGCACTTGGCTCTGAATGGACAGAAAATTCTAGTATGCGAGTGCTATCATTGCAGCCCAGCCATTCAAAAGTCTGATGTGCAAGAACCCGGTAGGAAGACCGGGTGAAGATGGAATCCCTGTCAGTGGTGACAGCTGCTGGTGTAATCTGCTTTACAGGTAAGCCTATGCAGTGCATACTAGCACGTTATGACATTAACCTGCAAGGGGACCTTTTATATATTTTGTACATTCACTTTAATGCATTAAATGCATGTTATTACATTAAGTCTACACTGATCTGTTCTGTTGCAAATGAGGATATTTATTTATTTATTCCTGCCAGTTAGCAAAAAGTTAATTAAATAAAATTTCTTCCAAAAATAATAACGACAGAAATTTGAATGCCACACATTAATGTAATATAATTATGCAGTTCACAAATGTAGTGTCTATTTTTCTAGTGACCCTGAGTCAGTCTGAATATATTGTAGATGTTTTTTCTAATACTTCTTTTTACATATATAGAAATATCATCATCAAATGGTAATGATGCATAGAGTTTAATAAGCTCTGACACAATAAATATTTATAACTACTCAACAGTGAAGAGGACAGATGCATTACCCAGACTCTTGTGTTCTTTCAGAAATGGAAATGTTGTTTAGAAAGAGCTTTATCATGTGATTCTGCTGTATAATTGAATTAAATGTATTACAGCACCTTCTTTTGTATACCACAGTTCAATAAATAAACCCATGCTAAATTAAGCATGCCACATGTCTAATATGATAAAAACCCTTGTGGCTCACCCCCTCCCCATCTTCTCTATGTTCCCTGTCCTGCTTCACAGTCATTGCCCTCTTACCTTCCACGCAAGAGTAATCTGTAATTAGAACACAGCGGGGAGGGAACAGACTCTGCTGACATCACCTTAGTACTAAGTGACTAGTGAAGTTCACTGCCAAGACAGCAGTAAAGTCACATAAGATTGTGGATAAATCGGAATACATTTTAGAGTAGTGGAGGTGCAGCCTTAACAGGGTAGTATAAAAGTTTAATTTATTTTATGAAAAGGAATACCAGCATCTTACTATGTAGACCTTTGTCCAATACTATATTGAAAATGGTTGTAAAGCCTTAAAGTGATACTTTTGTCTCCTTTTTTTTTCTTTAAAAATAATAAACATGTTATACTTACCTGCTCTGTGCATTGGTATTCCACAGAGCAGCCTTGATCCTTCTCTTCTTGGATCCCCCACTGGCTCTCTTGGCCCCTCCCTCCTGCCGCATGCCCCCACAGCAGGCAGATTGCTATAGGGGTACACGAGCCGAGCCGCAGCTCAGTGTGCCCATTCAGACACAGAGCTGTGATTCGGCCCGCCTCCTCTCTCTCTTGATTGTCTAACTGGCTTTGATTGACAGCAGCAGAAGCCAATGGCGCTACTGCTGTGTCTCAACCAATCAGGAGGGAGAGTTCCGGAGAGCTGAGGCACTCATGCACATGGCTGGATAGAGACGGGGCTTAGGTTAGTATTAGGGAAGCTGAGGAGGGCTGCTACACACAGAAGGTTTTAGAATGCCTTAAGATAAAAAAAAAAAATTCTGCCTTTACAACCACTTTAAGGTTTTTTTACCTTTAAAAAATGTCTGTGCTGCATGTATCCCCCTTACCCCCCATTATACTTACCTAAGCCCAATCTCGATCCAGTGATGTGCATGAGAGCAGTAGCTCTCCTGGCCCTGTTCCTCCTCACTGCACTAATTGATAGCAGTGGGAGCCCTGTGATGAGGAAGCTGGGGGACGGGGCAGAGCCGCATTGTCAATGGACGCAGAAAAGGCGGCTCAGAAGCGAACCTACACAAGTGCCCCATAGGAAACAGCTTCCTATGGGGGCATTTACCGTAGAGTAGGAGCCAGGAGTGTCGGCTGGGGACCCCAGTAGAGGAAGATCAGGGAGCTCTGTGCAAAACCATTGCACAGAGCAGGTAAGTATAACATGTTTGTTATTTTAAAGGAAAGAAAGAAGGAACCTTTAATGTTTCTTTAAGATTTCTAACATAATTACCATTCAGACTGTTGCATTTTGCAGGCAGTACCTTTGTATAGGAAGTATCTTTTTTGAGCTCTCTCTTTTTTGGATGAACATTTGCTTCTTGCTTAGTTTCACAAAGGGTAGTGTCCTCAATGTCCATCTTTGAGATACAGTAGAAGTAGATGTAAACCCTTATCAATGACAGTTAGTTTGCTAAAACACTGTACATTATTAATACCATTTGCTTAAAAAATAAAAATAAATATTGTTTTGTTATTTTTTTTCGCATCTCAGTTCTACATCCAGCTGATCCTCTTTGTCCTTATTAAGGTTTCAAGTTGGACCTCTTTTTTGGTGTCGAGTATAAACCTTTAAAACAGTGTACTATTTAACTAACACAAGTGTTATGCCGCGTACACACGATCGGTTCGTCTGATGAAAACGGACCGTTTTCATCAGACGAACCGATCGTGTGTGGGCCCCATCGTTTTTTTATCCATCGGTGAAAAAACTAGGAACTTTTTTTAAAATTATCTGATGGTTAAAAAAACGATCGTCTGTGGGCACGTCCATCTGTTAAAAATCCATGCATGCTTAGAATCAAGTCGACGCATGCTTGGAAGCATTGAACTTAATTTTCCTCAGCACGTCGTTGTGTTTTACGTCAACGCGTTCTGACACGATCGGTTTTTTAACTGATGGTGTGTAGGCAAAACTGATGAAAGTCAGCTTCATCGAATATCTGACGAAAAAATCCATCAGACCGCTTTCATCGGATGAACTGATCGTGTGTGTACAGGGCATAATACTTCTATAAAATTTGTTATGTGTCATTTTGAAAAAACACTATAAAAGGAAAAAAGTGGTGGGTTTAACCAGTAACCTTTTAATATTAATTCTTCAAGGTTCAGTTAGCTTGGTATCTGTCCTTTGCCTACATACTTTGTGCTATGCTTACTCACATCAGAGGGTAAGAGGTATGGGATGGAGGAGTGACAAAATAAAATAAAACTTGGGAGATGGTAACAGAGTTTTGTCACCTTATTACTTATTATCAGGGACCTCATGATAGGATCAACAGATATTATTTTTATGAAAGTGGCAGATTTTAAAACATGAATTACTTTTGAAATGTCATTGATATGTTAACATTTATAATACATTTTAGTGATTAGGTTTACATGTCCTTTAGGAATCTAATTGTGAACACCTTTGTACAGGTTAGGACGGTACTCAATAAAAATCCCATATTGTGTTCACTCAAACTTTTGAGTCTTCCATCCCCATTGCCCCGTACACACGTGTGGTATTTCGGAAATCCAAAGGGGAAAGCCGAGAACCTGCTCAGTCAGTCTTTTCCCCTACACACGGCTGGTTTTCCCAACAGGAAAACTGCCAAAAACCACCGGGCAAAATTCCGCCGGTGGGGAAAAAAGAGAGCTGGTTCTCTTTATTTGTCTGGCGGTTTTTGGGTAGTTTTTCCGTCGGAAAAACTGCGAGGAGCATACACACGGCCGGGATTCCCAGCGAAAATCTCTCCTCGCAGTTCTCCCATCTGGAAAACCGGCCATGTGTACAAGGCTTATCTCTTGGTTTATATTGGACAACAAAATATATTAAGGTTGGTTTACTAAGGGATTAGAGGATGTCCACACAATAAAGTACTTGAAGATTTTCTTCAATTATCCAATCATGTGAAAAGAAAATCCCTGTTTACTTTTTTAAACTGCACATGGTTGTATAATTGAAGTGGATCCCCACACATTTTATTGTGTGAATATTTTACAAAACCATTAATAGATCAGCCACAGTATGGGGTTGATTCACTAAGGGCAAAAGGCTCTTCACTTAGCAAAGTGATTTCCATGTTGCTTCCCTTAGCTTACTTAATGAGAAAACAATGCACTCCTTGTGTTACCTATTTATCTTAACAGTTATTAGGAAGCTAGGCAAAGTAATATTTCACTGGCTTATCTGCCCTTCATTTAGTGGCTAATGTTTAGGTCTCCACATCCAATGCAATAGCAAAAACGTGGAGGAGTTTGTATTTAAAAGTGTGAATGTCCCATTAGAAATTATCTGTGTGCAACTACAGAAAATATAACTTAAAATGTGTGCTTACAGAAAATACAGATTTGTTTTCCCTTAAATTCAGGAGTTCAAGAAATGTTTCACTGATGCTAAGTACAATGTTATTTAGGCTCGGTTCTGTGGTTTCCCTGCTTTTTTTAAAAGAAGTCCTGTGCAGTTTTGTTCACAGATTCAGGTGCGATTCAAGTGCGGAAGTTTACTTGAAATTTCATCTGAAATGGACTGAAAAATGCACAGGGCACTTTTTAAAATGGAACACAGCCGGGCCACAGATATGTGAATTGGTTTCATAGAATGCGGTTCAAAATGCATCCAATTTGCATATATGTGAACCGAGCCTAATAGTTTTTGCAAAGGAAAACTTAGAGCACTACCACATTTACAAGCTTCCAATTAACCACTTAAACTATGGGAGGTTTTACCCCCTTCATGACTAGGCCATTTTTTTGCTATTTAGCACTGCGCTAATTTAACTGGTAATTGCGCAGTCATGCAACACTGTAACCAAACAACATTTGTATATTTTTTTTCACACAAATAGAGCTTTCTTTTGGTGGTAGTTGATCACCACAGTTTTTTTTGTTTGTTTTTGCAATATAAAGGAAAAAATACTGACAATTTTGAAAATTTTAATATTTTAAACAATTATTTCTACTTTCTACTACAGTATAACACATATACAAGTATGGGTCGTACACATGTATGGGTTTGCCGTCGGGAAAACTGCCATGAGAGCTTTTGGCCGGGAAAAACAGTCGTGTGTATGTTTCATCGCAGTTTTCCCGACAGGAAAACTGCTGGGAAAAAAAAGAGAAGCAGCTCCCTTTTTTCCCGCGGATTTTAACCCGGCAGTTTTCCTATGGGAAACACTGCAATGGAGCATATACACGGCTGGGATTCCCGACCAAAGCTCTCATGGCAGTTTTTCTGTCGGGAAACCCGGTCGTGTGTAGGGGGAAAAAGTTACCAAGCAGGTTCTCAGTTTTCCCCCTCGGGTTTCTCGGTCCGCCGGGAAACCTGTACGTGTGTACGAGGCTTCAGTCACCTTGGCAGGAGCCTAAGGCTCAGTGGATGTTCAGAGGGCCCTGTCCAGGACTGATCAAAACTGTGCACATGCCTGAAACTTCACAAAGAAAGATCAACATGTAGGCAGTTAGTTTCTGATAGGGTTGGTCAGTACATACAATGGAAATGAGGCACCTTCCTTATGCCAATTACAGTCCTTATCTCATTGTCAACTGAGGATGGGGGAGGGGGGGGGGATAAAACTGCCCCATTGTGCCTTAAGGACTAAGTCCACCTCTTATAAAAAAAATAATTACAAAGCACTGTCAGGGGATTGCATGTGCAATAAGCTTCTGCATACTCTTACTCCAGCTTTATGTCCCATCAAATGTACAGAGCTAGAGGAAGTGCCACAAATTGTGTAGTTGGGGGAAAGGGGGGTTGTGATTTGGGGGTGGAGAGTTTGATCTGTACTATGTTACGTCTTACACCTTAAATTTGGGTATAACAGGGTCCAAAGGGTGGAATTTTCTTTTTTATCTATTTCTAATTTTATTGCTTTCTAGGCCATCTCTCTAACCACTAAACAGTTGACAATTTTGATTTGTTGCTCAATAACACAAATAGAGGTGGAAAGACAATATAGGAGGCTAAAGCCGTAACTATGCATGTCACCCATCTGACTATGCAGTGTAGAAAATGTGTATAAATCACAGGACTGTATAAAACTACACATCCTTTGACAGATAAAACAGTAAACATACAGTATATGTATATTATGTAGGAACAGTATTTACATAGTTGCCATGAATTTCATTTTAAATGCCTTCTGATTTCTTTACTTATTTCACAAAAGTCATGAAGGGGTTAACTCTCATCATGAAACAAATCCAATCATTGGCAATTCTAAACCATTTCTTAACACTTCAAACTTCTCCAGAAGAAGTGTGTAAACCAGTATAAAACAAAACCATCAGCTGAGTTAAATGGGGACAAACAGAAACATTTATGTTAAAGGATACGACTGCAGAATTTTAAATGCTCATTTTATTAATTGCTAATTGGAAAAAAAAAAGAGTTTACACTCTTACGAAGAAATAAAAGTTAATAACCAATCAGCAGATCATTATACAGGTTTTGGCTGTGTGTGTTGCATAGCAATCCAGTTCGGGATTGTTCTCCTAATCACCATCTAGAGAGTTTTTTGTTAATCTGCGGAATTGGTGTTGTATTGGGAAGTGTTAAAAGACAGCTGAGGATTCTGTGAAAACACATACAAAGTTATTTTTATAATGCTAATTCTCTTGGATATGGAAAAGATTGTATGTTTCTCAGTAAGAAGCAATTAAAAAAATGCAAAGCTGACATGTTATTTTGGCTTGACTGAGTGAAGAAAAGCCTATGAGAAGTTACATGCTGTATTATTTTTCTTCAACAGATGACTGCAAGTCAGCATCTGTGTCTAGTGCTATCAATAAATCATAAAACAAAACAAACTTCACTTACAGAAGCAATTACTGCAGAAGAATTTTCTTTGATCCCAGATGTGATGATGCTGTAAAGAGAGAGCCTACGTGAGGTTTGATGGGTAGTCTTTCATGCATATGTCCATAGGTCCAAATGTAAAAAGCTTATACTGCTAATTCACTTTTTGTTTAGTGTCCTGTTTTGACTGTTTATGGAACATTAAGAGGCTGCGGTACCAACTACCAAAACCTAAACCATATAATGCTGCTTTTGTGCTTCTGACGTTTTACTTTTCTTTTATTCATTTACTGCAACTTTTTGATATAGTGCTATAGAGCTTCAATGTATGTTTTTGTTTCAATATTTCTCTATCCTTTTTTATTTGTATATCTGCTTGAAGACTGTCAAAAGATACCACTACCTTGGTTCTATTCCAGAGAGTGTAGCATTTATTGGATCCCAGCAAGATGACATGTCTGAAGCCCTGTACACACGATCGGTTTGTCCGATGAAAACAGACCGATGAACTGTTTTCATTAGATGAACCGATCGTGTGTGGGCCCCATCTTTTTTTTTTTTCCATCGGTGGAAAAAAATAGAAGATGTTTTAAATTTTTCCTATGGATAAAAAAACGATAGAAAAAAACGATCGGTCAAAAATCCATGCATGCTCAGACTGAATTAGGAGACGGGAGCGCTCGTTCTGGTAAAACTAGCGTTCGTAATGGAGATAGCACATTCGTCATTCTGCAAATTATTGCATCGTTTAATTTCTTTTAATTTTTGCTTGTGATCTTATGAATAATCTTTTTTTTTTTTTAAGACAGATCTCCATAATATTTTTCTTTAATCTCCTTTTTTTTATTTTTGGATTTTAATATTTTCTGGTGATCTACATTTTTTTTCACACAACTAGAGTTGAGCGGACACCTGGATGTTCGGGTTCGGGTCCGAACCCGAACTTAAAAAAAAAGTTTGGGTTCGGGAATCCGAACCCGAACCCGAACTCCGAACCCCATTGTAGTCAATGGGACACAGACTTTTAGAAAAAAAAAATGCGCGGAGGTCCCCGCAAATTCAATAACCAGACCCTTTAGGTCTGGTATGGATATTAAGGTGAACCCCGCCATCAATTAAAAAAAAAAATGACGTGCGGTTCCCCCTAAATATCCATAACCAGACTCTTCAGGTCTGGTATGGATATTAAGGGGAACCCCACCGTCAATTTAAAACAAAAATGACGTGCGGTTCCCCCTAAATATCCATAACCAGACCCGTTATCCGAGCACGTTGACCTGGCCGGCCGCAGAAAAGAGGGGGGGACAGAATGCGGGCCCCCCCCCTCTCCTGAACCGCACCAGGCCACATGCCCTCAACATGGGGAGGATGTCCCCATGTTGATGGGGACAAGGGTCTCATCCCCACAACTAGGGTTGTCCCTATACCGATAGTAGTATCGGTATCGGGACCGATACCAAGCATTTCCCCGAGTACTTGTACTCGGGAAAGTGCTCCGATACTTTACCCGATACCTGACTTTCCCTGTATCCATCTCTAGTTCCCCCATCCATTCTGCTCTCTTCCTCCATGCTCCTGTGTCCCCCCTCTGTGCCCCTGCCCGTCTGCTCTCTCCCTTCATGCTCCTGTGTCCCCCCCTCCGTGCCGCTGCTGTCCTCCGTTCTGTTCTCCCCCTCCGTGCCGCAGCGGTCCTCCGTTCTGTTCTCCCCCTCCGTGCCATGCCGCAGCTGTCCTCCATTCTGCTATCCCCCCTCCATGTTCCATGTCCCCCCTCCGTGCTCTGTGTCCCCCTTCATGTCCTCCTCCGCCCCCTCTGTCAGGATTGAGAGCGGCGGTAGGAGCCGCTAAACCCGGCTCCTACCTTTTCTGAATGAACAGAGTCAGTGATCACTGACTCTGTCCATTCATATAACTGGGCATCGTAAACTGTGTTTACAATGCATCAGTTTATGAATGGATAGGAGCCTCTGTCTCCTGTGCATTCATTTCCAGTGCAGCTGAGAAAGGGACTGGGGAATCTGTGTCCCTAGTCCCTTTCTCTGTCTCAAAGGGGAGATGTCAGAGGTCTGTTAACCACTTAAGCCCCGGACCAGTTTGCAGCTAAATGCCCAGGCCAGGTTTTGCGATTCAACACTGCGTCGCTTTAACAGACAATTGCGCGGTCGTGCGACGTGGCTCCCAAACAAAATTGGCGTTGTTTTTTCCCCACAAATAGAGCTTTCTTTTGGTGGTATTTGATTACCTCTGCGGTTTTAATTTTTTGCGCTATAAACAAAAATAGAGCGACAATTTAAAAAAAAATCAATATTTTTTAGTTTTTGCTATAATAAATATCCCCCAAAAACATATATAACATTTTTTTCTTCCTCAGTTTAGGCCGATACGTATTCTTCTACCTATTTTTGTAAAAAAAAATCGCAATAAGCGTTTATCGGTTGGTTTGCGCTAAATTTATAGCGTTTACAAAATAGGGGATAGTTTTATATAATGACTGTGTCATTATGGCGGACACTTCAGACAATTTTGACACATTTTTGGGACCATTGTAATTTTCACAGCAAAAAATGCATTTAAATTGCATTGTTTATTGTGAAAATGACAGTTGCAGTTTGGGAGTTAACCACAGGGGGCGCTGTAGGAGTTAGGGTTCACCTAGTGTGTGTTTACAACTGTAGGGGGGTGTGGCTGTAGTTCTGACGTCATCGATCAAGTCTCCCTATAAAAAGGATCACTCGATCGATGCAGCCGCCACAGTGAAGCACGGGAAAGCCGTGTTTACATACGACTCTCCCCATTCTTCAGCTCCGGGGAGCGATCGCGAGGGGGCGGCTAGAAACGAATAGCCGCGGCCTCATCCCGGATCGCTCCCAGCGGGTTACCGACCGCCGCATGTACCGGGGGGGGTCCCGATCGGACCCCCGACCCGCGGAAAGGCGGGGACGTACATGTACGCCCATATGCCTGTACGTGCCATTCTGTGGACGTACATATACATGCGGCGGGCGTTAACCGGTTAAGACACCTGATATCTCATCAAAGCCCCCCAACAGGGCTAAGAAATAAAAAAATAGCAATAAATAATAAAAATAATTAATTGTAAAAAATAATACATATTAAAATAAAAATCACACTGACACATCCATCCCCCCCTTCAAGAAAGCATTGTATAAAAAACAAAAAATAGTGAAAATTTAAAATTGTAAAATAAAAAAAAATACTGACACAAGACATTAAAAAAAAAAGTATCGGTATTCGGTATCGGCGGGTACTTGAAAAAAAGTATCGGTACTTGTACTCGGTCTTAAAAAACTGGTATCGGGACAACCCTACCCACAACCCATTTCACGAAGGAAGTGTAAAGTCTTGTAAAAAAAACACACACCGTAGAATAAAGTCCTTTATTAATTAAAAAAAAAAAACTCCAGCGGTGATAATCCACGCGTTCCCGGCTTCCTGCTTCAACGTTGTCCTGATCCTGCGACGGCTGCGGGTGATCTCCAGCGATGAGAAGATCCATCGACGGGTGATCTCCGCTCCAGCGATGAGAAGATCCATTCATCCGGAGCGCAGCATCCCCGACCTCCTCTCACCGCTGGACACAGCCCAGCGAATGACGCGCTGAAGCTGTGACATTACTTATATAGGGGAGGCAGGGCCACCCGTCACGTGACCCCGCACCTTCTGACGTACCCTCTGCTACGTCACTGGGTAAGCCCCGGCTTCCCTCTTCCTGGGCTTCCCCAGTGACGTAGCAGAGGGTACGTCAGAGGGTGCGGGGTCACAGATGGCCCTGCCTCCCCTATATAAGTAATGTCACAGCTTCAGCGCGTCTTTCGCTGGGCTGTGTCCAGCGGTGAGAGGAGGTCGGGGATGCTGCGCTCCGGATGAATGGATCTTCTCATCGCTGGAGCGGAGATCACCCGTCGATGGATCTTCTCATCGCTAGAGATCACCCGCAGCCGTCGCAGGATCAGGACAACGTTGAAGCAGGAAGCCGGGAACGAGTGGATTATCACCGCTGGAGTTTTTTTATTTATTTTTTTTATTAATAAAGGACTTTATTCTACGGTGTGTGTGTTTTTTTACAAGACTTTACACTTCCTTCATGAAATGGTAGGGGTACAGTGTACCCCATTACCATTTCACACAGGGGGGGTCAGGATCTGGGGGTCCCCTTTGTTAAAGGGGTCTTCCAGATACTGATAAGCCTCCCGCCCGCATACAACCACCGGGCAAGGGTTGTGGGGATGAGACCCTTGTCCCCATCAACCGCACGTCATTTTTTTTTTAAATTGACGGCGGGGTTCCCCTTAATATCCATACCAGACCTAAAGGGTCTGGTTATGGATATTTAGGGGGAACCGCACGTCATTTTGTTTTTTTTTAATTTACGGCGGGGATCTCCGCGCATTTTTTTTCCCCGAACTCCGATCCCGGACCCAAACTTTTTCCAATTATTCGGGTTCGGATCCGGGTTTGGGAAAAACCCAAAGTCCGTACCGAACCCGAACTTTACAGTTTGGGTTCGCTCAACCCTAATCACAACATCATTATTATTTATTTATTTTTTTCCCGTCAAGGAGGTTGGTGTCCTTTGTTAATTACACGTATTTATGAAATGTTATGGCTATTCACTAGAAAAACACATAGACAAGTATTTAACTTAAATCAAATCACCATTTATTCTGGTTAAACAAAATCTTAAAATTGGGCACTACCGTAATTACCCATCAGCCTAAATAAAGGGCACTTCCGTAATTACCCATCAGCCTAAAAAAAGGGCACTACCGTAATTACCTATCAGTCTAAATAAAGGGCACTACCGTTATTACCCATCAGTCTAAAAAAGGGCACTACCGTAATTACCCATCAGTCTAAATAAAGGGCACTACCGTAATTACCCATCAGCCTAAAAAAGGGCACTACAGTAATTACCCATCATCTTTAATAAGGGCACTACGTAATTACCCATCAGTCTAAAAAAGGGCACTACCGTAATTACCCACCATTCTAAAAAAAAGGCACTACCGTAATTACTCATCAGTCTAAAAAAAGGGCACTGCCGTAATTACCCATCAACCTAAAAAAAAGGGCACTACCGTAATTACTCATCAGTCTGAAAAAAGGGCACTACCGTAATTACTCATCAGCCTAAAAAAAGGGCACTACCGTAATTACCCATCAGTCTAAAAAAGGGCACTACTGTATCTACCCACCATTCTAAAAAAAAGGCACTACCGTAATTACTCATCAGCCTAAAAAAAGGGCACTGCCGTAATTACCCATCAACCTAAAAAAAAGGGCACTACCGTAATTACTCATCAGTCTGAAAAAAGGCACTACCGTAATTACTCATCAGCCTAAAAAAAGGGCACTACCGTAATTACCCATCAGTCTGAAAAAAGGGCACTATCGTAATTACCCATCATCTTAAAAATGGGCACTACCGTAATTACTCATCAGCCTAAAAAAAGAAAAAGACACTACCATAATTACCCATCAGTCTGAAAAAGGGCACTACCGTAATTACCCATCATCTTAAAAATGGGCACTACCGTAATTACTCATCAGCCTAAAAAAAGGGCACTCTGTAATTACCCATCAGCCTAAAAAAAACGGCACTACCGTAATTCCCCATCAGTCTGAAAAAAGGGCACTACCGTAATTACCCATCAGCCTAAATAAAGGGCACTTCCGTAATTACTCATCAGCCTATAAAAGGGCACTACCGTAATTACCCATCAGCCTAAATAAAGGGCACTACCGTACTTACCCATCATCTTAAAATTGGGCACTACGGTAATTACTCATCAGCCTAAAAAAAGGGCACTACCGTAATTACCCATGATCTTAAAAATGGGCACTACCGTAATTACTCAGCCTAAAAAAAGGGCACTCGCGTAATTACTCATCAGCCTAAAAAAGGGCACTACCGTAATTACCCATCAGTCTGAAAAAAGGGCACTACCGTAATTACCCATCAGTCTGAAAAAGGGCACTACCGTAATTACCCATCCTCCTATATAAAGGGCACTTTCGTAATTGCCCATCAGCCTAAATAAAGGGCACTACCATAATTACCCATCATCTTAAAAATGGCCACTACCGTAATTACTCATCAGCCTAAAAAAAGGGCACTAATTTAATTACCCATCAGTCTGAAAAAAGGGCACTATCGTAATTACCCATCATCTTAAAAATGGGCACTACCGTATTTACTCATCAGCCTAAAAAAGGGGACTACCGTAATTACCCATCGGTCTGAAAAAAGGGCACTACCATAATCACCCATCATCTTAAAAATGGGCACTACCGTAATTACTCATCAGCCTAAATAAAGGGCACACCGTAATTACCCATCATCTTAAAATTGGGCACTACCGTAATTACCCATCAGCCTAAATAATGGGCACTTCCGTAATTACCCATCAGCCTAAAAAAAGGGCACTACCATAATTACCCATTATCTTAAAAATGGGCACTACCATAATTACCCATCGTCTTAAAAATGGGCACTACCGTAATTACTCATCAGCCTAAAAAAATGGCACTACTGTAATTACCCATCATCTTAAAAATGGGCACTACCGTAATTACTCATCAGCCTAAAAAATGGCACTACCGTAATTACCCATCAGTTTGAAAAAAGGGCACTACCGTAATTACCCATCAGCCTAAAAAAAGGGCACTACCGTAATTACCCATCATCCTAAAAAAAAGGGCACTACCGTAATTACTCATCAGCCTATAAAAACGGCACTACCGTAATTACCCATCAGTCTGAAAAAATGGCACTACCGTAATTACCCATCATCTTAAAAATGGGCACTACCGTAATTACCCATCAGCCTAAATAAAGGGCACTACCGTAATTATCCATCATCTTAAAATTGGGCACTACCGTAATTACCCATCAACCTAAATAAAGGGCACTTCCATAATTACCCATCAGCCTAAAAAAAGGGCACTACCGTAATTACCCATCAGTCTAAATAAAGGGCACTACCGTTAGTACCCATTAGCCTAAAAAGGGCACGACGGTAATTACCCATCATCTTTAATAAGGGCACTACGTAATTACCCATCAGTCTGAAAAAAGGGCACTATCGTAATTACCCATCATCTTAAAAATGGGCACTACCGTATTTACTCATCAGCCTAAAAAAGGGGACTACCGTAATTACCCATCGGTCTGAAAAAAGGGCACTACCATAATCACCCATCATCTTAAAAATGGGCACTACCGTAATTACTTATCAGCCTAAATAAAGGGCACACCGTAATTACCCATCATCTTAAAATTGGGCACTACCGTAATTACCCATCAGCCTAAATAATGGGCACTTCCGTAATTACCCATCAGCCTAAAAAAAGGGCACTACCATAATTACCCATTATCTTAAAAATGGGCACTACCATAATTACCCATCGTCTTAAAAATGGGCACTACCGTAATTACCCATCAGTTTGAAAAAAGGGCACTACCGTAATTACCCATCAGCCTAAAAAAAGGGCACTATCGTAATTACCCATCATCTTAAAAATGGGCACTACCGTAATTACTCATCAGCCTATAAAAACGGCACTACCGTAATTACCCATCAGTCTGAAAAAATGGCACTACCGTAATTACTCATCATCTTAAAAATGGGCATTACCGAAATTACTAATCAGCCTAAAAAAGGGCACTAATGTAATTACCCATCAGTCTGAAAAAAGGGCACTATTGTAATTACCCATCATCTTAAAAATGGGCACTACCGTATTTACTCATCAGCCTAAAAAAGGGGACTACCGTAATTACCCATCGGTCTGAAAAAAGGGCACTACCATAATCACCCATCATCTTAAAAATGGGCACTACCGTAATTACTCATCAGCCTAAATAAAGGGCACACCGTAATTACCCATCATCTTAAAATTGGGCACTACCGTAATTACCCATCAGCCTAAATAATGGGCACTTCCGTAATTACCCATCAGCCTAAAAAAAGGGCACTACCATAATTACCCATTATCTTAAAAATGGGCACTACCATAATTACCCATCGTCTTAAAAATGGGCACTACCGTAATTACCCATCAGTTTGAAAAAAGGGCACTACCGTAATTACCCATCAGCCTAAAAAAAGGGCACTATCGTAATTACCCATCATCTTAAAAATGGGCACTACCGTAATTACTCATCAGCCTATAAAAACGGCACTACCGTAATTACCCATCAGTCTGAAAAAATGGCACTACCGTAATTACCCATCATCTTAAAAATGGGCATTACCGAAATTACTAATCAGCCTAAAAAAAGAGCACTAATGTAATTACCCATCAGTCTGAAAAAAGGGCACTATCGTAATTACCCATCATCTTAAAAATGGGCACTACCGTTATTACCCATCAGCCTAAAAAGGGCACGACAGTAATTACCCATCATCTTTAATAAGGGCACTACGTAATTACCCATCAGTCTGAAAAAAGGGCACTATCATAATTACCCATCATCTTAAAAATGGGCACTACCGTATTTACTCATCAGCCTAAAAAAGGGGACTACCGTAATTACCCATCGGTCTGAAAAAAGGGCACTACCATAATCACCCATCATCTTAAAAATGGGCACTACCGTAATTACTCATCAGCCTAAATAAAGGGCACACCGTAATTACCCATCATCTTAAAATTGGGCACTACCGTAATTACCCATCAGCCTAAATAATGGGCACTTCCGTAATTACCCATCAGCCTAAAAAAAGGGCACTACCATAATTACCCATTATCTTAAAAATGGGCACTACCATAATTACCCATCGTCTTAAAAATGGGCACTACCGTAATTACTCATCAGCCTAAAAAAATGGCACTACCGTAATTACCCATCATCTTAAAAATGGGCACTACCGTAATTACTCATCAGCCTAAAAAATGGCACTACCGTAATTACCCATCAGTTTGAAAAAAGGGCACTACCGTAATTACCCATCAGCCTAAAAAAAGGGCACTACCGTAATTACCCATCAGTCTAAATAAAGGGCACTACCGTTATTACCCATCAGCCTAAAAAGGGCACTACAGTATTTACCCATCATCTTTAATAAGGGCACTACGTAATTACCCATCAGTCTGAAAAAAGGGCACTATCGTAATTACCCATCATCTTAAAAATGGGCACTACCATAATTAATCATCAGCCTAAAAAAAGGGCACTACCGTAATTACCCATCAGCCTAAAAAAAGGGCACTACCGTAATTACCCATTATCTTAAAAATGGGCACTACCATAATTACCCATCATCTTAAAAATGGGCACTACCGTAATTGCCCATCAGCCTAAAAAAAGGGCACTACCGTAATTACCCATCAGTCTGAAAAAAGGGCACTACCGTAATTACCCATCATCTTAAAAATGGGCACTACCGTAATTACTCATTAGCCTACAAAAAGGGCACTACCGTAATTACCCATCAGTCTGAAAAAAAGGGCACTACCGTAATTACTCATCAGCCTAAAAAAAGGGCACTACCGTAATTACCCATCAGTCTGAAAAAAGGACACTGCCGTAATTACTCATCAGCCTAAAAAAAGGGCACTACCATAATTACCCATCATTCTAAAAAAAGGGCACTACTGTAATTACTCATCAGCCTAAAAAAAGGGCACTACCGTAATTACCCATCAGTCTGAAAAAAGGGCACTACCGTAATTACCCATCCTCTTAAAAATGGGCACTACCGTAATTACTCATCAGCCTAAAAAAAGGGCACTACCGAAAATCACCCATCTTAAAAATGGGCACTACCGTAATTACTCATCAGCCTAAATAAAGGGCACTACCGTAATTATCCATCATCTTAAAATTGGGCACTACCGTAATTACCCATCAGCCTAAATAAAGGGCACTACCGTAATTACCCATCAGTTTAAATAAAGGGCACTACCGTAATTACCCATCAGCCTAAAAAAAGGGCACTACCGTAATTATCCATTATCTTAAAAATGGGCACTACCATAATTACCCATCATCTTAAAAATGGGCACTACCGTAATTGCCCATCAGCCTAAAAAAAAGGGCACTACCGTAATTACCCATCAGTCTGAAAAAAGGGCACTACCGTAATTACCCATCATCTTAAAAATGGGCACTACCGTAATTACTCATCAGCCTACAAAAAGGGTACTACCGTAATTACCCATCAGTCTGAAAAAAAGGGCACTACCGTAATAACTCATCAGCCTAAAAAAAGGGCACTACCGTAATTACCCATCAGTCTGAAAAAAGGACACTGCCGTAATTACTCATCAGCCTAAAAAAAGGGCACTACCATAATTACCCATCATTCTAAAAAAAGGGCACTACTGTAATTACTCATCAGCCTAAAAAAAGGGCACTACCGTAATTACCCATCAGTCTGAAAAAAGGGCACTACCGTAATTACCCATCATCTTAAAAATGGGCACTACCGTAATTACTCATCAGCCTAAAAAAAGGGCACTACCGAAAATCACCCATCTTAAAAATGTGCACTACCGTAATTACCCATCAGCCTAAATAAAGGGCACTACCGTAATTATCCATCATCTTAAAATTGGGCACTACCGTAATTACCCATCAGCCTAAATAAAGGGCACTTCCATAATTACCCATCAGCCTAAAAAAAGGGCACTACCGTAATTACCCATCAGTCTAAATAAAGGGCACTACCGTTATTACCCATCAGCCTAAAAAAGGGCACTACAGTAATTACCCATCAGCTTTATTAAGGGCACTACATAATTACCCATCAGTCTGAAAAAAGGGCACTATCGTAATTACCCATCATCTTAAAAATGGGCACTACCGTATTTAATCATCAACCTAAAAAAAGGGCACTACCGTAATTAATTATCAGCCTGAAAAAATGGCACTCCCGTAATTACCCATTATCTTACAAATGGGCACTACCGTAATTACTCATCAGCCTAAAAAAAGGGCACTCTGTAATTACCCATCAGCCTAAAAAAAGGGCACTACCGTAATTACCCATCAGTCTGAAAAAAGGGCACTACCGTAATTACCCATCAGTCTAAATAAAGGGCACTACCGTAATTACCCATCATCTTAAAAATGGGCACTACCATAATGACTCATCAGCCTAAAAAATTGCACTACCGTAATTACCCATCATCTTAAAAATGGGCGCTACCGTAATTACTCATCAGCCTAAAAAAAGGGCACTACCGTAATTACCCATCAGTCTGAAAAAAGGGCACTACCGTAATTACCCATCAGCCTAAATAAAGGGCACTTCCGTAATTACCCATCAGCCTAAATAAAGGGCACTACTGTAATTACCCATTATCTTACAAATAGGCACTACCGTAATTACTCATCAGCATAAAAAAGGGCACTATCATAATTACTCATCAGTCTGAAAAAAGGCACTACCGTAATTACCCATCAGCCTAAAAAAAGGGCACTACCGTAATTACCCATCATTCTAAAAAAAAGGGCACTACCGTAGTTACTCATCAGCCTAAAAAAAGGGCACTGCCGTAATTACCCATCAGCCTAAAAAATGGCACTACCGTAATTACTCATCAGCCTAAAAAAGGGCACTACCGTAATTACCCTTCAGTCTGAAAAAAGGGCACTGCCGTAATTACCCATCAGCCTAAGAAAAGGCACTACCGTACTTACCCAACAGCATAAAAAAAGGGTACTACCGTAATTACCCATCAGCCTAAAATAAGGGCACTACCGTAATTACCCATCAGTCTGAAAAAAGGGCACTATCGTAATTACCCATCATCTTAAAAATGGGCACTACCGTATTTACTCATCAGCCTAAAAAAGGGGACTACCGTAATTACCCATCGGTCTGAAAAAAGGGCACTACCATAATCACCCATCATCTTAAAAATGGGCACTACCGTAATTACTCATCAGCCTAAATAAAGGGCACACCGTAATTACCCATCATCTTAAAATTGGGCACTACCGTAATTACCCATCAGCCTAAATAATGGGCACTTCTGTAATTACCCATCAGCCTAAAAAAAGGGCACTACCTTAATTACCCATTATCTTAAAAATGGGCACTACCATAATTACCCATCGTCTTAAAAATGGGCACTACCGTAATTACTCATCAGCCTAAAAAAATGGCACTACCGTAATTACCCATCATCTTAAAAATGGGCACTACCGTAATTACTCATCAGCCTAAAAAATGGCACTACCGTAATTACCCATCAGTTTGAAAAAAGGGCACTACCGTAATTACCCATCAGCCTAAAAAAAGGGCACTACCGTAATTACCCATCATCCGAAAAAAAAGGGCACTACCGTAATTACTCATCAGCCTATAAAAACGGCACTACCGTAATTACCCATCAGTCTGAAAAAATGGCACTACCGTAATTACCCATCATCTTAAAAATGGGCACTACCGTAATTACCCATCAGCCTAAATAAAGGGCACTTCCATAATTACCCATCAGCCTAAAAAAAGGGCACTACCGTAATTACCCATCAGTCTAAATAAAGGGCACTACTGTTATTACCCATCAGCCTAAAAAGGGCACTACAGTAATTACCCATCATCTTTAATAAGGGCACTACGTAATTACCCATCAGTCTGAAAAAAGGGCACTATCGTAATTACCCATCATCTTAAAAATGGGCACTACCATAATTAATCATCAGCCTAAAAAAAGGGCACTACCGTAATTACCCATCAGTCTGAAAAAAGGGCACTCCCGTAATTACCCATCATCTTAAAAATGGGCATTACCGAAATTACTAATCAGCCTAAAAAAAGGGCATTCTGTAATTACCCATCAGCCTAAAAAAAGGGCACTACCGTAATTACCCATTATCTTAAAAATGGGCACTACCATAATTACCCATCATCTTAAAAATGGGCACTACCGTAATTGCCCATCAGCCTAAAAAAAGGGCACTACCGTAATTACCCATCAGTCTGAAAAAAGGGCACTACCGTAATTACCCATCATCTTAAAAATGGGCACTACCGTAATTACTCATTAGCCTACAAAAAGGGCACTACCGTAATTACCCATCAGTCTGAAAAAAGGGCACTACCGTAATTACTCATCAGCCTAAAAAAGGGCACTACCGTAATTACCCATCAGTCTGAAAAAAGGGCACTACCGTAATTACCCATCATCTTAAAAATGGGCACTACCGTAATTACTCATCAGCCTAAAAAAAGGGCACTACCGAAAATCACCCATCTTAAAAATGGGCACTACCGTAATTACCCATCAGCCTAAATAAAGGGCACTACCGTAATTATCCATCATCTTAAAATTGGGCACTACCGTAATTACCCATCAGCCTAAATAAAGGGCACTTCCATAATTACCCATCAGCCTAAAAAAAGGGCACTACCGTAATTACCCATCAGTCTAAATAAAGGGCACTACCGTTATTACCCATCAGCCTAAAAAAGGGCACTACAGTAATTACCCATCACCTTTATTAAGGGCACTACATAATTACCCATCAGTCTGAAAAAAGGGCACTATCGTAATTACCCATCATCTTAAAAAAGGGCACTACCGTAATTACCCATCAGCCTAAAAAAAGGGCACTACCGTAATTACCCATTATCTTAAAAATGGGCACTACCATAATTACCCATCATCTTAAAAATGGGCACTACCGTAATTGCCCATCAGCCTAAAAAAAAGGGCACTACCGTAATTACCCATCAGTCTGAAAAAAGGGCACTACTGTAATTACCCATCATCTTAAAAATGGGCACTACCGTAATTACTCATCAGCCTACAAAAAGGGTACTACCGTAATTACCCATCAGTCTGAAAAAAAGGGCACTACCATAATTACTCATCAGCCTAAAAAAAGGGCACTACCGTAATTACCCATCAGTCTGAAAAAAGGACACTGCCGTAATTACTCATCAGCCTAAAAAAAGGGCACTACCATAATTACCCATCATTCTAAAAAAAGGGCACTACTGTAATTACTCATCAGACTAAAAAAAGGGCACTACCGTAATTACCCATCAGTCTGAAAAAAGGGCACTACCGTAATTACCCATCATCTTAAAAATGGGCACTACCGTAATTACTCATCAGCCTAAAAAAAGGGCACTACCGAAAATCACCCATCTTAAAAATGGGCACTACCGTAATTACCCATCAGCCTAAATAAAGGGCACTACCGTAATTATCCATCATCTTAAAATTGGGCACTACCGTAATTACCCATCAGCCTAAATAAAGGGCACTTCCATAATTACCCATCAGCCTAAAAAAAGGGCACTACCGTAATTACCCATCAGTCTAAATAAAGGGCACTACCGTTATTACCCATCAGCCTAAAAAAGGGCACTACAGTAATTACCCATCACCTTTATTAAGGGCACTACATAATTACCCATCAGTCTGAAAAAAGGGCACTATCGTAATTACCCATCATCTTAAAAAAGGGCACTACCGTAATTACCCATCAGCCTAAAAAAAGGGCACTACCGTAATTACCCATTATCTTAAAAATGGGCACTACCATAATTACCCATCATCTTAAAAATGGGCACTACCGTAATTGCCCATCAGCTTAAAAAAAAGGGCACTACCGTAATTACCCATCAGTCTGAAAAAAGGGCACTACCGTAATTACCCATCATCTTAAAAATGGGCACTACCGTAATTACTCATCAGCCTACAAAAAGGGTACTACCGTAATTACCCATCAGTCTGAAAAAAAGGGCACTACCATAATTACTCATCAGCCTAAAAAAAGGGCACTACCGTAATTACCCATCAGTCTGAAAAAAGGACACTGCCGTAATTACTCATCAGCCTAAAAAAAGGGCACTACCATAATTACCCATCATTCTAAAAAAAGGGCACTACTGTAATTACTCATCAGCCTAAAAAAAGGGCACTACCGTAATTACCCATCAGTCTGAAAAAAGGGCACTACCGTAATTACCCATCATCTTAAAAATGGGCACTACCTTAATTACTCATCAACCTAAAAAAAGGGCACTACCAAAAATCACCCATCTTAAAAATGGGCACTGCCGTAATTACCCATCAGCCTAAATAAAGGGCACTACCGTAATTATCCATCATCTTAAAATTTGGCACTACCGTAATTACCCATCAGCCTAAATAAAGGGCACTTCCATAATTACCCATCAGCCTAAAAAAGGGCACTACCGTATTTACCCATCAGTCTAAATAAAGGGCACTACCGTTATTACCCATCAGCCTAAAAAAGGGCACTACAGTAATTACCCATCACCTTTATTAAGGGCACTACATAATTACCCATCAGTCTGAAAAAAGGGCACTATCGTAATTACCCATCATCTTAAAAAAGGGCACTACCGTAATTACCCATCAGCCTAAAAAAAGGGCACTACCGCAATTACCCATTATCTTAAAAATGGGCACTACCATAATTACCCATCATCTTAAAAATGGGCACTACCGTAATTGCCCATCAGCCTAAAAAAAAGGGCACTACCGTAATTACCCATCAGTCTGAAAAAAGGGCACTACCGTAATTACCCATCATCTTAAAAATGGGCACTACCGTAATTACTCATCAGCCTACAAAAAGGGTACTACCGTAATTACCCATCAGTCTGAAAAAAAGGGCACTACCGTAATTACTCATCAGCCTAAAAAAAGGGCACTACCGTAATTACCCATCAGTCTGAAAAAAGGACACTGCCGTAATTACTCATCAGCCTAAAAAAAGGGCACTACCATAATTACCCATCATTCTAAAAAAAGGGCACTACTGTAATTACTCATCAGCCTAAAAAAAGGGCACTACCGTAATTACCCATCAGTCTGAAAAAAGGGCACTACCGTAATTACCCATCATCTTAAAAATGGGCACTACCGTAATTACTCATCAACCTAAAAAAAGGGCACTACCGAAAATCACCCATCTTAAAAATGGGCACTGCCGTAATTACCCATCAGCCTAAATAAAGGGCACTACCGTAATTATCCATCATCTTAAAATTGGGCACTACCGTAATTACCCATCAGCCTAAATAAAGGGCACTTCCATAATTACCCATCAGCCTAAAAAAAGGGCACTACCGTAATTACCCATCAGTCTAAATAAAGGGCACTACCGTTATTACCCATCAGCCTAAAAAAGGGCACTACAGTAATTACCCATCACCTTTATTAAGGGCACTACATAATTACCCATCAGTCTGAAAAAAGGGCACTATCGTAATTACCCATCATCTTAAAAAAGGGCACTACCGTAATTACCCATCAGCCTAAAAAAAGGGCACTACCGTAATTACCCATTATCTTAAAAATGGGCACTACCATAATTACCCATCATCTTAAAAATGGGCACTACCGTAATTGCCCATCAGCCTAAAAAAAAGGGCACTACCGTAATTACCCATCAGTCTGAAAAAAGGGCACTACCGTAATTACCCATCATCTTAAAAATGGGCACTACCGTAATTACTCATCAGCCTACAAAAAGGGTACTACCGTAATTACCCATCAGTCTGAAAAAAAGGGCACTACCGTAATTACTCATCAGCCTAAAAAAAGGGCACTACCGTAATTACCCATCAGTCTGAAAAAAGGACACTGCCGTAATTACTCATCAGCCTAAAAAAAGGGCACTACCATAATTACCCATCATTCTAAAAAAAGGGCACTACTGTAATTACTCATCAGCCTAAAAAAAGGACACTACCGTAATTACCCATCAGTCTGAAAAAAGGGCACTACCGTAATTACCCATCATCTTAAAATGGGCACTACTGTAATTACTCATCAGCCTAAAAAAAGGGCACTACCGAAAATCACCCATCTTAAAAATGGGCACTACCGTAATTACCCATCAGCCTAAATAAAGGGTACTACCGTAATTATCCATCATCTTAAAATTGGGCACTACCGTAATCACCCATCAGCCTAAATAAAGGGCACTTCCATAATTACCCATCAGCCTAAAAAAAGGGCACTACCGTAATTACCCATCAGTCTAAATAAAGGGCACTACCGTTATTACCCATCAGCCTAAAAAAGGGCACTACAGTAATTACCCATCAGCTTTATTAAGGGCACTACATAATTACCCATCAGTCTGAAAAAAGGGCACTATCGTAATTACCCATCATCTTAAAAATGGGCACTACCGTAATTAATCATCAGCCTACAAAAAGGGCACTCCCGTAATTACCCATTATCTTACAAATGGGCACTACCGTAATTACTCATCAGCCTAAAAAAAGGGCACTCTGTAATTACCCATCAGCCTAAAAAAAGGGCACTACCGTAATTACCCATCAGTCTGAAAAAGGGCACTACCGTAATTACCCATCAGTCTAAATAAAGGGCACTACCGTAATTACCCATCATCTTAAAAATGGGCACTACCATAATGACTCATCAGCCTAAAAAAGGGCACTACTGTAATTACCCATCATCTTAAAAATGGGCGCTACCGTAATTACTCATCAGTCTGAAAAAAGGGCACTACCGTAATTACCCATCAGCCTAAATAAAGGGCACTTCCGTAATTACCCATCAGCCTAAATAAAGGGCACTACTGTAATTACCCATTATCTTACAAATAGGCACTACCGTAATTACTCATCAGCCTAAAAAAGGGCACTACCGTAATTACCCTTCAGTCTGAAAAAAGGGCACTGCCGTAATTACCCATCAGCCTAAGAAAAGGCACTACCGTAATTACCCAACAGCATAAAAAAAAGGGCACTACCGTAATTACCCATCAGTCTGAAAAAGGGCACTACCGTAATTACTCATCAGCCTAAAATAAGGGCACTACCGTAATTACCCATCAGTCTGAAAAAAGGGCACTATCGTAATTACCCATCATCTTAAAAATGGGCACTACCGTAATTACTCATCAGCCTAAAAAAAGGGCACTACCATAATTACCCATCAGTGTGAAAAAAGGGCATTACCGTAATTACCCATCATCTTTAAAATGGGCACTAGCATACTTACTCATCGGCCTAAAAAAAAGGGCACTCTGTAAATACCCATCAGCCTAAAAAAAGGGCACTACAGTAATTACCCATCAGTCTGAAAAAAGGGTACTACCTTAATTACCCATCAGCCTAAATAAAGGGCACTACCTGTAATTACCCATCATCTTAAAAATGGGCACTATCGTAATTACTCATTAGCCTAAAAAAAGGGCACTACCGTAATTACCCATCATCTTAAAAATGGGCACTACCGTAATTACTCATCAGCCTAAAAAAAGGGCACTACCGTAATTACCCATCAGTCTGAAAAAAGGGCACTACCGTAATTACCCATCAGTCTGAAAAAAGGGTACTACCTTAATTACCCATCAGCCTAAATAAAGGGCACTACCCGTAATTACCCATCATCTCAAAAATGGGCACTATTGTAATTACTCATCAGTCTAAAAAAAGGGCACTACCGTAATTACCCATCATCTTAAAAATGGGCACTACCGTAATTACTCATCAGCCTAAAAAAAGGGCACTACCGTAATTACCCATCAGTCTGAAAAAAGGGCACTACCGTAATTACCCATCAGTCTGAAAAAAGGGCACTACCGTAATTACCCATCAGCCTAAATAAAGGGCACTTCCGTAATTACCCATCAACCTAAATAAAGGGCACTACCGTAATTACCCATCATCTTAAAAATGGGCACTACCGTAATTACCCATCAGCCTAAAAAAAGGGCACTACCGTAATTACTCATCAGCCTAAAAAAAGGGCACTACCGTAATTACCCATCAGTCTGAAAAAAGGGCACTGCCGTAATTACCCATCAGTCTGAAAAAAGGGCACTACCGTAATTACCCATCATCTTAAAAATGGGCACTACCCCTAATTACTCATCAGCCTAAAAAAAGGGCACTACCGTAATTACCCATCAGCCTAAAAAAGGGCACTACAGTAATTACCCATCATCTTTAATAAGGGCACTACGTAATTACCCATCATCTTAAAATTGGGCACTACCGTAATTACCCATCATCTTAAATAAAGGGCACTACCGTAATTACCCATCATCTTTAAAATGGGCACTACCATACTTACTCAACAGCCTGAAAAAAGGGCACTACCGTAATTACCCCAAAATAAAGAGGAAGGGCACCAATTGTAAAATTTGAAGAATATGTGCAGACTTTGGACCCTAAAGGCAGACATGAATTGGATGAACAATAAAATAAATAATCTGAAGAGTCCCTCTAATTGGGATCACAATCTGGTCCCCAAATCACAGAAATCAGGAGCAGCAGCATGTCCCCAAGCTGTGGTACTCCAACAGCAAACTGTGTTTTCTAGCAGAGCAGCTTGATGCCAGGGAATCACTTTCTGGTCTTCCTTGTAGCCTTCCCTCCACGCTTCCCTGCAGTGTTCCTTCCACGGCTCCCTCCACGCCCCCTTGTAGGCTGTGGCTCTGGTGGTGGGAAAGTGGCAGAAGGAGGAGGAGGAGAAGGATGGGCCAGGTCACAGATATGTGTGGCCTCTGTCAGCTGGCCCCTCATTGCCCTGTGATGTACACTGGCAAAAAGCTCCTCAGAGCTCCTCAATCTTTTGCAGCTTATCGGCCAGGTAGCAACTGTAGGCCTCTACAGGGTTGAGGGGGGCCCTCATTATGGCATCTGCGTCCCTGATGATTTTAAGCGTCTCCTCCTCCACCTGCGTCATATGCCTGGGTCTCTTGGCTCTGACGTGGAGGGGAGGCACCTCGGACTGGGTGCTGCCACTTGGCCTGGGCACCTGCTGAGTGCCACTTGCCCCAGCCTCCTCCTGTCTGACACTCACCCCTTCCTCTTCCTGGCTGCCATATTCTGGAGCCTCGTCCTCCTGCCTGAGCTCTTCCTGTGTATAAAAAAGGGACATAGTTTTAGTTTTTGCTTCATCAATCACACACATTTTTAAGCTCATGACCGTTGCAATTTGAATGTTAAAGAAATTGAACAGACTATCATTCTGACCCCAGCAGTTTGCATCCCTGTCACAATCATTTCTGGCCACTACTGTTTTTTTTTTTTTTTAATTCTTTCATTTGGGATAAAAAACATCTAGGGCCAGATTCACAGACAATTACGTTACGCTGCGGCAGCGTAACGTATCCCATTTACGTTACACCGCCGCAAGTTTACAGCGTAAGTGCCTGATTCACAAAGCTCTTACCTGTAAACTTGCGGCGGTGTAACGTAAATCCGCTTGGCGCATGCCCACCTAATTCAAATGGGGCGGGCATGATTTAAATTAGGCGCGTTCCCGCGCCGAACGTACTGCGCATGCTCCGTCCGTCAAATTACCTGACGTGCATTGCGCTAAATGACGTCGCAAGGACGTCATTGGTTTCGACGTTAACGTAAATGGCGTCCAGCGCCATTCACGGGCGACTTACGCAAACGGTGTGAATTTTAAAATTTTGGCGCTGGAACGACAGCCATACTTAACATTGGCTAGGCCACCTAGAGGGCAGCCTTAGTTTTACTTAATTTCCCGCCGTGCTTTGCACGAAATGACGTCGCAACAACGTCATTTTTAGAACTTCGGCGTGACTTACGTCCATCCCTATTCATGGACGACTTACGTAAAAAAAAACAATTCTGATTTCAACGTGGGAACAATGGCCATACTTTAACATGGCAAGTCTATCTATACGCCGCAAAGTAGCAGCTTTAACTATACGCCGGAAAAAGCCGACTAGAGACGACGTAAGAGAATGCGACGACCGCGCGTACGTTCGTGGATCGTCGGAAATAGCTCATTTGCATACCCGACTCTGAAAACGAAAACCCAGCGGGCGCCGAAGTATTGCATCTAAGATCCGAAGGTGTACGAAGCCGTACGCCTGTCGGATCTTACCCAAATGCCGTCGTATCTTGGTTTGAGGATTCGCCGCGGGAAATTTGAAAGTACACCGGCGTATCTACTTGCTTTGTGAATCTGCCCCTAGTTTTATAGTGCAAGTGTGCTAATTACTTTCCACCTAAACCCACTTGGTTTATAGTGCAAGTGTGCTAATTACTTTGCATCTAAACCCATTTGGTTTATAAAGCAAATGTGTTCATTACTTTGCACCTAAACCCACTTGGTGTATAGTGCAAGTGTGCTAATTACTTTGCACCTAAACCCACTTGGTGTATAGTGCAAGTGTGCTAATTACTTTGCACCTAAACCCACTTGGTGTGTACTGCACGTGTCCTCTGCAGTTTTCACCTAAAGCTACAAGGTGTGTGTACTGACTTTGTCCTCTGCAGGCTATTATAATGTCTGGAAGGACAACAAAGGGAGGCAAAGAGTAGGGATGAGCCGAACATTCCCGCGTTCGGTTCGCACCAGAACGTTCGAACGGACCTACCGTTCGCGCGAACATTTAGAACCACATTGAAGTCTATGGGACTCGAACGTTCAAATTCAAAAGTGCTAATTTTAAAGCCCAATATTCAAGTTATTGTTGGAAAACGTCTTTGAGAACCCGGGTCTAGCCCCAGGGAACATGTATCAATGGAAAAAAAAAAAGTTTTAAAAACTGTAGTTTTTTCTGGAGCAGCGATTTTAATGATGCTTAACGTGAAAAAATAAATCAAAAATTCCTTTAAATATCGTACCTGCTGGGTGTCTATAGTAGTGGCACATGTTTAGAAATGTCCCTGCACAACATGAGATTACTCTCAGAAAAAAGTAATTTAATACTGCTTGCGGCTTTAATGTAATGTTTGGTCCCTGCAATATGGATAAAAATCATTGAAAAAAATAGCTTCCCCGTCACCACTCCCCCCAGGTCATTACAAGACCCAGTGCCGATCCTGGCCTCCCTGGGGCAAAAAAACAGCACACGTGCAGTAAGAGCGACTGCGTTTATGTGCAATTAAATAACACACGTGCAGTAACAGCAACTGCGTTTATGTGCAAATAAATAGCACATGTGCAGTAACAGCTAATGCGTTTATGTGCAATTAAATAGCCCACGTGCAGTAACAGCTAATGCGTTTATGGGCAAAAACACAGCAAACGTGCAGTAAGAGCGACTGCGTTTATGGGCAAAAACACAGCAAATGTGCAATAAGAGCGACTGCGTTCATGGGCAAAAAAACAGCACACGTGCAGTAAGAGCGACTGCGCTTATGTGCAATTAAATAGCCCACGTGCAGTAAGAGCGACTGCGTTTATGGGCAAAAAAACAGCACACGTGCAGTAAGAACGACTGAGTTTATGTGCAATTAAATAGCCCACGTGCAGTAACAGCAACTGCATTTATTTGCAATTAAATAGACCACGTGCAGTAGCAGCTAATGCGTTTGTGGGCAAAAAAACAGCAAACGTGCAGTAAGAGCGACTGCGTTTATGGGCAAAAACACAGCAAACGTGCAGTAAGAGCGACTGCGTTTATGGGCAAAAACACAGCAAACGTGCAGTAAGAGCGACTGCATTTATGGGCTAAAAAACAGCACACGTGCAGTAAGAGCGACTGCGTTTATGTGCAATTAAATAGGCCACGTGCAGTAAGAGCGACTGCATTTATGGGCAAAAAAACAGCACACGTGCAGTAAGAGCGGCTGCATTTATGTGCAATTAAGTAGTCCACGAACAGCGACTGCATTTATGTGCAAATAAATAGCACACATGCAGTAACAGCTAATGCGTTTATGTGCAATTATATAGCACACGTGCAGTAACAGCAACTGCATGTATGTGCAATTAAATAGCACACGTCCACTAACACGGAGTACTATGTTTAGGTGTAAACTAAACACTATGCAGGCAATACAACACGTTAGAGCACTGCAGCTAGCACAATCTACTGCCTAACAATAGGAATAGCTGATCTAGCTAAGCTATACAGTGTATAAATATATGTACAACGCTAGGATGTATATATCCTCTATACACTGTAAATTTAACTAAACTGACTAGCCTGCCTGCTCTATCTATCTATCTATCAATCTGGTAGAAAAGACACTGTGGGCCAGATTTACAGTTGAAATACGCCGGCGTATCTACTGATACGCCGGCGTATTTTCAAATTTGCCGCACCGTAGCGTTGTTTTGAATCCTCAAAACAAGTTACGACGGCTTTAGGCTTCGATCCGACAGGCGTATGCCTTCGGATCGTAGGTGTAATTCTCCGGCGCCCGCTGGGTGGAGTTTGCGTTGTTTTCCTGCGTCGGGTATGCAAATTAGATGTTTACGGCGATCCACGAAGGTACGCGCGTTCGTCGCATTTGCTTACGTCGTCGCTAGTCGGCTTTTCCCGTTGAAAAGTTACGAGTCCTCTTTAGGTGGTCTAAAATGACACCATCCATGTTAAAGTATGGCTGTCGTTCCCGCGTCGAATTTAAAAAAAAAAATTTGCGTACATTTTCACAGTAATCAGTGCATTTTTATAGCACTGATCGCTGTATAAATGCCAAAGTTTCCAAAAAAGTGTCAAAAGTCTCCCATCTGTCCGTCGCAATGTCGCAGTACCGCTAAAAATTGCAGATCACCATCATTACTAGTTAAAAAAATAATAATAATAAAAATGCCATACATTTTTCCCATAGTTTGCAGATGCTATAACTTTTGCACAAACCAATCAATATACACTTATTGCAATTTTTTTACTAATAATATGTAGAAGAATATATGTTGGCCTAAATTTTTGAAGAAATTTGTTTTTTTTTTACGCTTTTGAGGATATTTATTATAGCAAAAAGTAAAAAAGATTGTTATTTTTTTTCTAAATTGTCGCTTTTTTTGGTTTATACGCAAAAAAATAAAACCGCAGAGGTAATCAAATACCACCAAAAGAAAGCACTATTTGTGGGGAAAAAAAGGACACAAATTTTGTTTGGTTACAGCGTCGAACGACCACACAAATGTAAGTTAAAGCAACGCAGTGGTGAATTGTAAAAAGTGCTCTGGTCAGGAAGGGGGTAAAATCTTCAGAGGCTGAAGCAGTTAAACACTTTGGAAAGCCTTGATGGTCTGTCTGCTCACATCCACCTAACAAATTATAGATCCAGCTAATCCATAATTCAGGTGGCAGTATGATAGATAGAAGAATTACAATAGCCTCATGGATTTTGCTGCAACCGTTAAAGAAAATATTGGTTCACTGATAGTCATCACAAAAATAATATATTGGGATGGTGAGCTATTAAGAGTTTAATTAAATATATTAGTTTGCCTTTAAAGCTGCACCACATTACAAGGTATAATTATGGATAAAAGCAGAATCTCATGGAAACAAGACAGTCATTTTAAAATGGTAATTTCATGTGTGAATGCACAATTTTTATTGGAGATATGATTGTACAGTGGTTGTCGTTTTAATATCAAATGTCAAAAGTGAATGCACAGAGGCATTTTAAAGTAGAAAATGCATTTCTTACATTTTTTTCCATAGCATAATATGGATCTACACAACACATAAAGAATAAATGCCCCCATTTTTAACACACTCTCATAGGTCACAGACTTTTGGAACAAGAGGTAAACATTCAAGGCATAAAAAAATATTGGGGCAACATGTGCAGCATGCCGCAATAAAGTATGGGTGTGGTCAACTTGTGGTTACAATTAAAGGGGTTTAAAGGGGTATGGTATTAATAACTAAAACCAGAGCCTACTTTTCTATGGTTCAATAGTGTAACACACAGAGTTTAGGGATCAGGAGAGTGTAGTGTACAGTGTGAGGGGCCAAGAAAGTGTAACAGAGAGCAGAGGTCAAGAATGCATAACGCAGAGAACACAGAGATCAGAAAGTAAGCAGTTAAAGAACTAAACGGTCAAATTAAGACTGTATCATTCCTCACTACCCTACTGGCTAGTAGTCCAGTCGGGGGGGGGGGGGTGGTTGCTCTATAACAGTGTATTTTATAATCCAAAAAGGGCGGAGAGGGTGCTCCCAATGGAAACAGTTCATGGTAATCCCAGAGGGACAACAAGGTCTCTCCAGACAGCCAAACAAAGAATGGATTTAACCAATAGGCCTCTAACCACTAAAGTTAGTCCCTGGGCCTCAAGTAGACCCTTGAAGGCCATGCAAAAGTTCCTGCTTTGCTTATTGCCTGCTGCAGCACAAGGTCATCTTCTCATCGTAGTCAATGACCAGATCAGGAAAAGCCGCAGCCTATCACTGGATCAGCAACATCCACAGTTTCTCACCGGATAAGGATCAGTAGCTCTCTTAAACACAGATTAGTCTTCTGCCAGCACACATCAGCACTCTGGAACACAGGGTAGCAATCTTGTATATCAACTCCCAGCTTCCTGGCAACTCCTCTGAGTCTCACTATCAGGAGTACAGGGCTGCATTCTAAGTCCCTCTATACCACTCCCAGCATATGGCACACTGGCCCCCATCATATACTTTCAGCAACTAGGTCCACAAATCCACAGCACAGCTCTATCTTTGGGGTGGACAGAGAGTTAGTCCTACTCATAATAGGCTCTCAAAACTAGCATGTGGTTTCTGTCCAGCTCACCTCTGAGACTGTTCTGCAGCCATACAATCCATTCTCCCTGCAGCACTCAAGGTGCTCTTTCTTAGCAGCACCTTACAGTTCCTTTAATTAATTTTTTTTCAGCTCTGGGAGGTATAGTCCACACAGCCCTCCAAAACCAGAGATTGCACTTTCTACATTCTGCAGCAGACCATGTGCCCACTCTGCTTCATTGTCCTGTGAGCGGGCCATACGTCCGGCCAGAGGCCAATGCAAATCTTTTTCTCTCCTCTGTAGGTAGGCATGGGTTCTAGCCTCTATCTGTAACAGCATTCAATCAGCATCCTTCCTGCAGCCAACAGTCTATCCTTTCCTCTCTCTGTGCTCTATCAGTTCTTGCAGTGAAGGAGCAATGATTTGCAGGCAGGAACAATGTTCTGCTGCATGGTTTAAAGGGGCAGCAGTCAGGCTACACTTGTAACACTATTAAAGACTGTGCAAAGAGGCAATGAGCCAATTAATGTCAGAGTGGTTATATGCAGCCTTGGAAGTGGTACAAGCATAAAAAGAAAATGCTATGGATATAATGGAGGAAGATAAACCATAATGGTAGCAGTCTATATTTCCATGGAGTAAAAGAGCTAGTAGAGTTGCCGCCAACCTAAGAAAATTCTTAGTATGTGAACATATAAAAAATACATTATCAGATACATGCTCTAAAATAACCATAAATATGGAAATAAAAATGAGTGATAAAAATTAATTTAAATACCAAATACAAAAGTGCACGTGAAAAGTGCTATATAAAAAAAGTCCATGTGCAACTGTGATCTCTTTAAAAAAGTACTGGAAGTTGCATAATAAAAAGTGCTTTGTGCCAAGTTCAGCGCTGTTAATGTTTTCCACACAGTGATCCCTCCTGCTGTGCTCTTATGTGGCCCGCACTCACCAGATTCTCCACCCCCTCTTGGAGTGAAAAAACTTTCACAGTGTATGCCCTGTGCGGCACTCTGGCAATTTCTCGTCCCCCTGTGTTGCTTCTGAGGTTTCCAATGTCAGCTCATATGCAAAAGAGAGGAATCCCAATAGTGTGATACCATTTATAAAACGTTTCCCTTTATTAATAAAACTAGGTACTCACAATTTAGGCAGATTAAACAAGCGTTGTGATAAGACAGTTTTCGGAAGTGTGTAGTGACAGCCATCTGTTTGCTCGACCGGTTTCGTCATCCGACGTCATCTGGAGCGCCCAGACCGTCACTCTCACTTCCTATTTATCATAACATTGCGTCCTGAACTACGGCCAAGATTTTGCGTGTGATTTTGGAGACCGAAGCCCATTTGCATAGATGTCTATGGACGGCGGCCATCTTTGGTAAGGTTTTTGCAGACCGAAGACTAATACAGTCACTGCCGCCATTTTCTGTATGATTTTGAAGACTGTGGCCCCAGTCTTCTAATGAATAGGTTTCATTGCAGCCTTACGAGTGGGACGCGATGTGATTGCATACATTGGGCCAGATCCTCAGCCAGCGGTGCAAATTTAGTTTGTCCTAACTTATGTCATTTAAGTTACGTTGCCCTAAGTTGGTGTCGTAAGTGCCGTATCCACAGCGCATTTGCGTCTAAATTTGCGCCAGCGTAACTTAAATTCAGAGGCGTAAGGCGGGGTTTTTGCAAGTGGGAAGGAAGTGGGCGTGCTTCATTGTAATGAGCCGTGACCCCATGCAAATGAGGCGCCGGCCGTACTGCGCATGCGCGCACGAATCGGGACCTCACTGGGCATGTGCAGAACTCGTCTCGGCGCAATCAGTGAGATAGGTAAAAGGCCAAGTGTACTTAGTTTGAGGATCGCCCTGTGTCTAAAAAGGCCCACACACACACACTTCCTTTGCAAAAGTATATCCCATTGTTCCCCTTCCATGAGCAATTTGCTTCTGCTCTGTTTGTTTGTGTGTTGGTAAGTTGTGTTTGTGAGAAAAGTGTTTGAGGAGTTGGAGAGTCTAGTTGTTGTTTGTTTTTGCGAAGTGTCTTTATTTAATTTGTTTGTTAGTGTTTTTGCTGATTGTTTTTTGGTGTTTGTTTTTTGTTTTTTTGTTTGTGCGTGTTTGTTTGTTTTTGAATTTATATTAGCTGTGTCCTTGTGTGTTTAGATTTGTTTTAGTTTTTTGTGGTGTATATTTTTGTCTGGTTTTTGGGTGTGTATTCTAGATTGTTTGTCGGGTGTGTTTGTTGTTGCTGGGTGGTGTATGTGATGCCCCCCAAACGCAGGAAGCTTAATTTCACCCTGGGAGAGAAGCAAATTCTTGCTCGGGGCATTGTGAAATATGGGCGATTTCTGCATGGCCCTGAGAGCCAGAACACCACCCCGGCCAGGAGGAGGCAGCTTCTTAAAAAAATCACGGACCAGATCAATGCGGCGGGGGGGGGGGAGACCAGGACCCCCGCTGGCATACAGAAAAAAATAAATGATCTGAGGAGCGTCGTCCGGAATAAGATGGCAAGGATCGACGCCCATACCAGGGGCACTGGAGGAGGGGGACCCTGCCCAGTCAGACTGACGGAGGAGGAATGGGCAGTGGCCCAGTGTTTCCACCCACAGCAGGTGGTGGGCCTGCCTGGCTATACGTCAGATGTTCCGAGGAGGACAGGTACGTTTTTTTTGGAATCTCTGTTGATTAGCATGTGTGGGTGGGGGAAGGGAAGATGTGCCAAGTGTGTGGTTCCTCAAACATGTGATTGTTTTGTGTCCTCCACAGATGGCCAGGAGGTTGCAGGCCAGGAGGTTGCAGGCCAGGAGGTTGCAGGCCCATCGGGCCAGGCTGCTGCACCACCCCCAAGACAGGCTGATGATGAGTCCCAAGAAGGGCAGGATTCCCCAGGGGAGGGGATTGGCCAAACCTCCCCTCATGAGGAGGTTGAGGGGGAGGAGGATGAGTGGGAGGAGGATGATGAGGGGGAGGAGGACGAAAATATGCAGATTGGCCGGGAAGTCCTCCTGGCCACTGATATGATGACCTTTGAGTCTTCCCCTGAGGCTACCCCTGAGGCTGGCACCAGTCAGGCCACCATCAGGGGTAGCCCCTCCCACTTCTCCCCCAACAGGCCTCCAGTCACAAGGGTCACTCTCTCCCCTCCTCCAGGCCCGCAAGACTCAGCGGCAGCCAGGGGGCCAACCCAGGAGACCGTGGCTGTGGGGGAGCGTCTGTCGGCCAGTGTGGTGAAGGACAATGCCCGGCAGACCCGCACTCTTGGGAAAATACTTGAAAAAATTACCCAGATGGAGCACAGCCAGGGTGAAATGATGGAGGCACTCGGTGATGTGGCCACCAACTCAACGGCGGTCATTACATGTTTGAACGACATACAGACCGCCACAACACGTGTGGCCCATGAGCTGAGTGCCCTGACCCAGGCTGTGCAGGACAATACAAGGTCTGGCCAGGCCAATGCGGCTGCCCTCACTGCCTGTCTCACGCGAATTGCAGGGGCCATGGAGGGCAGGCCAGCAGGGGCGGCTCCTCCTTCCCCAGCTCACCCCCCCCCAGGAGGCTCCTCCTTCCCCAGCTCAACCCCCCCAGGAGGCTCCTCCTTCCCCAGCTCACCCCCCCAGGAGGCTCCTCCTTCCCCAGCTCACCCCCCCAGGAGGCTCCTCCTTCCCCAGCTCACCCCCCCCCCCAATGGACATCCTCCGCGACGGCGTGCCCCTGCCCCTGCCCGTGCCCCTGCCCGTGCCTCTGCCCGTGCCCCTGCCCAGCCAAGGCGTAGCAATAGGCGCCGCTAATTAATTAGCAGGGATACTTTTGTTTTTTTGTTTATGCATTTTTTTTTTTTTTTATTTAATTTGGTCTTCTGTATTTATGATTTGATTTATGTGTGTGAATGATGTGTGAATGTGGGGGGGGTGGCATTCCTGATAAATTAAGGGTGTCACCCTCAGTTTTGGTGGAGTAGGGATCCCCTGGACCAGGGAGTAGTGCAATCCCAGGTTCCTGAATGGTGTATGAATGCACAGTGACATAATTGGAGCCGTGGCGTGGCGTTACTGCTCCCAAGTCCCAAAGGGGGGGGGGGACTTGGATCTAATCCAATTCGATGTGCATGTGATGTGTCTGTGCAAGGGACCACAGTGGTGTGCATTCATGCATTATCATTGTGATTTTATTGAAGTGCATTTACAGGGAAAATATACATTCTTATTGTGACATTATTCATGTACGTTTACTGGGAAAAATGCCTTCTGCAAGGCGTCTCCTGGCTGCTGTGCCCTCAGCAGACCGGGTAGAGTTGGTTGGGGGGGTATTGCCTGGGTCGGGGGTCAGGTCATCACATAAGTCAATATGCAGTCCCCTTCTCAGGGCAAAGTTGTGGAGTATACAACATGCCCCAATTATTTGGCACACAAAGTCTGGGGAATACAGCAGTGTACCCCCAGACTTATCCAGGCATCTGAAGCGGGACTTCATAAGCCCAAATGTACGTTCAACCACTCCCCGGGTACGTATGTGCGCCTGGTTGTAGCGTTGCTCTCCTGGGGTTAGGGGGTTCCTGAATGGGGTCATCATGTGAGGTCCCAGGGCATATCCAGAGTCACCTGTAAGGGAAAAGACAGGAGGATATTAGTCATGCATGTGCCCCTTGTGATGTCAGCATCATGGGGGGGACATACCTGACACACATAGTTACATAGTTACATAGTTACATAGTTAGTCAGGCTGAAAAAAGACACAAGTCCATCCAGTTCAACCACAAAAAATAAAAAAACAAAATAAAAAACACAGTAAAATCCTATACACCTGACTCCATACCCACAGTTGATCCAGAGGAAGGCAAAAAACCCCAGCAGAGCATGATCCAATTTGCTACAGCAGGGGAAAAAATTCCTTCCTGATCCCCCGAGAGGCAATCGGATTTACCCCGGATCAACTTTACCTACAAATCTTAGTACTCAGTTATATTCTGTACATTTAGGAAAGAATCCAGGCCCTTCTTAAAGCAATCTACTGAGCTGGCCAGAACCACCTCTGGAGGGAGTCTGTTCCACATTTTCACAGCTCTTACTGTGAAAAAACCTTTCCGTATTTGGAGGTGAAATCTCTTTTCCTCTAGACGTAAAGAGTGCCCCCTTGTCCTCAGTGTTGACCGTAAAGTGAATAACTCAACACCAAGTTCACTGTATGGACCTCTTATATATTTGTACATGTTGATCATATCCCCCCTTATTCTCCTCTTCTCAAGAGTGAATACATTTAGTTCTTCTAATCTTTCCTCATAGCTGAGCTCCTCCATGTCTCTTATCAGTTTGGTTGCCCTTCTCTGCACTTTCTCCAGTTCTCCGATGTCCTTTTTGAGAACTGGTGCCCAAAACTGAACTGCATATTCCAGATGAGGTCTTACTAATGATTTGAACAGGGGCAAAATTATATCTCTGTCTCTGGAGTCCATACCTCTCTTAATACAAGAAAGGACTTTGCTCGCTTTGGAAACCGCAGCTTGGCATTGCATGCCATTATTGAGCTTATGATCAACTAAAACCCCCAGATCCTTCTCCACTACAGATCCCCCCAGTTGTACTCCCCCTAGTATGTATGATGCATGCATATTCTTAGCCCCCAAGTGCATAACTTTACATTTATCTACATTAAACCTCATCTGCCACTTAGTCGCCCAATTAGACAGAGCATTGAGGTCGGCTTGTAAATTGGAGACATCCTGCAAGGACTTTATTCCACTGCATAGCTTGGCATCATCTGCAAAGACAGAAATGTTACTTTTGATCTCAGACCCAATATCATTTATAAATATATTGAAAAGTAAGGGTCCCAGCACTGAACCTTGGGGTACACCACTGATAACATTGGTGATCCAGAGGAAGAATCATTAACCACGACTCTCTGAATTCTGTCTTTCAGCCAGTTTTCTATCCATTTACAAATTGATATATCCAATCCTGTAGACCTTACCTTACACATGAGCCGTGTGTGCGGAACTGTATGGAACGCTTTTGCAAAATCCAAATATATCACGTCCACAGCCACTCCTCTGTCCAGGGTTTTACTTACCTCTTCATAAAAGGAAATCAGGTTTGTCTGACAACTTCTGTCTTTCATGAATCCATGTTGTCTGCTGCTCAAATCGTTTTTTTCCAGCAAGAACTCATCCATGTGGTCTTTTATTAAACGTTCCAGTATCTTCCCAACTATAGAAGTTAAACTAACAGGTCTATAGTTACTTGGTAAAGACTTTGTTCCCTTTTTAAATATGGGCACCACATTGGCCCTGCGCCAATCTAGTGGTACTATTCCTGTCTTTAATGAGTCCCTAAATATTAGATACAGTGGCTTTGAAATGACAGAGCTCAACTCACCTAGGATCCGTGGATGGATGCCATCAGGTCCAGGTGCTTTATCCACCTTTATTCTGTCTAAATATTTCTGGACCATATCACTTTTGAGCCATTGTGGATTTGGGGCTGTGTCACTCCCACCCCCATTTTGGACATGAGCTCCCCCATGCTCCATTGTATACACAGAGCTGAAGAAAACATTTAATAAATTTGCCTTCTCTTTGTCCCCAGTCACCCACTCTAGATTATTTTGTAAGGGGCCTACATGCTCAGACTTCACCTTTTTACTATTAATATATTTAAAGAATTTTTTGGGGTTTGTCCTACTATCTTTTGCAATCTGTCGTTCGTTTTAAATTTTTGCATCCTTGATTTCCTTTTTGCATATCCTGTTATATTCTTTGTAACATTTAAACAACACTAGTGTTCCTTCATTTTTATATTTTTTAAAAGCTACTTTCTTATTGTTTATAGCTTTTTTAACTTTGACCGTGAGCCACATAGGTTTTATTTTTAGCCTTTTAAACTTATTGCCCATGGGAACATACTTTGCAGTGAGGTTCCACACAGTCTTTTTGAAGAATTCCCATTTCTGTTCTGTGTTCATCTGTGCCAATAGTCCCTCCCAGTCCAAGTCCTGGAGAGCAGCCCTCATCCTTGGAAAATTTGCTCTCTTAAAATTTAGTGTTTTAATATTTCCTGTATGTATTTCTTGCTTATAGTTAACATTAAATGAAATCATGTTATGATCACTGCTACCCAGGTGTTCCTTTATCTGAACATTAGTAATAAGCTCTGCATGGTTTGAGATTATCAGGTCCAACAGGGCATCATTCCTAGTTGGGGCCTCAATAAACTGCACCATAAAATTGTCCTGCAATAGGTTTTTAAATTTTTGTCCTTTAACTGTCCCAGAAGTGCCATTAATCCAGTCAATTTCTGGGTAGTTAAAATCCCCCATTATTATCACCATCCCAGACCTTGCAGCCCTTTCCATCTGTGCAAGGAGCTGAGTCTCCACCTCCTCATTAACATTGGGTGGTTTATAACAAACTCCAATGATTAATTTTGAACTACGCACATCTGTATGCAGTTCCACCCATAATGCTTCAGCCTCATCACACTCTCCATCAACCAGGTTCTCTTTCACGCTTGCTTTGAGGTCACTTCTCACATAGAGACAGACCCCTCCACCTTTCCTTTTTACCCTGTCTTTCCGAAAGAGAGCATAGCCAGGAATATTAATAGGCCAGTCATGTGAGGATTGAAGCCAAGTTTCAGCAATACCGATTACATCATAGCTCTCCTCATGCACCAGAGCTTCCAGCTCACCTGTTTTGCTTGGCAGACTTCTGGCATTGGTGAACAAACACTTAAATGTATTGTTTCATTTTTCTCTGGTGTTTTTCATATAATTTATAGTAGTACAAATGGCACTATTATTTCCAATGGCTGTTTGCAACATGGGAACTTTCTTGTCACCTGCCATAACCCTCCCCCCATCTATCCCCATTCCACTCTCCATTAATGTCTGACCACTAACTGACCTGTCTGCTCGATGTAATTCTAATTCACCCTCCCCCCTCAATCCTAGTTTAAATACTCCTCCAGCATTCCCATAAACCTCTCCCCCAGCACAGCAGACCCCCTTCCATTCAAGTGCAAACCGTCTTTAGCATATAGGTTGCACCCCAATGAAAAGTCAGCCCAGTGCTCTAGAAACCCAAATCCCTCCTTCCTACACCAGGTCTTTAGCCATGCATTCAGCTCTCTAATCTCCCCCTGCCTTTCCTGTGTTGCGCATGGCACAGGCAATATTTCAGAGAATATCACCTTGGAGGTCCTTCCCTTCATCTTGCAGCCTAGTTCTTTAAATTGATTCTTAAGGAGCCTCCACCTTCCATGTATACTGTCATTGGTTCCAACGTGGACCAAGACAGCTGGGTCATGCCCAGCCCCTCCCAGTAATTTATCCACCCGGTCCACCACATGCCGAACCCTGGCACCAGGGAGACAGCAAACCATTCGGTTGAAGCGATCCTGGCGACAAATTATTCTATCAGTCCTTCTGATTATAGAATCCCCTATTACCACCAACTGTCTAGGCCTACCTGCACTCCCCTCCCCACCTCTACTAGATGGGTTGCTCTCCCGGCTGTTAGGGGTAGCAGTAACATCTAGGGCTGCCACCTCTGTGTTTGCCACCTCCACATCATCACCCAACGTGGCAAATTTGTTTTGATGCACAAATACAGGACTGGCCTTCCCTTTCTTCACGCCCCTTCCACTCCCTCTAACTGCATTAACCCATCTCCCTATCTGATAATCCTGACTTTCCCCTCCACCCTCCACATCAACCTTACTGACCACTTGCTCAGCGAGCAGAGGACCCCTTTCAAGGTTGTCATTTCTACCCAGTGTTGCAACTTGCTCCTCCAGATCTCTAATACGAGCTTCCAGAAGGGCAACCTGCTCACATCTGTCACAGCGGTATCCATCTTGGAGCTGTTGCACCAATTTTGCATACATGTGACACACTGTGCACTGAGCAAAACCTTCAACCCTGCTAGCACTCATTTCCCAGTTACAATATAATTACTTGTATGAAGATTAAGATAATACTTACAGTTTTAGAAGACTCCTGTCTTAACTCTTGTTTTAAACTCCTGGTTTTTAACTCTTCCACTTGTAATCAAAAATTCTACTTCTGATCAGAAATTCCACACCAGATCTCAGCAAGGAGCCAGCTCTTATGGAGTTTTTACAGACACTTATATACTCACCTGTTAACAATTAGACACTCCCCTGTTAACAATTAAACACTCCCCTTAATTAGCAGAAAGGAAAAAAAAGCTGTTTAAAAAGTGTCCGAGAAAAAAAGACAAACAATTGAACACTTGCAGCAGAAACAGTTAAAAGCAGTTAAAAGCAAATCCTGGTTTTTAACTCTTCCACTTGTAATCAAAAATTCTACTTCTGATCAGAAATTCCACACCAGATCTCAGCAATCAGCCAGCTGTCTCCATACATGTTCTGGTCCAAATCTCTGGAGATCTGTGTTTGCCTGAAAATATAGCTGTCATGGCAGGATCCTGGAAATTTTGCACAGACGTGCCAGATGAGGCCATGGGCATCTACGATCACCTGCACATTTATGGAATGCCAGCCTTTACGATTCTGGAACATGTGCTCAGTATCATGGGGTGGTTGTAGTGCCACATGGGTACAATCAATGGCCCCGATGGTGCGTGGAAATCTGGCAATGTGATAGAAGTCTGTCATGGTCTTCAAACGCTGGTCCTCCTGGGTGGGTTTTTTAAATTGATTTCCCATGCGCCGCAGGATTGCAGGGACCACTTGGTGCAAACACCTGCTGATGGAGGATTGTGCCATCCCAGCCACGCCTCCACTTGTGCGTTGGAAAGAGCCAGTGGCAAGAAAATGCAGAGTTGCCAGTACTTTGAGGAGTGGCTGCAGTGCATGGGAGCGTTGTGTTGGGCTGGTAAGATCATCCTGAAGTATTGTTGTTAATTCCAGGATGGCCTCACGGTTAAATCTGAAGTTGCGGAATACCTCAGATTCGGGCATGCCAAACACATCTTGGCGTGGGCGGTATACCCTCTCCTGTGCCCTCCTCCTCCTCCTCTGTGCCCTCCTCCTTCTTTGCGCCTCTATAGACACTAATGCAGCTAGGATCATTGATGGTCCTGGCATTTTGGCAGACAGATTTTAGTCCTGAAAGTGTGTGTGTGCTGAGCTCTTCCTCAATGGTGTTGCTTCAGCAGACATTCAGACGGCATGTGTAAAATTAGGGCTGCTTTTATAAAGTGTAAATTCCCACCGGGAAACTAACAGGTGCGCACAGGGCGTAATCTACGGCGCACACACTTAATTCTGTGGATCGCCCTATCTCCCTCATTTGCATCTTTGCCTATCAAAAAAAGCGGCGTGCCTAGCGTAATTTGTGCCCGAGAATGCGCAGGTGTAATTATTTTAGGTAGGACGGAAAAGCCGGAATTTCAGGCGCTTCTCGTTTTGAGGATCGGGCGCAAAGATACACGCCGTGTAAATTTAGAAAAATCGAGTTAAGTCGGCGTATCTCTTTTGTGGATCTGGCCCATTGTGTTTACAATCGTGAAGCTAAATTTGACTTACATTTAAAAACATACTTATTTGCACAAAAGAAATGGACATGAAATGGACAATAATACATCTTAATGGAACTACTTAGGAATCATGTAAAAACGCATGTGTAGGTATACATATACTAGAAGGGATGGTGCAGCTGTGAGAATGTCCATTCATAATTGCATATTGATAACCCCATATGAAAGCATATGTATATACATATGTACATACATGTGTGCTTGTAATATTAAAAAACATTAATGGGGGTAAACTCTAAAAATGTAATTCTTATAGAGAGACTGGGGGGTATTAAAATGGAAATCTGGCGAGAAAATATATCAATATAAAAATGATTAAAAATGTATATTATAAAAATAGAGAGATTATATATATATTTACAATGAGGATTAGATAATTATTTTATTCCCTGTTAATAAATCCCTAAGAGGTGGAGTGGCAAAGGAAATGTAGGAGCTCTGTTAGAAATTAGTCAGGAAGCAATTTAAGTCCAGATCTATGTTCATACCCGAAGGTTGAAGAGTATCAAGCTCAAAGATCCATCGAGTTTCATTTTGTGATATTTAAATTTTCTTATTTTATCCTCTCCAATGGCCTTTAATCTTGTCAATTGCATAAAACGTCATACATGTGGGATCTTTATTGTGGTAATCCCTAAAGTGTCTCGAAACACTGTGTTTATTAAACCCTTTTTTTACGTTAGCAATATGTTCACCAATCCTGACATGTAATTCCCTAGTAGTTCTTCCAACATATTGTTTTTGACATGGGCACTCTATAACATACGTCACATGAGTGCTATTGCATGTTATTAATTGTTTTATTTGGTGCCTTGATCCATTTGATGTAGAGGTGAAATTAACTTTTTTCTTGTCGGTTTTTTTACTCACCCTACAAGGGAGACATGTACCACACTTGTGGAACCCTTTTAGATTTGTAAAAATCCTAATCTGTTTTGGAGGATCCAGAGCATTGTGCACAAGTCGGTTCCTGAGATTTGGTGCCTTTCTGTAAATGAAAGAAGGCCTATTAGGTATTATGGTTTTCAAGATTGTGTCCGATCGTAGGATGGGCCAGTTTTTTTTTTCTTATGATTTCAAGGTCCTTATGCTGTATATTATATCCTGTTAGGAAGGCCATGTCCATAGCTTTCTTCTTCTTTTTGGGTACTTCTATTGTCATAAGTTCTCTGTTAATTTTCTTCACTTTCTCTTTGAGTGCTACCATGTCTTTCTTCTTATACCCTTTTTCCACAAACTTATTTATAATAGAGTTTGCCTGGGTTTCATAGTCCTTGGCGTTGCTACAATTTCTGTAGATTCTCATTAGCTGTCCCTTTGGGATATTACTTATCCATTGTTTATGGTGACAGCTTTTGGTTGGAATGTATCTATTCCTATCCGTTTTTTTGAAGAAAGTTCTGGTGTTAGTGTTTCTATTTTCCTTAAACAGTTGTAAATCTAAATAATCAATTGTCTGTTTGTTCCAAGCACCGGAAAAAGTGATCCCATAGGCGTTATAATTGATTTAATCAAAGAAAAATTGTAGCTCCTCTTCTGTACCTCGCCAAATAATTAAAATATCATCTATGTACCTACGGTACAGTTTAAGATTTGTCCTTTGGGTGCTGTATATTTGATCAGCCTCCCAATGGTTTAGAAAAATATTAGCTACACTGGGGGCATATTTAGCCTCAGACCTTCTATGATGTATCGTATCTGTTCTTCTTTCATGTTGGTCTGATTGTATAGGGCCCATTCAACACTTTGTGTCCCATACTCTTGAACTATGTCTGTGTACAATGAATTTACATCAATTGTGACTAGTATGTCGTTTTTCTCCACCTCCACATTTTTCAATTAATTGTCTGCTATCCTTAATATATGATTGTCCCTCCTTCACTAGTGGTTGTAAATAACCATCAATATAGGCTCCTAATCTCGAGAATAGTGAATCGATTCCACTTACTATTGGCCTCCCCGGTGGTTTACTCTGATCTTTGTGAATCTTAGGAACATAATATATGACTGGAGTGTTTGCTGCCTCCGGGGGTTAGAAACTTGGGGCCAGATTCACGTAGAGCGGCGCAAATTTAGTTTGTCCTAACGTATGTCAGTTAAGTTAAGGCGGCTGAATTTTGTGAAGTAAGTGCCGTATCCACAGAACATTTGCGCCCAAATGTGCGCCAGCGCGACGTAAATACCGAGGCGTAAGGCGGGGTTATTGCAAGTGGTAAGGAAGAGGGCTAGCTCCATTGAAATGAGCCGTGACCCCATGCAAATGAAGGGCCGGCCGTACTGCGCATGCGCGCACAAATCTGCACCTCACTGGGCATGTGCAGAACTGGGCTCGGTGCAATCAGTGAGATAGGGAAAAGGCCAAGCATACTTAGTGTGAGAATCGCCCTGTGCTTAAATAGCCCCAGACAAACGCACTTCCATTGCAAAAGTACATCCCTGTGTTTCCCTTCCTAAAGTAAGGTGCTTTTGTTCTGTTGTTTGTGGCTGTTTGTTGGTTAGTGCAGTATTGTTGGATTAAAGATTTATTGTAGTAGGAGGTTGTAGTAGGTGTGTGTATTTTCTGAGTGTTTTTTGTGTCTGTTTCTTCTGTGTTTTTTGTCTGAATTTGTATTAGCTGTCTGCTTGTGTTTTTTCTTTTTTGGTGTTTGGTTTTTGCTGTCTGATTTTTGTGTGTGTTTGTTCTGTGTCTTTTTGTGTTTGTTCTGTGTCTTTTTGTTGTTTTTTTCTGTGTGTTTCTGTGTTTGTTTGTTCTGTTTGAATTTTGTGTGTGTTTGTTGCTGAGTGCTATGTGGTGAGATGGCACCTAAGAGAAGGAAGCTAAACTTCTCAGTGCGTGAGAAGCACTTACTGGCCAGGGCTATCACCCAATTTGGTTGATTTTTGCATGGCCCTGACAGCCGGGACGTCACCCCAACCAGGAAGAGGGCAATAATCCAAGAGATTACTGATCGGATCAATGCGGAGGGGGGGGGAGACAAGGACCCCCAGTGGGATTTCCAAGAAGATCAATGATCTTAGGAGCCTGGTCCGTGAGAAGCTGGCCAAGCAAACAGCCCATGCCAGGGGCACTGGAGGAGGCCCACCCTGCACCGTAAGGTGGACTGAGGAGGAACTTGCGGTGGCCCGTTGCTTCCACAGCCAGCAAGTGGTGGGCCTGCCTGGCTTTGAATCTGATGATCTTGTGAGGACAGGTAAGTTTTTTTTTTTATTTCCATCTGGTGAGTAGCATGTGTGGGTGGGGGAAGGGAATATGTGCCAAGTGTGTGGATCCTCCAACCTGTGTATGTTTTGTGTCCTCCACAGATGGCCAGGAGATTGCTGGGCCATCAGGCCAGGCTGCACCACCCCCAGGACAACAGGCTGCTGAGGAGCCACCAGAAAGGCCGGAGTCCCCAGAGCAGGGGAGTGGCCACAACTCCCCTCATGAGGAGGTTCAGGGGGAGGAGGTTCAGGGGGAGGAGGTTGAGGATGATCGGATGGACATTGCCAGAGAAGTGATGTTGTGTTGGGATCAGGATTCCCTTGTGGCTGACAGCAGTCAGGCCACCATCAGGGGTAGTCCCTCCCACTCCTCCCCCAACAGGGCTGCCCCCCAGGGGGCTCCCCTCCTCCCAGGCCACAAGCCTCATCTGGAGGCAGTCAGGCCACCATCAGGGGTAGTTCCTCCCACTCCTCCCCTAACAGGCCCCCCCAGGGGGCTCCCCTGCTCCCAGGCCACAAGACTCAACTGCAGGCAGGAAGGCCACCCAGAAGACCAGGGGGGTAGCCGAGTTCCTGCCTGAAAATCTGCAGAGGGACCAGGCCCGTCAGACACAACATCTGGGTCAGGTCAGCCGGACTTTGGCCCAGATGGAGGATAGCCTGGCCTCCATCAAGGAGTCAGTCAGTGACGTGGGCACAAATACTGTCGCACTTATAAATTGTTTTTGTGAGCTGCAGGCCGCCACAACAGGCGTGGCCCTTGAGGTGACTGCCCTGACCCAGGCTGTCCAGGACAACACCCAGGCTCTCCAGGCCAATACGGCAGCCCTCACTCTGGGCCTGACCAGGATCGCCGTGGCCTTGGAGGGCAGGCCAGCAGGTGGGCAGCCACCCGGGGAGGCTCCTCCTTCCCCTGCCCCCCCCATGAGTCTCCCCTGAGGGGCCGTGGCCGTGCCCGTGGCCGGCCCAGGCGTAGCTCACGCCGACATTGATATGTTGGGATGTTCTTTTGGTATTTTTTTTTATATGATTTTCTAGTGTGATTATGATTTGTTTTATGTGTGTGAATGATGTGTGAATGTGGGGGTGACATTCCTGGTGAAAAAGGGTGTCACCCTCAGTTTTGGTGGAGTAGGGATCCCCAGGACCAGGGAGAAGTGATCCCAGATCCATGTGAAAGGTGTATGAATGCACAGTGACATAATTGGAGCCGTGGCGTGGCGTTGATGCTCCCTAATACCATTTGGTTTACTTGGGTCTAATCCAATTCGATGTGCATGTGGGATGTGTGTGTGCTAGGGACCACAGTGGGTGTGCATGCATGCATTCTCATTGTGCCATGTTTAATGTGTGTGTTTAACGTGCAAAGATGCCTTCTGCGAGGCGTCTCCTGGCTGCTCTTCCCTCAGAAGAGGGGGTACCCTGGGTTAGGGGGGGAATGTCTGGTTCAGGGGTCAGGTCATCACGTATGTCAATCTGCAGGCCCCTTCTCACTGCGAAGTTGTGCAGCATGCAACATGCACCGATGATCTGGCACACAAAGTCTGGGGAATACAACAGGGTACCCCCAGACTTATCCAGGCATCGGAAACCTGACTTCAGGAGGCCAAAGGTGCGTTCCACCACTCCACGGGTAAGTATGTGTGCAGCATTGTATCTTTCCTCTACTGGGGTTTGGGGGTTCCGGAATGGAGTCATGAGATGGGGTCCCAGTGCATATGCAGAGTCACCTGGAAGGGAAAAGACAGGAGGATGTTAGTCGTGCATGTGCCCGTCGTGGTGTCTGCATCATGGGGGGGACAGTCATACCTGACACCCATGTCACTCACCAACCAGCCAGCTGTCCCCATACATGTTCTGTTTAAATTCTCTTGAGATGTTGCTCTGACGGTATATGTAGCTGTCATGGCTGGATCCTGGGTATTTGGCATGGACGTGCAATATGAGGCATTGGGCATCCACTATCACCTGGACATTGATTGAATGCCAATGCTTCCTATTGCAGTACATGTGCTCTGTCTCACGGGGGGGCTGTAGTGCCACATGTGTGCAATCAATGGCCCCGATGGTGCGTGGGAATCTGGCAATTTTGTAAAAATCTGTCATTGTGTTCATTCGCTGGACCTCCTGGGTGGGTTTGATGATTTGGTTGGCCATGCGTCTCAGGATTGCAGGGACAACCTGGTGCACACATCTGCTAATGGAGGATTGTGACATCCCAGCCACACCTCCACTTGTGCGCTGAAAAGAGCCAGTGGCAAGGAAATGGAGTGTTGCCAGTACCTTGATCAGTGGCTCCACTGCATGTGAGCGGTGTGTTGGGCTGGTGAGATCATCCTGCAGGATTGTGGTTAATTCCATGATGGCTTCACGGCTGAATCTGAAGTTGCGATACACCTCAGAAGCAGTCATGCCAAAGACATCTAGGCGTCTGCTGTATACCCTCTCCTGTGCCCTCCTCCTCCTCTGTTCCCTCCTCCTTCTTTGCGCCTCTAAAGTCACTAGTATAGTTATGAGCATGGATGCCCCTGGCATGTTGGCAGACAGATTGTAGTCCGGCAAGTGTGTGTGCTCAGCTCTTCCTTAATGGTGTTGCTTTAGCTGACCTTTACACGGCTGGAGCAAAGTTAAGGCACCTTTTATAAAGTGTAACTTCCCGCCGGGAAACTAACAGATGCGCACAGGGCGTAGCCTACGCCGCACACACTTAATTTTGTGGATCGCCTTATCTCCCTCATTTGCATCTTTGCCTAGCAAAACAATGGTGTGTCTAGCGTATTTTGCGCTCTAAGATGCGCCGGTGTAATCGTTTTAGGTAGGACGGAAAAAAATGGTTTTCAGGCGTATTTCGTTTTGAGGATCAGGCGCAAAAATACGCGCGGCGCATTTTTCAATTACGCCGCGCATCTCTAGATACGTCGGCATAAGTGCTTTGTGAATCTGGCCCTTGGCTTCTTTTTTTGTAAGAATACCCATGTCTTCTCCTTTCTTAACAAAGGCCTTTAATTTATTTTCGTATTCTTTTATAGGATTCGACTTTTTATATGTGTCTTGGACATTCAAGAGCTTGTTCATTTCTGATTTGTACTCTTGTTTGTTGAGGATTACCAGTCCTCCCCCCTTGTCAGCGGGTCTGATAATTATATTCCTTTTTTTTCTATTTCTTTAACCACTTACCCCCCGGACCATATTGCTGGTGAAAGACCAGAGCACTTTTTGCGATTCGGGACTGCGTCGCTTTAACTGACAATTGCGCGGTCGTGCGACGTGGCTCCCAAACAAAATTGGCGTCCTTTTTTTCCCACAAATAGAGATTTCTTTTGGTGGTATTTGATCACCTTTGCGGTTTTTATTTTTTGCGCTATAAACAAAAATAGAGCTACAATTTTGAAAAAAATGAATATTTTTTACTTTTTGCTGTAATAAATATCCCCCGAAAATATATAAAAAAAAAATTTTTTCCTCAATTTAGGCTGAGACGTATTCTTCTACGTATTTTTCGTAAAAAAAAATCGCAATAAGCGTTTATTGATTGGTTTGCGCAAAAGTTATAGCGTTTACAAAATAGGGGGTATTTTTATGTCATTTTTATTAATATATTTTTTTTACTAGTAATGGCGGCGATCAGCGATTTTTTTTCGGTACTGCGACATTATGGCAGACACTTCGGACACTTTTGACACATTTTTGGGACCAGTGGCATTTTTATAGCGATCAGTGCTATAAAAATGCATTGGATTACTATAAAAATGCCACTGGCAGTGAAGGGGTTAACACTAGGGGGCGGGGAAGGGGTTAAGTATGTCCCTGGGTGTGTTCTTACTATGGGGGGGGTGGCCTCACTAGGGGAAACACTGATCTTCTGTTCATACATTGTATGAACAGAAGATCAGCATTTCCCCCGCTGACAGGATCGAGAGCTGTGTGTTTACACACACAGCTCCCGGTCCCCGCTCTGTAACGAGCGATCGCGTGTGCCCGGCGGCGATCGCGCCCGCCGGGCACACGCACGGGAGTCGGGGGCGAGCGGGGGGCGCGCGCACGCGCCCCTAGTGGCCGCTCAGAGAGCTGACGTTATACTACGTGCTCTCGCCCAGGAGAGCCGACCTGCCGCCGTAGAATGACGGCGGCTGGTCGGCAAGTAGTTAATCGTCTTCCAGATATTGTTTCGTTTAGATTTGTTTACTTTTAGATTTCTAATATCCTCTTCCACCATTTTTCTAAAAACTGTTAAACTTTCATTTTGCTGCGTTTTGGGATTAAAAGTTGAGTTGTTCCTCAGACTAGAGTGTTTATATATTGAAAAGCTGCTTCCTTGTTTACATTCTTTGTTTGCAAAAAATGTCTTTATATTCATGTAGCGGTCAGAGGTTAACGCTGTTACGATATTCCATTCCACCAACCCAAGACAGCTTCCGACACTCCACAATCCAGCAGACAGGACCCATTGGATTTCCCCCAGAAAAACGAGACACACACAGCTCTGTTCTCTGGTTCCAAACAGATTGACACTTTAATAGTAAGCTTAGGCTCTTTTTATACAGTTAAAAGCATGCTGCAATAATCAAAGGGACAATGACACACTCCACCGACAACATCATACAATGGATACTAACGAGTCCCCCTCAATCCACATCTTAGACAGACATTCTGACTCCGCGATAAGCTATTCTCACCTGCTACACAATACACATTCCTTTAGTAAACATAAGTCAGATGTCTGACCTTTAGAGTGTGCTAACTCACAACACATATTAGCATCAATAGAACTTTCACACAATACAGGGTTAATTAGCATAGCACCATGAAATATCTTAGGAGACAGGCTTAATAACACAATAGACAATAGAATGCAATCACAGCAAGCTTTTATCACTACAGCCAGGTAGCTGGAAGTGATTAACATCAATTAACATCTTAACAGTATGTGTCCCCACATTGAATGACTCACACTATTATTGACCGGTTGTGTTCAGAATTAACCACCTGTAATATTTCAAGATATCCTGCAATACATTGTGAATTACTGTCCCATCTCGTGTAATTCAAGATATCCTTTCTCAGTCATCCTATGCCCCCAGTGGACATAGGATGACCCTAGACCCAAGAGTCATTGGTGAAGCTGAAACAGGAGTACCCCATATCCTTCAAGAGCCTCTGGGTCCCACGGGCCATACCGTTACATCTCTCCCATTTTGGTGGGAGACTAACAAAGGAGGGGACCCCAGACGTGTTGACCCCGAAGTTAGTCCATAGTTCCATTCTTCCAATGCTCGTATCCATACAGTACCCCAAATAAATTGCTCCAAACAGAGCATTACTCACCCAGCCAACCTCTGCCTCTCTCAGAGAACATGCCTGCCGCTGGGGAGAGGCCTGGACTGGCCCTTCTCCCTGGAGTCCTTCCAGCCCCTGGAGAGAAGACAGGGTGACTGGGCTCAGTTCATCATGCTGTTGGGGATCTGGGCCAACTGCCCCCCATCCCTGGGGTATACAAATGGAGACTGAAGTCCCATACACTTGTGGTAAGTGAAAATCCCCCGGTGCTTGCAAAGCAAGGCTGACATCCTCCTGTCTCCATGCCGCACCATTTTCTGGGGTTGTGTCAGTGAATATCGAAGTCCCATCCAGTACCACAGGAACCCCCTCTCCTGCTAGTTGGGAGCAGAGGCCCGTGGCACTCTGCTCTGTTGCCAACTCTTCTGCTGGGTTGCTGTGAGTGGAGACCACAGTCCCATCCCCCGATATCAGCTCAAGCTGCAGTTGTGTGCAGCGGTCAGTAGCATCCTGCCCTGCTGCCAGTGATTCAGCTGGAAGTAAAAGCTTTACCACCTCAGCTTGTTGCTGGAGAGAGGGGCCAACTGCCCCGGCTCCCTGGAACTCCACATCATCCGCTTTGGCTTTAGGGATGGCAATCTCCATATTTTCCACTGCCGATTCATCAGCCAGGATTTCAGAGTGGTCATCTGAACTTTCCTCATAGTCCCAGGCAACAGGAGCCCCACCCTGCTGCTGAGCAGAGACTAGCAGCTGTCTGTAGGCGATCTCCAGCTGCCATTCCTGAATGGCCAGAAACTCCAAATCTTCCTGTTCCCAGTGGCCTTCTGAGACATTCAATTTTTGCTCTCTGTGCTCCATTATTTCCTCCAAGTGCCACTCCCAAAGTGGACATCCTCCAATACAAAAATCCCAGGTCATCATAGTCATAGCCTTCCGTGGGGCTGTCATCCGCTGACCACGGGTACACTTGGGCTACATACCACCGGAGGGCTCTGTAGCTCTCGTCCAACCGCATCTCTGCCTGGATCAGCCTGCTTAACTCGGCTGTCCACTCCTGCTTCGGTTGTTCCCCCAAAAATGGCATTCGTACGTCATACTGCGGCCAGTACCTTACATGGATTGAGGGGAGGATCTTTCCCTGGTGTTGCTGCTCAAGAGCTAGCGCTTCCTTCCAGAGTTGGCAACAGATCAAATCAGACCATCCCAGCAGGACCTCCTCTGATACTGGTCCTCTGTGCTGTATCCGCATCTCTTGTAACCTCCTTCTGAATTCCTCTTCCATGGCGACTGGTATCTGTACCTCTCCTCTCTCTTCAGTTGGTGCTGCTGTGACTTCTGCTGCTGCAGCACCTCTTTGATGTAGCCAAGTTGATTCCACAGCCGCTATAACCAGGTCTATGATCTCCGGTGGAGGATTAGGACCATACTGTGCCAGTCCTCATTTAACAGCCCGATCAAAACTTTCCTCCTTGGGTGTCCTGTCTTTTACACTGGGCCTTTCAGCTCTTTCCATTTTGACAAGTTCTGCGATAATGTCCCTTTTCTTACGGTTGCTGGCCGGTCTGCCCCACTCTCCAGTAAGTCCTTGAGGGAAGAGAGCTTCAGCCATTCATACTGTGTCTCCATTGTCCTGTGTCCTCTTGCAGCCGTCCTTTAAGGCTGTGGAATCATCCCACTGCTGCCACCAATTGTAACGTCAGGGGTTAATGCCGTTACGATATTTCATTATTTTTCTTATGAATTTCTGTAAATCAATGTAAGTTTCAAACTTGTCTAATTCCTTGTCTGGGGAATATTTTAATCCCAAATCTAAAACTTTCAGTTCCTCTTCATTAAAAATAACTTCACTTAAATTAAAAATACCCCCCCCCAATATTCTCATCTTTTTCTTGATGCCCCCTCATTTTCCTCTTGTCCGTTTCCTCTTTCCCATCTCTGTGGATTGTACATCTGTTCCCTCCTCTCTTCCCATTCGTTCTCTCTTTGTTCCCACTCGTTCATTCCTCTCCCCATATTCCTGGTTGTTCTTGGGTTCCATCCCTGTTGACCCCCTAAAGGATTGTCGCCATCCTTGTGATCGGAAAGGCCTGTTGTCCCTTCTCGTTATTGGGGGTCTTCCTCTGTACCCCCTGGGGAAAAAAAACCTTCTAAACTGCCGATATATATATGGGGTTTCTTGCGGGAATGATCGTAATGGAGAAAATCTGTTACCATGCCTTGGAATTCTTGGTGTGTAAGGAATTTGTTGTCTTCTGTTTTCACTTTGTTCTTGTTCCCTATAATTCCGGCGTATTGGGCTTCTCTCTTCTCTTCTTTGAGGTGCTGTAGTGTTTTCTACTTGTGTGACCCTCATCGGCCTGTTATCTATTCGAATTTCGGCACGCGCCCCCTAGCGGCCGGGAATGCAAGGACGTCATATGACGTCCAGTCTGAAGGACGAAAGGTCCCTGCCGACATCATTTTACTATGACTCGGTAGGGAAGTGGTTAAGATTAGTTAAATGGTGTCTGGAATTCCACTTTAAGGATAAATGATAATTTTCTAAAGAACACCACATGTAGCTCCAAAAATGTCAATTAGAATTTTGTTTAGAATGAAGACTTCACTGATGTAAAATATATGGCACGTGACAACTGTTTTATTTGTTGATAGAGTATGACCATAACTTGCAGTCTGTGGTATATACAAACTTTTATGCAGTATATAAAGTACAATTCTCTTGCATGGTCTCAAGTGTATTGTAAAAAAAGTAGAAAATAGCACAAAAAATTAAGGTCTTCGATTAGATCTTCAGGAATCCTTTATTTTAATGAACATTGAGAGAAATATCAGCAAAATTTTGGTCTATGATGAAATCCTTAATACAATTACTCATTCTCCCTTAAGGCCCATACACACGGTCAGACTTTTTGCCAACAGACTTCAAAATGAGCAAATTTTAAAAATAGTCCGACCATGTGTACGCTCCATCGGACAAACTTTTTCGGGTTTCATCGGACAAAAAGTTCGGCCTGCAAACGGACAAACTTTACGTCAACAAGAATCCGATGGTGCCTAGTCCGACCGTATGTACAGCAAGCAATCAGACTTTTGTACAAAGTACAAACGCGCATGCTCAGAAGCAAAGACCAGCTGGAAGCGTTCTGTCTGGTAAAACTAGCATTCGTATTTGAAAGAGCACATTCGTGACGCGGCAAGTTCTGAAATCAAGAAAAGCAGCGCACATTCTCTTCTTCTTTATAATGTGATAATACTAAAAGCTGCTTTGCTGGTGATACTGACAAAGTAAAAACAAATGTCTTTACTTTGGATTAGTGTATTTTGGTTATATGAATCAAACATATTTCTATATTTTTTTGTGGGTCAAGTTAGCACAACCCCATTGCGCAACATGTCTGCTTGACGAACGGACGTTCAGAAACAAACAAAATTGCAAGAAACTGAAAATCGCGAATGCACACAGACGAAACCTCTACTAACTCTCGATTAGCAGAAGGAGCCCAAAGGGGGACGCCGGAGAATTGAACTTCCTCTTTTAAACTCTTGTCAGTACGTTGAAACGTCACTACGTTCGTGTTTGTTGCTGAAAAAATCTGAGCGTGTGTATGCTATGGGTGTGACCGGACAACACCCTTCGGACAAAAATCCAAGGGAAAGTTTGTTTGATTTTTTTATGTGTGTGTGTGTGTGGGGGGGGGGGTATCTGTGTATTGTGTGAAGGGTGGATGCGCTATTTATTTACTCTGACCCTCCTTCGGGAGGATCAAGGTTTTTCTCATTCTAGTTACCAGTATGGGGAGAAGGGTGACCGCTCCGATAGACCAAGAGAAATCTCTTACCAAATCAAAAACCCTGGGTGCTGGCAATGCAATGGCATTCAAAATTGTTGAAGAAGATGAGGACAGCCGCACTCCAAAAAAGCCTTTCTTTTTAATAAAATAAGTCACAAAACTGACATGTCGCAGCAAATATCAGAAAAACACAGCTGACGCGTTTCACACTGTCATAGAGTGATTAATCATAGCACTGTATGACTAGTTACCAGTATATGCCGGTCTGTGGGGGGGTGTCCATAAGGGAATTATCTGGGTAGGTCCACCTATTCTTAGGGGACCCATTTTTTATGCCTTATACATGTGTGTTCTTTTTGATATTTTTTCAATAAATTTGTAGTTAACTCTTTAGGGTGTGCAGCAGTCTGTTTCTTTTTTCCGATCGTGTGTATGAGGCTTTAGTTTAAAAAAAAAAAAAACTTCTTTAAAGCCAAATAAAATATGGTTAATACACTACTATAAATGTAAAATATTGCAAGCCAACATAGATTGATGTCCAATACTCTAAACTGCAAACTGGACCCAAAACAACCATGTTTTCAACCCTTTTTTGCCAATTAATTTGTCAACTTGTGTTCCAAGTCAAACATTTAAAAGAATAACAGACAATCATCCAGATTCAACCACCTACTCCCCTTAGAGGCATAGAATAGTCCAGTAACATGATATTAAACACTAAAATTAAGGCCAACAAAGGCATTACCAACTTATCTGGAAGTTAATTCAAAGTGGTACAAGTTGCCATTTTACCTGAAAACATTGTGGGTATCAATAAAGAATACCACATAACTGATGCCAACATCAATGATTTCATCCATGTGAGTGGGTGAGTGAGTGAAAAACTTATATAGCGCAACACATGCAAACTGAATCGCCTCTGGGCGCTGTATCCATTCCGTGGCTGAAACCCTTTGACCTCAGAAGAGATGGATTTTAATCCTTCTCCTGAAGGCCAAGTGGTCCACCTCCAAATGAATGGTGGTTGGTAGAGCATTCCACAGTCGTGGTCCCTGGACTGCAAACCTTCGAGCTCCCTTGGACTTGTATCTAGCTTTGGGTATCTGGACAAGGTTTTGATTGGTGGATCGCAGAATACCATTCGGGGTTATGAGCTTTTATTTTTTTGCATAGATATTGGGGGGCGTTTCCTTGAATACACTTATGCATTAGGCAGAGTGCCTTGAAGGAGATTCTGTCTTTTACCGGCAACCAATGAAGGAATCTCAGTGAAGGTAAGATTGATTCCCATGTTTTTTTGCCGGTCATTAACCGAGCGGCCGTATTTTGAACGACTTGCAGACGAGTGATTTGGAAATTGGGGAGTCCGAGATAAAGGGCATTTGCATAGTCAAGTCTGGAATTGATAATTGTTCTGACCATGACTGCAATGTCTTCTTTCGGGATAAAGGGTGTGAGTCTGCGTAGTAGGCGCAGCAGATGGTGCGATCCGCTGACTACTGACCCTATTTGTGCATCCATTGTCATGTTGGTATCAAAGATGACTCCGAGACTTTTGACTTTGGAGCTAGGGGTGATAGTTTTACCCAGAATGGGCGGGGTGACCATGTTGTCATTGGATGATTTTTCCGGTTGGCTTGAAACAGGAGAAGTTCTGTTTTCAAACCGTTGAGTTTAACCACTTGCTTACTGGGCACTTAAACACCCCTCCTGCCCAGAGCAATTTTCAGCTTTCAGCGCTGTCACACTTTGAATGACAATTACTCAGTCATGCAACACTGTACCCAAATTATTTTTTTGTCCTTTTTTTCCCACAAATAGAGCTTTCTTTTGGTGGTATTTGATCACCTCTGGGTTTTTTATTTTTTGCGCTATTAATGAAAAAAGACCGAAAATTTGGAAAAAAAATGATTTTTTCTTAGTTTCTGTGATAACATTTTGCAAATTATTAATATTTCTTCATAAATTTTGGCCAAAATTTATACTGCTACATGTCTTTGATAAAAATAACCCAAAATTTTTGGAAATTATTTGGTCTGTGTGAAAGTTTTAGAGTCTACAAGCTATAGTGCAAATCATAAAAAATTGTCACATCTGATCACACCTGATGTACTGAAGGCCTATCTCATTTCTTGGGACCCTAACAAAAGCCAGGAAAGTACAAATGCCCCCAAAATAACCCCTTTTTGGAAAGTAGACATTCCAAGGTATTTATTAAGAGGCATGGTGAGTTATTTGAAGTTGTGTTTTTTTCCCACAATTCTTTGCAAAATTAAGATTTTTATTTTTCATTTAAAAAATTTCTCAAAATTGTCATTGTAATAGCTTATTTCTCTCACATGGCATGTGCATACCACAAATGACACCCCAAAATACATTCTGCTACTCCTCCTGAGTAAAACGATACCCCATGTGTGAGACTTTTTCACTGCCTGGCCACATACGGAGGCCCAACATGCAGGGAGCGCTATTAGGGGTTTTAGGAGCATAAATTGCACATCTAACTAGTTGACTACCTATTACACTTTTGAAGGCCCTGGAACACCAGGACAATGGAATTACCCACAAAGTGACCCCATTTTGGAAAGCTAATACCCCAACGTATAATCTATGAGGCATAATGAGTCTTTTGAACGGTTTATTTTTTTCCAGCAGTTTTTGGAAAATGTGGAAAAAAAATGAAAACGCATTTTTTTTACACAAAGTTGTCCATTGATAAGATATTTCCAACACATAGCATGTACATACCACAAATGACACCCCAAAATACATTCTGCTACTCCTCCTGAGTAAAACGATACCCCATGTGTGAGACTTTTTCACTGCCTGGCCACATACGGAGGCCCAACATGCAGGAAGCGCCATCAGGGGTTTTAGGAGCATAAATTGCACATCTAACTAGTTGACTACCTATTACACTTTTGAAGGCCCTGGAACACCAGGACAATGGAATTACCCACAAAGTGACCCCATTTTGGAAAGCTAATACCCCAACGTATAATCTATGAGGCATAATGAGTCTTTTGAACAGTTTATTTTTTTCCAGCAGTTTTTGGAAAATGTGGAAAAAAAATGAAAACGCATTTTTTTTACACAAAGTTGTCCATTGATAAGATATTTCCAACACATAGCATGTACATACCACAAATGACACCCCAAAATACATTCTGCTACTCCTCCTGAGTAAAACGATACCCCATGTGTGAGACTTTTTCACTGCCTGGCCACATACGGAGGCCCAACATGCAGGAAGCGCCATCAGGGGTTTTAGGAGCATAAATTGCACATCTAACTAGTTGACTACCTATTACACTTTTGAAGGCCCTGGAACACCAGGACAATGGAATTACCCACAAAGTGACCCCATTTTGGAAAGCTAATACCCCAACGTATAATCTATGAGGCATAATGAGTCTTTTGAACGGTTTATTTTTTTCCAGCAGTTTTTGGAAAATGTGGAAAAAAAATGAAAACGCATTTTTTTTACACAAAGTTGTCCATTGATAAGATATTTCCAACACATAGCATGTACATACCACAAATGACACCCCAAAATACATTCTGCTACTCCTCCTGAGTAAAACGATACCCCATGTGTGAGACTTTTTCACTGCCTGGCCACATACGGAGGCCCAACATGCAGGAAGCGCCATCAGGGGTTTTAGGAGCATAAATTGCACATCTAACTAGTTGACTACCCATTACACTTTTGAAGGCCCTGGAACACCAGGACAATGGAATTACCCACAAAGTGACCCCATTTTGGAAAGCTAATACCCCAACGTATAATCTATGAGGCATAATGAGTCTTTTGAACGGTTTATTTTTTTCCAGCAGTTTTTGGAAAATGTGGAAAAAAAATGAAAACGCATTTTTTTTACACAAAGTTGTCCATTGATAAGATATTTCCAACACATAGCATGTACATAGCAAAAATTACACCCCAAAATACATTCTGCTACTCCTCCTGAGTAAAATGATACCCCATGTGTGAGACTTTTTCACTGCCTGGCCACATACGGAGGCCCAACATGCAGGAAGCGCCATCAGGGGTTTTAGGAGCATACATTGCACATCTAACTAGTTGACTACCTATTACACTTTTGAAGGCCCTGGAACACCAGGACAATGGAATTACCCACAAAATGACCCCATTTTGGAAAGCGAACACCCCAACGTATAATCTATGAGGCATAATGAGTCTTTTGAATGGTTCATTTTTTTCCAGAAGTTTTTGGAACATGTGGAAGAAAAATGAAAACGCATTTTTTTTACACAAAGTTGTATGTTTCTAAGATATTTCCAACACATAGCATTTAGATAGCAAAAATTACACCCCAAAATACATTCTGCTACTCCTCCTGAGTACAACAATACCACATGTGTGAGACTGTAACATAGCCTGACCACATACAGAGATCCAACATGCAAGGAACACCGTCAGGTGTTCCAGAGACACATAGTATGCACATACCAAGAATTACACCTCAAAATACATTATGCTGAGCAAAGCGTAAACAAAAGATTACCTGTGGTAATAGTAGCGCAGTTCTACAGCAGGATAGCACTGGTCCAGGCAGCAGGCAGGGACTTGGTCAGCAACGTCCAGGCAGGGATACTGTCCCGTCAGGGTTAGTGCAGGTGGTCAGTTCATGCAACAGGCAAAGGCATGATGGCATAGGTCCTACAGGCAGCAGGCAGAAGTAGGGCCTCGTTCAGGACAGAATGGGGACAGGGGTAGAGGCTTCTCCCACCCAAATCTCTTTGAAGCCTCCGGGCAACCAGACCCTAATCTAGGATGAGAAAACAAAAAAGTTTTCTTCATCCAGAAAAACTTTTCTGGCGCCCCTCACATATGTGAGACCCCTGTGTTCCCACTAGTTCAGTAGCAGGGTACAAGATCAGTCCATGAGGCAGGCAAAAACATGGTCAAACAGTCCGAGGTCAGTTCCAGATCAGGCAGAGGCAGTACAGAATCGTTAGGCAGAAGAATGGTCGAAAAAACAGTCCAGGGTCAATTCCAAATCGGGCAGAGGCATTACAAAATCGTTAGGCAGAATCGTGGTCAAAAAACAAGCCGGGGTCAGTTCCATATCGGGCAGAGGTATTACAAAATCATTAGGCAGAATCGTGGTCAAAAAACAAGCCGGGGTCAGTTACAGAGCAGGCGGTGGCATAAGGGGTGTGAAGGTGTGTGAAGGCAGGAACGGAGGATTAATACTTTAGTTTGGTGTGGTAACGGCGAAAACAGTTAATTATACAGAGGCCTGGTTGGGAAGGACAATCCACACAATGGAAAGATGTGTCTCGTCTGACTCCATCACTGGCGCATACCTTGCATTTTTTTTGACGTCGTCGGCCTGTTTCTGTGGGAGGGATTTTATCGGGAAAATGACGTTCGGCGAGACGACTTAAAACATCAGATCGGATGGTTTGGGTGGGCCGTTCGGGAAAATAAGGGCAGTGATAAGGTCCTCTTGGTAGCCAAGGAACTGTTTGGGGTTTTGGGTGGAGTTGCTGTAAATTACATAAGAATTGTATATGGCCAATTGAAAAAAATAAATGGCAACTTTTTTGTACCAATGGTACGTTCTTCTTGTAGCAAGATAGGGTTCAAGCATCTGGTCGTTGAAGTCAACCCCCCCCCATAAACAAATTATAGTCCTGGATGCAAGTGGGCTTTCGGATGGTGGTGCCACGCCTTCTGCGGGTTTCAACGACGGTATCATTATGGATGGAAGATAGCATGTACACGTCTCTTCTGTCCTTCCACTTCACCGCCAGAACCGCATTGTTACGCAGACTTGCTGATTCTCCTCTTTTCAGCGTTGTGCTCACCAGGCTTTGAGGAAAGCCTTTCCTATTGTTTCTGACGGTGCCACATGCTGGCGTCTGCTTCCGGTGCAGGTTGTGGAACAGGGGAAGAGAGGTGTAGAAATTATCTACGTATAGATGATAGCCTTTTTCCAATAGGGGGTTAATGAGTTCCCAAACAATTTTGCCACTTGATCCCAAGTAGTCTGGGCAATTAGGGGGATTGAGCTGGGTGTCCTTGCCTTCGTATACTCTGTAGGCATACAGGTATCCTGTGACTCGGTCACACAATTTGTAGACCTTCACGCCATAGCGGGCTCTTTTGCTGGGCATGAATTGTTTTATTTGGAGTCTGCCACTAAATTTAACAAGCGATTCATCTACACAGATGTGTTGGTCCGGGGTATATAATTGGGGGAATTTTTCTGAAAAATAATTCAGTAAGGGCCGAATTTTGAAAAGTCTGTCATGTTCTGGATGATTTCGGGGATGGCTCTGGGTATTGTCGTTGAAATGTAGGAATCTCATTATGGCAAAGTATCGGGATCTGGGCATTACGCTGGAGAAGATGGGCATGTGGTAGATCGGGTTTTTGGACCAAAAGGCACGGTAAGTGTTTTTTGGGTTGAGTCCCATACAAAATGTTAGGCCTAAAAATTTTTTAAACTCCTCCACCGTAAGGTCTCTCCACTGGAAGGGACGGGCATGGTATGACGTGGGATTATTTGCAATAAATTGCTGTGCAAATCGGTTGCACTGGGCCACAATTTCGGATAGCATGTCCTCTGTAAACATGAGGTTAAAATAATTGATTGGTGAAAAATTCTCTGTGTCCACTTGGATTCCTGGCTGGGCCGTGAAAGGGGGAATGTTGGCTTCTCCTGAATTAGGAGGAAGCCACAAGGGGTTCTGAAGGGCATAGGGAAGGCTGGCATGGGTCCTGGAAGTTTGTTGCCGAGGCACTGCGGTGCTGGCGGATGGCCCTGCAGTGCTGGCGGATGGCCCTGCAGTGCTGGCGGATGGCCCTGCAGTGCTGGCGGATGGCACTGCGGTGCTGGTGGATGGCACTGCCTCCTCACTAGAACGCCTTCGTTTAGCCGGCCGGCTATCTTCCTCCTCTGAGTCACTCAGTGTTCCGCTACTGAGGGCGGGCTCATAATTGACGTCCAACTCAGAATTTGAATTTGAAAGGGACTCTGAAAGAGAGAGCTCCCCGTTGCTCTCGTCGGGGGCAGAAATGATTTGGAATGCCTCCTGAAGGGAATAGGACCTTTTGGACCTTTTGGACATGGTTGCTGATGCAACTGCACAGGTGTGTGCTAAGCCTTCACTGATGGGCACTGATGAGGTGGAGAAGATCGGCACTGATGAGGTGGAGCAGATGGGCACTGATTGGCGGAGCAGATGGGCACTGATGAGACGGCACAGATGTGCACTGATAATGCTGCACAGATGTGCACTTATAATGCTACACAGATGGGCACTGATTGGCACAGGTGGGCACTGAGGTGGCACTGATGTGGCGGCACAGGTGGGCACTGATGTGGCGGCACAGGTGGGCACTGATGTGGCGGAACAGGTGGGCACTGATTGGCAGCACAGGTAGGCACTGATAATGCTGCACAGATGTGCACTAATAATGCTGAACAGATGTGCACTGATAATGCTGCACAAATGGGCACTGATTGGCACAGGTGGGCACTGATGTGGCGGCACAGGTGGGCACTGATGTGGCGGCACAGGTGGGCACTGATGTGGCGGCACAGGTGGGCACTGATGTGGCGGCACAGATGTGCACTAATTGGCGGCACAGATGTGCACTGATTGGCGGCACAGGTAGGAACTGATTTGGCGGCACAGGTGGGCACTGATGTGGCGGCACAGGTGGGCACTGATGTGGCGGCACAGGTGGGCACTGATGTGGCGGCACAGGTGGGCACTGATGTGGCGGCACAGATGTGCACTGATTGGCGGCACAGGTAGGAACTGATTGGCGGCACAGGTAGAAACTGATTGGCGGCACAGGTGGGCACTGATGTGGCGGCACAGGTGGGCACTGTTGTGGCGGCACAGGTGGGCACTGATGTGGCGGCACAGGTGGGCACTGATGTGGCGGCACAGGTGGGCACTGATGTGGCGGCACAGGTAGGAACTGATTGGCGGCACAGGTGGGCACTGATGTGGCGGCACAGGTGGGCACTGATGTGGCGGCACAGGTGGGCACTGATGTGGCGGCACAGGTGGGCACTGATGTGGCGGCACAGGTGGGCACTGATGTGGCGGCACAGATGGGAACTGATTGGCGGCACAGGTAGCAACTGATTGGCGGCACAGGTAGCAACTGATTGGCGGCACAGGTAGCAACTGATTGGCGGCACAGGTGGGCACTGATTGGCACTGATGAGGTGGCAAAGGGATGGCACTGTATGTTCAACACGGATGGCACTGGGATGGCACTGGGATGGCACAGGGATGGCACTGGGATGGCACTGGGATGGGCACTGGGATGGGCACTGGGATGGGCACTGGGATGGGCACTGTAAACTTTTCACAGTAATCACAGTAATCAGACCTTCTCTCTCCTCACACGCGCTGTCTGTGTGAGGAGGGAGAGGCGGCAATGAGAGATGATCTCATATGTTTACATTTGAGATCATCTCTCATTGGCCACACAGATCGCATCGCAAACGGCCACTCTGATTGGCCGTTTGCGGCGATCTGTAATTGGCTGTGTCCAGGGGACACGGCCAACACAGAATTTCCCCGCAGCGCGCTCGGGAGCGCGCGCGGGGAACGAACAAACAGGAGGATGTCAAATGACGTCCTCTTGGATTTTGAGGTCCGCGCTGAAGCCGTCATTCGGCTATAGCGCGGGCCGGAAGAGGTTAAGATAACTCTTTGTCATCCAATTTTCTATCAGAGTAAGGCATTGTTCAAGTCCGAGAGAATGATCCCTTTTGTTGCATATGCGAAAATACAGTTGTGTATCATCTGCATAAGAGTGATAGAGTAATTTCTGGTTGCTGATGATTTCAAAAAAGAGGGTGGAGATAAATATTGAACAGAACAGGTGACAAAGGGGATCCCTGAGGGACTCTACATGATACCATCCGTTTTTCAGAAGTAAAAGGCCCCAGTTTCACTATTTGTGATCGGTTTTCCAAGAAGGAGGAGAACCAAGCTAAATCATCTTCCGTGACTCTGAACTTCCTCTTTTAAACTATCATTGGTCATCATTTCTTTTAAAACTTGCAGAAACTTGCCTGATGACAGCCTTGATACATTTTTGCCTTCTCCTTCACTCTAAAAGCGATTAGTTTCTATGAGCCCATTCAAGTTAAAATGCAGGTGGCAGGTGTGGAAGATAGCTGTGTGGAAATCTGTCTTTGCCTGCATTTCTTAATGACATGCCAATTCATTTAAAACAGTTAAACAATGTAAAAGTGAAAGGCACCACCCTCCAAATCTAACACAAGGATAGGTTTCCTAAGTAGGCAGTGTAAACAAGCCTTCTCCAACTTTTGATATGCAAGGCTGGTGATAGACAGAGCGAATTTCTTTCCTGCAACCAAAGGTTGGGTCTTTCCTGCAACCACAGGGCAGTGTTGACAGGGGATAATCGCATGTAAAGTCCAGCAGGTTGGTTGTACCCAAGTTGATCACTCAATCAACTTGAGTACATTCAGCTTTCCCATACATGGTTTGAGTCTCGGCCGGTTTCTGCTGAACCAGCTGAGATTTGAACTGTCTTTGGCTAGCTTTAGTCTACAACATCTTATGTTAGTGACTCCTGCCAAATCAGTTTTGAACATACATGTTTAAAATAGAAGTTGATTTAAAATTCATTTGATGTATTTTAAATGTTTTTTTCTAACATATCTGATGTAACTTTCTTTGTACTGCCTTATATGTAATGTGTTTTTTTTTCTATCAGGAGATTTCTTTGTAGCTTACTTGACTTATTACCTAATGCAGATGAGCTTGCCAGACCACAGAATGTAAATTGATCAAAGTCTCTCACCTGCACAGCCTGCAATTGTTTTATTAAGAAAAGCATGTTGTTTGATTCCCCTGGGGTTTTGCAAAGTGGTAAACTAGCACACATTTATTTTACACTTGTTTTCCCCAGTCTGAAATCTATTTACTTGTTATGAAGAGCTAAGTTATTGGATGGATAATTTATACCTAACATGATGTGTGCTTCTTTTCACAAATCAGGCAAAACCCTATTGCTGTTGTCTGGTTTAGAAACTTGTCATGAGGGAAACATGGAAGATTTCTGACTTCTCCTTTAGAAAATGCTATTTGCTTACCCCTTATGCTTTGAAACTTTGATTTATTGACCTGAAAGAAATATGCAGATGTTTACTTTTTATTTTAACTTTTTTGTCTTGCCTTATTTGCATCCTCGCACAGAGTAGTTCTGACAGATTTTTATTTCTGTCTGTGAGCCTTTTGAGAATATTTCCCTCACTTCCTGTTCCTGTGACACATGTGTAAGAAATGATGGGGGGAGGTTCAGTTGTCTGTAAGACAGGAAGTCATAGACAGAACGAGGCTCAACACTACTAATTACATGTTTTGTTGTTCTTGTGACATAGATTTCTTTTCAGTCACAATCCTGTTCTGATTATGTCCTCCAATAGGAACACAAACGGCAATATAACATGAAAGAGGTTCTAACTCAGGGCTAGAATTCTAACGCTAATTGCCTGTAGACACATACGGTTTGTTACACTAAGTAAACCTCCATCTGCAAGGATCACTTCTTTTAGGCTGGGTTCACACTATTGGAATTGGATGCGGGTTTCCCCACATCAAATTTGCATGTCAGTAGACTGACTCAATGGAGCCGGTATGCAACAGACTTTTGCTGTGAGCCTCTTCACACGGCAGTATGAATCCAGCCTTTTTACAGAATTATTTTCCTGGTCCCAACCTGACTTAGGCAGTCCATAGATTTAACCACCTCCCACTCGCTGTATTGAAAAATGATGGCAGCAGAATGGCTTTTTGTTTCTGGGACGACGTCAAATAACGTTGTCCTATTACCGCAGGGGCAAGCGGCGATGAGCTGTGCGCTGTGTCCCTGTGATACCAGGTTAAGTGCCAATGACAAGACTCTTTACCCATGTGATCAGCTGTGTCCAATCACAGCTGATCACATGTAAACAAGGAAATTACGGTTATTGGCTTTCCTCTCCTTACACTGACAGCGTGTGAGGAGAGGAAAGCCAATCAGCGGAATTTCCTCACAGGGGAGATCTCTGATATTCAGTGCCCTGATTATCAGTGAAGCCCCAACAGTGCCCAGCAGTGATGCCAATCAGTGCCGCCTTTCAGTGCCCATCAGTGCCACCCCTCAGTGTCACCCCTCAGTGCCCATCAGTGCTGCCGATGTATACCTCCTATCAGTGCCCATAAGTCCCACCTATAAGTACCAATCAGTGCCACCAAACAGTGCCCATCAGTGCGACTTATCAGTGCTGTATATTAGTGCCACCTTATTAGTGCCCATTAGTGCCATCTCATCAGTGCCACCTCATCAGTGCCTATCGGTATCGCCTTATCAGCACACATCAGTGATGAAGAAAAATTACTTCTTTACGAAATCTTCTAACTGAAACTAAGAAACACTTTTTTTTTCAAATGTTTTTGGTTTTTAATTTTTTTTAATCAAAAGATAAAACATAAAAAAACTGTGATGATTAAATGGCACCAAAAGAAAGCTCCATCTGTCTCAAAAAAGTGAAAAAAATTATAATTTGGGTACAGCCTTACATGACCACGCAATTGTTATTCAAAATGTGTCAGCGCTGAAAGCTGAAAATTTGCTCGGGCAGAAAGGGGGTTAAAGCTGAAGTTTTTCAAATTAAAACAAATGTGACTCCTGCGCTACCAGCCCAATTGTGATGCAATAATGATTAATGTGGCTGTTGCTAGCATACAATTGTGTTCCCACAAGGCAAAGACGTACTGTAAACGTGTAATGCTGTGCTGCCCCAGCTCCAGTCAAGTTAACATTAAGAATATATGAATGCAAAATGTGAAAAAGTGTGTAAACAGAATACAATATTATTAACCTCCCTAGCGGTATGATTATATCAGATTTGAGGTGCTGAAAGCGGTACCATTATTTGCAAGGAAATTTAGCGTTTTATACTGTAGGCCTGTAATTTTTGGGAATACTTACCAAACAGGAGTCTAGTAGGCATACCGGGTATGACATTTTTTTAAAAACAAAATCATAAATTATAATATAGGAAATAATTATAACAAATAATAATATAATTATAATAAAAATTATTCAATAATGTAATCAACTCAAAATCACTGAACTTTGCTCAGTTGCAGAATTGTCGCTGTCATTACTTTTATTTTTTATGACGAATTTCCACACAAATCGCCATCGCACAATTCTGCAAGTGATTATAATTTATTATCGCTGTTTTCTAGCTGCTCTAAAACCATTTTTGACATAAAGGGACATTTTTGGTTGCTATGGACAATCTACAGTTTGCAGGCAGAAAGAACAGTTTTTATTATATAAAAGTGCATGTAGGACACTGGGCAGACCACTAGGGACGAGGGGGGTGTGTATTTTTTACATACAGTACTGTAATCTATAAGATTACAGTATACTGTATGTAAGGTGTTTGTTTACCTTTTTGAATTTGGCGCCGTTCTCCGCCCCCATGGGTCGTAACATTGCAGGGAACAGAGATCGGCGGCATACAGAGGCACTGTGTGAATCGAGCGAGCACCCGCTCGCTCACACAGCACGGTGGCATCGCTGGATCCAGGGACAAGGTAAGTAAACACTGCCTGTGGATTCAGCGAGACGAGCCCGAGTCTGACTCTGGGTTACCGATCGCAGCAAAAAAATGTAACCCCGAGTCAGACTCGGGAATACCGCCAGGGGGGTTAAGGTGATGTCCAAGAAGTTGCAAACATTAAAAGACTCTAAGCATATACAGACTATAACTTACATCTCACTCATATTAGTGATGAAATCGCAACCATAAGTGTACAAAAAAATAAAATGGAAAAGTCTCTCATTAGGTTCCAAAATGAACAGTGACAGTAGATAGATGCCTTCTAGCGTGTTTAAATAACCAACACCAAGCCAATTCCTGTTGTGCCTCTAGCGATAAACAGCTTGTGCAACCTCTGTGCTCACAGAACTCTCACCTCAAAGTAGACGTAATAACGCAATCATGTATTAATCCACCAGGGTAGCACCAACTTCAAGGTCATCCAACATATCCTGCCCACTAAGGGCTCTCAAAATAAGTTTCCCAGGTTCCAGAAGATCCCCTGATGAAGTCACGGGATCGTCACATAATGCTTAAGGGGGTGAGCAGAAGCATACGCAGAACGGAAGTGACATATGCAGAAGCGCATTTCAGTACCCATATGTGGTTTTGATGGTACTTACTACACTATGGGAGGCTTTCTTTGATTCTTCCCAAACATGAGCAAGACATAACATGGTAGGTGGAAGTTTTAAAGGAGCCTGACCCTATTTACCACTGGAACCTGACTTATCTGTGAGCAAAGAGGTGGCACAAGTTGTTTATCACTAGAGGCACAATAGGAATCGGCTTGGTGTTGGGTGTAATTTAAATACAGAAGAAGGCATCTACTGTCTCTGTTCATTTTGGAAGCTAAAGAGAGACTTTTCCTTTGTTTTTACATTTATTATTGTGATTTCATCACTAATGTGAAGAAGATGTCAATTTTGTCTGTATATGCTGTGATATTGGGGGTTATTTAGCCTAAGTGTAGCACCCGCTAGCAAGAACAGTCTACACAAATGTTCCTTTTTCAGGGCTTTGTTGGCCCACTTTTATTAAAGAAGAATAAACAAAACAACAGGGTTCCCATCGTAGGGGGCTTTCACCATCAGTATCAGCATTAAACGACAGTATGTTCAGCCTCCTGGCTCACACATGCAACATTGCAAACAAAAATATACTGAGCCACCTGACTCTCGTCAGCAGCAGCACCACTGCTTAGGCTCTCACTCCTGTCAGTGACCTCAGGCTTGGGTCTCTGGATTTTTACAGTGCAACCTGCCCTCTCTGGGTTGTCCAGTGCACACCTGCAATCACTGGCTTTTCCCTTGCAGGCCTGGACTCCTTGGGAGGGTGGAGCCCAGAACCATGGTCCTGACCCTACTATCAGGCCCACACACCTGAACAATCGGTGTGCCGGTGAGTCTCAAAACCCGGACCTAGGACTGGGGGTTTCATTCCACCCAGATCTCTAAGAAATCACCTGCCTGGTTGAGAATCCTGGACCCATACACTCTGGTATAGAGTTTTAAGAGGAACTCCACACCAAAAAAAATAAAATAAACAGCATTGGGTCCCCCCCAAAATCCATACCAGGCCCTTTGGGTCTGGAATAGATTTAAAGGAGAACTCTATGCCAAAATGTAAATAAAAATTGGCATGGGGTCCCCCCAAATTCGATACCAGACCCTTATCCGAGCAAGCAGCCTGGCAGGCCAGGAAAGGGGGGATGAGCGAACGCCCCCCCCTGAACCATACCAGGCCGCTTGCCCTCAACATAACATGGGTGCTTTGGGGTCTGTGGGTGAGTGGCTTATCGTAATCTGGAAGTCCCCTATGTGAATGGGTATCGGTACCCATACCCATTCTCCAAAACAGTGTGAAAAAGTAGAAACCACAATAGACAGTTTTTGACAATTCCTTAATTTAAAAAGTGTCCTGCAATGTCTATCTATCTTTAATCACACTGCCCGACGGACCAGAAAAATAGAAAAAAAGGAAAAAAGAAGAAGCTCTGCCTCGATGGGAGGCCTTGCCTATATAACTGCTGTCACAACCAAGAGACGTGATTGAAGATGGATGGACATTGCGGGACACCTATTTATTTATTTATTTTTTAATAAAGGAATTGTCAAAACTGTCTATTGTGGTTTTTACTTTTTGCCACTTTTTTGGGTGAATGGGTAGGGGTACCTGATACCCATTCACATGGGGGGGTGGGATCTGGGGGGCCCCTTGTTAGACCCCAAAGCACCCTCCCAATGTTGAGGGCATGCGGCCTGGTATGGCTCAGGAGAGGGGGGGGTGGACTGGGGGGAACTTAATGCTGATTTTTTTCTTTGATTTTCAGCTATATTGCCTGCAATACATTACAGCCATGAGCAAGTTTAAATATTTTTTTTTTCCTTTAGAACATAATTTTGCTGTGGCACTGTTGTACACATCACCCAGATGCGCCACTTTACAGGCAGATTAAGGGGTCCCCCCAGGCATGATATTTAAAGTAAAATTTCATTTTCTTTTCACTTTAAGCATTATTACAATCACTGAATAAATGATAGGGTACCCTAGGGTAGTTCCCGGGTCCCCATATACTTTTACTTGCATATAAGCTTCTAAAATTAGCACTTTGGATTTTTCATGTTTGTGTCCCATAGACATTTAGCCAGATTCAGGTACGTTTACGCTGGCATATCAGTAGATATGCCGTCGTAACTCTGAATCTACGCCGGCGTTAATTTAAGCGTATTCTAGAAACCAGATACGCTTAAATTAGGCTAAGATACGAGCGGCGTAAGTCTCCTACGCCGTCGCATCTTAGGGTGCAATTTTCCCGCTGGCCGCTAGGTGGCGCTTCCATTGAGTTCGGCGTAGAATATGTAAATGACTAGATACGCCGATTCACGAACGTACGTGCGCCCGGCAATTTTTTTTACGTTGTTTACATATGGCTTTTTCCGGCGTAGTTATTCCAACAAATAGCTGGCCTAGCCAGTGTTAAGTATGGCCGTCGTTCCCGCATCGAAATTTGAACATTTTACGTAATTTGCGTAAGTCGTCCGTGTAATCGGGGCTGGACGTAATTTACGTTCACGTCGAAACCAATACTTCCTTGCGGCGTACTTTGGAGCAATGCACACTGGGATATGTACACGGACGGCGCATGCGCCGTTCGTAAAAAACGTCAATCACATCGGGTCACCAAACATTAACATAAAACACGCCCCCCCATCCTCATTTGAATTAGGGGCGCTTACGCCGGCCCCATTTACGCTACGCCGCCGTAGGTTAGGAGGCAAGTGCTTTGTGAATACAGTACTTGCCTCTCTGACTTAAGGCGGCGTAGCGTAAATACAATACGCTACACTGCCTTAAAGATACACGCCCATATCTGAATCTAGCTAATTAATAGGGTTCGCATGTTCGCGCTAACTTTTTGCCTGTTTGCATGTTCTAGTGCGAACTAAACCAGGGGGGGTTCGGTTCATCCCTATTGTAGAGCCTTATATTACTTTTTTTCTTAAACCCACACCTTGTTACACATTCTTAAAGGCTGTAAATTTTTTTTTTTTTTTATATATATTTTTAACTGGTACAGAACTTAATGCATTAAAACACATGGAATGCTTTTATGTTTATCCTGACTATGACCTGTTATCTCCAAAGCCTCATACAAACAACTGTTTTTTCTTGCCGGGAAAACTGCCAGGAGAGCTTTTGTGTGTATGCTTTTTTGCAGTTTTCTCGTCAGGAAAACAGACGGGAATCCCAACGGGAAAATAGAGAACCTGCTCTATTTTCCCATTGGGATTTCTGGCGGCTTTTTTCCCGCCAGATTTACTAAAACTCTATGGGAAACACTGCGAGGCAGTGCCCATGGAGTATACACTGCCAAAGCTCCATGGCAGTTTTCCTGCTGGGTTCTCGGCTTTCCCCTTGGTTTTCAAGGCGGACTTTTTACTGCTGTGAAAACCGAGCGTGTGTACAGGGTTTATTGAATGAATGAATGAAGAGTCAGTGGCTTAAAAAGTGTTGAAGACAGAGCATCTACCTGACAGCCAGAGAAAATTTATTTTTTCATGTCTCTTTAAGCTGGCCATACACTGTTATGCCGCGTACAGACGGTCGTTTTATGCAATGTAAAAAAACAACGTTTTCTGTGAAGTAAAAAATGACGTTTTTGAAACTTCAATTTTCAAAAACGACGTTGCCTACACACCATCGTTTTTTCACAATGCTCTAGCAAAGCGAGGTTACGTTCACCACGTTTTTTCCATTGAAGCTCGCTTCATAACTAGCTTCTGGGCATGCGCGGGTTAAAAAACGTCATTTTAAACGTCGTTTTTTGCTACACACGGTCAATTTCTGTGAAGTAAAAAATGACGTTTTGAAAAACGACACATAAAATTGAAGCATGCTTCAATTTTTTTTGGTCGTTTTTCAGAAGACATAAAACAACGTTTTCTCCCACACACGGTCAATTAAATTGACGTTTTTAAAAACGTAGTTTTTTAACATCGCATAAAACGACCGTCTGTACGCGGCATTAGATTCAGAGATCAATAAAATCCACCAAAGGAAGGGAGGCTACTCTTCAACAGTCAATTTGGGTAAATCCAATACAATGGCCCTTTTACGCAGCTGTTATTAAAAAATAAAAAGTGGAAGATGGGTGACAGATCCGAATCCTATTTTGTCAGTTAATGCTAGTATTTCATGAACCTTTTATTGGACTAAGGGGGTCAGGTTTATCCTTTTCTATCTCTGTGCAATTTTGAGAGCTCTCGTGGTATAACCTGAACTTTGCAAACGCTGTAAAATTAAGGGTGGACGATGCTACTGTAGTTATAAGTTAAAATAATTTTACCCGTAAATCCGCTCAAAAATGCATACAGGTCCTTGGAGCGATAGCTTTTATTGGTAAGAATTGAAGAGTTAAATCAGAAAGGAGAGATTCTAGAGAGATAAGAATCAGAGCCGGAAAAACAGAATGTCTGAGGATGATGGAAGCTGTGATCTAAAATCAATAAGCCATTTTATGTGGTGTTATTGCTGGCAGTGATCTGTCTGCAGTTTTGCTGCTTGATGGTTTGAAAATATAACATAACAGATAAGCAGCAGTGAAGGACAGGGCTGGGGATTTAGTGCCCTTACCAAGCCTAAGAGCAAAGTTGATAAGTAGGAACAGGCTGGGGGTGTTCTGTGCCCTCTGCCCTATTATCCCAATCTAGGACAGGCAACACGTCAGCTGGAAGAACGAAGATCTTCCTGCAAAAACTGGCACCCAGTGGATTTTACCTATTGAAATGGTCGAACGAAATGGAACTAAGATTATAATTTTCTACTGTAATAAGAAAACATCAATCAAAGACTGTGAAAAAAACATATTGAGCACACTCTTTTACCAGACGAGGGCTGTAAAGATGTATCTGCACTAGCTTGCATAATACTTGAAAATAATATTTTATTCAACCACTCCAGCCTGAGCACATATGATGCTTTAGTAAAGGTATAATTTTCTGTAAACGTATTTTTTTTTTTGCATGTTTAGCATTAAGTCACAATGTGCATACTTTTCTTAAGGAAATATTTTTTTTCATAAACCTGTTGCAACGTTCCTTATGTGGGGGTCCTGCCAGTAAGAGCTTGTCCTATTGTGGGTTGATAACACTAACATTAGTCGCTGCATCTCAATTAGCGGAAGAGCTGTCAGCCTGCCATGTATACTCCTTCTGTTGGCTATCGGGTTTTCTATCAGGTCAGTAGGAGATTCAGAACAATGTAGTTATACAGTGAAGGGTGTTGCCAAGCAAACTTAAAAATAGATTATACATTTTACAAAAAAATTGCTGGTTTTCTTGTAAGACCAGTCCTCTACCCACTCACTCATACTCAATCTACTCTATCTTTCCAAGAAATATAACATTACATTTTATTTATTGCCTTTCATCTGTAACCTGTAGCCTTAACCACTTGGCTACTGGGGACTTTTACCCCCTTCCTGCTAAGGCACATTTTCAGCTTTCAGCGCTGTCACACTTCTTTGAATGACAATTGCGCAGTCATGTCCTTTGTCCTAGAGATAATAGAGGTAATTCCCTAGGGCCCAATGATGTTCATCATAACAGTTAATGCAATGGTCCGCAAATACTACTTTGACTTACTAACTGCAGATAAAATAAAAAAAGTTATCTTACCTTTTAAAAAGTAAAAGATACATTTTATGCTACTGCTAGTTTTATCTGTAAATGTTTTTTAAAAAGTTATATTTTATACAGCTCATGGTGACCATGCACGTTTCAATCTTTTTATCTGATCGATGTGCGATTTAAAAATGATCGATTTTGAAAACAATTGAATAGCTATAACTTACCTTTTTATTGTTTTAGACTCAATTTTACTTAGATTAAGGCCCCTTTCACACGGGTTGTCCAATGAGGTCCACCTGTCAGTTTTTCAGCATTGTCCTCTACGGAGCTGTGGAGGTCAGCGGATGCCGCTGACATCCTCTGACATCTGATCCTGTTCACCAAAAACAGATGGATGGTGGTCTTGTTTTCCATCTGTCCAATGTTTTGGATCGAATGGCAACAGACAATCCGATTACCCTGTAGATTAGAACAGGACTGTGTCTGTGTCTGCTCTGCATAGCGGAGTGGACATGGACCTGTCATCCACCTGCTCAGTGAGGATCAGCTGAGAGATCCCCCACTGAGCAAGTATATTCCGCATAGCAGAGGTTCCCATGTGAAAGGGGCCTAAATCAAACAGAGTCAATTGTCCAGGGAGGAATATTATTGATTGTTTTGCCTCGATCTGCAGCACCAACATGCTTTGTTCATAAATACGATCAGATTTGGTTCAATCAGAGTATGAGATTACCTTGTGGAAACAGAGATGTGATCAATAAACTACAATTGTAAGTGATTATATCCTATCTATCGATTGAAATACACTTCCCTGTTTGTGGGCATAATGATTGAGTTGGTTGAACTATAGCTCTATTATTCCTATCGGAGGAGATCTATCAAAAAAAAAAGATTGATAACTTATAGTTGCATGTTTGGATACCATTAGAGGTGAATCTCTGCTGGGTTCTCCAAGTACCAAAGGTCAGTGATTTTATTGCTGTATTTAAACATGATACATTTCCACTTTCTGAAGGAACAGGGCCCTTCGAGATAAGCACAAAAACACATTACAAAGAGATTAACACCTAAAAGAAAACAAAGTACCAAAGAGACTAATTCCCATCTTAACATGCATGTCAACAGACTCAACAACTCAGATCTTTGCCAAAACTCATGTGATTGATTTAAACAAGAAAATAGCCATGAATTTGATTGTGTAGTTTGTACATTTATCTTTATGGCTTTGACAAATGTCCTCTGATATCCAATTATGTCCTGAAGTCTATCTACATTGTGTCAAATAATTAGAAAAGTACAGCTTACTTAATTACATTTATACAAGAAACAGTGCAAGGGACAATATGCTACACACAGTATACAAGATGACTTTTGAATTGTTGCTGTGGGTTCTGCATTTTTTTTGTATGCATTTTTTTACCCAATATATATTAAAATGTCCAAGCATCTAAAAGTTTTTTTACTGCAGTCATTTTCTTCATTGAAAGGCCCACACACAATTTATAGTCTTTAAAATGACAGGATGTCCTTAGTCCTTCAAATAATAGGTGTAAATTGTAACATCTTAGACTAGATGTGTTATAAGCAAAAATCAATAAAAAAATGTAAACCTTGCTACTTCGTTTGAAATGCCATATCACATCTGTATAACATCTACTTCTGCTTTGGCAAACTCTTGTATGCGACAGTCACAATTTAACTACAAGACCTTCAGAGGGTTTTACCCCCTTTATGACCAGGACATTTTTTGCTATTCAGCACTGTGCTACTTTAGCTGGCAATAGCTTGGGCTTGCAACACTGTACCTAAATTAAATTTATATATATTTTTTTTCACACAGATAGAGCTTTCTTTTGATGGTATTTGTTTTTATCAATGTTCTTTTTTATTATTACTATTATTATATAAATGAAAAAAGACCAACAATTTTGAAAAAAATAAATATGTTCTACCTGTACTTTCTGTTATAAAACATATCTAATAAAATCAAATAGTTTTATATATTTAGGCCAAAATGTATTCTGCTACATGTAAAAAAAAAATCCAATAAGTGTATATTAACGGGTTTGTGTGAACGTTATAGGGTCTACAAATTATGGTATATACAGTATATTGGAACGTATGCAACTTTTAAGCAGCTCCTACTTTCTGACTGCCTATTACAGCTACAAAAGGAGCTATAAAAACTGGACAGTACAAACACCCCCCAAAAAAAACCTTTTAGAAAAGTTGACATATACACTTCTGCAAATTTCTGGAACATGAGGGGCCAAATTTTGTAGAGCCGATCATAGTCAGGGTCAACCCAAGGACATACAACACGTACGACGGCACTATAAAGGGGAAGTTCCATTCAGATGGCGCCACCCTTTGGGCTGCTTTAGCTGATTTTGTGTTAGCAAAAGACGATTTGCGCTTTTCTGTCTGTTACAGCGTGATGAATGTGCTTACTCCATTACGAACGGTAGTTTTACCAGAACGAGCGCTCCCGTCTCATAACTTGCTTCTGAGCATGCGCAGGTTTTTCACGTAGTTAAAGCCCACACACCACCATTTTTTACAACCTTAAAAATGACAATGTTAAAAACGTTGTGAAAAAATAGGGCATTTTCGAAATTCTTAACTACTTGGTAACCGTCCTATAGCCGAAATACGGCTACAAGGCGGTTCCCTAACTCTAGGAGGGCGTCAATATACGTCCTCCCAGAGAGTCACAATTGCGCGCCCGAGCGGGCGCGCACACGCGATCACCGGCGCTCGGCGGGTCCACGGGACCCGCAGCAACACGGATCGCGGTAAGGAGCCAATGGAAGCGGCTCCTTACCACGTGATCGCGCCGTCCAATGACGGCGCGATCACTTGTAAACAAACCGGCGTCATGTAATGACGCCGGTTCCTCCCTCTCCTCTCTGTACCGTTCGGTACAGTGTGAGAGGAGAGGGAGGGGGGGGGGGATCGGGCGGCAGCAGCAGCTGCCGCACTGTGGGCTGGATCTGTGACAATTGCAGTCACAGATCAAGCCATCCCTGCGCAATACTCTGCAAAATAAAAAAAAAAGATGAGTGCAATACTCTGCAATACCCCACCCCATACTCTGCAATACCCACCCCCCCATACTCTGCAATACCCACCCCCCCATACTCTGCAATACCCACCCCCCCATACTCTGCAATACCCCCCCCCCCATACTCTGCAATACCCCCCCCATACTCTGCAATACCCCCCCCCCATACTCTGCAATACCCCCCCATACTCTGCAATCCCCCCCCCATACTCTGCAATACCCCCCCATACTCTGCAATACCCCCCCCATACTCTGCAATACCCCCCCCCCATACTCTGCAATACCCCCCCATACTCTGCAATACCCCCCCCATACTCTGCAATACCCCCCCATACTCTGCAATACCCCCCCCATACTCTGCAATACCCCCCCATACTCTGCAATACCCCCCCATACTCTGCAATACCCCCCCAATACTCCGCAATACCCTCAATACTCCAATACCTTGCAATACGTCGCCTATGGGGATTTTTAAGTAGCAATGTTTGGCGCAATTTCACGAGCGTGTGCAATTTTGAAGGGTGACATGTTGGGTATCTATTTACTCGGCGTAACTTCATCTTTCATATTATGCAAAAACATTGGGCTAACTTCACTGTTTTGTTTTTTTTTAAGCACAAAACTGTTTTTTTTTTAAAAACACGCGTTCAAAAAATTGCTGCGAAAATACCGTGCAAGATAAAAAGTTGCAACAACCGCCATTGTATTCTCTAGGGTCTTTGAAAAAAAAGCATATATAATGTTTTGGGTTTCTATGTAATTTTTTAGCAAATAAATGATGATTTTTACATGTAGGAGAGAAATGTCAAAATTGGCCTGGGTGCTCCAGAACGCCTGATGGTGCTCCCTGCATGTTGGGCCTCTCTATGTGGCCACGCTGTGTAAAAGTCGCACACATGTGGTATCGCTATACTCGGGAGGAATAGCAGAATGTGTTTTGGGGTGTAATTTGTAGTATGCATATGCTGTGTGTGAGAAATAACCTGCTAATATGACAGAAACTAGATTTTTTTTTTTTTTTTACAGAATTTTCAGTCTTTTTTCTTTTATAGCGCAAAAAATAAAAACCGCAGAGGTGATCAAATACCACCAAAAGAAAGCTCTATTTGTGGGAAAAAAAGGACAAAAATTTCAGATGGGTACAATGTTGTATGACTGAGTAATTGTCATTCAAATTGTGAGAGCACCGAAAGCTGAAAATTGGTCTGGTGATTAAGGGGGTTTTCGTGCCCAGTGGTCAAGTGGTTAATGGCCATTTTTTAGATCATGAAAAATGCTCTGGAGCCCACACACAATAGTTTTTAATGACATTAAAAAAAAATGCATTTTTTTAGAACCCAAAAAACGGCCGTGTGTACGCGGCATTAGACCCAAAAAAGTTCTAAATTTGGAGACTTTGATAGTGTCAGGATGTGCATTCCAGTAGAAAAGATGGCTCATCTGGGCAAACTTCTGTGCATCTTCACAGGCTAATACACATTCCGTCTCATGGACATAGGCATTGGGCACATATTAGAGCACACACGGGCTATTAAACCACTTCAGCTCCGGAAGGTTTTACCCCCTTAAAGACCAGGCCATTTTTTGCGACACTGTACCCAAATAAAATTGATGTGATTTTTTCCCACAAATAAAGCTTTTTTTATGGTATTTGTGCAGCTCTGTGTTTTTTACTTTTTGCGCTATAAACAAAAAAATATATTTTTTTTATAAACAATAATTTTTACTCTCTGCTATAAAACACATTAAATAAAAAAAAAATATCAAAATCAAATTTCTTCCTCAATTTTGGTCGATATGTATTCTGCTACATGTTTTTGACCCAAAAAATCTCAATAAGTGTATATTGATTGGTTTGCTCAAAAGCTATAGCATCTACAAACTATGGGATAGATTAATGGACTTTTTACATTTTTGATTGTTTTTACTAGTAATGGCAGAGATCAACGATTTTTAGCGGGACACTTTTTGGGGACCAGTGACACAAATACAGTGATCAGTGCTAAAAAAAATGCACTGTCACTGTATAAATGACAATGGTAGGGAAGAGGTTATAATCAGGGTTAGGTGTGCTCCTAGGGAGTGCTTTTTTAACTGTGGGGGGGAAGATGTGACTGGAGGAAAACAGAGATGTGTGTTTCTGCTTAGTAGAAACACAAGATTCCCATTCCCTCCTTCACAGAATGGCGGTCTGCCTTGTTTACCGCTGTTCTGCCTCTCCTGCGAACTATCACAGGTGGCTCACGGCCCAGAGCCCTAGAGAGAAATCACGTACAGGTACGTGATTTTGCGCTTAAGGGCTGCCCTGACGCAGTATATATATATATATATTTATATGGGGGCGGTCCTTAAGCAGTTAAACTGAACCAGTGCTCAGGTTCAGTGCTGCTTTGTCTTCATCCTTCTGTTCCTGAGAATCTGTGATCCTGTATCCTATCCCCAGTTACTGACCCAGCTTGTATGACTGCTATTCCTCCTTCTGTCACCAGGACCTACCTGTCAATAGGCTGTACTTGCTCCTGCTTACCCACTGTCTGCTACTGATACATGCCTTACCTGCCTGCTATTGCCAGTACCAGCCTGCTTTGGTCTGCTGCTCACCAGCTGCCACCCAGCCTGCCTGCTTCTTTAAAGACCTCTGGTGACTACCCCTGCTTGGGGTAGATACCTGCTCTGCTAGCAAGCCTTACAGCCACCAGTGCCACTCTGCACTCCTACATCTTCTGTTCAAACTATCAGGGGCTCTGAGTCAGAGGTGTAAGAGAGACCTTCCTCATTATATCAGGCTCTGCTACCAGGTACATGATAGATATGTTTCTACCAGAATGGCCTGGTGTACCAATTTGTACGATTGGGCATTAACATTTAGTAGCACTACCTCCACAGGGACTGCTGCTAGCTGGTTCCCCTATCCTTGGAAAGTCAGGCAATAAGCATTTTTCACTGTCATCTGGAAACAAGAAAACAGTCTCTGAACTTGGTTAAGTTGTTTTATTATGGGTAATAACTTGGATGGGGAATAGGGGTAATATATGAAGCCCAACTTTGCCTAAAACAATACACAGGGTCAACTTTCTTCCTATGAATACAATCCTGAACTATCCTCCTTCCTAGACACCGACAGTCTTTAGTAAAAATGCAAACGTTCCTTGAGAAGTAGGAGTTCTTAGTCCCCTTTAGAAAATAGCATAGTATGTTGTAAGCTGCACACATGAGCAGGGCTCAAAATTTCAAGTCCTGAGCAACTAGCCAGGCCTTAAGGGTTACTCGCCACCAGTTGCCCCACCCAACCCCTACCATGCCCTGCCCCCTAATCCTGCACCCTAAACACACCCTCATAAATGACACTAAAATGTTTTATGCAGAATTAAGTTATGAAAATAAATATTAACAACAACTTTATCAGTGTAGCCCCACCTGTGCCCATCAGTGCAGCCCCACCTGTGCCCAATGCAGCCTCACCTCACCTACCAATTTTTTTTCGTTTTTTTTTGTTCTGTTTCGTATCGTTCCGTAGGTTCGTTCCCGTTCGTTTTTCGTAAGACGCCCGTTTTCCTGTTCGTTCCCGTTCGTTTTTCGTACGACGCGATTTTTTCGTATTCCGATCGTTTCGTATTTTGGTTACCGTTTTATTTTCGTACATGCGGGATGGTTCGTTATTCTGTTTAATTCATGTTCGTTACTTGTTAGACAATAATTTTCATGAATTTTCGTCATTTTGTACTTTCGTAAATATATCGCGGGATTCGCGGCACTTTCAACACGCGGCTCATCCATATTAACTATTGTTAAGCCCCATACACTTGGTCAGACTTTTTTAACAACAAACATAAAAACGATCGTTTTACCGAACGTTCGTTCGTTTTTAAACTCCATCAGAAAACCATTTTTGGGTTCCAGGTTCAAAAGTCTGGCCAACTGATCTCTCCCTTCAGATGAAAATCCACAGAAAAGTTTATTTGGCTTTACTGTACTACTGTACTCAGCACAAAAGTGAATCTGCTTTACTAACTACACTCACTGCCCATTCAAAAAAACGAAAATGACATCTTATAACAAAAGATTTGCATTCTGTATTTTTAAACCAAATTACGGACAGAAAAAAGGAATTCAGAATACAGAATACAAATCTTTGGTTATAAGATGTCATATGAACATACAAACAGAAAAAGGAATCAAACAAAATACAGAATGAAAATCTTTTGTTAGATGTCATATGAACATACGACTGAAAATCAAAATACGAACAGAACAAGGATTCAAACAAAATAAAGAATGCAAGTCTTTTGTTATAGATGTCATATTTGTTCTTTTGCCGTTTTCGTCGGATCGTTCGTTCGTATTTGCGGTTGTTCGTTATGCGACTCATTCGTAATCCTGTCGTTTTCGTATTTTGGTGCTTAAATTTTTTCGTATGTACACATTATTCTGCGGGTACGAAAATGAACATTTTCGTACGAAAATAACATTCGTACGAACGGGAATGCACATATCTACAATACAGCCTCACCTGTGCCCAATACAGCCCCACCTGTGCCCAATGCAGCCTCACCTGTGCACAATACAGCATGACCTGTGACCAATGCAGCCTCACCTGTGCCCAATACAGCATGACCTGTGCACAATACAGCATGACCTCACCTGTGCCCAATACAGCCTGACATGTGCTCAATGCATCCTCACCTGTGCCCAATACAGCCTCACCTGTGCCCAATACAGCCTCAGCTGTGCACAATACAGCATGACCTGTGCCCAAATACAGCCTGACCTGTGCCCAAAACAGCCTGACCTGTGACCAATGCAGCCTCACCTGTGCACAATACAGCCTGACCTGTGACCAATACAGCCTGACCTGTGACCAATGCAGCCTCACCTGTGCCCAATATAGCGTGACCTGTGCACAATACAGTGTGACCTGTGCCCAACACAGCATGACTTGTGCCCAATACAGCCTGACCTGTGACCAATGCAGCCTGACCTGTGACCAATGCAGCCTGACCTGTGCACAATACAGCCTGACCTGTGACCAATGCAGCCTGACCTGTGCCCACTACAGCCTCACCTGTGCAGAGGAAGAGGCAAGCCGTCCGAATCAGCAGAGAGCGGGATTGCCCGCTGTAATAGCTTTCATTTGAATTTCCTGTGTTCCCGGGGGCTCACCGTCACATATTCCCGCCTCTTGGCCCGATGCCTTTGATGATGTCACATGTCCCGCATTGGAGCCGCATTCTGTTCTGACAGCCTCATCAGCACTTCATCTTCCTCCCGACTTCCCTGCTGACATGGCTCCACCTTATTTAAGTGCCGACTCAGCCACCCTGCCAGGACATTCTGCCTGGGGACTGGCCAGGTTTCCTTAAGTTCCCCAAACTTCTAGATCCAGGGGAGGTACCAGAGACCTGCCTCTGTGGAGACATCCAGCCTGACCTGCAGTAACCCTGACGCAGTTCCTGACTCACAAACCAACCATGGGTCATAGATTAAATTTGCCTGCACTTACACTAGTAGCACACTAGTAGGTGCTAGAAATAAATAAATTATAGAGGCCTTTGTTGAAAAATAGCAAAAAAAAAGTGAATGGGCATGCTTAGTTAACTGTTTCCACCTGAACCCCAGGCTGGGCTGTGAATGGGGGGATAACTGGTGCTGCTGAATCTGGAGGCAGTCAATAGTGGTTATAGTGTGACTGTGCTAGTGTGGTGGGCAATCAAGCACTGGCGTAAACTGAAACTGTCTGGGAGGGACACTAACTGACTCTGACACTGCTAGTGACACTAATACAGTGATCAGTGATAATACTTTACACTGTCACTGTACTAATGACAGGAGGATAAACAAGGGGTTAACTGTGTCCCTAACAGGTGTAATGTATGCTTCTTTTACTCACAGATCTGGCTGGGTCTCTCTTTGATCTCAGTTCTGAACAGTTACTTAGACCAGGGAAAAAGAACCAGCTAGGTCCTATGTGTTGTGTTTACTAAAACACAGATATCGGTGCTGTGGTTGACCAAACCAATCAGCAGGTTTTCAGAAAAAAATGTTGGCTGTAGACTGCTGACAAAGCTGTGCTGTGTCCAAACACAGCACAGAGCAGCAGGGGGCAAGTTTGTGTGCGCCTGTAAATCAGGAAGTTTGACGCAATGGGCGGGCACACCAGGGTGCCCAGGGGAGTTGCCAGCCAGCAGTAAAATTGCCACTGACCGGTCGGCAGGTGTTCTCTTAGATACAGTACATGGGTATGTAAGAAGAGTTATGATTTATATGAAAAAACAGCATCTTTGAAAACATATTGCTGCCTAAAATAAAGTCTAAAATGTAGCCAGCCAGTTACTTTGGTCTTCCTCCAAGACATTAAGTGGGCTATGAATGTCAGATTAAGAAATTATATAGGCACATATTTTACTAACATAAAACTTAGATCGCTGGTAAAATATTTAAGTATGAATGTATTAGAGCAGTATGACTAGATGTCCGCATTGCTCTTGCTTCGTAACTATTGGTAGGCAGTTGATTTATGTGTTTAATTATGAATCCAGCCCTGGATCAATGGGTTAGTTTGCTGAATGTATGCTGCCCATATGTAACAAAGACGCTGGAAACAATCTTCACTGTCAGCTGTGAAAATCACCATTTAAAATGAAAAGTATTAGATGAGTTGATGCACAGCTATTTCTTACAATATATGGTCTAAATTAGTGTTTACTATGTATGATTTAAAGGTAAGTCACTGCCTTCTTCAGCATTGTAGTTTGATATCAGTATACATTTCACAATCAAACGAGTCACAAGGAAGGAAAAATGTGTAACTTGAAAGCATTTTTATTTTTTATCTTTTCTTTCCTTAGTTATAAACCAAGCAATGTTTTTAAACTCTTGCAGCACCATTTTAAGTCTAGGTTCACACCTATGCGGCTGCGTTTGATGCATTTTTCAGGCAAGTTTTTCAGTGCATTTTGTGTTTTTAAACCAGCGTCTGTGTTTTTGCCTGCAGTTTTCATGCATTTCGCATTTTACGGTATTTCTTTCTCTTTAAATGCACTGTAAAACACATGCTGGTTGCTAAGGAGGGGGTTGGAAAGCCGGCCGCTGCGCCCTTAGCAACCCATGAGTCATCAGCTGTCAGTGGGGTTCCCCCTCAAGGCCTATACCAGGCTCCTCACACGTCACAAGGGGCAGGCTCTCTGAGCAATGTCATTGGATGGCCACACCCTATGCCTATGTGAGAGGCCCTGGACAGCAGGGAGCATAACAACGGAGGAAGCTTTGAAGAAGAAGACAGAGCTGACAGCTAATGACTCATTACTCAACCCTGCTAACAGCTGATGACTCATCGGTTGCTAAGGACACGACGGCCAGCTTTCCGGCCCCCTTCTTAGCAAAAAACTATATACAGTGGTAAAATAAGAATTGCAAAATTCAAAACACATCAAAAATTGCATCACAAATGCACCACTTGTATTTCTGGTGCAGCTCCATTGAAGTCTATTAGCCGCAAATCACGAGGAAAAAGTCCCCGACTCTTTCCAAAAATGCACCAACTTCAAAACGCATAGATGTTAACTAAATGGACTGTAGTGCATTTCTGAAAACTGAAAAATGCACTTAAAAATGCATTGGTGTGAACATAGGGTAAAATCTTCTGGCAGATCCCAGCATTAAAGTGGTTCTAAAGGCTCAATTTTTTATTTTATTTTTTAAATAACAAACATCTTATACTTGGCTTGGTTTTGCACAGAGCAGCACCAATACTCTTCTTTTTGGGTCCCCTGCCATTGGCCCTGGCCCCTCCTCTGTGTTGAGTGCCTCCAATAGCAAGCCAATTCTTATTGTCCATTCACACATGGAGCATGGCAAGGCCCCCACCCCCCTCGCTCTCTCTTCATTGGCTCATTGGCTGTGATTCACAGCAGCAGGAGCCAATGGCTCCCACTGATGCGTGAGCCAATGAGGAGACAGATACCCAAGAGAGACACTGCTCTCATGCATATTGATGGTTCAAGATGGGGCTCAGGTAAGCACAAGGGGGCTGGGTGGAACTGCACCCAGAAGTTTTTTTTACCTTAATGCATAGCACCTTCTGTCAGATCCTTCCTATCCTTCTACAATGTGCTCCATATAAATGATCTGTAGCATGATGGTTTCATGGGAAATTCCTATAAGATCATTTGTGACATCTTCAGGATTTTCTATTAGCCCCAGTGGACATATTCAAGCTGTCCAAAGCTGCCCTGCCCCCAGTAATGGGAGGTAATATAATTATAAGATACAGTGAGGATTGAAAGTTTGGGCACCCCAGGTAAAAATTTGTATTAATGTGCATAACGAAGCCAAGGACAGATGGAAAAATCTCCAAAAGGCATCAAATTACAGATTAGACATTCTTATAATATGTCAAAAAAAGTTAAATTTTAATTCCATAATTTACACTTTCAAAATTACAGAAAACAAAAAAATGGCGTCTGCTAAAGTTTGGGCACCCTGCAGAATTTATAGCATGCACTGCCCCCTTTGCAAAGCTGAGACCTGCCAGTGTCATGGATTGTTCTCAATCATCGTCTGGGAAGACCAGGTGATGTCAATCTCAAAGGTTTTAAATGCCCAGACTCATCTGATCTTGCCCCAACAATCAGCACCATAGGTTCTTCTAAGCAGTTGTCTAGAAAACTGAAACTGAAAATACAGTAGGTGACCGCGATATTGTGTCAATCTCACTCCCTTTCTCAGCGAGATTGACCATCTACTAGCCCCGTCGTGGGAGCCAGCGCCGAGCCCATGGGGAAAAAGCTGTCATAGAAGCGACGGGAATCCGACTTGGATTCCCACCAATTCTAGCGTTTGGTATGAATCATGAGGGGGAACTCCACGCCAAATTTTAAATAAAAAAACAGCATGGATTCCCCCCCAGGGGGCATACCAGGCTCTTAAGGCTGGTATGGATTGTAAGGAGACCCCCCTACACCAAAAAAATGGCATGGGGGTCCCCCCACAATCCATACCAGACCCGTATCCAAGCATGCCGCCCGGCCGGTCAGGAAAGGAGTGGAGACGAGCAAGCGCCCCCCTCCTGAGCCGTACCAGGCCCCTCCACCCCAAAGCACCCTGTCCCCATGTTGATAAGGACAGGGCCTCTTCCCGACAACCCTGGCCGTTGGTTGTTAATAAGGGGGCCCCCAGATACCAGCCCCCCACCCTAGGTGAATGAATATGGGTTTTAGCTCAATTACTAGCGGCGGCGCAGCCCGCTCTTCTTTGCCGTCTTCCGCCTTCTTCTTTTCTTCAGATGTTGATGCGTCGCTTCCTCCCGCTGTAATGCCAGGTACGTGGTTCGCACCGATTTATATAGGCCTCTTATGACGTCATGGTCCGGTCTTGGAGCATGATGGGACCGTGACGTCATAAGAGGCCTATATAAATCGGTGCGATTCCTATACAGGAATGCGGATCTGTGTGTTGTCCCAAGCACACAGTTGACCCCTTGATCGTCCTTGATAGGGGTGCAATGGATCAAAAAACTCACGGATCGGGTCGATCCTCGGATCAGGGGTCACGGATCAGATCATTTTTCGGATCAGCAAAAAAGAAAAAAAAAGCTTAATCTTGTTACACCCAACAGAGTTTTAGATTCAGTTATTTTCAACACAAAATGTAGCTTATGTGCTTAAATACAGTATATGTAAATCTGACAGACTGTTTACATGTTAAATTTTAAAAGCCGCAGCAAACCTTACATGTTTGAAAATCAGAGGTGTTCTGTCACATTAGCAAACATGTAAGGTTTGCTGCGGCTTTTAAAATTTAACATGTAAACTGTCTATCAGATTTACATATCGTGGGCCGGATTCAGATACATTGGCGTATCTGTCCTGCCCACGTAACGTATCTCCGATACGTTACGCCGCTCTAACTTTGGGCGCGAGTTCTTTATTCACAAAGGCAATGATTTCCTTCCTTGTTGACTAACAGATAACAGCTTGCATGTTAATTTAAGCCTGAAGGATATAATAACAAAAGTGTAATCTTAGGTCCCCATATAGAGAAATACTTTTTTTTGAAGCTGATTGGCAAGCCTGATTTCATGAAGTCATATTAATAATAATAAATTTGGCCCCAGAAAATTATTACTACTACACTCAGTCACCAAAAGTAGTTGTGGCTTTATTCTTGAGGTAAACAGTGAAGGGGTTTTGAGAGCATACTTTTTTGTGACCTTTTCTTGTTGTCCACATTTCCCCCGGAAGCATGTTCCCCCTTTTTTATAATAAAAAAATAGTTATTGTTTCAGAATCAGCGAAATCAGGCACATCTGAATTTGATTGGTATGGTTGTTAGGAATCTCCTATATGTTTGTTAAAATACATTTTACAGCTATTCATTACTCCATGGAAATGTCTGACTTCTAAGATCATAGTGGAAGTTCAAAGTGCACCAAAGAAACAGATTTAAGTATTTTGCTTAAGCCATGTCTTGGGATGTGCAGATGTGTTATTTATAATAAGACACCTGTACAAAATGGTACATTAGCTTACTTTCCAAATCTATTCATAGTATAATACCTGTAAGGTTGCACCACACTGTAGGTTACAAGTCCTGGTCAACCAAGACCACATTTTCCTTTTATGTGTAAATGTTATTTTCAACTTTTATTTCTTCTATGGAAAATTAAATAATTGTTTGCATTCCTTTATTTTGCTAGTGGGTATTAAGACTGGTAGAAATAAGTAAAAAAATTAACATTTTATAAGCCCACTTATTTTTTTTGGTCTGAATTCTTACCGAGAAATAAAAGTATTTTAAAAATTGTACTTTTAAAATGTACCTAATTTCATGTATGCCCCGTACACACAATCGGATTTCCCGTCGGAATAAACTCAGACGGGTTTTTCTGGCGGAAATCCGCTCAAGCGGTCTTGCATACACACGGACACACCAAATTCCGACCGTCTAAAACACGGTGACGTACAACACTAAGACGAGCCTAGAATAATGAAGTTCAATGCTTCCGAGAATGCGTCAAATTGTTTCCGAGAATGCAAGATTTTTTCTCCGTCGGAATTCCATAGAATTTCCGATGGAAAAAGTCAGATGGGGCATACACACGGTCGGAATATCGGATGAAAAAATTACGCCTGACTTTTTCCATCGGAAATTCCGACGTGTGCATAAGAGAAACAGTCAGAGATGAGCATGAAGAGTCTTCACTCTAAAGGCACCAAAATGTATTTCCTCTTCAGCGATGCAATGTTTATGAGCTCCCTTGTCAGCACTGTTATCTTTACCCAGTCTTTCCCATCTTGATTGGCTAAGCCAGAATGGCATAACTTCTGTGCATGTGCACGGGAGGTAATTAATCCAGGAAGATGTACATATACAGCTCAGTGTACATTAAAAAGAGCATGTAGGCATGAATGGTTTTTGCAGATAAACCTGCAATTAAAAACCTGTCTGCTTGCATTTTTTTAGGGTAGGGGGAGAGGAAGGGGAAGGTTCAGCCTTAAACTGTTACAGTATAATAGTGCAGCTTTATCGCTAAGGAAAATGTGCCTTTATTCACTTATTTTACCATCAGAGCATGAATTTTTTTTTGTGTGACTGTAATGCTCTCATGGAGGTTGACTTTTCTTCTTCCTGACCTTAGGAATAATAACTTACACTCTGTCGGGGCTAGCAGCACCCTTGTGATCTGCCAGTTCTTCCAGTGTCTGTTATTGGCACTGAGCTCAGACAGGAGATAGGATGGCCTTTCAACTTGACATATTAAGCATAGAGGGAAAACTAACCTTTTAAGTGTCTTCCAAATTTTGACTTTAAGTTATGAAATTGAAAATGATAATGCTTTAACAATAAATATCAGAATAAAAAATGTTTAAGGGCATCATTTGAGATTTTACTTAGTCCCTGTCTAACCCCAAAATACCACCAAACTTGTTTAATGAACCCATAGGGCCAGATTCTCGTATACTGGCGTAAAACTATGCGGGCGTAACGTATCTCGTTTACGCTACCCGGCCGCAAGTTTTACGGGCAAGTGCTTGATTCACAAAGCACTTGCCTGTAAAGTTGCGGCGGCGTAGCGTAAATCCTCTGGCGCAAGCCCGCCTAATTCAAATTATCCAGGTAGGGGGTGTGGATCATTTAAATTAGGCGCGTTCCCGTGCCGATCGTACTGCGCATGCGCCGTCCCTAAAATTTCCCGACATACATTGCGCTAAATGACGTCGCAAGGACGTCATTGGTTTCGACGTTAACGTAAATGGCGTCCAGCGCCATTCACGAACGACTTACACAAACAACGTACATTTTTAAATTTCGACGCGGGAATGACGGCCATACTTAACATTGGTTGCCCCTCATATAGCAGGGGCAACTTTACGCGTCGCAAATGCTACGAAAACGTCGTAAATTCACTACGTCGACCGCGCATACGTTCGGGAATCTCGCGTAAATAGCTAATTTGCATAGACGACGGGGAAAACGACGTCGGCGACACCTAGCGGCGGGAAAAAAATTGCATCTAAGATCTGACAGCGTAAGAGCCTTACGCCTGTCAGATCTAATGGATATCTATGCGTAACTGATTCTAAGAATCAGTCACATAGATTCCCCCGGGCCAGATTAGGACTTACGACGGCGCAAATGGCGTTGCGCCGTCGTAAGCCTTTTGAGAATCTGGCCCATAGTCTTTTCATTGTTGTAGGAGATGTACATGGGGAACATATCAAGGTAAGTTGAAGTGCACTAAAGTTATAGTGGTAACCCAATCCAAGCGTGAAGATAATATCAAGTGGAAAACAGTCTCCAGTCCAAATCCAGGATAAAAGGTATTTTATTAAAAGTGTAATGACAACAGTGCAATCAGATGAACCGTGACAAGCGCCATAGCAAATAAAATTACATACATGTCCTGGTCCCATTAACTTTGCAAGACAATGCAGCCCACAACTCCTGGAGTGATATGGAGATCAGTAATTACAAAATCACTTACTGCCAGTCAGCTTGAGAGAGCAACCACTCCAGACCTGCATGTGTGCAAGGGGAGGATGGGAACCCAACCAAAATGATGGCAGCCCTGTTTATAGAGCAGACATCACCGGAAGTGATGTAATCAGCAAGGCCGTGGACCTCACGTTAAGTGGTGATCCCAGCAGCTGTAACAAAGGTGGGAAGGGACCAGAAACAAGCTTTCACATAGGATAACATGTTTCAAAGCTACACGCTTCTTTATCAGACCCCGTCTTTATGGGACCAGGACATTGTAATGTAATTTTATTTGATACAGTGCCTGTCACTATTCATCTGTTTGCACTGTTGTCATTGCACTTCTCTTTAATAAAATACCATGGATTTGGACTGGAGACTATTTATCACTTGGCATTACTTGCTTGGATGGGGCTACCACCATTTGGTGAGCTGCATCTTACCTTGATATACATTACATAGGCCTATCAAGACATGTTAATGTTTTTAAAAAATATATATCTATTTTATAGTTACATATTACATTTGCTTATTACATGTGCAGACTCATTCTTCACAGTGCAGCATGGTGCTTGTTCTTTACTGCTCCTCTTCACAATGCAAATCTGTGGGTCTTATCCAAACAAAAAGATATGTATACCAGTCTAGGCAAGTGGCTCATTACAGGGCCATCTGAGAAATACTCGAGTGCTGGTCTAGCTTGTTGCACTCCGGCAAAGCAGTGAGAAAATGAATCACCCTACTGCAGCGACTTTTTGTTATTGATTGAGCAGCATAAGGGGTCACCTCTGATATATTTCATGCTAGAAAGCTCTGTTACTATTCCATAAATAAGAAAAGTTACTGAAGCCCAGAGAGTTTACTTTTCCAATCTTATCCAAACAGCTGTTAAGCAAGGAGGCAGGCTAGTTACATTGAAATACAGAGCTTGCTAGATGGCTAATCTTCAAATTCATGTATTTAATACAATAGGAATAAAAAAACATGGAAATAGTGACAGTCACATAAAAAAATACTTCAAAGTACCCCACAATATTAACAATATGCACTGCCTGAACATGTATTAAATGTTACCCTTATACCAGTCCATATAAACTAAGGACTTTGGAACTTATTTCAAATTAAACATTTAATTAAAACTATCTTGTTTGTAAAAAGATTACCCTTGTATCTTTTTTTTTTTTTTTTTTTGCTTTGCTGAATTTTGTAAAAGTACTTGTTCTCAATGTGTTAAAAAAAGGTATGCTTTAGACCTTTATTGATTTTTTTAAATCAATTGGTTAGGTCTTAAATCTATTTAGATCTAGGTTGAAAACAACATCTTTTTTTTAATTTCTTAATATACCTAAGGTCTCCAAATTTGCTCAGATTTTATATTCTATATTCTATATTTATAAGTGTTTACAAATTTAATGTAACATGTAAAAATGCTGCATGAAGCTAAAAAAACACCAGGAGAAAAATTCTAAAATATTCTTACCTCACATCCTTGGCTTCCTCCTGTAGTCACCAGGCAAGAATGATGTCATGGACTTTCCAGTAGAATCCTGGGAATGCAGAGAATCCCAAATCTCAAGAGAAGATGCTCCAGCACAGTTCTGAAGTACCTTATGTCAGTGCTTTTTGTAGCAAACATTCCCTAGTAAATAAGCCTGGGACCAGTTGCTCTGTTGTTGCTGCGCTGGAGGGAACCTGCCGGAGCGAGGAGTAAGACAAGTATTTTCTTCTTGATCCTCTGCCCCTAGACTAAATGAGCATTTAAAACTGGCAAAGTGGAGGGACCCCCTAGAAGTGTGGATTTTTTAATTTGACTGGAATTGGGCCTAGCTATCTTTGGCTTTAATACTTTTTGAGTCTCTCTTAAGCCTGTAAACAGAACTCACAATCTGCATACTTGTTCTAGGTCAGTGATTTATAAGTCAGTAAAGCCATGGAACATAACACCCAGACAGTGAGCACTTAAAGTAGAAAGGGTTAGTAATGGCTTTTGTTGATGTATAATCTCAGCACAGGTTTTCTTGAAAAATGTAATGGTTTTAGTCTTATTCCCATAACAATAAGTATGTTGAAGCAGTTATCACAGACAAGATCTTGAGTTGTCATACATGTTAAAATGATAAATGAGCAGGTCCCTGGTGTATAGTTCATACTTTGCATAAAATGTACACACTATGGCATGTTACAGATATAATTAATAAGGAGAAATTGTGGTTCTCTTAACACTATGGTATCAAATCCTTCCAGGCATGCATGGCAATAACTAAAAAGCTGTAATAAAGTGTAAACCATTAAGAAATTTCCCCCTTTTATGTTTTGAAGACTCAGGTATAGAACAATCCTTCCAGGCATGCATGGAAATATACAAATGGATCTAAGGCAATAACTAAAAAGCTGGAATAAAGAGTAAACAATTAAGAAATCTTCCCCTTGTATGTTTTAAAGACTCGAATATAGAAAAATAAAAAAAATGGCTACATGTTAATTGTTTGTGTATTTGTAGCTATTGCTTTCCCTGGGAGAGTGTTATCAGTGCAGACCAAAGATAACATACAAAACAAAGGAGGTAGAGGGCCCTCTGCATCCAGCACCATCCAGCACCAATGTCAACTTAGCCTTAGATTTTTGGTATGGGATGATTTCCTCCATAGAAAGACTGAAGTGCTGAAAGATCTTAAAGAGGAACTTCACTCTCTCAATCAGCATTGACTATTTTTAATCCTTGTGATGCTAGCATTTGTTTTTGCATTGATTCAGTTTAGTTTTCATGCCTAGGCAAATGATGTCACACATCCCAGAAGTATTCAAGAGGGGAAGAGTTTTTTTTATAGCTAAGCACACCCTCTTGCATGCATGCCTGAGCAAACGGCAAATGCTGTTACTTGCGCTACTATAATATTAAAGCAGAACTCCAGACAAAAATAGCACAATAAAAATATATAGCCTGGGAAAAGATAAAATAACAAAATCAGATTTTGCTGCAATATTTGCCTTCAATTTAGAGATCTTCCCCTCCAAACTTTTTGGTTGCTAAAAGGTCTTCAGTATGATGGCCAGCATCATTCCAACCCATTTTGTCTGAGCTCAGGTCATCCTGGACTTGCATTGAGCCTGCTTCATGTCATTGTGGCCTTTGAATTCATATGTGATCACAGTTATGGAGCTGTCCTGTTGATATGCTTGTTGCTTCCAAATGTATGCAAGTTTTCTACCTTTTCAATAAATTACGTAAGAGATGGTTTTACACTATGTGGACACATCCTGTTGGAATTCATGATCAAACAAGAGGGCTGGTCATTGTGGAGAGTTAGTGGGGTAGATTCAGATAGATTAGCGGATCTTTAGATCCGCGTAATCTATCTGATTTACGATCCGCCGGCGCAAGTTTTTGAGGCTAGTGCTGTATTCAGAAAGGACTTACCTCAAAACTTGCGGCGGCGTATCGTAAATCCCCCGGCGGAATTCAAATTCCGCGGCTAGGGGGCATCTACAATTTAAATCAGGCGCGTCCCCGCGCCGATCCAACAGCGCATGCGCCGTCCGCGATTTTTCCCAGCGTGCATTGCTCCAAATGACGTCGCTAGGACGTCATTGGTTTCTGCGTGAGCGTAACTTATGTCCGGCCGTATTCTGAATCGACTTACACAAACAACGTAAAAATTCAAAACTCGGCGCTGGAACGACGGCCATACTTAACATAGGATACCCCTCACATAGCAGGGGTAACTACCGTATTTATCGGCGTATATCGCGCACTTTTTTGCCCTGAAAATCAGGGCAAAATCGTGGGTGAGCGATATACGCCGATACCCGCTTTCCCGCGCTGAGTTTTGAATACTGCGCCGACATATACCGAGCGCAGTACACTCGGGTATAGTCGGCCAGTCTCGGCTTCTTCCGCGGTCACGTCCTGGACGTACAGGACGTGAGCGCAACAGTTGCCGAGCCTGCCCGAGTGTACTGCGCTCGGTATATGCTGGCGCAGTATTCAAAACTTGGTGCGGGAAACGAGCGGGGAGGACGCGAGGATGCCGCAGAAGGACGCCGGACCCGCCGAAGAGGACACCGGACCCGCCGAAGAGGACACCGGACCCGCCACAGAAGGACAACCGAAGCCGCAGAAGGACGCCGGACCTGCCGAAGAGGACACCCGAAGCCGCAGAAGGACGCCGAACCCGACGAGGCCGCCGATGGACGCCGTGCAAGACACCAAAACTGTAAGTACAAAAATAACTTTTTTTCCACGGGATTGGGGGTCACTTTAGGGGTGTGCGGTATACGCGGGAGCGCGTTATACCGCGATAAATACGGTATACGCCGGAAAAAGCCGAACGCAAGCGACGTAAAAAAAAAGCAATGGGCGGGCGTTCGTTTCTGAATCGGCAGAACTCCTCATTTGCATATTCGTCGCATACAAAAAACGAAATGCCACCTAGCGGCCAGCGGGAGATTGCAGCCTAAGATCCGACGGTGTAAGTCACTTACACCTGTCGGATCTTAGGGAGATCTATGCGGAACCTGATTCTATGAATCAGCCACATAGATCCGACCGTCGGAACTCAGAGATAAGACGGCGTATCAGGAGATACGCCGTCGTATCTCTATCTGAATCCGGGCCACAGTATCAGATCTTTAGTGAATATTCCTTTGACCATCATCCTGGAATTTCCACCTTTATGCATGTTTGACTCATTGCCGCCGGCTTTGGAGTCCATACATTATGGTAAGCGTGTTTACTCTCCCTCCTGGGTAGTGGATGCACGTGTTATGCTGACTCTTTGGCCCCATACACACGGGAGTATTTATCCGCGGATACGGTCCAGCGGACCGTTTCCGCAGATAAATCCTCTCGAGGATTTCAGCAGATTTTAATGCGATGGAGTGTACTCACCATCGCATTGAAATCCGCGCCGAAATCCTCTGGCGATGACGTGTCGCGCCGTCGCCGCGATTATGACGCGGCGATGTGCGCGACGCTGTCATATAAGGAATTCCACGCATGCGTTGAATCATTGCGACGCATGCGGGGGATCCCTTCGGACGGATGGATTCGGTGAATCTGTACAGACCAGCGGATCCATCCGTTGGGATGGATTCCAGCAGATGGATTTTTTCTGCATGTCAGCGAATATCCGATCTGCTGGAATCCATCCCAGGGGAGATATATCCGCGGATAAAGATCCGCTGGCGTGTACACACCATAGGATCTATCCGCTGAAACCCATTTGCTGGGATTTATCTGCGGATGGATTCTATGGTGTGTATGGGGCCTTTGAGTGGACACTGGTTCTCTCTTATAACTATTAGGCCCCATACACACGACCAAACATGTCTGCTGAAACTGGTCCGCGGGCCAGTTTCGGCAGACATGTTCGGTCGTGTGTAGGATCAAGCGGACAGATTCCGAGCAAACATTTGCCCGCCGGGCCTTTTCCCAGCGGACAAATATTCCTGGACTTGTTTTAAAACAGCCCGCTGGAATCCTGTCCGCTCGGACATGTTCGGTTGTCAGTACACAAAAGCAGCGTACAAAAAACCCGCGCATGCTTAGACAAAATGAGGGGGCGGGAGCGCTCGTTCAGGTAAAACTTGCATTTCTTTGGGATATGGCACATTCGTCATTTCAAAGATTTATTCTAGCAAGAGAACAATGAATAAAACGACGCAATAAACAACAGTTTATTGCGTCGTTTTATTCATTGTTCTCTTGCTAGAATAAACCTGTTCTCTTGCTGATGCCATTTCAACTGAGTTGCTTGTGATGTAATATTTCGTAAATGTTTTCTAGCCCAGACATGGCTTTTTTTTGGTGGTTCTCCACATGTATTTTAGGATTTTTTATTTTTAGTTAATGTTCATTTTGTCTTTATTTTTTGGTTGTTTCTAGTTATGTCACCATTTTTTTCATTTTGGTACTTGTTATATTTTTAATTTTTGTCAATTTTTGGAATAAATTTTTTTTTTTGGTTGATTAAAATAGTTTCCCATGTTGGCACACCAAATGTCCCCCCCCCCCCAAGGATTATTTTTTTTTGTAAATGACCCATTGTATTTGTTTTTAATGTTTGATGCCTAATAATCCCCACAGTATAACAAACAATAGACAAGTTTTCAAAATAAAGCAAAAAGCCATTTATTTTGGCAAATGCAAATTTAAACAAAAAACAGAACGGCAGCACTTGAAGAGCTAGCAAAATACATGCAAACTTGCATTTTCAACATGATGAAGGATAAACTAGCAAACCTCAGGAGGCACCCAAAAAAAATCTGAAGCAGCAGCACATAACCAAAGGAACCCAAACTGTGGTAGTCCAAACAAGATGTCTTTTGTGGGGAATCAAATGGAAGGCAGGGAATCAACGTTTCCTCCTCTTTCCAGCCTTCCTTCCAGGCTGCCTTCCAGCGGATCTTCCACGGACCCGTACACGGCCCGTTGCAGGTGGGGATGATGTGGCAGCAGGAGGATGGTGTTCAGCAAGCCGGGCCGGGTCACATAGCCCAGTGTCTGTGGTCAGCAGGTCCCTCTCCATCCACCAAAGGACCTGGTTGATCAGGCCCTTTGCCAGTCTCCTCTGCTCCTTCCCCCCTTGATTAAGATCGTGTGCCACGGAGGCACTGTAGGCCTCTGTGGGGTTGAAGGGGGCCCTCATGATGGCACTGGCCTCCTGGATCATACGGAGGCTCGCCTCCTCAACAACCCTTAAGTGCCTCCTTCGGCCTGGAGGCCTCACCTGGGGGGAGGAGCCTGGCTGGTGGTGGTTGTCCTGGGTGGGGGGACCTGCTGTACGCCACTGGGCCCGGCCTCCTCCTGGCTGCCACTGACCCCTTCGGCCTGGCTGACAGTGACTGGAGGATCTGTCACCTCCTGGCTGGTCCCTTCTTCCTGTGTCAAAAAAAGTGACATGTTTTAATATTTATCCCAATCAAATCACACACATTTTCATGCTTGATTTTATATTCTTTGGGTTCATTTTAACTTGAACAGACTCTCCTTCTGACCCCTGCAGTTGTCATCCCTGACACCTATTTGTGTCGCCACAATTTTTTTAGATATTTCCCAGCTTGGCTTTTATTTTACAATATCAAGTCAATAATCCAACAATAATTATTTAGCCCAGAAATATTTGGGAAACTACTATACCTCATCAGTGAAGAATCGCAGATCTGACTCTCTGTCAGCCAGGCCCTCTTCTTCCGACTCTGCAGGGCTGTGTGGATCTTGGGAAGGTCCGCTGGAAGGTAGCGTGGAGGGAAGGCTGGGAGTCAGACTTGACATCGATTTCCTGCCATCCAGTTGATCCCGCAAAAAAGACATCTGTTTGTAATACCACAGCTTGGGCTCCTTTGGTTGTCTTGCTGCTGCTCCAGATTTGTTTAATTGGTGAGCTTTGTACGCTCTTCTATTTGTGCCCCTGAGGTTGGCAAGTTTATCCTTCACCATGTTGGCAGTGCATTCTGGCACCCATGTTCTCATGTAGTTTGCTAGCTCTTCAAGTGCTGCCGCTCGTACATCTTTATTGCAATAATTAGGTTGCTTAGAATCCCACAGGATGGTCATCTCTCGGAATTTATCCAGCAAGTTCTGGATAACTTCCTGGGTTTGGAGTAGGTCCATTGCTTGGCCTTTTGAATTGATCTTAGTTTAGTCTAGATTAACAAAACATAAATAAGAAAAAAACAAGATTGTAAAACGGCTCAGCGTTGACATTGATAGAATATGTGTCTCCAAATTTATGACCTAGATATAAATACAAACACAGTGTCTCCTGTTTCAAAAAATCTGGCCAGCTCTTCCCCATTGGTTGTCCCAAAAATAGATTTTATACATGCAGCCCCTTTGGTTACATTGCAGTAAATAAGTGGAACCTAGAACCATACCCAATTATTACAAATGAGAGCATTCATCTAGGCACTCTTTCATGTGTAGATATCCTGCCCCTCAGCATTGATGACATAAAAGACACTTCCTAATGACCTCTGTCCAACCAACACAGAACAATACTTGGCCTGATCTGAATACACCATTCCAAAATTTAAATGAGGTATAGCATTGTTCTCATGTATATTTTGTGATATGTCCAAAAGCATTTGGCAACCAAAATACCATTGTGGTACCCAAGAGACATAATAGCTTAACAGGCTGCAACCAACAGATCAAACCCCCATCCCATGGCTCTCCATTTTCTAGGCCTCTGCTGATCCCATGTTGAAATTTCTTACCTTCGTCTCTCTAGCTCCTCGATTCTCACGCTCGACTAATTACAGCGTAACCTACGTAATCACGTTGTAGATAAAATTTGTTTTCAGGGAAATTGGCGCTGCTAAGTTGGTACAAGAATGTTACTTCAAAGTGTTATGAACAGGTGATTAATCCTATAATCAGTGTCGGGTTCCCTCCTACGGCTGGCTCATGTGTGGAGCCACCACTAGGGTAAGGGTTCCCCTTTTATTGGTATTCAGTATATACCCGCGTGGTTCCTTAATTGTTATGATCACCCCGTGTGTGCTCCAAAAAATAAATAAAAATAAAAATAAACCGGAAAAGAAAGATAAGGGACTATTCCACACTTGGTTTCCCTTTTTCTTAAATATAGCAGTACTAGAGGTGTGTCACTTTTACTTCATCCACTAGGTGTCACTCTTGTGCCCATTGGTGGAAAGATTAATACATTAACAGGTGTGTCAGATCAGTCCCCTGTTAGTGTAAAGTGCTAAAAGAGTGAATAAAGGTCATAAATGTCACTTCTGATTTTTTTATAAAATATATATAAAGTAAACGTGTGTATCATAAATCTCTAAATGATACTAGGAAATATTGTGAAAATTGGGCTCTGTTGAGTCGTGTTGTATCACTGCTCTAATAGAAAAAAATATATGTTTTAATAAGTCATACCTGTATTTGTGACAAAAAACATGAATCCCACAATTGGGGTGTGCCACCCTCCGTGATTATGTGCTCCTATCTAGATATATATTTGTGCAATTGTATAATAATGGACGCATCCACTGAAAAATTCCTGTGCTCCACCAATTAACAAACGGATTTACAATCTATACCTCTGATTCCTCAGTTGGGGATATTCAGGTCTGTGACCACCCTGTGAGGTGGGTGTGTAGTCAGAACTGAAACAGATCACAGGTATGTCAACAGTACATCAAATTCCCCATAGGTGGTATACCCGTAGTTATTATTCCAAAATACCCGTAGTTATTATTCCAAAACCGGGTCAGGCAAAACAAAACAAAACCAAACAGAATATTATGGCTTATATATCAGAGAAAAAAATACATATATAATAATGTCTGAAATGAGATTATAAATGACTAAGCAAAAAACAGTTCATTCCTCAATCAAGGGAGTATTATCAATGCTCTCAAGAAGGACAGCCAATTTTTCTTTAAATCCCTGCAGACATTTCTCCCGTCTCCCCACTCAGACGTGGTTCACGATCCCCCCTGCTGGGTCCCCACTCACCGGAAAGATGTCCCCTCGAGGGGGTGTAGAGCTTTACTGAGTGAGCTTCAGTTTGCTACCTGGTGGTGGATGATGTCCTCTACTCGGATGCCCAGTGTGTTGTAAGGTGATATCTCTCCAGTGCACCGTATCTTAACTTAATGGGTGATGGATGTATAAAAAACAGAAAGAAGAATCCACATAGGGTAGTATTGTAGGTACTTGGTAATCGATTTAATGGCAAAAAAGAGATTATACCAAGTTTAAAATGAAAAATGTTGATCAAAAAATAATCACGTTGTTTGCCTTTTATACACTCCGCGTATGTATGAAACGCCGCCCTCGTCACATTTGCCATGCCCCTAATCAATGTGTTTCGGAAATATGGTGTTAACTGTGTATGTTCTGTAATCGCTCGAATAGTCTCCGCGTAACCTACGTAAACACGTTGTTTGCATTCTCTACACTCCGCGTATGTATGAAACGCCGCCCATAATCTCTGTGGGAAGGAAAGATTGCGATGTCACACGAGCGGGCACGATGCTCTCAGACCGCAAGTGAAGGGACAGAGGCAGGGACGTCCCGAACCAGGCAAAAAAGATACAAAGCCACTAATATGGGGTTCGACAAAATGGTGGAGTTAGTTTCCATCATGCGGAGGAAGGACTATGATGTGAATTAGGGCCATACAAGACCCCTAACCGCCGAAAGGCACACATTATGGACAAGGTGGCGAGGAGAATGCAGGAGATGTTTGGGGTCACCAGGTCCAAAGAACAGCTCCGAAAACGCTGGTCCGACTTAAAATTGAGGGAGCCACATCAGATGAAGAAGATCCTTAAAATTCTGCGTAAAAGTAAGTTAATTTTTTTTTGGGGGGGGGGATTGTCTGCAAGAATGTGTTGACATGTATATTTCGACATCTGCCTCCTTGGCCTGCTTGTACTTTTGAAGACATGTTGAAATTTAATGTTTTTTACGTAAATACCTACCTTTTGAAAATAGTGTTTTTAGTAAACCACGTAACATCATATCGTTTCTCATAAATGCAAGGTTATTCCAGGAACAACACACCTGGACATGGCTCACTGGCCAAAAACTTGGTTTGCAAACATTGTCTAAAAGCTAGTTTTGAAAAATCAAATTAAGAGAATGTGAAAGGCAAACAGGATTCATTCTCAACACTGATAATAAAGCAGATGTTTTCCCATCTGCAATGCAGAGCACCTGTGTCTCCAAAATAAATGTCAATTTTTTGGTAGGGTCTCCCAGAAATAAAGTTTAGGGGGGACATCCATGTGTAAGAAGGGGCAGGATCAGAGCTTGGCATAGAAGTCTGTCAAAAATGTAGGTTTGGTGAAAGAAAAAACAAAATAAATGAAAGCCTCTTCTAAGCAATGTATGCGATTTCTGCTCTCCAATATCTGTGTGCTGATGAGTATACCTTTTGTTTTGTGTTATTTAGGGGAAAGAAGACGCCAGCATTTGGAGGAGGCAGAGAGGGCCAGACAAGGCCAAAATCTTCCATCTCGCCATGTGGAGGAGGAGGAGGATGTGGAAGGAGAAGAGGATGTGGAAGGAGAAGAGGATGTGGAAGGAGAAGAGGATGTGGAAGGAGAAGAGGATGTTGAAGGAGAAGAGGATGTGGAAGGAGAGGAGGATGTGGAAGGAGAAGAGGATGTGGAAGGAGAAGAGGATGTGGAAGGAGAGGAGGATGTGGAAGGAGAAGAGGATGTGGAAGGAGAGGAGGATGTGGAAGGAGAAGAGGATGTGGAAGGAGAAGAGGATGTGGAAGGAGAAGAGGATGTGGAAGGAGAGGAGGATGTGGAAGGAGAGGAGGAAGGAAGAAAGGAGGAAGGAAGAGAGGAGGAAGAAGTAATTTTGGATTTAGAATTTATAGCAGATGAAGGGCAAGTTGAGGAAGAAGAATTTGGCGAATTGGAAGAAGGTGGATTGATGGATGAAGGAGGAGTCGATGATGATGGGGAAGTGGTTGAAGAAGGAGGAGTCGTGGAAGATGATGGTGAAGTGGTGGAAGAAGGAGGAGTGATAGAAGATAGCGAAGTTGTGGAGGTGGAAAGGAGCAGACCATCAGGTCAGTGTCACCCCAGCTTTATTTGGCAAAACATATGTAGATAGGCCTCATAAAATATTTTATTTTTGATTGCCCATTTTTATTTTTTTAGGGGATGAAGATGGTGTTGCAAATTTTTCGCGTGCAAGTGCTGCTATAATTATTTAGCAGGTAATGGAGTGCAGCACCGAAATGGACAATATGCGGGAAAGGATGGTTGTCATGGAACAGAATGTAACAAATGTCCTTTTGGAGTGCAGTACGGAAATGGACAATATGCGGCAAAGAATGATGGTCATCGAAGCTAATTTTAAAAATATTATTGACATGATGGGCCGTGTCAAAGACTGAAACACCCCCCGCCCATCCCCCGCCCCCACAACCATTTTTACTTTTTGAATAATGAATACGCCAAAATTTTAAGATGCACACACAGTGTGCCAACATGTGCTATCTGCCATGACAGGATATCGATTGTCTGTGCTTTGTGGGTACAACCCCCTCCTCGCTCCTCAAGTAGTTGAGAGGAAGGGTTTGCTCCCACAAAACACAGACATTGATCACCCATGATGTCAGATAGCACATGTGGCCATTTGTCTGTTTAACCAATGACATTTGGCGAATTGACACTGAATGTGTGCATCTTCAAATTTTGGCGTGTTCCAGTGTGAAAGCACACCATGACTGACTGCTGTTGTGAATTGTTTACATTTTTTTATGTAAGTTCTATTGGTTGGCCATTTTGACATTTTGACCTAAGAAAAATGTGAGAAAAGCAACAACCCAAAACAAAACAAAAAAGAAAAATTTGGGATATATCTATATATTTCTAATTATATATCTTCAAAAAATAAGATAAAAAATTATGAAGTCTATATATACATGAAAAAAAGAAAGCTTTATTTTTCAAAAACTAAAAAAAGAAAAAAAAATCACATTTTGTAGGAAATAATGAAAAATATTACAAATTTAAAAATATTATATTTTTTACGTAAAAAAAAATAAAAATATGAAAATGTTTTTGAAAAACAAAAAAAAAAAGTAAATATTTTTATATTTTGCTAAAAAGCAGACAAATCTATATTTGATGACCTATATCTTTTTATTTTTTTATTTGTTTTGGAAACAATTATATTGTATATATATATATATATATATATATATATATATATATATATATATATATATATATATATATATATATATATATATATATATATATATATAAATAAAAATTATAAAAAATTCCGTAACAATAAATGTCAAAATTTTAACAAATGTATATTGTTACAAAAAATTTGGTTAAAAATAAAATAGTCAAAAAAGATTTAACCAGTTCCCGACGGCTGTACGACTTTGTACGGCCGTCGGGTGGCTCTGAATCTCTGGGAGGCCGTGTTTTTACGGCCGCCCTTTTCCTCGTTCCCCGCGCGCGCTCCCGAGCGCGCATCGGGGAACTCCTGTACTGGCCGTGTCCCTTGGACACAGCCAATTACAGATCGCGGTAAATAGCCAATCACAGCGGCTATTTACAGCGCGATTCTGTGGCCAATGAGAGATGATCTCAAATGTAAACGTATGAGATCATCTCTCATTGCCGGCTCTCCCTCCTCACACACACAGCGCGTGTGAGGAGAGAGATTGTCTGTGATTGTCTGTGAGTAAAAAAAAGCATCTAATGTGAAAAAAAAAAAATGTGCCCAATCAGTGCCCAGTGATACCAGTGTCCATCTGTGCCACCAGTGTCCACCTGTGCCACCAGTGCCCAGTGCCCACCTCTGCCAAGTGCCCACCTCTGCCAAGTGCCCACCTCTGCCAAGTGCCCACCTGTGCCAAGTGCCCACCTGCCACCTCAGTACCCAATCAGTGCCCAGTGATACCTGTGCCACCAGTGTCCACCAGTGTCCACCTGTGCCACCAGTGCCCACCTGTGCCACCAGTGCCCACCTGTGCCAAGTGCCCACCTGTGCCAAGTGCCCACCTCTGCCAAGTGCCCACCTCTGCCAAGTGCCCACCTGCCACCTCAGTACTTTTCAGTGCCCACCTGTGCCACCTCATCAGTGCCTACCTGTGCCACCTCATCAGTGCCTACCTGTGCCACCTCATCAGTGCCTACCTGTGCCACCTCATCAGTGCCTACCTGTGCCACCTCAGTGCACATCTGTGCCGCCTCATCGGTGCACATCAGTACCCATCTCAGTGCCCACCTGTTTCGCCACATTAGTGCCATCTGAGCCGCCTCATCAGTGCCATCTGTGCCGCCTCATCAGTGCACATCTGTGCAATCAATCATCGCACATCTGTGCCGTCTCATCAGTGCACATCTGTGCAATCAATCAGTGCACATCTGTGCCGTCTCATCAGTGCACATCTATTCCACCTCAGTACCCATCTCTGCCACCTCAGTACCCATCTCTGCCACCTCAGTACCCATCTCTGCCACCTCAGTACCCATCTCTGCCCATCTGTGTCGCCTCAGTGCACATCTGTGCCACATCTGTGTGAAGTCGCCAGCAACAATGTCTAAGCGTCTCTATTCCACCGAGCAGGCATTTGCAATTATTGCCGCAAGTGACGAGAGCAACGGGGAGCTCTCGTCTTCCGATTCACAGCTGGATTCGGATGTGGATGTAGACTACGAGCCAGTCTACAGCAGTGGAACCGATACAGGCTCAGAGGGGGAAGATAATCAGCCCGCCAAAAGAAGGCGCTCTGGTGAGGCAGTGCCATCCACCAGCACCGTCATGCCATCCACCAGCCCCGTCATGCCATCCACCAGCCCCGTCATGCCATCCACCAGCCCCGTCGTGCCATCCACCAGCACCGAAGTGCCATCCACCAGCACTGCAGTACCTCGGCAGCAAAGGCCAAGGACCCATGCAAGCCTTCCCTATGCCCTTCAGTACCCCTTGTGGCTTCCTCCAAATTCCGGAGAAGCCAACATTCCCCCTTTTACTGCCCAGCCAGGAGTCCAGGTAAACACGGACAATTTTTCCCCAATACATTTTTTCAATTTATTTTTTACTGAGGAACTGCTTTCTAGCGTTGTGGCCCAGTGCAACCTATATGCCCAACAGTTTATCACCAACAACCCCACATCGTCCTATGCCCGTCCCTACAATTGGAGAGATCTAACAGTGGAGGAGTTCAGAATTTTTTTAGGCCTCACCTTTTGTATGGGACTCAACCCAAAAAACGAAAAACATTCATTTTGGTCCAAACGCCCCATTTATCATATGCCCGTCTTTTCTGCATCAATGCCCCGAAACCGATATTTCACGATCCTGAGGTTCCTCCACTTCAATGATAACACCCAGTGCCTTCCCCGAAATGACCCAAATTTTGATAGGCTTTTCAAAATTCGCCCCTTATTAGATTATTTTTCAGAATTATTCCCCCAAATATATACCCCGGAACAACACATTTGTGTCGACGAGTCCCTAGTAAAATTTTGTGGCCGACTTAAGATCAAACAGTTCATTCCAAGCAAAAGAGCCCGCTATGGGGTGAAGATGTACAAGTTATGTGAACGAGCCACAGGGTACTTGTATTCCTTTTTGGTGTACGAAGGGAAGGACACCCAGCTGAATCCCCCCGATTGCCCAGACTACTTGGGATCAAGTGCAAAAGTTGTCTGGCAACTTATCACCCCCCTCCTGGATAAAGGATACCACCTGTACGTGGACAACTTCTACACGTCTCTTCCTCTGTTCCACAACCTGCACCGAAAGAAGACGCCAGCATGTGGCACCGCCAGAAAGAACCGGAAAGGCTTTCCTCAAAGCCTTGTGAATACAAAGCTGAAGAAAGGGGAATCGGCGAGTCTGCGCAACAAGGAGGTTCTGGCAGTGAAGTGGAGGGACAGAAGAGACGTGTACATGTTGTCGTCCATCCACAACGATTCCTTTGTAGAAACCCGCAGAACGCGTGGCACCACCATCCAAAAACCCACCTGCATTCAGGACTACAATTTGTTCATGGGGGGAGTCGACCTAAATGATCAAATGATGGAACCATATCTACCCACAAGACGCACGTACCATTGGTACAAGAAAGTAGCAATTTATTTTTTTCATTTGGCCGTCTACAACTCCCATATTATTTACCGCAAATCCACCCAAAACCCCCTACCCTTCCTTGGCTACCTGGAGGAAATTACCACTACCCTGATATTCCCGGACGACCTGCCCCAACACATCCGATCAGATGTTCTAAGTCGGCTCTCCGAACGGCACTTCCCGGATAAGGTGCCTCCCACAGCATCAGGCCGACGAGCTCAAAAAAAATGTAGAGTGTGTGCCAGTGTAGGAGTCAGACGGGACACAGTTTATTATTGTGCAGAGTGTCCTTCACAACCAGGCCTCTGTATAATTGACTGTTTCAAACGTTACCATACTAAACTAAAGTATTAGTTTAGTATGGTAAACGTAATCCTCCGTTCCTGCCTTCTCACCCCTTATGCCACTGCCTGCTTTGTAACTGACCCCGGCTTGTTATTGGACCACCCTTCTGCCTAATGATTTTGTAATACCGCTGCCCGATTTGGAATTGACCCTGGACTGTTTTTCGACCATTCTTCTGCCTAACGATTCTGTACTGCCTCTGCCTGATCTGGAACTGACCTCGGACTGTTTGACCATGCCTTTTGCCTGCCTCTTGGACTGATCTTGTACCCTGCTACTGGACTAGTGGGATTCAACACAGGGGTCTCACATATGTGAGGGGCGCCAGAAAAGTTTTTCTGGATGAAGAAAACTTTTTTGTTTTCTCATGCTAGATTAGGGTCTGGTTGCCCGGAGGCTTCAAAGAGATTTGGGTGGGAGAAGCCTCTACCCCTGTCCCCATTCTGTCCTGAACGAGGCCCTCCTGCTGCCTGTAGGACCTATGCCATCATGCCTCTGCCTGTTGCATGAACTGACCACCTGCAGTATCCCTGCCTGGACGTTGCTGACCAGTCCCTGCCTGCTGCCTGGACCAGTGCTATCCTGCTGTGTAGAACTGCGCTACTATTACCAAGGTAATCTTTTGTTTACGCTTTGCTCAGCATAATGTATTTTGGGGTGTAATTCTTGGTATGTGCATGCTATGTGTCTCTGGAACACCTGACGGTGTTCCTTGCATGTTGGATCTCTATATGTGGTCAGGCTGTGTAGAAGTCTCACACATGGGGTATCGTTTTACTCAGGAGGAGTAGCAGAATGTATTTTGGGGTGTCATTTTTGCTATGTACATGCTATGTGTTGGAAATATCTTATCAATGGGCAACTTTGTGTAAAAAATATGCGATTTCATTTTTTTTTCCACATATTCCAAAAAATTCTGGAAAAAAATGAACCGTTCAAAAGACTCATTATGCCTCATAGATTATACGTTGGGGTGTTAGCTTTCCAAAATGGGGTCATTTTGTGGGTAATTCCATTGTCCTGGTGTTCCAGGGCCTTCAAACGTGTAATAGGTTGTCAACTAGTTAGATGTGCAATTTATGCTCCTAAAACCCCTGATGGCGCTCCCTGCATGTTGGGCATCTGTATGTGGCCAGGCAGTGAACAAGTCTCACACATGGGGTATCGTTTTACTCAGGAGGAATAGCAGAATGTATTTTGGGGTGTCATTTTTGCTATGTACATGCTATGTGTTGGAAATATCTTATCAATGGACAACTTTGTGTAAAAAAAATGCGTTTTCATTTTTTTTCCACATATTCCAAAAACTTCTGGAAAAAAATGAACCGTTCAAAAGACTCATTATGCCTCATAGATTATACGTTGGGGTGTTAGCTTTCCAAAATGGGGTCATTTTGTGGGTAATTCCATTGTCCTGGTGTTCCAGGGCCTTCAAAAGTGTAATAGGTTGTCAACTAGTTAGATGTGCAATTTATGCTCCTAAAACCCCTGATGGCGCTCCCTGCATGTTGGGCATCTGTATGTGGCCAGGCAGTGAAAAAGTCTCACACATGGGGTATCGTTTTACTCAGGAGGAATAGCAGAATGTATTTTGGGGTGTCATTTTTGCTATGTACATGCTATGTGTTGGAAATATCTTATCAATGGACAACTTTGTGTAAAAAAAATGCGTTTTCATTTTTTTTCCACATATTCCAAAAACTTCTGGAAAAAAATGAACCGTTCAAAAGACTCATTATGCCTCATAGATTATACGTTAGGGTGTTAGCTTTCCAAAATGGGGTCATTTTGTGGGTAATTCCATTGTCCTGGTGTTCAAGGGCCTTCTAAATTGTAATAGGTTGTCAACTAGTTAGATGTGCAATTTATGCTCCTAAAACCCCTGATGGTGCTCCCTGCAGGTTGGGCATCGGTATGTGGCCAGGCAGTGGAAAAGTCTCACACATGGGGTATCGTTTTACTCAGGAGGAGTAGCAGAATGTATTTTGGGGTGTCATTTGTGGTATGCACATGCCATGTGAGAGAAATAAGCTATTACAATGACACTTTTGAGAAATTTTTTAAATAAAAAATAAAAATCTTAATTTTGCAAAGTGTTTTGGGAAAAAAATTACAACTTCAAATAACTCACCATGCCTCTTACTAAATACCTTGGGATGTCTACTTTCCAAAAAGGGGTTATTTGGGGGGCATTTGTACTTTCCTGGCTTGTTAGGGTCTCAAGAAATGAGATAGGCCTTCAAAACATCAGGTGTGATCAGATGTGATAATTTATTATGATTTGCACTATAGCTTGTAGACTCTAAAACTTTCACACAGACCAAATAATTTCCAAAAAATTTGGGTTATTTTTATCAAAGACATGTAGCAGTATAAATTGTGGCCAAAATTTATGAAGAAAAATTAATATTTTGCAAAATTTTATCACAGAAACTAAGAAAAAAACATTTTTTTTCTAAATTTTCGGTCTTTTTTCATTAATAGCGCAAAAAATAAAAAACACAGAGGTGATCAAATACCACCAAAAGAAAGCTCTATTTGTGGGAAAAAAAGGACAAAAAAATCATTTGGGTACAGTGTTGCATGACTGAGTAATTGTCATTCAAAGTGTGAGAGCCCTGAAAGCTGAAAATTGGTCTGGTCAGGAGAGTGTTTAAGTGCCCAGTATGGAAGTGGTTAAAGAAAAAAACAAAAAAATATGACTCCAAATTTTAAAAACATGTTTGGCGAAAAAAAAGCCTACTTTTTGGTGTGGTCATGAACAAGCTGAAAATAAAAAGCTTGACCTCAAAATTGAAAAAATGAGTGGCTTCTTATTTCTAGACTCAATACCCTGTTTGTAGATGAGTGAATAATGTGCAAATGTGGTTATTTACTAAAAGTGGAGAACTAAATTTCGCACTATAAGTGCAGTAGTTAGTTTGAGAACCAGGAAGACAGATAAAAAGAGAAAAAGCAATAATGACAAACAACTGTATAAAGTCCAATGGTCAAATAATGTATTAGTTCTGTGAATATTTCTTTCTTTTGGGGGCCGAATTAGAAAGAAATATGATCTGGCATAGCAATGGCCCCCCGACCCATGAAGTACTCAACATATTTGTCGCGTACCTCACGAGCAGATTCGGGGGCCAAGCCAGCGCGACCAGTGTCCAGCCCAGGAAGGGTATCTGAGGGTAGTCTTGCCTTAGAACCGATTTCGGGTAGGTACGTCTGGGAGTGCCTGCGTAAAAAGTTGTGCAAAATGCAGCAGGAAAATACAATGGTGTTCAATTTATATTCCGCCAAGTGCATCGCTGTCAGGAACAGGCGGAACCGGTTGGAGAGGATCCCAAAGGCATTCTCGACTACCCTCTGAGCCCTGGCCAACCGATAATTGAACACCCTCCTCTCTGAGGTGAGGGTCCTCTGGGGAAAAGGCCGCATGAGGTGAGGTCCAAGCCCGAAAGCTTTGTCCGCTACAAACACAACGGAAGTCCTTCCACATTATCTTCATCTGATGGCAATGCCAGACCACCAGCTTGGAGACGACTGTAGAAATCTGTCCGCACGAACTCTCCCCCATCAGACATCCGGCCGTTCTTCCCCACGTCCACATATAGAAACTCATACTGTGCCGACACCACCGCCATCAACACAATACTATGATAACCTTTGTAGTTTAAATAGTAGGACCCCGAGTGGGGTGGGGGCACTATGCGGACGTGTTTCCCATCTATTGCTCCACCGCAGTTCGGAAAATCCCACCGCTGGGCAAATTGGGAAGCCACAGACTGCCATTCCTGTGGTGTGGAGGGTAGCTGTGGGGACAAACAAATAAAGAGATTTAGTACTTTGGCACATAAACATTGCAAACATAATCCTACAAGCATCCTTGTGCAACTTCACAGTATTCAAATTGCATTTCTAATTTGTGCAGGGATAATTTCGGGGCACAAATATATAGGCCCACTTAATTAAGAGATTCCACAGCCCTCTGATGGGGACAAAAACAGTTTTAAGGGGGGGGTTTGAACTGAAAAAAAAAAAAGTACAGATAAAAATAGGCTAGGTGGGGTTGTCCCTAGGATAGCATGCTGGACAGGTTAATATTGGGTAAGGTACAAATATGCAGGTAGGCCAAGAAAAAAAACATGGACAGCTTATATCAACATGCATAGGGAGAAAGGGGAACGTTAGTTAAACACACAGCATATCTGGGAAATAAAAGAAAAAGTTAGTTGCCCACATTATTAAAGACAGATTGTGAGGTTAAAATGAGGAAACTTACCTTAATATACTCCTCCTGCAGAACTTTGATGATGGCAGTACACGTGTCCGGTATGATGACCCCAAGCGCCTGCGGAGAGATGCCTGTCGAGAACTTGAGGTCCTGCAGGCTCCTCCCAGTCGCCAGGTACCGCAACGTGGCAATAAGCCTCTGCTCGGCCGTGATGGCTTGGCGCATCACAGTGTCCTGCCTCGTGATATAGGGGGACAGAAGATCCAGCAGACGGTTGAATACGGGGTCCGTCATGCGGAGAAAGTTCCTATAGTCATTAGGATTATTCTCCTGGAGTTCCCTAAGCAGAGGCATATGAGAGAACTGGTCACGCTGGCGCAACCAATTCTTGGCCCAGAAACGCCTCCTCCCCCTGTTCCTGGCCAAACTACTGGAATGATGAGCATATCCAGAAGCCATCCCATAAACAGCACCAACTCGCGAAAATTGACGCTGCTGCTCCATCATGGCTTCAAACCAGCCGGCTGGTCAGTCAAGAACACACTCCTTCAGAAAGCACTCGCAAATCCAGCACTACCTGCAAAGAACGCGCGACAAACAGATACGAGCGGACAGGACGCAACTGCAAAGCAGCACGACCTGAAAGCCTGTACCCGATTGCCAACTACAATCCAGCAAGCACACGCACTGAACCCGAGAATACTACCTGGTAAAGCGCGGAGACCGAAAATCGCGAATCGGCTCTAACCAAACCTTCACTAACACGAGCAAACCCGTAACTAGCAAAAGCGGAACAGAGGGCGGCGCCATTGACTTTGGGCTTTCCCTTTATAGTGACGTCGTACGTGGTTTACGTGCAGCGGACCAAAAGACAAATCTGCTTTGTACGCCGGAAACTGCCCGTCGGACTGTTTCAAACGGACATGTTTGGTCGTCTGTACAAGGCCTTACTGGAACAGATCTTATTTTTCAACTCTCTACATGTGGATTGTTTTGATACACATTTGTTGCTTTTTATCTACAGTTCCTTACCTGTGGATTTTGTCCCTTTTTGGACTTTTTGCACATATTTGTTTATCTGCACAATGCACTGTATTTGACTTATGGTATTAATACTGTTTATGTATATTCATTTATTCATTTGTACCACATTTAGCACTACACTTTTTCATCTCTTCATCCTGGACTTAGAAGATGAGCTCATCTCTGCTTTCTCCTCCGATCACCATACTTCTTGTCAACACAAGAACTGATTGGCTGTTTGTGCCGCTTCTTCCTCTCACACTCCAGCTCTGCTGTAGTGTTGAGCAGAATACACCATATTTGATTTCGCGATATATCACGAATATATAGCCGAATATTCGAGAAATATTCGCTAAATTCGAATATTCGTGATATTTTATCGAAATGAAATTTTTGCGAAATTTCGCTATTGCAAATGCGAAAATAATTGCGAAATTTCGACAACAGCGGAAGGAGCACTCTGATTGGCTCAGAATATTCGTGATATTTTACAATACAAAATAATTGCGAAATTTCGACAAATGCGGAAGGAGCACTCTAATTGGCTCAGAATATTCGTGATATTTTACAATACAAAATAATTGCGAATATTCGGCAAATGCGGAAGGAGCACTCTGATTGGCTCAGAATATTTGTGATATTTTACAATAGAAAATAAAAAGTGTTTTGCATTGGTGGTGATTCTTTACTCTATCCATCTGTCACAGCCGTTTGTCAATCAAACACCTTGAAGATTGAACACGTTCATGCTGCATGCTTTGGACTTTTTTTCACTTCACATATCAAAGACATTTTTATGAAAGATTATTTTTCTATTATTGGGACTATATTTCTTTATATATTTGTTTCACTGTGTATTTCACAAGTTATTTGCGCTTGCTTATTTTATAATTTGCCCACATGTCTTGTCACTAGACATATTTTTTATTCTTGTAGAGCGACTCCATTTTCTGTCTTGTATTAATTTATGTTGTATAACATTTTTGAGTTGCTGCTGTATTCTCCCCTTTTTTTAAGGTATGCGCAATTTTTTCCTTCTTACAAAAAAAAATAATATCAAACATACAAATATTCATAACAGAAACATACATAAAGCCCCCCCCCCCTTTTGCATCAGAGACAATCAGAGTTCTCCTACCACAGTTATCGAAAATTCGCAATCATTTTCGCATTCGCATTAGCGAAATTTCGCAATTTTTTTTTTTTATATTCGGCAACATAAAAGGATCGCCTCAGCTTAGCTACTCGGCCCAGGGTCTCTAATCATACCAGCAATGCTTTTAGACGTCGATAGGATGTGATCTGTTTTAAAAATAAAATTGAAAAAATGTGAATATTCGGAATAGCGAATATTCACCGCAAAATTCAAAATATATCGCGAATACTCGAATATGCCATATTCAAGCCGAATATTCGCAATACGAATATTCGTGAGCAACACTACTCTGCTGTACAGGGACTGCAAGTGGTTGAAATTAAACCTTATTCAGATACTTACACTACTCGCATTAAAAAAATATATTTAACGAAAACAAGTTCTAATGAATACACATCTGCATAAATGTGTGTCGTTTATAGCTGTTAAGAGTTTGTGTTTAAAACATGTCTAAAAAGCACAAACAAGGTTTAGATTAGGGCAGACTCCTGTTCTTTGCTCAGAAAGTGTCATGAGATTAAAGGATTTGTGCTCATATCACCTGTGACCTTTTATGCATTATGATTAGAGATTGATTTGTCACTCTGGTTCCTTACGGCTAGTTTTTCTAGGTAGGTCTTTGGCACACTGAGTAAAAGGTCACCCTCTACTGAGCATTAAGCAGACACACTCCACTTAAGCTCTTTCACTATTGTCAGCCCTTGCTGATAAGTTCACTTCAATCAGCCTAGCTTTAGTGCATCATAATGTCATTATTTAGCCATATGATTCCTGAAGGAAATATGATTTCTGTGTCAATTACTGTGACTGACTGGCCCATGGGAAGTGTGCAGACATAGAGACTTTGCCTTTCATCTTTAATTTCACTAATATTACACTCTCAACATATAGTTTAATAGCCCATAGGAGCCTAGCAACAGACAGTTCTTTTTATTTTTTTATTAAAAAAGGTTTCATACTGTAACGAAAACTCCCCGTGGATAAAATGAATGACTATTGTTGTTTGACTTCGAGTCGCTAACACTTAACATGCTATCTGCAAAATATAGTAATTCAGGAGCAACTAATGAGCCTCTTTTGCTGTTTTTCGATGTTCTAACATTATAAAAAATGTGAAATCTGATTGTTTATCAGTAACTGCACTTTGCTTTTTGCAGTGCCTTATAAAAAAAAGATTATACTAGCCAATACTTAACATTTCACTCTCATAGACTGTGTGCCGGGATGTTCTGTTTTTTACAACATTTTACAAAATTCTGAGAGATACAAATAACTTTACAAACATAAAATCATATACACATGTATTACTACAGTGTTAATCTATATTATTTGCAAAGAACCACTGGCAAAACAGGTCTTTATTTTTGCCTGCTGCCCTAATGCTAAAGATTTGTCATATACACTATGGCCCGGATTCACATACATTGGCGCATATTTATGCCAGCGTAGCGTATCCAATATACGCTACGCCGACGTAGCGCAGAGAGGCAAGCACCGAATTCACAAAGCACTTGCCTCCCAAACTGCGCTGGGTTACCTTGGCGTAAGCTGTCGTAGGTGGAAGTGGGCGTGAGCAATGCTAATGAGGCGTGACCCCATGCAAATGATGGGCCGAGTGCCATACAAGTACTTAAAACGAACGGCGCATGCGTCGTCCCGTGGACGGATCCCAGTGCGCATGCTCAGAATCACGTCGGAACTACTCCCTAAGATACGACAGATCACTGCCTACGACGTGAACGTAACCTATGCCCAGCCCTATTCATGTACTACGTAAACAACGTAAAATACGACGGCTGTGTTCCCTGGTCCATACCTTAGCATGAGTTGCACCTCATATATGGGAAATAACTTTACGCCGGATGTATGACTTACGCAAACCGCGTATATTATGCACCGGGCACAAGTACATTCGTGAATCGACATATCTCCCTCATTTCCATATTCGAATAGGAAATCATTGGGAGTGCCACTTTCGGCCAGCGTAAATATGCGCCCACGATACGCCGGCGTAGGAAAGTTATGTCGGTCGGATGAAGCCTATTTTCAGGCGTATCTCAGTTTATGGGCACGGCGCATAGATACGACGGCACATACTTACACTTATGCGGCGTATCTCGAGATACGTCGGCGTAAGTGCTTTGTGAATCCGGGCCTTTGTTTATAGGTAGAACATTTTCTTCTACTTGCTTCTTTCATAAATGTTATACATACTAGAATATATATAATACTGTATTTATTGGCGTATAACACGCACTTTTTTCCCCTGAAAATCGGGGACAAAGCAGGGGTGCGTGTTATACGCCGATAGCGCACCTCGGACTCGGAGGGGAACGAGTGCCGCCGGAATTCACCGAGCCGTCATCTTCCCTTTACTCGGCTTTGACGTCACACACACAGTCCTGCCTCCACCACCGGCATTGGACCAGTGTTCTGTCAATCACAGGAGCTGGTCCAATGCTGATGGTGGAGGCAGGACTGTGTATGTGACTGCAGACGCCGAGTGAACAGGAGATGGCGACTGTACGAGATGACGGGCGGCTGCATGAGGAGATAGTGAGTCTGCAAATGGGCATTAGGCTGCAGAGGGACACACAGGCTGCAGAGGGACACACAGGCTGCAGAGGGACACACAGGCTGCAGATGGACACTGACCATTATTTTTCTTCTAAGTGGTTTATTTATTTCTTTTTAAATCCTGAAATTTCTCTCTTAAATTGGGGTGTGACATGTTTGTTATTTGAAAATGCTTTTCTATTTGTATACCTCTATTTCTTTTGTAAAGTCTTGCAAATGAAAATCACACTTCCAGGCTGTGTATTTGAAATACTTGATTATTACAGTTGCTAAGGTAATTGTGTTGCTGGAAAGAGGTCAGTAGCTCTCTTTGGTGTACCACTTGCTCCAAGCCTATTGCAGTAATATATAAAGACATATAAAGAGTGCGTTTAAGGTTGAACAAAGAAGACAACCCTGGTGCAGAATCGTTTAACAAGAACTCAATACACCTCCAGCAGTTGTTGAAACAGTGACTTAGATGAGAACTTAGACTCGACAGGCAAAAATAAACATTGCTGGCTCACAGATTCATAAATAAACCAATGAAATTACTCTTTGTAATTATCCCAGCTTGTATCTTAGCTATTTTGGCAAAACACCTCCATGCTTTTTTTTCAAGTGCTGGAAGAATTAATTTGTTAATTGCGAGAACTTGCTTATTAGTTAAGAAAAGGTTACTACTGGAAAGCAGGCTAGTTAGAGGAAATTTTTCGGAAGGCCCCCTGTAATATTATGATACATGAATAATTACATTTGCATTTTAAGCAAAAGTCTTAGTAAACATAATGAATACAGTGGGTGTAGAAAATAATCAAATTTTGTTGCTTTACAGCCTGAAATTAAGACAGACTTTGTTCTTGTTTTATCCTAATTTTTTTTGTCCTAAGAGACTATAGAATAGGCATATACCTTTAACCACTTACCCCCCGGACCATATTGCTGCCCAAAGACCAGAGTACTTTTTGCGATTCGGGACTGTGTCGCTTTAACAGACAATTGCGCGGTCGTGCGACGTGGCTCCCAAAAAAAATTGGCGTCCTTTTTTTCCCACAAATAGAGCTTTCTTTTGGTGGTATTTGATCACCTCTGCGGTTTTTAGTTTTTGCGCTATAAACAAAAATAGGGCGACAATTTTGAAATAAATGAATATTTTTTACATTTTGCTATAATAAATATCCCCCAAAAATATATTAAAAAAAAAATTTTTCCTCAGTTTAGGCCGATACGTTTTCTTCTACATATTTTACGTAAAAAAAAATCGCAATAAGCGTTTATTGATTGGTTTGCACAAAAGTTATAGCGTTTACAAAATAGGGGGTATTTTTATGTCATTTTTATTATATTTTTTTTACTAGTAATGGCGGCGATCAGCGATTTTTTTTCGGTACTGCGACATTATGGCGGACACTTCGGACACTTTTGACACATTTTTGGGACCATTGGCATTTTTATAGTGATCAGTGCTATAAAAATGCATTGGATTACTATAAAAATGCCACTGGCAGTGAAGGGGTTAACACTAGGGGGCGGGGAAGGGGTTAAGTATGCCTGGGTGTGTTCTTACTGTGGGGGGGGGTGGCCTCACTAGGGGAAACACTGATCCTCGGTTCATACATTGTATGAACCGAAGATCAGCATTTCCCCTGCTGACAGGACCGGGAGCTGTGTGTTTACACACACAGCTCCCGGTCCCCGCTCTGTACCGAGCGATCGCGTGTGCCCGGCGGCGATCGCGCCCGCCGGGCACACGCACGGGAGTCTGGGGCGAGCGGGGGGCGCGCGCGCGCCCCTAGTGGCGGCTGGGAGAGAGGACGTCATACTACGTGCTCTCGCCCAGTCGAGCCAACTTGTGGACGTATAACGGCGGTGGGCGGTCGGCAAGTGGTTAATGGAGGTAATGGAGGTGTTGGCGGTGGTTAAATAGAGAAATACTGGCCACAGAATATCAATAGACATCTCAAGTGGAGTGGCCAACAGGTGCGATGTTCGGACATAAGTATAATAATCTTTAGGTTCTAGGCCATATTCGATCTGAAGTGAACAAAAGGATTTAATAGCAGGTCCTAAGCGTAAATCTGCAATAGTAGATATACCCAAAGATTCCCAGGCCCGGATTCACGTAGCACTTACGCCGACGTATCTCGAGATACGCCGCGTAAGTGCACATATGCGCCATCGTATCTATGCGCCTGACTTTGAAAGCAAGATACGCCTGTAAATAGGCTTCATCCGGCCCGACGTAAGTTTCCTACACCGTCGTATCGCGGGCGCATATTTACACTGGCCGAAAGGGGCGCTTACATTGATTTACGATTCGAATATGCAAATGAGTGAGATACGCTAATTCACGAACGTACTTGAGCCCGGCGCATGAATATACACGGTTTACGTAAGTCGTACGTCCGGCGTAAAGTTATGACTCATAAAGCAGGTGACTCATAAAGTCAGCAGCATCAATGCAAATGGCTGGACCAGGGAACACAGCCGTCGTTATTTACGTTGTTTACGTTGTACGTGAATAGGGCTGGGCGTAGGTTACGTTCACGTCGTAGGCAGTGATTCGACGTATCTTAGGGAGTATTTTCGACGTGATTCTGAGCATGCGCACTGGGATGCGTCCACGGGATGGCGCATGCGCCGTTCGTTCGGCCCATCATTTGCTTCATTTAAATGGATCACTTCCACCTACTTTGAATTAGGCTGGCTTATGCCTACGAATTTACGTTACGCCGGCGCAATGTTGGGAGCATTTTCTTTGTGAATTCCATGCTTGCCTCTCTGCATTGCGTCGGCGTAGCGTAAAAGAGATACGCTACGGCGGCATATATATGTGCCGATGTATGTGAATCCGGGCCCCAGTGTTTAACATTTAAGTACAGGATAAATAGGTGTAAGCTTGTAATAGGGAGATGGATGAACTTAGGGTGAGCGTCCCCCAAAGGCTCACTTAACAGCCTCCTCCAGGCCTGAAGAGAGGCAAGTATAGTAGGTGATAAATTAGGCGGAAATTTTGTTAAAAATTTACTAGAGAGTAATAAATCATGAGGACTGGAATGAGGGCATTGAAAGGACTCCAGTTCCTGCCACCTAGAAGATATCTCACCCGGGAACCAGTATTTCAGTTGAGCTAAAAGAGCAGCTGTGTGGTAATCCTTGATAAGAACATGACCCACCCCACCCGCCATCCTAGAGTTCAGTAACTTTTGGAAGGCACATCTAGCTTTTTGTCCCTGCCAAGGATATTCATTCACCAGGGATTGTGCCTTATGGAAAAACCTATCTGGGACCGGTATAGGAAGATTCCTAAATAGATATATAAACTGAGGCAGTACCATAATTGTAAAGGTCGCTAGGCGGCCAGACCAAGTTGATTCGTTCCAGGATAGGTCCTGCAGTTTTTTTACCAAGGTTGTTGAGAAATTAATTATAATTGGCCTCCACTAGATCATCCACATGAGCAGTCAACGTAATACCTAAATACTTTATACCCTCTGTGTTCTAGGTATAGGGGTATCGTGCTTTAATTCTAGTACAAGTAGAAGCATCAATTCCAAGACCCAAAATAAATGATTTACTATCGTAGACTTTATAATAGGAAACCTTATTAAATAGTTGCAATGCATCATATGTTGCAGCCAGGGAGGGGCCCTCCTCTGTCATAATCATGATAATGTCGTCTGCAAAAAGACTAATCGAATGTGTATGCTTTCCTATCTGAAAACCTTTAATGTTAGGGTGTGTCCTAATGTAAATGGCAAATGGTTCCATCAATTAATTAAATATCAAGGTGGATAGGGGGTACCCCTGTCGCGTACCATTGGAAATGGCAAAGGGAGTGGAAAGAATGCCGTACATGTAAACCTTAGCCGCTGGCTTGGAGTATAAGGCCAAAATGGCAGACAAAATGCCATCAGTAAATCCAAAGTATTCTAGCACTCTGGCCAGGTACATCCAGTTGATCCGATCGAAGGCCTTCTCCGCATCCAACGATAGAAGCAGAGAAGGCCTTCGATGCACCCGTGCTAGGTGAATGATGTTGATCATGCGACGTGTAGCGTCCGAGGTTTTTCTATGTTTTGTAAAACCCATTTGATCCGGGTGTATTAGTGTTGGGAGAATATTCGCTAGGCGCATAGCTACAATTTGGCATAAATCTTGAGATCGATATTTAATAATGAAATCGGTCGAAAATTTGAAGTTGAGGTGGGCTCCTTCCCTGGATTAGGTAGAGCAAAAATCAAAGCTTCCAGCATGTCAGGCGGGAAGGAGGCAGAGGCAGCAGCAGAGCAGAACATTTGTAGCAGAAACGAGGATAATATTGTTTTAAATGTCTTAAAATATTCACTACTAAAGCCATCTGGGCCTGGTGATTTATTCGTAGGAAGTGAATCGATCACCGTTAGAATTTATTTTTCATCGAATGGTAAATTTAAAGAATGAAGCTGGTCTGGTGACAAGTTTTTTAGTCGCTTTTTCAAAATTCTCAAGGAGAAGTAACCTAAGATCATACCTGAGTTTCGTTAGTTGACTACAGAGAGTTGGAGATGCTGTTTGTTTGTTCAAAGTTTCTAAATCAGAAATTCGTTCTGTCAGCTCAGTGATTGGCCGCTGCCTCTGCCTCTTAAATCTCGCCCCCATCTGTATACACATACCACGCATATACGCCTTGTGAGCCTTTCATAGCATAAAAGGACTCTGTACAGAGCCAGCATTGTCACAAAAAAAAATAGTTAAATGCGAACTAAGCGTATCCTTCACCTCTTGTTGCTGCGACAAGAAAGTGTTGAGCCACAACTGACTCTAGCAGCTGTTAGTAATTAAATAATCAGTTTGTGGCCACAGGAGTGCCTGTAGCTTATGCATTGTGTTTACATTGAAAAAGATGTGATCTTACAGCACTTCCTCTGAGTACAGAGGCTGGAACAGAGCTGATTGCATCCAGTAATAGATCCATATTTGAGGTGATCTGTTACACAACAGCTTGAGCAGTTCTTGAACAGGTACCCGCTGAACAAATCTGCCCCCACTATAAATTTATAATATATATATATATATATATATATATATATATATATATATAGTAGGTATATTGTGTCAATCTCGCTCCCTTTCTCGGCGAGATTGAGCACCTACGAGCCCCATCGCGGGAGCCAGCGCCGAGCTGGCTTGCCGCGATGGAGACAGAGCCGTCATAGAAGCGACGGGAGATCCGACTTGGATTCCCGCCAATTCTACACGTGTGCAGCGTTTGTTATGAATCCTGAGGGGGAAGTCCCCGCCGGATTTTAAATAAAAATTCGGCATGGGTTCCCCCCTCAGGAGCATACCGGGCCCTTAGGTCTGTTATGGGTTGTAAGGAGAGCCCCCCTACGCCGAAAAAAACGGCGTAGGGGGTCCCCCTACAATCCATACCAGACCCGTATCCAAAGCACGCTACCCGGCCGTTCAGGAAAGGAGTGGGGACGAGCGAGCGCCCCCCCCTCCTGAGCCGTACCGGGCTGCATGCCCTCAACATGGGGGGGTTGGGTGCTCTGGGGCAGGGGGGCGCACTGCGGGGGCCCCCCACCCCAGAGCACCCTGTCCCCATGTTGATGAGGACAGGGCCCCTTCCCGACAACCCTGGCCGTTGGTTGTCGGGGTATGCGGGCGGGAGGCTTATCGGAATCTGGGAGCCCCCTTTAATAAGGGGGCCCCCAGATACCGGCCCCCCACCCTAAGTGAATGGATATGGGGTACATCGTACCCCTACCCATTCACCTGGAGGAAAAGTGGTAAAAACACAAATAAAAAACACAGGGTATTAAAATATTTTATTAGTCTGCTCCGGAGGCTCCCCCTGTCTTCTTTAGCTCTTTTACCAGGGGGAGCTTCTTCTTCCGATTTCCGGGGGTCTTCTCCTGCTCTCCAGGGTCTTCACCGCTCTTCTGTGACGTCTTCTCCGCTCCGGGGGGTCTTCTTCTATGTTCGCCGCTCTCCGCTCTTGACTCGGCGCACCCCGGTTCTTCCTCCCGCTGTCCGGTGCCTTCTCCTTCTTCCGCTGTTCTGTGACATCTTCTCCTCTTCTTCCGCTGTTCTGTGACGTCTTCTACTTCTCCCTTCAGGCCGCTGTGCTGTGACGTCTTCTCTTCTTCTCTTCTCCCGATGCTGACACGTCGCCTCTTCTCGCTGCAATGATGGATGCGTGGCTTGCATCGGATTTATATAGGCCTCACAGTCCCATCATGCTCTGGTACCTACCCATGTGATACCTACCCACGTGGTACCTACCGGAGCATGATGGGACTGTGAGGCCTATATAAATCCGATGCAAGCCACGCACCCGCCATTGCAGCGAGAAGAGGCGACGTGTCAGCATCGGGAGAAGAGAAGAAGAGAAGACGTCACAGCACAGCGGCCTGAAGGGAGAAGTAGAAGACGTCACAGAACAGTGGAAGAAGAGGAGAAGACGTCACAGAACAGCGGAAGAAGGAGAAGGCACCGGACAGCGGGAGGAAGAACCGGGGTGCGCCGAGTCAAGAGCGGAGAGCGGCGAACATAGAAGAAGACCACCCGGAGCGGAGAAGACGTCACAGAAGAGCGGTGAAGACCCCGGAGAGCAGGAGAAGACCCCCGGAAATCGGAAGAAGAAGCTCCCCCTGGTAAAAGAGCTAAAGAAGACAAGGGGAGCCTCCGGAGCAGACTAATAAAATATTTTAATACCCTGTGTTTTTTATTTGTGTTTTTACCACTTTTCCTCCAGGTGAATGGGTAGGGGTACGATTTACCCCATATCCATTCACTTAGGGTGGGGGGCCGGTATCTGGGGGCCCCCTTATTAAAGGGGGCTCCCAGATTCCGATAAGCCTCCCGCCCGCATACCCCGACAACCAACGGCCAGGGTTGTCGGGAAGGGGCCCTGTCCTCATCAACATGGGGACAGTGTGCTCTGGGGTGGGGGGGCCCCGCAGTGCGCCCCCCTGCCCCAGAGCACCCAACCCCCCCCCATGTTGAGGGCATGCAGCCTGGTACGGCTCAGGAGGGGGGGGGGGCGCTCGCTCGTCCCCACTCCTTTCCTGACCGGCCGGTAGCGTGCTTTGGATACTGGTCTGGTATGGATTGTAGGGGGACCCCTACGCCGTTTTTTCGGCGTAGGGGGGCTCTCCTTACAACCCATAACAGACCTAAGGGCCCGGTATGCTCCTGAGGGGGGAACCCATGCCGAATTTTTATTTAAAATCCGGCGGGGACTTCCCCCTCAGGATTCATAACAAACGCCGCACACGTGTAGAATTGGCGGGAATCCAAGTCGGATCTCCCGTCGCTTCTATGACGCGCACGTTGGAATGTGCTGTCACTATTCCAGTAAGTGCGAGATGTCGGCGAGATCTCGGCACCATGTCGCCGAGAATCAGCGCGATGCTGTCGTGCTAAAAACACAATATCACAAACACCTACTGTAGGCAGGTGTTAAGAAATGCTGTAATGTTAGAATGATTTCAAAAATATATTTTTTAATTGTTAATTTTTATTATTGACTGGACAGAAGAAAAATCTGAAGTAAATCAATATTTGGTTTGACCACCCTTTGGCTTCAAACCACCATCACTTGCACACATTGTATACTTGCACAAAGTCAAGGATATTGTAGGATTAGGATTAACCAAATATACCAAGCACGTCCTAATGATCATCAATTTCAAATGTAGGTTGAAACAGTCATTAACTGAAACAACCACATAGGAGGCTTAAAACTGTGAAAGGAAGAGCCAAACTCTGCTATCAAGGTGTGGTTGTGGTACATAGTTTTTTGTCACAGGTCATATGCCATGCCAAGACTGAGTACAGCAACAAGACAAAAGGTAGTTATACTGCATTAACAAGGTCTCTCCCAAGCAGAGAATTCAAAGGAGACTAAGGTTTCAAGATGTGCTGTTCAAGTTCTTTTGAAGAAGCACTAAGAATTTGGCAAAGTTAAGGACCAAAGACTAGGAAACTTAATGCAGAAGATGAAAAGCCCATCATGCTTATTTCAATTCAACATCGGAAGATGTCCAGCAGTGCCATCAGCACATAACTGGTGGGACTCTGGTACATCCATCTACTGTATGAAGATGTCTGGCCAGAAGTGGTCTTCATGGAAGAATTGCAGTTAAAAAGTCCTACCTCCGATGTGGAAACAAGTGTTTTGAAATTTTTTAGATAGGCAACTCCTCTCCTTATATTGATTAGTGGTTTACTGCAGTAGGGAACAGACACAAAAGATACACTCGGCATCTTTCCAAATAACTGTTCTGTTTTGTTACGATGCAATTGAAGGTTTTTACACACATGATTACATAGGTATTACATTAATATTACAATTGTACTTTTATGGTAACAAGGGGCGTAACATAGGTAGGCTAATTCTAATCAGGACTCGAAAGAATGCAAACATGTAATGAAAACATTATTAGTGCCGTGTGCACAATGAGTGCAGTGTGCAATACATACAAACTAGAATACAATTATATGCATAACTTACACATTTCTTTTACACAAGGTGAAGTGACTCAACTATGCACAAAAACATAGGAACAGGGGTGCAGAAAATGGCAGTAGCTGCTTTGGACTGATGAAAAAAAAAAAGCTGTAGCAAGAGGCAATTTGTTCGCCAAAGGGCTGGATACAATAATGAGTGTCTGCAGTTAACAGTGAAGCATGTTGGAGGTTCCTTGCAAGTTTGGGGCTGCATTTCTGCAAATGGAGTTGGAGATTTATTAAGAATCAATGGTGTCCTCAATGTTGAAAAATACAGGCAGATATTTATCCATCCTGCTATACCATCAGGGAGGCATGTGATTCACCCCAAATTTAATTGCAGTAGGACAATGACCCCAAACATAAAGCCAATGTCATTTGGAATAATCTGCAGTGTAAAGAAGAACAATGAGTCCTGGAAGTGATTGTTTGGCCCCCACAGAGCCTGTCTGGATTTACATGAAGAGACAGAAGGATTTGAGGCAGCCTACACCCACAGAAGATTTGTGGTTAGTTCTCCAATATGTTTGGAAAAACTTACCTACCGAGTTCCTACAAAAACTGTGTGCAAGTGTACCTGGAAGAAATTATGCTGTTTTGATAGCAAAGGGTGATCACACCAAATATTCAATTGATTTGGATTTCTGTTCTGTTCATTTACTTTACATTTTGTTATTTGATAAAAATAAACTATTAGCACTTCTATTTTTGAAAGCATTCTTATTGTACAGCATTTTTTTTCACACCTGTCCAAAACTTCTGTACAGTAGTTTATATGTCCCTCAATTCTGTGGAGGTAAATTGTGGCAATTTATTGGGTGGGTTGGAGCCATTGAGCTACATCACTCAGGAAACAATAAAAACATTACTCAAACATTACAAGTATACAGTGTACAGAGCAACTACAACAAAGGATGTTGCTGCAAGCTTCTGCTAGCAATATTCTAACTACAAGTTGCCATATTTTTATATAGCCTTGTGCATTAACCCTTAGTTCGCTTACAGCACTCTCTGTAATAAACAATTGCCATTCTTTTAAATAAATGACTTGCTTTTGCCATTTTTCATCATCTGATTCATCTCAGTGCTACTGATTTATATGCTATTTGCATGGCTGTCATGCTGATCCTCTAACATAAAGAGACCCTGTCACCATCTTAAAAACTTACAGGTAAATTCACAGAACAATTGTGTATCTTGAATGCTTAATTGCATTGTCTTTCCTTTACATAAAAAAAAATTCTATTTAGTCGCAATGCGCATTTGAACTTGCTAGAAAAAATACCTACTTTAGGAAGTCAATTCCCTAAAATAGCCCTCTCCTTCCTTGTATGTTATAGCCATCTCCTTTTCTGGGAGTGTCTAATTTCTGTCTGTGCTAACCAACTCATCCGCCCTTACCTTCTCATCTCTCCATGACCTTTTAGGTAGCAACCAAGCAGGGAATGAAGAGAAATACCATATAGTGTCACTTGAGAGACAGCCCTGAATATGCTTGGACTGCTGACATCAAATCTAAAATGTTGAAAGTTGGAGAACTCTGAAGGTCTTAGGTGTCTACACAAGGCATGTTTTACAGGCAAATAACATGTATAAAATACCTTACATGCATATATAATCTTATGGGCAGATTGTTGTAAAAAGGAATAATCTAGTAACAGGTTACATGGTACCTGCATTTAGGCGTGTTTTCGTGTAGAAGTGTTTTTAAAGGTGCCCTATTTGAGGGTCTAATGATGTTATCTTAAATAAATGCTCCTAGACATGAATGCGGAAAACACTGCTAAACGCAACTAAACACGGCTAAACTGATATTTTTAAACGCTGGTTTCGAGCGGTCAAGAAAAACATTCAGAAGAGGTTGCCTGAGCGTCCCGTGTACATTAGGCCTCATGGTTAAATTGCTCCTCTCCACGCCCTGAACACAGGGACTGTATCACACCAGCAACTCTTTTTCTGTAAACCAGCAGGGAAGCTCTCAGAGTCGGTAACCAGGACTCCTCTACATCACCCCATAGCATCCATATATGAAACACAGACCAGTAAGTATCTCATAATTTACCAATATTTATTATTACAATCAAACAGTAAGGCAATGCAGATGCACTTACATTTTTCAGTGCCTAAACCTGGCACCCAGAGTAATTTTCTGGCAACTATCACTGCTCCGCAATGCTCAAGGAGACTTGAGATGTAGCATGTGTTTAACACATGCACAGTGTGGAAATTTTTATGCACTTTGTATATTATGTATTTTTACTTTTTCACAGGACTTCAATATGTTGATATTATCTCTTTGTGGTACAGATATTTTATTACACATTGCACGTGGTTTAAGGTAACATTTTTGCTTTTGTACTCACATGCTTTTTGTACTTATGTTATGCACATATGAATAAGAATTTCTGAGATAAGAAGTAAGAAGTAATGCTGCTTTTTCCTCCTTTATATATTATTCTTGGTTGTACAGGGGGTACACTTATCAGCCACTACTGGGTTTCAGTTTAAAAAAAGGGACACGAAGACGAGCATGGGTGTTTCCTGATATTACATATTTGTATTCTAGTTCTGGGTTAGGAAATATTAAAGCTTGGAGTATGACAGGCAAGCAAGAAACATTTTCAAAAGGAGAGGTCAGCAATGGAAGCCTCTTTATGTCACTATAATATAAGAGTATTAATAATTAAAGTGGTCCACAGTGTTCTGACACCACACCCCAATAACTAATAATACATAAATGCAAAATACATACTATCGGCATTTGAGGTATTTATATCACTATACAGGTTTGAATCTGCCAGGACCCACTTGTGAAGCACCGCATTACCAAAGGGTAGTCAACATCTTTCAGGGTATTTGTGATACAAAATATTATGTATTGTATCTGGTGGAGGACCCTGTATTTTTATACTTTACCTCCATCTTTTTTAAGACATGTATAATAATAAACATAAGTTTACTGTGGTAGTTTTTAGATAGAAACCTTTATACCTCAAACATCCCTAGTATGTTTTTGTATTATTATTATGAGAGTAGGAAGCTGGACACCAAAAAAGAAAAGAACAAGCATTCTGTTGGGATCTCATTGGTACTAATGCATTCCAAACACAGGAAGACAGATTGTTGATTTGACAATTTATGACATGGAGTGGGGGGGTGGGGGGGTGGGGATGGATGAGGATTGATAAACAAGAGAAGGGAAAAGGGAAAAAAAACACAAATACGAATGAAGAGGCAGAGGGGAGAAGGCTATACAGGATAGAAAGGGGAAATGTGGTTACTGGTGGGAGAGAGTCAGATGAGGGGACAAAGATAAAATAGTATGCATGAGACCAAAATGGAGTTCATTTGGACCTAATTGAAAAACTTACTGCACTATTATTGCAATATTAATCCGACAGTTATATTACAGCTATACCAATGCACGAGAAACTCAGAAGTGAAGGTATAAGGAACAGAATATCCGAAATTTTAATATAAGCAACAAATCTCACAGACACGTCCCCCCATGCAATTACTGCAAACATTCTTGGAAGTGGTACAATTTCATGTTGGAGATTGTTCAGTATCTGTGTGTAAAACCACTTCTGAAACATAAAGGTTCAAGGAATTTTGCCTAATGAAATAAAAGGGACAGCAAAAAAAAGAGTGTCGTGATATTCTATTGTTCTGAAGCATCTCCATCTTTTTGCTCTTTTCAGAGATAATAATTCCTTGTGGGAGCATATTGTAAGTCAGGCTGTACATTTCAAAGCTTTATGAATGGAGATCTTGAACAATGCTGAACGAGAGGATACAGAATCCCTTATCTGAATAATAAGCAAATGTTAATGTTGTGTGAACATGTTTTTTGCACCCGTTTATTTGAGGTACTTATATAGCACTAACAGGTAGTAGTGGTAACCACTAAGCTACTGTGCTGCATTTAAAAAAAACTCATACAGTACAAGATAGAAACAAGTGGTAAAATCAGGGGACGTTTAAATATAATGCCTGATCCACTAAATGGTGAAATAGTTTACACAAGTTTGTTCTGCTGAAAGCTGGTGATATTTATTTGCTGACAAGCAATGTGAAACTTTTTTTACTGTAGTTCTGGAAGAACCTCAGTGGCCAAGAGACAGAAGCTTTGGAATGTTTTGAATGTTTTCAAACACAAGTTCACTATGTATTATTTTTGTGTTATACAGTAAATGTGTCTGTATTCACTAAAATAAGTGGAACATACTTAACCTGCCTGGCGGTCTTCCCGAGTCTGACACGGGGTTAGATTTTCCTGCTGCGAGCGGTAACCCCGTGTCAGTCACGGGCTTGCCTCGCTAGATCCACAGGCACAAGTTACTTACCTTGTCCCTGGATCCAGCGATGCCACCGCGCTGTGTGAGCGAGTGGGACCTCGCTCGATTCACACAGTGCCTCCGTGTGACGCCGATCTCCGTTCCCTGCGACGTTACGACGCACGGGGACGGAGAACGGCGCCAAATTCAAAAAAGTAAACAAACACCTTACATACAGTATACTGTAATCTTATAGATTACAGTACTGTATGTAAAAAAAACACACCCCCCCTGTCCCTAGTGGTCTGTCCTGTGTCATGCATGTCATTTTATATAATAAAAACGTTTCTTTCTCCCTGCAAACTGTAGATTGTCCATAGCAACCAAAAGTGTCCCTTTATGTCAAAAATAGTTTTAGATCAGCTAAAAAACAGCGATAATAAATTATAATCACTTGCAGAATTGTGCGATAGCGATTTGTGGGGAAATTCGTCATAAAAAAAAAAAAATAATGACAGCAACAATTCTGCAACTGAGCAAATTTCAGTGATTTTGATTTGATTACATTATTGAATAATTTTTATTATAATTATATTATTATTTGTTATAATTATTTATAATTATTTATTATATTATAATTTATAATTTTGTTTTTAAAAAAATGTCATACCCGGGATGCCTATTAGAAGCTTGTTTGGTCAGATTTAAGTGAGTTATTTCTAAAAATTACAGACCTACAATATAAAACGCCAAATTTCCTTGCAAATAATGGTACCGCTTTTAGCATGTTTTTTCTGACAGAATCATACCGCCAGGGAGGTTAAAGGGTTTGTAAAGGATTTTTTTTGTTTTTTATCTTAATAGCTTCCTTTACCTTAATGCAGTGCTGTTTTCATGTCCTCATTGTTCGTTTTTGCTCTCAAGTTGCTGTAATTCTTCTCTGATCTCTACACTTCTTAGTTGTCTGTTTCCTGATAACCACAGTACTGGGAGCTTTCTCTCTGTGGTCACTAATCAAGAAGGTGTGATTACTGTGTGTCTAAAACCCCTCAGCACCAATCAGTTTCGTTTTCCAAACCATCACTGCCCTGTATTGGCTCTGTGGCTCTGTACAGCAGAGAGAGGAAACAACATGCAAAAACGAAACTGGAAACTACAGGTACATTATATGATTGATTTTATCTATTTTTAATCGTTTTTAAAAGGAATCAGTTAACTATTATGTCTCTATACCCTGTAAACAGTCATTTTAGCATATTTTTTTATTTTATTTACAACTCCTTTAAGTGTTTTGGGGGGGTTACATTTAATATGGTCTATGCAGCATGGACATATCTAATGCTGTTTTTTGTGTAAAACTTTTAAATTTTAATTTTAATGTGTTTTTATTTTGGTAGGTAATGCAGTATACCTCTGCAAATATAGCTCCTATAAACTTATCTAGCTGCATCAAGCATATGTCAGTAATCACCCTCTAGGAGCGACACTGGCATTTCATCAGGCAACATTGTGCACATGCAGTTAAGTTTGCATAGGACAGTTTGTGTGTAAGCTATATTGACAGAGAAATGCGCACAACTTCACATCATATTGGTGCATGCAAAAACTTTCTTGAACAAGGCATAAATGTGTTGTCACAAGGTCAAGCTATTTTTTTAGCACATGTAGACTTGTAGAAGTGCCATAAAATAATGTAATGGTGAGAGTAAGGCAGAGTTTAACACATCTTTCCTTTGCGTTTGATTGCCAAAATCTTTAATTATACAGTAACAAAATAGGAAAATTTCTAATCATTAGCTTTGAATTTTTTTCTGGCAATGCTGCTAAATATTTTGTCAGTACAAAAATGATTACTAGGCCTGCAGGAGCTAATAAAAAAACATTCTTAACAGATTATTTTCTTTGCTTTACTATAGAATATGTGCAAAGAAAGCCACATTTCCTTATTTTGTTCATCATATGAAAGAAAAGTACCAGCATACGAGACAGTTTTTCTACAGATGCTATTTTTACATTCTGAAAGGTTGCCTGTATTCTATTATCACATGAGAACCTCAAATCTTTTTTCACATCATTCTTTTTCACATCAGACAATAAAATCAGACATGAATACCTTGTCCAGCTAGGCAGGTGATTTCTTGATCATCTAGCATTGCAGACAAGAATTGGAACTTCTTACCTTTAACTGATAGTTGCCTTTGTGCTAATGCGACTTAAAGTGAAATTTCACTCAAAAATTGGACAATTAGACCATAATTACTTTGTTAAATAACTTTTAGTATGCATTTTAAAACTTGTTCATCGTCTAGTTTAGAAAGACTAGTCTAAGCTAGACAATCAGCAGTCTTCTGTTCTGTACTGACAATGGTTTGCCTGTTGATCTGAATTTGTCAGCTCTCCGACACTTCCTGAAGCTGTTGTCAGTCACTGTGTACATCTTACATCTGTGTACATCTTACAGAGGTTTCAGTAAATCTGCCCCTATCCTGCCCAGTCTCACCACAGTCTAGCCCAGCACTAACCCTATCCTCCCAGACATCGACAGCATGTTTTGGAGCTCCTCTTTTCTTCCTAGCCTAGTGCTATCGAAATAGCACTGCCAAAGAGCAGCAAAACAAAACCCAAAAATTTGGAGTTACTTACCGGTAACATATTTTCCGGTAGTCTTTCAGGACAGCAACCTATGAGAGACCTCGGCTCCTCCCTTCTTAGGAAACACCGCCCAGCCTAGACTTAAAAGGCCTGCTTCCCTGCCAGCTCCTCAGTTCTTCAAGAGCAACTCCGGCCAGCTAGGGAGACACAAGAACACATCATACACCATAAATTGCTTTTTTGATGGTTCCCGAGTCAGGAACCCAAAAGGAAAACCCAATAAGGGTGGGTACACGGTGCTGTGCTGAAATACTACTGGAAAAGACGTTACCGGTAAGTAACTCCAATTTTCCCATATCGTCTTTCAGGACAGCAACCTATGAGAGGATAAGCGAGCACTTACCCTTAAGGTGGGACTACGGCTTATAGGACCGCGTCCAAAGAGCCTGATCCCTTCTGCTGAAAACAAGATTAGCCTCTAGTGTCAGGTAAAAGGTAAGAGAGCTGAATCACATTGCCGCTGCACTGATCTGGCGTGGAGTAGTCTCAGCTTCTTTCAGATCTCCCTACACATAGGCTTGTCCAATTGTTAGCCAATGTCATCTTGCCCAGGTACTGCTGTAAATTATGACCCTTACTAGGAAAGAAACCCCTTACTGACACGCAGTGATTGTCCATAGCAACCAAAAGTGTCCCTTTATGTCAAAAAAAGTTTTAGATCAGCTAGAAAACAGCGATAATAAATTATAATCACTTGCAGAATTGTGCGATAGCGATTTGTGGGAAAATTTGTCATAAAAAAAAAAAAATAATGACAACGACAATTCTGCAACTGAGCAAATTTCAGTGATTTTGATTTGATTACATTATTGAATATTTTTTATTATAATTATATTATTATTTGTTATAATTATTTATTTATTATATTATAATTTCTAATTTTGTTTTTAAAAAAATGTCATACCCGGGATGCCTATTAGAATCTTGTTTGGTCAGATTTAAGTGAGTTATTTCTAAAAATTACAGGCCTACAATATAAAACGCCAAATTTCCTTGCAAATAATGGTACCGCTTTCAGCATGTTTTTTCTGAAAGAATCATACCGCCAAGGAGGTTAAGACAGCTCTCATAGGGAAACATTGATTTTCACACGTCATGCTACATGAGGCTCCCAATGTAGGACCGTTTGTCGGACAAGTGTGAACCCAGCCTAAAACCTGGAAGCTGATTGGACACCAGATTCTGCGTGCACCAATTTTAGTAAATCACCCCCAAAGTGTTAATTTTACAATAAGGTATCCTCACTTTAAATATACTAGGAAGGTTGGATGTAATTCCATGATCAGACTTTGAAGCCCCTTAATTTATATGAGCCATAAATACATAGTTATGCACTGAGCAGATTTCACGGGCATCAATCTTATCAAAAGTCATCAAACAAAAAATTCTAACCCAGATCAACCCAAGAATAGTAGGGTGGGAGTCTATTAAAGTTCTCATTAATATAGTGACTGTCGCCTAAACTCCCCAAATATTCTAAACTGTCTGCAAGAATTAAATAGCATTTGGTAGATCCAACTGCCAAACAGTCATTAGGGGCCAGATTCACGTAGATCTGCGGCAGCGTAATGTATCGCATTTACGTTACGCCGCCACAAGTTTTACGGGCAAGTGCTTGACTCACAAAGCACTTGCCTGTAAAGTTGCGGCGGCGTAGCGTAAATCCCCCGGCGCAAGCCCGCGTAATTCAAATCAGCCGGGTAGGGGGCGTAGAGCATTTAAATTAGGCGCGTTCCCGCGCCGAACCTATTGCGCATGCGCCGTCCCTAAAATTTCCCGACGTGCATTGCGCTAAATGAAGTCGCAAGGACGTCATTGGTTTCGACCTGAACGTAATTGACGTCCAGCCCTATTCACGGACGAGTTACGCAAACGACCTTAAATTTCAAAATTTCGACGCGGGAACGACGGCCATACTTAACATAGGATACGCCACCTAGGGGGCATGTTTATCTTTACGCCGCATATCGCTTACGTAAACGGCGTATCTTTACTGCGACGGGCAAGCGTACGTTCGTGAATCGGCGTAACTACTCATTAGCATATTCTACGCCGACCTCAATGGCCGCGCCACCTAGCGGCCAACGTAAATATTGCACCCTAAGATATGACGGCGCAGTCCATCGTATCTTAGGCATGTTTAAGTGTATCTCAGTTTGAGAATACATTTAGACATACGACGGGCTTAGATTCAGAGTTACGTCGGCGTATCTACTGATACGCCGGCGTAACTCTTTGTGAATCTGGCCCTAGAACTAAAGAAGCATATAAAACACATGCTTGTTTCAGCCAAGTGGGCACATTTATGCACCAAAAAGACATTTCTAAATTTATCTCAAAGGAACATAACCATTTAAAAAAACCTGATAGATATGTCTTGGAGTATTTTTCACAAAGATCAGTTGGCTAGAGGATATATAAGCAATAAAAACTGTCATAGATATACAGATATTCCCCAATCTGATAATAAACATTTTGATTGGGTGGCAATTAGGTAATGTCTCTGAAAAGTTTATTCCACTAGTGTGCAGCTGCAAAAATCTATGTAGTAAGGTCCTAAATATAAGTAGTATTACTGTAATTTCACAGTGACTCTAGCATATCCTGCTCAGTGAAATTCCAAATTATGTTGGATTTAGCGTGCATTATCTATATTTGTACACAGTGAGTGAATGTTCTTATCACTTTATTGCCTAATCAATGCCCAGAGGAATGCAGTCTGTGCACTGTTATCTTTTGCCTGAGCGACTTATAGTAACTGCATACTGTTATCTTACAGCTTTCTGATTTGTACAAGTCTAATTCAGGTTCACAAACACATCAAACAAAAAGCTTGCAATCTTATTTATGGCTATTTTTTTGGGGGCTGGTGAGACCAAGAACACCAGTAATAAATATCTGAACAATCCAACTTTTGTGTTAGAAAAAAGGTTCCCATAGCCTGGGTGATTATGTATGGCACATAATACTCCTGCTTGAGCATCTACTTTTTCAGACTTCTTTTGTATGTATTTGCGCGTATTTTTCCGTATATGCGTTCGCATATTTTAGCGCGCATTTTCTTTGCACAAATGTGTGAAAACCTGTTCTCGCATTCTTGATTTGCACAATATGTAAATTGCATTTGCGTGCATGTGTGTGCATTCACGCGTATTTGTGCACAATTGCACATATGAGGTGTAAATTACTGACCAAAAAGCAGATTTTTAAATTCTTTTTTTCACTGAAGAATGCATGCCACTTGTTCATGCACCTTTGGGCATAGGCACAATATAATTAATGGACTGTATTGTAGCTCGGTAAAAAAAAAAAAAAAAAGCTGTACTGAGCTTTTTCAAGCTGCAAAAAAGGCCAAAAATGTAATGGTAATTTTAAACCTAATTTGATGGTCACCAACCTAGGTATTGGCCCATGGGCTTGGATATCTTTTAGGAGCGATTGAAAATTTGGGTAGACAATGATTGCATCTACTTAAAGTGGAGTTCCACCCATAAATATAACATTACATCAGTAGTTTTAAAAAAATGTCATTAGTCCTTTACGAAAAAAAAATTTTTTTTAGATACCTTCAAAGTGTTGTTGCTAGGCAGAATAGTTAATCTTCCCACTTCCTGCACCTAGGTGCTTAATGCTTCCCAACCTACACCACACAGACTCCTGGGAATGTAGTGGGTGTAACTTTCCAGGAGTCTGTGCACTCCCCAGTCTCAAAGAATCATGTGACTTGGACAGCACAGGTGCTGAAACCTGATCTGACACTGCTTGTGCAGCACTGAGCATGTGCGAGATCTGCAAGGCTGAAATCCAGGAAGTCATACAGTCTGGCTTCATGATGCCCACACTTAAGATGGCCCCAGTCAATTTCTATTTTATAAAGTGTCTAAATGCTGTAACAACCTAACAAAACGGACCTTAGTTTACAGACTAACTTTACTAGAATACATTAAGCTTGTGTATTACAGGGGTATTTATATTTAAAAAGTGAAATTGTGGCCGGAACTCCGCTTTTTTACCAAATGACTGTTGGGCCTGGCAATAATGAGATTCAGAACCAATTTCCTTCTGGAACACTGTTTGGTGTTAACATGAATTGGACTCTGGGTAAACGTCAAAAGTTATCCTTGCAGTATGACTGCCTCCACACTGCAATGGTTAAATGCTCATTTTGGTCTACGCTCTATGGTAACATCAAGATGCAATTTTACTTACCTTATTCCTTATTACTGCAGGTTATCTTTTAGCTGCATGAATAGTCCCCCAAAGCCATGTATATTTGCTGTTCTATTGGTTGCAGGCCCTCTAACACCATCATGTACAATGCAGGACCACCATTAAATGAGGAGACAGAGGGCCTGCCCACAACCAGGAGCCAAGGTAGAGAGGAATAAAGTGAGTAAGATTGCTTTTAGACAAAAATTAGCATTTAACCTGTGCAGAAAAGTGGGAGGTTCACTGCAAGGGTAAGTTAGGATCTGTATGTGCGTTATAATTAATCGAAATTAGTCGATTAATCGATTAAAAAAAAAATCGAACACAAAAATTTTGATCAGTAACAGCCCTAAAAAAATGTATACTTACCTGTCTACACTCTTGCAAAATTCATGTTCTTATTCATATGGAGAAGCTGTCTTTTCTACTTAGGAACGATTGCAATTTTCCCTGTACATGCACAGATGAAGGAAGCACTGGCCAGAGAGTTTGCAGGCTCAGCTGCAAATGGACTGCATAGCCTGAATCTTACAGGAGTGTGGATAAATGACTAGAGAGGATGTGTGCTGGATGGGGGTAACTTAGAGTGTACCTTCACCCATGCATAGCACTTCACGTGCTTCCTTTAACTTCCGTATTATATCACTTCCTGAATGCTCACTAGACTAGGGTGACCAGACATCCCCGGTTTCAGGGGACAGTCCCCTGATTGAGGACACTGTCCCCGGACCAAGTCTGTCCCTGGTTTTGTCCCCAGATTGCATTCAACAGGGGGCAGGGGCAATTTCAAAGACAATCAGTGCAGAATTAAAATAAAAAAATTAGAATTACATACCCCGCTCCGCCGTGCCTACTAGCATAGGGGGGTTGTATTTTTCCCATTATCTGTGCCCCTTTCTGCTGATCATGTGCTGGTTGGAGCGGAGGGAATATTTCTTCAGTTTCGGGCGCATGCCCATTCAGCTCCGCTAACATGTTCTTCTGCCTTGGCTCAAATCCTGGCCAGCCACCTGCCTATCTCCTTGCCTTCCCTGGCGGAGTGATCTTCCTCCGCTCCCCATCCAGTAGTACCCGGGGCCCGAAGAGTAAGGCCCCATACACACGATAGAATTTATCCGCGAATACGGTCCAGCGGACCGTTTCCGCGGATAAATCCTCTTGAGGATTTCGGCGGATTTTCATGCGATGGAGTGTACACACCATCGCATTGAAATCCGCGCCAAAATCCTCTGGCGATGACGTGTCGCGCCGTCGCCGCGATTATGACGCGGCGACGTGCGCGACGCTGTCATATAAGGAATTCCACGCATGCGTCTAATCATTGCGACGCATGCGGGGGATCCCTTTGGACGGATGGATCCGGTGAGTCTATACAGACCAGCGGATCCATCCGTTGGGATGGACTCCAGCAGATGGATATGTTCTGCATGTCAGCGAATATTCGATCTGCTGGAATCCATCCTAGGGGAGATATATCCGCGGAAACAGATCCGCTGGCGTGTACACACCATAGGATCTATCCGCTGAAACCCATTTTCTGGGATTTATCTGCGGATGGATTCTATGGTGTGTACGGGGCCTTAGACTTGAGAGGCAGTGAGGCGGGCGGCGATGGGCAGAGAGTCGCTGATTGTTGCCATTACTAGTAAAGAAAAAATATGTCCCCGGATTTCATTTTAAAAATCTGGTCACCTTACACTAGACCCATTGTTCAGCACCAAATCTTGTACATGTGAAGACAGGCTGAGGGTCTCTGCCAGGTCTAAGGAAACACACTGATACCCATAGCATGTCCTTGTAATTTTTGCAACCTATGTTAAATGTTTATTTGTAAAGATTAAGCATTCGTTTAAAAATGCATGAAGTTAATAAAATACGATTAACCCAAAACAATAACAGTCTCCTTTTTTATTATAGCTGATCTTCTGCTTTAGAGGCACCATGGGAAAAATGTTGATTTTGTGCTGTATTCCCTTCCCTGGCAAAATATTTCTAGAAGATGTAGGTAATCTAACTACAAGTAAAATTGCTAAAATTCACAAACTAAAATGAAAATATACTTTTCCAAATACTGTCTGGTGAAGATAGTGTCATTACTGAAGTTCTGCTGTGTTGCTGCTTGACCTCCCAATCAGTTTTGAATCTATTTATCTGGAGGATTCAGTAAGCAAAAAAATAGGTAACAACACAGTACTCTAAGGCCCCTTTCACACTGGAGGCTCTATACCGTCGGAATTGCCGCGGCATTCAGCCGCTAGCGGTGCGGTATTAACCCCTGCTAGCAGCCGATAAAGGGTTAATACCACCCTCAATGTGCCTCTGCAGAGGCGCATTGCGGGCGATATTACCGCGGTTTCCCATTGTTTTAAATGGGAAGGAGCGGTATACATACCGCTTCTCTCACCACTTCTCTCACCGCTCCAAAGATGCTGCTTGCAGGAGATTTTTTTATCTCCTGCCAGTGCATCGCCTCAGTGTGAAAGCCCTCCGGCTTTCACATTGAGGTTGCTTGGCAGGAGTTTTTCAGGCGGTATAGCAGCGCTATTTTTATCGCTGTACCGCCTGAAAAACTCCTCGGTGTGAAAGGGGTCTTATTTAAATGTGAATGAATAAGAATGCTTATGTGAGTTATTGGGCATCCAAATTTTATTTGGTAAAGGATTCAGGTACATAGCGCTCTATTTCGAGTAAAAACGTTATCATTATTACGAAACATACTGTATATAATGCTCGAGTAGCAACTTGCCTTAGCAAGCCTTTATCATTATATTGGTGATGGCACCTAATTTGGAAGAAATGGAGCTCCCCAGGTTTTCCCCTTTTAGGACTAACAGAAGTAAACATGGACCCATTTGTTTGCTATCTAGCTCAACTAGATCCCACCATCTTCAAAATGAAAAAAACATCCTTTCTCATATCCTGGTGGCGGTAAGATATTCTATTTGCAGCTTTTGGAAAAATCCAGCTCTATATGCAATTGACACACATTTTTCACATCTACATGATCAGATGTCTATAATAGTCTATGGGACTTAGTAAAGGGGAAACAACAACTACAAGTAGATATTGATGGTCAGACTTTCAGGCCAAGGAAGTATATTAAAAAATAAAGTTTAATATCATATTAAATTACAAAGAATAACATGGCAATACAATAAAATTTACAACAAATGACCACTGTATGCACAATCCTCAGAAGTCGCCAATGCACGTTTCGCCGTGGGGCTTCTTCAGGACGATAACAAGGATTTCGTGAGTGACAGAGAACAATTAGTTATATGACAGATGGTCCTATGGTGGATGCATCCATAAGGCATATACGGCATAAGGGGTCGCAAGATCATTAAAGAGCTTGTCCACAAATTTTCAAAGGGAGGATCTTATACTGACCATAGGGTCAAGACACAGATTGCAGACTTGAATTAGGCGTCACAGGAGAAATCGCACGTCAGTTGTGCTAGAATGAGTGGTCCTGGGGCCCACTGGAACAACAGATATCTCAAAAACAGCAAGCAAAACTATCAACCCTGCACAGTAGGTCCTCAATAAGGCGGTTCCCAAAATGGACAACAGTGTTGTGAACTATATAAGAGATGTCTGTCGATAGGAAATAGTAAAGGGTACAATTATATGCAGCTGAACAGAGATGTCGTCTGTGTCCCAGGGTGTACATGAGTGTAACACTCATGTACACCCTGGGACACAGACGATAGTTTTTCTAGCACAACTGACGTGCGATTTCTCCTGTGACGTCTAATTCAAGTCTGCGATCTGTGTCTTGACCCTATGGTCAGTATAAGATCCTCCCTTTGAAAATTTGTGGACAAGCTCTTTAATGATCTTGTGACCCCTTTTGCCGTATATGCCTTATGGATGCATCCACCGTAGGACCATCTGTCATATAACTAATTGTTCTCTGTCACTCACGAAAATCTGCGTTATCGTCCTGAAGAAGCCCCACGGCAAAAACGTGCGTTGGCGACTTCTGAGGATTGTGCATACAGTGGTCATTTGTTGTAAATTTTATTGTATTGCCATGTTATTCTTTGTAATTTAATATGATATTAAACTTTATTTTTTAATATACTTCCTTGGCCTGAAAGTCTGACCATCAATATCTACTTGTAGTTGTTGTTTCCCCTTTACTATATTTACAGATGTGGCCCATGTGAGTGCTATCCTTTTGTATCAACAACCCCTTTACCCTCCCTTTTTCTTCTCTCCCCTTTTTGCGCCTCAGCTTCCTTTTCCTTCCCTTTTCTATTCCCAGCCCTTTCTTTGATTCTAGTCTATGGGACTTATTTAATCTGGGAAGTTGATGCAAATACTAGTACAATGCAGTCCTTTTTTCTCTTTTTAAATTATATCCGTTTCCAGTGTTCTTTAATTATGGCCCACACAGGTACTACTATTACATAATATGGTTATGAGGGGCCCTCCCTTTCATCTGTAATGCTAATGGTAGTTGGTAATCAACACATATTCCATGCCATGGCAGGCCAATTAAATAGGATACCAATCAAGAAGTAAATGCAGTTCTTTGTTTTGTATACCGACTTTACTATTTAAATAAAATTTAAGTATAAAAAAAAGCAATGGGAAATTAGTGTAATACTAGTTCCATGGTTATCTAGATCAATGGTGCCCAACACGTGTCCTGCCTGGGCTCAGCATGCAAGCCATTGAGTTTCAGACCTCAATTCAGGTCTGAAGCACAACCTGCTGTATACCGAATGCCATAATCCTTCATAAAAATAGGGCTGCTAAAGCATAATTCACTGCTATCCTATTAAAACAAGCTAATCGCAGTCAGCTGCTACCCCATTTCCCTTGTATTCATATAGAATCACTGCCAACCTTACTTTCTGTGCCGGGCATACTTGAGTTATCAATACTGGACTGAGTCACAGAGTATTGAGCTGAAACCTGCTGCTTGCTGCAGACAAGGGGCCATATAAGTGGAAAGCAGTAAATGGGGGCAAGGAGCTGAGTCTAAAAATATGTCAGCAAGATGTAAATATATAGCTGTTCCAGTGGATGTGTGGCCAGCAGTGTCACTATCCTCTCTGCTCTCCAAAAGCCCACTGCTAAGTTCAGATTATGAGTGAGAGTAGAGGGCAGGCCACATTTTGTTAGATAAAGGATAGTTGACGGCTGACTCATGACTAGACCGATGGGGTCCTGGATAAGGATCTAGCAGTGGAAATCTTACGATCTCTGTTGACAGATATTGCTCCCCACCCACCTCACTTCCAACACCGGCTTGCCCCTACACTGAAAATCATCTCTAACTAATTGCCTTAGCCCCTTTAACAGCTGGAATTCCCATGACAGACATTCTCCCGAATGCCTCTTCCCCCACTAACATCCCTCTTTGGCCATCTCCAGTGATAGACATCCTGCCCACTTTACTATCCCACCGACCGCACATCTCTTCCTAGATACCTTACCTTACACCCTCCTGGTAGACAACCCTACCTCTTTCCCTGTTGATCTTTATTCTTCCCTGGTCACCTCATCTCATACCTACCCATTTGCCCCAACACCACTGACACACATCCCATTCTCAGTTGCTTCAAACCCTTTAGCTAACAGACGTCTATCTCTGGCCACCTCAAAATCCCCCAACAACCTAACTAACAGTCTTCCCTCTTCAGCTGCCTCACCTCTCCACACTTACTGACAGACATCCCTCCCTGGATGCTTCGCCCCCACTGACAGTTTATCCCTTCTCGGTCATCTCACCATTTTGCTGACAGACATCCCAACCTGTCCAAACATCAAGCTTTCATTTTTGAGCAATAGTAAAATTAGGTCTACCTTGTATAGAGCCAGACCCCTGCATGAAAAAAAAAAGGCAAAGTAAAAGTAAAAAAAAGAAAAAAAAATGCAATAAATTATAAATAATCAAGTCAATAAGAAAACAATTAATTTCCCAAATAATGCCTGTGTCGTTGTATCAATACCATTTTTATATAATAGTATCAAATTCAGGGAACAAATCTATTGTGCAGCCCCTCTCAACAAGTCTGGGCCACACTAGAGGCTCTCTTTATTTACTGGGTTGACCACTACTGAACTAGTCTCAGTCACTTACCTGTCTGCATTTTGTCAGTCACAATAAGAGCCACTAAAGGAATGAGTTGTGAAACTTGTGATTAACTGTAACTGAGTACTTTATAGTTTTAGTGCATTAATTAGTGGGTGTTTCTTGAAAATGTATTTTGACGAGTTGCCACTAAAAATGCAAACATTTACACCTTTTCAATTCTAAAAGCTTATATTTGCTTGTGTAAGACCAGCTAAGGTATATTCATCATAACTTAAACGTATTGTATTCTGCTTTGTGTCTTGATCAAAGCTTCATTTTAGAGTATGTAAATCCCATTAGCTATTTCAAAATAGAGTTCTGTCTTCTTATAAACCTGCACCATACCCTGTGGATTCCATATCCAGCTCCTTATCATAATATCTCTCAAAGGCAGCAAAATCAGTGTGCTTGTTAATTCGCTCATCCTACTTGTTGTGCAGATGAACTGTATCTAGATGGTCCTGTTTGCAGTCCCTGGCGTCATTGAGGAGGCGATATCTGTCCTTTTAAATTATCTTGGCAGATTCCCCCACTGGCTGAAAAAGCTGCCGCAGGCATTTCAGAGCACGGCCTGACCTAGTTACAGCTCAAGAGGCAGGAAAGGAAACTCCAAAGCTCAGAGATTATGGAAGTGGGAGACCAACTGTGAAATGCCATAAAGGAGATCTGACTTAACCCATTAACAGACAGCAATACTGTCTTTAAAATGCCTCATGTTCATAATATAGCATGACTTGCATACAGAGATTGTTACAAAAAGTCTTAGCTTAATATAAAACAGTGTTAATCATGTCCCAGGAGTATAATTAAAATTAGAAAAGTTTGGTTAAAAGAACTAGAGGAGGCCCTCACACATTACAGGGGATATCTGTGAAAATGTAATTATACAATGTCCATCTGTTAGTTAAGTTGCAGATACGTAAGAAGTAATGATTTTCAAGAACACCATGTTTTTTACATAATATTGAAGGATATATTGCATTTTATGATTTTAAAAATGTTAATATAATTTCTACTCAGTCAATGTAAAGAACATTTTCCCCACATATCATGTCAGTCTTCTGTTGATCTGACATTATACAATCATCATAGGAAGAAGTTGAGCGTACATCTTATAGATGGAAAGTTCACAGTGTGGGTGGTAATTCCGGTTGATCTCTAAGCCTATTGGCTATGGTCACTGTGTATAGTACTGTGTCCATATAGTAATCACCCATGTGGTAGATGTATTAAAGAGCAGGCACCTATAGATAGATGGATGGCAGGTAGATGGTACAGGTGACTGGTGCAGATATACCATGTAGCAAGTGGGATGGCAATCAAAAATCTGAATACTTTGCCACTCCCGTTGTTTGCTCAGTTGTCCATCATTGGGCGTCTCCTTGTGCATATGAGGTAGTCGTCCACTTGTTCCTGCTGAGACTTCTAATAAATGTGCTGCAGTGGGGAGACTGAATGAGGCCAGATGACAAGCAACTGTCACTGTCCCTTGCCTGGTTCCTACATATTGCAGGGAACCAGCCAAGGGACGATGACAGTTGCTGGTCATGTGCTCCATGTGCCAAGCAACTTGGCGTCCAGACGTTTTTGTTACATGTTGTATGTATTATCTGTATGTTTTTTACACAAGCCAGCTTGTTTACTTAGCAATGCTGAACAACTTTATGTCTCTCACTGTCATTGCTGTGGTTACAGTATCATGATGTTAGATTACTGTTTCAATAAACTATGTTTATTTTACTATTATTAGCAGCCTGCACCTTCTGTCACTCTTGTAGCCTCCTTTCATTCCCCCCTTGGGGAAAATCTTTTTCTACTGGCAGGGTAAACAGGTGAAAAAATAAATGGGAAAAAGCCTGAGGAAAAAAAAAACCTGAATGTAACCAAGACAATGATGGACTGTTATGCCCTGTACACACGATCGGTTCATCCAATGAAAACGGTCTAATGGATTTTTTCATCAGATATCTGATGAAGCTGACTTTCTTCAGTCTTGCCTACACACCATCAGTTAAAAAAACGAGAGTGTCAGAACGCGGTGACGTAAAACACAACAACGTGCTGAGAAAAATTAAGTTCAATGCTTCCAAGCATGCGTCGACTTGATTCTGAGCATGCGTGGACATTCCATATATATTACAGTGCCAGTGCAAAATATATCCGTGAACATACATACAAAAAAAGTTAAATTCACTTAAATTGAATATAAATAATAAATCTTCTTATGAATTGTGCAATTGAAAAAGTCTATTCAATAAAGTGCTTCACAGAAAAAGCACCATGGTGTTTCGACAATTTCCAACTTGTGCTCCTTTCACCAGGTGAAGTGCAAGCTCACCTTTATTATAGACCACAAAAGGGTCAACTAAACATGTAGGCAAATCAATCTGATGGACCAAACACTTGTGAGATTTAGGGTTCCCTCTCCAAAATAGCTCCACACAGTTCACAAGCAGGTCATAGACAACAAACAGAAAAGATCAGCGTCCAGTAGTGCAGTATCAGCAGGTCCACGTGGGTCACCACCAGTGGAGATATATTTTGCACTGGCACTGTTTATATATGAAATGTCTATATTTTTAGTTATTTATTTTCACGTTTTAGTCAATACCTTACCTTGCTATTGAGGCAGCGCGATCACACTTTTTCCTATTGATTTACTGTGGATATGGGAACACATTTAGTGATTGCAGCAGCTATAGACTATTTATTTCTATCAGTAGGTGGCAGCACGCCACTACCTTATTTACATTTGAAAGCTGATTGGTTGTCATATAAATACCTTTCTGTTATGACATATGCATCTTTGGCCACCATACAAACTGCCAATAGTTTTTAGCAGGGTTAAGACAATTTCTTGATGTATTACACATTTTCTTGTTTTTCTGTGAAAATTTTTATCTAATATACATTTACAAAAATCGTTTGTGTTTTTGTTTTTTTTTGGTAGGTTTTAAAATCAGCTTGCTCTCCATTCTTTTGTTTTAATTCTCACTTAATCACATTGCAGTTTGCAAAAATATCTGTAAAAAAGAAAATGAAAAAAAGCAGAATGGTGCCCATTGTATTATTATACATTGATCATTGGTTTGTTAGCACAGCTGTTATTTTATGTCAGAAATATTCTGGTTTTGTTGGATTTAATACTTTTTCAATTTCAGTTCAATATCTCCTACCTCCTGTTATATACAGTAGCTCTCAGTAATACAAAGATATTACTGTATAAGAACTACTGGCATGCATTGTAATAATAATGTTTACAAGTTTCTTTTAAATGCTTTTCTTCAAACCACTAAGGGAGCAGATCAATAACCAGACGGATGGCTTCATTTCATTATACTGAGGGCCAGGGAAAGCAAATTGTTGGTAGGTCTGTTCTGCCGCATACAGCATTATTAAGTACAAATAGTAAGTTGAATAGGTGCCACCAAAAATCAGAATCATGCATGTGGGATGACAACAGTTAATCTATCAGAGTTTCCCTTTTGTAACAAAGCAATAGCAAATCAATTATACAATGATATTTGTTTACTATATATATATATATAACTATATTAACCATTCCCATATTTAACCATCCTCATTTGACCTCCTGTAACCTGTAATGGTACTCAATGGGCAATGCCTGGAATGGCAAGCTTGAAAAAGACCTACTACTACTGCCAGTCAGAACTATGCTGGCATCGGTGGGCGAATAAATCTGAGGTAAGGTAATCATCCAATCAATCCTGTGTTAACAGATCTGCTTGCAACTTTTTACCAATGGTGCAGAGAGAAGAGGAAAGAAAGATTGTTTTCTTCCAGCTGAACCTGCTTCTGCCACCACTACAGCTTTGGCAGTAGTTATGCCAGTGATTAGAATTATGAAAGAATGATAAGAGTATTTTATGAAAACCAGTGACTCTGATGTATCCGATTGGATATTCTATGCAAACATGTAGGACTCTTCACAGAACCCAAAGACCAGATGAACTTTTCTAAGTAGTTTTCACGTTTTATACTGTTTATTTTACTTTTGTAATATTTTTGTGTAAATATTTTCTTGCATAATTTTTCTTTCATTAAAACAATGTTTTGGAGCACTACCCTTGTAAGGGCCGCTGAGTGATGAAAAAAAGGGAAGGGGATTAGCCTGGTTAAGACAGGCCAGAAAGGGGTTACTATAGGCAACAATTATTGATCAAACTGGAATAAATCAAATTTTAAAGACATTGGGCCAGATTCACGTAGGTGAGCGGCAGCGTAACGTATCGTAGATACGTTACACCGCCGCAAGTTTTCATCGCAAGTGCCTGATTCACAAAGCACTTGCGATGAAACCTACGCTGGCAGCCTCCGGCGCAAGGCGGGCCAATTCAAATGGAGCGTGTGCCATTTAAATTAGGAGCGCTCCCACGCCGGACCTACTGTGCATGCTCCGTTTCGCAATTCCCGTCGTGCTTTGCGCACCGTGACGTCATTTCTTCGAACGGCGACACGCGTAGCGTACTTCCGTATTCCCGGACGTGTTACGCAAACGACATTAAATTTTAAATTTCGACGCGGGAACGACGGCCATACTTTAGACAGCAATACGATTGCTGACTAAAGTTAGGGCACCCAAAACGACGACTAACTTTGCGACAGGAAACTAGACTAGCGGCGACGTAGCGAACGCGAAAATCCGTCGTGGATCGCCGTAACTCCTAATTTGCATACCTGACGCTGGTTTACAACGCAAACTCCCCCCAGCGGAGGCCGCGGTACTGCATCCTAAGATCCGACAGTGTAAAACAATTACACCTGTCGGATCTTATGGATATCTATGCGTAACTGATTCTATGAATCAGTCGCATAGATAGAAACAGAGATACGACGGCGTATCAGGAGATACGCCGTCGTATCCCTTTTGTGAATCTGGCCCTTTATTCCTATAACAATATACATATTGTATCAAAGGTCATACTGGAAAAGTGCAATTATTAAAACTGATTGAATACAATCAAACATTGAATTAATTACCATGGATGAATTGACAAACAAGACAAACATAGAACAGTATATAAAACACTGAACGAGTCCGGATGTATTGCTTTAGCCCATTTTCGCCACGTAGTTTATATTATTTTAAATTGATGGAGTTGGATCAATCATGTTCCCTTTTAAACCCAATCAGTATATGGCCGGCTGTGGGCTAAATCAAGTATGGAGAGGGGAGGGGAGAAACAGCAAGGCTTGTCCTTGGGAACTGCCCTGACCTTGCAAACACCTTGACCCTTCTGACACTCTAAGTTCAGACATGATTTTGGCAAACACTGTTTAGTAACCTTGTCCCAAACAGTACCCAGCACAAAAAAAAGGCAATGAACATGGATTTCAATAAACACTGTTCTACTGAGTACTTTAAAGTGGTTTATGTCAATTATAGAAACAATCAGTTTGCAGCAATACATAGTTAGCTAATGTTAGAAGGTAATCAGAGTTAATACAGGTAACAATGCATAGGCAGATTGAAATAAATAATAATAAACCACTGAGTGAAGCAACATGGATTATAATGGTGCTTTCTAAGGCCGCAGCACTGGGAAGGGAAGTCTGCCACCAATAAAGTCAGGCTCCCCACTGCCACTAATGCAGAAGAAGAGCAAGTGCACTGACTCCTGCAGATGTCCCTGGGTCAAGAGAGCAAGTCTGACAGTTACAGCCAAATTTATAGACTACCCCAGCCACTAGCTACAGTATAGCAGTGAAGGTTCACATGGAAACATGCAGGATAATGCACAAACAGGTCCCCTGGTGGGTGATGTGGGCTCATATGAGGCACGGGGACTAAGCACTAGCCAATCTTCACCAGAGCTCATAATGGTGAGGATGGGTTTTGCTGCATGCTAGTACTAGGTTGCAACCCTTAGGAGGTGACCAAGCCAAGGTCCAGTAGCAGATGTAGCAGGTAGGGATCAAGGAGAAACGTAGTTTGTAGTCAAAGACTGGTAACATGTGGTTGCAGTTTGGGATCAAGGGGAAGCGTAGTCAAGGAACAAACCAAAAGTAGATAATAAGTGATAATAAAGAATTGGACTGCAGCAGGGGTGTAAGGAGCAAGATATTGGCTGAAGAGGAGCACAATAATCTGGCAGACAAGAAGTGCAAAGGCATGGCTTAAATAGGAAGTTCATGGGGAAAGCAAGGAATTTAAGGTTTATCAGAAAAAAAGACAGAAAGTAAAGTCGTCTAAGAGATCAGAGAGAGAGCCATCCAGTATCTCATGTGGCACAGTAAAAAGAGCTACTGCCACAAGCAACCGAGGTCCTGGGTTCAGATCTGGGTCTTGACAGTATTAGCTAGATTCAGGTACAATGGACTAAAGTTACGTAGCTTAGCGTGTTTAGGCTATGCCGCCGTAAGTTAGCTAGGCAAGTAATGATTCTCAATGTACTTGCCTGCTAATACACGGCAGCGTAGCCTAAAGCGGGTGGGCGTAAGGGCGCCAAATTCAAATGTGTGTTAGGGGGGCGTGTTTAATGGTAATGAGGCTTGACCTTACGTTTTTGACGTTTTTCCGTTACTGCGCATGCGCAGGGCGCCTACATTTCCCAGTGTGCATTGCGGCTAAGTACGCCGCACGGGCCTATTAATTTCGACGTGGACATAAACGACGTAAATCCCGATTCGCGGACGACTTACGCAAACGACGTAAACATTTCGAATTTTGCGGTGGGAACAGCGGCCATACTTGACATTACTATTCCAACTAGGGCCCAGCTCTAACTTTACGCGGCCTATCTCTTACGTAAACGGCGTAAAAGTACTGCGTCGGCCGGGCGTACGTTCGTGAATCGGCGTATCTCCTCATTTACATATTCTACGCCGACCGCAATGGAAACGCCACCTAGCGGCCATCCGAAAAATTGCAATCTAAGATAGGACGGCGCAAGCCGTCCTATCTTAGATATGTTTAAGTGTATCTCTGTTTGAGCATATGCTTAAACATAGGTCAGCGTAGATTCTGAGTTAGGTCGACTTATCTACTGATAAGTCGGCCTAACTCTTACTGAATCTACCTATATGTGTAAACTTTTTTCTGTCAGTTGAACTTGGGATTGTCATCTTTGTCAAAAAGCATAGCTAGAGTGTTGATCTCACTTTTCTAAACTGCAGTGAAATAATGTCACTGATCTGCCCAGGCTTGCTGATAGGAAAATTAAGAATGTCCATGACAATGAGGTCATTACTCTGCTTCTTGTCCCTGTCCTCCTGTAAGTAATCTCCCAATACTGACATAACAGAAAAATGCAGTATAGTAGTGGCTGCCCAGCACACAATGTTGTCCCTTCATCACCTAGTCTAAGGCCTGTTGCGCAGAGGATTACAAGAGTGTTCTTTGATCATCTTACTGGAGTTCAGCTCTCATTTATAAGGTGGCCATATCAAAGGGAGAAGGATTTGAGCAATGTAGGTAGATGTTGCTGGTGCAGCTTTTCTCAGAGGACAACAGTAATAATCAGGAAAGATTATCTAACCTGCCAGATCAATGTCCCTCCTGAATAGTAATGAGCGAATCAAGCAATGTCCGGTTCATTGGAAGTTTGCCAACACTGAACCCTTTTAAAATCTATGGGAGCCAAATCTTTTTTTTTTTTCTAGCCTTAGTTAATCAAAGGACGTGGATACCAGGGTACTGCCATAGAGAAATATAAACAAAGGAATAACAACTTTAAAAAAAATACCATTCAGTGAGGACAGGGTCCATTCATATGGCTCAAAGGACAATGTTAAAAATGCACAAATTCTTTAACCACTTTCCTACCAGCAGCATTTATAAACAGAGAAAGGTGGATCAGGATGTTAAACATAAGGGTTGATTTACTAAAGGGAAATCCACTCTGCGCTACAAATGCACTGCAAGTGCACTTGAAAGTTTACTTGTAAGTGCAGTCGCTGTAGATCTGAGGGGAAGCTCTAAAATTAGGGGAAGCTTTGCTGATTTTATCAGTAAAAGATGGAGTTGCGCTGAGAGAACTGTGTCATATGCAGATCGCCAGTGAAAAAATATTAACAAAAAAGAAAGTCCAATGAACAATCTAGAGGATTTCTTCAGATGTGCATAAAGATATATAAAAAAGGTGATGTGGTAAACAGTTCAGTGTAAAAACAGCTTGTGAAAACGTGTTCCAGCAAGGGATGTAGAAAAACCAAAATTAGTCCAGGATGCCTGGTGTTGCAGACTCTTACCAGAGTTAATGATCCACAGGATCAAAACGGGCGGATAGCCATACACCTGGGCTAGACAGGGAAACGGATCCACAGCCAGACACAGACACCCGATGATCCAGCAATGGTGAGCAACCAAAAAAAGAAAAAGCTCCAATAGTGTGATATTATATGGTAAATAGGTAAATACCCCAAGTGACTGGCAAACGGACAGTGTGACATAAACGTCCACCTCAGAACACACTGGTCCTTACCAGATTCATGTGAATAAAGGGCAAAGAAATCGTGGAAGATGACTATGCAGCTGTTGTAGGGAAACCTCACGTCCAGCAATCCTCAGACAAGCACTCAGGGCAATGGTCCAACAATCAGAGAAAAAAGGCCACAATAGTGTGATATCGTATGGTAAATTTAATAGATAAAATATCTCACTTACAGGTTAGTAGATAAATATCAGCAGACAAACAAAGTTCCGACCGGTACGGAACTGTTCCTCACAAGCGGTGACGTCAAACACGCCTCCTCCCAACGTTTCATCCAATAGGACTCACCCCGTGATCAAGTCCTATTGGATGAAACGTTGGGAGGAGGCGTGTTTGACGTCACCGCTTGTGAGGAACAGTTCCGTACCGGTCGGAACTTTGTTTGTCTGCTGATATTTATCTACTAACCTGTAAGTGAGATATTTTATTTATTAAATTTACCATACAATATCACACTATTGTGGCCTTTTTTCTCTGATTGTTGGACCATTGCCCTGAGTGCTTGCCTGAGGATTGCTGGACGTGAGGTTTCCCTACAACAGCTGCATAGTCATCTTCCACGATTTCTTTGCCCTTTATTCACATGAATCTGGTAAGGACCAGTGTGTTCTGAGGTGGAGGTTTATGTCACACTGTCCGTTTGCCAGTCACTTGGGGTATTTACCTATTTACCATATAATATCACACTATTGGAGCTTTTTCTTTTTTTGGTTGCTCACCATTGCTGGATCATCGGGTGTCTGTGTCTGGCTGTGGATCCGTTTCCCTGTCTAGCCCAGGTGTATGGCTATCCACTCGTTTTGATCCTGTGGATCATTAACTCTGGTAAGGGTCTGCAACACCAGGCATCCTGGACTAATTTTGGTTTTTCTACATCCCTTGCTGGAACACGTTTTCACAAGCTGTTTTTACACTGAACTGTTTACCACATCACCTTTTTTATATATCTTTATGCACATCTGAAGAAATCCTCTAGATTGTTCATTGGACTTTCTTTTTTGTTAATATTTTTTCACTGGCGATCTGCATATGACACAGTTCTCTCAGCGCAACTCCATCTTTTACCTATATCATTATTTGTTTGTATAAACATTTTGAGTTTGCAGCTATCACATATTGTATTAGATAAGCGCACTTTTTTCTTTTACCACTGCTGATTTTATCATCCAATCATGTGGAAACAAAAATGCTGTTTTTAATTTTCCTTGAATGTCTCCCTCAGATCTACAGTGACTGATTATTGCTAGCGGCTGCTATAGCCGCTATCTATAATCAGTGTCTTCCCCCAGCAGGGATGGCATCCCCCGCTGGGAGAAGACAATGGCATGGCAGGGGGGATTTGCGCATCAACACTGTCTGTGTTGATGGGTAAAAATAGCAAATGTTGTTCTTGCAACCCATGGTTGCAGGAAAGAAATTTGCTCCGTATATGGCCGGTCTAATGTCGCATACACACCATCACTTTATGTGATGAAAAAAAACGACATTTTTAAAAACATCAATTTAAATGACCGTGTGTGGGGGGAAAACGTTGTTTTATGTCTTGTGAAAAACGACAAAAAAAATTTGAAGCATGCTTCAATTTTATGTGTCGTTTTTCAAAACGTTGTTTTTTGTTTCACAAAAATTGACCGTGTGTAGCAAAAAACGAAGTTTAAAACAACGTTTTTAAACCCGCGCATGCCCAGAAGCTAGTTATGAAGCAAGCTTTAATGGAAACAAGTGGTGAACGTAACCTCGCTTTGCTAGAGCATTGTGAAAAACGATGGTGTGTAGGCAACTTCGTCTTTGAAAATTGAAGTTTCAAAAACGTCGTTTTTTACTTCACAGAAAATTTCGTTACATAAAGTGATGGTGTGTACGCCGCATTACACCTGATCAAGGACCTTCATGGTAGAATTACTAAGAATTATTTTAATAAAAGTTGCCGATTTAAAAAAAAACATTGAAAACAACTTATGAAATTACATTAACATGTTAAAACTTGTTATGAGATTTTAGTGATTGGGTTAAGATCTACTTTAATAAAGTCCCTTGAATGGAAAAATGTATCTTGTTCTGCATATCAGTGCACTCAATTTTAATATTCCTTGCTCTTTACTTTGTACTGTACTGCTGAAGTTCCATTTCATCCAACCTAATCGGTGGTATTTATAAGGGTGAAGTGCTATGCACATTCATAAAGCTATATTCTTCAAACTATATAACAAGAGTGAAGCAAAGCAGAGATAAAACCAAAGGAAGATGTTGGCACCAGACAATTTTGTTGTTTGATTTCTCCATTATTTTGAGTACCTGATATATTTTGTCCACTCTATGTCCGAGACAGAGAAAATAATTTTACACATAAAAAAGCAACTCTTTGAAATCTTCTCTAAAAGCAGGACTTCACTAGGCAATCTCCTTGATTGTCAACTTTCTCTGCAAAGAGTGCAATTCCATGTGTTCTAGTACAAGCAATATACACAGGCCACTTATTTGTTCTATGTCTAGTGCTTTATATAAATATTTTCAATGGTGAAATTGGTTAAAATAAAGTACATACAGTCCTTTATCTGGTGTGTTTCTAAATATAAGTTAATGAAAACTAAAAAAAATACCAAATCACCATGTGCTGTACCCGTACTAAAACAGAACAATTAAAGTAGATCAAAATCCAAATACTAAACTCTTATTTAAGATTTAACATGTTAATGTTAGTCTAAAATGTTGAATCTCTTTGAATCTGCAGCTTTTATTTAAATAATGATTATGCCATGGAGGTTCAGGCATTACCTAAAAGAGGGTGAAAACTGTCCCCCAGTTGTGATGCTGTGTTGTCACTGTGTCAGCCTGAAGTCCAATCTTTGTCAAAAGTTTGTAGAATTTACCTCCGCAACATCTCTAAAAATCGCCCCTTTTTAAGAAATAAAAACCACCAAGCTCCTCATTAACTCCCTTGACATCTCTCGCCTTGACTATTGTAACTCCCTTCTCATTGGCCTGCCTCTCCATAGGCTATTTCCTCTTCAGTCTATCATGAATTAATGCTGCTACCAGACTTATCCACCTTACCAACCTCTCAGTGTTTGCCAACCCTCTCCTCCAATCCCTATGAAGTCTCCCAATCGCCCAGCGAATTAAATTCAAAATACTAACTACAATATACAAAGCCATCCACAACTCTGCCCTGAGCTACATCACCAATCTTTTCTCCAAACATCACCCAAACTGTCCTCTCCGCTCTTCCCAAGACCTACTACTCTCAAGCTCTCTCGTCTCCTCCTCCCATGCTTGTCTCCAGGATTTCTCCAGAGCCTCTCCCATCCTCTGGAACTCACTACCTCAACCTGTCCGGCTATCCCCTACTCTTGCTACCTTCAGGCGATCCCTGAAAACTCATCTCTTTAGGGAAGCCTATCACGTCTCCAACTAATCTTTTATCACTTCCATCAGCTCATTCCTCACAGTTACAATCTTTTGTACCACCTTCCCCACCCTATTAGATTGTAAGCTCTTCTGAGCAGGGCCTTCTTAATCCTCTTGTATTTTATTGTATTATAACTGTATTGTCTCCCTGTTAATATTGTTAAGCGCTGCGTAAAGCTATATAAATCCTGTACAATAATAATAATAATAATAATGTCACACATGCCCCTGATGGAGATATCAGGTAGCTGATTCAGAGCAGTGGTTCATACTAGTAGATACTGAAGAAAGTGCATATAGAAGGGAAATGTCTGAATGAGACTGGAGAGATCAACAGCACTGAGATGTTAGGGCTCATGCCCACTGCAGCTCAAACAAGCTGCTTTTACAAGTATTTGAGCTTTTATTTCTGTTTCAATGGTTTTTATTAGTCTTTTAAGTAAAGAGTTTAAGTGTCATCAAATAGAGCAGCAAACAATCCTTGCGTGCTCTGCACGTATTAAGTCGTAATGAAAAAAAAAACACAAAAAAATATTTAAAAAAAATACAAAACATAGTAGAGTAAAAATAGTGAAATTATACTGGTTAACAAAAGAACAAGCAACCAAGCATGGAAGCAATACAACAATGCAACAAATGAATGCCATGCTAAATAAAAAACAAATATGGACCCAACTCATGGGACAGGTCCTGAATTGCGTCCCCGCTGCATAATATCTAATGTTGGAGGCCAATCAGTGACCAATTACGAAATATTGAAGTACCTGTATTCTATCTGTATTCAATAGTAAAGACATTCCAATTGGCAACTCATGTTTCAGATAGTTAGAATAACTAGGTCGTTGCGTAGGATTCCTTGAGATTTTATTTCTATGCCTAAAAGCTTGAAGAAGCTTGTGATATTCTGTGCTCCTTTGCACGTTCCTATTGAGCTTCTTTGAGTTTATTTAATTTTTTTTGATCTTTTTGAGCAAAAGCATTTTTTTTTTAATTTTCACAAGCTTAGCTTAGCTTATTTTCCCTTTTTTTTCTTTGTGCTTTCAAGCTTTTTTTATTTTTCACGATTTTTCGCGTGTTTTTGGGCACTTGGGCGTCTTTTTTGCTCAAAAGTTCCTCTCAAAAATGCAACAAGTTTGATTGTTTTGTTTTTTTTGTGCCTGTAAGAGCATATGCCTGTAAACTTCTGAAAAAGCGGAAATGTGCATGGACACATTGGCTAACATAGAGTGGAGTTTCCAGGCAGAAAAAAAATGAGAGCTAAAAAAAAAACTCAATAGGGTGTTGGAGCAGCTTCTTTGAGCTTCTTTGAGATGCAGTGTGCCTCAGTGCATACATTGAATGTTCTTGACGTAGAGTTTCACTTAATAATATATATTTTCCTGGTGTTTGTATATATCTTCTAGTAGTAAACCTAGTCAGTTAAATGTAAACATTTAGACAGGCTTAGGCTTATGTTTCCATTGTATTTAATTGTTTAAGTCATCAAGATATTATAGTCGAATCATTTTTTGTGGCATCTTGTTTTCTTGTTAGTTCTTGAAAGAGAAAATTGTCACTTGTGTCCCATTAATATTAAAAATCAGCTTGCATAAAATTTTAGCACGCCACTTTGTGATTTTTTGCAACCATAAATAGTGTAGTTTAGTTTCTCATACATGGAAATGTGATCCGTGATGTGCTATTAATTTTATTCCTGTCATAAAACTCTCTTTCTGGAGAGTTGTGTGTATAAATTGAAGCAGAAATTTAGTTTTCCCTTTTTTGTCATCTTATGTTCATAAAGTTTATAGCATTATGACATGTAGTGAGAGAAAGCTTTGTATCATAAACACAAAGATGTACAATGAGAAACGAACAGCAACCATCTTTAAAATGTTCTGAGTTTTAGGGCAGATATAAAAGCAATTACAACAGCAGTCATTAAGAGAGAATATTGCCAAAAAAAGAAAAGTGAATTATATATATATATATATTAGTCTTTAACTAGTGGAGTATGGTGATTATGTAAGAATTTGAAAAATAATATGTAGAGAAGATCCCTTAATCACGTATCATATAGAAAGATATTTTACTAGGCTTGTTTTTGAAGTATTGTGTGTCATTTTTCAAGCCCAGGGGTTAAATTGAACCCATGGCCAGGCTATGGACATTCAAGTATTTACATCTCTTTAAAATGCAGTAAAAATTCTTTAAACCAACCCAACACTGTCCTATGTAGCAGCAGATGCTTTGGAGCAACTAAATATTAAATTAACAGTGGAAGGGTTGAAGTTGTTCTTTCAGCAGCTCAGCTGTAACATACAAGATTTGCATATGCTTGTTCTGGGGAAGTGACCCACCAATTAGTAATTCAAGGATGAGGGTGACTTAAGAAAAAAGAACACAGCTCCAGGTCAGCCAGCAAACACTCCACCTAATAGCACAAACAGGTGCTGTCCCAGCTCACAGCTGATGCATAATGTGAAGAAAAGGCTGGATGGCTGCACTACTGAAAACCACCTTTTTTTAGGAAGATTCTTGTCAAAACAGGTAAAAACTTCTGAAAAGCAGAAAAGGATTACGTTGACCCCCTAACGCATTTTGCGCTATGCTAGCGCTTACTCATTGCAGCCCAACTTTGCCCCATCACCAGGTGCAACTAAACAAAGCGATTAGCAACAGAAAAAAACATTTAACACCTACATAGACAAAAAATGAAACCATATAACAAAACCACAATGACTGAACTAAAAAAAAAAAAAAAAACAATTTTAAAAATATAAATAAATGAAATCATTGCAAATTTAAAATAATATGCACAAAGGAAAAACTATGACATTTCTAAACCCATTCTGGTTAATAAAAAGTTCTTACTACTATTCCTTAGTTGACAGACAAACCCAAGTCTGACCATAGGAAGCATATACTAAAATAGATCACTGGTGTCACTCATAAAAGGAATGATGTCCCACTCAAAATTGAGATCCATTGGGTGTCTAGTTTGCAATTGGAAAATCCAAAATACTTACCATTTGCACAGGAGCCTAAACAGGAAAACTCATTTTTTCAACAGCCTGAATGTAGATGGCTATGAAATCACCAACTATGGCACTTATTAAAAAGTTGGCAACATTAGTCAAATTATTTTTATCTTACGCATGGTCATGGAGGTGGTCTCAGAGCCTCCTAGTGGTTTGGCCAACATATTGAACCTGAATAACATATATTACAAATTTCATATTGCAGTTCCCAAAGGAGAGCCAGCATCTAGAAAACAAGTCAAGGGGGCAGATCCACATACATTTGCGGCGGCCGCAGCGTATGTAAGATACGCTACACCGCTGTAACTTACTTTGATTTTGTTTGAATCCTCAACGAAACCGCGCCATAAGTTACGGCGGCGTAGCGTATCTCTCGCGGCGTAAGGGTGCAGAATTCAAATTCGGCGAGTAGGGGGCGTGTTTCATTTAAATGAAGCGCGTCCCCGCACCGAACGAACTGTGCATGCGCCGTCCGTAAAAACTCCCAGGGTGCATTGCTCCAAATGACGTCGGAAGGACGTCATTGATTTCAACGTGAACGTAAATGGCGTCCATCCCCATTCACGGACGACTTACGCAAACGACGTAAACATTTCAAAATGAGTACGCCACCATATAGCAGCTTTAACTATACGCCGGAAAAAGCCGAACGGAAACGACATAAAAAAATGTGACGGCCCCTCGTACGTTTGTGGATCGTCGGAAATAGCTAATTTGCATACTCAACGCGGAATACGACTGAAACGCCACCTAGCGGCCGCCGAAAAATTGCATCTAAGATCCGACGGCGTACTAAGACGTACGCCTGTCGGATCTAACCCAGATGCCGTCATATTGTTTTGTGGATACCAAAACATAGATACGACGCGGGAAATTTGAAATTACGCGGCGTATCAAGAGATACGCCGGCGTCATTTCTTTGAGGATCTGCCCCAAGAAGTGCAGTTGCCATTCTTCTATCCTGTTGCTTTCTAGAGCTAGGAAACATTTACATGTGCATTGTTAAACATAACTGTTCTAAGAGCTGGTAGCACAATGAGGCAGATGTTCCAAGGCTTAGTTTGCTAGGTAATTATTTGGAATGTCAGTAAATACTTTTTTTATTTGTTTTGAATAGCAATGTGCTATTTTATAGCATAGGAAGGTATTAGATCTTCCTAAAACTGTATATTGCTGTCTGTGTATTGGGGAAAATTTGAGGGGCAATACCATCTTTGCTGGTTGTAACTGTAGTGCTTACCCCCCAGAGGAGCCGCTGATGTATGGGTTCCCTGATTCCTGGTGACAACAACCAATTCTGATAGCGCCATGCCCTCTGACACACCAAAGCTAGATAAAAGAACATCTATTTGGGCGACACACCCAGCAAAGTGACAATGACTTAAGCAGTAAATCATTAGAAAGGCAAAATGATATGTTACACTGATAATCATTTGTAAACTAACTATTGCTAAACACAGCCTCACTGGGTTCCCAGATCCTGACTCAAAGGGGTAAAATCTACACCTCCTGAACTACAGGGGAGCCGAACATAAGGTTTATACTCATTCAGAGGCTGTTTCAGTCCCTCTTATCCCCTCCCACTTGGCTAGAATCCCAATTTACGGTGAAACTGACCCTTTAGGAGTGCAGTAACAAGCTGGTGGCCAGTGGTTTCTCATCACTCAGCATTCTGCTGTGGAACCTCCGCTCTCTAGTTGGTGTCCAAAACCGCTCAATAGCCTCCTTCCTATGGGTTTCAATGGCAAAGGTGGCCACTCTGGTCACCTTAGCAACAATTACAGGTAAAGCTAGTGGTGCTCCAGGCTCAGGTGTCCACTCCCATGGCTCACTGGGTTCCTTCACTCTAAGTCACAGTCCCTCCAACAACAGCAGTGGTAGCAGGCAGGTGCAATGGGTTATCTCAGCCCAGGCACAGGGTCAGCAACACACCTACAAACTTCACAGCTCAACTCTTTCCTTCATTCCATGTGAGTCAAGGCCCTGGCTTATCAGTCCTTTTCCCCAGGCAACCAATCCTCCTGGGACTTGTAGTCCCACGCAGCCTTTTTTAGTGTAAAGTTTCTAGGTAGGGACTACATTTCCCACAATTCCCTGCAGCGAATGACCCTGTTGATACTCTTCCCAGCTGCTAAGCACCCAATCACTGTGTCACTCTGTCGCAGGCTGTGTGTGGGATTCTCATCCAGTGGCTGCATGAGCAGTGCCTGTATACAAAACGAACAATGAGGACATGAAACCAAGACTGCAGTAAAGTAAAGGAAGCTATTTAGCTAAAAAAAAATCCTTTAGTGACCCTTTAACTCTTCCCAATTATACTGCTAAAAAGGGGGTCTGGAGTTCCACTTTATTAGTAGCTTGCAAACAGTGGTATTTAAACATTCAAGCCTGCTAAATGCTCTTTAAAGTTATAACCAGTATTCCCATTAAGGTCCCACGTCAGCTCTCTCAGAACAGAGTTGAAGAATGTGTTAACAGTGTGAAGGCACCTACTTGATGTTTTTCAAATGATTTGTAATGTTGTTGAACACAATGCCCTTTAGACTGGTGTTTACAAGCTAAAACTAAAATACGCCCTTGTAACCTGGGCCAGAAGAGGCTCATTATCTTACATCTTAAAGCTAAGTGTGATTTAACCATAATTTGTTGATGTACTTTTAAACAAGGCCCAGTCATCTCTAAAAATATCTTGTCGCTAGCTTTCAGAAATCAATAGGCTTTTAACACATGTGTGTTATAATAAAAACAGAAAAAAAAAATTACACGAAAAGCCTTAGAGGATAATGTGCTGAAAGATACAGAATTTTGAGACTGTCCTTTGCCAATACACAGAACATAGTCTACTATGCTCATGTTCATTATGATGCAGAACAAAACCAGAAGATCAGAGATACAGTAATGTGGAAATGTGTGATGTCTACATACTGGACAGCAATTATACTACAGAAATAATTTACAGTACAATAACTTGCTTGTAAAGTTTGCAAAGGTTTGTTGAGAAATTAAAGAGACTCTCCCTTATCGCCAATGCCCCCCCCCCCCCCCAAGAAATCTTTTAAATCCCATCCTACCTTTTTTTTTTTGCATTCTGTAGTCATCTGCCACTCCACTGCAGCCCATCAGGTCCCGTGTCCCCAACTTCTTGCTGATGTTATGGCCCCCTAGTTTTTGCAGCTGGCCTCTTAATGATGCAGCGTCAAATCCTTCCTTCCTTTTGCAGTGCTGTCTGTAAGCTGGTGCATCCTGGGATATGCATCCCACAGGACTACATGAGGGAGAATTATATGTCATGTTTGCCTAGGCAAGATTGTAAGTTGGGCAGGAAAAGAAAGGTTAATTGACAACCCTGTAATAATAGGGAAAAGGGGAAGGGAAAAATTGTACCTGATGCAGAAAAAACTGCCAATGTATAGTGGCGACTATATAGAGTAGGCCTTCCCTATGTGTGGGATTTTACCGTAGCCAATCAATATAGGCACAAAAAAAGGGGGGAAATGCCCCAGGGAGACCCCAAGAGGGGAGGTGTCCAAAGAGCAAATAGGGGCTACTATAGGTAAAAAAGCGGGCTATACTCATGAACCAAATGTATACAAAATATGCAATTTATTAGATAAAAAAAGGGTCGCTACAAAATCTCGATTCATTGGCAGTAAAAAGTGCAGGTGCAACTAATGAAACAAACAATTGATCCATGTGATTGAGCAGCATGCACCAGTATAGATTACTATGTGCTGAAAAACACACAAACATACATAAAAGACAATAACGAACATGAAACAAATATTATTAATTGACAACCCTCCCATCCCCCAAAAAAGTCATCTTTTTTTTTAGATTGTGGAGGTGGGAAGAGGAAACTACAGTACTGAAATGTCATTTTGGTGTGAAGGTCCACTTTAAAAGATAACTGATCTGTTGAAATGTTATCCTTGTAGGCTACACAGAAACAAAGGAAGGCTCAGCATTGTATTGGAAGAGATCATTGTGTTCCTTTTCACCAAAACCTGCAGCCTCCAGGCTTTTGTTTTCTTCATATTGTGCTGTTAAAAGAAAAAGAAAAAAAAGGGGGAAACAAGAGGATCACCACTCCAGGTGGGTTGCTATGTAGAGTAGACTGACTCAGGATACCGTGGGTGCTGGCAATGCACTGACCATGCATAAGATACGAAGAGAGGAAATGGATAGCCGCACTCCAATAACCAAAAAGGTTGTCTTTTTATTCAAACGAACAGCAAATACATCACTTCACAAGGTTACAGCAAAGGAACAGGGGAACAGCCGACGCGTTTCACACTGAGCTAGTGCTTAATCATGGCTAAAAAAAAAGAAGGTATGAATGCTGAGAAGCACAGACATGCCAATTTTTTCAAAGGCTATGAACATGTATACCTTGCCCTTCTTGCTATTATCTAAATAAACTACACTAAACACATATACAGTAATGTTGGAAGGGCAAGGCAACAGCTTTATTGATTCACATAAGTAACTTATAACAAAACAATACCAAATGCCTGCTAACTTCCAGTTGACATAATAAAGACTAGTGCCAGCCACAAGTGATGTGAGAACTCAACATAACATACATTCAGAGCCTGTTCTAACCCTCAAATCAGGACAGATATCTAACTAACTAAGATTCAATGGAGGCTTCAATCAGAAGTCCTTTTCATTGACAAGGTTAGCTGTGACAACAGCAATGCGGCAGCTGCTATAGTTAAACTCACAACTTTATCTCACAGCTTTTATCAGATGTCAGGCACCCTCTACATCCCTACCAACCAGTGTTGTCTCTCAGCCCATTCATTTGCTGACCTGGAATGCTAAGTTACATAAAGGGTAGGGGTATTGGCTGACATCACTGGCCAACCATGGCCATTCACCAAATATGCCTATATTTGGTCAGTGATGTCTGCCACGGTCCATGTTTCTTTGTTTACATTCACATTAACTTCGCACATTTCTTTTCTTTGGTTTTACATGTTTTATTAAGACATAAACATTATAATTATAATTAGGGTTGTCCCGAACCACTTTTTTAAGACCGAGTACAAGTACCGATACTTTTTTCAAGTACTCGTCGATACCGATTACTGATACTTTTTTTAATGTCAGGTGACAGTTTTAAAGCACAATACAGATTAGGTGGCACTGATATGCAGCACTGATAGGTGGCACTGATTAAGCAGAACTGATAAGCACTGATAGGATTAGGTGGCACTGATATGCAGCACTGATGAGTACTGACAGGTGGCGGGCACTGACAGGTGGCACTAATGACTGGCACTGACTGCTGGCACTGACGGCTGGCACTGACAGGTGGCACTGATGGCTGGCACTGACAGGTGGCTGGCACTGACAGGGGGCACTGATGGCTGGCACTGACAGGTGGCTGGCACTAACAGGGTGCACTGATGGCTGGCACTGACAGGTGGCTGGCACTGATAGATGGCACTGACAGGTGGCTGGCACTGATAGATGGCAGTGATAGATGGTACTGACAGGTGGCTGGCACTAATAGGTGACACTGATTAAGCAGCACTAATGAGCACTGACAGATAGGCACGAGAGGATTTATTTTTCTATGCTGCCTCTGCGACGCCTATCTTAGTAGACCCTGCTCTCGGCCTCAATAAACTAACTAACAAACTACATGGGCTGGGTGTAACAAGATGTCCGCTGCTGCTTTATTGAGGCGGAGTGCAGGGTGTACCAAGATGGGCGTCGCAGATTTTCAAGCACAGACAGTGTAACGGCAACATGGAGCGTCACTTCCTTTACCCAATGTGATGGCTCCGGTCGCAGATGGATCGGATTATGATGCGGCTGCAAGCTTGCCTGAGGACTCTCCGCTCCGCTCTCTGCTCCACCCCTCCTGCCCTCCGCTTGCCGACTCCGCCTGCTGACATCCCAGGTATCGACAAAGGCATCCTGAGCATTTGTGCAAAAACAAATTCACAAAGACAAACTGGGCTTTGTACCACTAACACTATCAATCTTCCAACATAATTAAGCAGATAACTCAATATTGCTAGCTCTCGTCTTTGATTCAACTTATTGGCCGTATATGGTTGTAACCATAGCCAGGTTTAAAATCTTGGATTTAAGGGCCGGGATTCACATACATTGGCCCATATTTTTGCCGGCGTAGCGTATCTTTTTTACACTACGCCGGAGCAGCGCGGAGAGGCATGCGTTGTATTCAGAAAGCCATTACTCACCAAGATGCGCCAGCGTAATTTATTTTCGAAGGCGTAGGCCAGCGTAAGTGTAAGTGGGCATGACCCCATGCAAATGATGGTCCGAGCGTGTTGCAGTGGTTTACTTCAGGCATATCTTAAACGGCACATGCGCTGTGACGTGGACGTATGGCCCGCACCCCTCTGCGCATGCTCACAACTACGGCCGGCGTAACCCCTAAGATACGCCGGCCCACCGCCTACGCCCAGTGCATAAATACGCTCAGACATGCGCCCGTCTAGCGCAAAAGTACACCAGCAGCTTTTAGTGTAGGTACTTTTGTTTTCTGAGCCATGTCTGCTTCAGTGACTGGGAAGGAGAGGAGGAAAAAGAACTTTACACCTGAGGAGAAGGCAATCATCATCAATGCCATCTCAAGGTACGACGTGTACCTCCATGGGGCAGAGGGTGGCACGACCAGCAAGGTCCGGAAGGAGGAGATCCTCCAGGAGATCACCATGCAGGTCAATGCCCTTGGCCAGGAGGTTAGGACCTCAAGGGACATATCCAAAAAGATAAATGACCTGCGTCGTCTGGTCCGAGACAAGCTGGCCAGGATGAGGAGGCACGCCAGGGGCACAGGAGGGGGACCAGCCAGTAAGATCAGCCTCACTCCTGATGAGGAGGTCATTGCCAGGTGCCTGGAGAGGGAGCAGGTAGAGGGCCTGGAGGGCTATGACTCTATTGATCAGGCCTTGAGGACAGGTAAGTGTGTTTTATCTCTTATATCCGGTGTGTAGCATGTGAGGGGGTGCAAGGGAACATGTGACAAGTGTGTGGGTCCACCAACATGTGAATGCTTTGTGTCATCCACAGATGTGCTGGAGGGAGCTGGGCCGTCGTCGGCTGATGGGCGACCCACGCCATCCCAGAAGGAGTGCGCCCACACCTCTCCTCTAGAGGAAGTTGAGGAGGGGCACAGGGCTCTACAGGAAGGTGTATACCTCGCGGAGGAGATCCCTATCCCTGGACCCTCCCAAACCTCCTCCTCCATCAGAGAAAGCCCCTCAAGGGCCTCCTCCATCAGGGCAAGCCCCTCATCCTCCTCCTCCATCAGGGAAAGCACCTCACGGGCCTCCCCGTACAGATGGCCCCAAGCCTCTCCTGCCCCCAGGAAGGCTACGCGGAAGACCAGGGGTGATCCTGATGCCTTCGAGGAAAATCTGGCGAGGCATGCTATAGCGGGTGACGTGCGCCGTGTGGCAGAGAGCCTGGCCTCCTCGGCCCAGACCCAGGCTGCCTGCACATTGGCTGTCCAGCAGGCCCTCACACAGCAGGCTGATCAGAGTACCTCCATCTCTGACAGCCTGCAGGATGTGAGTGGGAACTGCACTGCTATAGTGACCTGCCTTGGGGAGCTGCAGGCCACAACATCAGGCCTTGTGGCAGAGGTCAGGAACCTTTACACTGGCTGTCCAGGCCAACACTGCTGCCATCAAAGGTGGAGGGGCGGAGCATGGCAGTGGCCGTACAGGCTAATACAGCTTCCATCGAGGCGGAGGGGAGGCAGAGGAGGTGCCACCAGGGGCACACCACCACCCACCAGCTGCGGATGCAGGCGCAGACAAATGCGGTCCTCACCCGCATTGCCCTGGCATTGGAGGGCAGGCAGCCAGCCAGGGAGAGACCAGGGGGTTGATCCTCCTCCAGATGCCCCACCCCCCCACCCTAGGCTCCCCCCAGGCAACTGAGGAGCAGGAGCCGTAGCACCAGGCCTAGCCCACGACAGGGCAAATGAGTGCCTTTTTTTCTTTTTATTTTATGCTCAGGTTATGAGTTTTTGTATTTTTGTAGTGACTGCACACGGTCAGTAGTGCAGGCTACAGTGTGACTGTTGTGTGAATGTGGGGGTGACATACCTGCCAGCAAGATGTGTCACCCTGGGTCGTCGGGGAGAGGTTATCCCCACAACCGTGTGAATGTGGTATGAATGGACAGCGACACCATTGGGGCCTTGACCAGAGAAAAGACTGGACAGCCGCACTTCCACGAAATTCTTAAAAAGTTGCTTTTAATGGTTAAAAATTGAGACAGCACTACAATTCACAGCAGACAGTGGGGTGGATATCTGATGTGTTTCGCACTGGGGTATCAGCGCTTAGTCATAGCTGATTTGGGGCCTTGGTGTGGCATTGCTGCTCCCAAGTCCTGCATGGTGAACTTGGGCTAATCCAATGTGAGGTGGATGTGGTGTGTGTGAGCTAGGGACCAGTGGTGTGCATGCGTGCATTCTCCGTGTGCCATGATGAATGTGTGTGTTTAATGTGCAGTCCCTCGGCAGGGGGGGACTGTGTGGTTCGGGGGTCAGGTCATCACATATGTCAATCTCCAGGCCCTTTCTCATGGCGTAGTTGTGCAGCACGCAACATGCACCGATGATCTGGCACACAAAGTTTGGGGAATACAACAGGGTCCCCCCGGACGTATCCAGGCATCGGAAACGGGACTTCAGGATACCAAATGTGCGCTCCACCACTGCACGGGTACGTATGTGTGCAGCATTGTATCTTCTCTCTCCTCTGGTTTGGGGATTCCGGTGTGGACTCATGAGATGGGGCCCAAGTGCATATGCAGAGTCACCTGGAAGGGAAAAGACAGGAGGATGTTAGTCGTGCATGTGCCCCTCGTGATGTCTGCATCATGGGGTCGGACAGTCATGCCTGACTCCCATGTCACTCATCAACCAGCCAGCTGTCCTTGTACACGTTCTGTTCAAATTCTGTTACGATGTTGCTCTGACGGTATATGTAGCTGTCGTGGCTGGCCCCTGGGTGTTTGGCACGGACGTGCCATATGAGGCATTGGGCATCGGCTATCACCTGTACGTTGATGGAATGCCACTGCTTCCGATTGCGGTATATGTGCTCTGTGGCACGGGGGGGGGGGTGTAGTGCCACATGTGTGCAATCAATGGACCTCTGAAGTGATGGTGGGACTCGGAAGAAGGAGGTTGTTTGTATTAATTCAGGCTCATGTTTGCCATTATTAATTAACATTTACAATTTTTACATTTTAGACTTAGGTGCCTAGAGATTTTGAATAGTTTTAAAGGGTTCCGTGACTGATAAAAAGGTGAAAAATGCTGTGCTAGCCTCTCACAAGTAATAAACATCTACTTGGGAAAAAAAAACACAAAATACTTATCCATCGTCAGCACTCTAAGCTTGAGCTGCTGTGATAAAAGTGTCTTGCCCATTACATTTTATTTTTCATTTTATGTCGGTATAAAGAAATATGAAACGTGAAGCCGGGTGTCTTTTTATTCATATATTGTGTCAATTTAGAGCCTAAATGTGGACTTCACTTACTGCATCAGCAAAGTGGAATGTAGCCCTGGATGAAATGTGCAAGTTAGTGTGAATGCCACTTCAAATCCTTTATGGATGATTCCTGGAGACATGTATAATGCCAACCCACAGAGCAGCTCTTTGCAAAGTTCCAAGTGCATTTTATTCATACACATATTCTATATTCTTTTTCACTCTATGTACATACTGATATCTGAAGATATTGTATAAAACTCTTTAATGATTGATAGTCATATCAAGTGGTCTGGTGGGTTTTAGCAGCTACACTAGGACTAGGTAAAAGGATTTTTTTTAAGAGTTATAAAGCTTAGATTTCATATTTATGCTTACCTATGTGTCTTTTATGGTTTTGCTTTTAAAGCTCTGAATTTTGCTATTGGTCAACAATGTTTTGCTTGTAAATATTATTACTGTATTTTTTTCTGGTCTCAATGCTGGAATCTTTAAAAACAAGCAGAAGCAATAACTAAAAAGCACCTTTTTGTCTAATAATGCTATACAGTAGGTGAACCCGATTCTGTGTCAATCTCGCTCTCTTTCTCAGCGAGATTGAGCACCTACGAGCCCCATCGCGGGAGCCAGCGCCGAGCTGGCTTGCCGCGATGGAGACAGAGCCGTCATAGAAGCGACGGGAGATCCGACTTGGATTCCCGCCAATTCTACACGTGTGCGGCGTTTGTTATGAATCCTGAAGGGGAAGTCCCCGCCGGATTTTAAATAAAAATCCGGCATGGGCCCCCCCTCAGGAGCATACCGGGCCCTTAGGTCTGTTATGGGCTGTAAGGAGAGCCCCCTACGCCGGAAAAAACGGCGTAGGGGGTCCCCCTACAATCCATACCAGACCCGTATCCAAAGCACGCTACCCGGCCAGCCAGGAAGGGAGTGGGGACGAGCGAGCGCCCCCCCCCCCCTCCTGAGCCGTACCAGGCTGCATGCCCTCAACATGGGGGGGTTGGGTGCTCTGGGGCAGGGGGGCGCACTGCGGCCCCCCCCACCTCAGAGCACCCTGTCCCCATGTTGATGAGGACAGGGCCCCTTCCCAACAACCCTGGCCGTTGGTTGTCGGGGTATGCGGGCGGGAGGCTTATCGGAATCTGGGAGCCCCCTTTAATAAGGGGGCCCCCAGATACCGGCCCCCCACCCTAAGTGAATGAGTATGGGGTACATCGTACCCCTACCCATTCACCTGCAAGAAAAGTGGTAAAAACACAAATAAACCACACAGTGTATTAAAATATTTTATTTTTCTGCTCCGGAGGCCGCCCCCTGTCTTCTTTATTAGCTCTTTTACCAGGGGGGGCTTCTTCTTTGACGTCTTCGGGTGGGTGGGGGCCGCCGTCTGGTTCTCTTCCACCGCCGGGGGGGGTGGCTTTTAAAAAAGCCCCCACCCCCCCGGCGGGTTTCCTCCGGCGTCTTCGGCGGGGCTCTTCTTCTTCCGCTATCCCGACGGGTCTTCTCCGCTATCCGGGGGGTCTCGCCGCTCTCCGCTGTTGACTCATCGCACCCTGGTTCTTCGTATCGCTGTCCGGTCCCTTCTTCCGTGCTGTACGTCTTCTTCCGCGCTGTGACGTCATGTTCTTCACTTCTCTTCTTCTCCCGATGTTGACTCGCCGGTCCTCCTCGCTGAAATGACGGATGCGCGCCTTGCATCGGACCTATATAGGCCTCACAGTCCCATCATGCTCTGTACCTACCCATGTGATACCTACCACGTGGTAGGTATCACATGGGTAGGTACAGAGCATGATGGGACTGTGAGGCCTATATAGGTCCGATGCAAGGCGCGCATCCGTCATTTCAGCGAGGAGGACCGGCGTGTCAACATCGGGAGAAGGAGAGAAGTGAAGAACATGATGTCACAGCACGGAAGAAGAACTCATCACAGCACGGAAGGAGAAGACGTACAGCACGGAAGAAGACACCGGACAGCGAGACGAAGAACCGGGGTGCGCCGAGTCAACAACGGAGAGCGGCGAAGACAGAAGGAGAACCCCGGAGAGTTGAGAAGACCCGTCGGGATAGCGGAAGAAGAAGAGCCCCGCCGAAGACGCCGGAGGAAACCCGCCGGGGGGGTGGGGGCTTTTTTAAAAGCCACCCCCCCCGGCGGTGGAAGAGAACCAGACGGCGGCCCCCACCCACCCGAAGACGTCAAAGAAGAAGCCCCCCCTGGTAAAAGAGCTAATAAAGAAGACAGGGGGCGGCCTCCGGAGCAGAAAAATAAAATATTTTAATACACTGTGTGGTTTATTTGTGTTTTTACCACTTTTCTTGCAGGTGAATGGGTAGGGGTACGATGTACCCCATACTCATTCACTTAGGGTGGGGGGCCGGTATCTGGGGGCCCCCTTATTAAAGGGGGCTCCCAGATTCCGATAAGCCTCCCGCCCGCATACCCCGACAACCAACGGCCAGGGTTGTCGGGAAGGGGCCCTGTCCTCATCAACATGGGGACAGGGTGCTCTGAGGTGGGGGGGGCCGCAGTGCGCCCCCCTGCCCCAGAGCACCCAACCCCCCCATGTTGAGGGCATGCAGCCTGGTACGGCTCAGGAGGGGGGGGGCGCTCGCTCGTCCCCACTCCCTTCCTGGCTGGCCGGGTAGCGTGCTTTGGATACGGGTCTGGTATGGATTGTAGGGGGACCCCCTACGCCGTTTTTTTCGGCGTAGGGGGGCTCTCCTTACAACCCATAACAGACCTAAGGGCCCGGTATGCTCCTGAGGGGGGGACCCATGCCGGATTTTTATTTAAAATCCGGCGGGGACTTCCCCCTCAGGATTCATAACAAACGCCGCACACGTGTAGAATTGGCGGGAATCCAAGTCGGATCTCCCGTCGCTTCTATGACGCGCTTGCTGGGATGTGCTGTCACTATTCCAGTGAGTGTGAGATGTCGGCGAGATCTCGGCACCCTGTCGCCGAGTATCAGCGCGACGCTGTCGTGCTAAAAGCACAATATCACAAACACCTACTGTAGGTCTGGAAAGCAGAATTAAACCTCCCATCTTTTGTAGCTGCCATCTTAGCTTGTGTTTTCAGCTGCCATGGTGTGATTAATGTTGGCACCAGCCATTTGATGGCTTGACAGTTCAGTTGAGAGCAACTTTCACAGTGTTCATTTATGGCATGCCTTAATTGTAACTGTTATGGGAAACCAATAAATTGACGGGTTTAGTTCTGTTTTAAAGCTGAGTTCTACCCATTTTTACAATTTACTTTCATCTACAGCGCTATCTCCAGTGCAATTCTAAATTGATAACAAACAGGGCTCGAGTCTTGCGGGAACGCGGTGGTGGGCGGGAAGATTAAAAACAAGCAGCCACGCTGACAAGCTGCTGAATAAACCAGTGAGCCAGCCCCTGGGAACCATTTCAAGTGAGAACTTCCACTGACCAGACCCTTCTCTCTCTCTCTCTCTCTCTGACCCACCTCCCCTCTCTCTCCCTGACCCCCTCTCTCTCTCTCTCTGACCCCCTCTCTCTCTCTCTCTCTCTGACCCCCTCTCTCTCTGACCCCCCCTCTCTCTGACTCTCTCTCTCTCTCTGACTCTCTCTCTGACTCTCTCTGACTCTCTCTCTCTGACCCCCCCTCTCTCTGACTCTCTCTCTGACTCTCTCTCTCTCTCTGACTCTCTCTCTGACTCTCTCTGACTCTCTCTCTCTCTCTCTCTGACTCCCTGTCTCTCTCTCTGACCCCCCTCTCTGACCCCCCCCTCTCTCTCTGACTCTCTCTGACCCCCCTCATTCTCTCTCTCTCTCTCTCTCTCTCTCTGCCCCCCCCCCCTCTCTCTCTCTCTGACTCTCTCTGACCCCCCCTCTCTCTCTCTCTCTCTGACCCCCGCTCTCTCTGACTCCCTCTCTCTCTCTGACCCCCTCTCTCTGACTCTCTCTCTCTCTGACTCTCTCTCTCTCTGACCCCCCTCTCTCTCTCTCTGACTCTCTCTCTGACCCCTCTCTCTCTCTCTGACTCTCTCTTTCTGACCCCCTTGCTCTCTGTTTTTCTCTTTCCTTGCCAACAACAGTCTATCTCCTGTTTTAACTCCTTCCTTCCCATCATCTGCCGCAACGTTCCCCTTTTCTCGTGGCTGCGCTGCGGCTCTGATAAGTCTCGGCTGTGACTGTCTCACACAGCCGAGCAGAGTGAAGCCGCTTCCCCCTCCTCCATGTAGTCTACAAGTGCTGTGTGTGCAGCACACGCTGATCATATGAGCAGAGGTGTAATGTAAAGAGGTCCTTAGGTGCAAGGTCCTGTGTAATGTAAAGGGGTCCAGAAGCGCAAGGTGCTGTGTAATATAAGGGGGTCCTGTGATGCAGGGTGCTCTGTAATGTAAAAGAGTGCAGGGTGCTGTGTAATGTAAAGGAGTCAAGAGGTGCAGTGTAATGTAAAGGGATCCAGAAGTGCAAGGTGCTGTGTAATATAAGGGGGTGCAGGGTGCTGTGTAATGTAAAGGAGTCCAGTGATGCAGGGTGCAGTGTAATGTAAGGGGTCCAGTGATGCAGGATGCTGTGTAATTTAAAAGGGTCCAGAGATGTAGGGTGCTGTGTAATGTAAAGGGGTCCAGTGGTACAGGGTGCTGTGTAATCTAAAGGGGTCCAGAGATGCAGGATGCTGTGTAATGTAAAAGGGTCCAGAGATGCAGGGTGCTGTGTAATGTAAAGGGGTCCAGTGGTACAAGGTGCTGTGTAATGTAAAGGGGTCCAGAGTGCTGTGTAATGTAAAGGGGTCCAGAGGTGCAGGGTGCTGTGTAATGTAAAGGGGTCCAGAGGTGCAGGGTAGAGGGGGTACACAGTAGTGACAAAGAGATATTGAAGGATACAGGGGGCACAGTGGGGTGTTTTTTACATTTTACCGTGGGGGGGGTGCCAGATATAGGATCCGCCCCGGGTGCCAAATGCTCTAGGTACGCCCCTGGTTGCAAGGCAGGTGCGGGGTGTGCGGGCCGCACCCGGGTGACACCCGCCAGAGGGGTGACACCCGTGGGTAGCGGCACTACTATCACTGCCCGCTGCCCTGTGCCTCGCTCACGCCACGTCTGTGTCCCTCAGCGGAGCGGAACAAAGCTACCTCCCCTCCTCTCTGTTTACATCCACAGAGAAGGAGGAGCCCACGAGCACAGGACACACACTGCACTGTGTATTGCTGTTCTGTGGTCTGTAAGGGGGGGTGTCTGTACTACTGAGACCAGCACGGCCAGCACCCTGAGGCCAGCCAGGCCAGCACCCTGAGGCCAGCACAGCACTGATCGTTGACTCAAGGATGAGCCAAGTCTTCAACTCAAGTTGAGCAAGTCTTCAGAACTGTAAGTAAATATATAAGGGGATGTACTGTATGTGTTAGAAATTCCCTGCGAGGGAAAGATCATCATCCATTGTGGTGATTATTCCGTTAGTTTACTTAGTGACAAGTTTACTTATTTTGTTTTTGCAAACTTACAATAAATGTTGCACTGTATTTTCTGTGAAATATATATGCATATGAGCGTATAATAATTTTTTTGGTGGGGGAGTGGATTTTGGGTGGGAGTTCCCACACTTTTGTCCCCAGGACTTGACCCCTGATAACAAATAAACAAATATATATATATATATATATATATATATATATATATATATATATATATATATATATATAAGGATAGATAGATAGATAGATAGATAGATAGATAGATAGATAGATAGATAGATAGATAGATAGATAGATAGATAGATAGATTTAGGAGAAAACTGGATTTTCAGTTTCCTCATTATTCACTAAAGTCCACTTTGGGATCTGGAGTCCAGGGATTTCTCAGCGATCCGGGTAGAAGGAAATCCCCAGTGTGCACCCGGACTGCCACTCCAGGGGCACATCACCATAGGCTTTTCAACAGACCCTGACCCCCGGTCCAGACCGATGCAGCCCACCCCAGTCAGGAAGGTATCAGAACAAGTAGGAACCAATGGAGAGGGTAAATTGGCAAACCTCAACCACAGCTCCCATTTTTCCCGCCTACAGTATATTCGACGGTACCGGCCAATTCCCCTCAATAACACCGAAAAGGGGCAGGCTTTCCCAACCGAAAACTGAAAGGGGCGTATACTACAGCAATCCCAGTCCTGGGTCCGGATTTTGAGCCGACATGTGTGTGCACTGCGAAAAAAATAGTTTTTTTTTTTCGTTTATGTTATTTTATTTTATTTTTTTGGAAATGTCCGGAAATTAAAAAAAAAAATTTTCGTTTTTTTTTTTTTTTTCGGAAATTCTGGAAAATCGAAAAATTATTTTTTCCGTTTTATCCGTTTTTTTTTTTTTTTTTCGTAAATTCGTAAAATCAGGAATTTTCGGATTTCCGAAAAAGCAAAAAAACAATAAAAGAAAAAAAAAATTGTATTTCCGAATTTCGTATTTCCGAATTTTCAAATTTTCAAATTTTTTATTTTCGAAATTTTGAATTTTTTATTTTCGAATTTTTGAATTTTTCATTTTCGAAATTTCGAATTTTTCATTTGCAGCAAATTCCACATCGCATGAATCCAGATCGACTTTCTTTGCAAACATTCTGTAAGTCTGCTGCAAGTTCCGGTTCGGTTATGTTGTGCAATATTCATCTTACCACAGGGGTCACTGTGACTTGCCGAGTACTTGCTGGAGACTTACCACTGCAACTTTGCTCTTGGTAGAGGCTTGCCATGCACATTTGCTACAAATTTGAAAAGTGTCAACTAAAACGTGTGCTTCAAGTGCTCTGCAAGCGTACAACTTTTCAGTGAAAATGTGCAGCAAGTTAACAAGACTTGCAATTTAACACTGCCACAGTATTGTGGTAATTTATCCTTGCTATCTGGGATGTTGTGCCAGTGTTAAGTTATTCTTGGATCTACTGTATCTACTCTATGTATATTTTCAATATCGTGAAAAAATATGTGTAAAAATGCCAGATTAAGGTATTTGTTTGTAAGGGGGAATGGTTTGCGATTTGGCATCATGGGTGGATACAACACAGGTAGATAATGAGCTGGCCAGCATAAATGAGTGTCCGCAAATAGGGGCAAGGGGGGTCAAGTGCCCCCCTGGAATCAGGGATCGGATGGGGGTGTGGGCAGCCCGCACCCAGGTAACACCCACCAGTGGGGTGACACCATCAAGGTGCTTTCAAGCCCCCATCAGTGCAGTGCGACTGTGGGCTCTTTTCCCTGCTCAGTCCAGCAGAGAACTCGGCAGTGCAGTGACAAGAGAAAGGCAAGTTGCGGGCTGTCAGAGGTTTCCCCCGCTCCCCCCTTTCTCCTGTCAGGAGAAGAGATGGCTGCTCTCATTAGGTTCCCCGGCCAGCTTCCTGCCCGCTCCATTCCTTACTCCATAACTGAGGGCCAATCAAAGGAGATTAGAGCATCATGGGACATGTAGTCCCGAATATTGGTGGCCCCATTTTCCACAGGGAGGAGGCTACAGCTCAATCAAGAGAGAGATTGAAAGACTGCAGCCTGGAAAAAAGCTGAGGGAGTGAGTGCTACAGGACAAAGAAAGAGTTTTTTTTCCTGGCGGAAGCCAGACAGGGAGCCACGCTGCTTTCATGGTCTTACCTCTTTGCAGGCTTCTTACATCTGACATGTGCTGGCGGCCATATTGCTTCCTGGGGTTCTTATAACTTACCACACCCTGCGGCTCCTTCTTCCCACTGGGAGGAGCTGGATGCCTTGCATATATATGGGAGGGCTGTTGCTGCAGTTCCTTGCTTGGTCCTCTTGTATACACTTGCTCCTGAGATTGTGCTGCTGCTCTTGGTTACCGACCCGGTTCCCACGGACGATCCTTCTGGCTCCTGATCCCCGGCTTGTCTCACCACCTCTCTCTTGTTACGGACTCCGGCTTGGCTGACTCTCATTCCTGGCTATCGACCCTGGCTCCGGTGGAAGACTCTGCTGACTGTTTGATCATCCGTTTGGACTTTAACCTTGCTGTTTGGTTTTTAATAAAGCCTTCCTATTTCATTTATCTGTTGTTGTACGTCTGATTCATGCTTCCGTGACATTAGGACCAAGCCATGAATTCTGACGGTACAGGACCACCTTCGCTACCCATGCTGGTTGCCAGACTGGATCAGCAGGATCACCTGCTGGGTCAGTTCGCTCAGGCGTTGCAAACCCTGCTTGCACGCACGGCTCATCTCGCTCCCATTGCCGATAGGCCGGTTGTCGCTCCTACTGCCACTCCGGTTGTTGCGCCAGAGTCTACCCCGACACCTGTTGTTGCGCCTGCGGTGTCTCGGGGTATGACCGGTTCTGCCCCCCTTCCACAGCGCTTTGGGGGAGAGCCAACTGGGCATTTATTTCGAGTTGCTGCCACATGCCTTTCCCACTGAGAGATCAAAGGTGGGCTTCTTGATCTCGCTGCTCTCCGACAAGGCCTTGGCCTGGGCTAGCCCCTTATGGGAGAACAACAATCCGGTGGTTGCCGAGTTTTCCGGTTTTGTTGCTTCTCTTCGGAAGGTGTTCGATGTACCGGCTCACTCTGCCTCTGCTGCGAAGCTCCTTATGTCCGTCAGACAGGGTTCACGAACGGTAGCCGAATACACCATTGAGTTTCGTACCCTGGCAGCAGAGGTGGGCTGGAATAATAAGGCTCTGGTCGCTGCTTTCTCCCATGGTCTCTCGGATGCCTTGAAGGATGAGGTTGCGGCTAAGGACCTACTAGTGGGGCTCGAGGCTCTTATTTCTTTCCTGATATTGATTGACACCAGACTCAGGGAGAGACCTTCCTTTAAGGAGAGCCTGCGGAGTCCTCCTAACAGATTGGCGCCTACGTTTTCTGTCCCACCCGTGCCTCCCTCTCCTCCTGGGGTTGACTTGCCTGGGGGTGAACCCATGCAGCTGGGGTTTGCTCGCCTGTCCGAGGGGGAGAGGGCATTCCGGAGACACGAGGGCTGATGCATGTACTGTGGTCTCAGTGGGCATTTTCGGTTGGCATGTCCGAACCGTCCGGGAAACGCTCGCACCTGAGATCCTGTCGGGGGCAGATCTTGGGTGGAGTCTCTTCGTCCCCGGTTTCCCGTGCTGATAAACCACTGATCACCGTTGTTCTCTCCTGGGTCGGGGGCTCGGTGATGACCCAGGCGTTGGTGGACTCTGGTGCTGGTGGATTTTTCATTGATAGTAAGTTTGCTGCCGCCAACTCCATTCCTCTGCAGGCTCGAGTTTCCCCGCTGGTTCTCGAGGCGATAGACGGCAGACCCCTCCAGCCATCGCACGTGACTCATGAGACCCTTCCTGTGGGGATAGACATTGGGGCCGTTCACAGGGAGTCGGCCTGCCTTCAGGTCATTTCGTCTCCACACTACTCAGTGGTCTTGGGGTACCACTGGCTCCAGAAGCATAATCTGACTTTCGATTGGAGATCGGCCGAGATCCTCTCATGGTCACCACAGTGTGGGGCTAGTTGCATCCATGGGCCTGTCAAGTTGTTGTGTACCTCCTCGGACTCTGTGTTGCCTCCTGAATACGAGGGGTACCGGGATGTATTCGATAAGGTGCGCGCTGGGTTCCTACCCCCGCATCGCCCTTACGATTGTGCCATAGATTTACAACCTGGTGCCGTTCCTCCTCGTGGCAGGGTCTATCCACTGTCGGTTGCAGAGAATGAGGCCATGGAGGAGTACGTGAAGGAGGCGCTTTCCCGTGGGCACATTCGCAAATCCTCGTGGACTTTTCTTTGTAAAAAAGAAGGGCGGAGAGTTGAGGCCTTGCATCGACTACAGGGGCCTTAATCGCATCACGATCAAGAACGCATACCCAATACCGTTGATTTCCGAGTTGTTTGATCGTCTAAAAGGGGCCACGGTCTTTACCAAACTCGACCTGAGGGCGGCATATAACCTTGTAAGGATCAAGGCGGGTTACGAGTCGAAGACCGCGTTCAACACCAGGACCGGTCATTATGAATCCCTGGTTATGGGTTGTGCAATGCGCCCGCAGTCTTTCAGGAATTTATCAACGATGTTTTCCGTGACCTGTTGCAGCAGTGTGTGGTGGTCTATTTGGATGACATCTTGGTATATTCTGAATCCATGGAGGCCCACATTCTGGATGTCAAGCGAGTGTTGCAACGGTTACGAGAGAACAAGCTTTTCGGTAAGCTTGAGAAATGCGAATTTCACCGGTCCCAGGTAACCTTCTTAGGTCACATCATTTCCGCGGAGGGGTTCTCCATGGACCCTGAGAAGGTTTCGGCAGTCTTACAGTGGCCCCAGCCCAGTGGTCTTCGTTCCCTGCAGCGCTTTTTGGGCTTCGCCAATTATTATCGGAAGTTCATCAGGGACTTCTCCATGCTGGCCAAGCCTCTCATGGATCTGACCAGGAAGGGCAGTAATTCCAAGGTCTGGCCGGCCGAGGCCATCCGGGCTTTTGAGGCTCTAAAATCTGCCTTTGTGTTGGCTCCAATACTGTCTCATCCCAACCCTGGGTTGCCCTTTGTTTTCGAGGTGGACGCGTCTGAGACGGGAGTAGGCGCTCTTCTGTCTCAGCGTCGGACACCAGAGGGTCCTCTGCTTCCCTGTGGGTTTTACTCCCGGAAACTGTCTCCCGCAGAGTGCAACTACCAGATTGGTGACAGAGAGTTGTTGGCCATCGTGCAGGCTCTCAAAAAGTGGAGGCACTTGCTCGAGGGTTCGGTGGTTCTGGTTCTCATCCTGACGGACCACAAGAATCTGACTTACCTTTCTGAGGCCAAGAGATTGACACCCCGTCAGGCCAGATGGGCTCTGTTCCTGTCACGTTTTAATTATGTGGTCTCCTATCTACCCGGTTCCAAGAACGTCAGGGCGGATGCCTTATCACGTCAATACTCCGAGCTGTCCAGGGAGGAATCGATACCGACTTCGGTCATACCTTCTAATCAGATCCTGGCCGCCATTCGCACCAGCCTGACCTCTCCCCTTGGAGAGCAGATTCTGGCGGCCCAATCTGGTGCTCCCTCTGGGAGACCCAACGGCAGATGTTTCGTGCCTGAGGAGTTGCGCACTCGGTTGATGCGAACCTACCATAACTCCAAGACCGCGGGGCATCCTGGAAAGAATCAGCTGTCCTGGGCTGTTTCACGTTTGTTCTGGTGGCCTTCTCTACGTTCTGACATTGCCGCATATGTAGCGGCATGCTCTGTTTGTGCCCAGAGTAAGTCCCCTCGGCACCTTCCATTGGGCCTTCTGCAACCCATTGCCACTGGGGAGCGCCCATGGTCTCACCTTGGGATGGACTTCATTGTGGACCTTCCTGCATCCCGAGGCTATACGGTCATTCTCATGATTGTGGATCGGTTTTCCAAAATGTGCCACTGTGTTCCTCTCAAGAAATTACCCTCTGCACAAGAGTTGGCTACGGTTTTCGCCAGGGAGGTCTTCCGGTTGCACGGTTTGCCCAAGGTGATAGTGTCGGATTGGGGAAGTCAGTTTGTGTCCAGGTTCTGGCGCGCCTTTTGCTCCCAGTTGGGGATTCGACTCTCCTTCTCCTCGGCCTACCACCCTCAGTCCAATGGGGCCGCAGAACGGTCCAATCAGGCCCTGGAGCAATTTCTTCATTGCTATGTCTCCGATCATCAAGACATCTGGGTTGACCTTCTGCCATGGGCTGAGTTTGCCAGGAACACGGCGGTTAACTCTTCCTCTGGGACGTCTCCCTTCATGGCCAATTATGGGTTCCAACCTGCCGTGTTACCGGAGTCATTCTCTCCCCAAGATATTCCGGCTGTGGAGGATCACCTTTCCGCTCTACGTGCTTCTTGGGTACAGATCCAGAGGTCCCTTGAGGTCTCTGCGCAGCGCCAGAAACTCCAGGCTGATCGCAGACGGGCGCCTGCTCCTTCCTACCAGGTGGGAGACCGTGTATGGTTGTCCACTCGCAACCTCAACCTTCGAGTGCCCACTCCTAAACTGGCTCCTCGCTTTGTTGGTCCCTTCCGAGTGCTTCGCAGGGTGAACCCGGTTGCCTATGCCCTTGCGCTCCCACCTGGCATGCGGGTCTCCAATGTGTTTCACGTTTCCCTGTTGAAACCACTGGTGTGCAATCGCTTCACCTACTCGGTTCCTCGGCCTCGTCCGGTCCAGGTGGGCGATCATGAGGAATATGAGGTGAGCGATATCCCGGACTCACGCTTGGTCCACAGTCGGGTGCAGTTTTTGGTCCACTGGCGTGGTTATGGTCCAGAGGAGCGTTCCTGGGTTCCCTCCGCAGATGTCCATGCACCTGTCTTGCTCCGAGCCTTCCACGCGCGCTTCCTTCAGAAACCGTTTTTTGCGCCGCGGAGGAGGGGCCCTTGAGGGGGAGGTACTGTCATGGTCTTACCTCTTTGCAGGCTTCTTACATCTGACATGTGCTGGCGGCCATATTGCTTCCTGGGGTTCTTATAACTTACCACACCCTGCGGCTCCTCTATCCCACTGGGAGGAGCTGGATGCCTTGCATATATATGGGAGGGCTGTTGCTGCAGTTCCTTGCTTGGTCCTCTTGTATACACTTGCTCCTGAGATTGTGCTGCTGCTCTTGGTTACCGACCCGGCTCCAACGGACAATCCTTCTGGCTCCTGATCCCCGGCTTGTCTCACCACCTCTCTCTTGTTACGGACTCCGGCTTGGCTGACTCTCATTCCTGGCTATCGACCCTGGCTCCGGTGGAAGACTCTGCTGACTGTTTGATCATCCGTTTGGACTTTAACCTTGCTGTTTGGTTTTTAATAAGGCCTTCCTATTTCATTTATCTGTTGTTGTACGTCTGATTCATGCTTCCGTGACAGCTGCCCAGCACCCTCAAAGAGAGAGAGACACTCTGCCCAGCACCACCAGAGAGAGAGCCACGCTGCTCAGCACCAGAGAGCCTCGCTACCCGGTGCCACCAGAGAGAGAGCCACGCTGCCCAGCGCCACCAGAGAGCCACCCTGCCCAGCACCAACCAGAGAGAGAGCCGCACTGCCCGGTGCCACCAGAGAGAGAAACACGCTGCCCAGCGCCTCCAGAGAGAGAGACATGCTGCCCAGCACCACCAGAGAGAGAGCCATGCTGCCCAGCGCCACCAGAGAGAGAGAGCAATGCTGCCCATCGCCACCAGAGAGAGAGCCATGCTGCCCAGTGCCACCAGAGAGAGCCGCGCTGCTAGCGCCACCAGAGAGAGAATGCCTGCGCTACTGTCAGGGTACAGACATGCTATACCACTGACCAGAGTCGCCCCCGGGGAACGCAGAGTGAGCGATCGCACAGCCGGAGGGATCATTGCTGTAGTTTTGCTGGGTCTGGTAAAAGAGCCTGTCGGACATTATCCATTACTTATCCTGGGGACTGTACTACATCTGCAGACTCTGACCATGATAATGTGGTAATGACATTGTCGAAAAGGGGAGGCGCATGAGTGACCCTAAAATGATGCCCCTCCCTGAAAAAAGTTTTGCAGACGCCCATGTCAGCATCTCCACAACAGACTCTGCATCCTCCATAGGTACACTACTTTCCTCCCACAGTGATGAGCAATGAGATCCTCAGTGTGTGAAAAATCATTGATTGTAAAGTCTTTACAGATTTCCATATCATGCTTAAATGATCTGGAAGGGACCACATCTTTGTCGTGTAATACTTGTAAAGTAAGTTTAATTATAAATAGATAAATGTCCTTGATAACTTAAAAAAGATCCATATTCTGATCAGGACAAAAATTTAAGACTTCAGTCTCATGTAAAATTAAACCATGGAATGACAGATTAATGACTTGGAGACCTTCTCCGAAGTCTTTTTCAATAATATAAAAAAAAAAAGAGTCCTGATTACCAGTCCTTTTAGCATCACATATGCCAGACAAACGCATTGACAGTGTAGGAATGGGGGGCCAGATTCACAGAAAAAGTACGCCGGAGTATCTGCGTTTGTCGCAATCTCTTACGTCGTCGCTAGTCGGTTTTTCCCGTCGTAAAGTTAAGAGTGCTATTTAGATGGTGTAAAATTACACCATCGATGTTAAAGTATGGCCGTCGTTCCCGCGTCGAATTTTAAATGTATTTATTTTTTGCCTAAGACGTCCGGGAATACGAAAGTACGTTACGCACGTCGCCGTTCAAAAAACATGTCGGGGCGCCGTAATTTCGCGCAAAGCACGGCGGGAAATTTCCTAACGGAGCATGCGCAGAACGTTCGGCGTGGGAACGCGCCTAATTTAAATGGTACACGCCCCATTTGAATTAGGCGGGCTTGCGCCGGACGGCTTTACGCTACGCTGCCGCAAGTTTAAAGGCAAGTGCTTTGTGAATCAAGCACTTACACCAAAAACTTGCGGCGGCATAACGTAAAGGGGATACGTTACGCCGCCATAGATATATCTGGCCCGGGGATCTTAGGGACCCTGTATGTTCCATGTTACCAATACTTTTGCATAAAGGATATGAGTGAAAATTGCTACCTACTTTCTGTTCAATAACATTTGTAATAAGTGACATTAAAAAGGTTCTAAAAGGTAGAAAGTTTTTTTTTACAATAATGCATTCTCTGAATTAAAGTAAAAAACCTGCTTAAAGTATAAATCCAGTTAAAAAAAGTTCAAAAGTACGTCACTATGTTCGTCTTTGTGGCACGACAATTGCGTACCGTTAGTATGCAAGTCAAGATCCTGGCACAATGCTCGGTTGGTCAACAATCGTACCGTGTGTACGAGGCATAAGTGTGTGTCTATAGTAAAGCAAGAGGATCAATATTATAGGCAGGCAACTAGTATTTTCAGTAGATCGACAATAAAAGCCTCCCTGTTCTTTTTCAGAAAGGCAGGTCAAAAGATAAACACATTTACAATATTTAATTTTTGAAATTATTTTTTTTATTTATTACAGATACTTATATAGCGATGTCAATTTATGCAGTGATTTACACATATATTGTGCATTCACATCAGTCCCTACCTCATATTCAAACATACTAGGCACAATTTAGACAGGTACCAATTAACCTACCAGCATGTCTTTGGAGTGTAAAGCCTCGTACACACGATCAGTCCATCCGATGAAAACGGTCTGTAGGACAGTTGTCTTAAGTTAACCGATGAAGCTGACTGATGGTATACACCATAGGTTAAATAACCGATCGTGTCAGAACGCGGTGACGTAAAACACAACGACGTGCTGAAAAAAACAAAGTTCAATTTTTCCAAGCATGCGTCGACTTGATTCTGATCATGCGTGGATTTTTAACCGATGCTTTTGCATACTAACGATCGGTTTTGACCTATCAGTTAGGCGTCCATCGTCTCAATTTTAAAGCAAGTTCTCATTTTTTTGACCGAAGGTTAAATAACCTATGGGGCCTACACACGATCGGTTTGGACTGATGAAAACGGTCCTTCAGACCGTTCTCCTCTGGCGATCCTATCGTGTGTACGCGGCCTAAAAGGAAACCAAAGTTCCCCCAGAGGAAACCCACACAGACACAGACACAGACACATGCAAACTTCAGTTAGTTTTTTGTTTGTTTGTTTTTAGGTACCAGATATCTTCTATCTTGTGATTAGATTGCATTTTATGACTAAAATCTTTCATTAAATTATGTAAAAATAATTTGCTCCTCAAAAAGACAAGAAAGAAAAGACAAATATACAATTTGCAAGCATATTTTGTCTCGAAACAAATTCACACCTAATTGTTTCCAATTTTTTAACAATAAAGATATAACAGTCAAAAAATCATAAACGCCTGCAAAAATATGTTTTAAATATTACAATATAATAACCAAGAGGATACATTATGCAAAAAATAAAATGTAGCTAAGGAAACTAAATCGGAGAGAGGAAAACATATCATTTTATTTGAAAAACTGTTCTGTTTAGAATAAAAAATCATAAATTATTTAACATGAATCATAGTACAATATTTGCTGTTTATACAACCACTTTATGAAATTTTACTTATAATATTTTGTCTGTAGCACACAGTGAGCCTCATGTATGCAGTGCACAGGAAAGGCAAATGTCTGTACTACTCATAGCAACCAATCACCATTTATTTATTTTCTAACCTCCACTTCTGAATAATCGCAATGGGCACCACAGACATTTATTATTTCTCCTATTTCCCACCAATGACTACACCGTGTCTGTCCTCTTGAAATATTTGTACTGAGCTTCTTTACAGTATCACAGAACTTTCTCATGCAGCCTTATCAGAATGCCTGTGGCAATGAAGCTGTCATTGTAGCTCTTAGCCTCGTGCAAAAGCAGCAGAAAGGAGAGTTTTGTGTCATCTGTTCACTTTGCAGCACAGTACAAGTGATGACCGTCAGCACAAGCCACAGATTTAACAGAGAAAAAAATGATGCTTCATAATTTTTGATTTTTTCCATCTCTATACTGTATCTCTGGGTATCTCTGCATATAAATATATCATATCACTGGAAAGGTGGTAGGGGTGAGAGTCTCTGCCGTAGCTTAAATGTTTTGATTAGGTGTGACCTATAACACTATGAATATCTCTAACAGATATTAAACTACCCAGAAACATAAACAGTCTAAAGAAACATAAAAAATCATGCTAAAACCACTGCAGTCTATGTAGCTGCTATGGGGTCAGATGGGCCCGGTTGAGATCTGAAATGGATTTGTAATATAAATCCTTTGCTCTATTTAATGACCTTTCTTCCCTTGTTCTGTGAAAAATCCTTCCAATAGCGGTCTATGAAAATTAAGGACTATTTTCTGTGCACTGATTCACCCACCCAAACTGCTTAAAGGTAAAAGGTAAAAGTGAAAGCGATACTTAACTTCTAAAATAGAGTTAGTTCCAGGTGGATTTACTAATGGTGACTACAGTGACCCATGCCTATATAATGTATGTTGAAATGACCACTTGTAGTCTAGTATGCATCAGTAGGACAGCCATCAGAATTTTTTTGGCCCCTTACACAGCTTTAGGCTTGCCCCCACACCCCCCCCATCCTGACCACCAACATTCCCCAGGGCTTACCCATGGGCCATCACACCGAATCCACACACTGGTCACCCTACCTGTACACACTCAGCCCCCCCGGCTGTATGTATATATGTCAGCCCCCCACCTGTATATATATATGTCAGCCCCACACATACAGGAATCTGTAAACACACAAGCCTCTGACCCCTGCCTGTACACAAACAGCCCCCCTCCTTTTCCTTCACAGCTACTTGTAAATGAATTCTTGCTATCTAGTCCCAGCTTGTTTTCACAAAGCTGACATGTTGCTAACACAGAGAAGCTCAGTACAGGCAGCTCACACAAGGGGTGCACATGCACATAGTAGCCAGAGGTGGCAGTAAAGAGTTTAATGTCTAAACTCAATGACACAGAGAGCAGCAGAAGCCGCGAGATTGTTTCTTTAGTGCACAACATGGCTCCCCTTCATCCACCCTTTCTTCTTCTGGCCCAGGTGGGCCCCTCGAGCCCCGGAGCCCCTTACAGTTGTATCGACTGTTCCCCCCTGATGGCGGCCCTGTGCATCAGAAGCCCAATGTGGCAGGTTGACAATGCAGGTACTCAGTTGGGAGACAGGGGAGAGCATGGTCTAAATTATAGTATAGTAATATTTTAATATTTAATATTTAATAATATTTTAAAGAAAGCTGCAGTTTTAAAGATTTCAAGCAGGGAGTGTAGTGTCCCACTAATATGCATTCACTGCTATTGCACATATTTTATTATATTCCAGTATATGATGAGATCTAGTGGTGGTTCAGATCCACTATAACTTATTGTTTTATGTGTTTGGTATCTCCCTCTGATATCCCCTCCTATTTACTGCTACTTAATTCAGTCCTAGCTTGACCCTCCATACTTCTTTCATGAGTCAGCACTAGTCATTGCAGGGCAAGTGGGAAAGCATCCTCTGAACCACACTTATTTGAAGTAAAATGATGTTGGATTAAACCTGTCTTGTTGAAGAGTAAAGCTGCCTGTGGGCTCTGCAAAATCAGCCATGCTGTCTGCACAGACTGGGTATAAGGTAGGTATGTTGTTGCATAGATCACCCTTTAAAAGGATGGACGTGCCTGATCAAGAACCATCATGACAGGTGTTATTTTATTGAAAACTGCAGACTTAAAAATTCAGAAAATAACAGTACATTACCAAGTTAAAGCGTATATGTGATTTTAGTGATAGGGTTTAAATATATTATCAATACTACAAGTAGATTGTTATAAGTGTGCTAATTGCTATTGAAAGGTAATGGAGCATTGATTTCTCTTGATTGCACTGCCAGTAAATAAATGCTGCTAAAGGTGCTAATAGCCAAAACCTGGACTATCGAAATTCATTTTATGCAAGTGTAATTACACCTTGAATCGATGACTTGTGGCTTCTGCTTCTTCTACGTGAGTCAAAAAGTGCCTGACTGTATTCAGTATTCATAACAAATGCTGGTGAAGGGCGTTGAACAACGCTCATGGAAATGCACCAAGAGCTGCATCTGAACACTTGCCCTTATACCAGATACCTAAATGAGACCTTAAAGTACAAATGAGACAAGGAGATAAAATAGGGGAGAGACACAACACACTCAGCATAGTAAATCAGAGTTTCAGAAGAGTGAGGAGTAGTTTTAATGGAGAGATTTTTGTTGTTAGCAATTCAACCCGTAATAGGTCCCCAGAGGTAGATTTCATTAAGCGAGTTGCAGAGACTGATTGAAGTGAGTAAAGTTATTTTAGCGGCAAATAAATAACATCCTCCCATTCATATCTGATATAAAGGTAGATTTCTGTCCCCGATAATTTATTGTTTATCCCAGGAAAATATTCTAATGCATGTCAAGGCTGGAGAATCACTTCAATCTGCTACATTACAGGAGGCACAAACGATGTAATGGGCAATAAAGACAGGATGCAGCAAATCTGTTTTTAAGGTATAGCAGTCTGTTGAATTGGATTGCAAGGACAGAGATTCATTTTAAGGAGACCTGGTATAGGAGAGGAAAAATATGCAAATGTCTTAAATGGCAGAAAACAGAAGAAAAATGTGTTTACCTGCCCTGGCAAATAAAAGTAGATTACCTGATACAATCTATTACCTTTGTCTGCAATAATTCACCACTTTTCTGTATTGTCACTGTGCTGTGGTCCATCTCACATAGTACTCTTCTAGGAGGAGAGCCAATATTATTGTTAGTGATACAAGTTTAAGAGTAAATCATGCCTTGGGCACAAATGAAGCCTGATCTGTAGGCTGACATAAGGGCAAGTCATATATCATACTCTGAATCATACATTATAACTCTTAAGGTGTGATGTAATGGCAACAGACTGCAAGTGACTCCTTGAAGCCAATGACACTTTCTTTCTTTTTATGACATAGTTTTCTGGGCAATAGACATGTAATAACCTGAATGCATAAAATATTTAAAAATATGCACTTATAGTGGAACTTTAGAAGAAAATGCAGGATTATTATTGCAGAAGAGACACACATAGGGGACTTCAAAATGGCCCCAATGACAGTTTTCTGATGGTAGCTCCCTTAAAAACTACCTGCACTTGCCGACTGTGCTATAGCCGAATGGCGGCTACAGCGTGGGCGGCTAGTCTTGGGACACCATCATATGACAAGGTCCAGTGCTCGCACTTATCGTGCACCACCTGGCGGCGCATATTTGGAAATGTCTGTGATCGCTGGGTCAGCGAGACCCAGCGCATCATGAATCAGTGGTAAAAAGCCAATCACAGCGGATCAATGATGGAGCGGTCACTTTGTCATGCCAATTCAGCTCACGCTGCTGCAGTGTTTCTCTCTCTGCTCCTCACACAATGTATCAGTGTGAAGAGAGGAGAGAGAAACACTGCAGCAGCAGGAGTTGGCATGCCCTACAGTGCCACCAGTGCCACTACAGTGTTCATCAGTGTTCTACAATGTTCATCAGTGCCACTACAGTGCATATCAGTGCCACTACAGTGCCAATCAGAGCCACTACAATGCCATCAGTGCCCCTACAGTGCCATTACAGTGCCACTACAGTGCTCATCAGTGCCCTATGATGCCACTACACTGCTCGCCACTGCGCTACAGTGCCACTACAGTGCTCATCAGTGCCAATACAGTGTGCATCAGTGCCCTACATTACCCATCAGTGAGTGCTTATTAGTGCCATTAGTGCTTCTCAGTGCTCATCAGTGATTTACAGTGCCATCAGTGCCCTATAGTGCTCATAAGTGGTAAAGAAAAATCACAATAATCGTTAATGGTTTGCGCAAAATTTATAGGGGCAGATCCACATAGAAATAGATGGGCGCAGCGTATGTGAGATACGCTACGCCGCTGTAACTTACTTTTGGCCAGTTTGAATCCCCAAAGAATTTGCGCCGTAAGTTACGGCGGCGTAGTCTATCTCTGGCGGCGGAATTCAAATCGGCGATTAGGGGGCGTGTTTCATTTAAATGAAGCGCGTCCCCGCGCCGAATGAACTGCGCATGCTCCGTTTCTAAATTTCCCGCTGTGCATTGCGCTAAATGACATGGCAACAACGTCATTTTTTTAACTTAGACGTGAATTACGTCCATCCCGATTCAGCTGGCTCCCAGCTGATGGTGGCTTCACATGTGGACTCTCTGACCAGAAGTGCATTCTTTGACCAAAAGTGCCTGAGTTAAAAACCAGGAGTTTAAAACAGGAGGTAAGACAGGAGTCTTCATTATTTTTTTCAATCACTGATCCAGAACAAGCTTGCAGCTAATAAAGTTGGAACTCTTGATATATAGATTCAGCGGTGCAGCAGACGCTCTCACCTTAGTCTGCTCACCCCAGGGATAGTGAGAGCAGGACACTCTCAAACGAGTCGGCTCTCCCCAGGGATAGTGCAGCCAGGCAGGGTCCTCCCAGCTCTCGGCTGCTGCAGACACAGCACAAAAAAACAGGACTCCCATAGTTTAACACAGGGGTACATATCCCCCCCCACACCCCCCCTAGGCAATTGATCCAGGGTTGCACCGATCGCCCGTTGAGGGGTCAGGAAGGAATTTCTTTCCCTGTTCGCTGCAGATTGGCACAGCACGCCTGGAGTTTTTCGCCTTCCTCTGGACCAATCGGGGAGAGAAGACTCAACGAGTGACGGCTCACTTGGACAGTCTTCCGCCCATCACCATATAAGACCCCCCCAATCAACATTACTTCCCTGCGTTTTTTTCTGCGACCATGGATTACCTAAAATACTCCGGGAACTAAAACCATTTGCCTCTGTACTCCCAGTTGTCACCAAAAAAGCTCTAAGGAATGAGCGACTGTTGAGAATCAATCGACGATCAACAGTCATAAACTACACGCAGGTACCCCAGCCCAAGCGCATAATATGCGCTTTGGTCAACACAAGTTCAGCAGTAAAACACAGACAAGAAATCTATGATTTCATCCTTCAACACGATCTAGACTGCCTCTTCATCACAGAAAGCTGGCTAACAGCCGACTGCAACACCATTCTAACAGAATTGGTGCCAGCAAATTATCGCATTCAAATGCAAAACAGAGTGGGGCAAAGAGGGGGGGGCCTGGCGGTGATCCACAAGACTCACCTCTCGATCACCAAACCAGTCCTTCAAAACTCGCTTCCATTCATGGAAACCCTCACTCTGCAGCTGCAAACAAATCCCCAAGATACGGTCCATATGCTACTTTGCTATAGACCACCAGGCCCAAAAACGCACCTTCTCACGTCATTGACGGAATTCATCTCCACATATACCCTAAACATCAAACACCTCTTGGTGCTTGGGGATTTCAACCTTTGGGCCAACTCCTCGCTGGACCCCGTAGCTGACGCCTGCATCGACCATCTGGAAGGATTAGGTCTGCAGCAACTAATACAAGGCCCCACTCATGCCTCAGGCCATACGCTCGATCTCATTTTAAACAAGATTTGGAAATTGACGTCCTGGGAAATGACCTGCAACCATGGACCGATCACCATGCCATCAAATTCACAATCACCAAAAATGCCAACCCAAAAAAAACGACAAAACCGGTGACAACTCACTGGACTAGATCTCAGAAGAAGCTCCACTCGGAACTCTTCAAAACAACACTAGGGAACTGAATAAAAAGAACCCAACAAAAACAAACAGCCACAGAAACACTTGACGCCATCAACAAGGCGCTACTACAGTCAGCTGACTTAGTAGCACCAAAACGAAAAACTTGCATCCGGAAAAACAACTCCAACTGGTTTAATGACCAGCTGACGTTGCTAAAGCAAGAGCGTAGAAGAGCAGAAGCTGCGTGGAAAAGGTGCTCTTCAGATAAAAAACACACCATTTACAAGATAATAACAAAGAAATATCACAAAGAAATCTTCACGGCCAAAAAAAATCATTTCACCAACATCATCGCAAATGCCCTTAACCGCCCCCGAGAACTCTTCAAGCTGGTCACTCAGACTATGAATCCAGCTTGTTTAGAGGCCCCCAATTCTGATTCACAAGAATTTTGCAACAAATTATCGGATTATTTCATTAATAAAATTTAATAAATCCGTGAAAGTATTAAGCAAAATGGAACCGTCACCAACTCCCCCCCAAATCACAAACCTAATACCCACATAAATCACCAAAATTCACTCTAAAACCCATTTCCATCATCGGGACTCTGCGTAATAGCACAGCACCCAATGATATCCCCACTAAACTGCTGAAAGTAAGTGCCGATATACTGGCACCAGCTATCACGCAGCTCATAAACCAATCATTCAAAGACCCAAACAACCGGAGGCCCATAACAGCTCTAAATGTCTTCTCCAAGGTAATGGAGAAAGTAGTTGTACAACAGCTGCAACTGCATTTAGACACCCATAAATTACTCGACCCGTTTCAATCAGGCTTCCGTCCGGGTCACGGAACAGAAACGGCACTGCTCAAAATATGGGATGACGCTCTAGAGGCCGCAGACGGAGGAGAATCTTGTCTCCTGATACTGCTGGACCTAAGCGCGGCTTTTGACACTGTAGACCACGGACTACTACTGGCTAGGCTAGCTGAAGTAGCCAGAGTTGCTGAAGGTGTTTTACCCTGGTTCTCCTCCTTCTTGGAAAACCGATCACAAATAGTGAAACTGGGGTCTTTCACTTCTGAAAAACATATGGTGTCATGCGGAGTCCCTCAGGAATCTCCCTTATCGCCCGTATTGTTTAATATCTATCTTCGCCCTCTCTTTGAAACTGCATATTGCTTGATCCTTAAAAATGCAGGTAATGATCTTGAAATCACAAATGAACCTATATATAATAATTAAATGGAAATTCCAAAGGGATAAATCAAAATAAATGAAGCGTCCATTAAATTAATCTCTCATAGGAATTATATGGCAAATGATTATCAGACCAGTGCCATGTTACATGTATCATTAACATACAACAATATATGTGCAACGTGAATGTGCAAAGCAGCAATCAAAAACAGTGCCAGAAATGATGGGCCAGATCCTCAAAAGAGATACTCCGACTTAAGTGCTGTTCAGTCTGTGTGTAACTTTGGAAACGATCCTCAAAAGGCTTTTTCCAAAGTTACACAGAAGATCCGGCATGTGTAATTGATTTACACTGCCTAATTTTAGGATGCAGTACCGCATCCGCCGCTGGGGGCATTTCGAGTCGAAATGCCGTTGCTAGTATGCAAATTAGCACTTAAGGCGATCCACAAAGCTTTCTAGCTTCTTTTTTGCGCCGTAAGTGTTATTTTGCAAGTGTAAAATTAGGGCTCGTTTTACAAAGTGTAAAGTTAGTCACACCTTGTAAAGGCCCATTGCAGCGACGGCATTTGGTATGCTTTCCCGAGGGAGAACTCCACGTCAATTTGTAAAAAACAAAACCGGCATGGGTTCCCCCCCAGGAGCATACCAGGCCCTTAGGTCTGGTATGGGTTGTAAGGGGACCCCCCCTACGCCGAAAAATTGACGTAGGGGGTCCCCCTACAATCCATACCAGACCCGTATCCAAAGCACGCTACCCGGCCGGCCAGGAAGGGAGTGGGGACGAGCGAGCGCCCCCCCCCCCTCCTGAGCCGTGCCAGGCCGCGTGCCCTCAACATGGGGGGGTTGGGTGCTCTGGGGCAGGGGGGCGCACTGCGGGCCCCCCCACCCCAGAGCACCCTGTCCCCATGTTGATGAGGACAGGACCTCTTCCCGACAACCCTTGCCATTGGTTGTCGGGGTCTGCGGGCGGAGGCTTATCGGAATCTGGGAGTCCCCTTTAATAAGGGGGCCCCCAGATACCGGCCCCCCACCCTAAGTGAATGGATATGGGGTACATCGTACCCCTATCCATTCACCTGGAGGCAAAAAGTAAAAGTTAATAAACACACAACACAAGGCTTTTTAAAATATTTTATTATTCTGCTCCGGACGCCCCCCCTGTCTTCGTTATTAGCTCAATTACCAGGGGGGGCTTCTTCTTCCACTCTCCGGGGGTCTTCTTCCACTCTCCGGGGGTCTTCCGCTCTCCGGGGGGGCTTCTCCGGACTCCGGGGGGCTTCTTCCATCTTCTCCCCTCTTCCGCTCTTGACTCGGCGAACCCCGGTTCTTCTGCAGCTCTCCGGTGCCTTCTTCTTCAGCGCTGGCTGCCTGCTATGTTTGTGTGTTAGCTCGATTTCAAACAGGCAGCCGGCGCGGTCTTCTGTGGCGTCAGGGTCTTCTGGTCTTCTGTTCTTCCGATGTTGTCTCGTCGCCTGTTGTCGCTGTAATGATGGAAGCGCGCCTTGCATCACATTTATATAGGCATCACCGTCCCATCATGCTCCGGTAGGTACCCACGTGGTGGGTGCACGTGGGTAGGCACCCACCACGTGGGTACCTACCGGAGCATGATGGGACGGCGATGCCTATATAAATGGGATGCAAGGCGCGCTTCCATCATTACAGCGACAACAGGCGACGAGACAACATCGGAAGAACAGAAGACCAGAAGACCCTGACGTCACAGAAGACCGCGCCGGCTGCCTGTTTGAAATCGAGCTAACACACAAACATAGCAGGCAGCCAGCGCTGAAGAAGGCACCGGAGAGCTGCAGAAGAACCGGGGTTCGCCGAGTCAAGAGCGGAAGAGGGGAGAAGATGGAAGAAGCCCCCCGGAGTCCGGAGAAGCCCCCCCGGAGAGCGGAAGACCCCCGGAGAGCGGAGAAGACCCCCGGAGAGTGGAAGAAGAAGCCCCCCCTGGTAATTGAGCTAATAACGAAGACAGGGGGGGCGTCCGGAGCAGAATAATAAAATATTTTAAAAAGCCTTGTGTTGTGTGTTTATTAACTTTTACTTTTTGCCTCCAGGTGAATGGATAGGGGTACGATGTACCCCATATCCATTCACTTAGGGTGGGGGGCCGGTATCTGGGGGCCCCCTTATTAAAGGGGACTCCCAGATTCCGATAAGCCTCCGCCCGCAGACCCCGACAACCAATGGCAAGGGTTGTCGGGAAGAGGTCCTGTCCTCATCAACATGGGGACAGGGTGCTCTGGGGTGGGGGGGCCCGCAGTGCGCCCCCCTGCCCCAGAGCACCCAACCCCCCCATGTTGAGGGCACGCGGCCTGGCACGGCTCAGGAGGGGGGGGGCCGCTCGCTCGTCCCCACTCCCTTCCTGGCCGGCCGGGTACCGTGCTTTGGATACGGGTCTGGTATGGATTGTAGGGGGACCCCCTACGTCAATTTTTCGGCGTGGGGGGGTCTCCTTACAACCCATGCCAGACCTAAGGACCTGGTATGCTCCTGGGGGGGGAACCCATGCCGGTTTTTTCTTTGAAAATTGGCATGGAGTTCTCCCTCAGGAATGCATGCCGCTGTCATTTTTTTTTTCCCCGACGCAACTTTAAGCCGTCGCGATCCTCAAAACTCGGCGTAACGTAACTTCGCGCATGCGCAGTACGGCCGACGCGCATGCGCAGTACGGCCGGCGCGGGAGCGCGCCTCATTTAAATGGGACTCGCCCCATTTGAATAGGAACGCCTTGCGCCGGCGGAATTTTAGTTACACAGCCTGAAATTTCTAGATAAGTGCTTTGTGGATCAGGCACTTAGGTAGAAACTTTAAGCCAGTGTAACTTAAATTGGATTTTTTAAGTTACGTCAGGTTTTTGTGGATCTGGCCCGATATTCCGTGAATGTCCTTATAAAATTAATAGGACAAAAATCCCATATGTGCCAGATGAATGATGAGTCCAAACTGTGAAAATGGGATCAACAATAAATAATATAAAAATATCCAAATTAATAAATAACATGCATCACTAGCATAAAAAGGTATTCGGATGTGCAAATAACAATCATAAAGTGCAAAACATTGTGCAAAAAATATTTTATAATATGTATCCTTAAAAAAAGAGTCCAAAATAAATGTGAAAAAAATGTGCAAAAAAAATCCGGTTGAATGAAGAGTCCAAACTGTGCAAGTAAGATCATCAATGTTAAACTGCAGGTGCCAACATCCAGGTGTAGTTTCCAACATTCAGCGTGTGCCACACTGTTTCCCCAAGCCTCTCACCTCATATACCAGGACAATAGGCCTCTCACCAGACCCATACACTGGTCGATCGATTCCCAGGACCTCCACAGCCTGATCGCAGCCACAGGGTAGTGTACTCAATTACATAAGGAAAGAGAGGAGGACTCCAAAGTGCAGTATTGATAACAAATACATTAAATAGACACATAATAACTTACAGTTTGGTATATAAAAACAGAAAGCGCTATGTAAACAGAATACTTCTGGTCTCGGAAATGACGTCAGCGGGCTCTCTCACTGACGCGTTGCGTCACTGTTCACGTGACTTTTTCAAAGGGCATAGAGTCGGGTGCATGGAGGTGACTTATAAAGCGGAACGTCATTTTGTAAAGAAACATCCACAATTTTCAAAATTCCTACAATACCAAACGTATATTCATCTTGATAGATTTCTTTTTTTTTTAAATAGTATAAATCCATAGTTTTAAATTGAATAGAGAATTAAAACCGCAATAAGCAGCACCATCTAGTAGCCGACTATATAAAAGCTTACGAATGCTGCCAAAATAGTATATTTACAAAAAATATTTATTTGTATATTGTTAAAATATTGGTGCATACATCACCATGTATCAACATATTAAAAGATGAGACAACGCTGATTAAGTTAAGAGCCGGTTCACACACAGGCGGCACGACTTTGGGGGCGACTCGGCAAGGCGATCTCAAGGCGACTTGAGAGGCAACTTGCAAAATGACTTCTGTATTGAAGTCAATGCAAGTCGCCCCGAATCGCCCCAAAGTCATACAGGAACCTTTTTCTAAGTCGGAGCGACTTGCGTCGCTCCTATTAGAACGGTTCCATTGACTACTGCGGACCGCGACTTGTCAGGCGGCTGAGTCGCCTGACAAGTCGCCCCTGTGTGAACCAGCTCTAAGGGTGTATTCCCCTTGTATTATGGTTGACATGTTTCAGGACCTGTGAGGTGACCGGTGAGGTGTCCATTCCATAAGGAGATAAACAGTTTACAACACTCTATAATGAAACATAACATGCATAAAAAATTTATGAAACAGGTAAAAGATATGGGAGCATCATAGGTAGTGATCTTTGGAAACATACCAACTCAACGAAGTCTGCATCAAGTTTGTCAATAAAAGAAATTTATATACTTATATGTATATGCATGATTTGTGGAATCTATACTGTAGATGCCATACACCCACGGATCCCGAGACCCCTTTCACACTGGGGAGTTTTTCGGAAGTTTTTCAGGCACTTTGGCGTTAAAAAAAGCCTGTAAAGTGATTGAAAGAAGCCTCATCTGCAATCCCAATGTGAAAAATCTAGTGATTTTAGAGCCCCTTTACACTGCCAGTGCCCGAAAAACGCTGGAAAAAGTGCCGCTAAGACTCTTTCACACTGGGGCGTTTTTCAGGTGCTTTGGCGTTAAAAAAAGCTCCCTCAATGGGAAGGGGGCTTTAGGAGCGGTGTATTTACTTTTTTTTGACGCCCTGCCAGCGCAGCGCCTCAGTGTGCACTCGGGCTTTCACATTGGGATTGCAGATGCAGCTTCTTTCAGGTGCTTTACAGGCGCTTTTTTAACGCTAAAGCGCCTTAAAAACGCCCCAGTGTGAAAGGGGTCTAAAAGAATTGAGCTCTGTAATTTCAAAGCCATTGTATCAAATTTTTATGGACTCATTAATGACAGGAATAGTACCACTGGATTGGCGCAGGGCCAATGTGGTGCCCATATTTAAAAAGGGAACAAAGTCTTTACCAAGTAACCAAAGACCTGTTAGTTTAACTTCTATAGCTGGGAAGATACTGGAGAGATTAATAAAAGACCACATAGACGAGTTCTTGTTGGAAAAAAACTACTTAAGCAACAGACAGCATGGATTCATGAAAGACAGAAGTTGTTAGACAAACCTGATTTATTTTTATAAAGAGGTAAAACCTTGGACAGAGGGATGGCGGTGGACGTGATATACTTGGATTTTGCAAAAGCGTTCGATACAGTTCCCCACACACGGCTCATGTGTAAGGTAAAGTCTACAGGAATGGAAATATCAGTTTGTAAATGGATAGAAAACTGGCTTAAATACAGAATTCAGAGAGTCGTGGTTAATGATTCTTACTCTGAATGGTCTATCAGTGGTGTACCCCAAAGTTCAGTGTTGGGACCCTTACTTTTTAATATCTTTATAAATGATATTGGGTCTAAGATCAAAAGTAACATTTCTGTCTTTGCAGATGACACCAAGCTATGCAGTGGAATAACGTCTTAACAGGATGTCGCCAAGTTACAAGCCGACCTCAATGCTCTGTCTAATTGGGCGACTAAGTGGCAGATGAGGTTTAATGTTGATAAATTTAAAGTTATGCACTTGGGGGCTAAGAATATGTATGCATCGTACATACTAGGAGGAGTACAACTGGGGGGATCCGTAGTGGAGAAGGATCTGGGGGGTTTTAGTCAATCATAAGCTCAATAATGGCATGCAATGCCAAGCTGCGGTTTCCAAAGCGAGCAAAGTCCTTTCTTGTATAAAGAGAGGAATAGACTCCAGAGAGAGAGAGAGATAATGTTGCCCCTGTACAAATCATTAGTAAGACCTCATCTGGAATATACAGTTCAGTTTTGGGCCCCAGTTCTCAAAAAGGATATCGGGGAACTGGAGGAAGTGCAGAGAAGGGCAACCAAACAGATAAGAGACATGGAGGAGCTCAGCTATGAGGAAAGATTACAGGAACTGAATTTATTCACTCTTGAGAAGTGGAGATTAAGGGGGGATATTATCGACATGTACAAATCTATAAGGGTTCCATATAGTGAACTTGGTGTTGAGTTATTCACTTCACGGTCAACACTAAGGACAAGGGGGCACTCTTTACGTCTAGAGGAAAAGAGATTTCACCTCCAAATATGGAAAGGTTTCTTCACAGTAAGAGCTGTGAAAATGTGGAATAGACTCCCTGCAGAGGTGGTTCTGGCCAGCTCAGTAGATTGCTTTAAGAAAGACCTGGATTATTTCCTAAATGTACATAATATAACGGGAGCTAACATTTATAGGTAAAGTTGATCTGGGGAATATCCGATTGCCTCTCGGGGGATCAGGGAGGAATTTTTTGCCCTGCTGTAGCAAATTGGATCATGCTTTGCTGGGGTTTGCTGGGGTTTTTTGCCTTCCTTTGGATCAACTGTGGGTATAGAATTGGGTATATGTGATTGTATGATATTATTATTATTTTATTTTTTATGGTTGAACTGGATGGACTTGTGTCTTTTTTCAACCTGACTAACTATGTAACTATCTCTGTATGGAATTTATGTACAGTGTATATTTGGATATGTTTCCCCTGGTCCTTATATAAAGTTACCTACATCTGATATATGGAAACACATGGAAAAAAAGAAAGAATCGCACTAAACCTCATAAACGCTGTGCATAAATGATAAAACAATTGACAAATGAACATTAGCATATGTAAATAAGGAATAAACAGTGATAGTTTCCCAAAAACATGTGAAAGTCCTTGTGTCACGTGATTAAATGAGTCCTCATGAATTAGAAGCCTGATACTTTCCAAAAAAGAGGGCCCATAAACCAAACAATCAAGAAAAACAAAAATAAATAAAAAGAAAACAAAATTGTCTATAGAAAAAGAGGAAGAAAACCAACTCCTCCTCCACCCATGTGAAAAAATTCTTAAATAGTGAAAGCTTGAGTGATGTACAGCTTTGGCATTGGTATGGGATGATGATCCAACAGAAAGAAACCTCCTCTGAAAGAGCACACCGATCTGCTTACCAGATATCGTTGGTCCCTTATTACAGGGGACCCCAGGTTGCATGTATGGTGATACAAACAGCTGGGCTCAGCGAGACATAGGCAGATCCTCCACAATCCAATCCTTTAGGACACTGGAGGGCCCCTATTTTGTCTTCTTGTGATATACTAGGGACACCAAAGTGAGTGGGATGACCCTACTTATTCCACATTTGTTTTATTGAGAAACATGATGCAGACTTCGTTGAGTTTTTTTTCCCCCAAAGATCACTACCTACGATGCTCCCATATCTGTTTCCTGTTTCATACATTTTTAATGCACGTTATGTTTCATTAAAGAGTGTTGTAAACTATTTATCTCCTTATGGAATGCCCCTGAAGAAAGGAGTCGTCACAGGTTCTGAAACGTGTCAGGCACAATACCTGGAGAATTGTAACAGGCGCTCTCGGTGCCGTAGTGCATTCCAGCCTGGAAGGCGGAAGTGCGCCGCAAGTCACGTTGGTTTCTCAAATCAGTGCTTATGCACTGCACCTGGCTCTTGCCTATAAAGGTATTCAGTTCAAATAGAAACCTTGTTCTATTATTGTCAGCCGTACCGGCCACGCTACAATACAGTTACATTATGGCCAGCTAGCAAAGACCTTCACTGCATCCAGCCTGCCATCGCTGCGGACACCCTGGGAGTTCTTCCTTGCTGTTGCCCTACACTATGGAGTCCCTACAAACGGACAAGTAGCAATTGTTTCACTTGTAGTTCTACAGGAAGCCCTGCTACATATAATTGCTCTTAAACCTTATTTGTATTTAACTCTGGCTTAATGCATACTAAGATACTGCTTGGGACTGATTGTTGTGCCTGTTTGCTGTGGAGTATCTTAAAGCAACATACACTTTCTAATTAGCTGAGCTATATATGCCTCTCCTATGCAACTACTATTTGCTACCAGTAATCATATTTACTATGTGCTTGACATAAGTGTTACTTGTTTATGGGCTTTGCCCTATGTTGCTGAACATGTTCGCTTTAACTTTTCTATGCTAAGGGTAGAAGGTATTTCCTACCAACTCCCTTAGTGGCCTAATGCATTTCTTTGTGTTAAGTGATATGATGTAGAGAACCCCCAAACTCCTGTTTGCGCAGAGTGACACCTGGGGTCCCGTACTGATAATCACTCTCACATAGAGAAGTGCATTGAAATCCTTGCTAACCGCAGTTGTGGTTCACTCCCGTTCACCAGAGCTGTTACAAGAATACACCATCAACTTAATCAGCTTTGTCTCATCTTTTAATATGTTGATACATGGTGATGTATGCACCAATATTTTAACAATGAACAAATAAATATTTTTTGTAAATTTACTTTGTTTACTAGTTGCCTTTAAAGTCCCTCTGTGTATCTTTGGGGGATACCCTCCTTTTTCTCTAATGTTCTGCTTTAAGTGACTTCTAGAATAGAATAGAATAATTTTCAAAATAATTTGTGCCATTGTTTCTTCTGTTATTAAATTACTTGCGCATAACGCTACTGATGAAGAATATATATTTGTAAGGATCTAAGATGAATTTATTCAGGTAGTACATGGCATTCATACTGCTGCTTCTATCAGCATGGCTGTGAATGACCTTTTAACAACAACTGTAAACGCAACAGCAAAGAGATTTTTTTTTTCCTGGGATGGATTTTCCAGCATCACTGTGGTGTAAGGCCTGCTGTTCTGCAGGCACAGAGCCATAGATATGTGACAAGGACAAGCAGTCAGTGAAGCGATGCCACAGTGATGAGTGATGGATTTCCCTAAAACTTGCTCTAATGATATGGATATTTCAGATGGCAGCTCTGCTCTACACACTTCAATAGTTCTCTCTGACACCTGCTAGTTGTTACTTTTTCCAGGATCTATGAACCCCTTATGTGCCCAGGAGGATGTTTTCTTTACCAGACCAAGGCGCGAAGGCTCCTCACTGAGGAAAACAAATTGTACAGGCTCATTGGACCACTGCATCTCAGCTCCACTCCATTAAGATCGCCAACTATACAGGATTAAAGAATATACCTAATGTACCGTTTGGAAAAATGCCATGTTAAAAAATCTCTGGAGCCTTTACACGGTACAAATATAACTGATTTCTACATCAAGGGCTGAATTAACCATTGAGTAAAATAAGCACGTGCTAAGGGCACCAAGGGAGGGGGGCACCCCAGGTCAGGGAGGGTGTGCCATGCTTTCCATCTGTTGTCAGCTTATTAGTCAGATTCCGAGCATGCGCAGTTAGTGCTGCCATATTGCGCATGCGTGGGTGTCCGGCGCCATATTTAAGTCCCTGTGCATAGTGTTTAATCTGTAGACACTGCCAGGGCTGATGGCACACTTTACATACCCTTATAGAGAGGTATCTATCCATGTTGCTGGTTACTTTGTTGTATGCAGACGTCTGTCAGTGAGGCGCTGCATACAGACAACTTTGAATGCCTGTTTTAAAGTCAATAATTTTTATTGTATTTTTCAAGTAGCAAGTAACACGGCTCAATGCCCATAGCTGATGCAACAGCAACATATACATTTAGTATTAAGTATTGTCGAGTAGTATTTTATCAAACCTTTCAATAGACCCAAGCGCATCTTAGATTGGTGAATAAAAGAGAACATATAAAAAGAAAGAAAGAAAGAAGAAACAAAATAAACAAGCACAATGTTCCGTCCGTTGTCGAATACACCCACTAGTTCAACAGTCATTACTTCAAGAGAGCCTATAATTTGTGACGGTCATACCATTCCAACCATAGTTGCCACAGAGGGCGAATTTTATGTAGGGAGTTCTGTGTGGAGGCGAACAACAGTTCATATGCGGCATGGGTGCGAGTAGTTGTGAGCACTTCTTGCAAGGGAGGTGGATTGACTTGCTTCCAATGGCGAGCAAGTACTAGCCTGGCACTTAGGAGGATGTGTATGGCTATTGTTCTCTTGTCGGGTGGAAGAATTTCAACACCCAGCGACAGCAGCGCCATGCCAGGTTCCATCGGTAGTGATACGCCTATAACGTCGGCGATAGTTTGGAAGACTTCATGCCAGTATTTAACCACTAGGGGACAGTCCCAGAGAACATGAAGTAAAGTTCCTGGGTTTCCACACATCCTCCAACAGCAGTTGGATGTCTGCGGGGCGAATTTTGCTATCCTTGAAGGAGTCAAGTACCATCTCAATAAAATTTTCTGATTTAATTCCCATAAGTTCACACACCTGGTTGCCGCATATGTAATGCTGAGAGCCTTTCGCCACTGTTCAGAGGGATATTCTTTCCCCCAGTCTCTTTCCCACGTTAGTATTGCTGAAGATTTGGTAAAGACATCTTTGTCATTAAGCAGCATATAAAATATAGGGTGGCCTGCCATGGCAAGGAGATGGATCTTGTTGGGTGTGTTCGCATAAAGTGATTAATTTGTAAATAATTATATACATCCTTATGTGATAAACCAAAGTCTAGCTGGAGGGTGCGAAATGTCTTCAGGGCCGGGCCCACTGTCAAGTCTGTCATATCTCTGATCCCCTTTCCCACCCAGCTCTCCACGCTCAAATTGGGGATTGCACTAGCTAAACACTGGATTGGGATAGGTATATTCGAACAAGTCTGGTGTTGAAAGTTGAGGGAATTGAGCACCTCCCACCCCTGGAGAGCTGCTAAAATCGTCGGGGAGAACTCGCCCAGCTGGAAATTAATGGTACGCGACATTAAAAGAAAAGCAGAAAGGTCACGACCCGGTACCTGATGACTTTCTAGGTCTGTCCATCTATTCTGTCCTGAGGTTGGGAACCATGCTTTGAGTTGAGCCAAAATCGTCGCTGTGTAGTAATCCCTCAACACCACCATACCCACTCCTCCCATCCGCTTGGTCTTGAGTAGTTTAGAAAACGCACAGCGGGCTCTCTTTCCCTGCCACAAGAATTGGTTGAGAAGTGACTGTGCAGCTGTGAAAAAGGTATTCGGCACCGGGATAGGGAGTGTACGGAATATGTAGATCATTTGAGGTAACACCATCATTTTAAAGGCCGCCAATCTACCTGACCGAGATAATTCAGTTTTACCTAGCTCACGGAGTTTAGTTTTGAGTTTATCTAGGAAGGATGTGTAGTTGGCCCTGATCAGCCCCGCAGTCGTGGAGGTAAGGGTGATGCCTAGGTATTTTATCCCTTCCCCATCCCAAGTATATGGAAAAGAGTTGGCCAGCCTCTCCTGCAATCTAGGATGAATGTTCAAGCCCAAGATATAGGATTTCTGTTCATTCACCTTGTAATATGACATTTGACCAAACATTTGTAATACCTGATGTACCGAAGCCAGGGATCTCTCCACATCTGTCAATATCAAAATCACGTCATCCGCGAAGAGACTGATCTTGTGTGTGGAGGTGGGGGTTTTGAAACCAGAGATCGGTGGATGATTGCGAATGTAACACGCCAGGGGTTCCATTACCAGATTGAAGATCAAAGGAGAAAGCGGACAGCCCTGGCGCGTGCCATTCGTGATTTGGAATGGAGTGGACAAAACACCAGACGTGAACACCTGCGCCATTGGGCAGGTATATAACGCCATGATGGCCGATAAAATTGAACCTGTAAAGCCGAAAGCAGCCAACACCTTAGCCAAGTATCCCCAGTGCACCCTATCAAACACCTTCTCTGCATCCAAAGCGAGGAGCAGAGAAGGCGTTTGTGTCTTGTTCAAGCAATGGATAATGTTAATCAAGCGCCTGGTGGCATCTGACGTCTGGCGTCCGGTTGTAAATCCAGATTGATCGGGGTGCACTAGTATCGGGAGGATCTTGTTCAAACGAAGGGCGATAAGTTTAGCGTATATTTTTAAGTCTAGGTTTAAGAGTGAGATGGGTCGGAAATTTTGAGGTTCAGATGGGTCCTTCCCTGGCTTGGGCAACGTAATTATCAACGCTTTCAACATTTCCGAGGGGAAAGAGGCCGAGGCAACCGCATCATCAAACACCCTAAGTAAATGGGGAGACAGTATTTGCTTGAATGACTTGTAATATTCTCCTACGTACCCATCTGGGCCCGGGGATTTGTTAGGTGGTAGAGAGTCTATGGCCCTATGGATTTCCTGAATAGTGAATGGGGAATTTAGTTCCTGGAGTTGTACAGAGGTCAGGCTGGGGAGTGACACCTTGGACAGGAAGTCATCAATCAATGCTGGGTTAGGTTGATAAGTGTGGGGATCTTGTTTGAGGTTATAAAGGGACGAGTAGTAGCTACTAAAGGCATCTGCAATGTCTTTAGGATGATGATGTTTAATTTTGGATTCGGGATGCACAATGAAGGGTATTTTGGATTTGTATCTATGACCGCGAAGTCGACGTGCTAATATTTTACCTGCCTTGTTGCTGTTGGCGTAGAATTGGGCTTTAAGTCTCCTCGACGACTTTTCAAAGTCGTCCAGAAGGCACATCCTGAGGTCATGTCGCAACTTCGTAAGTTCGCTAGACACTATAGGGGAAGGGGCCTGCTTATTCTGAGCCTCTAAGCGTTCAATATTGGTGGTTAGGTCCCTGATGCGTTTCTGCCTCCGCCTCTTTACCCCTGCTCTAATTTGAATAAACATTCCCCTCATGTAGGCTTTATGAGCATTCCATAGAATAGAACAGTCATGTACTGAATCTACATTAATAGAGAAAAATTCCCCCAAGTGTTCCTCCAGGGAAGCTTTCGATTCTGGCATTTGTAGGAGTGCAGGATTGGCTCTCCAAACTGGGCATGCTCCCACCGAAAGTGTATCGGCTAGCGAAAGGGACACGGATGCATGGTCCGACCATGTGATAGTGTTAATACTCGTTTTGATAGTCCTGTTTAAGAGGCCAAAATCAACCAAAAATAAGTCTATCCTCGAGTAGGATCTATGTGATGATGAGAAAAAGGTGAAGTCCTTCTCTTCTGCATGGTGGCACCTCCAGGCGTCGAATAAGCTATGTTGGTGTATCGTTTGTTGAAGCGTTGGCCCCGCCCGGGAAAGTGTAGAGGTAGAGTCCATAGACCTTTCTGGGACTAGGTTAAAGTCACCGCAAAGCAACAAAGCACCTTGCTTGACACGTTCAATCCTCTTCAGGAGCCTATTGAGGAATCGTAGTTGGTGTTGGTTGGGAGAGTATACGTTAACCAGTGTGTATTTAACTGAGTTGATATCACATACTATGATAAGGTACCTGCCATTACTATCTTTAATCTCCTCATGAAGCTGAAAGGAGACTGTGTCTCGAATAGCCATTAGAACGCCTCATTTCTTAACCTCGGCACTTGCCGTAAAAACATACGGAAAGTTCTTGTGTGAACATTGGGGCTGAGCCGAGGCACGAAAGTGCGTCTCCTGTGCGCATAGAATGTCACCTCCATGTTGCATGGCCTCCGCCCATAATGCCCTACGTTTGGCGGGGTGATTCAGGCCTTTAGTGTTGATAGACAAAAAGGTCACTCCCATGGTGTCTGAGTGGTGGTTTTGAAATGGGGGCTCCATAAAGGAGTCGAGATATATGGAGAATGGCTAAATTCCTCTGTTGTAGGTAGGGAACAGTTCATGTTAATGTAGGTTTGTGAGACATCTGTAGGTTTGGTACTCACGCTTAGAAGAACGAACGTGCAGCTTTGAGGGCTTCTCGGCGACTCTGTTACTTTATCGCAGATTAGAAAGGATTCTAGGTTGTATTCAGTGGAGTAAGTGCTCATCAGTGAACGGTTCGATAGACCAGAATGGCTTGCCAGTCGGCCTCCTGGGTGTGCTTCGGTTGACGGAAGGTAGGAAGATAAAAAAGAAGAAGAATTAAGCAAAAAAACAGAAAACAAGATTGCAGTTCCGGCACAAGAGCCGTAGCAGACATTTAAACTTCAAAACTGACCAATTCGTCAAAAAGAGCTCAGAGTGCAGCAACAAGCTGCTCAGGCACAAATAGGGGGAAAAAAGAAAGTTTGTGATGAGAAAGCAAGCCCCCCCCGGGACTTAGTATGGTAACAATGCAAACCAGGTTAAGTATGTGTCTTGGAGTTCTTGGGAGTGACTGTCTTCCACGCCTGTGTCACCGATTTTGTTTTTTTCACAGTACTGCCCGCAGCTGATTCATCAGGGAGAATGTCCCATTCCCTTAGTAGGGTCAGGCCGCCTTCTAGCGAGGTCACCACGTGGTTTTTACCTTCTCTAGTTATGGTGATGCTAGTTGGAAAACCCCACCTGTAGGTAATCTGATGATTTCTCAGTGCTTTGGTTATGGTAGCTAGGTTTCTCCGTTTTTTCAGGGTATACTGAGACAGGTCAGCGTAGAACTGTAAGTGCTGGTAGCAGGATGGAACATGATCTTTGGTACGCATAATCGCCATTAACTGTTCCTTAATGTGGTAAAAATGCAACCTCAAGATGACATCCCTAGGTATTGTATCAGGCAGATAGGAAGGCTTTGGAAGGCGGTGAATTCTGTCTATAGTGATGTCAATCGCAGTGGTGTCAGGGAGTAGTTCAGAGAACAAGGCTGCTGTATAGGCCTTAAGTTCCCCTTGTTGTACTGATTCAGGGATCCCCCTGATTTTTAAATTGTTCCTCCTACTTCTGTCTTCCAAATCTGCGAGCTTAATTTTAATGCCCTCCAACTCATCCTCTCCCTGTTCCTGAGCGTCAACCAGATCGTTGATCGTTATGGCATATTCACCCATCTTTGTTTCAACATGTTCCACCCTCTCTTCTACTGCTTGTATATCTGTGTGGAATTTGTTCATACAGGACATCATGTCCGCTTGGATAGTGCTCCTGAGGGATAGTAACATGTCCTTTAACACTGTGTCTAAAACAGGCTGATTTGTAGTGGGGAACTTTTCAATCCTAGCAGGGAGCTCCCTCGTGTCATCTCCAGAATCTGCTTCTGGCCCCTGCACAGGACTATACTGTGGTTCTTCCATACGGAATCTAGCTTTGGCTGGGCTAGCAGTGTGTGGTGTGCTGGGACACGATCGCGGGCTGTTTTGCGATCCACTGTGCCTGTTATTGGTTTTGGAAGGGAGATGAGGAGAGCGAGCGGAGCTTGCTGGCGTGGAGGACATGCCGGCGCCATCTTGCCTACCTCCATGCTGGCTGAATGGAAAAAATTCCGTCAGCTTGTGCGGTTTCCTCTCCTCCTTCCGTTTTCTCGTCATGTTCAGAGGGTTCCCCAGGTAGATGGGCACAGGTCTCGGGTGATGGAGTTATCCTGGATAGCTGTTGTGAGCCGTTATGTGTCCCGGTGGTGCGGAGCTCTGCTCTCAGACGACCATCTCAAATTGCGGCTAGCTCCGTTTTTATGCGGCCATTCCGGTCCTTGCCCCGGTCCGGGGTTTTAAATCAATAGTTCAAGGTGTTCTCGGGGAGGCAAGGAGGAGTATTCCATATGGAAATAGAGAAGGTCCTCTGGGGTGTACCAAGATGGCCGCCGGAGCTTACCAGAGCCTGCAGATGGCTTCAAAGGGGTGACACAGAGTAGGCTGCGGGCTCCGGGAGGTACGGTAGGTATCCCCGATGGATTTGTGGAGGAGTATCCAGCCAGGGGTCTGGGGTTGAGGGCAGGAGCTGATTTCGCCTACTGACCTGGTGATTCAAGATGGCCACGGCGTGTAGGCCCAAGCCGCGGTCTGGAGTAGCGGATGGTCGGAGGATCCACGATCGCCGTGCTGGACGAGTGTCTGGTAGTATTCCTCCTCTAATGACGCTGCTGCGGGTGGGTCCAGAGGCGATCGCCGCTCCACTCGCGGTCACGATCGCGGTGCCTGAACTAGGAAAGTCCCCAGGCTCCACAGGCCTCAAGATGGCGGCGGGTTAACAGTGGATGGAGCCGGCTGTTTCTCGTCTGGCGAAGCGATCCAGCGTCCCAGGATCGTGATTCGAATAGGGATCTGTTCAGGGAGAACCCAGGAGTCAGGGTATAGGGTTTAGAGGGTCAGCAATCAGTTGCTAATTTAGGATGGCGATAGATACAATCAGGCCTGGCGGAGCTCCTCCAGGACACGTCCTTCTCCGTTCACGTTCGGCCACGCCCCCTGAATGCCTGTTTTTACAGGCGTTGGTCTCCCAACAATACCAAAATGTCCCTCTATTTTTGCAGCCAAACAAACCTGAGATACTACATAGTACACCTCACTGTTTTTCTTCATAAATGAAGGACTGAGGAAAGGTCTGACCTGGCTCTTACTAAAAGATGCTTCAAGTTCCCAAGGTAAATAGCATTATTTGTATATATTAAGAAGATGAATGTAGCACCTTGAAGGTCAACGGTTTCAAGAACTACTGAAATGTTTCCATATTTTGATGAAGGGCCATTTTCTATGACAACTATTACTCCCCCCTCTTTTTTGTTTGCTTATTTGATCTCCAGATCCTGCTACTAGCTGAATACCAATTACTTAGGGGTAGATTGACACAACATCATCCATGGGGAAAAAATAGGCTGGAATGGAGGCAAGACCAGACCTGTTTACTGACCGTGTTGATTCTATCCTTTCCGGAATATTTGTGTGCTTGAGTGCTGCGCCATTCATTGTATGCTGGTAGGTTGCCCATGAATATGGGATGCACCCTGTTTATTCTGCTATGCCAATGTATGTTTTGCATTATAAACTATTGTGCTGTATTTTCTATGATTTACTAGAATACAAATTCTCCAATATAAATACCCCTGATAAAAGGTCTTTGAACCTGAGGGGGTATTTAGATTTTTCTATGTATCTAGGGATGTGGCAACTTACTATTCTGTACTGCTATGGTGAAAACACTTTTCTATTCTCTTCCATGTACCTTTCCATAAGGACCACAAACTTGCATTACTCCATTGTCCGATCCCGGGCCTCTTCTCTTACCAGTAGAAACTAGCCAGTTTATCGCAGCTAAGCACACAATAGCAAGGGCCTGGAAAAAGCCAGCTGTATCATTTTAACCACTTGAGACCCGCGCTATTGACAAAAGACGTCAACAGCGCGGCTCTCAGGTGCCAACTGGACGTCTTTGGACGTCATTTCAAGTGCATTACCCGCGCGCGCCTCTTGGGGGCGCGCAGCGGGTAAACACTGTCCCGGCGCATTGCTGGGGAGCCGATGCGTGTACCTGGCGGCCGCGATGTCCGCCGTGTACACGCGATCGTCGGTAACACAGCAGATACGTGGAGCTCTGTGTGTAAACACAGAGCTCCACGTGCTGTCAGAGGAGAGGAGACCGATCTGTGTCCCTTGTACATAGGGACACAGCATCGGTCACCTCCCCCAGTCACCCCCCTCCTCCCACACAGTTAGAACACACCCAGGCTACACATTTAACCCCTTCCTCACCCCCTAGTGTTAACCTCTTCACTGCCAGTAACATTTATACAGTAATTAGTGCATTTTTATAGCACTGATCGCTGTATAAATGTGAATGGTCCCAAATTTGTTACAATAGTGTCCGATACGTCCGTCACAATATCGCAGTCCCAATAAAAAATCACAGATCGCCGCCATTACTAGTAAAAAAAATAATAATAAAAAAAAATCATAATTCTGTCCCCTATTTTGTAGGCGCTATAACTTTTGCGCAAACCAGTTGCTTATTGCGATTTTTTTTTTTTTTACAAAAATACGTCGAAAAATACGTATCGGCCTTAACTGAGAAAAAAAAAAAATTAAAAAAAAAATTGGGATATTTATTACAGCAACAAGTAAAAAATATATATATATTTTTTTAATTGTCGCTCTTTTTTTGTTTATAGCGCAAAAAATAAAAACCGCAGAAGTGATAAAATACCACCAAAATAAAGCTCTGTGGGGAAAAAAACGTCAATTTTGTTTGGGAGCCATGTCGCACGACCGCGCAAATGTCAGTTTAAGCGACGCAGTGCCGGAAGCTGAAATTTTCGCCTGGGCACAAAGGGGGTTTATGTGCCCAGTAAGCAAGTGGTTAATAGGTGAAAAACACTTTGATGACTTTTATGATCCGTGAAAAAAATTACAATTATCCTCCACGACTCCCATGTCAAATTTCTCATAGTATGGTCCCATGGTGGCCCTATAAATTCCCTAGTTTACTCAAGGCTTTTTTTCAGGGGGAACTTGGGGGAACTCAGTTCCACCACCTCTGTCTCAGACCCTTTGGTACCTGCTCACCACAATCACTTGTAAACACAGAAGTCCGGTTTCTGTGTTTACAAGTGACAGCTCTGCACTCTGTATGTAACCCCCCCTGAACTCTGCACTATGTATGTAATGCAATCCTGGTATTTAATGCCCCTTGAAGACCCTTCTACTGTTTGTGAAATCTGAACGGGGTCGTGGTTGAGTTCCTGCACCTATTTTCTGAGAAAAAAAGCTCTGAGTTTACTCCTGACCAGCCTGGGCCTCTCAAGCTAACTTGACCCCTTCTCCAGCCTGGGGGGAACTTACTTTCCCCATCTCCCCTACACCTCTCCTCCTACCCTTTTCTATTTCTGGGCCTTATGCCCACCACTCCGCTCCTTCCCTACCCCCCCCCATTATGTTTTCTCCTTTTTTTCTTTTTGTTTGCTTGTCCCATGCTTAGTTTGGTTTTGTTCACCCCATTATTGCGGAAAGATCCGCCCCGTTGCCCACCCCAGCCCCCGAGTCTGCAGGCTCAGGCCTCCCATGTTGATCCCTGGCCCCAGCCTGATGGTCACTTTTAGTTTATATCTATATCTTATAGCACATTTTCCTCTGTGCTTTTGCGTGAAATTCTGTATTATATTTCCTGTTTATAGCCCCTGCGTGGAAATTTGCCGTCTAATTTTCCTTTACATGTCAATGAAAAATATTGTACTAGGAAAAAAAAATTCAAAAATGTAATTCAGGTACAGTGTTGATGATTGAGTAATTGTTCTTCCAAGATAGAGATGTGCACAACTGGAAAAATGTGTTTTGTTTTGTCATGGATATGTTAATTAATTAAATTTTGTTTCGTTATATTCGTTATGTTAGAAAGATTTGTTTTCAGAATTTGTTTTGTATATTCTGATTGGTTTTGTATGTTAATTTTTTACAAATCGATTAGGAATTCGAAATGATGAAAGACAGCTATATTTGTTCTATTTTATTCTATTCTATTTATTATGTCCTTTTTTATTGATTTATTTTATTTTATGTTACAGTATATTCTATTCCTTTATTTTCTATTCAGTTTTATTATTTTCTATTCTTTTCTATTTATTTATTTTCTTTTCTATTATTTTTTTATTATATTTTATTCCTTTATAGTCCATTCTATTCATTTCTATTCTATGCTATCCTTTTCTATTCTATTCTATTCTATTCTATTCTATAAAGCAGCCTAAGTAGGAATCACCATCTTCTTTCACTTTTATACCTTACTGTATTTATTACAATAGGTTTCATTTTCATTTTCAAATTTATTTTCAAATTCAAATTCTTTTTCAATTTGGATAATTTGTTTTCATTACAACTTCTGGATTTATTGAAATTTGTTAATATTCTGTGTTGGAAATTCAGATACATCAGAATCTCTTAATAATGAAAATTTGGTCTGAATTTTGAATCGTAACAAAATGAAATTCACGTCTGACAGCGCTGAAAGCTGAAAATTGGCCTGGGAAGGAAGGGAGTGAAAGTTTCCATTAGTAATGTCTTCTTCCTAATCAAACTTTAGGTCATGACACAGGAAGGAGTTGACCAGCTGATTTCATTAGCACACACCCTGAATCATCCACCCTCCCACTCCCATCTGCACATTTTTTAAATGAAATACAATCAATAAGTGATCACCCTTCTCACTAAATACACAAATAATAGTTGCATAGTGTATGGCTATCTTTATACAAGTACATAGGAGGGTGTGGACAGAAACACTCAGCTGTCAAGCTCCGTTCACAACTCTGGATAGTGGGAACTCGCATTCCCACATACGTGGGGGGGGGGGGGAGTCATTTTGGAGTACAGCTTGGTGCATTTTTACTGCAGCGCATTTCTGAAATGCAAGAAAACACACAGATGTGAATGGAGCCTTGCTGTTCTTGTGTTATCACACCAATTTGACTTTCAGGCCCCATTCACATCTAGAAGAGTGGGAGTGCACATTTTGTGTCTCATTTTTCCTGTGACACGCATAGGGCAGCCTGTTGGTTTCAATTGTCTGCACTACATGTGGTTAATGAGCGATTATGGCGTTTTGTGGGTTGTGTGTTATCTACTGTGCATTTTGCAGCATTTGCCCCTCATTTTTTCACATGACAAAATGTGTGTTTGCTTCTGTGTTTGGTGTGCCATTAACAATTAATGCCACTGAAATCGCATTTAGTAATTTTAGGTGCATAAACATTGCCATACATTGTGCAATCTGATTGTATATTGTGTATTTAGTGAGAAGGGTGATCACTGATTGATTGCATTTCATTTAACCACTTCAGCCCCAGAAGATTTTACTCCCTTCATGACCAGAGCACTTTATACAATTTGGCATTGTGTCATTTTATTTGACAATTGTGCGGTCATGCAATGTAGTACCTAAACAAAATTTGCATTCTTTTTTTTCCCACAAATAGAGCTTTCTTTTGGTGGTATTTGGTCACCTCTGCGATTTTCATTTTTTGCGCTATAAGACAATTTTGAAAAAAAAAACAATATTTTTAACTTTTCGCTTTAATAAATATCCCCAAATTTAAAAAAAAAACAATTTTTTTCATCAGTTTAAGCCAATATATATTCTTCTACATATCTTTGGTAAAATAAATATCGCAATAAGTGTATATTTATTGGTTTGCGCAAAAGTTATATCATCTACAAACTATGGGAAAGATTTATAGCATTTTTATTATTATTATTTTTTTTACTAGTAATGGATGTGATCTGCGCATTTTAGTGGTACTGCGACATTGCGACGCACAGATCGGACACTTCTGACACTTTTTTGGGACCATTGACAATTATACAGTGATCAGTGCTATAAAAATGCACTGCTTACTGTGAAAATGCCACTGGCAGGGAAGGGGTTAACACCAGGGGGCGATCAAGGGGTTAACTCTGTGTTCCCTCAGTGTTTTCTAGCTGTGTGGGGATGGGAGTGACTAGGAGAGGAGACATATCGTTTTTTCCTACTTAGTAGGAACAAACAATATGTTTCCTCTTCCCTGACAGCACAGGGATTTGCGTGTTTACACACACAAATGCCCGTGCTGGCTGCTGCGCGCCCTCTGGTGACGGAAAAAGATAAGGACGTAACCATATGGGGTTCCGCCCAGGGAAGCCATTCTGCCACAGTATATCTGCATGAGCCGGTGGGGAACAAGTTAAAAAACGTGCACCTGGGAATGGGAGGGTGGATGCAGAATGTGTGCTAATGAGGTCAACTGGTCAACACCTTCCTGTGTCATGACCTCCAGTCTGATCAGGAAGACTAGAGAAAAAACATCTGGAAACGTGGATTAGGACAAGAAAAGTAAGTGACTGTAGACTTAAAGGGTTGTAAAGACAAAAATATTTTCCTCTTAAATTAAAGTCTGACAGTAGCTGATAAAGTAAAAAGTAATGTTTTGCATTATAACTAGTTTGATACCTGTTGAAATCGAGCTGTTTTATTCACCTCCAGCACTCCTGAATCGTTATTCTCACTGACTTCCTGGTTTGCGGTGCACATTCATTCTTGCTACATCACGGCCTAATGGGAACTACAGTTCCCATTAAGCTCAGCCTCCATGCCTGTGAGGGATAAGAGAGCATCTTCACACAGGGCTGTAGTCATAGGGAGGGGGTGAGCACACACTGCTTTCCACCATGCAAAACGGCTCAGATGCTGGTGGAAAGCAAGAAGAGGAGAGGCAGGAAATGGCATTTTCAAACCTGGATTATTGTATTTTGGAGGTCAAAAGGAAAAACGATGTAAGTGATATTTAAATGCTCTAGCTTACAGCAATCAATTGATCTAATAAAAAACGAACCTTTAGTGATCCTTTAATGGAAAGCTTTGGTAACTTTGCAAAAAAAGTACATGAATGCTATATTGGAGATGGAATTAAGAAAAAAAAAAAGCCTACAAAAGTGAACTTACCCATTAATATTAAACAATAATTGATTAGTCATTAGTAAATCACTCCAGCTAAAACATGTGGAAAAATATATAATAAAATAGCAAAGATAGATAAAAAAAAAAAAAAATCCCTTTGCGCACACCTTTTCTATTATATGTGTGTTTATACTTTGTTTTATAACTTCCTCCTTTGTGTCTGAGGCACAGTAGTGTTCTCTCATAGAAAGCATTCAAGTGCTAGATTTAATGCACGCTTACCTGTCTTGTATAAAAAATATTGCAAATCTGGACTTTTCACATCAGTGGTGTGAAATGTATCAGTAATGCCTACCTGAATATAACATCTGTCATCAAGCTGTGCTTATCACATTGAAGAATCCTTTTTTTAAGCCCATTAAACATGCCCATCATATTATATATTATAACCTGTGCATTTTACCAGTCTAGTTTTATTACATTTCGATAATTTGACCAACACATTATACAAAATTATCTGTTACTAGACTTTAGAAATTATTGGTACAGAATTATGTAACACAGGTAAAGCTTCTAGGTGTAATAATGTTTCTCATTAGTTTATCCTCAGAAGCTATCAAGCAGACTGCAATACCTGTTGCTGAGCTACAGTACATGATGATAATTACTGACTATAAATATAACAGAATTAATGTTTTTTTTTTTTTTTTTAAAGCTTTTATTTCTCATAAACGTGTACTTTCTCTCACTGATAGTTACTTTGTCTCCACCCTCAAGAGCTCCATTTTTGGCTCTCAGAATTATTGACAGTCAGGATATTTTGAGGAGTGAGAACATATGCTATAACGAAATGACTTTTATATATAGAGATAAGCAGGTTATCAGAATGTACTGTGCCTTTATTTGCATGGATGTTTTCTTTATATGAAGCGTTCCCTTTAGAACCTTTTTTCAGTCAAGCCACCCTTTTAAAATGATGGACAGTCTCAAGGCATCCTTTATAAATTATGCACAGTCTTGAGACACCCTTTAAAAAATGTGGACAGTCTTGAAGTACCCCATTCTAAAATGTAAAAACTATTCTAATATGTTTGCATAACACAGCAACATCCACACAAGTAGGACACCCAATGTTAGAGGTGATATCATTTTCCAAAGCAAATGCACTTTTGCAAACTGGTACTGACTAGTATTCCAATGTTTCTCTTCTCCCTCAGTTTTTTTTCCATTGCTCAGCTAAGGTGTCCTCAAGAAGGTTGTAATGGTACCCAATGAAAACCTGTGGCTTTGTGTAACTAACGCTGGCTTAAATACAATTTTGGGGCAATTTTTAGGCATGTTGCCAAGGCACCCCTTTAGAAACCTAACGGCACCCTGGTTGAAAAAGGTTGCTTTAGAGCAGGGATAAGCAATTAGCGGACCTCCAGATGTTGCCAAACTACAAGTCCAATGAGGCATAGCGAGACTCTGACAGCATCAAGCATGACACCCAGAGGCAGAGGCATGATGGGACTTGTAGTTTGGCAACAGCTGGAGGTCCACTAATTGCTTATCCCTGCTTTAGAGGATACATGAACTGCCAATTCGGAAAGTATTGCCAATCAGACATTGCTAAGTGAGCAGACGATAATCTACTGCTCCTGGGTAAGATTAAGCAGGCATTCAGTAAAGTGTGTACACGTAGTTGGTTGTCACATATCCTTTTTTTGCAGTACAGTCCTCTAATTTATTTTTCATAGCATCTCACCCCCCCCCCCCCCCCCCCCCATGTCAACCATGGCAAGATACACACACACGTTTTCACAGTATGCAGTACATAGAGGAACCATCATTTTTTAACTATTACAGCGCTCTCCAAATTAAATTTGCGTAGCTATGTGTGCAGGGTGCTAGACATAATCAGCAAGTGATATTTTTATTTTTTACAAAAGGTGATATTTTTATTTTATTTTTAGTAGTTCGTAAACATTAGAGCTAGGGTTCTCCATCAAGGCCAAAGCGGTGTTGAGCAGCATTACCATGGGAATCAGAGGCCTAGTATATACAACATGGGCTTTTGTAAAGAAAGGACACTGTAGTGGTATATCAAGGAAACCCCAAGTATGGATTAAAGTCGTTCTAAAGGCCAAAGGTTTTTTAACTTCATGCATTCAATGCATGATGGTAAAAAACCTTCAGTGTGCAACCCCCCCGGCCCACTGCAGCCGCCCCTAATACTGACCTGAGCCTGATACAGAGAGCAGAATTGTCCCCAGGTTTCTGCCTCCGCATTGGCTGGGGACACAGCAAAAGGAGCCATTGGCCCCTGCTCCTGTCAATTACAGCCAGTGTGGAATGGGGGGCAGGTCGAGTCTCACTTTGTGTGTCTCATAGACACACTGAGGCAGCTCTGGAGTGAGCATGCACGAGTGCCCCTATAGCAAACAGCTTGCACTTAGCAGGGGGGAGGGGCCGGAAGCGCACAGAGCATATAAGTATAACACAAAGCAAGTAAGTATTACATGTTTCTTAGTAAATAAATAAATTAATTAATTAACCTTTACAAACACTTTAATTGCTAAAAGTGGGTGGGACTTCATTTCATATTGCATAACCTTTACTGTCAAGGATTTTTTTAAAACCTTTACATACTTGAGGATACAATTGACAACAATATATAGTAAGAATGTATGCACATTTCTGTGAATAAATTACTTGAATATTTCACTTTAGCTTCTAAAGTTTTGATCTATCAAAAGTCACTGTCATTTGTTGGAAATTCTATTAACTTAAGCAGCGAAGATGCATTTTTCAAGGTAAATAAATAACTTTTATTCAAGAAAGCCTGCCTATTATCAACATTTTGTGTGCTCCTTCTGTATAATCATTACTCATGTATAGCAGAATCATTGAATTTTTCAACTGTTATGTCACAGATGGAAGTATTAGCAATGCACTTGCTTAAATATGATGGAGAGAATTATAGGGGCATGTAAAATTAGCAAAAATGTTTAACAGGAACCTGTCACCACATACTGTATATAGGCAATTTATTTACCTTTCCAGCGGTCTGTTTATAGATATGCCACATCCTCACGTCCTGCCGGTTCCTACAACCGTTATTCAAGTGGCTGCGTGGGTCAAATACCTTTCTTTCATTGGTGAGTATATCCTGTATGTATGAGCCTGGGCTGACAGTAGAACACACTGATAAGTTCATAGTTGATAGAAGCATTCAGAACCTCCCTGCAAGCATTTTTAAGCTAGTTATCATCCCTAGATGTGATTATATACATATGAAAATATTAGATAAAAGACAGAATACTGCCTCTATGTATGTACCCAAAGAGAAATGTTTACACAGGTTCAAATAGAGTCTTAGGGCCAGATTCACAGAAGAGATACGACGGCGTATCTCCCGATATGCCGTCGTATCTCTGTGATCCGCCCGTCCTAACTATGCGGCTGATTCATAGAATCAGTTACGCATAGATAGCCCTAAGATCCGACAGGTGTAATTGACTTACACCGTCGGATCTTAGGATGCAATTCTAGGCCGGCCGCTAGGTGGCGATTCCATTGCGGTCGGCGTAGAATATGCAAATGACTAGTTACGGCGATCCACGAAGATCCGCGCGTTCATCGCAATCTCGTACGTCGTCGCTAGTCGGTTTTTCCCGTCGCAAAGTTACACCTGCTTTAACATGGCTTATCTTTAGATCAGCCATGTTAAAGTATGGCCGTCGTTCCCGCGTCTAATTTCTTTTTTTTTTTTTGCGTAAGAAGTCCGGGAATACAAAACGCTGTAACGCACGTCGCCGTTCAAAAAAAACATTGGGGCACCGTAATTTTGCACAAAGCAGATCGGGAAATTTTAACAATTTTAACAAGGAGCATGCGCGGGAACGCGCCTAATTTAAATGGTGCCCGCCCCATTTGAATTAGGCGGGCTTGCGCTGAGCGGATTTACGTTACACCGCCGCAAGTTTACAGGTAAGAGCTTTGTGAATCAGGCACTTACGCTGTAAACCTGCGGCGGTGTAACGTAAATCAGATACGTTACGCCGCGGGGGAGCAACGTATTTGTCTGTGAATCTGGCCCTTAATTCACAAAACACAAATGCACAGCAAGATTTGATTGAGACGCTAAAAAGAAAACAGGGCATTGGTCAGCCTATTATATTAGACCCAGGCAATTTTTTATGGTCCCCTGGGGGTTTAAAAACAATAAAAAAAACTCTCACTACGATACTCATCTTTAGTCCAGTGCTATCTCTGTAGACACTACCACAAGATATCCTCTGACTTTCAACTCATGTTATTCTTACCTAGAAGATAGTGCACATACTGAAAATGCAGGGTATCATGGGTTGTCCAGAAATATTGGGGTGCCTTGCAGTGGCTCTGCAGTTTACCCATGTATTTTCAAATGTGTACTAACTAAACCCCTCTTTTTAAACTGTTAGGCCCCGTACACACGTCCGAGGAACTCGACGTGCCAAACACATCGAGTTCCTCGTCGAGTTCTGTGTTGAAGCCGCCGAGGATCTCGGCGGGCCAACTTTCCTCATTGAACAACGAGGAAATAGAGAACATGTTCTCTATTTGGCCCCAACGAGTTCCTCGTCGGCTTCCTCGGTGAAAAGTGTACACACGACCGAGTTTCTCAGCAGAATCCAGCTCCGATTTTCTGGTTGAATTCTGCCGAGAAACTCGGTCGTGTGTACGGGGCCTTAGACAGGATAATTGGGTTGGTAGCAGATTGGATGGCAAGTTGAGCTGGGAATTCTCTTTGGTTTTGGTTTGCATGCGTTGCCCTTCCATGTGCTGTGAAGGCCAGTTATATGTGGCCTGTTTGTTACTGATGTAATATTGGGGAGGTGACACACTGGACACCTTTGCTGTAATTGTGCTATGTGCTGGGTGTCCAGTGTGCCCATTTGCCTTTAAGGAGGACTGGGCTTCCTCCAGGCTCTCCTACCCTCTATCTATCCATTAGAATGCATGTTCTCCCACTGTGGAGGCTCTCATAAATGTACAAGTGTTAGGGGGTTTAAGAGTTAGTACTGCAGAAATATTGGAGGCGCCTTAGAGCGGCTCTGCAGCTTACGCATGTATTTGCTAATGTGTGCTAACTAAACCCTGTATTAACGCAAACTGTTAGACAGGATCATTCAGTTGACAGCAGATTGGCTGGTGAGTTAAACTGGGAATTCTCTTTGGTTTTGCTTAATCATGGGTTGTCCCCCTGAGGGACATGTTACCACTGTACTTTTCATTCACAATGCACTGATGCATACAGAGGTGCTGACACCCTCATACGATTTCACACCACTGAGAGAAAACAGAAGACAAATCCTTTAAGTGTTAGGGGGTTAAGTTTTGAAGTATATGTCCAGCCGACTTTATTTCTTCCAGTTTTGTATAGAGCGGGAAACACTTAAACGCTGTGTTGATTTTTACAGGTATCTAGGGTCCCATTAGAGAGGGATTTATTCGTATTTGCTCTCACATTGACCACAGTTTTACATTGTATAATTTCCCCACTATATCCAAAACTTAAAAAGAAAAAGAGTTTTGGCTGGGCATACACTTTAACCACTTGCCAACCAGCCACTGCATTTATACTGTGACCCGACGTACCCATACATCGGACCATGCATGTGAGATTGCGGGATGTCCAACGGACTCGATTTTTGTAGCCCGCCCGTGATTGCTGTACACAGAGACAGAATGGGGATCTGCCATTGTAAACATGGCAGATCCCCGTTCTGACAGGGTACATCTCAGAGATCTGCTGTTCCCAGTGATCGTGAACAGCTATCTCTGTCATGTCCCAGGCAGCCCATTCCCCCTACAGTTAGAACACACTGAGGAAACACATTTAACCCCTTGATTGCCCCCAGTGTAAACCCCTTTCCTTTCAGTGTCATTTATACATTGATTAGTGCATTTTTATAGCACTGATCAATGTAATAATGTCACTGGTCCCCAAAAGTGTCATTTGGGGTCATATTTGTCTGCCGCAATGTCGCAGTCCCGCTAAAAATCGCAGATTTACCAATATACCAATAAAAACAGTAGAAAAATAATAAAAGTCCCTAAATATATCCCATAGTTTGTTGACGCAATAACTTTTTCGCAAATCAATCAATATACGCCTATTTTTTTTTTCTTTACAAAAAATATGTAAAATAATACATATTGGCCCAAACTGATTAATATATTTTTTGGGGGGGATATGTATTATAGCATAAAGTAAAAATATATATTTTTTTTATTTGTTTATAGCCCAAAAAAATTAAACCACAGAGATGATCGAATACCACCAAAAGAAAGCTCTATTTGTGGGGAAAAGGGGACATTAATTTTGTTTAGGTACAATGTCACACGACTGCGTAATTGTCAGTTAAAGCAACACAGTTTCGTACCACAAAAAATGGCCTGGCCATTGAGTGGGCAAATCCTTCTGGAGGCTGAAGTGGTTAATGGACAGGAGTAAATTATTAGGGAGGAGGTCAATGGTTAGCAGAATTTAAATGTTGGAGGGGTTAGGTCAAATGTAAAGCGTCGACTTTAGTTAAGTGTGCAATGCTGGAGGATTTAAATCATAGGTGTCAAACACAAGGCCCACGGGCCGAATCCGGCCCTCCATGTAATTTCATGTGGCCCTCGCACCTCTCCTGCAGCTGCAGGAGAGCTCCAGCCCTCCTCTGGTCCTCCTCCAGACCCTTACTTTCTGCTTTCAAGCAATGCATCCAGCTTCTTCCCAGCAGGAACATAAGGAAAGGGGGTGTACTGTGATGTAAGGGAGAGTGGGGGACTCAACTTCTGATGGTGGGGTGGCTCTTGACATCTGATGTAAAGGGGAGGGGATGCGCTGGACATCTAATCTTACAGATACAACCGGCCCCTTTGAGGGCAATCATAATACTGATGTGGCCCATGATGAAATTGAGTTTGACACCCCTGGTTTAAATTATGAGGGACTGATTTTAGGAGTTAACATAAGTAGTAGGTGTTTAGGTAAAGAAGGGTTAAAGTGGATCTTCACTACATCTGAGCACCACAAACCAAAAACACTATTTGATACATTTTTAATATTCAAAGCAAACTCCCCCATCCATCCATGTCTCCATACTTTATTTTGCTGAAAATCACTTTGAAAAACAAATGAAAGGGTCTTTTAAAAGGCCCCTCTAATGTCTACACTGCTTTGTGCCATGTTATTGAAACCTAAGGCTGGATTACTCCTTTAGATATATTATTGCCTAACAGTAAGCTTGTGTTAATTGTGAGACTTGATATGAGGAACTGATAGATGTCTCAGACGATGTGCCTTGTCTGAAAGGAATTTTTATAAACTCTTCTATAACTAAAGAATTTGCCTGGTTATAAATCTAAATATGTATACCTTGATAAAGGAAATATGTCATCCAAACATGTACCCCTTATTGATGGAAAATAATTAATAACATCCATCTTATCCTGTGTATTTAAGATCTTGTACAAGCCAAAATAAACTGAACAGTGTGTACATCTAATCTGTGTTAGGTCATTTTATATGTGCATTGTTCCCTGTGTAGAATCTGGGTGTGGTAGAATCGAGGAATGCCAGCAAATAAAAAGGTCATGTAGACAGTAATAAGGTGATAGTTAGGAATAGAGATATGGGATTAAATAAGTATCACATTAACAACCCTCTGGCATTTCTGGCTGTGGCCATCTTGAGTAAGGGCAAATCATTTATGTAGCATTTACTCCTTGGAATCAATCTGCCCTTAGCTCAAGATAGGTAGGGAGACCGCCGCTCCAGGTGAGCACAGGCAGGTAATCAATGTCCACTCAGGAATCACACGGGTGCTGGCAATGCATAGAATTAAGTCATAGCTTATAGCTATGACTAAGCATTAGTTGTTAATGCGAAACACGTCAGCTGTCTATCCCACTGTATGCTGTTGTGTGCTGTGCATTTTTTCCTTTTTACAATAAAGAGCACGTCTTTTTTCAACAAGACTTTTTGGAGTGCGGCTGTCCATCCATTCTCCCACCTGCCCTTAGCTCAAGCATGCATGCTGCAGAGTGTGCTTAGCTGAGAAAACCCTTTGTTCTCTCCTCCCCTCCTGAAGACTCCTGGGTTAATTAACCACTTAACCCCCGGACCATATTGCTGGTCAAAGACCAGAGCACTTTTTGCGATTCGGCACTGCGTCGCTTTAACTGACAATTGCGCGGTCGTGCGATGTGGCTCCCAAACAAAATTGGCGTCCTTTTTTTCCCACAAATAGAGCTTTCTTTTGGTGGTATTTGATCACCTCTACGGTTTTTAGTTTTTGCGCTATAAACCAAAATAGAGCGACAATTTTGAAAAAAAATTATATTTTTGACTTTTTGCTATAATAAATATCTCCCAAAAATATAAAAAAAAATGTTTTCCTCAGTTTAGGCCGATGCATATTCTTCTACATATTTTTGATTGGTTTGCGCAAAAGTTATAGCGTTTATAAAATAGGGGGTATTTTTATGGCATTTTTATTAATATTTTTTTTTTACTAGTAATAGCGGCGATCAGCGATTTTTTTCGGTACTGTGACATTATGGCGGACACTTCGGACATTTTTGACACATTTTTGGGACCATTGGCATTTTTATAGCGATCAGTGCTATAAAAATGCATTGGATTACTATAAAAATGCCACTGGCAGTGAAGGGGTTAACACTAGGGGGCGGGGAAGGGGTTAAGTATGTCCCTGGGTGTGTTCTAACTGTAGGGGGGTGGCCTCACTAGGGGAAATGACCGATCTTCTGTTCATACATTGTATGAACAGAAAATCAGCATTTCCCTCCTTAACAGGACCGGGAGCTGTGTGTTTACACACACAGCTCCCGGTCCCCGCTCTGTAACGAGCGATCGTGCCCGCCGGGCACACGCACGGGCCCCTAGTGGCCAGCGTGAGACCCGACGTAGAGCTACGGGCTCTCGGGCAGGGGAGCCAACCTGCCGCTGTAAAACGACGGCGGCAGGTCGGCAAGTAGTTAAAAAGTAACCTAGTTGTTGACCATCCTGTAGACACCTGGGATGTATGACATAATTTGCCTAGGCAAAAAAAAAAACAGGAAGTAACAAAAAAAAGTAGAAAGAAAAAAGTTTAAACAAGTAAATATGATCTACTACCCTATCTATTTACTAATGCTAGCAGCATGAGGCTTGAACATCAATCAATGTTGATTGGGAGAGTAAAGTTCCACTTTAAGTGTTAGAGGTATGTTTTAGTGTAGAGGTGACTTTGTTCTTTGAATATGATTTGTGGAGATTTTTCACTTCTTGTTAGAGCCAAAAACTAAAAGAACCAGTCTCCCAGCGTTGTATTAAGGTAAATGCTATTTACAGGACATGTTTGTTACTGGATGTTTTGTTTGGTTTGGCGTTTTCTGTTCAGCTCAGTGGGATGGGTACTGTAGTATGCATGACAAATATATGAGTTAGCAAGAAAGCCAAGCAATTTACCGTTTGAAACTATGATGGTTTCCTTTCAGCCAGAAATGAAACATATGGATCATACAGCAGTCACTGTGTTGCTCTGTGTGATCTGGTTCTGCATGGGGTGATAATACCATTTTTCTAACGCATGCTTAGCCAACTATATCCATGCAGCATTTTATCATTTTTATTATTTATGCATTCTGTCCTGTACAGTTCGCAAACTCTAAGGCCGGGTACACACGGACAAACATGTATGGTGAAAGCGGTCCGTCGGACCGTTTTCACCATACATGTCTGCCAGAGGGCTTCTGTACGATGGTTGTACACACCATCGTACAGAAGTCCGCGCGTAAACAATACGCGGGGCGTGTCCGCGGTGTCGCCGCGACAATGACGCGGCGACGTGCGCGGCCCGCCTTTAAAATGCTTCCACGCATGCGTCGAAGTCATTCGACGCATGCGAGGGACGGCGGGCGCCTGGACATGTACGGTAGGTCTGTACTGACGACCGTACATGTCCGAGCGGGCTGAATTCCAGCGGACTGTTTTAAAACAAGTCCAGGAATATTTGTCTGCTGGGAAAAGGCCCGGCGGGCAAATGTTTGCTGGAATTCGGCCCGCTCGCGCCCACACACGACCAAACATGTCTGCTGAAACTGGCCTGCGGGCCAGTTTCAGCAGACATGTTTGCTCGTGAGTATGGGGCCTAAAAGTGCTCTGTAGCCTATTGTCTTTCAGAAATTCAGAAAATGTGTCAGCTATTTGAGCTTTGAATATAGTATAGTTTCACCTTACATGGGCCCATGATTCAATTCGCAAAGACTCTGAGTGCTTACATAATTTAGTCAAGATATTTGCAGACCATTTTCAACTTCCTTAAAGTGGAACTATAGTCAGAAAATTTTGTTTTGCTGGAACACTTAAGACTGGCCCCTTTTGCAGGTATAGCTACGTAAAACATAAAAAAAAAAAAAGGGCCTACACTGTTTAAAATCCAGTAATACGCTGTCTCACCCAACACTGCATATGCTCAGTTGCTCTCCACTTTAGGCATTTTTTTAGGCACTGCGCTGAGTTTGTAGAGGCCGATCTGCAGACAGCTTTAAAACGGAATGAAACCCTTCTATCCTTAAGGCCACTTTCACACTAAAGCGGTGACCACGTTATCGCTAAAGCGGTTTGCAGCCAGCACCTGTACAATGCCTGCAGTCTCTGACTGTCTCCTGTACCATGCCTGCAGTCCCTGACTGTCTCCTATACCATGCCTGCAGTCCCTGACTGTCTCCTGTACCATGCCTGCAGTTCCTGGCCGTCTCCTGTACCATGCCTGCAGTCTCTGGCTGTCTCCTGTACCATGCATGCAGTCTCTGGCTGTCTCCTGTACCATGCATGCAGTCCCTGGCTGTCTCATGTACCATGCCTGCAGTCCCTGACTGTCTCCTATACAATTCCTGCAGTCCCTGACTGCTTCCTGTACGTCTCCTGTACCATGCCTGCAGTTCCTGACTGTCTCCTGTACCATGCCTGCAGTCTCTGGCTGTCTCCTGTACCATGCGTGCAGTCTCTGGCTGTCTCCTGTACCATGCGTGCAGTCCCTGACTGTCTCCTCTACCATGTATGCAGTCTCTGACTGTCTCCTGTACTGTGCCTGCAATCTCTGGCTGTCACCTGTACCATGCCTGCAGTTCCTGGCTGTCTCCTTTACCATGCCTGCAGTCTCTGATGGTCTCCTTTACCATGCCTGCAGTCTCTGATGGTCTCCTGTACTATGCCTGCAGCCTCTGAAGGTCTCCTGTACCATGCCTGCAGTCTCTGATGGTCTCCTGTACCATGCCTGCAGTCACTTCTGCCTGTTACCTCCTCCATCCCTCTACCAGCTGTCACCTCTGCCCTCATGTCTCCCAATAGCCCTTCTATCTCCACCCTCAATTCCTATTTCACCCCACGCTCAACTGCCTTGCCCTAACTTACCCCTTTCCTCCCACCCTGCCATCACCCAACTCCCAAAAAACAACCCCCCATGCCACCTCACAAACCACCCCTCTTCCTAGGCAATAGGTATTGGTAATTGGTATCGGCAAGTACCTGCGAAAAAGTATCGGTACTAATACTCTGTGTTTAAAAAAATGGTATCGGTGCATCCCTAGTTATAACCCTTCTGTACTCTATCCAAAAGTAAAGAAAATAATTACCTAACGTTCTGCTTTAACTAGTCCTGTTGACAGGAAAATTACAGGAATTTGAGAAGTCCATAGTAACATTTTGATTATTTAGATTAATTGCCAATGACCAAACTGTAAGGTTCTATTTACACTAGTGCAATTTCAGATGCAACTTGAGTTGCACCGAATCGCATAACAATGAAAATAATACTGTTTTCAACAGTGCCCTTTCACATTAATGCAACTCAGCATGGTGTGATTTTGGAAAAGGTTCATGCACTACTTTGGTGCAATTCCAGCATGATTTTGGCCACAAAAGAATATGCAAGCCACTTCAAAATAGTATCCACGCTGCATCAAAGTTGCATCCAAGTTGCATTACTGAAAATTGGATCAAAATCAGATCACAGCAGTCTGAACCTAGCCTAAAAGTCACAATTCTTCTATCCCCTAAACATATTCGTGACGGGAACACTGAAACCATAATGATTATTTTTTATGTTATCCTCCGGTAAGCCACCCAATTTTTAGACTTTGTACTGGGATCTTATGCCACAAACTGATTACTTACATTTGGTTGTAAAACATAGGAGGCCATACTTTGCATGATATGGGAATCTGGGTCTTCAAATAAAGCTTTGATAAGTAACTATAAGGTGTACAGTTCAAGTCTACATTTTTCCATATCAGCAGATGTATTTTAAGGGTTCCTCAGTGCCACATACAAATAGATTACTGTAATTGTGACAAAATGCTTTTATAGTTAGAATGATGATTGCTGCAAAATCAATGTGTGTATTATTGCCTTATGAAGAGTTTATGAGTAATCTTCATTATCAACCGGGAATATCTGTACATATATGTATATATCATTTAGGATAAGAAATGTGTGGTGTTTATATAAAAATTGTGAAAAGTGAATTCCTGCATATGACAGGCTATGGCTATCATATAATCCATTTAACAGTCCTCTTTTTACATGGAGGAATGCTGTTGACTAAGGTGTTGTGGAGACGTTCCGTCTGTGTACCTAACTTAATAATCAAAAAGGCCAGAAAGAGATCACATCTGAATGTGTAGTCTATGCGGGGCTGCCTTCATTAGCTAGATAAAGGCTTTTGTATTCTTCCATGATAACGAACTAGATACCCATTTAAAGCGGAGCTCCACCCTCCACCTCCACTCCCACTCATCGGAACCCTCCCCCCCTCCGGTGTCACATTTGACACCTTCAGGGGGCAGGGGGGTGCAGATACCCGTCTAAAGACAGGTATTTGCACCTACTTCTGGCCACACAGTCTGCGGGTAGACTGCGGGCAGGACGTTGTGTTCTGGGAAACACACAGCCCCCAGAACACAGCGGGAACCAGGCAGCATGGCGCAGCCGGAGTGCTTCACTTCCTGGTTCCCTCACCGAGGGAGGGAGCAGCAGAGTGACGAGCGATCGCTCGTCCTCTGCTGCGGACGGCGCTGGACTCCAGGACAGGTAAGTGTGCCGATATTAAAAGTCAGCAGTATTTGTATCTGCTGGCTTTCAATATTTTTTTTTTTCAGGGGACATCCACTTTAAGAGACAATTTGCCTCAGCTAGTTCCATGCATAGCTAAGTGTCCCATTCAAGAGAAGTTAAGACCTTTGGTTTAATTAATTTCTCTTCAAATCTAATTATCACTAAAGTAGGGAGGCGGTAATTAAGTCAAGAGAATATTGCACATATTTGGAAGAGATACACCAGGAGGGAGGAGAGAGCTAACAATAACCAATCACAGTGGCCCTGTGTTAGTCAATGAGAGAGGGTCCTATATCAGGAGAGCCCCAATCAGTAGTTATCAGAGATGAACATGACCTGGGCCTGGAGTCATTAATATAGGTAATTATCAGACCATCTCCCAGCACTTAAAGTATACTTGCGTTGTCCAAGGACCAACAGGACAAATTTAAGGATGTATGGGCAGGGTGGATATATTACTCTCCTGAAATAGGGAAGGATTAGTTTGGGGCGGAGAGGCTCGGGGGCCGGTGGAGAGGGAAGGGTGAGACAACGGATACATTTCTCTTTTTTTTTTTTTTGTCTTAGTTTTTGTTTTTGTTTTTCCCCACCTTGGGGGCACCAGAGGGGGAGAAGATAGGGAGAGGGGAGACGCGGGCCTCTCCCCTCCTTCCTTCCGTTTTTTTTTTTTTTTTTCTCGCATATTTTACTCACTGTTGTATTATGTAATTATTTTATATGGAAATACATTTTTTCCTTTTTTTTTTTTCTCTTTTCTCTATTCCCCCTCTTTTTCACAGCACTAATTTGGATCACTAAAGAGGAGGAAATAATTAATTAAGTCAACATAGGAGGATAAGTACAGAGGGCTCCCCTTAAGGAATTTTATTTGGGAGTCATAAGAATGGGAACTGGGGTTTTAAAGAAAGGTTACAGTCACAAAATAAAGGTCACTAAATTATAAAGAAAAAGGGAAAAATACACCCTATTTTTTTTTCTTTTTGAGGTGGTTATGAAATTTCTCCCCTTCACATGGTAGGGGGGAGATAAGGTGATGGGAGTCAAAGAGGCACGAAACAAGGATTTTTTTTTTCTTCTCTTTTTTCCCCCTGTCTCCGCCTTCTATCCTATTAAGGATTTAGGTGGAAGGGGGTTAAAAGAAGGGGAAGTGGGGTTCCAGGATTCACTATAGTCATGAAATTAAGGAATATTAAGTTCTGCACAAAATCCTTTTTTTAGGGTGGTATTGAGTTCCTCCTTTTTGTGCCGTAGGGAGGTCATAAGGTGACAGGATCTAGGGGGTCACGGGGAGGAAGGGGAGGGGAAAGGTTTTTTTTTTCTCTTCTCTCCTTTCCCCCCTCCTCTTTCTTTCTCTCCCTAGCGTCCCTCCCTGCCTCTGGTAGGTGGGGGGCGGGATGGCGGGGATTGGAGGAGAGGGAGGGGGAGGCTGATGGTGCTCATGAGGGGGGTAATGTAATGTATGTAGGTATTTTTATTTAAATATGTATGGAGATGTCTTTTTATATTTTTTCTTGTCATTGTTATTTGTTTTTGTGTATGTGGTGCAATTTGGAAAAAATAAAGAAAAGAAGCAATTATAAAAAAAAATAAAAGTATACTTGCGTTGTCATATGTTTTTTTGTTTGTTATTTTTAGTGTGATACATATACTTTGTATTGTAACCTAATATTTACTTCCTTGCTTAACCACTTAAAGCGGAAGTTCACCCGAAAATATGTTTTTAACCTTAGATTGATGCTCATTTTGTCAAGGGGAATCGGGTAGTTTTTTTAAAATTGAAGCCGTACTTACCGTTTTAGAGAGCAATCTTCTCCGCTGCTTCCGTGTATGGTCTCCGGGACTGGGCGTTCCTATTTGATTGACAGGCTTCCGACAGGCATACATCGCGTCACGAGTAGCCGAAAGAAGCCGAACGTCGGTGCGGCTCTATACGGCGTCTGCGCACCGACGTTTGGCTACTTTCGGAAAATCGTGACGCGATAGATGCGACCGTCGGAAGCCTGTCGGGTGTCGGGTGAACCTCCACTTTAAGGACCGCCTAACGCCGATATACGTCGGCAGAATGGCACGGCTGGGCACAATCACGTACCTGTACGTGATTGTTAAATGTCCAGCCGATATAGGGAAAGGTGATTAATGACATCACACGTCCAGCCCCGCCCCCCTACAGTTAGAAACACATATGATGTCACACTTAACCCCTTCAGCGCCCCCTAGTGGTTAACTCCCAAACTGCAATTGTCATTTTCACATTAAACAATGCATTTTTATAGCATTTTTTGCTGTGAAAATGACAATGGTCCCAAAAATGTGTCAAAATTGTCCGATGTGTCTGCCATAATGTCGCAGTCACAAAAAAAATCGATGACCGCTGCCATTAGTAGTGTAAAAATCTTTTTTTATAAAAATGCAATAAAACTATCCCCTATTTTGTAAATGCTATAAATGGTGCGCAAATCAATCGATAAACGCTTATTGCATTTTTTACCAAAAATAGGTAGAAGAATACGTATCGGCCTAAACTGAGGAAATTTTTTAAATTTTTTATATTTTTGGGGGATATTTATTATAGCAAAAAGTAAAAAATATATATATTTTTTAAATTGTTGCTCTATTTTTGTTTTTAGCGCAAAAAATAAAAACCGCAGAGGTGATCAAATACCACCAAAAGAAAGCTCTATTTGTGGGGAAAAAAGGACACCAATTTTGTTTGGGAGCCACGTCACACAACCGCGCAATTGTCAGTTAAAGCGACACAGTGCCAAATCGCAAAAAGGGGCCTGGTCCTTTACCTGCATTTTGGTCTGGGTCTTAAGTGGTTAAGAAAAGATAGTTTCTGTGTATTAGTTTCTCTAATAAATGTTTATTATGTTGAAGCTTTCACTTCTGGTCAAAAGAACTCTTATTTAACCCATATCATATCTTTGAGATAATAAATCTTAAATATACATTTTTAAAGGTTAACAGTATGCAAGCCACACTTTCAGGTATTGAGTATGATGTAATCTATTTCTGATCCCACCTACTCTTACTGAGCTATTGCTTTTGGAAAGGAAGTAGAAATAACTGACAAAATTATAGTGACCCAGATTGAAAAATACTTTTTTTTTAGAAAACACAGAAAAAATTGGGTGAACAGTGTATTCTTGTAAAATGCATAACCATTGCATAAACACTTCAGGTCTCTACAAAACGCCTTCTCTTCTATCCCTTATCATCAGTGTCAGAAAAATGACACTAAAGGGGTTATTTACGAAAGGCAAATCCACTTTGCACTACATGTGCAATCTACAAGTGCAAAGTGCACTTGGAAGTGCAGTTGCTGTAGATCCGAGGGGGACATGCAAGGAAAATAAAAAAAAAACAGCATTTTAGCTTGCACATGATTGGATGATAAAATTAGCAGAGCTTCTCCTCATTTCAGATCTACCCCTCAGATTTACAGCGACTACACTTCCAAGTGCACTTTCAATGCAATTTTAAGAGCACTTTGCACTTGTAGTTTGCACTTTTAGTGCAAAGTGGATTTGCCTTTAGTAAATAATCCCCATTGTGTTCAGATCTAGTTTGCAGCTGACAATAAAGAACTGCCGCTACAGTACATACAGGATTAATGTGGTTAAACATTACTCCTCAGCCCCCCACCCCAAACATTACAAAGCAGGGAGAGTATATACTGTAAGGATTTTTATGCAAGTAAAATACTTAAAAAGGTAACCAGCAATTTGAGTGGCGCTAACCTTTAAAGATTGTGTCCCTAAAAAACTGTTCAGTGTACTCTGCAATAATTTGATATGCCCAAAGGTGGAATAGTTTGTTCCCACTGCTGTAAAAAAAATACAAGAAAAAATTGAAAACGTATTTCTATAGTTATTCAGTAGCTGTGATAAATGAACAGGCATTTGAGCTGTCATAGAAGCTGGAATTGCACAGTTTTAATCTATCCCTATAGTTATTTTTGTATAAACACCTGTAACGCTTTCCTACCTACCTCTTTCAAAAGCCATGCCCTGTGCCCAAATCTGGCCATTTTTAGTTGCCTGTATATGATATTTATATTGTCCCCCAGCTCTAGACTCTAGCTCTAAACTTTTCACATGGTTTGCATTGCAAAATTAAAGCCTGCTGAGCCCCCAACCAATCTTTTCTACCCCGTATGGTATAGAGTCTTTCAATTAGACACAGACATTCTAGAACAAAACCGCTTCCTTTGGCCACAGTGGGGTAAAGGCACATCCACTTTGCTCTACAAGTGCATTGCAAGTACACTTGAAAGTGCAGTCACTGTAGATCTGAGGGGAAGATCTGAAATTAGGGGAAGCTCTGCTGATTTTATCATCCAATCATGTGCAAGCTAAAATGCTGTTTTTTATTTTCCTTGCATGTCCCCCTCAGATCTACGACTGCACTTCCAAGTGCACTTTTAGTGCACTTGTAGTGCAAAGTGGATTTTCCTTTAGTAAAAAAAAAAAAACAGTATGCCCTCCCTTCAGAAAAACATAATGCTCTCTGTCGTGGGTGCACATTGTATTACATGCAGGGGTCAAGTCCTGGGGAAAAAAGTGTGGGAACTCCCACCCAAGATCCACTCCCCCACCAAAAAAAAAAAAAAAAAATATATGCTCATATGCATAATTACTAAACCGCATGTTTTTTTTTTCAATCCACTGTACCTTAGTAATCCGTTATGTTACTGGCCGCTTCCTGTATATGGATTCATCGGATAGTGTGCGGGTATTCCGTCACTTCCTCAATGCCGCAATGTCTCCTGGGAGCTTTTGTCATTGTTCCCAGGAGACATTGCGGAGGTCTGCCGCGAGTTATCGCAGGAATTTAGAAAGAAGCAAGTTCTTTCTAAATCCCGCGGTAACATAAAGTATTACTAAGGTTCGCCTGTCCCTGACAGTGACTCGAGCTGGGCATCGCCGCTTAGTGAAGGATTGGCTCAGGAGGCTCGGCTGCTCTCGGCCTGCAAAGGGAACTGAGTTCCTGCTGTGAAAAAAGTGCCCACAGGACTTGAGCCCTGATTACATGTTAATTTGTAAAAAATCTAAATTCAAATACATTTTGAAAGTAATACAATTGGCCCAAAATTGTTTTAGTTTTTATTTAACCAGCCCATTATATTTACATTCACACTCAGATATTACCCTTTCTCAAGCTTAGCTGCTTTAGGTTGACAATCTCAGTCATCATTATGCTATAAATTTGGTTTGCTAATGTACAACATTGTGAATGGTTACCAATTTGGGGATTTAAAAAATATAATGTATATATACACAGTATGGGGTAGATTCACGTAGAATGGCGTTTCTTTGTGCGGGCGTAACGTATCCTATTTACGTTACGCCTCCGCAACTTTTACAGGCAAGCGCCGTATTCTTAAAAGAAAGTTGCGGCGGCGTAGCGTAAATAGGCCGGCGTAAGCCCGCCTAATTCAAATTGTGAAGAGGTGGGCGTGTGTTATGTAAATCAGGCTTGACCCAACGTGATTGACGTTTTTCCCGAACGGCGCATGCGCCGTCCTTGGAATTTCCCAGTGTGCATTGCTCCAAAGTATGCCGCAAGGACGTCATTGGTTTCGACGTGAACGTAAATGACGTCCAGCCCCATTCACGGACGACTTACGCAAACGACGTAACTTTTTCAAATTTCGACGCGGGAACGATAGTCATACTTAACATTGGAACGCCGCATATACGCCTCATATAGCAGGGGTAACTTTACGCCGGGAAAAGCCTAACGTAAACGGCGTAAATGTACTGCATCGGCCGGGCGTACGTTTGTGAATTCGCATATCTAGCTGATTTACATATTATAGGCGTAAATCAGCGTACACACCCCTAGCGGCCAGCGTAAATATGCAGTTAATATCCGACGGCGTAAGAGACTTACGGATCTTAGTCAAATCTATGCGTAACTGATTCTATGAATCAGGCGCATAGATACGACCGGCCGGATTCAGAGATACGACGGCGTATCTGGAGATACGCCGTCGTATCTCCTCTGTGAATCTAGCCCTATATATTTATATATTTTTTTCCTGGCATGTAGCCTTTTTAATGTGATTTTCATCCCATGCAATGACCTCTTCTAGGGCCAGAAGGAATAACCCATGTGTCAGACTGCATTTCGTCTCACTGAAGGTCCTGACACAATACCCAGCAATGTGCAGTCTGAATATTGCTCAGATATGCACACTGATGAGATGTAATATTGAGTATTTTAAAATAAAATAGTATCTTGAAGCCCCAAGGGCCTTTGATATGAAACACAGTACAGAAGGTCGATTGAACGTCCCCAGCAGCATTGATGCAGATGATAAAATATCATGTCGGTTTTCAGAAACCGCTATTTTACCACTTAGTTCAGACATCACAGATGAGCAGGATGCAAAAATGTATCAAGTGCATCAGCATGGAGCTATGCTGTTGGCTGTGTTTTGAGTTCAGAAAAAAAAAACTCTAACTGAACATGGAATGTGGCACTAATATGGACTCAGATGTTTTGCTACTGGAATTTTTATACCTGTCAGTGCTTATACTGAAACAGCTTGGCCTGCTCTGCTCTGCCAGGATGATGAATAGCAGATTCTTGCACCAACTGAGCATAATCCAATGCTGGTTATCAGCAAAATCCTAATAAAAGAGGAAAGTCTCTCCAAACCATATTACATTTTACATTTTTCATATTTTAGATTCATGCCGCTTAGCAGAAAAGTACTATTGTGCGATATACATTTTCTGTGCCTGACATACCCTAAATAAACCTTTATATCTGCTTATTAAAGGGAAAATGTTATGTGTTGTGTTATGAATAATATTCTATAACAGAAAAGAGGATGACAAATCACAACCATGTGTAAACACAAGGCTTCCTATTGATTGGAGCATCCAGTGCCGATCCTGACCTCCCTGGGGCCCTAAGCAAAATGACATGGCACATTAAAAATGAGAAGCGGGGGGCGCTGACCACAGTGACATGTCACATTAAAGAAAGTTGAGAAGCGGGGGGAGGGGGTGTTTATGCTGTCGGAAATGACATCTTACATTAAATTGAGAAGCAGGGGGTGCTGACTCCTTACCTCTTCTCCCATGCAGCCAGCGAGTTGAGAAGCGGGTTGAGGGGGCGAAAATGACTTCTCACCAGACGGGGCCTCTAGTAATTTGGGGGGCCCTTCGCAGCTTTGCGGGGCCCTAAGCGGCTTGCATAGTGAGCCTATAGGGCAGATCGGCCCTGGGAGCATCACATGTTACATAATACGTTTTGCCACAACCAATTAAGTGGTTTTAAAGGGAACCCCGATATCAAAATAATGAAGATAACATTTTATGCACGCTGTATATTAGTATATACAGTAGGTCGCTTTATATGTTTGCATGTCTCTGTCACTAAAATAAAAAAGTATACTAAATTGTCCACGTGTAGGAAGATAATTAATCCTCACCTCTCCCATTGCCTGTCCTTCCCACCTCTAATGTAATGGGGAAAAAAAGGCAGGCCCTTCCGCAGGGGTGGTAGGGGTAGGGCAGGAGCACCAGGCCGGAGCCAAAGTGGGAAGTGGCACAAGGGGCGTTCGATTACGTCAAAGCACGCACCAGACTTGGTTGAGTGGCTCGCCACCAACACCACCACCACCACCATATACCCTCCGCTTGAGTCACAGGAATTATTTTCTGAACCATCAGAGGACATTTCGGATGCGCAGCCATTCTTGGCATTGGATCAGGAAGAGGAGGTAGCAACAGCCGGCACTCAGCAGTCAGACGACAGTACTCAGATCAGCCCAAGGAGGTTGGTGCCCACTGTTGCTGCCTACTCCGAGATCTCTACTGCTAGTAATGGGGAAGGTGACGTAGATGATGACGTGTCTACAGACGTCACATGGGTGCCCACAAGAGAGGAAGAGGAGGGGAGTTCAGAGGGAGAGATGGACCAGCAGATAGGGAGGAGAAGCAGGCCCAACCTACATTGCACAGGAGGGACAAACCAGACTCCTAATGTATCAGGAGCAAGCCATCAACCATGTACGGTCACATCTGGCGCTCCCAGGACGCCGACCCATGGCTCCGCAGTGTGGCCTTTTTTTAACGTGTCCGCTGCAGACAATAGTGTTGCCATCTGCAGCCTTTGCAGTCAACGCATAAGTCGCGGTAAGCCCAACACTCACCTAGGGCCTTAAGAAGGCACCTGGCCTCCCATCACCGAGCCCAGTGGGAGCAACGCCATCAGAACCCACAAAGCCACACTCCAGGCTCTCAACGCCCAGCCTCTTCTCCTTCTCCTTCCCCTCTATGCTCACAATAGTCCTCCACTCCACCTTCCACCATGCCTTCCTCACGTTTTTCTGCAAAAAGGCAGGCTTCCGTGGCCCAAATGTTCGATCGTAAAAAAACGATGACGCGGATAACCCTCTTGCCCAACGGTTGACCGCTGGCTTGTCGGAACTGATAGCCCGCCAACTACTGCCATATAAACTGATGGACTCGGAGGCCTTTCGAAAATTTGTGGCCATTGGATCACCACAATGGAAGGTCCCAGGAAGGAATTTTTTTTTTACAGAAGGGCATCCCAGAGCTATATGGCCATGTTCAGCGGCAAGTGAATGTATCTCTGGCACACAGTGTCGGTGCCAAGATACATCTGACCACAGACACGTGGTCTAGCAAACATGGGCAGGGAAGGTATTTAACTTTCACTGCCCACTGGGTGAACCTTCTGATGGCCGTCAAGCATGTAACCCGTGGCACCCGTGTAGATTTGGTTTTACCGCCACGGATTACATGCAGGCCTGCCTCTTCTTCTCCTCCTCCTCCTACTCCATCCTTCCTCGCCTCCTCGGCTGACTCCTTATTTTCCAACGCTACCGTCTCTTCCGCTGCGCCGCCCAAGATCCCGAGAACCTATTTGACTTGCCAGGTGAGACGTTGTAATGCTGTGCTGCGTCTGTTGTGCCTGGAATACAAGAGCCACACTGGTCCTGCACTCCTTTCAGCTTTGCGTTCACAGGCAGATTAGTGTCTAACACCGCTCAATTTGACAGTTGGTAAAGTGGTGTGCGACAACGGTGCCAATCTGCTGAGCGCTCTGAAACAGGGCAAAATTGCACACGTGCCATGCATGACACACGTCTTGAACTTGGTCGTGCATCGATTCTTTGCCAAATACCCCGGGCTCCAGGACGTCTTTCGGCAGGCCAGAAAAATCTCGGCCCATTTCAGAAGATCTTACACGGCCATGGCTCGCCTTGCTGGCATTCAGCGGCGACACAACCTGCCCATCAGACGTCTTATTTGTGACTGCCCGATGCGATGGATCTCAACATTGTATATGCTTGATAGGCTGCTCTAGCAGAAACATGCAGTTAACGACTACCTGTACGAACTCTGCCGCAGGACAGGTTCTGGGGAGCTTGGTTTTTTTCACCACGCCAGTGGCTGCTCATGCGCGACTCATGCAGACTTCTGGAGCGTGCATTGCGTTGTGTCATTGATCAAGCCGTCAAGGAGCAGGAGCAGGAAGATGAGGAAGTCGCAGTGCTGGATGAATTCCCAGGGGGGGCTACTCCACCTGAGACAAGTCAACAACAGGAGTCTGAAGAGGAGTCAGAGGAGGATGGTGTCGGGGAGGAGGAGAAAGAAGAGCATGCTTTAAACCTTCCTGGGATCCCTGGTGTTGTCCGTGGATGGGGGGAGGAGAACGAGGATGACATTATCCTGGATGATGAGCAGGAGCCAGGCCGGTACAGCTCTTCCAGTTTAGTGCAAATGGGGGCCTTCATGCTCAAGTGTTTTAAGAGGGACCCCTGTATAAAAAGCATAAAGGGCAAGGACCAGTACTGGGTGGTAACGTACTTCGACCCCCGGTACAAACAAAACATGGCGGAAGTGTTAACACCATCACAGAGGGCTATGAGAATGCAGCACTTCCAGGCCATGCTTCGAGAAATGCTGCATTCTGCTTTTGCGTCCCCTGGCAGAGGAATTTCCACTCACAGAGAAACAGTTTCGGGTACCAATCCAACAGCGCCTGCAAGAAGAGGGCGGTTTGAAGATGTCTTGGTCACTAATAATATGAGATCATTCTTTCAGCCGACCCAACGACAGCTGTCCTCCGGATCCAGCATCAGGGAACGCCTAGACCGACAGGTGTCCGACTACATCGCGTTAACGGCCGATGTGGACGCACTGAGAAGTGATGAACCCCTGGACTACTGGGTGGGCAGGCTTGACCTCTGGCTAGAGCTTGCACAATTTGCAAAGGAACTGTTGGCTTGCCCCTCATCCAGTGTCCTGTCCGAAAGGACTTTCAGCTCAGCAGGGGGGGTCGTGACCGATAAGCGCACTCGACTAGCTCACAACAGTGTTGACTACCTCACATTTATAAAAATGAATGAAACATGGATCTCGGAGGAATTCAACACATGTGACCAGTAGACCATGTTTCATTCAAATTCTGGTGAATGCCTGTGGTCTAATTTTTTGGGCCTGTACTGGGCGACACTTTTTTCTGTATCCAGTGAATGCCTAATGTACCACCAGCCACAGAATACAAGGTTGTTTGCTGTCTGGTGAATGCCTGTGGCCTAATTTTTGGGGCCTGTAATGGCCGACACTTACATCTGTATCCATTGAATGGCTAATGTACCACCAGCCACAGAATACAAGGTTGTCTATAGTATGCCTGTGAAGTAGCATGTGTTTAGAACTGTCCCTGCACAAAATGAGATTACTATAAGAAAAAAGTCATTTAAAATTGCTTGCGGCTTTAATGTAATGTCTGGTCCCTGCAATATGGTTGAAAATCATTGAGAAAAATAGCACAGACACAGACAGTACACACACCACGTAGCTTTAGGTGCACACTGCAGAGGACACGGGCAGTACACACACCATGTAGTTTTGGGTGCACACTGCAGAGGACACAGGCAGTACACACCATGTAGCTTTAGGTGCACACTGCAGAGGACACAGGCAGTACACACCACATAGCTTTAGGTGCACACTGCAGAGGACACAGGCAGTACACACCATGTAGCTTTAGGTGCACACTGCAGAGGACACAGGCAGTACACACCACATAGCTTTAGGTGCACACTGCAGAGGACACGGGCAGTACACACATCACGTAGCTTTAGGTGCACACTGCAGAGCACACAGGCAGTACACACCACAGAGCTTTAGGTGCACACTGCAGAGGACACAGGCAATACACCACGTGAGAATACTGCAGCTAGCACAATCACCTGCCTGCCACTAAATTAGAAAATGCAGATCTAGCTAAACTATACAGTGTATAAATATATATACACAACACCTGGGATGCATATATATCCTCTACACACTGTAACTTTAACTGACTAGCCTGCCTGCCTGCCTGCACTATCTACCTACTAAAAATGACACTCTCTCTCTATCTCTCTGTCTTCTCTCTTTTAACCACCGCAACACACTACACAAGGCTGCCTTTTATAGTGTGTGGCGTGTACTAAACCTACCGAGCCATAATTGGCCAAAGCCGCCCTGGCTTTGGCCAATTATGGCTCTCCGTTTATTGCAAGCTGTGATTGGCCAAGCATGCGGGTCATAGTGCATGATTGGCCAATCATCAGCCAGCAATGCACTGCGATGACGCAGTGAATTATGGGCCGTGAAACGCAACTCGAATTTGGCGCGAACGGCCCATAACGTTTATAATATGAGGAACGATCGAACATACGATGTTCGAGTCGAACATGAGTTCGACTTGAATACGAAGCTCATCCCTAGTCAGTGGGTGGAATCAACGAGGAACCAATGCTTTTAGCCTCTTCATGAGTATAACCTACAGCATATTTAACCACTTCCATACCAGGCACTTACGCACCTTCCCGCCCAAGCCAATTTTCAGCTTTCAGCACTGTCGCACTTTGAATGGCAATTGCGCGGTCATGCTACACTGTACCCAAACAAAATTGGCGTCCTTTTTTCCCCACAAATAGAGCTTTCTTTTGGTGGTATTTGATCACCTCTGCGATTTTTTTTTTTGCGCAACAACTAAAAAAAGACTGAAATTTTTTTTAAAAAAAATACGTTATTTTTTTCTGGATTTTTTTTGGTAAATAAGTATGTTTTCTCTTTCAATTACGGGCACTGATATGGCGGAACTGATGGGCACCGATGAGATGACACTGATGGACATCGATGAGGTAGTACTGACGGGCACAGATGAGGTGGCACTGATTGGCGGCGCTGGTATGCGGCACTGGTGGGCACACATAGGCGGCACTGATGGGCACACATTGGCGGCACTGATGGGCACACATAGGCGGCACTGATGGGCACACATAGGCGGCACTGATGGGCATTCATTGGCGGCACTGATGGGCACTCTTGGGCGGCACTTATGGGTGGCACTGATGGATACTTATGGGTGGCACAGGTGGGCACTGATAGGTGGGCACTGGGCATGGATGGGCACTGTGGGGTGGCACTGATGGACACTGTGGGGTGGCACTGATGGACACTGTGGGGTGGCACTGATGGACATTGTGGGGCGGCACTGATTTACCCATGTTGCCAATCAGTGCCCATTTGTGGGCACTGATTGGCATCTTTTTTTTTTATGCCTTTTTTGTCCCTTTTTTTTTGCCCTTCCGTGGCAAAAGGGTGGTCCAGGGTGGGTTTCCCTGGTGGTCCAGTGTGGCGATCCGAGGGGGGGCTGCGCTGATAAACAATCAGCGCGAACCCCCCCTGTCAGGAGAGCCGCCGATCGGCTCTCCTCTACTCGCGTCTGTCAGACGCGAGTGAGGAAGAGCCATCAACGGCTCTTCCTGTTTACATCGTGATCAGCCGTAGTTGGACACGGCTGATCACGTGGTAAAGAGTCTCCGTGAGAGACTCTTTACCGAAATCGGTGTTGCGGGGTGTCAGACTGACACCCTGCAACAACGATCGCCGCGATGCACGCCCCCGGGGGCGCGCAGCAGCTCAGAATCCTGAGGACGTCATATGACGTCCAGTCAGGATTCTACAACCACTTTGCCGACGTCAATATGTCATTGGCGGGCAGCAAGTGGTTAAGGCTCTCCTAGTGTCAGGTAGGACCTAGTAAGGTTTAAGATACTTGGTTCACTGATTATTTTTAATGTACTGGAGAATATTGCCTTAGTTTGTAAATTTTTTATGGTGTTGCCATTTTTTTTTGCCTTGTTTGATATGTCACCCAAATAAATATCCCTTCTTCAGCCTTGGTGTGTCGGAGGGTGTGGCATTGCTGGAAGATTTGTTGTCATCCTGAATGAGAGGACCCATACATCAGCAGTTCTTCTGGGGGGGGGGTTAAAGGCTACATAAGCCCACTTTATAGTGTCATAAATTCTATTTCAGCTTGATGAATTACATCCACTGTCTTTATTTATCACACAGTCCAGGTAGCACTGTAGCAGGCAAAAACTATACCTATTCTCTCCACAACATGGTTGCTTTACAATTTTGAATACATTTTTTCCTTTATGCAGTGATATACTCTGCTTCCTTAAACTCACCCTAAAACGGACTTTCTCTTTCTTCTACTAGTTTCACTTAAAAAGTCATGATTTCTTCCTATTACCACAATATCAAAAGCATACACTATGCACTGTACTGTTCCATGTATTATGGTGCCTTTAGGGTTATCTATTATGCTTCTCATTACAAAGTCTAGGATAAGGTTGAGCAGAACAGTAGAAATATTATCCTCTTGTTTTAGTACTCAACAATAGTAAATGATTCCTTCAGGGTGCCCTGTACTGTATATATATATATATATATGTTCCCTTGTGTGTCTTCATTAAATCAATTTTAGTTACTACAGTAGTTCCTGTAAAACTAGTACCATAAATATCTGATTTCCATCTTCCCCTGTACAAAGGAAAAAGTTTGTCCAAAATATTTATGTGGTAACATCAAACAATTATGACAACATATGTAGGAACCCTCATTTCACCCCACTATATTTATAGAACTTTGGGACCATGTTTTCTGGAAAACAATAACACCCCAAGGACGCTACCTTATTTCCTAAATAATGTAGTATCTAGAGGTCATTTGTATTGTTTAACCCCAAGAAAGGTTTGCCTTTTTTACCCATCCTTTTTACTTCTTATTTCTCTAACTCTGAGTCAATGTTCTGACATGGAAGTAATTTACCACAATTAGTTCTTGTAATGTATACATTCTGAAATATATTTTGTTTGTTTAGCTTAAGTTTATAAACTGCTGGATATTTTCAACTATTGCAAAGTTCTAATTGATGCACACTACTCTCATAATAGATGGGAAGTTTGAACAGTTGATATTGATGTGATTATAAAATTCTTTACAACCAATTGTTGCTATGCCTATATAACACTGTCTTAAATCCCTACATTTGTAAATGTGTAACTCTAAATCTGGAATGTAACACTTTAACTCTTCATATAAATTCTCAATAACATTAATAAATCTAAAACATTAAAAAATGATATTGACAATTATTAACTATAACATTTACCTTTTGCTAATTTTCTTCCTGTATTTATAATCTTTCTAACATCCCATTACTTTTTGTTAATTTTGAGATTTGTTTTAGGTTCTCTTTATGCTATATGCCTCTTTCCCTTCATTGCCCTTTTCAACATTTCTCTCCCCGTGTGACATTCTTTATTGTATTATTCCTCTTTGACTGCCATTCTTTTCATTTACAACATTGGGCCTGCTGGTTCTACAATTGTTGTGATTTTTTAATCCATTCCATATTTTTCTTCTACATCGGATTCTTTTTTCTATGTTGTTTCCAGTTCCTGTACTATTCTTGTTTAAACATTCCTATATATCATTTAGTTTCCTCTTCTCTGTAACTTTTTCTCTTTTTTTTGGATGCTTCCTTTACTACTGGAGGGCACCAGGAGTTTGGTTGCCCTACAGGAAGGAACTTTACCAAAGGAATGTAGTCCTTTCAATGGTAGAGTTCAAAGATATGGATGCTTGATACAGGAGGGTAGGCTCCTCTTTATATCATACCACATGCTTGAGAATTTAGCTAGGAGAATAAAAGCAATTATATCTTGACTTTTAGTGAACATGTGCATTTATAAACTTGGACTGGTCAATGGAGCAGTGAGGGAGTGAACAGAATGTATAAGCAGCAGATGGAGAAGCTATCCTGCAAAGCAGAGCTTCATTTTGATTATTATATAAATCCAAGTCGCTCCATGCCAAATAAAGGGGATCTGCCCTTAAAACTTAAAGACTCAATATAAAAGGAATATACTGTATAATAGAATACAAATCCAAAACAGGTATATAGGCACTCAAGGGTTTAGCAATGAAGATAAATCAAAGCAACAACATTTTATTGCCAACGTTTCAACGAAGTTCAGTGTGTCTTTCTCAAGTCCATATACTGTAATATACTTTATAATATACAGCATAGCTCATCTTTCAAAATTCAAGCAGGACAAGAACTTCTAATCTTCGTAACACTACAAATGAAGGTATTTAAAAGGATTTATCGTGCTGCTAAAAGCTAACAACCTTTTGCATTTTATCCTCGCCCCCAAAAAATGATATCCAGAATATGGACAAAACCGTCAGGTTTTCCCCATAATTTTCAGTATGAATAACTGAACAGTAAGAGCTGGGCAAACTGGTACTTGTGACTTAGGCCAATTTATTTTGTTACATTATTACTTAGGTGTCAAAAAAATCCTATATTCGACTGGGCAAAAAATATGAATAAAATTGCCTATTTCATGTAAATAGATAACTGGGCAGCACATATCCTGGAGTTCTAACAAATAATAATCTCTATATATTTTCAGATCTAGCCTAGTTGTAAATTAAAGCTAGAAGCCTGTAAATCCCAGAATGCATTTATGAAAGAGCTACAAATCCCCTTTTGGTATTAGCATCTTTACAAATTTATTTTGGAGGCATAAATGGAAATGATGTTTGCTCAGGTTTCTGTAACTGATTTATTATTAATCTCTGGGGTTAATAATTGTCTGTCTTTAAGTACACACAGTGGAATTTATAGGGCTAATATTTCTGCACAGTATTGGAAACACAACTCAGAACCCATTGCAAGCACCCGAGTCTTATTCTAGGCATTGTAGACAGGAATTTCATTACTCTGGGTGATTGCAGCACATAGGCACTATCATAAAACTACACACACACACAAGCTATATACTGCAACCTACACTACAGGGGGGAATGCAGACTAAAATAAGCATTGAAGTAAACAATACAAGGTGCCCTGTGACATTACTATAAATAAATAATGCATACAGCAACAATTAAAAAAGACAAGTTTATGTAACACAAACCCATCCAAGTGCAATTTCTGTTTTGTAGTGTAGAATGGTAAAATCAATCACATAAATTTACCTTTATGGTTTGTGTTCTTTTTTTCCCATTGTACTTTTTATGCCAAAAGCCAATCATTGAATTTAAAATGACAAATTATAATTTTTAGACATAAAAACACACGTTAATAAATGTTGAAAATGGTATAGTGTAAAAGAGCTTTTAGGAACTGGATGCATTTGTGATAATGGTGGGGTTGAGTGTGGAAGGAATTTTCTTCATCTTGGCTTATCCAGCCTCCTCATGGGGGACCGTTGGTGAAAATGAGCCAGTGATAAAGCCACAGGATATCCACAGAGGCTGATCCAACCCTTAATCATACGGGAAAAGGAAAACTCATTGTGCAGCATCCAGATTAAAAACGGGCACTTTGTAATCACAGACATTGGAAATAAAAAACGCATGATGATATCACCTTCCCTTATAGGTCTTTGGATCTGTTAAGAAGACATTTTTATCTGACCTGTCTAAACACTGGGTGTTGTACTGGCTTTAAGGACTTTGCACAATATGACTTTTATGGACTTTGGTGTTCTAATATTTGTTTCATACATGGTAATACTGTATATTGTATATTTGGCAGCGCAGCACTTTTTTTATATTTATTTGGATGTTTATGTGTACAATATTGTGAGTGCTGATGTTATATCATAATTTTATTTATTTATTCACATATACACAGTGTGCAATATATTTTTTTCTTTATCTACTTGTTTAATTTCATACTAGGACCTATCTTAACAAGGAAGTTTCACTCATGCTCAGAGGCAGGTGTAAGCTCTTTAACTCAATTTTTCACAATTCATTGGGTTTCTGTTCATGAATAAAGGAAAAAAGGGAAAAAATTGCGCTAATCTGAAAGTTTAAAACTAAAGCTGCTACAATATAATAGTGAATAATAAATTAATAATCACTGTAGTGCAACAGTGATGAAGTGACAAAAACAAAAAACAAATGTGGAGTGAATAAATAAACTGGTGCTGTAAACAAACACAACCAAAAATAACAATGTAAAGTCCATCAAACAACTTGTGAATGAATGGATGGTAAAATGACCACGTAGATCCTCAAAGGCAAACAATCACTTTCTTAAACTCAATGAAGATATGAATGCGCTTACCAGAAGGCGTAGGGCACAATCAGCTTGGCTTCCTCAAACTGGATCAACGGGTGAGATGAATCTTCAGTGGAGGGCCGTGGATGCACGATGTCCTGGAATGATGTCCCAAAAATACCAAGATGTCTAGCCCCAAATGAATGAGGGGGGTGATAATGCAGCCCCTTGGGGGATGGGACAATGTAGAAATGGAGAGAAAAGGAAAACACAGCCCCAATGGTGCAGGTCAAAAATATAAAGGTTTTATTGTAATAAAACCATAGGTATACATTAAAAGTAATCACAAAAGATAAATGGGGCAATGTGAGAAAAAGTGAAAACCAAGCCCTACACGTTTCATCCTAGAGGGACTTCAACTGAAACCCCAGTCCTATTAATAAAAGAATTGGCCTCCAGTCCCTCCACCACTGTCTTATGGGGTGCCCCTAGAAACATCAATCCCCTGTTTATATCCCCTCCTGATTCAGTTCCCACCCCTATATGCTGCAGCTGTGCTGCCAAAAAATAGCATTGTGGGTGGGAACTGCCATTCCTCCCTCTCGTGTAGGTAGTTGCAATGTTTGCAATTTGATTCTAGATTGACCCCCTTTCCAAATTAGTTCTCTAAACAAAGTATCTATTTTCCTAAACCATTTCTTGTGTATCCATATTGGTGCATTTAGGGCAAACAAATATATTTTGCAGTGTTTCCTCCAGTGTTTGCAGTGTTTCCTCCATATCTGTAGGTGTGAGATAATCACTTTAGCTAGTGTTCTTCTATTGTACTATTCAAAAAACACCCATTTAGGGCAACAAAATATATTGTGCAGTGTTTTTTTATTTTTAGGTTATTTTAAGTTATTTCCCTATCCACATTTGTTTGCAGAGTACTTGCCATGCTCTTACCAACATTTTTCTGCCATTTGCAGCCCTCTAGCCCTTTCCATTCGTTTTTTAGAGACATTTTAGTACTGAAAAGTTCCGGTCCCCATTGACTTCAATGGGGTTCGGGTTCGGGGTCAAGTTCGGGTCAAGTTCGGGTCCCGGACCCGGACTTTTTTCCGAAGTTCGACTGAACCTGTCGAACCCGAACATCCAGGTGTCCGCTCAACTCTACTGACAGGGTCACCTACAAAGTAAATTGGGGCCAGTTCATCAGAAACCAGACAAAATGTTCACAGTATATGGCCAGCTTTATAGTTGTATTAACTCATTTTTATGCAGATCAGAAATAAAACTTTTGATCTGCATATCATATCAGTTAAAGAAAACTTCCAAGTTATTAAAAAGTTTTAAGTTTTTTAATCCATAGTTAACTCTTATCAGCTGATTTATTTTCTTTCTTTTTTTGCAAACCATATCAAACAACTGCACAGCAAATATGCTTCAGAAGTCCAAACAAATGGGAAAGGAAGGCTGAACATTCACACTGGGCATTTTTGCGCAAACAGGAAACGATTATAGCAAGCAGTGAGGGACACCGCAGGAGTGTACAGTTAAACATGGTCTAAACATGCAGAAATTAGGCATAACATACAGAAGAAACATGTGTCCCAAGCAAGGTAGGCACCAGAAATGAGGCAGATAAAACAGATAAAAACATATGCAACAAGTCAAACTTGAAAGGTCATGTGCTAAAATTATGTTTTTGAAAGGCATACAAGGTGCTTCACCAAATCCCTGATTTCGAGGGACTGTCCCTGATTTGGAGCAATGTCCATTCCCCCCCCCCCCCCCCCTCATTTTGGTCTGATCTATATAGTTGTATAAAAAAAAAACATTTTATCTTTCAAAAATGGTATCTTTTAAATTGACGGCGGGGTTCCCCTTAATATCCATACCAGACCTTAAGGGTCTGGTTATTGAATTTGCGGGGACCTCCGCGCATTTTTTTTCCCTAAAAGTCCATGTCCCATTGACTACAATGAGGTTCGGAGTTCGGGTTCCCGAACCCAAACTTTTTTTTTAAAGTTCTGGTTCGGACCCGAACCCGAACATCCAGGTGTCCGCTCAACTCTAGTGCTAACCAGTGACATCAGGTGGTCCCATACATTTATCGGCTGGGAATCCCCAGCCAACAAAGAGGCAGGAATAGCATGACATCACTGAAAACTGTGCAAGTGCCTTTAATTATGGTTTAATTTTTATTGTGGTGAAAGAGCATACGTACTATGTACCCCTTACTCATTCAGAAGGTGTGGGTATGGTTTTGTTAAAGGGGGGCATGCAGATTTTGTTTTATAAATTATTTATTTAAGAAGAAAGAACACGCGGGAACACAGAGAACACACAGGTTCATAACACCGTAAATCGAACATTCCCAACATCCCCTACACTTATGAAACAGAAAAGAAGGGAAGATCGCTTGACAGAGGGGAATTGCTATATATGTCAGGCTCACAGGAATCCTCCGTCCCCCGCACGGCCCTGTTTTTGCGGCAAAAAGCAGATTTTATCAGAAATAGGAGTGTCAAGCTCAGTAAGAACTAACTCGAACAGGCATAGTACCTCAATATCTGCACCCGCGGGAGCAGAGAAAGTAGAAAGAAAATAAGGAAAGAGTACGAGGGAGAAACAGAAAGAAAGAAAGATGAGAGAAAAAAAAGGGGGGGTGGGGGGTGATATTACCACCCTCCAGTCACATCCACCCCACTTGGGGAGCGCTCAGAATCGATCCCCTCAGGAGGACTGAGCTACTAGCTGTCCGTATTCCTCAGAGAAGTAGAATTTGTGCCAGTGATACCATGTTTTGGAAAATTTCTCATGTAGGCCTCTTTCCGTAGCTATCAAGTCTTCCATGTCATGGATATCCTTTACCCTCTTCAACCAACCGGCCACCGATGGAGGCTGAGTCTGCTTCCAGTTCAGAGGAATGCAGCCCTTTGCCGCAGTGATCAGGAGCAGCAATATGGACTTTTTATAGCTCTTACTAGGAATTTTGTGGTGGTGCAGAAGGAAGAGCTCAGGAGTCAACGGCAACTCCTGGTCCATGAATTTTTGGATAATACTATGTACCTCTATCCAGAAGGGTCTCAGAATGCGGCATGACCAAAAAACGTGAAAGAGCATTCCGACCTCCTCCCCGTATCTCCAGCATAAGTCCGTGCTCTGGGGGAACATCCTGTGTATTTTTTCTGGAGTATAGTACCATCGGGACAGAATTTTGTATCCTGTCTCCTGATGTCTTGCACAGATAGAAGTTTTTTTGAGTAAAGAGAACGATCCGGTCCACTTGCTTCTCAGTAAATTGTAAACCCAGCTCTCGCTCCCACAAAGAAACATAAGGGGGTCTATAGTCCAGGGGGGGAGATACAAGAACCTGGTACATTAGGGAGATCGCGTGTCTCAGCGGAGACTGATCCAGACATAATAGCTCAATTGGTGTCAGCTGCCACCCATAGGCGGTCGGAGAAGACAATGTGCGGATGTAGTGGGATAGCTGAATCTTCTGCCAAAAGGAGAGCCCACTCAGGGCTGGATCGTCTAGAATTTGTTGCCGATTCCACCATTGACCGTTAATGAGAAAGTGCCGCACCTGAGACCTCTCAGTCAGTTTCAATTCCAGAAATTTAGGGTTGCTGAGTCCTGGACTCAAGGCCGGGTTGCCCACTATCGGGGTGAGTGGGGACGGGAGCAGTGCGACCGATTGGTCGCGGAAAGCCTTCCAAGCCGTCCGTATTGTCACCCCCACCGTGGGATGGTCCAAGATCTTCCTTGGCAAGGGATGCTGAGACCAGGTGTCACGTACCTGGTTGACGAGCCCGACGTGCAAGGAGTGGCTGCCCTTGCTCCTCTGACCACGAGACCCCTGATAGAGCAGACAGGGGGCTCGGGGGTACAGAGTTGCACGAGTGCCGGTTGCAGCGCTGGTGCTGAGCCGAGAGGAGCTCCAGAGGTCCCGGACTGCGTAGAGAAGCAGGTGCAGGCTGGCGGACCCAATAGGCAGGTGAAGGTGCAGGAAGCAGACGAGGCAGCAACAGCGGGGAAGGTGTATTGTAGTCCAGTGGGGACAAGTCCCAGCAGAGGGATCCGCTGATGGGTATTGGATCCGGTACAGGTGCGGAAGGCAAGCAGAGTCAAGTCCAGGCAGAGTCGGCAACAGGCGGGCAGCAGAAGTACAGTGGGTCAGGCAGGAGAATGGTCAGGCGATCCGTAGTCAGGGCAGGCGGCAGGCAGGGAGAGACAGGTACAAGCCGGGTGATCAGGAATCAGGTATAACAGGAACAAGGATACAAGGGTCACAGGGGGCGCTGTAGACAGGTCAGCAAGAAGTGCAGGGGTCAGAATCCTTTTGAACCCGAGTTTGGCGCCAAAACGGCGTCCTCACGTGCACGCGCGCTGCCGCCGCTGGTGCGCGCGCCCGTGCGCATTACGTTGCGCGAATGTGCCACGATTGCGCCGCGATTGCGAGTGCGCGCGCCCGCGCGCGCCAAAGTGCCGCTACTGCCATCTAGTGGCCGAGATTGTTCATGACATTGCCCCCCTCCAATGGGCAGCCTCCGGATGCCCAACTGAGACAACTTAAGAGGATGAGCATCTTTAAAGGACTGGACCAATCTCTCCGCATGGATGTTACATTCTGGTTCCCATGAATTATCTTCGGGTCCATAGCCCTTCCATTTCACTAAGAACTGGATCTGGCCGCCTCTCTTCCTACAGTCCAGGATAGCTTCCACCTCAAACTCTTCCTCACCGTCGACTAGAACTGGTTCAGGAGGCCCGGTGTCCCTCTGAGGGAAAGGATCAGGGACGTCAGGTTTGAGAAGAGTAACGTGGAACACTGGATGGATGCGGAAGGATTCAGGCAATTCCAATTCATACGCCACGTTATTGATTTTCCTCTTGACGGGAAAGGGACCCAAAAATTTTGGACCCAATTTCTTTGATGGACATGCCAGTTTCAGGTTTTGAGTGGATAGCCACACTTGGTCTCCTGGTTCTAGGTTAAGCTCCCCCCTCCTTTTCCTGTCAAACACCTCTTTGTTATACTCCTGCGTCTTGGTCATGGTTTCCTGCAGAATCCTATTGTTGGTGCTGAAAAAGTTCAAAGTCTCCTGGACCGCGGGTACCGTACTTTCAGGGACGGAGTTAGACATGAACAAGGGGTGGAAGCCGTAGTTTGCATAAAACTGAGATTGTCTTGTGGCGGAGTGAATAGAGTTATTATACGCAAACTCGGCTAAGGGCAGCAAGAAAGCCCAATCTTCTTGGGAAAAGGAAGAGAAACAGCGTAGGTATTGTTCAACAGTCTGATTAGTTCTCTCCGTCTGACCGTTCGACTGCGGGTGGTACGCTGAGGAGAACGACAGGCCGATATTAAGGGCTTCGCAGAGTGCTCTCCAAAACCTGGACGTAAATTGTACCCCCCGGTCGGATACAATATTTGCAGGGACCCCGTGGAGTCTCACAATTTCTTTGATGAACATCCTTGCTGTTTCTGAAGCAGAGGGTGTGCCCCTCATGGGCAAAAAGTGAGCCATTTTGGAGAGTCTATCCACCACCACAAAGATGGTGGTAAAGCCCTCCGACCGGGGAAGTTCAACGATGAAATCCATGGAGATCATCTTCCAGGGTCTTTCTGGTACCGACAGTGGCTTCAGTAATCCCCAGGCTCTAGACTTACTTCCCTTGTTCCGTATACAAGTGGCACAAGACTCCACGTATTTCCTGCAGTCTGTTAAAAGTTGGGGCCACCAGAACGTACGCTGTAACAACTCTGATGTTTTGTGCACCCCAAAATGACCGGCCAGCTTGTGATCATGACAAAACCTTAGGACGGTGACCCGTACACCTTCAGGTACAACAATTTTGTCTTGATGCCACAACAACCCATCCTTCAGCTGAAGATCCGAACTAGGTAGGGGAGGAAGGCTGGAAGAGGCTTGCTTGATTTGCGATAGCAGGTCTTCTTGAAGAAGCAAGAAGTTTTTGAAGGACAAGATGGTGTCCGGAGGAGTAGAGATTTCTGAGTCACCATACATACGGGAAAGGGCATCGGGCTTGGAATTCTTTGACCCAGGTCTGTACGTTATGTGGAACACAAATCTTGTGAAGAATAATGCCCACCTGGCCTGACATGGTTTTAGTCTTTTAGCAGATTTGAGATACTCAAGATTCTTGTGGTCAGTATATATCAGGATCGGATGGGCTGCGCCTTCCAGAAGGTATCGCCACTCTTCCAGGGCGGCCTTGATTGCCAGCAGTTCCCGGTCCCCCACACCATAGTTCCTTTCAGGTTCAGACAACTTGCGGGAAAAAAACGCAACAGGGTGTAAGAGAGCCTTGGGGCCCTGTCTTTGGGAGAGGATCGCCCCAACAGCGGTTTCTGAAGCGTCTACCTCTAGGATGTAGGGCAGGCTAGCGTCAGGATGTCTGAGGATGGATGCTGATACGAACAAGTCCTTGAGCTTCTCAAAAGCCGACTGGGCCTCTGGGGACCATTGAAATCGACTGGCTTGTTTGGTTAGGCTGGTTATCGGGGCAATGATACTGGAGAACCCTCGGATAAACTTTCTATAAAAATTTGCGAAGCCAACAAAACGTTGGACACCCTTTTTGTCCTTGGGTGCCGGCCAATCAAGGATTGCAGAGACCTTTTGAGGATCCATTTTGATACCTTCCACTGAAATTATGAGACCCAGGAACTGTATGTCCTGGCGCTCAAACTCACACTTCTCGGGTTTTGCATAAAGTCCATGCAACCGTAGGCGGCCGAGTACACACCTCACATGTTCCCGATGTTTGCTTAGAGAAGGGGAGAAGATGAGGATGTCGTCCAGGTACACAATAACAAAAAGGTCGAGGTAGTCTCTGAAGATGTCGTTCACAAAATGTTGAAATGTGGCAGGGGCGTTACAAAGCCCGAAGGGCATGACCAGATATTCAAAATGTCCGAAGTGGGTTCGGAAGGCCGTCTTCCACTGGTCCCCGTCACGAATCCGTACCAGGTTGTATGCCCCGCGGAGATCCAATTTTGTGAAGATGACTGCCGCGCCCAAGCGTTGGAATAACTCAGGTACCAAGGGTAGCGGGTACCGATTTTTAATAGTCACTTTGTTCAATTCCCTGTAATCCACACAGGGGCGGAGGGAGTGGTCTTTCTTCTCTACAAAAAAAATCCCAGCCCCTGCCGGAGAGGTGGATGGGCGAATGAACCCCTTCCTGAGATTTTCATCAATGTAAGTTTTTAGGTTCTCAAGCTCAAGTCCTGTCAAGGGGAAGATTCTCCCAAAGGGAATTTCAGCTCCTGGGAGGAGCTCTATCGGGCAGTCGTAGGCCCTATGCGGAGGAAGGGTCTCAGCTCCCTTCTTACTGAACACGTCCAGGAAGTCGTGGTATGCACTAGGGACAACTTGGCGACTTTCAGGGTCAGAGTCCATGCAGAGCAGGGGAGACGAGGAGGGTGATACTTGCAGGCAATGTTGACGACAGTAAGGAGAGTTGAGGGAAATTTCACCAGAGATCCAGTTGATCTGTGGGTTGTGGGCTTGTAGCCACGGCATGCCTAAGATAACAGGAAATATGGGTGACTCGATAATATCTAGGCACAGAAGTTCGTGGTGGATGTCGGCAATTGTTGTAGCCAGAGGCAAAGTCTCTTGGACAACCGGCCCGGATTTTAAGGCAGATCCGTCTGCAAGATGTACAGAAAGTCCAATAGTCTTAGAACGCAGAGGAATACGGTGTCTGGTGGCGAAGGACTGATCCAAGAAACCAATGCACGCTCCGGAATCAATTATGGCGTGGACCGGAATATTCCTTCCGGGGAGCTGAAAGACAACGGAGACAGCCAGATGAGTTGAGCAATTCTTGGGGAAAGCGGGTAAATGGACAGACGACAAAAAGAGGGACTTACGAAGCTTCGCCGGGCAGGATCTGACGAAATGTCCGGATTCCCCGCAGTATAGGCACAGATTATTGCTTCTTCGACGTTGGCGCTCTTCTGGGGTAAGAGATGGACGAAGGAGCCCCAGCTGCATGGGTTCCGAAGTGTCGGGTGGTGAAGAGGTCATTGGGACCGGTGGAGCTGAGTTTTGCGAAGGAGGGTACTCGCGGCAACATCCAGACTGGACGTGACGGACCGGTGGTTCGTTCAGACCGGCGTTCTCTCAGGCGTCTGTCAATCTGGACTGCCAAATTAATTAAGGCGTCTAAAGTCTCAGGGACACCTACCCGAGCCAACTCGTCCTTAAGTGAATCCGAGAGGCCAAGGCGGAACTGGTAGCAAAGGGCAGAATCATTCCAGCTGGTGTCTGAGCTCCACCTTCGAAACTCAGACACATAGTCCTCTGCTGGTCTGCGACCCTGTTGGAGGGCATGTAGGGCGGCCTCAGCGGTGGCAGCTTGATGTGGATCCTCGTAAAGCAAGGACATAGCTTGAAAGAAGGTGGTTAGGGTGTCCAGGGAAGTGTTTTTTTGTTCCAGAAGGCGATGGGCCCAAGCCTGTGGTTCTCCGGATAGAAGTGAGATCACGAATCCCACCTTGGTGGCCTCCAAGGAAAAGGTCCGCGGCTGCAGGGCAAAGAACAGTTCACAGGCGTTCCGGAAGGCCCGATATTTGCTCCGATCCCCTGAAAACCTCTCCGGTGTAGGGACCTTGGGCTCTGGTGGCAACATGATCACAGAAGGTGAGGCGGCATTACCCGCGGATGCGGCAGCGGGAGCTGGAACTGATAAGGCCTGGACGCGGTTCTCCAATCTTGTATAACCCTCTTGCAGGGTTCGGACCGCCTGGGTTAGTCCCTCAAGGTGACGGCAGAGTTCCCGCATGGGATCCACTCCCTGCGCGGGCTCGGACATGGCTGACCTGTACTGTCACGTACCTGGTTGACGAGCCCGACGTGCAAGGAGTGGCTGCCCTTGCTCCTCTGACCACGAGACCCCTGATAGAGCAGACAGGGGGCTCGGGGGTACAGAGTTGCACGAGTGCCGGTTGCAGCGCTGGTGCTGAGCCGAGAGGAGCTCCAGAGGTCCCGGACTGCGTAGAGAAGCAGGTGCAGGCTGGTGGACCCAATAGGCAGGTGAAGGTGCAGGAAGCAGACGAGGCAGCAACATCGGGGAAGGTGTATTGTAGTCCAGTGGGGACAAGTCCCAGCAGAGGGATCCGCTGATGGGTATTGGATCCGGTACAGGTGCGGAAGGCAAGCAGAGTCAAGTCCAGGCAGAGTCGGCAACAGGCGGGCAGCAGAAGTACAGTGGGTCAGGCAGGAGAATGGTCAGGCGATCCGTAGTCAGGGCAGGCGGCAGGCAGGGAGAGACAGGTACAAGCCGGGTGATCAGGAATCAGGTATAACAGGAACAAGGATACAAGGGTCACAGGGGGCGCTGTAGACAGGTCAGCAAGAAGTGCAGGGGTCAGGATCCTTTTGAACCCGAGTTTGGCGCCAAAACGGCGTCCTCACGTGCACGCGCGCTGCCGCCGCTGGTGCGCGCGCCCGTGCGCATTACGTTGCGCGAATGTGCCACGATTGCGCCGCGATTGCGAGTGCGCGCGCCCGCGTGCGCCAAAGTGCCGCTACTGCCATCTAGTGGCCGAGATTGTTCATGACACCAGGGTAGTGAATCAAGATGGACCCCCATCAAGGATTGCTCGATTTGCACCCACTGCTTCAAGGGGCCATGACGGCACCAATCCAAGATACGGGTCAGATGGCAAGCCATGTGGTAGAGAGCAGCATCCGGCAAAGCTATGCCACCCCTCAACTTCGGAAGTCGCAGGATCGTCAGCGCCAACCGTGGGGGTTTCCGTGCCCACACAAAGTGTGAGAGCGTTCTATTCATAGCTTCTAAGAAGGATGCCGGCACCTGTATGGGAAGTGCTTGGAAGTGATACAACAGTCTAGGCAAGATATTCATCTTTACTATACCACAGCGACCAAACCAGGAGAACAGACCATGCTGCCACTCCTGCAGATCTTTTTTTATAGCCACCAAAAGGGGAGGAAAATTGAGGGGAAAAATCTCTTCCGTTCTACTGGGCAACAAGATCCCCAAGTATTTGATATGGGACGGCATGCAGATTTTAATAAGCTTCCCTGCCTTCAGCTTGGGAACAAGGTATTTTACCAGGAGGGTCCCTTTTGAAAGGGTACCCTCAGTGTTGAGGTCATGTGGCCTGGTATGGTTCAGAAAGGAGTGGCCTGCATACTCGCCCATTTTCTCCTAATCTCACCCTGCAAGGCTGTATGGTCAGATAAAACTCTAGTATAGGCTTCGGGAGGGGGGCTTATTTTCTTGTTTTTTTTTTTATTGGAGTTTCCCCTTAAAAATTTTACCAGTCTGGAAGGGGAATGCCATGCACATTTTTTTTTGTAGGGGTCCCCAATTAACATTTATACCAGGCCCCTATCTAGGATAAGGGTCTGGCATATAAGAGATTCTTTCCCTAGGGAAAAAACACTGCGCTAACATGTGAATAAATATATGTTAACCTAATTAAAGAAGCCGCCAGAACCTATTACTCAAGATACCCAAAGTAAAAAAGACATAAAATACAAAAAAGGTACAGCGCTAAAAATATTGAGTGATAATAACCAAATAAGTGAAAAATAGTGACAAATTCAAAAGAATGCGAATAAGATGATATAAAAAAACTAAAAAAAGTAGTGAAGTGGTTAATAATTTGAAAAAAGAAGGGAGGTGCACTGAAAAAATCTTCTTCCACCAAAAAGGGACACCCAGGTAGTGAGATGTAGTCTCCTTACCGAATCCACTGACCGCTATATCAGCGGTCAGTAAGGCACAGGGATGATTATAGTCTTCCGGCAGGTGAATGGAAAGGGCAGATCCTCAGCAACAGTCCCCAACACATGGAATAATATGGCTCATATATATTGGAAAAATGAACAAAAACACTCCATAGTAAAGTACTGCAAAGATCGCAGGTTTAATAAAGGTTGGGTTGCACTTACAGTTAAGATGAATTAAAATGGCATGGGATAGACAGAAAGTGGCGTTTTGATCCGATCCAGTCCTGTCAGCTGGTCTCCGTGTGTGTGTGTGTATCTCCTCGTGAGCGTGATGACGTTCCACGCAAAATCCGTCCGTTCCTACGCACGTTTCGTCGTAAATGACATCGTCGGGGATAGGCCTATCAACGGATCGAGAAAGACTCCCATTGGTGTGTGAGCTCCCTTCAATTCTCCAGTTGCGCCGTAAGAGGTGCTGATGTTCCCTTTAGGCAGTGGGTTACCCTTTTGCTAGCAAGCAATAGATGAAGGGGTTCCTATAACGTTACTTATAACCTCAGTGGTTCCCCCTCTGGGGTGGATTAAGTGAAAGTGATACCCCCGTGGGGAATATAGTAAATGGTGTCCACTATGGATATGTGTGTAGTGCAGTGTCAGGATCCTGTGCAGTCAAGCAAATAGGTATCTGACACAGTAAAACAATTTAAATAAATGTGATCCTCCTGTAGTATGTGAGTATTACAGGGGAAATTGGTTGTAAACAAGTGTACCACAGATAAATTCTCATATGTGTGCAAGAAGCAAAAGAAATTATTACATTGGATTGAAATCACAAGAAGAGCCTAAATAGGCAACCGTGGTGAGTGATAATGATGTATAGACAACAAGTTGTTAAAGCTGCGCCACTGCACCAAAAACTTTTATAGTCTACTGAAACTAAAAGTTAAATTTGTTAAACATATGTGTACAGTCCAAAAAAATCACTTTTCACTGTGCACCCAGATTGATCTAGTCTTGTACGGTATGCTCCTAAACACCACCGTGACTTTCACAAATACTGCACACTTTAGGTGAAGACCCACCACCAGGTATCAAAGCTGCTTACCAGACAGGGCAAGCTCAGCTTGCAGTCGGCTATAGCCCAGCCACGGCCTTTAAAATTGTGATGAACCCACAGGTTACAGATTCCTGGAACTGGCTTCTTTCACATCCATAAGCTCCACCAATTGGTCATGTGTAAAAAGAGGATGCAACATAGCGTAACTCCACATAACACATTTTATTAAAAAAAAAGTAAGTTGTACTTACAAAGACAAAGATAAAATCATTCATGTAAAGAAATGCCGGCCGGCAAACGAACGGAGCCCTTCCTCCCAGACGCATTTCGTCATAAGACAGACGTTTTCAAAGAAGCCAGTTCCAGGAATCTGTAACCTGTGGGTTCATCACAATTTTAAAGGCTGCGGTTGGGCTATAGCCGACTGCAAGCTGAGCTTGCCTTGTCTGGTAAGCGGCTTTGATACCTGGTGGCGGGTCTTCACCTAAAGTGTGCAGTATTTGTGAAAGTCACGGTGGTGATTAGGAGCATACCGTACAAGACTAGATCAATCTGTGTGCACAGTGAAAAGTGCATTTTTTGGACTGTACACATATGTTCAACAAATTAAACTTTTAGTTTCAGTGGACTATAAAAGTTTTTGGTGCAGTGGCGCAGCTTTAACTCCTTGTTGTCTATATTGTTTTGTGTATTGCACGCAAGCTGCTGCCTCCCTTTACACTCAATGGGCCAGATCCACATAGGGAGTACGCCGGCGTATCTACTGATACGCCGGCTTACTTTCAAATTACCCGCGTCGTATCTTTAGTTTGAATCCTCAAACCAAGATATGACGGCTTCTGGGTTCGATCCGACAGGCGTATGGCTTTGTACGCCTTCGGATCGTAGGTGCAATACTTCGGCGCCAGCTGGGTGGAGTTCGCGTCGTTTTCCGCGTCGGGTATGCAAATTAGCAATTTATGACGATCCACGAACGTACGCGCGACCGTCACATTTTCTAACGTCGTCTGTAGTCGGCTTTTTCCGGCGTATAGTTAAAGCTGGTATTTTGCGGCATATAGATAGACTTGCCATGTTAAGTATGGCCGCCGTTTCCAAGTCGAAATTTGAAAAAAATATTTTTTTTGCGTAAGTCGTCCGTGAATAGGGATGGACGTAACTCACGTCTAAGTTAAAAAAAATGACGTCCTAGCGACGTCATTTAGCGCAATGCACGGCGGGAAATTTCAGAACGACGCATGCGCAGTTCATTCGGCGCGGGGACGCGCTTCATTTAAATGAATCACGCCCTCAACCCGCCGATTTGAATTCCGCTGCCAGAAGTACACTACACCGCCGTAACTTAAGGCGCAAATTCTTTGAGGATTCAAAGATCCACCGGGTAAGGTACGGCGGCGTAGCGTATCTCTGATACGCTGCGCCCATCTAATTATCTGTGGATCTGGCCCAATCTTTTTATTAACTTGTTGAGTTTTCTTTCCGAATGTTATAATTTGACTAGCGCAGTTTTTTCCTTGTATAATGATGTATAGATATAATCATTAAGTCCCGTGCTTTACAGAGTGTCCATAACATATGTCATGGAGTGAAAAGAAATCAGTGTCAATCAAAAATAAAAACAAAGACAGTCACTGAATATATGTCTAATTCCAAAGAATAAAATGAAGGTGACTGGTGTGGGCTTCACATGCTATTCATCATATTGCTGGCAAAAGGTGACTTTAGTGTTCCCCCTGTGGGTCCCTACTCACCAGATATATGTACCCCTGATGGGGTAATAAGCAGAAGGTGATGGGACGATTGAGCCTCTCCTTTCACAGATGGAATAATTCCCTGCTGTTGTTCCAGTGTTGATCCACTGCTTAGATCCTGATGGGTATACTCCTGTATCATTGTGTCACTTGGGTAAATCACAAATACTCAGGGAAAGCCCACATGATAGGACTAGGTACCATGCAAGGTATAAAAACGTTAAAAAAAACAAAAAACATAAAATGATTCAATGCCTTTAATTTCAAACTGAGGATGCGAGGTGCTAGCAAGGTGCGTTCCTCCACCACAATCATCTAAGTCGGCTAGGACGTAAAGCATGCGTGCTGGTCATCTGATGCGTTTCATCATGTGACTATTTCAAAGGTGATGTCATCGCATCATGTCTCTCGTCCTTTTATATTCAGCGGCATGTAGGTCCCTCCTCCTATAGGTGTGTTAGTGTGGGTTCGTATCCTAACTATATGTTCTCCCATCTTCCCCTGAAGAAGTCATGTGATGTGACGAATACGCGTTGGGAATAGGAGTTACAGAGCCGAAACAGACCGACGGCGATGAGACGAGCTCGCCGCTCGTAGGTGTTTTGCTTCTGCCCCAATTTTAAATGTGAGTTTTTACTTTGCTGCTACTTGTACCCTAATAAATTTCATAAGATACTGCACCATTGGCCTTCCTCTCTTTTCTTCCATCTTGTACCCCCTGAGCACTGGCTGATACTATGGACAGGAGGTGGAAGATACAGAGAAGGTGGAAGTGAGAGTTGTTTTGTCTGTCAGTGATCCTCCAACATACCAGTTCCGGATACGAACGCGGTGTTTGTGGAGATAGGTCCACTATCCACAGCCTCAATGTGAGTGCGTGTATATGTGATATATCATTTCCAAGGTTTCCCACAGGATTATGCTATTATCTATTTATTTTTGCTTCCATGTTTGTATGAATATTTGATGAGGAGCCCCCTTCATCTCAACCTCAATCCGTGTGACTGCACCCCTAGGGAGACATTGTTTGGTACTTTGAGCCATCCGTGCTATGGCTCTGAGGTGAGCATCTAGTACCACAAGAGGTGTGCGCACCGAAGTCTGCCTACTTTCACACTGGACTGTCTTCTGGGATGTCACTATTTTAAATAGACTTTTCTCACGTATTTTTGTTATACATTGTTTCTGTACACAGTAATTTTAGTTTGTGTAAGCTACTGTTTGGTTCACATCCATGCACCTTTACTACTGTGTTTCTGGTTTATCCAGTCTGGTACATTCGTGTCACACTGGACTGTCTTCTGGGATGTCACTATTTTAAATAGATTTTTTTTCACGTATTTTTGTTATACATTGTTTCTGTACACAGTTATTTTAGTTTGTATAAGCTACTGTTTGGTTCACATCCGTGCACCTTTACTACTGTGTTTCTGGTTTATCCAGCCTGGTACATTCGTGTCACTTTATGTTCACATTATATGTTGTTTATTCACCTCTCTTTCCCTGTAATAGTCACCTAGTATTTATTTATTTATGTATTTTACTTTAGGGTTACCTACCTGTTAGGTATTGAGATCACCCTTCTATTATTAGTTCACAGCGCTTCACTATCACTTTCCATGTTCTCCGATCAGCTATTATTTGATTTATCTTTCCTTCCACCATTATCCCCCTGGTGGACAGATAAGAAATTGGGATTCCCACATGCTGCTGTGTAAAGCAATACAGATATTATCAGGTAAAACTTGTTACATCAGAAAGTAATATTAGTAAACCAGAGTCAGACATTGTAAAAGTGTCCATATATAAAGCAGGTTAAATAGAGGGTATATATTAATTAGCCCAAAATTGGGCATAATAATGACATGTATATGGAACCTGCCCACATACCACATTACATATATGTATAAATGTATAAACCTTCTTACTACTCAGATAGTAAATAATAAGGAGAGTCCTCCACCGCTTAAACAGTTATATTGGAGGAAGATAAGATAGATATGATGTGAGTAGTGATGACCAACATCTATATAAAATACAGATATTCCCTGTTTGGAATGCACTAACCATTAGTGGGTCATGTGGATAATGCATATAAGTTCTAAGCATTCTGGATCTTCTGGTAGACATTGGTATGTAGGTATAAAGAGGTGGGGGATAAGAATAATACGTGAAAAGAGAGAAAAGAGGCCAAGTCTCCTCATAGCTGCACCATATAAAAACAGGAAAGAAAGGAATGGTGGGAAGGGGGACCCAGGTCCGGATATAGGGAATGGGGTCTGATGCCAAACTCAGCTAATAGTAATAGATGCCAATCACTGGGACTAAAGTGGGAATGGACTGCTAGTCCATGTGAATGATGCTCTTATTCAAGAGATCTGTAATAGAGCATAGGGCCAGTAGATGAAATAAGAGCTCCTATCATCAGCTACCCCCTCTCTCCAAACCCTATGGGTTGAAATGGTATGTTCTCATGGAGAAGATGGGTGGGGCAGATGGACTAATTTAGAAATTAGATATGAAACATCACCGAGTATAGCAACCAACATCTACAGTTAGAACGCATTTTCAAAAAATACTTGCCCATATTGAAGGAGGACAGAACTCTAGCCAAGATCCTACCACGGAACCCCAGGTTCATCTATCGTAAAGCACCTACCCTGAGTAATCATCTAGTACACAATGTACTAGATCCCCCCCACACAAGTCAAGATCTGTCCAGAACTCAAAGGGTTTTATAGGTGTCAAAGATGCTTACCCTGTAAGACCAGTAAACAACAACCCAGGAGAAGAACAATGTTCAAGTCATATGTATATAACAAAGAATACCAGATTAAAGAACTCATCACCTGTAATAGTGCACATGTGACATATGTGGTAGAATGCCCTTGCCGGCTCCAGTACGTCGGCATATTAAGAATATATGCAAGGGGTTTCCAAAACACAGCCTGTCAAGGCACTTCAATGAAGCACACCAGAAGGATCCATCAGGGCTTATTTTTAATGCAGTGGATATTATCAAATATCACTGGAGGGGAGGCAACAAGAAGATCCAAGTTTTCCAGAATGAATCTCGATGGATACACAGGTTGGGGTCCCTTGCGCCTGGGGGCCTCAACCTGGATATCGACCTCAACTGTTTCATATCTAATTTCTAAATTAGTCCATCTGCCCCCACCCATCTTCTCCATGAGAACATACCATTTCAAACCATAGGGTTTGGAGAGAGGGGTTAGCTGATGATAGGAGCTCTTATTTCCCCTACTGGCTTTATGCTCTATTACAGATCTCTTAAATAAGATCTTCATTCACAGGGACTAGCAGCCCATTTCCACTTTAGTCCCAGTGAATGGCATTCAATAAAATTTCAGCAAATTTGGGATGGTAACTTGATGCCATCTATGAAAAAGCTGAAGTTAAAGAGAGGATGGCTTCTACAAATGGATGAACACACCTCAAAATCCACGGGGGATTACATCAAGAGGCGTAAACTGACGGTTTTGCCATGGCTTTCACAATCTCCTGACCTCAACATAATTGAAAATCTATGGATAGACCTTAAAAGAGCAGTGTGTGACAGACAGCCCAGAAATCTAAAAGAACTGGAAGACTTTTGTAAGGAAGAATGGGCAAAGATACCTCAAACAAGAATTGAAAGACTCTTGGCTGGCTACAAAAAGCGTTTACAAGCCGTGATACTTGCCAAAGGGGGCAGTACAAGATATTAACTCTGCAGGGTGCCAAAACTTTTGCAGATGCCATTTTTTTGTTTTCTGTAATTTTCAAAGTGTAAATGATGGAAATAAAATCTATCTTTTTTTTTACATATTATAAGAATGTCTAATCTGTAATGTGATGCCTTTTGGAGATTCTTCCATCTTTCCTTGGCTTCGTTATGCACACTAATACAAATTTTTACCTGGGGTGCCCAAACTTTTGATCCCCACTGTATATATGGACACTTTTACTATGTCTAACTCTGGTTTACTAATATTACTTTCTGATATAACAAGTTTTACCTGATAATATCTGTATTGCTTTACACAGCGGCATGTGGGAATCCCAATTTCTTATCTGTCCACCAGGGGGATACTGGTGGGAGGAAAGATTAACCAATAATAGCTGACGGGAGAACATATAGTTAGGATATGAACCCACACTAACACACCCATAGGAGGAGGGACCTACATGCCGCTGAATATAAAAGGAGGAGAGACGTGATGGGATGACATCACCTTTGAAAAAGTCACATGACGAAACGCGTCAGCAGACCAGAACGCACGCACGCTTTACGTCCTAGCCGGCTTAGAGGATTGCGGTGGAGGAACGCACCTATCTAGCACCTCGCATCCTCAGTTCGGAATTGAAGGCATTGAATCATTTTATGTTTTGTTTTTAAACGTTTTTATACCTTGCATGGTACCTAGTCCTATTTGGGACCCCCATATTTTATAATAAAATTCCCTGTTTTTTTTAACTTACTACACCATGTGGGCTTTCCCTGGGTATTTGTGATTTACCCAAGTGACACAACGATACAGGAGTATACCCATCACAATCTAAGCGGTGGACCAACACTGGAACAACAGCAGGGAATTATTCCATCTGTGAAAGGAGAAGCTCAATCGTCCCATCACCTTCTGCTTATTACCCCATCAGGGGTACATATATCTGGTGAGTAGGGACCCACAGGGGGAGCACTAAAGTCACCTTTTGCCAGCAATATGATGAATAGCATGTGAAGCCCACACCAGTCACCTTTATTTTATTCTTTGGAATTAGACATATATTCAGGGACTGTCTTTGTTTTTATTTTGATTTTTGATTGACACTGATTTATTTTTACTCCATGGCATCTGTTATGGACACTCTGTAAAGCATGGGACTTAATGATTATATCTAAACATCATTATCACTCACCACGGTTGCCTGATTAGGCTCTTCTTGTGATTTCAATCCAATTTAATTATTTATTTTGCTTCTTGCACACATATGAGAATTTATCTGTGGTACACTTGTTTACAACCAATTTTCCCTGTAATACTCACATACTACAGGAGGCTATCACATTTCATTTCAATTTTTTTTTACTGTGTCAGATACCTATTTGCTTGACTGCACAGGATCCTGACACTGCACTACATACACACATCCATAGTGGACACCATTTACTATATTCCCCACGGGGGTATCACTTTCAATTCATCCACCCCAGAGGGGGAACCACTGAGGTTATAAGTCACATTATAGGAACCCCTTCATCTATTACTTGCCAGCAAAAGGGTAACCCACCACCTAAAGGGAACATCAGCACCACTTACGGCGCAACTGGAGAATGGAAGGGAGCTCATACACCAATGTGAGTCTGCCCTCCCAGTGGGTATCCGACATCCTACCCATTATTAACTCCTGAGATTGAAGCCTTCACCTATACCCCCATCTACACCACAGGAGAGGGCAGCGCCACTTAACCCTTTCTTAAACATTAAAACTATCCAGGCCTCTCATCGGGGTACTACAGTGGGGGCAACAGCCCATACCCAACACCTTAACGTGGATTTACATAGAGTTATTTTAAATAGCATGTTTTCTTTACAAAATATGTCCATTTTGCTGTTGTACAAACATAGGTACATTCAGCTCTTCCTTAGTCATCATAAACTGGACACATAGGGGTTATTTACTATAGTGCTTATAGCACCAATATGCGTTTGTGTGAATAAATACTCTCAAAATAGAGAAAGCACACTAATTATCGCCCAAACGTAATTCACTATAGCGCTGGGGAAAAAATACTCCCAAAATCAAATTCACTATAGCTCCCAGACAACAGATACCACCCAAACCATGACTCTTGCTAGAACCTGGAGAATTGCGAAATAATGTTTAGAGCATGATATGGTCACCTAAATGGACTTAAATATGTGGTATATTGTTTAACCCCTTCAATACAGGTCTTTTATACCCACCTCCATACCGGGCCTATTCTGGCACTTCTCTCCTGTACAAATCATCATTATTTTGCTAGAAAATTACTCAGAACCCCCAAACATTATATATATATATATATATATATATATATATATTTTTTTTTAGCAGACACCCTAGGGAATAAATCGGCGGCCATTGCAACTTTTTATCTTGCACGTTATTTGCGCAATAATTTTTCAAACGCTTTTTTTGGGGAAAAAAATGGTTTCATTAATTAAAAAATAACAAAACAGTAAAGTTAGCCCAATTGTTTTGTAAAATATGAAAGATGATGTTACGCCGAGTAAATAGATACCTAACATGTCACACTTTAAAATTGCACACACTCATGAAATGGCGCCAAACTTTGTTACTTAAAAATCTCCATAGGCGACGCTTTAGAAAAAAATTACAGGTTACCAGTTTAGAGTTACAGAGGAGGTCTAGTGCTAGAATTGTTACACACACTCTAACGCACGCACATATGTGGTTTGAACGACGTTTACATACGTGGGCGGGACTTACGCATGCGTTCGCTTCTGAGCGCGAGCTACCGGGGACAGGGGCGTTTACATTTTTTTTATTTTTTTTTTACACTTTTTTCACATTTTTCCTTTTTTTTTATCACTTTCATTCCTATTACATGGAATGTAAACATCCCTTGTAATAGGAAAGGTGTGTGTCAGGTCCTCTTTAAGGAGAGATGCGGGGTTAATAAGACCCCACATCTCTCCTCTGGAAAGCATGAGATCGTGAAAAAAAATTCACCAAGCTCATGCTTACTAGCCGCAATTGCGGCTTTGTTTACATTCCAGTACCCCGGCATGACGTCATCACATCGCGGCCGGGCCTCCGACGGTCATTCCATGCTTCCTATCCGGCGATGGACGATACTTTCTCCGGGCTCGTGATGGCACGGGAGAGCCCGGAGAAGCACCGGATGGCGGCGGGAGGGGAGGATGTCCCCCCTCCCGCCGCCTATAAGAATGATCAAATGGCGGAACTGCCGCTATGATCATTCTTATGGTGCGCAGGATCGCAGCCGGAACACAATGATATCTGAATGATGCCTCTAGCTGCAGGCATCATTCAGATATCACTGCACAAAGTACAGGACGTCATATGACGTCCACCCTGGATGGGAGATCCCCTTTGTGGACGTCATATGTCTATGTGCGGTATTGAAGTGGTTAAAGATAATCTGCTTTTAAACTGCTTTAAAAAGTGATATATACACTGAAATATCTTTAAAAGTCTGAGAATAGATAAATTCCCTGTCTCTGTACAACTGTGTGCCAGCACAATTGAGCATGCTCAGACATGCAAACTGCTCTCATTTTAACTCCCATGCCTTTTTTACAGCTATAGTAAATACCAAAATTAGTGCTGAGCTAACCTGTGTTTTTGAGAGTGAAAATTTGCACTAAAATGTGCATGTGATATGTGTGCCAATATCAGAAATAAACATTTTAATTCCAAAATTCAGAGGATAACTTCACTAAACACACCAAGAACCACCAAATATCACAAAATAAATGAAGAAGAATTCCTGACTAATATAATTCCACCACCTATATGTCCAAAGAAATGCAGTATTTATGTGTATTTATGTATAGGAGGGCTCCACAAACGACAGCACAGTGGGTAACAGGTTAGCACTTCTGCATAGCAGCACTGAGGTTCTTGGTTTAAAACCCAAGCATGCCACTTCAGGTAGAGAAGTTGTCTGTTCTCCCTATGTTGTTAAACATAGCTCCGGACTCAGGTCCTTCCATAAATTATGTCTAAATGCTGTATACTATTTATGTGTAGGAGGGTTCTCCTGGGGCTTAAAGCGGTGGTTCACCCTGCTGAACAACATTTCAGCATAAAATCCGGCATAGTAGCGCGAGCTACACTATGCCGGTCTTACATTTTTTAACCCCGTACTCACTGTTTAATCGTACATAGACGATTCCGTCTGCCGCGGGGAATGGGCGTTCCTAGCAAGAGGGAGGGTGATTGACGGCCGACTCTGGCACGTCACGCTCCCCGAAGACAGCCGGAGTAGGTCTCGGCTCTTCACGGCGCCTGCGCACAGGCTATGCGCAGGCGCCGTGAAGAGCCAAGCCTATTTCGGCTATTTCTGGAGAAGCGTGACGCGCCAGAGCCGGCCGTCAATCACTTTCCGTCTGGATTGGAACGCCCATTCCCCGTGGGCAGACGGAATCGTCTAGGTCGGATTAAACAGTGAGTACGGGGGTTAAAAAAATGTAAGACCGGCATACTGTAGCTCGCGCTACGATGCCGAATTTTATGATAGAATTAAAAAAAAAAAAAAAAAAAATTTTATTCTAGGGTGAACCCCCGCTTTAAGTGGTTAATGTGTCTACTTTTTAGTGTCCTACCCTTGTAGATTGTAAACTCTTTTGACCAGGGCCCTTCTAACTATATTGTCAAATGCTGCAGCATAACTTCCATTCCCTTTATGTTTTTTGGCCCAAGTACAATAATGTACCAAATGTTTATACAAATGTTGAAATAAAAAGGATTTTTTTTCTTGCTTTGTTTGATTTTTGCAGACTATAACTACATATTTTCTAAATGCAAACTATACCCCAAAGCACCACCCCTATGTTGAGGGCATGTGACCTTGTATGGTTCAGGAGGGGGGGCGGACGCTCCCCCCCCTCCCCCATCCTGACCTCCAGGCTGCATGCTCGGATAATTTTGGCCTGGAGCTCCACTTAAAATCTATGCCAGACCCAAAGGGCCTGGTATGGGTTTTAGGGTGGGCCTACAACAATTTTTGTTTACATTTTGGCTAGGGTTGTCCCGATACCGATATTAGTTTCGGTATCGGGACCGATACCGAGCATTTTTGCGAGTACTTGTACTCACACAAATGCTCCCGATGCCAGATCCGATACCTGGAACCATAAGTCGGCGGACGGAGAGGGTGGAGCGGAGATCGGTCTGGCAGCAGTGGATCAGAGTGCAGTGGGTAAGCTGGCCAGGGCAGGGGTGCAGGGCACCGCCGCATATTCCGGTGACCGGAGCCATTACATTTAGTACAGGAAGTGACGTTCCGTGTCTCTGTCAAAAGCGTAAACATCACGACGGCCATCTTGGTACACCCTGCACTCGGCTGCAGTAAGCCAGCAGCTGACATCGTGTTACACTCAGCCCATATAGTTCGATCTAAGTGTAACAAGATGTCCGCTGCTGGCTTACTGCAGCCAAGTGCAAGGTGTATCAATATGGGCGTTGCAGCACATACTTACTAGAAGTTAAATGACATGAATGATGAGAGGAAAGTAAGGATTTTGCAATGCTATATGCCAAATAGCATTGCAAAATCCTTCCTCTCCAATCATTCATGTAATTTATTATGCAATTGCTAATCAGTGCCGCATTTCAGTTCCCATCAGTGCCTGCCCATAAGTGACATCAGTTTCATCCATCAGTGCCGCCTTTCATTGCCCATAAGTGCCGCCTATCAGTGACATCCATCAGTGCCCATAAGTGCCATCCATCGGTCAATGCCATATGTGTCCGTCAGTGCCATCTGTCAGTGCCACCTATCAGTGCCCATTAGTCAAATTGTCACATGACATTTAAAAAAGTATCGGTATTGGCGAGTACTTGAAAAAAAGTATTGGTACTTGTACTCGGTCTTAAAAAAGTGGTATCGGGACAACCCTAATTTTGGCATTGAGTTCCCTTTAAAATCCATACCCGACGCAAAGGGCCTGGTATGGACTGGGGGAACTCCATGCCTTTTTTTCCTATTTGTTTTTGTTACCTAATAGCTAATGCCACCAGCATCAGCATGGTTGTTTCCATAATATTAATGGCTCATTTGCAAAACATAATTGTTTAAAATTAAAAAATCAAACACTAGTAAATGTATTTTCTATGTATGGGTATGCACAGACCAATAGGCTAGTGGTCAGTACTTCTATCTTGAAAGGCTCAGGCCTTGAAGGACTCATGGATTGAAATCCCACAGAGGGTATCACTTGCTAGAAGATTGCAATTGGCATATGCTAATATAGCCAATGCACTTTAGTTTGGTTGACTCTATTATATTAACCTTTCAAATGCATGCAAAGTTATGTAAGTATTCAATAATATTATGGTGTGGAATTCCAAACACTAGTTAACAGGTATTTTACAGGTTCGTGTTTGCTTATTTTAATTTGCTTGTGCACTGGAAAAATAAACACCAGGTAGGTTGGCTGGGATTTTAACTCATAACTTGAGTGCTTTGGAGACAGACCACCAAGCCATTGTACTAAGTATGCTGGGCCCTGCAGAATAGTGTAGTATGATTAAAGAATGAACATAAATAATTACTGCATTATAGTCACATAAATAAATAAAAATAACACAACATACAGTACAGACCAAAAGTTTGGACACACCTTCTCATTTAAAGAGTTTTTTTTTATTTTCATGACTATGAAAATTGTAGATTCACACTGAAGGCATCAAAACTCTGAATTAACATATGTGGAATTATACATAACAAAAAAGTGTGAAACAACTGAACATATATTTCATATTCTAGGTTCTTCAAAGTAGCCACCTTTTGCTTTGATTACTGCTTGGCACACTCTTGGCATTCTCTTGATGAGCTTCAAGAGGTAGTCATCTGGCGCAGCACCCCATCACTCTCCTTCTTGGTCAAATAGCCCTTACACAGCCTGGAGGTGTGTTTGGGGTCATTGTCCTTTTGAAAAATAAATGATGGTCCAACTAAACGCAAACCGGATGGAATAGCATGCCGCTGCAAGATGCTGTGGTAGCCATGCTGGTTCAGTATGCCTTCAATTTTGAATAAATCCCCAACAGTGTCACCAGCAAAGCACCCCCACACCATCACACCTTCTCCTCTAAGCTTCACGGTGGAAACCAGGCATGTAGAGTCCATCCGTTCACCTTTTCTGCATCGCACAAAGACACAGGGGTTGGAACCAAACATCTGAAGTTTGGACTCATCAGACCAAAGCACAGATTTCCACTGGTCTAATGTCCATTCCTTGTGTTCTTTAGCCCAAACAAGTCTCTTCTGCTTGTTGCCTTTCTTTAGCAGTGGTTTCCTAGCAGATATTCTACCATGAAGGCCTGATTCACACAGTCTCCTCTTATCAGTTCTAGAGATGTGTCTGCTGCAAAAGGTGGCTACTTTGAAGAACCTAGAATATGAAATATATTTTCAGTTGTTTCACACTTTTTGTTAGGTATAATTCCACATGTGTTAATTCATAGTTTTGATGCCTTCAGTGTGAATCTACAATTTTCATAGTCATGAAAATAAGGAAAACTCTTTGAATGAGAAGGTGTGTCCAAACTTTTGGTCTGTACTGTATATGTAAGTGTAAATGTTCAATACATGTAACTTTACAGAATAGCAAAGTCTGCAAAAATTATTTATAACTGCATTCGTTAGCAAAAGAAGAAAAACTAGGAATTCTAATTGCAACATACATCAATAGATGCACACGAGGTAGAGCACATCTCACTTAAAAATGTTTTCTTCACATACATGGATCATGGTTGCAGTTCAGTGCTATAGATTAACTTGGTAGCAATTGGCGCTTGCAGATCTGTGGAATCGCCAATTTGCGTTGATTCTGAATTTACTAAGGCATGTTTACCCCGCTAATACGAATTTTCATTCGCACGTTCGTCTAATTGAACTCTTAATTGCCTGAAACGGGCACCCAGTACTTCCCGGGAATCTTAGTAAATCAGCCCCATAGAATCAAATGTGGACTTTATCTACTGTAGAAACTAGGAAATAGAGGAATCCCCCAGGGTGGGGCTTTAGCGGTAACAGCTCATTGATTCAAACAGCGTAAATTGAACAATAAAAGTTAATTTACAATAAATACAAAAATATGAATGTTAAAAACAAAGTTCATAGCTAAGTGTCTGACTAGTCCACAGGGGTTCATTCAGGTCCAAACTGTAGAAACTAATACTGCTAAAAGACTATAAAATAATTCTTGCGAGACCGTAATGGCAAAGGAAAGACTAACTTGTCTTCAAACAAACAATGTATTTATTATTTTGTTATCTTATGTAATACAAAATTATTACCAAACAGGCCCGTAGTGGAAAGGTAAAACGTGTTCTGGTTCATAAGGGTATACAGGTGAGAGGCTGTAGTTGTTAAAGGGTCACTAAAGGAAAACATTTTTTTAGCTGAAATGACTGTTTACAGGGTATAGAGACATAGGGGCAGATCCACAAAGATTGGCCCCCGGGGCATCGTATCCGAGATACGCTACGCCACCGTACCTTACCTGGCTTTAAATCGAATCCTGGAAGAATTTGCGCCGTAAGTTACGGCGGCGTAATGTATCTCTGGCGGCAGAATTCAAATCGGCAATTAGGGGCGTGTTTCATTTAAATGAAGCGCGTCCCCGCGCCGAATGAACTGCGCATGTGCCGTCCCTAAATTTCCCGCCGTGCATTGCGCTAAATGACGTCGCTAGGACGTCATTTTTTTTTAACATAGACGTGAATTACGACCATCCCGATTCACGGACGACTTACGCAAAAAAAAATAAAAAAATCAAATTAAACGCGGGAACGACGGCCATACTTAACATGACAAGTCTAACTATAAGCCGCAAAACACCAGCTTTAACTATACGCCGGAAAAAGCCGACTAGAGACGACGTAAAAGAATGCGACGGCCGCGCGTACGTTCGTGGATCGTCGGAAATAGCTAATTTGCATACTCGACGCGGAAAACGACGCAAACTCTACCCAGCGGACGCCGAAGTATTGCATCTAAGATCCGAAGGCGTACGAAGCCGTACGCCTGTGGGATCTAACCCAGATGCCGTCGTATCTTGGTTTGAGGATTCAAACTAAAGATACGATGCGGGTAATTTGAAAGTAGGCCGGCGTATCAGTAGATACGCCGGCGTACTCTCTCTGTGGATCTGCCCCATAATAGTTAACTGATTCCTTTTAAAAATGATTAAAAATAGATAAAAAACAATCATATAATGTGCCTGCAGTTTAGTTTTGTTTTTGCTGTTGTTTCCTGGTTCTCTGATGTACAGAGAGCCAATAGAGGGCAGTGAGCCAATAGAGGGCAGTGATACTTTGTCTAAAACTCCTCAGCACCAATCCAGTTTCGTTTTACACACAGTAATCACACCTCCTTGATTAGTCACCACAGAGAGAAATCTCCCAGTACTGTGGTGATCAGGAAACAGACAACCAGGAAGTGTCCAGAACAGAGAGGAATTACAGCAACATCAAAGCAAAAACGAACAATGAGGACATGACACCAGGACTGCAGTAAGGTAAAGGAAGCTATTTAGCTAAAAAAATAAAAATCCTTTAGTGACCCTTTAAGGTTTAATAAACATGTTGTAATATACAGTATACACTGTGTCTCACAGGGGATAGTATTTTTTTATTGGGTTTTATTGAGTTGATGGTTAATTTCACCTTGGTGAATCTTAGACCTGATCATTTCAAATGGACTAATTTTTCCACACTTATTTTTCCTCACATTTCTTTTATAAATGCACATATTATCAGTAACGCACGATGGCAGATCATGTTTTTAAGAAGACACAGCAGACAGTGTCTTAGCACAGTATTCTTTATGGTATCTTTAAAGGGTAACTCCACTTTCGGGAAAAATGATAGCAAATAACAAACAATATAACACATACAATTGCCACACAAACCATATTGTAATTTAATGTATTAAAAAATTACCTTTCCTTTTCAATTTGCAGCCACGTCATATTCTTTAAAATTAAATGCAATATAGCAACATGCTGGCATTTTGTACTCAGTTGGTGTGTAGAACTTCCACAGAAATGTAATTTCCTGCTTGTTTGATTGTCCCACTAATTTTCCCAGAAGTCTGCACTAAGATACAAGCAACATTGTGGCATCCTTTTTGCGAGATACTCTCTAAAGCCGGCTATACATGGATCATAATTTCTGCTGAACCGGCAGAATTTTGACCCATGAATGGACAAGAAGCTTTACAAAAATCGAACTACCAATCAACTTCTCTACAACCTCCCTGGCCAATTCTTCCCTGCTTGATTAGTGCCACTGGTTACAGCCGGCAGTGCTGATCAGTGCATTCTGATGGTGGGGAAGTCTCCCCAGTGCCAGAATACAATAGCTCAACAGGGAGCAGTCCCACACCCACACCAAGTGTGTGGATGAGTAAATCAAATCTGTTTTATTTGTTCAACTGGTTGAATATAAAAATAATGGACTCATCTATGGGCCGCCTAAGAGTTGATTACTTATAACGGGATGCAGACACTAACTTTCCTCTTAAGGTGACTGAAATTGCATCAGCTGATTAGATTGAACACAGACACTCCCTTTCATGGAACTTGACTCCCAAGGACATAGTAGAACAAGTAGGACGTTGATCCAAAATGTGTCAAAATCCTTGCAATGTACATAAATCAACCAGAGGGGATTGTTTTTTCCCTCAACCAAAGTGAAGTTACTATTGGCCTTGTGTCATAGTATTAGTTACAGGAACAAGTAATCTGTTAATAAGATTTAGTTGAAAGTACTCTGTTCAGGTTAATTGTCAGTGCCTAAAATATTTGCCTGGCCCTACTGGTGAATGGGGCCATTGGTGGGAGGAACTGTCTTCATCCAGGTCCTATCATCCACAGGTAATCACTGCATGAATGCCTACATGACAATGAATAGCTGCGGGAGCTTTCAGCCTCCCTTTCCTTTCATTGGGGCTTCCTACCTGCAGAAAATCACAGGTAACCCCCCTGGGTCTCCCGCAACTAATCTCATACGGCCCCATTCATTCATTGGCCTGATAAGATGCACACAAGTTGACACAAAAGGTTTTGAATTGCTATTAAAAGGTGACCATCCTAACCTGTGATTTGCTTGCTTGTAATTAGTGTGTGTGTGTATAAAATGTCAACAAGTTTCTGGACTCCTGACAGACCCTTGCATCTTTCATCCAGTGCTGCACTGACGTTTCTGGATTCTGAGTCATGGGGAAAGCAAAAGAATTGTCAAAGGATCTGCGGGAAAAGGTAGTTGAACTGTATAAAACAGGAAAGGGATATAAAAGGATATCCAAGAAATTGAGAATGCCAATCAGCAGTGTTCAAACTCTAATCAAGAAGTGGAAAATGAGGGGTTCTGTTGAAACCAAACCACGGTCAGGTTTACCAACTAAGATTTCAGCCACAACTGCCAAGAAAATTGTTTCGGATGCAAAGAAAAACCCACAAATAACTTCAGGTGAAATACAGGACTCTCTGAAAACATGTGGCGTGGCTGTTTCAAGATGCACAATAAGGAGGTACTTGAAGAATGATGGGCTGCATGGTCGAGTCACCCCAAATGCCACAAAGTATCCCACTTACAATATGCCAAACAGCACAGAGACAAGCTTCAAACCTTCTGGCACAAAGACATTTGGAGTGATGAGACCAAAATTTAGCTTTTTGGCCACAACCATAAACACTACATTTGGAGAGGAGTCAACGAGGCCTATGATGAAAGGTACACCATTCCTACTGTGAAAGGTGGATCGCTGATGTTTTGGGGAGGTGTGAGCTATAAAGGCACAGGGAATGCAGTGTGTTATTAAAAAATACTGGAGGAACATTTGCATTCATCAGCCAAAAAGCTGTGCATGGGACGTACTTGGACATTCCAACATGACAATGATCCGAAGCACAAGTCCACCTGTCATTGGCTACAGCAAAATAAAGTGAAAGTTCTGGAGTGGCCATCCCAGTCTCCTGACCTCAATATCATTGAGCCACTCTGGGGAGATCTCAAACGTGCAGTTCATGCAAGACAGCCCAAGAATTTACAGGAACTGTAGGCTTTTTGCCAAGAGGAATGCCCAGCTTTACCATCTGAGAAGATAAAGAGCCTCATCCACAAATACCACAAAAGACTTCAAGCTGTCATTGATGTTTAAGGGGGCAATACACGGTATTAAGAACTGGGGTATGTAAACTTTTTATCAGGGTCATTTGGGTAGTTTCTGTTGTGATTATGATTTAAAAAGAGTAAACACAGTTGATTGATAATAAATGCCTTCAACCAAACACTAACCATGAGTGAAAGAAAAGTTTTTGTGTTATCATTCATATTGTCTGAAAAATGGCCAAGAAATCATCAATTCTTCCAGGGTATGTAAACTTATGAGCACAACTGTATGTGCACAGTACTATATTTCTCTATAATCACAAATTTGTCTTGGATATCTACAGTTTAAATTATAAAACAAATTCGGCAGCTTTGTGCAGTGAGAACAATAAGTGGATCATCATCAATATAAGAACACTAAAAAAATATAAATACCTGCCTTGCAGATGTATTCCGCCCAAGAGTAATTTCCAAAGTAATTCAACGAATCCAATTTAAATAGATGTTGTTCAAGGTGTTTATTAACATGAATTATTTAATTAAACTCAAGTTGATCCAGTGGGGAAATTAGACAAAAAATACAAGTAGGAGTATGTATAACACTGAAAATAGAAGAAGAGTCCTGATCTCATTGTTTACGAAATTATTGTGTTGCAAGGCATAATCCAAAGGAAGACTTTCCCTATGGGATTTCACAAATGCTGCTGGGAGGTTGTCCAGGACACAGTCCAAAATCTGATGAGTGTTTAGAAGAAATTCATTTTAGCTACTGGCAAACTTTATTAATTGCTGTTGCAATTGACTTTGTTGCTAATTTCCTTCATATGTGTTTTCTATTGCACACTCCTGTTAAATTTACATGAAGAATAGGAACAAATCCGCAGGCAGTGGCAGATTTTTGTAATATCTGGTACAAAGTAATGTATATATATATTTAAAAAAAAAAACATGTTTGTCACTTTCCAAGATACATGCAGCATTCAGAGCTTTAGCAACCCTCCAACCTTCCTTTCATTTTAAAAAATATATTTTCTTTCTATAAAACAACACATTCCAATTTGCTTTGGGACAAGAAAATGTCATTATGATCCCAACTCTACTCTGGCAATACGCTATCTCTGAATCACTAAAACGTAAAAATAAAAATATTATATATATATATATTATATATATTTCCTGGGCCATCCTCCCGCCAGCACATAACGGGTTAAAAACTCCTTGGAGCCCCACATGACCACATGTTCCAAGCTGAATAAAAGACAACTCCTCCCCCAACTAAGATGTTATTTTTTTTTTGGTCTGCTCCAGGCCACACGTTGATTGGCGCACCGCACTGCTCTCCTGGCTTTGTCAATCTGAGAGCGACTGTGAATGGTGTCACAGAGTGCGGGGAGATGGGCAGCACAGGATGGAACCACCAGTCGCCGTGCAAACGCATACTGTAGAATGCAGAACTTGTGGTGATCTGGCTATCAGGCTTGCACAGAATCTATACAGTGACAGATGTTGCCTGCCAATCAGCAATAGAGTTAATGTTGATATATAGGCCCGGATTCACAGACAATTTACGCCAACGTATCTGTTGATACGCCGCGTAAGTTGTAGGATGCGCCATCGTATCTATGCGCTGTATTCAGGAAACCAGATACGCCTGAATTTCAGCTTGATCCGACCGACGTCTCCTTACGCCGTCGTATCTTGGGGGCATATTTACGCTGGCCGCTAGGGGCGCTTCCGTTGATTTACGAATCAAATATGTAAATGACCTAGATACGCCGATTCACGAACGTACTTGCGCCCGTCGCAGTAAGCTACGCCGTTTACGTAAGGCGTACGTCCGGCATAAGTTTACCCCTCATAAAGCAGGGGTAAGTCATGTTAAGGTATGGGCGCGGGAACAGCGTCGTATTTTACGTTGTTTACATAAGTCGTATGTGAATGGGGCTGGGCGTAGGTTACGTTCACGTCTAAAGCATTGAGCCGACGTATCTTAGGGAGTATTTGCAATGTGATTCTGAGCATGCGCGCGCATGCGCCGTTCGTTCTGCCATGCATTCACATGGGGTCACGGTTCATTTCAATACAACACGCCCACTGCCTTGCTACTTTGAATTAGGCGGGCTTACGCTAGCCATTTTACGTTACGCCGGCGCAAGAAAGGGAGCAAGTGCTTTGTGAATACAGTACGAGCCTCTCTATGTTACGTCGGCGTAGCGCATATCAGATGTCTATTCAGTTTTATATGATGAATAGACACCAACATTTACATTAAAATTGGTCATCTCTGAGTTAAGAAGTACACAGTTAAACTGGTTGGAAGAAGACACAAGTCCATCCAGTTCAACCAACACAGGAAAAAAAAAAAAAACAGACACACACACACACAAATAGAAAACCTCCATATACACTATTCAAGGGGTAGGCAACCTGGGGCCCTCCAGCTGTTGCAGAACTCCCATTATGCCTCTTGGAGTAATTGTAAGGCCTCGTACACACGGCCGAGGAACTCGACGTGCCAAACACATCGAGTTCCTCGTCGAGTTCAGCCCTGAAGCCGCCGAGGAGCTCGGCGGGCCGAGAGCTCCCATAGAACAACGAGAAAATAGAGAACATGTTCTCTATTTTCTCGACGAGTTCCTCGGCGGCTCCAACGGGCCGAAAGTGTACAGACGACAGAGTTTCTCGGCAGAATCCGGCTCTGACCGAGTTTCTCGCCAAATTCTGCCGAGAAACTCTGTCGTGTGTACGAGGCCTAACTGCCAGCCTTGCAATGCCTCATGGGAAATGTACTTCCACAACAGCTGGAGGGCCCCAGGTTGCCTTTTCCTATTTACCTACTAGTCCCTACCCCATATTTAAAGTGAAACATGTAACATGATCCAGCTCCTGATCGCTGATCGCAGGTAGAATACTTTGCAGGCTCCTGTTTTAAAAAAAAATACCTGAAAAAATATGTCCATTTATTATTTTTTATGTAAAAGCAGGGTTTTTTTTCAGGGGGAACTTGGGGGAACTCAGTTCCACTACCTCTGGCTCAGACCCTTTGGTGCCTGCTCATCACAATCACTTACTTGTAAACATAGAAGTCTGGTTTCTGTGTTTACAAGTGACAGCTCTGCACTCTGTGTGTAACCCCCCTGAACTCTACACTCTGTATGTAATGCAATCCTGGTATTTAATGCACCTTTAAGACCCTTCTACTGTTTGTGAAATCTGAACGGGGTCGTGGTTGAGTTCCTGCACCTATTTTCTGAGAAAAAAAGCTCTGTGTAAAAGTAAACTTAGCCTTTAAGCTGCAAAGGCAATAGACAAGGATGTAAACATACTATCACAATAATTCATCCCCTATTGCATTCAGCTGGCAGTAACACCTGCCAAATGCAAACCATTCAACTCAATGGGTCAATGCATGCGGTTGCAAGAAGTGGTTCGGGCTTTTATATGGTTAAAGCAGATAGTGAGCAGGTGACATAATGCCTCCTTGCACCTATTAAACGTCTTGTGAAATGCAATCCACCATGGATAACTCTTCAGAGGGATAATGCTAATGTATAATAGCCCTCAGAGCCACACAAGGCCCGTTACTTAAATGCACCCCACAGAGCCCCTCCCCTTGCCTCTTCGTACAAGTGCTATCCTCCTGACGCCACACCTAAACAGGGACATTTTTGTGCCAAATCAATCCTCCCGACACCACGAACGTACAACCCTTTTTTCTTTCCAGTGACACCACAGACACAGGCATTTTCCTTCCAATGACACCACTAATGCAGGGACATTTTTCTTTCCACTGGCATAGGGACATCTACTCTTTTTAGTGTAGCACTACCCCCGGAGGAGCTGCTGGATTGTTTTGGGTGGCACATTTACCTTGTGGCTCTTCCGAATTCCTAAGGGGTGAATAGTGCATATAGCGATAGTAAAGGAATGTCCGCAACAAGTATCTTTTCTGTGCTCTTTATTACCCAGCCGAGTAAAAACAATGAACTGGTGATGAAAGGATAGAATTTGAAAGAAGAAGGAGAACAGCAGATTCAGGCGTAGTATTGGGAACAGTCCTGCTCCCATATGTAACACTTTCCGCACCACTCCTGACTGAGTGGGCTTAGCGTACCTGGACAGGCCTCTCTCACTGACCTGGCAGCTGGAGTATCACTCAAACTCTTGTTAGGACAAAGTCTCTGCCACAGACCCTCCTTAGAATGAACTTCAGGGAGACACCTCTGCCACAGGCCCTCTCTGGCTGTAAATACGGAGGCAACCCTCCTTAGGGAATTACGCCTGGATCTCCTTCTTAACATCGCCCAGGTACCGACTGACAGGTGTTCAATTCTTCAGTGTCCAGCTACCTTGATCCCTGGTGGTTTGTCTAAATCCTTTAGGACCGCCAGCCTCTCAATGGCGCTCCTCAGACGGACTCCCCACCGAATAGCTATACTGCTTGGGATCTTTCAATAGTGGGAACCGAGTCGATCACTGGGTCCCCGCCGTTGCTCAAACGCTCCGGACCAACATGGTGCTGGAACCAGGAACACCGCGTGACACGCACGCCCCGGCCAGGTAGGCCATAACGCCGGGGCGCCGTGATGTGGTCACCCTAAAGGTGGGTGCCACACTGGAAGAAGTCCCAGACTCAATGGCGTCTGTCCCATAAGTACCCTCTCCCAGCATGCTCAGCGAGGACACTCCCTCCTGATTGGCTGCTGGAAAAGAACACCCAAGTCTCGACTCTACTGCTGCCACCTGTTGCCCTGGGGCGGGATAGCACCCCAGGAACAACAGAATGAGCCCGCAGTACAGCCAAGCTGAAACAGAGACCCTATTTGAACATTGTAATTCGGATCAGAGTCATTAGCACTCACCCTCACCCACACCCTCTAAATTTCAATAGCACCGGTACTTGGAAGTAACCAGGCACTACATTAGCGATACCACTAATGCAGGGGGATTTCTTCCTTCCAGTGACACCAACATTGTTCCTCACACTGTTGCCGGGACATTCTTTCTCCATCATAATTAGCCCCATATTTTACTGCAGGATAAAAGGTGTATGCTATCAAACTCATATGTAACATACACCATTCAGTGCAGCATGCTACTGCATTACTATTAACTAAGGATGAGCCGAACACCCCCCTGTTCGGTTCGCATCAGAACTTGCGAACACACCAAATGTTCGTGTGAACATTAGAACCCTGTTAAAGTCTATGGGACTCGAACATTTGAAATCTAAAGTGTTAATTTTAAAGGCTAATATGCAATTTATTGTCCTAAAAAGTGTTTGGGGACCTGGGTCCTGTCCCAGGAAACATGTATCAATGCAAAAAACGGAAAATTGTATCATACTTACCAGTAATTTTCCTTTCCTGGTGCCTATCCATGGCAGCATACTAGTGATAGAGCTCTGCCTCGACTCCTCCCTCAGGACTAGTGAATAGAATAAATTAAAGGCATAGCCCCTCCCCCAACATTCTCCGTACTATAGAATACCGAGGGTGGGAGCGTATGCTGCCATGGATAGGCACCAGGAAAGGAAAATTACTGGTAAGTATGATACAATTTTCCGTTTTCCTGGTGCCTCCATGGCAGCATACTAGTGATAAATAACTAGCTTGACGCGGGTGGGATAATGCTTAACAATAAGAGTTTTTAATTAGAAGAGGACATAGCAGCCTGAACTGCCCTTCTTCCGAACTCCACCGTTGTGAGAGCTCCTGGGTCAATGTGGTAGTGCCTGAGAAACGTGTTACGAGACGACCAGGTGGCTGCCCTGCACACCGTCTCCAGCGATACGTTAGCCCTTGTTGCCCAGGAAGTAGCGACTGCTCTAGTGGAATGAGCATTCACTCGAGATGGAGGCTCCATATTCTTCGCCCTGTAGGACCTCTGTATCAGCTTCACAACCCATGATGCCAGAGTCCTGATGGAGGCTTCCTTGCCCCTGTGTTTACCAAAAGGTACGATGAACAGTCTCTCCGAGGTTCTGAAGGAGCCGGTGGCCTCTAGATAGGCCTTGAGTGTTCTGGACACATCTAGTTCGTGGCAGGTTTCTGTATCAGTATCTGCAAATATTGGTAGAGCCCAAGGTTCCAACAGGTGGCTTGTAGAGGCGACCTTCGGCATGAACCCTCTGAGTGGGCGAAGTTCCACCCTGTCAGGGAAGAAAGAGATGTGGTCTTCCCCAATTCCTAAAGAGTGGAGTTCTGAGATCCTCCTACCGGAGGTGATGGCTAGCAGAAACGTTGTTTTCAGCGTTAGGTTCCAAAGGGTTATTTGTTCTACTGGAGCAAAAGGTTGGATTGACAGAGCCTCGAGGACCAGAGACAGATCCCATTTAGGGAAGGATCGTCTAGCAGGCGGACGGATCTTCAGGACGCCTTTAAAGAAGATGACTAGTAAAGGATCTTCTGCCCACCTTTTACTGGTTGCGGCTGAGATTGCTGCTACCTGAACCTTGAGGGAGCTTAGACTAAGGCCTAGGTCAAGTCCTGTCTGAAGGAAACCTAATACATGGTTTGTAGAGGGGACGATAGGATCAAAGCCGTTATCGACTGCGTAGGACAAGAACTTATCCCAGATCTTTGAATATATATTATTCGTTGTGGGTTTCCTGGCCTTTAAGAGGGTTGAGATGACCCCTGACGAGCAGCCTAGGGACTCGAACCTTCGCCTCTCAACTTCCAGACTCGAAGGTCCAACCTCTGAGGGTTTGGGTGAAGCAGTTTGCCCTGCAGCAGAAGTTGAGGGAATGCTGGGATCTTGACTGGTGGATTCACACTGAGACGCATGGCAAGTGGAAACCAAGGTCTCTTCGGCCAGTACGGGAGTATCGTCAGTACCTGCACTGATTCCCTGAGTAACCTCAGGAGAAATTTGAGTATCAGTGACCGCGGAGGGAAGGCATATGCCGTGGAGAAACTCCATGGGCATGTCAGAACATCCACTGCTTCGGCTTGCGGATGTGGAAACCTGGAGACAAACCTGTCCAGCTTGGTGTTCTCCGAAGAGGCGAACAGGTCCACCTGTGGGGGATCCCAAGAGTTGGCAATCTGACGGAACACCCGTGGGTGGAGCGCCCACTCGTTGTTGTCGCAGAATCTTCTGGACAATGCGTCTGCTTCCGTATTCAGCTTGCCTGGGAGGTATACTGCTCGAAGGTCCAGGAGGTTCTTCTCTGCCCAAAGCATGATCGGCTCTACTTCCTTGAGGAGCGATCTGCTGCGTGTGCCCCCCTGTTTCTGCAGATACGCAACCGCTGCCCTGTTGTCCAGGCGAAGCAGAATCCTCTGACCCTTGACTTGGGATGTCAGGGAAGTTAGTGCCATAAAGGCTGCCCTCAATTCTAGGATGTTGGACACTACGCCTTGGGTGGAGAATGACCATTTCCCCTGTACCTTGGATTCCCCGCAATGGGCTCCCCAGCCCTGTCCGCTCGCATCGGACGTAATTGTGGTCCAATGCAGGGACCCCAAGTGACGGGGTCTGGAGAGGTTCTCTGGTTCTGTCCACCATTGAAGACTCTTTCGCATCAGTCCTGTGATCAGGATCGTCTGGGACAGTCGACGTTTCCTCCACTGCGCCAAGAAACCAGTCTGAAAGAATCTCAGGTGCCAATGGGTCCATGGGACCATGGGGATGCAGGCAGACATAGTGCCAATGAGGCTCAGACATTGTGAGGCCGTTAAAACCGGACTCTGGATGGTTTTGATCATTTTCTGAATGATCATCTCCCTCTTTGGCGGTGGCAACGACACTGTACCCCTCAGGGTGTTGAATGCTGCGCCCAAGTAGACCATCTGTTGAGTTGGTGTGAGTTGGCTCTTGTCTAGGTTGACTAACCACCCTAACTCCCTTAGAGTTTGGAGCAGAATGGTTCGATGGCACATCAGTTGCTCTGGGCTGCTTGCAAGGAGTAGGATGTCGTCTAGATAATGATACACCCTTAAGCCCCTCTCCCTCAGGGGGGCTAGGGCAGACAATAGGATCTTGGAGAATACCCTGGGAGAGGTGCACAGCCCAAAGGGTAGAGCTTGGAATTGAAGGTGAGTATGACCCACTGCAAATCTCAGGTATTTCTGCACTTTCGGCTGGATTGGAACATGCAGGTATGCGTCCTGGAGGTCGACAGAGATCATCCAATCCAACGGCTGGACTGCTTGGATTATTGTCTGCAAGGATTCCATCTTGAAGCTCTCGGTGTGAATATACCGGTTGAGCCTTTTCAGGTCTATCACAGGTCTCCATCCACCCGTCCTCTTGGGGACGAGGAATAAGGTGGAGTAAAAACCTGTGAATTGCTCTGCCAAGGGCACAGGAATGGCTGCTTCCTGACGCTGGAGTGACACTAAAAAATCTTTTAGAGCTTGAGCTTTCAGGGGAGAAGATGGAATTTCCGATCTCTTGAACGAGCTCCGAGGTGGAGTTTGAAAAAACTTCCAAGAGTGCCCCCATTGGATAGTGGACAGAACCCAGGGGTCCTGGCAATGGGTGGCCAAGGCTGAGATGAAATGTTTTAGCCTGGCTCCCACCGGGAGTGTCAGGGCTGGCTCGGCGTCAAAAGGACTGCTTTTGCTCCTGAGGAGCCGGAGGGGCTTTCATCTTCCTGTTCAAGAAGGATTGCTGAGTGCCTCTCCAAGGTCTTCTGTTGTCTCTGAATTGACCCGAATTTCTGAAGTCTCTTGAATCTGAGCGGCGGAACCTAGAGGGACCGCCTCTGAATCTTCGTGTTCTCCTGTCTTGTGGGAGCATACCAGACTTCCCTCCTGACAGCCTAGAGATTGCGTTATCCATCTTATCTCCAAAAAGCGCCTTCCCATCAAAGGGAATCTTGCACCAGCTCTGTTTGGATGAAAGGTCAGCTGACCAAGGTTTCAGCCATAAGGCCCTTTTTGCCATCACAGAGTGTAACATAGATCTCGCCGAGCATCTAATGGTATCAATGGCAGCGACTCCGACAAAGTCTGCTGATAGCCTGAGTTCCTCTAAAGCTTTTATTATGTCTTCTGTTGGGACATTCTGACGCAGAGCAGTCTCAATGTTATCTGTCCATGACCTAATGGCATTAGAGACCGACGTGAGGGCGATGGCCGGTTTACAGGCCGCTCCTGCCGCCAAGTAGCTCCTCTTTAGTTCTAGGTCAATACGCCTGTCTAGGGGATCCTTGAAGGAGGTGGAATCCTCCATTGGTAAGGTCACGTTTTTGGCAAGGCGTACTACTGATGCATCCACCACAGGCATGGAGTTTAGTGCCTGTGTTCCAGACTCTGGTAAGGGATACAACTTGTTGAGCCGGGTCAAAGAGAACTTTTTATCAGGCTTTGCCCATTCGTTGAGAATGATCTGGCTAATCTCCCCCATTAATGGGAAAAGAATCTGCTTCCTCTTGAGAAAGGGAAAATAGCTTGTCGCCTCTTGAGGGGGATCATCCTCTTTCCAGGAGATTGCTGACTTAACTGCCTGGATAAACGGGTTTACCAGGGAAAAGCTGAACCCTGAGGGTTCTGATTCCTCTGCTGAGTACTCCGAGTCATCTCCGGGTGAGGAGTCTCTGCCTGACCGATCAGTCGGTAGTACAGGTTGCCCGACTGTTGAGGGCCCCGGGAGACTGGATTCCACATTCTGAGTCTGTGGTACCTGCGAGGTCGGCTGAACAGGGACAGAAGCCAAGAGCTTGGAGAAGGAGTCTCTCATAGCTTTGTCCAGCAGTTCTACTGCATGCCGATTTTCCTGCTCGCGGTTGGACGCATAGTCCGTAAAGCAGTCCTTACAAACTACCTTGTCGGGTAGTGGCGTAGCCCCGCATGTCCAACACTTCTTCCTTCTTTGACTTCTAGAAGATGGAGAGTGGTCATGACCCCTGGATCTTGACCTCTGTGATCTATGGCGTGGAGATCGGGATCTTCGCCTTGATGAGTGGGACCGGTGTCGCGAGGAATCCGATCTGCGGACTGGGCTGTCATTATCACGAGATCTTGATGACTTTCTGGTCCTCTTGGAGTGGGCAGGGCTACGGTGTAAGGAACTCACGTCAGAAAACAGTGAGGGCACTTTTTTTTTTTAAATACTCACGTATCGTTGGTCCATACCTAATGGTGTGAGGATCTTTGTTACGCGGCGAATGACTCATTGTAGAGCTTGGGCGGAAGGATCGGCTGCAAAAAATGTAGAGAGGCCGCAAAAAAATAAATAAATAAATAAATAATAATAATAATAATATGTGCGACATTTGAATAACGGACAAGAAAGGCACCTGTCTGCAACCTTCAGACAGGTGCTGCTATGCTGGCACTTTTCCCCCATCTCCTCGCTTCTTACCAACAAATTTGGGGCTGAAACCTAGCAGGGCTTAGCATCTGTCACTGCAGCAAAAGCCAAGCCCTGTTCTAGGTCTTTATTTAAGCTTTCCTGAGGGAAACCTTCCCCCAGGATCCGCCCCCAGCCAAAAGACTGGAAATAAGGGCAAAAAAGCCCTGTTTCCAGAATCCAAAATGGCCGCCGCGTCCCGAGACGTCACCGCGCATGCGCCGCGCACACGCCGCGCATGCGCAGAAGCGCCGGCGCCCGTGACACAGGAAGTACTGTATCAGGGCGCCGGGATCCTCAGAGAATGTAGGTGCTCGTCATAACGAGGGATCAGCTGCATCCTGACACCTGACACAGGCCAGACCCCCCAGACTGTGAGAGCGACAGGGCACCCACAGAAAGTCAAGGTTTTCTTGCACAGCATTACAATTTGAAAGGAAAACATATATACAGCACAGCATAAGGAAAACAAAAAGGGAAAGAAATGTCTGGCCTGGGGTAGTGGAGCCGATCCTTCCGCAGCTTCCATGTCATTTATAGGTGCTCCTGGCAGTTTGCGTTCCTATGAGGAAACTCTGCGATGCGACCCCAACAGATCCACAGAGGGGTCTCCCAGCTTATTAGCGCTATTAGCGGCCCAAGAACAGGGACTGCGCGCGGGAAAGGCTAAACCCGGCGGACGCTGCCGACTGCAGAGGTATGGACATACTTCTACTCTTCACCAGTACAAGAAGGTATGGAGGAAAAAAAGGAGAATGTTGGGGGAGGGGCTATGCCTTTAATTTATTCTATTCACTAGTCCTGAGGGAGGAGTCGAGGCGGAGCTCTATCACTAGTATGCTGCCATGGAGGCACCAGGAAAAAAGTTTTAAAAACGGAAGTTTTTTCAGGAGCAGTGAATTTAATAATGCTAAAAGTGAAACAATAAAAGTGTAATATTACTTAAAGTTTCATACCTAGGGGGGGGTGTAAAGTCAGCATGTGAAAAAGCGCATGTTTCACGTACATAGAACTGTCCCTGCACAAAGTGTCATTTCTGAAAGAAAACAAGGCATTTAAAACCGGCTTTGCGGCTCTAATGAATTGTCGTCTCTGGCAATTCAGAGATGATTCATTCATAAAAAATAAAAAAGCTGGGGGTCCCCCCAAATTCCATTAACAGGCCCTTCAGGTCTGATATGGATATTAAGGGGAACCCCGCCGTCAATTTAAAAAAAAATGACGTGGGGTTCCCCCCAAATATCCATACCAGACCCTTCAGGTCTGGTGTGGATTTTAAGGGGAACTCCACCCCAAATAAAAAAAAATGGCGTGGAGTTCCCCCAAAAATCCACACCAGACCCTTATCCGAGCACGTTAACCTGGCCGGCCACAGAAAAGAGGGGGGGACAGAGTGCGGCCGGCCATGGGGAGGATGTCCCCATGTTGATGGGGACAAGGGCCTCATCCCCACAACCCTTGCCTGGTGGTTGTGGTGGTCTGTGAGCGGGGGGCTTATCAGAATCTGGAAGACCCCTTTAACAAAGGGGACCCCCAGATCCTGGCCCCCCCCTATGTGAATTGGTAATGGGGTACACTGTACCTCTACCATTTCACGAAGGAAGTGTAAAAAAAAAACACACAGACACCGTAGAAAAAAATCCTTTATTAATAAAAAAAAAAAAAAGCGATGTGAATCCACTCTCGGCCCGGCCCCCCGCTCCAACGTTGTCTTCTATCCAGCGACGGATGATCTCTCCAGCGACGGGTGATCAGCGGTCCGGTCCAGCGATGAGAAGATCCATCCGTCCAGAGCGCAGCAGGCGAGCTCCTCTCTCTGCTGGACACAGCCCAGTGGAATGATGCGCTGGAGCTGTGTCATTTCTTATATAGGGGAAGCGGCCACCCGTCACGTGACCCCGCCCCCTCTGACGCACCCTTGTACGTCACTGGGAAAGACGGGGCTTTCCCAGTGACGTACGAGGGTGCGTCAGAGGGGGCGGGGTCACGTGATGGGTGGCCGCTTCAAGGAAGAAGAGCCGTCTGATGTGTAATTTTTTGTAGTACTTGCCACCCCAATTACGGTACATTTTCACCTTGAGAATAAGTGAAAATGTGTTTAACACATCTTTTTATTTCTCAGAGACAGACAGAACATGGCCATAGGTCCAAGAGTGATTATTGTAATAAATGATTAACATGACAATATGAATTTGGGTGCTTTAATGTGGAGACCAATTATATATTAGAACTCTAGTATAGAGAAAGCTGGCGACAGTAAAATGACCTCCTTCGGAGAAGGAGAAGACAGATTTGTTCTACCAAAACTTGAAAAAAAAATCAAACACAATTGCCATTTATTAGAGTAGAAAAGTTTGTGAGGTCTTATCAACAATGACATGCAGGTAATGTGTTGGAACTACTACGCATTAAAATTACACTCACGAGCACAGCTCATTGTATTGACCGAGCACAGTGTGAAAAGAGCCAATGAATACAGGAAAAGCTGCTCTCCAAAGATTAACAGCACACTGTCTGAAGATTAAACCCTTGCTGCAAACTTCTGAAGATCAGAACAGAAACACCTGGACATCAACCGCTAAGATTGTTTGAGCAGGTTCAGACATGTTGTACGTCCCCTGGTTATAGATTATCGATACAATGATTGGTCCTGTGTCAAAGACATCTTCTTTTAACCTTCACATTGCCCTTGTGAAGTCAAGTGGATGTCACCCTTATCTTAATCATTGCTCAAATGAACGGATCAAGAAACTACAAGAGATAAAAACATTACCAATGTGCTCTAGCTGAATGTGACATTTTGCACTTTAACCGCTTGCCGACCTGCCGCACGAACATTTAGGTCGGCAGAATGGTACAGCTGTGCAAAGGGACGTACCTGTACGCGAGCTTCGTGACCATGCCCACGGGACCCGTGGACTCGATGTCCGCCAGCGTCCCACGATTATGTCACGGCGCTGCAGAACAGGGGGAAGCCTGTGTAAACAAGGCATTTCCCTGTTCTTCCCTGTGACAGGACATTGATCTACTGCTTCCTGTGATCGGGAGCAGTGATCAATGTCGTGTCACATGTAGCCCAGCCCCCACACAGTTAGAATCACTCCCTAAGACACACGTAACCCCTTCACTGCCAGTGTCATTTACACAGTAATCAGTGCATTTTTATAGCACTGATCGCTGTATAAATGACAATGGTCCCAAAATAGCGTCATAAGTGTGCAATGTGTCCGCCATAATGTCACAGTCACGATAAAAATCGCAGATCGCCGCCATTTCTAACAAATCAATACAGTATATGCTTATTGTGTTTTTTTTTTTACAAAAAATATGTAGAAGAATACATATTGGCCTAAACTGAGGAAAACAAACAGTTTTTTTATATATATTTTTGTGGATATTTATTATAGCAAAAAAGTAAAAAATATTGCTTTTTTTTTTCAAAATTGCCACTCTTTTTTTTGTTTATGGCTCAAAAAAATAAAACCGCAGAGTTGATCAAATACCACCAAAAGAAAGGTCTATTTGTGGGGGAAAAGGATGTCAATTTTATTTGGGAGCCACGTCGCACAACCCGTGCAATTGTCGCTTAAATTGGGCAGCCAAATCCTCCGGGGCTGAAGTGGTTAATGTAGGGACATCTCATGTCTGCTTTTTTACTCTGAAATTCATTTTCTGCACCTAAGTGACAAGTCTTATCTTCTGACCGATGTTGAATTTGAGCTTACCAAAATATAGCACAGTGGCTTAATGGTTAGTGCTTGGGTCATTGGACTAAATTCCAAACATGATACCTGCATGGAGTTTGCATGTTCTATCTGTGGTCTAGTGGGTTTCCCACCAGTATTCCAGTTTCCTTCCAGACATGCTGGTAGGTTAAATAATTCCTGTCTAAATTGGCCCATGCATGTATGCGTGTGAGGTAGCAACCTTATATTGAAAGCTCCTTGAGAGCAGAGACTGATGTGAATGTGCAATATTTAAAGCTTTGTGTAAATTATTGGTGCTATATGAATATCTGTAATACATAAATATAGGCCACTAAGTCTGTTACTCCAGCAGTAACCCCCTCTCTGAGCTCACTGTAGCCTCACCCATCACACTCATTTGAGTATGGGATAGGAGTTTCAAAGCACAGGATCATATGCGATGGGGCAGCAGAACCAGCTAGAAGCACAGTGATAAGCCTGAGGAATCTGATAATTATGCAGACAGATTAACCCATGTATGACTTCCATATGCATACTGTATATGCAGAGGGTGGGCCCTAACACCTACTTTCTGTTTAGTCCTGGAGTGTACTCAATCTGTCATCGAAAGATCAAAGTTCACATATTGAGGATCGGCTGAGAATGGGCTCCCATGGACGTTAGCACTGTGCAGACAATCACAGTGTAGAAACCATGAGCCCATCCAACTAGCTTTGGACGTCGGAGCCTATTTAAAGCCCCAGCTGTGGCCGGCTTAAAGGGTATAAGGTAAGGTATAAGGCTGAACTCAGGCTAGGTTTAAAGCAACTGCTGCAGTTAAAGGTTTAGTTCACCTTTGTGAAAATAAATAAAAAGACTTTAGTTAGACTTATCGGTGACAGTATTTCTAAGAGCCTTTCAGGACAACCTTGGAGAGAGAGCAGCTTCGCCTCTTCAATTAGGAAACACATGCAATCCTTTAACCACTTTCCCACCGGACCATTTGTCAGCCTTAAGACCAGAGGTGTTTTTACAATTTTCCACTGCGCTGCTTTAACTGGTAATTGCGCGGCCATACAATGTTGTACCCAAACAAAATTTGCGTCCTTTTTTTCCCACAAATAGAGCTTTCTTTTGATGGTATTTGATTGCCTCTGCGATTTTTAATGTTTGCGATATAAACGGAAAAAGAGCGAAAATTTTGAGAAAAAATGATATTTTCTACTTTTTGTTATAAGAAAAATCGAACAAACTCAATTTTAGTCATACATTTTGGCCAAAATGTATTCAGCCAAATGTCTTTAGTAAAAAAAATGCCAATAAGCGTATATTTATTGGTTTGCGCAAAAGTTATAGCATCTACAAACTAGGGTACATTTTCTGGAATTTACACAGCTTTTATTTTATGACTGCCTATCTCAATTCTTGAGGTGCTAAAATAGCAGGGAAGTACAAAACCCCCCCAAATGACCCCATTTTGGAAAGTAGACACCCCAAGGAACCTGCTGAAAGGCATGTTGAGTCCATTGAATATTTTTTTTTTTTTGTAACAAGTGATTGAATAATGAAAAAAAAAAAAAAAAAAAAAAGAAATTACAAAAAGTTGTCACTAAATGATATATTGCTCACACATGCCATAGTTATATGTGGAATTGCACCCCAAAATACATTCTCCTGCTTCTCCTGAGTACGGGGATACCACATGTGTGAGACTTTTTGGGAGCCCAACCACGTACGGGGCCCCGAAAATCAAGCACCGCCTTCAGGATTTCTAAGGGCGCAAATTTTTGATTTCACTTCTCACTACCTAAGACAGTTTTGAAAGCCATAAAATGCCCAAATAGCACAAAATCCCCAGAAATTACCCCATTTTGGAAAGTAGACACCCCAAGGAATCTGCTGAGGGGCATATTGAGCCCACTGAATATTTTTTTTTTTTTGTACCAAGTGATTGAATAATGACAAAAAAAAAAAAAGAAAAAAGAAATTACAAAAAGTTGTAACTAAATGATATATTGCTCATACATGCCATGGTTATATGTGGAATTGCACCCCAAAATACATTCTGCTGCTTCTCCTGAGTACGGGGATACCACATGTGTGGGACTTTTTGCGAGTCTAGCCGCGTACGGGACCCCGAAAACCAAGCATCGCCTTCAGGATTTCTAAGGGCGCAAATTTTTTATTTCACTCCTCACTACCTATCACAGTTTTGAAGGCCATAAAATGCCCAAATAGCACAAACCCCCCCAAATGACCCCATTTTGGAAAGTAGACACCCCAGGCTATTTGCTGAGAGGCATGTTGAGTCCATGGAATATTTAATATTTTGCCACAAGTTGCGGGAATATGACATTTTTTTTTTTTTTGCACAAAGTTGTCACTAAATGATATATTGCTCACACATGCCATGGGCATATGTGGAATTACACCCCAAAATACATTCTGCAGCTTCTCCTGAGTACGGGGATACCACATGTGTGGGACTTTTTGGGAGCCTAGCCGCGTACGGGACCCCGAAAACCAAGCACGGCCTTCAGGATTTCTAAGGGCATACATTTTTGATTTCACTCCTCACTACCGATCACTACCTATCACAGTATTGAAGGCCATAAAAGGCCAAGATGGCACACAACCCCCCCAAATGACCCCATTTTGGAAAGTAGACACCCCAAGCTATTTTCTGAGAGGCATTTTGAGTTCATGGAATATTTTATATCTTGCCACCAGTTGCTGGAATATGACAAACTTTTTTTTTTTGCACAAAGTTGTCACTAAATGATATATTGCTCACACATGCCATGGTTATATGTGGAATTGCACCCCAAAATACATTTTGCTGCTTCTCCTGAGTACGGGGATACCACATGTGTGGGACTTTTCGGGAGCCTAGCCGCGTACGGGGCCCCGAAAACCAAGCACCGCCTTCAGGATTTCTAAGGGCGCAAATTTTTGATTTCACTCCTCGCTGCCTATCACAGTTTCGTAGGCCATGGAATTCCCAGATGGCACACAACCCTCCCAAATGACCCCATTTTGGAAAGTAGACACCCCAAGCTATTTGCTGAGAGGCATGGTGAGTATTTTACAGCGCACATTTATTTTTGAAAATGAAGAAAGATATATATATATATTTTTTTTTTTTTTTTTCTTTTTTCAATTTTCAAATCTTTGTGACAAAAAGCAAGATCTGCAAAATACTCAACATACCTCTCAGCAAATAGCTTGGGGTGTCTACTTTCCAAAATGGGGTCATTTGGGGGGGTTTTGTGCCATCTGGGCATTCCATGGCCTCCGAAACTGTGATAGGTAGTGAGGAGTGAAATCAAAAATTTACACCCTTAGAAAGCCTGAAGGTGGTGATTGGTTTTTGGGGTCCCGTACGCGGCTAGGCTCCCAAAAAGTCTCACACATGTGGTATCCCCGTACTCAGGAGAAGCAGCAGAATGTATTTTGGGGTGTAATTCCACATATGCCCATGGCATGTTTGAGCAATATATCATTTAGTGACAACTTTGTGCAAAAAAAATAAAATAAAATAATAATAATTCTCTTTCCTACAACTTGTGTCAAAATATAAAATATTCCATGGACTCGAGATGCCTCTCAGCAAATAGCTTGGGGTGTCTACTTTCCAAAATGGGGTCATTTGGGGGGGTTTTGAACTGTCCTGGCATTTTATGAACAACATTTAGAAGCTTATGTCACACATTACCCACTCTTCTAACCACTTGAAGAAAAAGCCCTTTCTGACACTGTTTGTTTACATAAAAACATATTATTTTTTTGCAAGAAAGTTAAGTTGAACCCCCAAACATTATATATTATTTTAAAGCAAAGGCCCTACAGATTAAAATGGTGGGTGTTGCATTTTTTTTTACCACGCAGTATTTGCGCAGCGATTTTTCAAATGCATTTTTTTGGGCAAAAATACATATTTTTTTATTTTAATGCACTAAAATACACTATATTGCCCAAATGTTTGATGAAATAAAAAAGATGATCTTAGGCCGAGTACATAGATACCAAACACGACATGCTTTAAAATTGCGCACAAATGCGCAGTGGCGACAAACTACATACATTTTTAAAAGCCTTTAAAAGCCTCTACGGGTTACCACATTAGATTTACAGAGGAGGTCTACTGCTAAAATTACTGCCCTCGATCTGACCTTCGCGGTGATACCTCACATGCATGGTACAATTGCTGTTTACATATGACGCCAAACCGACGCTTGCGTTCGCCTTTGCGCAAGAGCAGGGGGGGACAGGGGTGCTTTTTTTTTTTTTTTTTTTTTTTTTTTATTATTATTTAATTTGCTTTTTTAATTTTATTTTAAACTGTTCCTTACTTTTTTTTATTATTTTTATAATTTTTATTGCCATCTTAGGGCATGTAAATATCCCCTATGATAGCAATAGTTAGTGACAGGTACTCTTTTTTGAAAAAATTGGGGTCTATTAGACCCTAGATCTCTCCTCTGCCCTTAAAGCATCTGACCACACCAAGATCGGTGTGATAAAATGTTTTCCCACTTTCCCAATGGCGCAGTTTATATCCGGGGAGGGGACATACCCTCCCACTGCTTGTAAAAGCAGTTTAGAGGCTAATTAGCCGCTAGGACTGCTTTTACATGAAAGCCGACCGCTGGCTGAAAAGAATGATACCAAGATGATACCTAAACCCGCAGGCATCATTCTGGTATAACCATTCAAAGTCCAGCAACATACCATACGTTGATGGTTCTTGTTGGACATGTATTGTAATCTTTTTTTTTTTTCATGCAGCCTGTTGGCTGAACGAAAAAAAGATTGATCGGTGGGTATGCCCACCATTAGAATACCTCCCTTCATCCACCCACTTCTAATGATGGGCATACATGCACCATTTATATATGCCGAAGCATGGGGGCATCCTCCCGCAAAAAAGTTATGCCGCTCACACACGTATGTACGCCGCATAAAAAGTTATGTTATTGTACACTATCACAGGACACTGGACACAAGTGGGTACTAATGGGCGTAGAGGAGACCCCCCAACCTAGCTGGTAAGAGCGAGGGGGGAGGTACACGATAGATAGATAGATGTGGGGAGGGAGGAGTAGGGGATTGTGATGTTATTGAACACGGACACTGGAAATAATTAGGTCACATGGGGGATTAGGGGGGACCCCTCTAACTGGCTAAATGTAAATGGTAAGATAGCCCCTTTTTTTTTTTTTTTTTTTTTTTCCTTCTTTACACTGAGAGGAGATGGAGTCACAGGAATAGAAATAGTACTCAGAGGATGGTTAAGAAATATGGGGAATGATAGATATGAGAGGCAGGTGGAGAGAGGAGGAGGAGAGGGGGAGGGGGGCGGAGGGTGATGAGAGGGGGGAAGGAGGAGAGGGGGAGGGGAAATTAGGGGAGACGAGAGGAAAAGGAGGCGTATGATTTAATGAAGATATTGGGACTTTTCCCCCTGAGGGGGTTTTCTTTTTTTTTTTTTGTTTGTTGTTTGATGGGACAGAATGAATAATGCCATTAAATTGTTTATATATATATATATATATATATAAATAGGTGGGCTACGGACGGAGAGTCCGCTCTGACTCAGCTGCTCTCTACCCTAACCCCTCAATAAGCCAACACTCAACTATAGGTTGGGAATTGAGTGTATAAAGCAAGAAGCTTTACTGACTTGTGCGGCCAAGTAGGGGTTGGTTGTCGAGTTATTAGGGGAATTTTTATTTATTTATTTTTTTTTCTTTGGGGGGGGAGGGGTTGGTATTTTTTTGGGGGGTTTCTCTCCCCTTTTTTTTTTTTTCTTTTCTCTCTCATTCTTCGTTTCCACTTTCTCTCCCTTCCCCTCAACGTCGGAGATGGAGGGATTAAAAATAACCTCCCTGAACGCAAAGGGACTTAATGTCCCAGAAAAACGCAGGATGTTGCTGAACGATTTGCGACATTCAGAGACAGATATTGCCTACATACAGGAGACTCACTTTAGGACGGGGGGGCTCCCACTATTGCAAAATAGGTTCTTCCCTTCGGCCTACCACGCAGGGAACCAGGAAGCAAAATCCAAGGGGGTCTCTATTTTAATTTCTAATAGGATCCCATGGACATTAGAAAATTGCTATCGAGACCCAAAAGGGAGATACCTTTTTTTAAAAGGGAAGATAGGAGAAACAAAAGTGACTTTAGCTACAGTGTATGTGCCTAATGTACATCAAGATACCTTTATGAGGAAGACTCTCAAAGAATTGATGGAGTTTTCAGAAGGCAAATTGATTTTGGGGGGGGATTTTAATATCCCCCTGAATCCAAAGATAGATACCTCAAGGGGAACTTTGTCTATCACAGAGGGGGTCAGACGGGAGGTCCTACGTAGACTGTACGAAATCCAGCTGGTGGATGCATGGAGGATGTTACATGGGGAAGAGAGGGACTACACCTTTTTCTCCAATCCCCACCAGGTGTACTCCAGGATAGATCTCTTCATGATACCTCACTATCTGATCTCCTCTGTGAAGGAGGTGTCCATTGGTAGCATTACATGGTCGGACCATGCCCCAGTTAGCCTGCGTATCTCACTATCTGGCATAGGGCTTGCACAGGAGAGAAGGTGGCGTCTAAATGAAAGCCTCTTGCAGAATAGGGAAGTGAGAGAAGATGTTGCTCGGGAAATCACAGAATATTTCCAAATGAATGCTACCCCCGGGAGTAATCTAGGGATGGTGTGGGAAGCGCACAAAGCGGTGATCAGGGGGGTCCTTATCAGACATGGATCGATTCTAAAAAGGAAGCGAGAACAGCAGGTTAAAAATCTACTAACAGAGATCCAGGAATTAGAACTACAACATAAAAAGACACATACCCCTCAAACAGGCAGAGAATTGAGCCACCTGAGAAGGCAGTTGACAGAGATCCTACGCTATAAGGCCAAAGCAATAATACAAAGAGGTAGGAAAATAAATTACGAATTTGGAGACAAGTGTAGTAAACTACTAGCTGGGAAATTGAAAGAGAAGAGTCAACAAACGTATGTCCCGCAAATTAAGGGGAAGAAGGGACAATTAAAACGTACGCCAAAAGAGATAGTGGAGGAGTTTGGGAGATATTACTCCTCTCTATATAATTTGGCACAGCTACCAGTAGCCCCACCCAAAATAGAAGAATATCTTTCAGCAATGGACTTAGCTAGGTTACCATCAATAGCTCAGGCCAGTTTAGACACCCCCATTTCGATAGAAGAAATAGAGGCAACGTTAAAAACTATGAAGGAAGGGAAAGCCCCGGGACCGGATGGCTATACGATAAGATACTATAAAGATTTTGTAACACTACTGAGAGGGCAGTTAGCAGAGTTTCTCAATGCAGTAGGCCAGACGGCTGGGTTCCCGCCGGACGCATTACTAGCTCAAATTATAGTCATTCCCAAAGATGGGAAAGATCCGGCGGAGTGCGGCAGCTATAGGCCGATTTCATTGTTAAACTCTGATTTAAAACTCTTTACGAAGTTACTAGCAAGACGGATCCAAGTATGGTTACCCGAGCTAGTTGATATGGATCAAGTCGGATTCGTTCCTACACGGGAGGCAAGAGATGGTACAATAAGGGTTCTTAATCTGGTGCAGGAGGCCACTGACGGGGACATCCCTTGCGTGTTCCTAAATACTGATGCCGAGAAGGCTTTTGATAGAGTGAGCTGGAATTTCCTGTTCTCAGTACTGAGACACGTGGGCCTGGGGGAGAATATGTTAAGGTGGATAGGAAGTGTTTATACAGACCCACGTGCCTCAGTGAGAGTTAACGGGATGTTCTCTAAAACTTTCCAAATCACAAACGGAACGCGCCAGGGATGTCCCCTGTCACCGCTACTATTTGTGCTATCTTTGGAGCCCTTATTAAATAAAATACGCCAAAATCCGGATATACAGGGTATACAGATAGGGGGGAGAAGGCATAAAATAACCGCATTTGCAGATGACTTGCTGTTTACTATATCAAACCCTCACGTATCTCTTCCCAATCTCGTCGAAGAAATCGCTAAATTCGGAGAGCTCTCCAACCTAAAAATAAACCAAGCAAAATCTGAAGCAATGAGTGTGTCAATGACACCCCAGAAACAGTCAATTATACAACAAAACTTTGGTTTTAAGTGGAAGACTGCGCTAAAATACTTGGGTACCCTGATTCCAGCAAACATAAAAGAAGTTTTTAAAATAAATTTTCCACCTCTTCTTACTTCAATAAGAATGCTACTTGAGAAATGGCAACATGGACTACATTCATGGTTCGGCAGAAATAATATAGTCAAGATGAGCATCTTGCCAAAGATTACGTATTTGTTTCAAACACTGCCGATATTGATACCATCGGCCTTCCTACGGCAAATTAGTGCCCTCCTGATGAAATTCATCTGGGCAGGGAAAAAGGCAAGAATTAAGAAAGAGGTGATGAGGTTACCCAAGTGTTTTGGGGGGATGGCAGTCCCGGATATTGCCAAATATTATCAAGCGGCACATTTGACGAGATTGATAGACTGGTGTAGAAACGGACACTATAAAAGGTGGGTTGAGGTAGAACAGCAGACCTGTCCAATAACACTAAGTAGAGCCCCTTGGTGTTATAAGTTATTGCCAAGTAAGATGAAGAAACATCCCATAATTGGCCCAACGTTGTCAATCGCAGCTAAAATATGTAAAAATCCAAAATTCTCATCGAAGTGTTCTCCCCTGTTCCCTATATTAGGGAACCCAGGCTTCATACCAGGTACAGCAGGAGCAGTTTTTAATAAATTAAAACAAAGGGGTAAAGTACAGGTATCACATTTTCTGCAAACTGGTATGGGGCCATCATTGGAGGCCCTAACAAAGAGAGGAGGGAATTATGAGTTATCCTTTTGGCAAGCATTTCAAATAAGCAACTTTTTAAGATCCCTGGGACAACCATCTAATTTTCGGCGACAACTAACAAAATTTGAACAATACTGCGACGAGGAGGAACCAATACAAAGAGTGAGTTCAAAGATGTATAGACTATTGAATTCCCCTCAGGAGGATTTTGAGTTGCCGGGACTGGGGAAATGGGAAAGAGATCTGGGGAGAAATTTCTCACAGACTCAACGTAAACACATAATTCACTTAGCACTAAACTCCTCAATATCTACGCGAATACAGGAATCCAATTATAAACTATTGTTCCAATGGTATTATACACCAGTAAGGTTACATCAATTTTCTAAAGGCTACTCAGAGTATTGTTGGAGATGTGGTGTGGAGCAGGGAACCTTGCTGCATATATTTTGGTCCTGTGCAAAAGTAAGAGAGATTACTGGAAGGAAGTCCAGAGAATTGTTCAAAAATTTACGGAGTACCAGATTCAGGAGGATCCAGCTTTTTTTCTGCTCCATTGCTCACAAATCCCAGTGCGAGAGTACAAAAAGATGGTGATATGTCACATGATAAATACTGCCAGAAATGGAATAACATTACAATGGAGAGACAGTAGATCACCCTCTATTGCGAGATGGCTCAATAGAGTGAGAGAGACTGGAGCTATAGAAGATCTGATCCTCTCAGCCCGGAACAAAAGGGAACAGTATGTAGAAACTTGGACAGGTTGGAATCAGTTTATGAGTACGGAAGAGGGGAAGAGATTACTGGAGGAATAGATAGGGGAGAGAAGAATCCTTTTTGGGTAGAAGTGAAATGGGAGAGGCCGAAGGGTTGAAGTAAGGGAGGATCCGTCCGTCTCCGGCGAGGTAGGGGAGGGAGAGGAGGGGAGGGGGTTGGCGGGGTTTTCTCGTTTTTTTTTTTTTTTTTGGTTGTTGTTTTGTTTTGTAGAGGATTATGTTGATTCTAGGTTTAAGGGGGGGTTAGGTGGGGTATAGGAATGGACAAGGGAACAGAGGGGAGGAAGAAGTGTGTGGTAAATACAGTGGTATTAGGAAACGGGAAAAGAAGTTACTGATAAAAGGCAGGCGGGCATGGGAACAGAGCAAGAGGACCGGGGAGGTACTGCTTTTGGTTTATTCTTCTTAAGTTTCTGAATCCCCACCTGTTTATTTGCTAGCCCATCATAAGTGTGTAGTGATAAGAACTATATGATTATGTATCCATTGTATAAGATATGTTAACCTTCTGTGAACCTTACCATAAAAGAAAAATAAAATAAAAGATTTAAATATGAAAAAAAAAAAAAGTTATGGCGCATACACACGGTCGGACTTTTCCACGGGCAAGCTTCCGACGGAATTTCGACCGTATGTACGCGGCATTAGGAGCAAAATCGCTCCTCCGCCCCTAATGCCCCCATGCTTCGGCATATATGCTCTTTTTTTAACTGTGGTGGTGAAATCACCTCCCACAGTGTTGGAGTCGCGGCTTTATCTATCGTGGGAGCAAACGCTGTTGCTGTCACGCTAAATAAATCCGTGCTGCAACTGAATGGCGTACCTGCTAAGCAAATGATGGTTAACATTATAACAAAGTAATAGGGTTGTCCAGATACCGATACCAGTATCGGGACCGATACCGAGTATTTGCACTAGTACTCGTACTCGCGCAAATACTCCCGATACCAAAATAGAATACTTTTTTTTTTTTTTTTGTGACATCGAACACAAATTGGATGGCACCATTGGATGGCACTGATAGGTGGCACTGGCATTGATTGAATGGCACTCATAAATGGATGGCACTGATAGGTGGCACTGACATTGATTGGGTGGCACTGATGAGATGCACTAATAAGCTGCCTCCCTGCACTGATGCACTAATGGGCACTGATAGGTGGCACTGGCTAGCTGCACTTTTGGGCACTGGCACCAATGATATGTAGTTTTCCAGTACCGTATGCTAAAAAACAGCCCCACACCATGATGTACCAGTTCTTCATAATTCTAAAGAAAATATCTTTGGTCTGTATTGTGGTTTGAAAACGGTCACATGACATTAAAAAAAAGTATCGGTATTCGGTATCGGCGACTACTTGAAAAAAAGTATCGGTACTTGTACTCGGTCCTAAAAAAGTGGTATCGGGACAACCCTACAAAGTAACATTACATTTTAACATTAAGATCTTACCATACCATACCTGCAAAGCAAATACCAAAAAAATAAATACAGTAAAAAATAAAACATTTTTTAACGCAACCTGTGCCTAAAAAATATACATGCCGAAGCATGGGGGCATCCTCCCGCATAAAAAGTTATGCCGCATACACACGGTCGAACTTTTCCACGGGCAAGCCTCCGTCGGAATTTCGACCGTATGTACGCGGCATTAGGAGCAAAATCGCTCCTCCGCCCCTGCTGCCCCCATGCTTCGGCATATATGCTTTTTTTTTAACCGTGGTGGTGAAATCACCTCCTACAGCGTTGGAGTCACAGCTTTATAAATCGTGGGAGCAAACGCTGTTGCTGTCACGCTAAATAAATCCGCGATGCAACTGAATGGCGTACCTGCTAAACAAATGATGGTTAACAATAAAACAAACATTACAGTATAACATACCATACCTGCAAAGCAAATACAATAAAACATTGTAAAAATAGAGAGAATAGATATAGAACAATAGTGAGTGGACAGTAGAGAGTGAACATAAGAGAACAATAAAGAGAGGAGAAAAATACAACCACAACTATTTTTGGATTTTTTATTTTATATTTTTTTTGTGTTTTTGTGTGAGTTTTTTTATTTTTTTTCCACTTTTTTTCACTTTTATAAAAACTGTAAGAAAACTGTAAACTGAACCTTGCAGATTATGGTCTCTCAAAATGTGATGGCCATCACATATTCCGAGACCCTGTGTTGGTGTGCCTAGGACTGTGTGGTGCTGTACCCTACGCTAAAACTCAATTAGTGTGTGGTAGCGTTTGAAACATACACCAATGCAGAGACCAGGTTTGTCAGGACAGTCGGGACAATAAAAGCGGGTGTCACGCCTAAATCCGAGTTTGCTGCAGACACGACATCTTTTTTGGCGGGTTCTTTGGGTAGGGGTACCAGGGAGGACAAAAGGAAAATGCCTCTCATACAGCCGGCTCACTGCATTTGCGTTGGGAAGGTGGGGCACAGCACCATCTGGAAACAGAAGGGCTTCGACGATCTCTTCCTGGAATTTTAGGAAGGATCCAGTCCGTCCCGAAGCTCTGTATAGCACATGAGCGTTCAGCAAAGCCAATTGAAACAAATACACTGACACTTTTTTGTACCAGTGTTTGGACCTCCGGGCAATTAGGTACGGCGCCAACAACTGGTCATTGAGGTCCACCCCTCCCATGTTAAGGTTGTACTCGTGGATACAGAGGGGTTTCTCCACAACACCAGTCGCCGTAGGAATTTGGACTGCCGTGTCTGCGTGAAGCGTGGACAGAACGAAAACATTCCGTGAATCCCTCCACTTCACTGCTAACAAATTATTACACTGTAAGCAGGCTCTCTCCCCCCGACTAAGACGGGATTCTACAAGCCGTTGGGGGATGCCCCGGCGATTAGGTCGCACGGTGCCACATGCGCCAATTCCATAATCAAAAAGGTGACTAAAAAGTGGCACGCTTGTGTAATAATTGTCCACGTACAAGTGGTACCCCTTTCCGAATAAGGGTGACACCAATTCCCACTATCTTACCAGCGCTCCCTATGTAATCAGGGCAATTCTCCGGCTCTACGTGACTGTCTTTTCCCTCGTAAACCATAAAGCTAGATGTATAGCCTGTTGCCCTGTCACAGAGCTTATACAACTTGACCCCGTATCTGGCACGCTTGCTGGGAAGGAATTGTTTGAATGACAAGCGGCCAGAAAACTTAACCAGGGACTCATCAACGCAGACAACTTGATTGGGATTATACAAGGCTGCAAACCGTTCGTTGAAGTGGTTTACGAGGGGCTGAATTTTGTAGAGCCGATCGAATTCAGGGTCTCCCCGAGGACGACAGAGTTCATTGTCACTAAAATGCATGAACCGCAAGATCTGCTCGTATCGTGTCCTGGTCATGGAGGCAGAGAAAATGGGCATATGGTGAACTGGGTGCGTGGACCAATACATCCGCAGCTCACTCTTTTTAGTAATGCCCATGATGAGGGAAAGGCCCAGAAAGATCTTAAATTCGGAAACCGTAATTGGCTTCCAATCTCTGGCAAGGGACAGCTGGGGATTAGCGGCGAAGAATTGACCAGCGTACAAATTGCTTTGGTCCACAATAGATCTATAGAGATCTTCCGTGAAATACAGCGAATAAAAATCCAGTGGCGTAAAATCAACTGTATTCACCTGAATTCCGGGTTGGCCAGTGAATGGGGGAAGTACGGGTGCTGCAGAAGTGGTGGGTACCCAATCAGGATTGGCGAATGCAGCAGGAAGGGCACTATGGGGACGGGCCTGTCTTTGTCGTCTTCTTCTTCTTGGTGGCAGCGGGACACTACTAGTGCTTGCCACCTCTCCAGCTTGAACTGCACTTATGGGACTCGCCACGTCACCAAGTGTTACTGCAGTGCTGGATATATGACCAGGATGTACTAGGCCGCTGGTGCTTGCCAGTTCACCAGAAGGAATAGCGGCGCTAGTACTTCTCTCCTCCATACGAGAGCCCTGCGGTTCTTGCACCTCAGCGACAGCAGAAGATCGGGGTCTGGTACGCCTGACCCTAGCAGGGACCACTCCGTCGTCAGAGCTATCTGTCAGGGAGCCACTGTCGTCTACAGGATCGTATTCTGAGCAAGAATTTGACAGATGCGTGACCTCCTCATCACTATCTGTCAGGCTCATAAACAAGTAGGCCTCTTCATCACTGTACCATCGATTTGCCATTTTGGGCTCTAAATTTAGGGGTACAGTGGTGAGATTCACAGGCAAAAAAGCACCTGACCTGTTAGTGACCGAGTCAAGCGCTACCAAAAAAACTGTTAGCGATCGCAGAGATCAGGCCTGACTCTGCGAACGCTGCAGTTATGTGTTTTTGTGTTTTGTGTCAGTGATCGATCGATCGATCGATACTGCACTTCGGTGGGCTGGACTGGGCGAAGGGGCTAAACGCAGGTGCTAGCAGGTATCTGGGCTGATCCCGCTAACCATGCGTTTTTGGGAACCCTAAACTGCAGGGGACGCTAGTATAGATCTGATCAGATCAAGTATCGATCCGATCAGATACTATACCACTAAAGGGATGCGTATGGTGCGTGCGTGGGTGTTAGCGCTATTGGCCGCTGCCTGGGGCGACGCAGACCCTATCTGGCGCTAAAACCAAACTTTGATCACCCGCCGGGCGATCAGGGGGTTAAAACTTTATTGCAAAAAATATGGCGGGTGCCTTGATGCTATAAAAAATTAACTAGCTAAACTGCGTCACCGGTGACACTTATACTGTGATCACTGGTGACAGGGGGTAATGATGGGGTTAAACCTTTATTGGGGGGGGTTAGGGGGGTCCCTAGACTATTTAGAGCCTAAGACTGATTACCCTAACACTTATTTTTGTCACTAATGACACTAGTACATCGATCAAAAAAAAATCTGATTGCTGTACTGGGTGACACAGTGACAGGCAGTGAATGGGTTAATTTGGGGGGTGATCGGGGGGTGATCAGGGGGTTAAATGTGTGCCTACGTGACCTGGTGTCAGTGTAGTGTTGTGCAACTCACTGTTAGATGCTCTCTCCCTCTCGGTCTGGAACGGAAAGACCGACACGAGGGAGAGAGCAGTACTTCCCCTGCCAATGTTTACAAAACATTGCCAGGGGAAGACAACCATTGGTTAGAGCGATCACCAGGTCCAGGCCAGATTTTATTGGCCTGGACCTGGTGATTGATCAGTTCTGCATCGAATCATCGGGAACGGCGGGGGGGCGCGCGCGCGCGCCCCATCGCTGTTCACGCGCCGGACGTCATAATACGTGATCTCGCCCAGGAGAGCCACCTTGTGGACGTATTATGACGGTGCGGCGACGGCAAGTGGTTAAATCCCTCCTCTTCCACCATGGCCTCAGTTATTGTGGTCTCCGACTCACTAGAAGATAAAGCACAGAAAAACCACAACACCATGATAGATTTTAACTATTACTTTAAGATACATTAGGGAGGGAAATAGCGGTTGTCCAGAAAGGCTCTTAGAAATACCGTCACCGGTAAGTCTAACTAAGTCTTTCTCAACTTGCCTTTCAGGACAACCTTGAAGAGGATAAACAAGTAACTTACCCTAGGGTGGGACTACTGCCTGCAGTACCTTCCTGCCAAAGGCTTAATCTGCGGCAGACAGTAAGTCCAACATATAGTGTCTAAGAAACGTTGAGTAGTTGGACCAGGTGGTAGCCTTGCAAATCTGCTCGGGTGTAGCACCGGCCCTTTCGGCCCTGGAAACTGCAGTTGATCTTGTTGAGTGTGCAGCAATACCTCAGGGAGGTACTTCTCCTTTGGCTTTATAGGCTTCTATAATTGCAAGTTTGAGCCATCTTCCTAGTGTACTTTTGGAAGCTTTTTCCCCTTTATGGGGACCTGAAAATGAAGAGAGCATTGGATTTTCTGAATTCTTTAGTAACTGAAAGAAACTGTATCAGGCACCTTTTCACATCTAATGTATGAAAAGCTTCTTCCCCTGCATTAGAAGGGTGTCACGTACCTTGAGGATGAGCCCGACGTGCAGGAAGTGGCAGCCATTACTCCTCTGATCCCGGGACCCCTGGTAGAGTAGACAGGGGGAACGGGAATGCAGAGTCGCACAAGCGCCAGGGATGATGCTGATGCAGGGGCTGGATGGAGCTTCTGCGGAGTCTGAAGAAGTCTCTGGAGGACAGGTGCAGGCAGGTAGGTAGCCGCCAGGAAGCTGCGGCACAGGAACAGTAGGTACAGCTGGAAGATGCGGTGTTCAGAAGGTCTAGCAACAGGTCCCAGAAGACAGCACAGAGTCCCAGAAGACCGGGAGAAGCAGGACCAGCCGGTCTGGCACAGGAGAGGCCAAGGTGATAGGAAGGTCGTCTAGCCGGGTCGGCAACAGGCGGACAGCGGGGTACCAAGGATCAGGCAGAGGGATGGTCAGAGCAAGCCGAGGTCAGGGCAGGCAGAAGACAGGAACAACGGGAACAAGCCGGGTCTCAGGAACTGGATCAAGCAGAGGTGATAGGCACTGGTACAGGTACAGGAACAGGTGGTCTCAGGGAACGCTGAAGACCGGACAGCAAGAGGCCGGGATCTCAGGACACATTAAATACCCCGTTTTGGCGCCAAATCAGCACCTGCGCGTGCCCGTGCGCCGTTACCGCCGGTGCGCGTGCCCACGCCCACCGCGGTACCGTGGACGCGCGTGCCCGTGCACCTTTGCCGCGATTGCGCGCGCCCCGTGCGCGCCGATGCCCCGCTGGCACCATCTGGTGGCTGAGATAGATCGTGACAAAGGGTTTGAAGAAAAAGTGGGTAAAATTATTTCTTGCGACCAATGGAAAGTTGATGATACTTTTGGAAGAAAGGTGGGATCCGTCTGAAGGATCACCATGTTTGAAAAGATTCTTAGAAAAGGTTCAGTAATGGCCAGAGCTTGGAGCTCGCTGACTCGCCTTGCTGATGTAATGGCAACCAAAAAAACAGTTTTGAGAATTACATTTTTTAAAGAAGTATCTTATAAAGCTTCAAACGGAGCTCCCGTGATACCCTGTAAAACAATAGATAAGTCCCAACTAGGAAAAACTTTGAGGGTCACAGGTCTGTTTCGATCAAGTGCCCTAAAAAGTCTAGAAATCAAGGGTTCTCTGGACAGAGTTTTTTCCACATTAACAGAAAGAGCCGCTACCTGCATTTTCAAGGTGCTGGCTGCAAGTCCTTTCTCCATTCCCTCATGGAGAAACTCCAGAACTGAAACAACACTTTTGGTTAGAAGGTTTTTGGAAGAACACCAAGAGTTGAACTTCTTCCATACTTTAAGGTAAATAGCCCTAGTTACCTCCTTTCTACTCGACAGTAGGGTCTTTACCACTTTGTCGGACAATCCGCTTAGGTGTAACCTGTCTGCTTCTGGGTGAAACACAGAGCCCTGTGATAGAAGGTCCTTCCTGGGTGGTAGTTTCCATGGAGGTTTTATGGCCAGATTCAATACTGTTGCAAACCAAGGCCTTTTTGGCCAAAAGGGAGTGATTAGTATTAAGCTGGTATTTTCTTCCCTGAACTTCCTTAGAACTACCGGGATTAAAGGAAAGGGGGGGAAGGTGTAACACAGCTGGTATTTCCATGGGTGAGCTAGAGCATCTATTGCCTCATTTCCACTGAGCGGATCGGTTCGGGTCGCTTAGAATGGAACGGGTTAGAATGGTCCGGTCTATTCTGCAGAGCATTTCCACTGCAAATCGGACCATCCGGGACCATGCAAGGTTTAGAAAAAATCCTAGCACATCCACCAATCAGTGAGATGTATTTGTAGGTCCGCCCTAATGGAACCGTTCCATTCTCTATGGCCCCACATCTGAAGCAGGACCCAGAATGGTCCGGTACGGTTCGCTTTTATGGCACGCTTTCATAATGGAAACACCCAAAAAAGCATAGCGTACCGAACCGTACCGAACCGATCCGCTCAGTGGAAACGAGGCATATGCCTATCGCCCGGTCTCCTCTGTGGAGAGAAAATAATTCCTGAACCTTCGAATTTTGCTGGCTGGCAAAGAGGTCCACTTGAGGATGCCCCCATTCTTTGGAGAACATGGAGAATATCTCCTGATTCAGACTCCATTCTGCCTCCACCACTCTCCTTCTGCTTAGAAGATCTGCTAGCAGATTTTGAGATCCTTTTAGGTGAACTGCTGACAAGAAAGTCACGTTTATCTCCGCCCAGGACAATAATTGGTTGGCTAGTTCCATCAGACCTTGGCTCCTGGTTCTGCCTTGTTTGAGCACATAGGCTACTGCTGTTGTGTTGTCCGACAGGACCTGTACATGATGTCCCTTCACCATCTGTTGAAAGGCCAGGAGACCCATAAAAATGGCTTTTAGCTCTCGCCAATTTGACGACTTCCTTGCTTCCGCTTTGGACCAAGACCCTTGTGCGGTTTGCCCGTCCAGATGGGCTCCCCATCCCCAGGAACTTGCGTCTGATGTCAGATGTTTGTCTGAAGGAAGGACCCATGAAAGACCCTTCGACAGATTGGAAGAGTCCCTCCACCACCAGAGTGTCCGTTTTTACTTTTGATGTTAGTTTGAAACGCTTTTCCAGCGACTCCTGGTGTGGCCAAACTTATAAGATGTTCCTCTGGAGGGGTCTGGAGTGTAATCTTGCCCACTGAACAGCAGGGATCGAAGCCGTGAGAAGGCCCAAAACTGCCATGGCTGACCCTATTGACACTGAGAGATTCGTCTGAATCTGACTCACTGCGGAATAGACTTTTTCCATCTTTTCCTGAGGGAGAAACACTTTTTGGAGAACTGAATTTATTCACAGAAACCTCATCTCCTGTGCGGGATCTAAATTTGACTTCTCTAGATTTAATAACCACCCTAGACTCTTGAGATGAAAAAAATAGTAGGTCGTCCAAATATGGAAAAACCAAGATCTTCTTCAGTTTCAGAGGTTCCAGGGCTTCCGCCATCACCCTTTTGAAAATCCTGGGGGAAGACAAAAGGCTGAACAGCAGAGCCCTGAATTGTAGATGCCAGACTGAGGTCCCTAGATTGATAGCCAGGCGAAGAAACCATTGGGAGGCCTGAGCTATTGAAACATGTAGGTAGACATCTCTTAGATCCAGTGATGCCATGAAGCATTCTGGATTTAACAACTTTGTTATGAAGTGTATTGTATCCATGCGAAAGTGTTTGTACCGTATCGACTTGTTCAGGATCTTCAGATTCAGAATTAAGCGAAACTTGCCTGATATATTCCTAGTGAGAAAACTATGGGAGTAAAACCCCCGGCCCTCCTGTTGTTTTGGGACTTGGACAATTACTTCCTGTTGGATCAGATCCTGTAACAGGCTCATCATAGCGGAAGATTTTTCTTGATCTCTTGGTAGGGCTGTGACATAAAATCTGCTTGGAGGGCATTCTGAAAACTCCAGGCTGTACCCCTGTGCAATGATGTTTTTTACAAGGGGACTTTTGGCCATTTGGTTCCATTGAGGAAGGAAAGCAGACAATCTTCCCCCCACTGGAGTAAGATTGTCATTTGTCTTTTGAGGTTTGGTCTGGGGGAGATCTAAATAGAACCCCTCCTCTTCCCCTACCACTCTGTGGAACCCAGCGCTTTTTATTATCTTCTCTATTTTTATAGGGCTGCTGAACAGGACAAAAATTATTTTTAGTGGTCTGTTTCTTTTTGGCAGGGAAGTCCTTCTTTTTGTCGGCTGTTCTGTCCAAAACTTTTTCCAGATCTGGCCTAAAAAGAAAATCCCCTGCAAAAGGTAAACCGCAGAGTTTAATTTTAGAGGCTGTGTCCCCTGACCAAGTTATTAGCCAGACTGCCCGCCTGGCTGAATTTACCAAGGCAGAAGATCTAGCTGCCATCTTGATTGATTCAACAGAGGAAACAACAAAACAGGCGCCACTTAGAAAAAACTGTAAACAGACAGCATCAAAGCACTCACATAAAAGTTTCTGTGTGCAGGCATCTAGTAGGGGTCCAGGAGACAGTCAGTATCTCAGCCGCTGTGGTGGGGTCCCTGAAGCAGTTGCTGCTGTGTATTCCACTGATGGAGAGGCGCAGGAGCCAGTTCAACCACCGAAGATTTCCGGGTATGGCGTGCGGGGACCAGACAGAGGGCTGGAGCGCACGCTGGGACACAACTGCATGAGGGAGGAATGACGTCACGGGCGCAGAATGCACCGCGTAATTACTGGGAGATCAAGCTTGATGAAGGTGTGCGCTGTGATCTCCCAGTAATCACGGCACATGCACCGAAACGCGTTGCATTTTGGGCCCGTGACGTCATTCCTCCCTCACGCCGTTGCGTCCCAGCGTGCGCTCCAGCCCTTTGTCTGGTCCCCGCACGCCATACCTGGAAATCTTTGGTGGTTGAACCGGCTCCTGCACCTCTCCATCAGTGGAATACACAGCAGCAACTGCTTCAGGGACCCCACCACAGCGGCTGAGATACTGACTGTCTCCTGGACCCCAACTAGATGCCTGTACACAGAAACTTTCATGTGAGTGCTTTGATGCTGTCTGCTCATTAAAGTTCACAGTTTTTTCTAAGTGGCACCTGTTTTGTTGTTTCCTCTATTTTGCATGTTCAGCTCCCCAACAAGGCTGCCCAGAATATCAGACTGTTCCTCTCACTCTAGAGCTTTATCTTGCTCGAAGGACTTTATTTGAAATCTGTTATATCTTCCACAAAAGCGTGCGCCATTATTGTATATAAAATTTTGATTGATTCAGCTGATGCATCAGCCATGTATCTGCCTGCTTTTAAAATCAGGGGAAAGGATTCCAAAAAATATTTTCTTGGCGTGCCTGCCTCTACATGGCTCATCAGCTTTTCCACCCAGCACTCTAGGTTCCTTGCTACCACTGTGGACGCCATAGCTGGTTTAAGACTGAGGCCCCATACACACGGGAGGATTTATCCGCGGATACGGTCCAGCGGACCGTTTCCGCGGATAAATCCTCTCGAGGATTTCAGCAGATTTCTCTGCGATGTAGTGTACTCAACATCGCATTGAAATCCACGCCGAAATCCTCTGGCGATGACGTGTCGCGCCGTCGCCGCGATTATGACGCGGCGACGTGCGCGACGCTGTCATATAAGGAATTCAATGCATGCGTCGAATCATTACGACGCATGCGGGGGATCCCTTTGGACGGATGGATCCAGTGAGTCTGTACAGACCAGCGGATCCATCTGTTGGGATGGACTCCAGCAGATGGATATGTTCTGCATGTCAGCAAATATCCGATCTGCTGGAATCCATCCCAGGGGAGATATATCCGCGGAAAAAGATCCGCTGGCGTGTACACACCATAGGATCTATCCGCTGAAACCCATTTGCTGGGATTTATCTGCGGATGGATTCTATGGTGTGTACGGGGCCTTAGTGATGTAGAATCCCATGCCTTGTTCAGCAGGGAGTCCGCCCTTTTGTCCATGGCGTCCTTCAGTACCCCCATGTCCTCGAAAGCGAGGTCCGTGCGTCGTGAAACCTGAGAAAAAGCCGCATCTACTCGTGATTTTTTGTTCCAGACCTCTGATTCCTTATCTTCAAAGGGGAATCTTTTCTTTAGGGCTTTAGAAAAGAAAGGGCCCCTCTCCGGATCCTTCCACTCTTTTTTAATAGCGTTCGATACTACTTTGTGGACTGGGAATACTTTATGTTTGGAGTCGTCCAGCCCGTGGTACATTCTATCATGGAGAGATAATTATACCTTTTCTTCCTGAATATCCAGGGTAGTATAAATTGCTTTAAGCAGGTCGTCCACTTCGTCTAAAGAAACTTTGTATCTGGAACTCCTGCTATCCTCATCCTCTTCCTCCTCATCTGAATCTCTGACCGAGAGAAGAGTACTTGTCCCCTCATCCCCAGAATCCACAACCTCTGACTTAGAGCTGGAAGCATTTGGGCATGATGGTGGTTGCTGAGGTTGTATTTGTTATGTTGGATTCTGAACCAACATTGACTTAACTGAACTTAGTGAATTTGTGAGCTCTCGCACAGAAGAAAACAAATCTTTGTACTGCTGGGATGTCTCTTCTTCCACCAGATCCCTGATACAGGTTCTACACATTGCCTTCTGCCATGTATCTCTAAGAGGGTTCTTGAAGGAAGGACACTTCCTTTGAGGTGGTGGTTTTTTAGTTTTAGATTTTTTCCTAAAGAAAACACAGAGAGGGGAGATATCTCACCTAGGCATTCTACTATTTTAGTGTTTACCACAAACAAAAACCTCCACCACCAAGGAAGAGAAAAATCCCACCAGTGTAGAAATAACATAACCACCAAATGGGAAGCACCGCTCAATAGGTCTGTCCCCTGGCCTCTGCATTCCAGACAGCGTGAACCAAGCACCGCCAAGCCCCTACAGGAAGCCGTGCCGCTGTGCGTGACGTCCCCCACCTGCCAAGACCCGGAACCGTCATGCGGAGGGGAACCACTGACCACAGTAACACATCCCCTGGCCAACTGAGCCAAAACTTTCAGTTCCCGGGCACCCAGCGCTAACCTCCTGTAGAGCCTTTGCTACCTCTGAGCATGGAGAGGCTGGAGACTCCGGAACACCCCCCCCCCTTCGTCTAGGGGGGGCAGGGATGGCCGTCTGCACACCCGGCAGTAGAAAATAAAAAGGAATGCCTATTCCCTCCACTCTTGGAGAAAGTGCAGCTCTTCTGGTTCACAGCATGTACTTCCACCATAGCGTAGGAAACACAATAACTGAGGCCATGGTGGTAGAGGAGGGAATTAAAAGATTGCATGTGTTTCCTAATTGAAGAGGCGGAGCTGCGCTCTCTCCAAGGTTGTACTGATAGGCGAGTTGAGAAAAATATTTTTGCAGGAAAAAATTTACATTTATTATTATTTTTTCACAGGGGCCTGCAGAGCATTGCACCAGTGATCAGGGAAATGTTGGAGCAATGTCAGGCCCCTACAGCTTTTTGCTTGAACTTCTGTACGGGTTGTCAGTTTGAAATTTGCAGGGCTTGTAAAGAACTATGAGGGCAGTTCATTGAGAACTACAAGCCATCTGCGATGGCAGACGGGACCTGTAGTTTTCTCATTCACAGATCGCAAAGCTGCACCAATTTTGAAATGTGAAAGTAGACTCCAGATTATTGGACAGTGAAAAAAGAAGCAGAATGTTGACCTCATCACTTTGTCCTTCTCTCATTTGGAATGATCCTTCTGAGACCATAAGCACTGCAGTACAATTGATCAGCTCCTTGTACGTCTTCTTCATTGTTGTCTAAAACCTGCTGTATATGGTTTGCAAGAGTGGGATAGCAATACAAATTCAGATACTCACACTACATTTAATAATTTAAAAATAAATACAGAGCTGCATTATTATATAAAATCAGTGCCGATCCTGACCTCCCTGGGGCCCTAAGCAAAATTACATGTCACATGGGGGTGCTGCCGACAGTGACATGTCACATTAAAGATTAAAGGGGCTGAAAATGACTTCTCACCAGGTGGGGCCTCTAGTAATTTGGGGGGCCCTCCGCAGCTTTGCGGGGCCCTAAGTGGCTTGCATAGTGAGCCTATAGGGCGGATTGGCCCGATATAAAATTATGAGTTTTAAGATGTTTTTGTGGGGAAAAGGGGACTATGGACAATATTTGGTATGATTGTCATAAGGTGAGAAAATTCTGGAAAACAATACATGAGATATATGAAAAAGTATCGGGAATGGAAAGGAATCTAAATATAAATATCTCATTGTTATCCCTGATGCCAGAATCAACAAAGAGTATTCAGAATGATATCTTTCATCATATGACATCAGCAGCTAGAACAATAATAGCTCGCAATTGGGGAAAAAATAAAAGCCCAAACATAGCAGAATGGATATGTGAAGTGAACGAAATACAATATATCGAAAGACAGATAAGAGAAGAAGGATATATAAATAGTCAGATGCCAGAAATATGGCAAAAATGAATGATGAATTTCGTCTCTCAAACAGAATGAAAGAATATCTATAAATGGAAAACCATGAAGAATATGAAGGATTATTGTAAAATAAAAAAAAATAGTATATAGAAAGGGAGGGAGTAGAGAGGCTATGGGGTGGGTTTTTTTCTTTGTGTGTATGGCGGATGGTGGATGAATGTGAGATAGGATGAATGAGAAGGTAAGATAGTAGAATATATGGAGATATTTATGATAAAGAATATTTTATAAATATGATTTATAGGCATTGATTAGATTCTGTACATTGAAAAACTACTAGGAATAGATATATATTGTGACAGAATTGTGTATAAATGTAAAGGTTTTTGTATTTAAGAAAATAACTAATACAAATAAATTGAAAACAAGATATTTTCGTGGTTACTGTAAATAATACCTCCACAGCAGTTTTGTTGGTGAGCTCCATAGATATCACAGAAATGGCAAACAGCAATGTTCACCATTAGATTATATGGGTGATTTTTAATCTCACACAGTCCTTTTAGAGTGATTTCTTTCTTTGCATTGCGCTCATTTTAAAGAGCCGCTTCACAAGAGATTTGCAGTCATGCGACTGAGCGATCCATCTCCCACAATCACAATTTAATTGCATATCAGAAAGCTTTACTGTTTAATCTCTTTTCCTGCACAAGCTGTAACGGAGAAGGCGAATAATCATTCAGCAACTACTCATTTATGATATTTTTTCCCATGGTAACCCTACTCCTAATGAGCCTAATCTGTTAACAATTACTCAAGTACAGTATCTTGTGCAGAAGAATCAAATGTTTTTTTTCCCCTCTGTTTCTCAGATGTAATTGCTCATGTAGCCCTAGCTTCAGCCAGCGTAATCTACTGGTATGGATTAAAGTACAATATGGTATTTTATACTCAAAATGTAGACATAGATGTGGTAAACATGGTGATGTGTCTGCAATACTAAAGTAAAGGAAGACCGTATAGTTATAGTACAAATCAATATAAGAGCTGCATGGAGTTTGCATGTCCTCCCTGTACTTGTGTTGGTTTACTTTTGGTACTCTGGATTCCTCCAACATTCCAAAACCATTCTGGTATGTTAATTGGCTCCTATCTTAACATTAACCAAGATATTCTACTGAGTGTGCTCAAGATGGCTGCCTCACCATCTGCAGATAAAGGACTTTGAGTCCCCAGGGAGAAAATATAGAATCACAAATTAATTAAAACATGTATTCATTATTATGTACCCAGGAAAGCATTTCAATAGGATGAATAGGCAGTATTAGTAGCAGCACTTGGCACTGAGATATCAGGAAACAGAAAAGGACTAATGTCGCGTACACATGATTGGAAATTCCGACAAGAAAACTGTGGATTTTTTTCTGACGGAATGTTGGCTCAAACTTGTGTTGCATACACACGGTCACACATAAGTACAACCGTTAAGAACGCGGTGACTACGACGAGCCGGGAAAAATTAAGTTCAATGCTTCCGAGCATGCGTCAACTTGATTCCGAGCATGCGTGTTTTTTTGTGTGCGTCGGAATTGCATAGAGACGATCGGAATTTCCGACAAGAACCTTTCTTGTCTGAAAAATTGAGAACCAGCTCTCAAATTTTTGTTGTCGGAAATTCCGACAGAAAAAGTCAGATGGAGCCTACATATGGTGGGAATTTCCCACCAAAAGCTCACATTTAAATTTTCTTGTTGGAAATTCCGACCATGAATTTCCAGGGGCAAGGGAATTTAAAGCTCTGAACAAAGGCATGGTGATGGAGGAAAAGAAGCTTAAAGGGCATCTAAACCCAAAAGCAAAAATGTTATACATTGCAGCTTACCAATTGCCAAACATGGTGACTACGTTATTTTCCTTTTCTTTATGCTTTTTTCCTTTATTTTCGCCTTGTGATCTGGCCAGTAGGTATGTTATTTTTTGGTTTTCTATAACAGACCAAGCTACCCAGAAAAAGTGGCAATTAAAGGGTTGAGACAAACTGATGAAAACACAGAAAGGGAAAAATGTTAGCTGGAGTTCAACTTGAATTTGTTAGTCAAGTCAATTAAGGCTAGGTTTGCACTAGCCCACTTGATCCATAGTGGGTTGCTTTTCAGAGTTTAGTGATGCATGCCTCTGTCAGACATTCAGAAGGCAATCCTGCAGCCTCCTGAATGCCCGTTTTTTTTCCAAATGAAAATTTGGTGCCGCCTGTCAACTTGACCTGCTAGCACATGTGCACAGGGCCCTCTGGCTGTATTTTAGACATTAAGTGGGCAGTCAGAGGCAGTAAACCCATTTCTCAGCCCTGTTTTAACTGCCCCCCCCCCCAGCTGTTCATGTGAAAGACGCCCAATTCATCCAATACCACATCTCCCCAGATTGACAAAGGTGCCAAAAACTGTCCAAAGATGTCCCTGTTGCTCCAGAGCCACCCTAAGTCAAGAAGTGTCTTACTGAACAGGTCATCAGGTAAAATAAAGGAACCCCCCCCCCCACAATATGATGACAGGCAGTAAATGGCAAATTGCAGAATGTTGAGGAGACCTGGGCAAATTGTGGCCCCATTCGGCCCTTTGGTTGTCCCTATTCAGCTCTCTGACAGGCTCAGAGAGGCATGTTGACACAATGTCCAAGTGGAGAGTTGCAAGAACTGGAAGGAGCTGATCGGTACAGTGGGGAGGCTCAGTTTTGGTGGGAGAGCATTGCCTAGGAGATGCCTTGATGTTCTCCCATCACTCTGCTACCTAGCCAAGTTCTTTCTGGATTAGTGCCTACACTCTGCAAACCCCAAAGCCATGCACCTATTCTTCACTTCACATCAGGATCCACAGAAATCCCAGCTGTACCAATCTCAGGCTCTCTCCTTTCAGTCACTGTGCTTTTCAAAGGGTTCCTTACTGGCTGATTTAACCCTATAATGCTGCACCACTGTGCTGCCATCACGTAAATTGCGTGCAGTTGCAGCGTGGCTCTATTGAAATTAATGGGCGACTTTAACAAACTGTGCCACTTGTCAAACTCAGCAGCCCAAGTTAAAAATGTTACAGCATGTGAACAGCTCTGTTCAGCTGTTATTTTGCAGTTTGGATGGGTGGCCAAGATGCGGTAAAACTGCCGTTTTTTACCCCCAACCACCCACCTAAAAGAGACCTATTTCATGAGAAGTTGTACCTATTATTTTCAGTGTCAGGTGTTTGTTTTCTACAGGTTTACACACTTATGGACTTTCCCAGGTTTTAATTTTAAGCCAAGTAAAATTAAGCCCTCCACAAATAATTGCCCAACCCTGATCTAGAGGGATTTCAGTAACCTTTTTTGCTCCTGCTTCTAGTTCGATGAATATTAACGAGCGTTTGAGGCCCCGTACACACGTCCGAGGAACTCGACGGGCAAAACCCATCGTTTTGCTCGTCGAGTTCTGTGTGAAGCCGCCGAGGATCTCGGCGAGCCAACTTTCAATGAATATTCTTCACTTCACATCAGGATCCACAGAAATCCCAGCTGTACCAATCTCAGGCTCTCTCCTTTCAGTCACTGTGCTTTTCAAAGGGTTCCTTACTGGCTGATTTAACCCTATAATGCTGCACCACTGTGCTGCCATCACGTAAATTGCGTGCAGTTGCAGCGTGGCTCTATTGAAATTAATGGGCGACTTTAACAAACTGTGCCACTTGTCAAACTCAGCAGCCCAAGTTAAAAATGTTACAGCATGTGAACAGCTCTGTTCAGCTGTTATTTTGCAGTTTGGATGGGTGGCCAAGATGCGGTAAAACTGCCGTTTTTTACCCCCAACCACCCACCTAAAAGAGACCTATTTCATGAGAAGTTGTACCTATTATTTTCAGTGTCAGGTGTTTGTTTTCTACAGGTTTACACACTTATGGACTTTCCCAGGTTTTAATTTTAAGCCAAGTAAAATTAAGCCCTCCACAAATAATTGCCCAACCCTGATCTAGAGGGATTTCAGTAACCTTTTTTGCTCCTGCTTCTAGTTCGATGAATATTAACGAGCGTTTGAGGCCCCGTACACACGTCCGAGGAACTCGACGGGCAAAACCCATCGTTTTGCTCGTCGAGTTCTGTGTGAAGCCGCCGAGGATCTCGGCGAGCCAACTTTCAATGAATATTAAGTGGCAGCACAAACAGGTGTTTTTCATTAGCACAGTGTGCACGTATATATATATACCTTGGTGTATTTAAGGCTCATTTACAGTTCTGTGCCATGGTAACATGATAATGATGTACGGTAATGTGTTACTGCGTTGTAGCCAACTGCAATGCATGTCAGTGCATTGGGCTGTATTGCATTACAAAAACAGGGTCATGTAAAAAAATGTCCACAATAGTGTGTGTTGGGAGCCCATTTCTTTTCAATGGGCTGGCTTGACACAAAACACATTAATGTATGCTAAAGCACTGTAATGAAATAAATGGGGCCTTAAAAAAAAAAAAAAAGGCTTTATTGGCCCACCTGCATTTGCAAATTTGTAATCTCTACAATTGTTCTGACTTAACTGGCATTGGCAATATAGAGACTATGAAGGAAAAAAATATTAATGGTGATTAAGTCTAAGGCCCGGTTCACACGAGCAAACATGTACGATGAAAGCGGTCCATCGGACCGTTTTCACCGTACATGCCTGCCAGAGGGCTTCTGTACGATGGTTGTACTAACCATCGTACAGAAGTCCGCGCGTAAACACTACGCGGGGCGTGTCCGCGTCGTCGCCGCGGCGATGACGCGGCGACGTGGGCGGGCCTGCCATTTAAAGGCTTCCACGCATGCGTCGAAGTCATTCGACGCATGCGAGGGACGGCGGGCGCTCGGACATGTACGGTAGGTCTGTACTGACGACCGTACATGTCCGAGCGGGCAGGATTCCAGCGGACGGTTTTAAAACACGTCCAGGAATATTTGTCTGCTGGGAAAAGGCCCGGCGGGCAAATGTTTGCTGGAATTCGGCCCGCTCGCGCCTACACACGACCGAACATGTATGCTGAAACTGGCCCGCGGACCAGTTTCAGCATACATGTTTGGTCGTGTGTACGGGGCCTAATATTCATTAAAGGGATGAACAATTCCATGGGTTCAGCATTGATATGTACAGTGGTGCAGAGAATTATAAAGAAAGCAACTTAGCACAAAGCATAGCACATCTGTAAATTAGTCAGACTATAAATGTACCGTATATACTCGAGTATAAGCTGAGTTTTTCAGCACTTTTTTTGTGCTGAAAATGCCCCCCATGGCTTATATTTGAGTCACCTTTTTGCACCTGATCTCCCGGAATTTGAGGACCCGGTAATAGCCGGCCATAGGTCCCCTGGACCCCTAACTTGGCACACATATAGTCCCACTCTTCCTCTACAAGTGTGCAAAGTTTTCTGTCTGGGGGACCTACGGCCGGGTAGCACCTATTTTTCAAAGCCGGGCACCCCTTCCATAGACTCCCATGTTAAACATCAGTCTAGTCATGGGCACAGTGAGGCATGGGCACAGTGAGGCATGGGCGCAGTGAGGCATGGGCGCAGTGAGGCATGGGCGCAGTGAGGCATGGGCACAGTGAAGCAAAGTCAGGCACAGTGAGGCATGCAGATGGACACCCTAGGCTCATACTCAAGTCAATACATTTTCCCAGTTGTTTGTGGTAAAATTAGGTGCCTCGGCTTATATTTCGGGTCAGCTTATACTTGAGTATATACAGTAAGCTGTATCCAACTACTTGGAATACCATATGACTACACAGTGAAAAAAATTATATTGCAAATAAACTGCCTTTTGGCATTCTGTTTTATTATAATGAGAGTTAATACGGTTCTTTTTGGAAGATTTGAATGTGGTATGTAATAATAACCTTAGTTTTCTCCCTTTTTGCTGTTTCCCAGTGTTTCTCAAGTCCAGTCCTCAAGGCACACCAACAGGTCGAGTTTTCAAGATTTCCCTCAGATGAAACGTCTGTGATAATTCCTAATTCAATGAAACTGGTTAAATCACCTGTGCAAAATAATGTAAAGCCTGAAAACATGACCTGTTGGGGCACCTTGAGGACTGGAGTTGAAAAACACTGCCCTATAATACTGCTCTGCCAGTTATTGTGAATGTAGATGTTCAGAGACAGACTACTTGCTACCAACCTCAGTGCTAAAAAAAGAGTCTGTGTAATGCTATAGTTATCCAGGGAAGTCTATAACAATGCAAAAGTCAGCAAATCAATCTACGTTAAGCCCCCGTTCACACCGATGCGACTTACCATGCGATTTTACAGGTCCAAATCGCATGAATTGTCACACCCTATTGTTGAAAATGGAAGTGTTCAAATTGGTGCACCAGCGACTTTGTGCTGCTGCACCAATGTGAAAAAAGTTTCCTGCACCATTGTTTGCGATTTTAGGTGTGACTTGCATAGAGATCTGTGCGTGAAGTTTCCTGCACTATTGTTTGCGATTTTAGGTGTGACTTGCATAGAGATCTGTGCGTGAAGTTGCACATATGTCAGCCAAGTCGCAATAAATAAAGTAGCACTGACCTGCGGCTTTGAAATCATGCAATTTCAAGTGAAGTCGCACCATTTCAAAGTCAGATTTGGTGTGAATGGGCAATACATTGTATATACCAGCCTACAATATGACGTTTACCACATTAAGGCAGAACTCCAGCTAAAAAAAGAATGCTCAACTTTTCCTACTCCTCCCTCCTTCTACTACTTTTGGAGTACCCTCTAGGCATAGCCCGCCTAATATGTTATAAACTGACCCAACTAGCAGCAGATTAAATTACACAACCACACACACACACACACACAACTGATTGGGTTAGAGGAGGGACACTCCCAACATCCTCTCTCCTAGCAGAAATGGGCCTGTATGGATTTCAGGTTAGGATAAAATAATAAGTAAGGAGGCAGTGTTTGGCATTCTTATTAGAAAGTGCAGTATTCTCTACAAAGCATCATGGAAACACACTGCATTACATGTTTCAAAACACCTGTATATACAAATTTGCAAACAGTAAAGAACTATACAGTGAAACCTTGGATTATGAGCATAATCCGTTCCAGAAGAATGCTTGTAATCTAAAGCACTCGCATATCAAAGCAAATTTCCCCATAGAAGTCAATGGAAAAAAAGACAATTTGTTCTGCATCGAGTTCTATTGCATGCAATTCTGCATGTGGCCAGAGGTGGGGGGGCACTGGAGAGCCTCAGAAATACTCGGGGATAGCTCGGCTGAACTTGAAAACCCTCGGTAAGGCTCAGAAACACTCAGGAATTTAGTATTTCCGAGTGTTTCCAAGTATTTACGAACGGCTCCGATTCGTTCCGTGTGTCACCCGCGCACCTCTGGCCAAATGTGGTACTGCACACCCCATTGGCTTGAATCCTGCTCGTATTGCGCAAACCGAGTCCGGATTTTTTTTTTTTTAAGTTGCTCGTCTTTCTAAGGCCCCGTACACACGACCGAGTTTCTCGGCAGAATTCAGCCAGAAACTCGATCGGAGATGAATTCTGCCGAGAAACCCGGCCGTGTGTACACTTTCGGCCGAGGAAGCCGACGAGTTCCTCGTCGAGCAAAATAGAGAACATGTTCTCTATTTCCTCATTGTTCAATGAACTCGACCAGCAAAACGATGGGTTTTGCCCGTCGAGTTCCTCAGACGTGTGTACGGGGCCTCAAACGCTCGTTAACCACGTTACTCGTTAACCAAGGTTCCACTGTATGATAAAAATTGACCTTCAATGTAGCCCATCAAACCCAATACTCACCCCCCTCCCCCCCCCCCCTGTTCAATTCAGTGATCAAGGGCTCTCACAGCCTTGCTTCTGAAAATATTGCTCTATCTGGACTATTTTGCTACTGTTCTTTATTTTCTGACAAATGCTTTATTCAGAATAGCATGCATCTACCTTGGTCTGTTTACACTATCAGTAGATCCATTACTTACAGTCTATTCGCTATTTCATCACTGTAAGCCCCCTCAGTTCTTGCTCTCACTTGCTTTGTGTACAATTCATTTTGAGCACTCTTAAATCATGTGTTAGTTAACTCTGTACAATCATACTGTAATGTGTGTGGCCAGCTTTACAGGTTCACATCACCTGCCCTACCCCTCAGTGGCTTCTAGCACAGTCAAGAAGGATAAGGCTCTGTGCATTCCCCTCTAGCACTTTAGACTATATTGGACACAAAAGCCTCTCTGGTTCCTATTCCAAAGAACTTGCAGTTACAGTGAACAAAGCTACATCAACAGCAGAGCTACCTACATTATAAGTATATTCATGGATGCATGAAAGCCCCCAAGTGAAGCTTACAATTTTCTATTTAGAAGTACTGAACTTTACAGTAACGCTTTTAATGCCAATTCCAAAAATAAATATAATAAAGAGAAAGTAAACCGCTGTCTTTTAAAAAAATAAAAAATTCTAACCTGCAAAGTAAAGGCATAGGGCCAGATCCACGTAGCGTGGCACATGTTTACATCTCAGATACACTACGCCGCCGTAACTTACAGCGTATTTCCCGTATCCACAAAGAACTTGCGCCGTAAGTTACGGCGGCGTAGTGTAAATGTGTCGGTGTAAGGGCGCGCAATTCAAATCAAGTTGTGGGCGTGTTTTATGTTAATACGTCTTGACCCAACGTAAATGACGTTTTTTTGAACGACGCATGCGCCGTCCGTGGGGGTATCCCAGTGCGCATGCTCCAAATGCTAGCCAATGCATTCGACGTGAACATAATTTTACGCAAAGCCCTATTTGAGAACGTTTTACACAAACGACATAAACAACGTAAAATTCGACGCTGGCCCGATGTCCATACTTAACATTGAGTACGCCTCATATAGCAGGGTTAACGTTACGCCAAAAAAAGCCTTACGGAAACGACGTAAAAAAATGTACGTTTGTGGATTGGCGTATCTAGCTAATTTGCATACTCGACGCGGAAATCGACGGAAGCGCCACCTAGCGGCCAGCGTAAATATGCACCTTAGATCCGACGGCGTACTAAGACGTACGCCAGTCGGATCTAGCCCAGCTTCAGGCGTATCTTGTTTTGTGGATACAAAACAAAAATACGCCGGAGCAACCTAGAAGTTACGCGGCGTATCAATAGATACGCCAGCGTAACTGCTTCATGGATCTGGCCCATAATCTGCAAGTGTGCATTGCATATTAGCACAATATGTGAAACTTACCTGCAAACGAAGCCCTCCACCAATGCGTTGTCATCGATGGAGGCCGCATCCATCTTCCTTCCGATTCTGCAGACCTAGGCTGTGTGACTGGCCAGAGTCATGTGATGTCACTCTCGTGCATGCTGGTCACGACACAGGGCTCTAAAGGAACGGCATGGTGGCCGCTCCTTCAGAACACCGCTGATGACATCATTGGTTGCATATACAGTAAATATCTCCTAAACGGTGCACGTTTAGGAGATATTTATAGTACCTATAAGTAAGCCTTATTAAAGGCACAATTAATCAATAGGAGTTCACAACCTCTTTGAGAAGCCTCCTTGCACACTCACCAACCCCACTTCATAAAATATAGAGTTGCACTTTAAATAAACCACAAACCTCATTGTGATGCTCCATTTCAAGCAACAAGCTTATCATTTACATACGCATATAATATACTTGAAATGCATGAGCTCAGTAAAATATGTTGGGCTATTGTCTTCATAGCAGAACACATCCCTGCTAGTAAACAACATTTGTGGGATTAAACTGGTTTCAGAGATAATTACTCTTTCCCCCACGGATTTTCACAGCTGACACATGCAGCCTCCCTCAATGATTAACGCACCCTGTTCTAGAGCCAGCTGAGCTAATGCTACAACATCGCAAGAGATTTCAATGCAAAATTATATTATTCTTCATTAAGAATGTCTCCATCAGGGACATTCAGCAAGAAAGACTGATAAGACACTAAGCTTTTTACAGTAGTTGGATAAAAAAGTGGCATCCCTGGAGATGAGAACAACCTGTTACAGGAACAGTACCTGTGTATCAGTGCAAATTACCTGATAAGCTGATATATAGTACAGGTTTTTAAGGGAATTCATCTAGCATCTTTCTTCTTCCAACTTCCAATGTTTCACAAATCTCTGCTAGTGAATTGATTTAGACAGACCTGGACTACGCAGGAGATTTTTAATTGCTCAATAAATTCAGATTAACCCCTTGCTAACAAATGACTTATTAGAAACACATTGAAAATAAGGTGAGTGCCAACAACAAATGTATTTAAAGCAATTGATTGATTAAAAATCTTCTGGGAAGTTTAAGCTTGAAAATACAACAAGAAAGCATCAAGCAGGCAACACAAAATCAAGTACACTGAAGGCCTTAATAAACCAAAAGGTTTACAGGACGGGGTGCACATTGCACCTATTTGCATGCTGGCTTTAAGGGGAATCTTTTGTGTTGCACATTTTTCTCTCTATGTATTGTGGTACGGAAATTTATCTTTTTTTTTGTCAAATATATATGAAATATTACTTAGCAAAGTGTAGCCTCCTATTTTACCAGTAGGTGTGCTCTAGTTTCTTTTCAAATGGTTATGTATTTCAATTTGCAGTTTGCTGGAAACAAAATCTTCTGTTTACAGAGCTCAGTAGATGAAGTTCAATCAATTATCAGTCCCAGATTACAGTCAAACAAGATGCTTCTGCTCTGCTGTCTGTTATTTGTAAAATAAGTTATATATTCAGTAAAAAAACATAACATATGTCACAGTTCAATAAAAAAATAAGTTTAAAAAAAAAAAACAACAGTTTAAAAATTTTAAGCATAACTTTTGCTTCTCAGTAAAATGTATGTTGCAACACTAAATTATAAGTACATCTCTACTTACAGGCTTAGTTCCCCTGCAAAGTCCAACAAATTCCAGCCAGTGAAATCCACCTAAAGCAGCTTCCTGTGATGAGGTGGCAACAATGCTTCACTACTCCTAAGAGTTGCTAGTCTCAAGTAGAATAGACAGCTTGCACCATAGTGGGTTAATAAAATGTTGCTGTGTGGCTATCAGCATTGTCACTGCCGATTCACTAGTCAATACCCTATCAATCAGCACCTGGCCACCTCTAGTCCTGCTCACTGTTTGCTGGATTGAAAGTGCTGCCTCTGTTGCTGAAACCTTCTGAATGTGAATGAGAGTATCTAGAAAGGGGATGTGTAAAGCCTCGTACACACGACCGAGAAACTCGACAGGCGAAACACATAGTTTTCCTCGTCGAGTTCCTTGTTAGGCTGTCGAGGAACTCGACAAGCCAATTTTCTCCATTCCCGTCAAGGAAATAGAGAACATGCTCTCTTTTTGGCTCGTCGAGTTTCTTGACAGTTTCCTTGACGAAAATGTACACACGACCGGTTTCCTCAACAAAAAAATATCTCCCAGCAAGTTTCTTGCTGGTTTTTGCAGAGAAACTCGGTCGTGTGTACGAGGCCTTAGGCAGAAATCGGCCCAAACGAGGAAGGTTGAAAAAGGTTGTTGTTTACTGTGTAAGGCTTCTGCATTACATAGTAAGCCCTTTTCCCTGCCTTTCCCTCGCCTCCCTTCCCCCTTCTTCCCTTCTCTCCGCTCCTCCCTTTTTATCTTTCTGTTTTCATCTCCAGATACCCATCTGTGCCTCTCTTGAGGAAGTGAGTTCTTTTTCTTGCGAAATACGAGAAATATGAGAAAAGTAGCACTGATGGAAGTTTTTCAGCTCAGATTATTTCAATATTGTATATGCATGTACTTTCACTATTGGTAATTATACATGATAACATGTTTTTAATTGTATGTAATATATTTGTTTTGGAATAATACATTTTCTACCTTTGGGGTATGACTCGTTGAAGTCTCGTGGGCGATTCAATTTTAAGTGTGGATGTACTAATTGGGACTGAGACACGCCCTTTGCCATTCATATACCAGTTTATCTTTTGCTATATTATTTTTATATTTCTTTAGTTTTGTTTTGTTTTTTCCTTGTATTGTTCATACTGTCCTATGTACTACAGTTGCTGCATTTCCATTTCTTGTTGTACTACAGAAGCTACCTAAAAACCTTTCAGACAAGCTTTCTGATTTATTACACAAATATATATTTTCACTTCACTCGTGGTGTGTCAAAGGGTGCGGCATTGCTGAGAAGGTTGAAGACATCGGAGTCAGGGGACCCAAAAATCAGTGGTTCCTTCAGATGTGAGCGCTTTATAGGAGACAAATGCATTCATATTCCAGATCAATTTAAGGAATAAAACCGCTGGTTGCTAAACAAATGGTTGAAAGAAGATTTTATACTTTAGTGTATTAATCACAAGGGAAGATAGGATTCATTAATTAACTGTGCCTCTATTGCCAACATATTCTAATATGGCTGGAGGTGTTTAAGAGGCTTTTCATCATAAGTGGTTATTTATGAAAGTTTAAAAATGAAGGCCCCAATGGCATTTCTGCATGCTTTTGTTTAAATGAGGTCAAACTAAAAAACAAGCCCAAAATCACAAGTGAAATTAGTGGTGCCTTTGAAAGTGAAAATAATGTATGTTGGGATTAAAGAAACTGAATTAATTATGACATTCATAGCTGAAATTTGAGTAAAAAACATTGATCTGCAAACAGTAAGTGACAATACCATAAAATTTAAATAAGGAGATTTTAGCACTCTTAAAACTATTTCTTTATAGTGTAATGGATTACTAGGTACATGTCAAGCAGAAAATACCAACTATTTTAAGGCAACTTTACTAAAATATATTTAATCAGAGGATTATTCACTAAACATTTGCCAAAGCAGCAAATAGCAGCTATTTGCACTAAACTAGTCTGTCTAACCATTAGTAAATCGCAGAATGTAGGCGTCTGATGAAATCCCACCTTACCACCAAGGTTTACTAACCCTGCTCTGTTGGGGTTTTCTGTGAACTCCTCAGTGTAGCAGTGGAAGGGTCTGAATAGCCAGGGCCCAACACAGTCATGTGGAGGAGTCAGTGGAAACATGCACCCCTGGTAAACGTTGACACCAGAACTTACCCAGTGTGATCTCCTGTAGGTTGCAGTCAGACTGCATGGGAGCATGAATTGGTGATTAAAGGGGTTGTAAAGGAAAAACAAATTATAATAAGCATCCTTTACCTGCAGACATTCCTCTTTTCACTTCCTCATTGTTTGTTTTTGCTCAGAAGTTGCTCTATTTCTTCTCTGTTCTGTTCACTTCCTGCTTGTCTGATTGTTACTCACCACCGTGAAGGGAGGCTTTACTGCGGTGGTCAGTGACGTGCTCGCCCCCTCCTGGGAACTACATCTGTGCAGCAGGACGCTCTCTACATGTTAGAGACTTCAAGAAGGTGTGAATTACTGGGCGTGCCGCAATTCATACTGGGAAATGTAGTTCTTACGTGAACGAGCGCCGCAAACCAGGAAGTGAATGAGAGAACAGAAACTAGAACGCCGGAGGTGATATAGATGAAGGAATTTAGTAGGTATTTACTCGTTTTTTAACAGAATCATTACACTATTCTGTCTGTCTACCTTTCAGACATTAATTGTATTCAAAAAATGTTTAACCCGATTGAGCACATGGAAGATAATTTTCCTATCTCCACCCACAGATTAAAATAAATAAAACCTAATCAATCAGTGTAGATTCAGGTCTGTATCAGGGTCAGTAGATTAGGGTTAAATCCAAAGTGTCCCAGATTGCCTCTTCTATAGCTAGAAGGGACTTGCTTGACCTAAATTATGGCACTGCAGTTTAGTAAACTGAGTTATGCACATTTTCGGTTGGACCTGCAACCTATCAATAATAGGAGTAGATTGATTTTACAAGGGCAGATCAAAAGACCTTGCACTGAAAGCACTCTGTAATATGCATATAAAAAAATGCTCTTCTGTACGCAAAAAACAATATGCTCACAGTTGGTTACAGTTCATAAATTACATTGATAGAATTTTAGGAAATTAATACCCTCAACCCATTATAAAGCTTGTACCAGTTTATGTAGCAATACCTATGCTGGGTACAGCATTCTAGGTCATGAAACTCCAAGGTGAGAGCATCAGTGACACCATACTCTGACATTACACATTTTGCATGTGTAATAGATTTCTGTACTTTTACATTACTGCTTGGCTTAGATACAGAACCCCAAACAAATTCATTATACCTTGAAAATACTTATTTTGTTAAGCAGCCTCCTAACTCCCGTAATTTTGCAGGGTGCAACTTCCCAGCACTTACTAGTTATCGCCGGGTACTTTCCCTATCTTTCTTGTAAGGTACAAGATAACAAGTCTGTCCACACACCACTCAGCTCTTGCATTGGTCCATGGTGCAGGAGGTGCTTTTTCTAAAGTACATTAGCCTGTGCCTTTGTGCTTGCGTTTTCCTGCTGACTACGTTCCCCTGTATCTTTGCCTGTTTATTTTTGCTGCTGACCTTTGCTATGTTTAACAGATTTTTCTACTGCTTGATGCCTGCACTGGTCATCGCTACTTTTAATAGAGTCCTCTACTGTCTGCTGCCTGCCCTGAAATTTGCAACATTTGTCAAATACCACTACTGTCTTCCTCCTGCTCAGACCTTTGATAGGTCCATAGATTATACCTGCTGCCAGCCACCAGTCCTGAATTCTTTTGAGTAGCCTTCATCTCATTTCTTCCATTGTTATATCTACTCTACTCTACCTTATGTCTGCTAGTGACATTCTACAGCCAGAGTATATTATGTTGTGTATTAAGTCCTGGGGGAAACCTAATACCCACACCTGCTTGCCTTAAGAGAAAGGGGCTGTTAAAAGTAAAGTTACACTTGTCCACTATATACTTTGGCTGAGGTGTCTGTCCCTGGACCTTACGGGCTAGATTCACCTAGAATCCGCGGCGGCGTAGCGTAAGCCATTTACACTACGCCGCCGCAACTTACTGGAGCAAGTGCCGTATTCTCAAAGCACTTGCTCTGTAATTTGCGGCGGCGTAGTGTAAATGGCCCAGCGTGAGGCCGCGTAATTCAAAGGGGCGGCTTGTATTTAAATTAAGCGCGCCCCGCGCCGATCGAAATGCGCATGCGCCGGCCGTAAAAATAGCCCAGTGCGCATGCTTCAACTCACGTTAGAAAACGTCAATGAAGCCGACGTGAGCGTCATTTCCGCAAATCCCTATTCGCGAACGACTTAGGAAAACTACGTAAAAAATTCAAATTTTGACGCGGGAGCGACGGCCATACTTAACATTGGCTGCGTCTCATAGAAGCAGGGGTAACTATACGACGGTGACGTCATTCTACGCAAATCCCTATTCACAAAAGACTTGCGCAAACAACGTAAAAAATAAAAAATTGTGCGCGGGAACGACGGCCATACTTAACATTGAGTATGCCACCATATAGCAGCTTTAATTATACGCTGGAAAAAGCCGAACGCAAATGACGTAAACAAAATGCGCCGGCCAGACGTACGTTCGTGGATCGCCGTAACTAGCTAATTTGCATACTCGACGCAGAATTCGACGGAAACGGCACCTAGCGGCCGCCGAAAAATTGTAGCTTAGATCCGACGGCGTACTAAGACGTACGCCTGTCGGATCTAGCCGAGATGCCATCGTATCTTGTTTTGAGGATACAAAACAAAGATACGACGCGCAAAATTTGAAATTACACGGCGTATCAAGAGATACGCCGGCGTAATACCTTTGTGGATCTGCCCCATAGACTTCAGGTAAGAATTAATACCACTTCAGCCCCGGAAGATTTTACCCCCTTCCTGACCAGAGCACTTTTTACAATTTGGCACTGCGTCTCTTTAACTAACAATTGCGCAGTCATGCAATGCTGTACCCAAACAAAATTTGCGTCCTTTTTTCCCACAAATAGAGCTTTCTTTTGGTGGTATGTGATTGGACACTTTTGACACAGTTTTGGGACCATTGGCATTTATAGAGCGATCAGTGATATAAATGCACTGATTACTGTAAAAATGACATTGGCAGGGAAGGGGTTAACACTAGGGGGCGATCAAGGGGTTAAGTGTGTGTTCCCTCACTGGGTTCTAACTGTGTGGGGAGGGGAGAGATGACAGATCTCTGTTTCTACTTTGTAGAAACACACGATTTGTCTTCTCTCCTCTAGCAGTACAGGGATTTGTGTGTTTACACACACATTTTCCTGTGCAGGTGCTCGTGCACACGATCGTGCGTGGCCAGTGGCGATCGTGCCTGCCAGCCACGTGCATCACTCCCAGTCCTGCCACACTCATTCTTCTTCATTATGATTTACCATTGAATTCTCATTACGCAGAAAGGAAGGCAGAAAAAACTCATGTCAAGCATAATGAAAGGTGGATGCAAAACAAAGAATCTGTTAAAAATTTAGATCAGCGTACCTGTGTTTTTATTATGAGAATTGTTATTATGATGAAAAGGATTTAATTGCAGAATTAGGAATAATGGGTAACTATATAAGTATATTATGTGGTAAACTGATGCATAATTTTAATTTTATAAAGCAATTTAGGTAAGCTAAGATGTTGTTAGCCAAAATTGTAGCCCATTAAAAGTCCCTGATAAATGAGTTATTGCATGACCGCGCATTTTCCATGTTAATAAAGAGACCCGTTACTGTCTAAGGGGGTGATTTATTACCATGCAAAGTGGTAAACTGCTCCTCTTTTAGCTCCTTCTTTAGCGTATTTAAAACTTTGTGGCATTTATGAGGAAAATATTTTTACTTTTAGCTCTACTTTTTACTAAACTCAGCAAATTGAGAGCAATGGTGATTTTTCAGATTTAGCTATAACTCAGTTATAAAGAAACCAAAAATGGTTGTAAATATATAGTTACATAGTTGGTGAGGTTGAAAAAAGACATCAGTCCATCCAGTTCAACCTATGATGTGTGTGTATGATGTGTTTATTTCAACAGTACATTGTATATCCCTGTATGTTGTGATTGTTAACCACTTAAGGACCGCCTAACGCCCATATATGTCAGCAGAATGGCACGGCTGGGCACAATCACGTACCTATATGTGATTGTTAAATGCCCAGCCGTGGGTCGCGGGCTCCGTGACCGCGGCCGCGGGACTCGTGGACCCGATCGCCGATGGAGTCCCGCGATCGGTCCCCGGAGCTGAAGAACGGGGAGAGCTGTGTGTAAACACGGCTTCCCCGTTCTTTTTTTTTTAAAAAGGTTTGTATTAGCCATATACACATTCACAGAAAATAACAGCGTATATAAGGTACAAGGACAGTGTAAAACAGTCTTAGAATGGGGAAGGCAAGAAATCCCTTAGCCTTCATCATCATATACATCAGAATGACAAAAAACAATCCTAACATGGATCCACATAAAAGTGCATACAGCATTTTCCTAACTTATAGCTATTACTAAACCTCGCACTCTCGTCTAGGAGATACTTAACCTCCCTGGCGGTATGATTCTGTCTGGAATTACGTACCAAAAGCGGTACAATTATTTTGCAAGGAAATTTGGCGTTTTATACTATAGGCCTGTCATTTTTAGAAATAACTCACTTAAATCTGACCAAGCAAGAGTCTTGTAGGCATCCCGCGTATGATTTTTTTTTTTAAACAAAATTATAAATTATAATATAATAAATAATTATAAATAATTATAACAAATAATAATATAATTATAATAAAAATTATTTAATAATGTAATCAACTCAAAATCACTGAAATTTGCTCAGTTGCAGAATTGTCGCTGTCATTATTTATTTATTTTTTATGACGAATTTCCCCACAAATCGCTATCGCACAATTCTGCAAGTGATTATAATTTATTATCGCTGTTTTCTAGCTGATCTAAAACCACTTTTGGACAATCTACAGTTTTTAGGCAGAAAGAACATTTTTTATTATATAAAAGTACATGTAGGGCACTGGGCAGACCACTAGGGACAAGGGGTGTGTGTATTTTTTACATACAGTACTGTAATCTATAAGATTACAGTATACTGTATGTAAAGTGTTTGTTTACTTTTTTGAATTTGGCGCCGTTCTCCGCCCCGTGCGTCGTAACGTCGCAGGGAACGGAGATCGGCGGCACACGGGGACACTGTGAATCGAGCGAGGAGGTCCCACTCGCTCACACAGCGGGGTGGCTTTGCTGGATCCAGGGACAAGGTAAGTAACTTGCCTGTGGATCCAGCGAGAAGGTAAGCCGCGCCGCTGCACACTCTGCACGTCCACCCCGAGCGTGACTCGGGGATACCGATCCTAACATTGGAAACCCACCCCGAGTCACGCTCAGGTTTACCGCCAAGGGGGTTAATAATACTTTAGCCCATATCATGTAAAATAGACATAGAGCGCTATAGCAAGCAGAGAAAAAAAACAGGTCACAAAAAATGTAGAGCAAAAAACGCCCTCAAAGAAAACATAAACAAAAAGAACCCATCTCGTGTGCCGTGTGCATCTGTCCCCCCAATCCCCACAGTTCTCCCCATATCAAGTACACAATGAGTGTCGCACAATTCAATCAAGAACAACATTCCCTTATGTCTCTACAGGATTGGTGTCCTTGGAGTCAACCCATCTACCCCATACACCACAAAAAAATTCCCACTACCTCTTGCCTCATAAGTCATTTTATACATCGTGACATTTGTATTGACCAATCTCTTCCAGGCAGACAGAGTGAGATAGTCCCTCTTCACCCAATTCAGGACAATCAGCTTCCTGACATAGTAAAAGAGCAGCCTCAAGAATGTTCGCATATTATTACTCATTACTTCATCCTCTATAATGCCTAGGAGACACAAAAGTGGACTACATATATTCGGGAGATCAAAAGTATCTGCAATAAACTTGGTAACCTGCGACCATAATGGACGAATCCTGTTACATTCCCACACCATATGAATAAAGGTGCCTTCTGCCACCAGGCACTTATGACAAACAGGGTCATCTCTTCTGCCCATCCTATATAATCTGTGTGGTGTGTAATACATTTGGTGCAGGTATCTCAGTTGTATTAGTTTGTCCCTAGCGGAGATTACTGTAGGGACATAAGACAGCTTCCCCGTTCTTCACTGTGGCGCCGTCATCGATCGTGTGTTCCCTAATATAGGGACACACAATCAATGACGTCAGACCTACAGCCACACCCCTCTACAGTTATAAACACAGATGAGGTCACACTTAACCCCTTCAGCGCCCCCTTGTGGTTAACTCCCAAACTGCAATTGTCATTTTCACAGTAAACAATGCATTTTTAATGCATTTTTTGCTGTGAAAATGACAATGGTCCCAAAAATGTGTCAAAATTGTCCGATGTGTCCGCCATAATGTCGCAGTCATGAAAAAAATCGCTGATCGCTGCCATTAGTAGTAAAAAAATAATAATAAAAAAATGCAATAAAACTATCCCCTATTTTGTAAACGCTATAAATTTTGCGCAAACCAATCGATAAACGCTTATTGCGATTTTTTACCAAAAATAGGTAGAATACGTATCGGCCTAAACTGAGGAAAAAAAAAGTTTTTTAATATTTTTTTGGGGATATTAATTATAGCAACACGTAAAAAACATTGCATTTTTTTCAAAATTGTCGCTCTATTTTTGTTTATAACGCAAAAAATAAAAAGCACAGAGGTGATCAAATACCACCAAATAAAAAAGCTCTATTTGTGGGAAAAAAAGGATGCCAATTTTGTTTGGGAGCCACGTCAAGCGACCGTGCAATTGTCAGTTAAAGCGATGCAGTGCCGAATCGCAAAAAGGGGCCTGGTCCTTTACCTGCATTTTGGTCCGGGTCTTAAGTGGTTAAGGTGCCTATCTAATAATTTTTTGAAACTATCGACTTTCCCTGCTGATACCACTGGTCATGGAACAGAATTCCACATCCTTACCCCTCTACGCAGTGTTTTTACAATTTGGCACTGCACTGCTTTAACTGGTAATTGCACGGTCATGCAATGTTATATCCAAACAAAATTTGCGTCCTTTTATTCCCACAAATAGAGCGTTCTTTTGATGGTATTTGATTGCCTCTATGATTTTTCATTTTGGCGATATAAATGGAAAAAATTATATTTTCTACTTTGTGTTATAAGAAAAATCTAATAAGCTAAATTTTAGTCATACATTTAGGCCAAAATGTATTCAGCCACATGTCTTTAGTAAAAAAAAATGTCAATAAGTGTATATTTATTGGTTATAGCGTCTACAAACTAGGGTAAATTTTCTGGATTTTACACAGCTTTTAATTTATGCCTGCCTATCTCATTTCTTGAGGTGCTAAAATGGCAGGGCAGTACACACCCCCCCCCCCCCCAAATGACCCCATTTTGGAAAGTAGACACCCCAAGGAAATTGCTGAGAGGCATGTTGAGCCCATTTTTTCTTTTTTGTACCAAGTGATTGAATAATGACAAAAAAAATTACAAAAAGTTGTCACTAAATGATATATTGCTTACACATGCCATGGTTATATGTGGAATTGCACCCCAAAATACATTTTGCTGCTTCTCCTGACTACGGGGATACCACATGTGTAGGACTTTTTGGGAGCCTAGCCGCGTATGGGGCCCCAAAAACCAAGCACTGCCTTCACCATTTATATGGGCGTAAATTTTTGATTTCACTCCTTACTTCCTATCACAGTTTCGAAGGCCATAAAATGCCAAAATAGCACAAAACTACCCCAAATGACCCCATTTTGGAAAGTAGAAACCCCAAGCTATTTGCTGAGAGGTATTTTGAGTCCATGGAATATTTTATATTTTGCCCCAAGTTGTAGGAAAATGACAAACTGTTTTTTATTTGCACAAAGTTGTCGCTAAATGATATATTGCTCACACATGCCATGGGCATATGTGGAATTACACCCCAAAATACATTCTTCTGCTTCTCCTGAGTACAGGGGATACCACATGTGTGGGACTTTTTGGAAGCCTAGCCGCGTACGGGACCCCGAAAACCAAGCACCGTCTTCAAGATTTCTAAGGGCATACATTTTTGATTTCACTACCTATCACTACCAATTACAGTTTTGAAGGCCATAAAATGCCAAGATGGCACACAACCCCCCCAAATGACCCAATTTTGGAAAGTAGACACCCAAAGCTATTTGCTGAGAGGCATGTTGAGCCCATTGAATATTACATTTTTTTACCCCAAGTGATTGAATAATGACCAAAAAAAAAAATACAAAAAGTTGTCACTAAATGATATATTGCTCACACATGCCATGGTTATATGTGGAAACAGAAAACAGAAAATTCCGCGCTATCAATAGTAAGCAGCTCACACTACCAATGGACAATGGTGGAATACAAAACAAACATAAAAAGTGTAGCGCATAAAATTAATAGATCACCCAATAAAAGGATGAAAAAACAGTGCATCAAACAAATGGTGAAAAAAATATGATGACAATATATCAACCAAAAACGTGATGTATATGTATAGACACTGGATGGTGTATATATAAAATATAAATAAATATATGTGAAAAAAAAGTGCAATGTAATGAAAATTGGTGATAATAGTCCCAATGCCTCGGAATGAAGTGCAGTAAAGAAATCCACCATCGATCATTGAAAGGAAGGCTTACCAGAGATACTGTACCCTAATGAACATATGCCCAGAGGGTTAGTAAGGCAGGGTATAACCACTCTCAAGCCTGGATCATCAGCTGCAATTCTCACGGAGACTTCTCGCACGTCAATCAGAGAGGTACCCATGGATCGAATCAGGAAAAAGGTCGCTTCCAGGGGTACCCAATGTGGGCCAAAATGTAAACCAATATGTAGAGATGTAGGAGAAGAAGAGAAAGGCACATAGCGTAATACTGAAAGGTACCCATGTTTAATGTAGGTAAAAATACTTACAATATAAAAGGTGATCAGCGCTTTCAAATGTATAGTGGCAGCAGTGGAGTGTCCAGACACGTTTTGCATCAAATAGTGCATCGTCTGGGGTGATCCCCCACCGCTACCCTCCACAGAAATAAAGGCAGAATGACCCTGTGACCAGGAAACCATCCCCCAGGTGTCTGCCCCTCAAAGGTCACTTCCTGTAAAAAAGTCACTCTATTTGGCCGCAGGACTAATTGAATACAAATATAAATCCTATAAAACATGTAAGTGTGTATATGGATGTGCAACCTGTAAGATCAGCATCAATATGAATAGCATTAGCAAATACCGAATGCTTGTACTTCCTGGTAAGCATATATGACCTCCGGAAATGCATCGTAAGCCTCGGTATGGGATTAACCTGAACTCAGGTTAAAAAACCTGGTTCCTGGTTCAGATTAAAAATAAAACATTTTTTAACGCAACCTGTGCCTAAAATATATATATAATATATAAAAAAGTTATGCCGCGTACACACGGTCAGACTTTTCCACGGGCAAGCCTCCGTCGGAATTTCGACTGTATGTACGCGGCATAAAAAGTTATGCCACGTATACACGGTCAGACTTTTCCACGGGCAAGCCTCCGTCAGAATTTCGAGCGTATGTAAGCGGCATTAGGAGCAAGATCGCTCCTCCGCCCCTAATGCCCCCATGCTTTGGCATATATGCTCTTTTTTTTAACTGTAGTGGTGAAATCACCTCCTACAGCACTGTAGTCACAGCTTTATGTATCGTGGGAGCAAACGCTGTTGCTGTCAAGATAAATAAATCCGCGCAGCAGCTGAATGGCGTACCTGAAAACAGTAAAGTAAATTACATACCTGAAAAGCAAGCATGATAAAACATAAAAAAAATAAAACATTTCAGAATAGAATACAGTAAAAAAGAGCAGAACAATAGAGACCACAACTATTTTTGTTTTTTTATTTTATATTTTTTTGTGTTTTTAATTTTTTTCTTTTTTTTAACACTTTTTTTGTAACTGTTCAACTTTTCGGTTCCAGGTTTGGGTCTCTCAAAATGCGATGGCATCTTGGGAGACCCTGTCTAAGTGTGTCCTAGCTTGTGAAATGCTTTACCCTGTCAGGACAGCGGGGACAATAATAACGGGGTCATGCCTATATCCATGCTTGCTACAGACACGACATCTTCTTTGGGGGGCTATATAAAAACCTGACGCTATATAAAAACCAGACGGGGAACCTAAATAACTAACTGGCTAACCAGCATCACCAGTGACACTTATACGGCGATCACTGGTGAAGGGTTAACTCTAGGGGCAATTAGGGGGTTAAAACCTTTATCATAAAATATATGACGCTATAAAAACCTGGCGGCGAACCTAAAAAAATAACTGGCTACCTAGCGGCACCAGCGACACTAATACAGCGATCAGAAAAACGATTGCTTAGTGACACTGGCGATAGGGGGTGAAAGGGTTAACTGGGGGGCGATCAAGGGGTTAAACCTTTATATGGGGGGGGGGTAGGGGGCTACCATGGACCTAAAGGGGCCTAAGGCTAATGTCCCTAATGCTTTTTACAGTCACAAAATACACTAAATACAGTGATCAGTAAATAAATGATCACTGCAATCAGTGACACTGTGACTGGGGGTACTGGGGGTGATCTGGAGGGTGATCTGGGGATGACTGGGGGGTAAAAGTGTGCCTATGTATACTGTGTCAGTGTGCTGTTGGTGCAACTCACTTGTGATGTCTTCTCTCCACGAGCTCCGGTCAAAAAGACATCACTTCCTCCTGCCTTTGTTTACATTACACAGGCAGGGAAAGCAGATGATTCGCTGGGAGCGATTGCGAGGGGGTGGCCAGAAACCAATGGCCGCCCCTCATCCCGGATCGCTCCCACAGCCGATCGGATCCCCCACCCACGGAAAGGCAGGGACGTACAGGTACGTGGATGTGCCTGTACGTGCCATTCTGCCGACGTATATCTACTGGCAGCGGTCCTTAAGTGGTTACACGGCTTCTCTTCTAACTTTAGTGTGTGTCTTTTAAAATTCCCTTTTACTAAATCGTTTTTTCCCTATGCTAGGGTCGCCAGAATGGTATTTGTACATTGATACCATATCCCCTCTCAAGCGTTGCCTCTCCAGCGAGAATAAAGTTCAATGTTTGTAGCCATTACCCTATAGCTGACTTCCTCTATTCCCTTAACCTCCCTGGCGGTATGATACTGTCTGGAATTACATACCAAAAGCGGTACAATTTTTTGCATGGAAATTTGGTGATATGTATTATAGGTCTGCAATTCTTAGTAATTACTTACTTAAACCTGACCAAAACAAGACTCTAGTAGACATTCCAGATGTGATAAATTTGAATCACAAACACATGAATTATAATCTAATCAATAATGTAATTTTATTCAATAAAGCAATGAAAAATAATGAAATGTATCAAACAAAGAAATTCAATACACATCCAGAGTGTGAAACAGTTTGAAATATGGAACTAGACAAAGTCCGACGTTGCAATCTGGACAATAGTACCTTGTTTCATTTCAGGCTTTTTTTCCATTGCCATTGCTCTTGGAACAGCAAACGACGCACATCCTGGTAGGCGCTAACTTTCGTGCGGTTGGCGGTACAAAGTCTACAAAATGACGACCTGTCAGGCGTTCTGGATTGCCAACGTCAACAGAGCGTGGTCTGTTAGCAGATACTGATGGCGTCGGGTGGTTGACAAAAATCTGCTCAGCCACCTTCCAAATAAAGTCAGAATGAACAAGAGGTATGTTCGTGTTTGCTTTATAAAGAATCTAGGCGTTCCAAAGACATTGTTCAAGGAGATGCCTGAAAATCTTTTTGTAGTATTTCTTCTGTTGTTTCCGCATCGCCGGGTAAAATGTCATTGCCTAATCGGCTCGGTCGACACCTCCCATCGTGTGATTATAGTCGATCACGACTTGCGGTTTCAGCACATCTTTTCCCTGTTTTGTGCGGACCATGGTAGTGGAGGTGCTGTGCACGGTGCTCATGAGACACACGTCCTTTTTTGTCTCGCCAGCGCATTGCCATCATTTTACCCTTTTGAAAGGCAACCATCTCTCCTTTTTTTATTTTTTTATTGCCAAACATTGATGGCATGTCACGCCGGTTTGGCCTGACGGTACCATACCCATCCGTTTTGTTGAGGAGCAAAACCTAATAAAGTTACGGTGATGTATAAAAATTGTCCGTTGTCACGCAATATCCCTGGTTCAGTAATGGGTCCAGCAGCGAAAGGACAGACGATGTGGCCATCCCATAGCAGCTGTACCTGGCATTGAACTTGGTACCTTTCCTGGTGTAAATGACCGCATTCCAGATATATCCGGTGGAAGATTCACAGAATCTGGCGAAGTGTACATTTTTCGTAATGAGTGAAAAACGATATTCAGACATCACGGTCCCAAAAAATGGAGTGGCCAGCATCTTATTGGTGGTCCAGTACCATTTCTGGAGCGGTTTGCCCACCACCCCCTGAAGGATGATGAGTCCCAGAAACTGCCAGATGTCCTCCTCAGTGACCGGTTCCCATTTTCTGGATCTAGAAAATCTGGAACGCAGCGTAGCAGATTGCTGATCGTGGTATCGATTGGTCTCTGTCACAATTTAAAAAATTACCTCCTCAGAAAGAAATAGTTTCAGGTACGCCAGAGGGTTGTCACTCTCCACATCAACCTTCATCCCAGGAGATATAGTGAATCGGAACCTCGGGGGGCGCTGCCTGGTCCGCATCGCTGTCTATAGGGCACCAAGTGCGCACATCACTTAGGTCAGGTGCGGGATCATCGGCGTTGTCACTTTCTGGATCAGTGTCGGTATCAGTGTCAGATGACAAATCTCCCCACGACTCACTGTTGCTCTGTTCTGCGAGCACCTCCGTGTCGCTGTCGCTCAGCTGATCCAAAAGCACATTTGTAGGACAGCGCTTTTTTGATGCCATTTTCAAAGGGTTTTCAAATGGTTTTATTTGTCACAAATGACAATGGCAAAGGGCACTGAAAGGGCACTGTGTCTGATACTAAGGTGATACAGTGTAATCCTCTCAGATTACATTGTATCACCACCTTTTTATATGTTTGTGTTTGTGCAACATTTGAATTTCCCTCCCAGTTCCGCTCCCGTTGCACCATTGCTGCTGCAGGGAACGGAACCAGGAAGTCAGATGACCTATGGACGGCGCGGCGGGGATCTCGGCGGCGATCACAGCAATGGGAGATCATCGCTGGATCGCCTGGAGAAGGTAAGGAACGCCGCTGCAGGCTCTGCACATCCACCCCGAGCGTGACTCGGGATACCGATCCTAGCATAAAAAAAACACCCTGAGTCACGCTCGGGGATACCGCTAAGGGGGTCAAAGCGGAGGTTCACCCTAAAAACATGCATTTAACATTCCATTCAGCATAATTCCAACATTTACACTATGCCGTTTTTTTTTTTTTTGCTGTACATACCGTCTTATTGTTATTTTCCACCCGGCTTCCGGGTTCTCACTCCTGTGGGAGCAGGCGTTCCTATGCAGAGGCTAGATGATTGACGCCTTGTGAAAAACTTCCCCCCGGCGCATAAGGCGCGTCACCAGTTTTCTGAAAGTAGCCGGCTCTATACGGCGCCTGCGCAGTCAGCTCTACACGGCAGGCACAGACGCCGCATAGCGCCGTATAGAGCCGACTAGCAGTTCGGCTACTTTCGGAAAACTGGTGACGCGCCTTATGCGCCGGGGGGAAGTTTTTCACAAGGCGTCAATCATCTAGCCTCTGCATAGGAACGCCTACTCCCGCTGAAGTGAGAACCCGGAAGCCGGGTGGAAAATAACAATAAGACGGTATATACAGCAAAATAAAAAAAAGGGTATAGTGTAATGTTGGAATTATGCTGAATGGAATGTTAAATACATGTTTTCAGGGTGAACCTCCGCTTTAATTAGCTTTGTTGCCCTTCTCTGGACCCTCACCAGTTCCAGCACATCCTTCCTTGAGGACTGGTACACAGAACTGGACAGCATATTCAAGATGTGCCCGGACCAGAGTCTTGTAGAGTGGGAGAATTATTGTTTTATCTCAGGAGTGAATCTTCTTTTTAATGCATGCCAATATTCTTCTGGCAATGCTTGACAATGCATGATATTGCACAGTCTATCATCCACTAGGACCCCCAGATCTTTCTCCATCCTTGACTCCCCCCAGAGGTTTTCCCCACAGTGAGTAGTTTGTGTTTATTTTCTTAGCCCCCAATTACATTATTTTAAATTTCTCCACATTAAACCTCATTTGCCATGTAGTTACCGTATTTATCGGCGTATAGTGCGCACTTTTTTGCCCTGAAGGGCAAAATCGTGGGTGCGCGATATACGCCGATACCCGCTTCCCGCGCCGAGTTTGAACCACTGCGCCGGCATATACCGAGCGCAGTACATTCGGGTATAGTCGGGCAGGCTCGGCTCCTCTCGCGGCCACGTCCTGTGCGTCCTGTACATGAGAGGAGCCGAGCCTGCCTGACTATACCCGAGTGTACTGCGCTCGGTATATGCCGGCGCAGTGGTTCAAACTCAGCGCAGGAAGCGGGGATCGAGCGGGGAGGACACCACCGAAGCCGCAGACGGACGCTGGACCCGACGAGGCCGCCGATGGACGCCGCGCAAGACACCAAAACTGTAAGTACTAAAATGTTTTTTTTACAGGAATGCGGGTCCACATTAGGGGTGCGCGATATACGCCGGAGCGCGCAATACCCCGATAAATACGGTACTCACTCCCTTATTTTGTTCAGGTCTTTCTGTCAAATTTATATATCCTGCTGCAAAGTTATTGCCCTGCTTATTTTTGTCCGCAAAAAAATGAGATTGAGCTATTTACCCCTTCCTCTATGTCAGATGCCAATATTCTTTGCTTTCAGCAGCCTGGCATTGCATGCCATTGCTGAGCCTGTCCTCTACTAGAACCCTGGGGTCCTTTTCCATCCTAGATTCCCCCAGAGGCTCTCCCCCTAGCCAGTAACGTGCGTTCGTATTTTTGGCACCCAAATGCATTATCTTACATTTTTCAACATTAAACCTCATTTGCCGTGTTGTTGCCCACCCCATTATTGTTTAGGTCTTCTTGCAAGGTTTCCACATAGAAGTTATTGCCCTGCTTAACTTGGTATTGTCCGCAAACACTGAAATTGAGTGGTTTATTCTATTCTCTAGATCGTTTATGAATAAATTAAACAGGATTGGTCCCACGACAGATCCCTGGAAGACCCCACATTCCACACCAGACCATTCCGAGTACTCACCATTTATCACCACCCTTTGTACTCACCCCTGTAGCCAGTTATCAATCTAGGTACTCATCCTAGGGTCCATGCCGAAAAACCTTTGTTTGTATAGTAAACGCTTGTGGGGAACTGTATAAAATGCTTTTGCAAAATCCAGAAACACCACATCCACAGGCCTTCCTCTATCTAGATGGCAGATATGTAACCTAGACTGTAGTTGATAACTGCTGTGGAATGTCTTCCTTTGTTGTTGCTGTGTTATGTTTCAGCAGTGTGGAGAGAGTTAAACTGAATATTCACTAACCCCCTTCCCACCGGCGGCCTCACGGCCCTTTAAGTGTTTCAAAAAGCCATGAGGCGGTGGCGGGCATTCAGGCCATGTGACCGCTGTGATTGGCTGTCACGGTGGCCACATGATTGGAAAGCTCCCAATCACTAGTATACATCGGAAGCTTTCTGATACCCGCCGGCTACTGTGCTGGGAGCGGGCTCTTGGGAGAGGGCTCTCAGCGCGGTAAGTTGTTTACGCCAGGCCGCATAAATGCGCCCACTCGATGTTGCATTCCGCATGCCAAGAGGCCGCATATACACTATATTACTAAAAGTATTGGGGCACCTGTCTTTACATGCACATGAACTTTAATGGCATCCCAGTCTTAATCTGTAGGGTTCAAAATTGAGTTGGACCACCCTTTGCAGCTTTATCAGCTTCGGTTTAGGAGTGTGTCTACAGGAATGTTCAGTCTCCACTCTAGCTTAATCCCAAAGGTGTTCTATCGGGTTGAGGTCAGGACTCTGTGCAGACCAGTAAAGTTCCTACACCCCAAACTCACTTATCCATGTCTTTATGGACCTTGCTTTGTGCACTGGTCCAAGTCATTTGGTGGAGGAGGGATTATGATGTGGGGTTATTTTTCAGGGGTTGGACTTTGCCCCTTAGTTCCAGTAAAGGCAACTCTTAAGGTGTCAGCATACCAAGACATTTTGGACAATTTCATGCTCCCAAATTTGAGGGAACAGTTTGGGAATGGCCCCTTCCTGTTTCAACGTGACTATGCACCAGTGCACAAACAAGGTCCATAAAGACATGGATGAGTGAGTTTGGGGTGGAGGAACTCGACTGGCCTGCACAGTGCTGATCTTAGTGACTAAGATTGCGAAACACGTTGACGTCACGGTCCTAGGACTCCACATTCCATTCCCCATCAGCACGGAGTTGATGCAGGGACACGCGGCAGTTGATCGGCAACACCAGCCAGCTACGCGCGGCTTACACGCGCCGCAAAACAGGAGCGGGACAATATCCATCTAATATCCATCTGCCGAATACCCCTATACCACCACACAGGTGCAGCATAGTCCGTGGACTGTGACGGCCCCCCTCAAAACTTAGAGGACAAGTGAGCCCCGGTTCCACTGAAGACTTCAGAAGCGGTAAGATGGATAAGATATAATTGCAAAAGGACGTGTCATCTAAAAACCACACAGGCTTTGAGCAAAGTGAAACTTATGCCCTGAGAGGCCATTCACAGGCAATTCTGTTTTAAAGAGACATTCCCTTAACAGCAGTAATTTGGTCTATACATGCTCTAGGCTATATGTTTCTCACTAGTCATCCCCTTTATTGATCCAGGGAGACCATATCTAGAGATATTCACTATGCATGGACCACTGCTCTGCCAACGCTGATTATTCTATATTAAGGATATTACATTACAGCAGTATTACTGGCAGTTGAATTGTATTTACATATGCCTTCTGCAATTCAATCCTGCATATGTATTAATTACATCATCCTTACCACACCGTCATCCCCCTCATCTATCTCCCCGCAGGGACACATATGTTGCATTGTTCCCATTAGTTTCCCTTTGGGATTGTTATTTCATGATTACGTTTTTTTCCGTTGGGAACTACAACATACGTGGACTTATGGCATCCGGACTGTCTTGTATATTTGTTATATGTTTGTAATTGTCTTTATGTGATATTTGTTATTTGGACTCAGTACGGGCTTACTGGTGCACTCTGTCTGTACACTGAGACCCAGGACTTGGGATATATTTGCACTAGTGCTTCTACCACGGATGAGTGTTGTCCATCTATACCAATAGTAGCCCCTTTATCTTTGTGGTATCTTCCCTCTTGAGATTTCCACAAGATAGTACCTAGTTTTTTTGCATTCATAATTGGCTACGGTAGAGACCCCATACATGAGGAGTGACCGCTCATTTTGAGTCCCTACTACTCTTTAGCAGAAACTATATATGGGTATGTTCATTTTTTGTTATATACAGTGCTGATCTTAACCTATAAGAACATCTTTGGGATTAATTAGAGCGGAGACTTGTCCATGTCAGTGCCTGACCTCACAAATGCGCTTCTAAACCTTGTGAACAGCCTTCCCAGAATAGTTGAAGCTGTTATTGCTGCAAAGGGGGGGGGGGGGCAAGTCAATATTGAACCCTACAGGCTAAGACTGGGATGCCATTAAAGTTCATTTGTGGGTGAAGGCAGATGCCCCAATACTTTTGGTAATATTGTGTATGTGTGTGGCCGGCGTGAAGAGATTAAAGTGGTTCTAAAGACTTTAGGTTTTACAGCTTAAGTCTATGCATTAAGCGGAAAAATCTTCTGTGGGGCAGCCTCCCCCCCCCTTTTTCTTACCTGAGCCTGATCCGATCCAGCGATGTGCATGACAGCAGCAACTCCCGCCGCTGTATCACTCCTCATAGGGCAGCTTGATGGCAGCAGGAGCCAATGGCAATCAAATGCTGTGACACAGGAGCAAGGGGCAGGGTTGAGTCCTGCTGTCTGTGTGAATAGATGCAGCAGTGACTAGACAGCGAGCACACATTGGGTGCCCCTATGGAAAGCAACTTTCCATGGGGGCACCTGCCGAAGAGAGGGGCTTGGAGCACCTTTGGGGGACCTGAAAAGAAGAGGATCGGGGGTGCTCTGTGCAAAAGCATTGCACAGATTAGGTAAGTATAGGCGTGATTGTTTAAAAAAAATAAAAAATATGAAGGTTTAGAACCACTTTAATGCAGACAGAAGACATATTTAAAGAAGAACTCCATCTTTCCACACACTTTGCATAATTCTTACTAAACCCAAGATAATTATTTGAAAACTGTAAACCTTAGTGACAAACAGATTATAATAAAAACTCAATTAGATCAAATGGACAGCAACATCTAAATCACCAATCCGAGAAGGATGTATAACAAGCTCCAACCAACCAATTAAGTGTGCTACCATTGTGCTATGTACAAGTTAATACATAAGAAACACAATAAAAGTGCATTAAACATATGATGAACTCTTCCTAAATTCATATACAGTATATGTGTAAATAAAGTCCATATAAAATGTGCAAACACTGTGCAAAAAAAAATCTATTATAGAAAAAATATATATGGTGCAAAAAAGGTGATGAGATTTTCTAAACATGAATGGTTCTTTCTTTGCCATGAAGCCATATACACCACAATCTTGCATGCAAAGGTTCCACAATCTCCTAAGCCAATGTAGACAATGCACACAGAAGACTCTAGAGAACCAGAGGATTCCCTGCATCTGCTAAGAGACTAAAGCTGGATACACACTATACAATTTTCTGTAGATTTTTCCCTTCAGATTTACCAAAACTGAGGTCAAACCTTAATGCCGCGGACACACAATCATTTTTCGGCATGAAAAAAAAACAACGTTTTTCAGCATGTAGAAAAAAACTAAGTTTTTCCAACTTCATCATTAAAACGATGTTGCCCACACACCATCGTTTTAAAAAAATGCTCTAGCAAAGTGCGGTGACGTACAACACGTACGACGGCACTATAAAGGGGATGTTCCATTCGGATGACGCCACCCTTGGGGCTGCTTTAGCTGATTCCGTGTTAGTAAAAGACGATTCGCGATTTTCTGTCTGTTACAGCGTGATAATTGTGCTTACTCCATTACGAACGGTAGTTTTACCAGAACGAGCGCTCCCGTCTAATAACTTGCTTCTGAGCATGCGCGGGTTTTTAACGTCGTTTTAGCCCACACACGATCATTTTTTACAACCCGAAAAACTACATTGTTTAAAACGTCGTTAAAAAATGTAGCATGTTCGAATTTTTTTTTTTGTCGTTTTTCAGAACCCGAAAAATGATGTGAAGCCCACACACGATCATTTTAAATGACATTTTTTAAAAACGATTTTTTTTTCATGCCGAAAAATGATCGTGTGTACGCGGCATAAGAGTTTTAATTTGTATGCAATCAAGCAGGCCCTTGCACTACATGGTTTTGGTAAATCTAAAGGAAATCACACAACAAAGGTTGTATAGTGTGTATGGGGTCTTACATTGCACAAGTTATTCTGGGACAGTTAGAGCAAGTTAGGTCTGTCTTTATATACTGTTGCTAGGTAAATGGTTCCAAATAGCACTTTTTATGTCACAGCATATAACAGGTGCACCTTTTTATGTAGGAAAATCTGTCTGTATGTTCAGCTGGAGACAAATTTTTTTTTTTTTTAGCATCACGGGTTAGGTCTGGAAAAATCCTTTCAGAGTGGACAAGGACTATAACAACACCCTTTTTAATTACAACAGGGAAGTGTTAGAACCTCTAACCTATCTCAATAACAACTGATTTCTTGTCTTGCTGTCACAGATAGGAAGCAGAGATGTTACCAGAATCTAAACTGCTATCTCTGGTTGCTGCACCCTTCCCTTATGCAGGCCATACATGGGTCAAATTCTAAACAATTTGTCGATTAAAAATTAAACAATTGTGTGTTTTGTCATCTGATGGTGCAACCATTGATTTCTAAATCTGACCAACCAAGCCTTCAAGTTCATCTCATGTTGTTATGGAAAAGAAAATTTGTGGCTGGGAATCTTCTTTTTCTTTCCAGGTCACAGCTAATGCGCATTACTTTTTCGATTATATTTCTTGTACGATTCTCCCATAATTGATTATTAATTTGTTCTTTTTCAAAATATTTCCAAAATGCCTGATCACTCAAATTTGATGGCTGAACAAAAATTGGCCTTTGCTGTTGCCCCACTAATGGTCAAAAATCGAAATGTTTATTCAAAGGTGCAATTTTTGAACATTATTCCTGCATCTCCTCCGCCATCTCTCCCACCTGTTGCTCAATCACCCCTTCTACTGGCACCAGACCGTGACCTCCAGCTAAAAAGCTGTCACTAGCAGCCTGTTCCAGAATACCACTAGCAGAGTGACAAAAAGAACAGACCTAGATGTCTGTTCATATCATTATCAGTAGTTACTGTACAAAATCCACAGAACAAAAAAAATCTTTTTTTGTTCTGACCATGATAAAAAAAAGAAAACAATTTTGTTGGTGTACTGTTGTTAACAAGACCTAAAGGAGCTATTTATGGATTTTATCTGTTTAAAGCTAACATTTAGAGACAGATTTTTTTCATAACATTAAAACATTTTCTTTTACGTTTTATGGCTTGTTTACAAAGTCGTCAGTGTAACCATTTTACCCACACATTTAAAATAAAATAAAAAAAATTGATGAGAGATTTAACACACATCAGGACATTCCAAATATCAATATTCTATATTCACGAATGAATCTCCTTGTTTTGCTGTACTTGGATAAAACAATCCCATAAGATACATTGGTAAAACGTCACCATTTTTTAAACTATCTACCGTCCCACTCACTTCACTCCTCCAGTTTTTAAAGTGTAAGTAAACCCACCTATCATTTTCAGCCAAGGAAGCTGCCATCTTGGCCTATGTTTAATCTTCAACTGCCATGATGCTGCACATGTGATCAGTTATGACACCAGCCATTGGATGGTTTGACAGTTTGGTTGAGAGCACAACCAATGTGACAGTTAGCAATCCCGGCATGCCGGAAATGTAACTGCTTTTTGAAACTGTCAAATCGATGGGTTTACTTCCGCTTTGAGACACACATGGTGAGATAAAGTAGTGAGTCCCTTGACACATCAAAAAATTTAATGTGTAATGACTTTGAGAAGCAGGTAAAATAAGTATTGAACACGTCACCATTTGTCTAGGTAAATATATTTCTAAAGTTGCTTTTGACATGAAATTTTCACGTAACAACCAATGCAATCCCCATACACAAAGACCCAAAACAAATAAGTTCAGAAATTAAGTTATGTGTAATAAAATTAAATGACACGGGGGAAAAGTATTGAACATGCTAACTGAAATGTATTTAATACTTTGTAAAAAAAACCTTTGTTGGTAATGACAACTTCAAGATTCCTCCTGTATGGAGAAACTACTTGCATTCATTGCTCAGGTGTGATTTTGGCCCATTTTTCCCACACAGTCTTCAAATCTTAAAGGTTTTATAGATTTTCTATTGGATTCAAGATTGGCTGGGCTATTCTAGCAGCTTTATTTTCTTCTTTGGTATACAAGGAGAAAATGCGCAAAAGCTGAATACAGCGATTCCTTAATATTATGAAAATATGTAATGATGAAAGTGATGGTAATTATAAATAAATAAATAATAATGTGCACGAGATTTTCACAATACAGAAGAGTCCAATGCTCAGGGGATGCAGGTTATGGGAAGTAAGTCCAGGGATGGACGGATAAAAGTTTTTTTGCAGGGGTCACAACTATAACCTCAGGGCTGCCATCATTGAAGAACAGAAACCATGTTCCGAGACTGTAACAAAAAGCAAGGGAAGAGGCGCCTCTAAGTGTAGATGTTTTGAGTAATTTAATATATAAATAAGTACAGGCAACTCACATTTTTAAAGTTCAAAATAGGCATTTGTACATAAATTCTTTAGAAGTGGTCATCAGCTCTGTCACTTGTGGTTCTTCTTCTGCTGGGCGCTGTGCTGTGGGAAGCTGTCCTTCACCGCTGTAAGGTTCGCACTCCTTTATCAAGCTCTATAAAGGCTTGATAAAGGAGCGCGACTGCCGCACCATCGCAGTTCGCATGCTCAGGAAACGCGTCGCATTCCAGTGACGTCACCAGTGCCATTCTGCTGAAATATCTCCATTCTATTACCTGGCTAGCAAGCTTTCTTCCCCACCGCCGCCGGCCTCAACACCTTACAGCGGTGAAGGACAGCTTCCCACAGCACAGCGCCCAGCAGAAGAAGGACCACAAGTGACAGAGCTGATGACCACTTCTAAAGAATTTATGTACAAATGCCTATGTTGAACTTCACAGTTGCCTGTACTTATTTATATATTTAAATTACTCAAAACATCTACACTTAGAGGCGCCTCTTCCCTTGCTTTTTATTTTCTTCTTTGAAACCAGTTGAGAGTTTCGTTGGCTTTGTGTTTGGGATCATTGTCTTGCTGAAATATCCACACTCGTTTCATCTTTATCATTCCGGTAGATGGCAGCAGATTTTTTTGAAAATAATGTCTTGTTACGTTTTCCTTTCATCCTTCCTTCAATGCAACTGAGTTTACCAGTACCGTATGGGAAAAACAGCCCCACACCATGATGTTCCCACCTGGAAACTTCACTGTCGGTATGGTGTTTTTGGGGTGATGTTCAACTTTGGTCTCATCTGATAAGACTTTATTTTCCCAGTATTTCACAGGATTGTATAAATGTTGTGTAGAAAACGTTAAACAAGCTTCAACATGCTTTTTCTTCAGCAATGGAGACTTGCGCGGTGAGCGTGCATACAGGCCATAGCGGTTGAGTGCATTACTTATTGTTTTCTTTGAAAAATTGTATCTTCTAATTTCTGAAGCTCTCCACAAGTGGTCCTTGCCTCTTGGACAACTCTTCTAAAAATTATTTTCACTCCTCTGTCAGAAATCTTGCAAGGAGCACCTGGTCGTGGCAGGTTTATGTTGAAATTATGTTCTTTCCACTTCCAGAATATGGCCCCTATGGTGCTCACTGGAACATTTAGAAGTTTAGAAACTCTTCTGTAACTAATGCCATCAGTATGTTTTGCAAGGTTGCAAAGGTCTTGAGAGAGCTTTTTCCTTTTACCCATCATTAGATGTTTCTTGTGTGACACCTTGTGTGACACCTTTTTATAGGCCAACAGTTGAGACTGAACCATCTAATATTCATTTGCATTGACAAGGGGCAAGATTGCTTTCTTATTATAACTGATAGATTTCAACTGGTGATTTGGCTTTACCGTGGATTTTTGCATCCCTACATGTGTTTATTACATTTTCCCTGTGTCATGGGATTGCATGCAGCCCACAACCTCTTATTAAACTTACAAAATTAAATAACCTTCATCAAAACTTACCGCCTAAGAAAGAATATACACCCAAAACGCATATTGGCATAAAATAATGGCTGTGGCACTTTATTGGTATAAAAATGAAATATAATTAAAATCTTTATTAAACCAAAATTCAATAAATCAGAAATCCAATAAATATATAAGCTCAGTTAATGGAACTCGAGCCAAAATAAATTAATTTAACATTAAACAGGGTGACTTAAACCACATAGGTGCCAACAACAGGGTGTGTAGGGTGGGTAGCTCTTTTACCAAGGCTTGACCAGCTGTGACAGAAATTCCATAGAGAACCCCTTTTTATAAGGGTACCAAGACCTTCTAGAAGCTTCCACACCCTCTAATTGGTTAATTAACCCTCCATATCCAATCCTTAAAGGGATAGTAGCCCAAAAAACTTAACACTCATTTGCCTCAACACTGTCATAAATTTAATGTGCTTGAAGGAGGTTGGGTTGCAGCAAGCCCATGAAGGCGGGCCCAAATGAGTGTTCCCTCCTTTTACATTCTATTTTATTACACATAACTAAATTAACTTATTTGTTTTGGTTTCTTTGTATGCATTGATTGCATGGGTTGTTACGGACATGTGGACATGTGACATGTGGTGGTCACTAGCACCTTTAGAAATATATTTACCGAAAAAATGGTGATGTGTTTAATACTTATTTTACCCGCTTACAAAAGTCTGAGGCTTGGTCTGCGGAAGATCCGATCGTGTGTACGAGGCTTATTTCTGCTTTCAGCCTATTGTTTACAAAACTGGGAGGGGTTTATCACACTACTGTCTCATCTATTTCAGATAAACACAGCTTAATTTTCTGTGCTGTCTCTTTAGCTAACCAATAGTGCTTTTAAAATCCTTTGACACATATTAAATGTTACTTTGTAAATCAAAGTTTATATAAATATAGCAAGAAAAAAAATTATTGGAAACACAACCATTTAAAAACAAAATATAACAAAAAATATAATTAGAATTGAAAGTAGTGATAGTTAAAGGAGATGTTTCAACTGCCAAGGAATATGTATTTCCTCACACTCCACCCTATAACTAGACAGTAAAAGGAGAAGTAGCATCTCTGTCACTCTGATCCCTTTTCCTACCTTTATGCTCCTTGCACTGCAGCCCAACTGATTGGTTCCTTGTGCTGCAGCTTTAATATATTCAGATTAAAAGATTGCATTTCATTGGAGTAGATGTACTGTAAAAACTTCAGAAACACATGCAGATTAATCTTTAGCATTTTCAAAGTAATGTGCTGACCCTTTGAGATTGGATACTACAAAAGCTTTCTTTTCTAACCCTAATTTATACCTTAAAACAGTTTGCTGGTAACTATAATTACCATGCAGTAGCTCTTTTTGTATTGCCATTTGCCTTATCCCCCATTTTAAATTTATATTATTGCTTATACAGGTTATCATTATTATAAATTGTGTTTTAGTAGTGTACTATGCTTCACAAATGGTGTTAGTTTTCCAATCACACGTGCTATTTTGTTTCATAGTACATTGCTGGTATAGTAAAGGTTGCTTTGACCTTATAAATGTATTTAGATTAAATTACCACAATACATTTTTTACAGTACCTAGTACAATGTGATACAATTAGCAAACCAATCATTCTACAGCCTTTGTCTGCCTCCTCCTCTATTAGATTGTACTGGAACAATACCTATACAGTTTATATGATGAATGGTATTTATTTACTTGTGTCTAGTAGTGCATGGTAAGCTTCTATTAAATCCAATGGTAATTGGTGGCTTTATACAGTAAATGTAGATCAATTGAGATGTACTATACAAGTCTACAGTCTATTCATTGTGATGAACATGCTTATAATGATATCACTGAAATGCAAAGAATAATGTTCATGCTGCACCCTGCAAATTGGGAGCTTCCAATCAGCTTTCAATCAGAGCAATCTGCTATCTATGTTTTCTATCGTTTCCCAGTTTCAAATGACTTTATGATAGAAATTTGTGTGGAAATTGATTAAAGATGAATTTGCAACTGGCATTGCAGTAATTTAATTAATTCTCATAATTTGGTTGCTTGAAACTGAAAGCTGATAGAAAGCTCTAAAATGCTTGAAAATGTGCAAGTACAGTATACGGGCAATACACAGCAGAATTCAGGAAATTTGAACTTGTCGCAACCGGCTTTTCCATAAAAAAAAAAACACAGCTGAATGGATCTGGATCATAACTTCATACTACCCTAAAAAAAAATTAGAACTGTTGGTATGTTGCCTTGTTATGTCAACATAATTTGCAGACAATGGAGAATACCATTTTTGATTGTGCAAAAGACCATCTAGATCAGGGGTGCCCACAACCCTTTGAAGAGCAAGGGCCACTTAAAGGAGTTCTCCAAGCTAAAACTTTTAACCCCCGCTGTGCCCGGGCTGTAAAACTATACAAAATAAACTTTCACTTACCTGCCTACGATCCCCCGTTTTTCCGATATCGCCGTCCCGTTCTCCGGTCCCGGTCTGTTCCACTTCCTGCGGGTCGGTGACTCACAGTGCGCTCAGCCTATCAGCGGCCGCAGCAATGTCCCGTCGCGGCCGCTGATAGGCTGAGCGCACTGTGAGTCACCGACCCGCAGGAAGTGGAACAGACCAGGACCGGAGAACGGGACGGCGATATCGGAACAACGGGGGATCGTAGGCAGGTAAGTGAAAGTTTATTTTGTATAGTTTTACAGCCCGGGCACAGCGGGGGTTAAAAGTTTTAGCTTAGAGAACTCCTTTAAGCGACTTGGTATTCGGTCGCGGGCCACAATGAGCAGATCGGGTGAATGGTCCAATTGGTCAGACTGTTGAACAGACCATGTGAAAGGGACCCAAGGCTGCTTTCACACAGATGAGCTGCGGTTTACCCACACCATGGGTACCTTTGGCTTTCCTGCACTTTGCAATAGACTTCTACTATATTCTGCAGGTTTGGTGCACTTTCAGAAAGCCCACCAAACTCGCAGGTAATAACAGAAGTATATGGCTCAGTGCAGGTACCCCGCAGGAAAACTGCTCTGCATCTGCGGATCAGTTTGAAAGCATGCCCATATATACACTGTTATTTTAGCAACAAACTGACCTTTAATAACAGTATTCTTTTTTTTTTTTATATAGTTTAATTAAATACAAAAAATACAAAGGTCAGAGAACTTTTGTAATTAATCCTAGGCTAAATTGTTAAATTCCAATAATGCATATTACTACACAATAACTCTTTTCTTTTCCGAATAGTCATTCTATTCCAATGTAGCAACGTATCCCAGAGCAGGAGGTTGCCACTGGTTGGGCACCCCTGATCTAGATGAATGCAGCCAACCACCTTTGGTTTCCGATAACACCATGAAGTGTTGCTTGCCTCTATAAGTTTTGCCATGTGTGGCCAGCATAAGGTTGGTAGTATATTGCCCTAATCCAGCTGTATTTCAGGAAACACCTGCAAACATCACAAGTTTTTCAAGCTGCAAAGAGGTTCGTAGGCAGTGATAACGCATGCTTTAGAATTGTCAGAAATGCTCATTATAACACACAAGATTTCCCCAAATTTTCATTGCATTTCTATGATAAAATAGGGAATAAGGATTTAACTGTGCTTTTGTTGTATTCATTGACCACAGAGAAGATCATGTATGGTTTTGGCAATCTGAGAACAAGCACAGAGCTGAGAACTGCCCATTTTAATTGGTGATACACCTGATTGTCTTTGGACAGCCTTAATAAGATAAACAATAGTTTAAAATGATATCATTACTAAATAAACACTGTGCAACATTTCTATTATTTCTGTGGGTTTACACTGAAATTCACACAGGGTTAAGGAAAGATATTGTATAGAAAACAAATATTCAGTGGAATAAATAAGCTGTGTAGAAAAAAATGTGTCTTGTTGCATTGCTTGCTTCAGCAGGAATTACATCAGTCAGCATGAGTCAAGATTCAGGAACATGCTAGGAAATATAATTTTAATATTTAAGAATTATAATGTGAGAGAGAAAATAAAATGACAACTTTGTGTTTAAAAAGTCTTGGTAATGTGTGTGTAGCCAGGTGCTGGGCTGCAGCAATTTGTAGAAGGAGACATTGGGGTTTATTTAATAAAGCAGGAGAGTACTAAATTAGGCTCACTTCTGCAGAAAAACCAATCAGCTTCTAACCTCAGCTTGTTCAATTAAGCTTTGGCAATAACACCTGGAAACTTCTATGCAGAAGTGAGCCTGATTTTGCACTCTCCAGCTTTAGTAAATAAACCCTATTGCCTTTTAATCTTCTCTCCCTCTTTATTATGCTGCACCATTCTCCTCCAGCCAGCAGGAGTGATAAAGCCTAGCAAGCCTATAGACTTCTATGCAGAGTGCTGAGAATCCTGAAAGTTGTAGTTTGAGATGATAGCCATATAATGGGGCGAATTGACTCCTTAGACTATAGCTCCCAATAGGCACTATGCAGTAGGAGGAGTGAGAGATGATCTTTCTTCCTCTAGGCACTGAGGGAGTTAAAGAGAGAGAGAGAGCACCCCTGTTTAAATATTTGCCTGTCAGCAGGAGACCATACCAGCAGAGATTCAAACCTAAGACTGGGAGTGAGGAAAACCGGGGGGGGGGGGCAGCACAGCATCACCCACAATTGTAACACCTGCACCACTGCCTCAGGGACACTGCAGCATCAATGCACCCTTTGCTTTCCACCACTGATCACTGAAGGCCTTAAGGATGAGACCAAGGGGGCCCCCCTTCTACAGCGAGAGGTCACCACAGCATCCCGGGGACTGGTGAAAGGGCTATTTGCACATTGCTGAGGCGGCTCCAACTGAGCCACCGAGAGCAGGGCATCAAGTGCACCCAATCCATGCTGCACTTTATACAGCGCCTATTCCTAACCTAGACTGCACCTATACCAACCGTATACTGCATTCATGGGCGTCCGCTGAAATTTTTTCAGGGGGGGGGGCGCACTTCGGCAGCGGCGATACACAGTCGCATTTTACCCTTTCTTCGACCGCTAGCGGGGGTTAAAAGCACCCCCCCATGTTAAAATGTAAAAACACCCCACTGTGCCCCCTGCATCTTTCAATATCTCTTTGTCACTAGTGTGTACCCCCTCTCCACAACTGCCCCTCTGGACCCCTTTACATTACACAGCACCTCACAGCTCTGGACCCCTTTACATTACACAGACCCCACAGCTCTTGACCCCTTTACATTACACAGCACCCCACAGCTCTGGCCCCCTTTACATTACACAGCACCCTGCACCACTGGACCCCTTTACATTACACAGCACCCTGCATCACTGGCCCCCTTTACATTACACAGCACCCTGTATCACTGGCCCCCTTTACATTACACAGCACCCCCTCCCCTTGACTGAAACACTACACTATATTGACAGTATATTTATTTCAGGTCTAAAAGAGGAACCTTTTGGAATGAGGGACAAATGGATTTGATTCCAGAAGAGGGACATGCACTCTAAATAAGGGACAACTAGAAATTTTGCCATAGGCTACAACTCTGTGTTGTGTTTGCTTTGCGTTACCAGACTTGCTAAAAACACATCAGGAAATAGTCTAGTAATATCTGTGGCAACAGATGTTGGAACAAACAAAGCACAGGCCTGGTAAATGATATAAAACGGCGCTCCCCTCCCTCTGTCCTCTGGTGCTTGTATCGTATGTCACGGGGCTGGGTCTGTGTGCAAGGTCCCGCCCCCCTAGTTAGGCTTGTGTGATAGGCGGAACACAGAAGACTATCAGACGAGCCGAACTAGGGGGGTGGGACCTTGCACACAGATCCAGTTCTATGACATACGATCCGAGTGCCGGAGGACAGAAGGAGGGGAGCGCTGCAGTGACCACTTAAAGCAGCCCCAGGGCCAGTTCGGCCCTGCTCCTGGATCTCCCTGGCGATTCCAGGGGGGGCAAACGACCCCCCTTGCCCTATGGAGCGGACGCCCATGACTGCAATATACTATACTTTTACCACAAGTAAAAGACAATTGCGGCTGTGTCATTTTTTTAAGACTGTACAGAGTTTATTACAGCATTTCCATATATCAGTACCCTACATCCGCTGCAAAAAAAGATGATCCTCACTTCTGTCTTGTTAACATAGGGTCACCCAACGTGTTTCAGAAAGTGATTTCTTTCTGCAAGGGTATATGATGTAAAGGGTATCACTTGTCTAGAACAGAATACAGTCATGTCTCTCCCCCTTTATTTGGGAGAGTGATTATCTGCTCCTACTGCTCTGAATGACTGCAATATATGTATTATCCCCCTTTTTGATAAATAGGATACATACTTCTCATGGAGGGACTTGATTATTTTACTTAAGAGTTCCACTCTGAACTATGCGGCTGGGTCTCCTCCTTAAAGGAATGTCAGTTATATTTATATTTACTGGTAGAAAAATCCCTCTTTCTCTATGTTTATGGATTTGGGCAGTTGTATGGCCAGCCTGGCAAGAGCCATGCAATCACAAGGGGTATTGTTTGTGTTGGTCCTAAACTAGGGAGCCCCCCTTCCCCCTTACATTGTGTATGTATGTATATATATATAGCAAATTGAAGGCTATGTAGTCCATAATTTGTGTTGAATTGCTCTTTTACTTGTCAAACCAAGTGCACATATACAATTCACATTTTCCTGATAACAGTTTCGAACAAACTACTTTCTTTTTTAAACCAACCAAACCCGTAAGGTTAAAAGTGTGTATATACGTACTTCCCAACTTTTTGAGATGGGAATGTGGGACAACAATTTAGGCATAGGACACACCCACTGCCACTCCCCCTTAATAGAGTATTATACAAAAAAAATTCAGAGTAGAAAATGAGGGGTGGGTGTGGGCTGCCTGGAAGCAGGGGGCAAGCGCCGCCAGCAGGCAGGGTTGAATGGGAGCTTTTCTCCCAATGATCGCCAGAAGAGAGAAGAGAGAGCTAGCCGGATCAACAGAGTGTCGAACATTGCTGTAACAGCTTTCATTTCCATTGCCGTGTGTTCCTTGCCATCGCGTCTCCTGGCCTGGGTACTTTAATAGACAGAACACCCATGCAATCCCAGGAGATGTGACATGTATCAATGTCCCTGGGCCAGGAGGCGGGGCTGTATGTGACAGTGAGTGCGAGGAACACACAGCAATTGAAATGAAAGCTGTTACAGCAATGTTCCTCTGCGCTCTGATGATCTGACCAGCAATCCTCTTCCTTTCCTCTCTTTCCCTGCACAGGTAGTCTGCATTGATGGACACAGGTAGGCTGCATTGATGGACACAGGTAGGCTGCATTGATGGACACAGGTAGGCTGCATTGATGGACACAGGTGAAGCAGCATTGATGGACACAGGTGAATCAGCATTGATGGACACAGGTAGGCTGCATTGTTGGGCACAGGTGAGGCTGCATTGATGGACACAGGCAGGCTGCATTGTTGGGCACAGGTGAGGTTGCATTGATAGACATAGGTGAAGCAGCATTGTTGGGCACAGGTGAAGCGGCATTGATGGACACAGGTAGGCTGCATTGTTGGGCACAGGTGAAGCACCATTGATGATACAGGTAGGCTGCATTGTTGGGCAAAGGTGAGGCTGCACTGATGAGCACTGATAAAGTTGTTGTTAATATTTATTTTTATAACTTAATTCTGCATAAAACACTTAAGTGTCAGTTCATGAGATAATTTATGAGGGCGTGTTTAGGGGCAGAATTAGGGCGGGACAGGGTAAGGGGTTGGGTGGGGGAACTGGAGACGAATAACCCCTGAGGCCTGGCTAGTAGCTGATGACTTTAAATTTTGAGCCCTGTATATATTTTGGTCACTTTGAGCAGCTAGAGTTATGGCATATTAGCGGATTATATTTTAGTCCTTAAATTTTTAGTTTATAATGATGATACACCTTTATGTTACTATAATATGCCTCTGCTTTTATGTGCATATAGGTGGTATCAGTGCACCCCGGGTGGTTCATCCCCTAAGTCCTGGATGTTACTACCAGCTGGCTAAGCAAACAACAGCATTTTTCTTCCTGTTTTTAAAGTGACACTTGTGTACATTTTTTGTTTCTGCTCTAATACAGTGTGAGTGCATATACAATTATATGAGACTTTGTTATGCGCTCTGTTAGAGCGCTGATCGGGAGGCAGCCGACAGACCTTTCTCGGTCATGACCCTTCCACAGAAGTCAGCCAAAGGGCAGGCTTCTATTGAACCAGCTGAAGCCACCTGACTTTTGGGCCGTGTGTACGGGGCTTTAGTCTATCCTTAAGGACTGGCACTCTGGGCTAGCCTCTTTTGTAACTGAAATGTTTTTTTCAGAATACAAGCTCCTCTCTTCATCTTGTCATTCTGCAACCACCTCTTCTGTATGTGGGATAGAGACTTTTGTATGTGAAACAGACATTGTTGAATGTGAGCTAGCCTCTGTTGTAGATGAGGCAGCCTATTCTTTATGTGGGATTGGCCTATCCTACCATGCAGTCTATTTTGTACTTGAATTTGTTGACTTAGCCAGTACCCCACTCTTCTGAGATAGCCAGTGCAACAATCTTCCTGCCTGTTGATCATTTTTAGCAGGACTTTTAAATGACATGGAATGATTGTCAAACTTTCAAGCTTATATTTCATCATAAAAATAGCAATTGAAACCCATTTGGACTGTAAACTAGGGCTTATGAAATGCATGTGTCTAGAGCCAAGTGTGCTAACACAATGTAAATTGAGATTCAGACTGTGACAGTTAGAATGACAAGTCATCCTTTTTTCTGCTCACTTCAAGTTTTGTGTTCTGCTGTCTGCAAATCTGTATTTGTGCTCTGTGACAGCTGGTCAACCTATCTCAATGTCTCAAAGCAGCAAAACAAATAAATTAAATGTGTAGTATGCTCCACTTACACAGGCAAGAGAGCCAACATTTAAGCTAAAAAAAACAGCATTTATCACAAGGAAAACTGGCAACAATCTGTAATTAGATATAACAAATAATGCCCAAATTAATTTTGTTACTATGATAGTTCTTCTAAATTAGTGATGTGGACCTGAGATGAGTTATAGTTTTCCAACTGTTTTATTTTTTCATTTCACAAAAAAAATACCTTATATAGACAGACTTGAACCTGTTCTCAAAAACATGGATGCTTCCAAAACTGACCTCATTCTAGAAATGCTAGTTGACCCTATTATGCTGATCCTCTGGCTCTTAGGTCAAGTAATCAGTAAACCTGTTGGTGCAGTAAGCCAAAGGGCTCTTACTGAGCTATGAAAAGGACCATCATGCGATGTGCCTCAATATTATATTATGTTCTTGGGATATTAGTTTGGACAGATATAGCCGGATTCACGTAGAGCGGCGCATCTTTAGACCAGCGTAGTGCATCTCATATGCGCTACGCCGACGTAAATCAGTGAGGTAAGAACAGTATTCACAAAGCACTCGCTCCCAAACTTGCCCCGGCGTAGCGTAAATTGGCCGGCGTAAGCCCGCCTAATTCAAAGTAGGAAGGTAGCGGGCGTGATCAGTTAAAATGAAGCGTGACCCCATGTAAATGAAGGGCCGAACGAAAGGCACATGCGCGTGCATGCTCAGAATCACGTCGCATATACTCCCTAAGATACGACGGCTCAATGCCTACGACGTGAACGTAACCTACGCCCAGCCCCATTCACGTACGACTTACGTAAACAGCGTAAAATACGACGGCTGTTCCGACATCCATACCTTTGCATGGGATGCGCCTCCTATATGGTGGTTTTACGCCGGACGTACGCCTTACATAAACGGCGTAGATTACTGTGACGGGCGTAAGTACGTTCGTGAATCGGCGTATCTTGCTCAATTAGATATTTGCAGCGTAAATAAATGAAAGCGCCCCTTGCGACCAGCGTAAATATGTGCCCAAGATACGACGGCGTAGGAGACTTATGTCGGTCAGATGAGGCCAAAATTCAGGCGTATCTTCTATTAAGAATTAGGCGCAGAGATACGACGGCGCATCCGTGCACTTACGCGGCGTATTAGAAGATACGTCGGCGTAAATGTCTGTGAATCTGGGCCATACTCTACAACATTATCCATAATTTTCCCATTGTCCAATCAAGTTTTCACAAATGTCTCTAGCATAAAACTTTTTTTTTTTTTTGTGAGGCCCATTATGGCAGATGTGTTATGTGTTACTCCAAGTTATTATAAATTGTTTATTTAAAGTTTCCCTTATGCAGCTTAAAGGAGTTGAAATATGTTTGTTTTTTATTTTCTATATAGGTTCCTTTAACCTCCCTGGCAGTATGATTATTTCAGAAAAAAGGTGCTGAAAGCGGTACCATTATTTGCAAGGAAATTTGGCGTTTTATACTGTAGGCCTGTAATTCTTAGGAATAACTCACTTAAATCTGACCAAACAAGAGACTAGTAGGCATCCCGGGTATGACATTTTTTTATAAACAAAATCATAAATTATAATATAATAAATAATTATAAATAATTATAACAAATAATATTATAATTATAATAAAAATTATTCAATAATGTAATCAACTCAAAATCACTGAAATTTGCTCAGTTGCAGAATTGTCGCTGTCATTACTTTTATTTTTTTATGACGAATTTCCCCACAAATCGCTATCGCACAATTCTGCAAGTGATTATAATTTATTATCGCTGTTTTCTAGCTGCTCTAAAACCATTTTTGACATAAAGGGACACTTTTGGTTGCTATGGACAATCTACAGTTTGCAGGCAGAATGTAATGTGTTTGTTTACGTTTTTGAATTTGGCGCCGTTCTCCGTTCCCGTGCGTCGTAACGTCGCAGGGAACGGAGATCGGCGGCACAGGAGGACACTGTGTAAATCGAGCGAGGTCCCGCTCGCTCACACAGCGCGGTGGCATCGCTGGATCCAGGGACAAGGTAAGTAACTTTGTCTGCTGCTGCAGCGAGGCAAGCCCGAGTCTGACTCGGGGTTACTGCTTTTGGTATGAAAATCTCACCCCGAGTCAGACTCGGGAATACCGCTAGGAGGGTTAAGCTAGTGCATTGTTGGTTCACTTACCTTTTCCTTCGATTTCCCTTCTAAATGTTTTTTTCTTTGTCTGAATTTCTCCCTTCCTGTTTCTCCTCAGTAAGCTTTCTACCATCATCTGAGCCGTATGAACTGAACCCAAACACATTTACTCATCACTACTTTAGAACCATTCTCTCTTCATTCCAGGCAATTACTTAATATTGAAACTTGCAAGTTTTCTTATGAAGCATTAACTGTTTCCAACAGCTTGAAAACTAACAGATATAACACTCGTCAGTGAAACGAGGTTCACTCCATGGGAGCAGTAACTTTTCTTTGTTGGTATTGAATTGGTTGAAAGTCTGTTGTTTCTGTTAAAGCATTATACACTTCTCCATGTTGGAGAACAAATTTATGTTCTCTAAGGAGTGTATTGCACTGTTTCATTGTACACTGTAAAACTTTAATTAAAAAAAAAATTGAAAAAAAAAGAAGAAAACTAACAGATATGTGTTGATTTCACACACATGCGCATTACATTTTATCTTAGTAAATACGGTAAGACAGTCTAGTGACGTTACTATCCTGAAGAATGAGTTTATGATGACAGTAAATATGGCACAGGCAATCAGAAAAGCACTGTGTAATTACATAATGTGTTATATTTGTAGACTTACAAACATCTATTCTTCTGAACAATTACCCAGTCTAAGTGTAACACAAACAAGCAGCTGGAAGGAAGGCGTAGAGAACAAGACGAACTCGGAAACAGTTGGTGACAAGACAAATGAGACTCATTTGAATGAAGAATTTGTCCTCATCTGGTGTAAAATGCGACAAATGACTGCTGGCTGTGTTCTGATATCCAGTGTCTTCCCATCTCTGTTGCCGAGGTGGATCTTTCAGGGCATGATAAACATTCCCTTTCAGTAGGACATGATTTATTTTGTGGTTATTACCTTCTTGGGATATCCAGATGTTGCTGGAGTATTTTTTATCAGGTCCTGTGAGGGTTTTCTTCTGACTACTTTCCCATCTGGTTGTCAAAATAAATGGCCTCTAGCACTTCCAGTCCTGTCCCTTTCCAATAACTCTCAAATAGATTGGCTGATCACTGCAAGATAGAAAACAAATAGGTTGTTTGTGTTACAGAAACCCTGGTGTGGGAAACGGCGCATTCACTTATTTTTCTGTGTTTACACTCATACACCAGGAGAGGTGTTCTTTGTCTGGAAGTGTCAGTACGTTCAACCACAATAATATATAATAGTGTGTTTACCCTGTGCCCCTATCCTTCTATCTTACTGATCCTGGGAAAATGCATTCTACATTTCAGTTCAAGAAAAGTCATCTCAGTGCCGTTTCCATTAACAACTTAAAGCAGCATTCAACCCAAAAGCAAACACTTATTATAATGCAGCTTACCCTTTCTTAGATATGGTTGCTGCATTGATTTTCATTTTAGGCTTTCTTTCCTTTATTATCACCTTTGTGATCTGACCAGTATGTCTGTTGTTTTTCAACCATTATCCACCGATGAGGCCGCTTACAATTGTCAGCTTGTATTTATTTATATAAAACATTAATCCCAAAAGGAAAAAAAATGTTGCTGCAACTCAGGGTTCAAGTCCTGGGGAAAAAAGTGTGGGAACTCCCACCCAAGATCCACTCCCCCACCAAAAAAAATAAAATATGATACGCTCATATGCATAATTACTAAACCGCATGTGTTTTTTTTTTTTTACGATCCACTGTACCTTAGTAATCCTTTATGTTACTGGCCGCTTCCTGTATATGGATTGGTCAGGTAGTGTGCCGGTATTCCGTCACTTCCTCAATGCCGCAATGTCTCCTGGGAGCTTTTGTCATTGTTCCCAGGAGACATTTCGGAGGTCTGCCGCGAGTTATCGCGGGATTTAGAAAGAAAAGTTCTTTCTAAATCCCGCGATAACTCGCGGCAGACCTCCGCAATGTCTCCTGGGAACAATGCCAAAAGCTCCCAGGAGACATTGCGGCATCAAGGAAGTGACGGAATACCCACACACTACCCGATGAATCCATATACAGGAAGCGGCCATTAACAAAGGATTACTAAGGTTCGCCTGTCCCTGACAGTGACTCGAGCTGGGCATCGCCGCTTAGTGAAGGATTGGCTCGGGTGGCTCGGCTACTCTAGTCCTGCAAAGGGAACTGCGTTCCTGCTGTGAAAAAAGTGCAGGGACTCCGTTCCCACGCGTTCCCGCAGGACTTGAGCCCTGCTGTAACTGTTAAAAAAAGGAATTAGCTAGAGTTCATCTTCAATTTGTTAGTGTATCTGTAGCTGCTAGTACATTTAACACTCCCCTTCCCCCAGATTAATAATGCTGCTGTCCAAATGTGTCTCTGTTGCTCCTGCATAGGCACTCAGATACAGAAATTTATGTTACTGGCTGGACCACCCGGTGAAAATAGAGGGGAAAAAAAAGGCAAACTAATGCAGCCACCACATCTAAGGATTAGTAAGATGCAATTCATATGTTTTTTTTTGTTTTAGGTGTATTACAGCTTTAACCACTTCCGTACCGCCCGCCGTCGTTATACGTCGCTACTTTGAAGAGGAATACCATTGTTATGGCAGCAGCTAGCTGCCATAACCCCGGTATCCTCTTCAAGAGTGAGCCGTCCGCTTTCAGATAAAAGTGGTCTCTGCGGCGATCACTTTTATCGCTGCCGGAGAAGGCCGCTCTCCAGTTGCTCTCCAGTGCCCTCCGCTGCTTACCGGAGCCGTTGGCAGCTGCGGAGTCGATCGGATCCTCTCACGTCAGTGGCCTGGAGACAAGTGAGGGGAAGATGGCCCCCACCCTTCTCCATACCACTGCAAGCGACATCAAAATGTCACTTCTGCCCAATGTTCTTAAAGCAGCAATTATTTTTATTTTTTATTGCATTTTAGTGTAAATATGAGATCTGATGTCTTTTTTACCCCAAATCTCATATTTAAGAGGACCTGTCATGCTTTTTTTCTATTTTCAGGGATGTTTGCATTCCTAGTAATAGGAATAAAAGTGACCCAAATATATATATATTTTTAAAAAGTGTAAAAATAAAACATTTTAACCACTTCCATACCGCACTTATTCTGGCACTTCTCTCCTTCATGTATAAATCATAATTGTTTTGCTAGAAAATTACTCAGAACCCCCAAACATTATATATATTGTTAAGCAGACACCCTAGGGAATAAAGTGGTGGTCATTGCAAATTTTTTATCTCGCACGGCATTTTCGCAATAATTTTTCAAACGCCTTTTTTTTGGAAGAAAAACGGTTTCATGAATTAAAAAATAACAAAACAGTAAAGTTAGCCCAATTTTTTTGTATAATGTGAAAGATGATGTTATGCAGAGTAAATAGATCCCTAACTTGTCACGCTCTAAAATTGCGCACAGTCATGGAATGGCGCCAAACTTCGGTACTTAAAAATCTCCATAGGCGACATTTAATTTTTTTTTACAGGATACCAGTTTAGAGTTACAGAGGAGGTCTAGTGCTAGAATTGTTGCTCTCACTCTAACGAACGTGGCGATGCCTCACATGTGTGGTTTGAACGGTGTTTACATATGTGCGTGGGACTTACGTGTGTGTTCGCTTCTGAGCGCAAGCTACTGGGGACAGGAGCGTTTTAAAAAAATATATATATTTTTTATTTTACTTATTTTTTCTTATAGTCCTGGGTTCATCACAACTGGTTGGAAGCAGCAGGATTGTGCTTCCTGGCTGTGTAGACGTCCAAACCTCCACCTGGTTCCAATATCAGGATAGCAGACTTCAGTCACCCCAGCGGAGATATGGATCTGGCATCAGAGTTCCCGGGGCTGCTGCAGATCGTCCTTTCAGCATACACGAGGTCTGTGTCTGCAGATGAATACCTGGAGGTCAGGCAGCAGATTCGGGTAAGACACTGCATTAAAGCCCCCCAGGTTGCTGGTATGCAACAGGGCAAGTGCTTTCCAACCCTAGAGCAGCATGCCAGAGAACAACAGAAGTTACAGATTCAATTCCTGGGAGGGCGGCCCCAGGAGCAATGGGTGACTGAGTTGGACAGGCTGGGCAACAGATAGAGCTGGGCAATCGGTATCAGGCTCTGCAATGGCACGCGGAGGAGGAATATTTAGGGGAGACAACAGAATGCACTCCAGAGGCATATGACTTTGGTTGCCCTGGATTGCTGTGTAAGAGCCTTAAAGGATCACTAAAGGAATTTTTTTTTTTAGCTAAATAGCTTCCTTTACCTTACTGCAGTACTGGGTTCATGTCCTTATTGTTTGTTTTTGCTTTGAAGTTGCTGTAATTCTGCTGTGATCTCCACACTTCCTGGTTGTCTGGCTCCTTATAACCACAGTACTGGGAGCTTTTCACGGTGGTCTAAGCTGTCATTACTGTGTGTCTAAAACTTAACAGAACCAATCAGATTCATTTTAAAAACAAAACACTGCCCTGGATTTGTTTGTTTTTGTTCTGTGTGTCTCTCTAGTTCACAGGAACATGAAACCAGTTTAAAAGTGAAACTAGCCTGCAGGCACATTATATGATTGATTTTTATCTATTTGTAATCATTTTTAAAAGGAATCAGTTAACTTTTATGTCTCTATACCCTGTAAACAGTCATTTCAGCAAAAAAAATGTTTTCCTTTAGTGACCCTTTAAGCCTCGTACACACGACTGAGGAACTCGACGGGCGAAACACATCGTTTTCCTCGTCGAGTTCCTTGTTAGGCTTGCCGAGGAACTTGACAAGCTTGCTTTGCGTACACACAGTCAAGGCAAAATGTCCTCGTTCTCAAACGCGGTGACATACAACACATACAACGGCAGGGGAAGTTCGATTCCACTGGCTAAACTCTTGGGGCTGGTTTTGCTAATCTCATGTGTTTGCGCGTTAAGTAAAAGTTTGTTAAGAGACGATTTGCACTTTTCAGTCTGTTACAGCTTGAAAAATGTGTTATCTCCATTACAAATGCTACTTTTACTCCCGTCTCATACTTTATTCTGAGCAAGCGCGGGTTTCTTAGCATACACATGCTCAAGTTTCTCGTTGGAAACCAGCCCAACCAGGAACTCGATGAGCCAATTTGAGACTCCCGTCGAGGAAATAGAGAACTTGCTCTCTTTTTGGCTCGTCGAGTTTCACACGACCGGTTTCCTCGGTAAAAAAATATCTCCCAGCAAGTTTCTTTCTGGTTTTTGCAGAGAAACTCGGTCGTGTGTACGAGGCCTTACAGATTGTTTTATGTTTGCAGATAAAGGGGAATCTACCCTTGAGGACCCGCGAGAATACAGAGAGGCTATGCTCGGTCTTGAAGGGTCTCAGAGCTTAAACCTGATCTAGACTATTTGCTAAGGAAGGCACAGCATCTGGAAAGGGCATACAGGAAACTTCTAGAATGCGTTCAGCAGCATGCCAGAGAATCGGCAGTGGAAACTCCAGAGATTGTCGTCTCCAAACCTGAGTTACTGACAACAGGGCAGAGCACTGCTAACCTCTGCCCAACACCAACAGCAGCTTCAGCAGAGGCGGCTGGTGCTCAAAATTTTTGGGGGGGTGCAAACAAACTGAAACATTAAACTGTTAGTAATGCAGAACTGTAAATAGCCAAGCCATTTATCAGGCGATTATGTATCATTGCTGCTAGATAAAATATAGAAAATGTTAATGTTTAAGTCAACTGTTAAAGAATGCAATAAAGGTATCACGAATCAGTATTTTTTTTAAAAACATTTACAGTGGGTGACCGCGATATTGTGTCAATCTTGCTCCCTTTCTCGGCGAGATTGACCATCTACAAGCCCCATCGCGGGAGCCAGCGCCGAGCCGGCTTGCCGCAATGGGGAAAAAGCCGTCAATCCGACTTGGATTCCCGCCAATTCTAGCCGCTACTTTTGGTATGATTCATGAGGGGCAACTCCACGCCAAATTTTAAATAAAAAACCGGCATGGGTTCTCCCCCATGGGGCATACCAGGCCCTTAAGTCTGGTATGGGTTGTAAGGAGAGCCCCCCTATGCCGGAAAAATGGCGTGGGTGTCCCCCCACAATCCATACCAGACCCTTATACCAAAGCACGCCGCCCGGCCGGTCAGAAAAGGAGTGGGGACGAGCGAGCGCCCCCCTCCTGAGCCGTACCAGGCCGCATGCCCTCAACATGGGGGGGCTGGGTGCTCTGGGGCAGGGGGGCGCACTGCGGCCCCCCCACCCCAGAGGACCCTGTCCCCATGTTGATAAGAACAGGGCCTCTTCCCGACAACCCTGGCCATTGGTTGTCGGAGTCTGCGGGCGGGGGGCTTATCGGAATCTGGGAGCCCCCTTTAATAAGGGGGCCCCCAGATACCGGCCCCCCACCCTAGGTGAATTAATATGGGGTACATCGTACCCCTACCCATTCACCTGGAGGCAAAGTGTCAATAAAAATAAACACATGACACAGGCTTTTAAAATAATTTATTAGTCTGCTCCGGGGTCTTCTCCGCTCTCCGGGGGTCTTCTCCGCTCTCCGGGGATCTTCTCCACTCTCCGGGGGGTCCTCTTCCATCTTCTCTGCTCTCCGCTGTCGTCTCGGTGCTCCCCGGTTCTTCTCCCGCTCGCTCTCCGGTGCCTTCTTCTTCAGGGCTGGCCGGCGCTTTCTTCCGCCACCATCAAAAAAGACAAATATTGCAACAAAATAAAACCCTGCTGCAATGCGTTTATGGCCTTCTGGATCGAGCGAGCACCGCCTCTTTGGTTGAACCCATGCCAGTTTTTTTATTTAAAATTTGGCGTGGAGTTGCCCCTCATGAAGACCACACTGCAGACCACCAAGCTCTGAAGAAAGGGGTATCGATTACAGATTCAAGCGATTATCGTGTTCTGCTGATGTTGCTGGATTTCTGCTGTACTGTCTTTTAAGGCCTGATTTTAAACTCCACATTGTGAGTATAATGATTGATTTTAATAGTTTTAATAAAACTCATTTAGCAGTATCACACTAGGTCGGTGCGCCCTCCGTTCTCTTTTCTCTTTTCTTAGTTTCATGAATTCCCACGATTCTGAGGAGGGCTGCAAGACTCTGGAAAATACTTTTTAATTGAACTACACCATCTCATAGCACCTTCCAAAAATACCGGAGCGCAGGAGATTTATCTTTGTCCCTCATGAATCATACCAAACACTGCAGCTAGAATTGGCAGGAATCCAAGTCGGTTCCCAGTCGCTTCTATGACGCGCTCGCTGGAATGTTCTTTTTCTATTCCAGCGAGTGCGAGATATCGGCACCCTGTCGCCGAGAATCAGCGCGATGCTGTCGTGCTGGAAACACATTCTCGGCAACAGGTACAGTAACAAACTTTATTGTGCAACAACAACAAAAAATCAGAATTAGAGTAAAGGTAACCGAATACAAATGCAAGCCATATTCTAATTCATGCCAGCAGTAGTACTATTTGAAAATACATTTTGCTCTCCTTTCTTTCTGGCTTGCAAATTTTTCAGTGACCTTCTGATTGAAGTCAGTCATCTCAGTCACTACTCTCTTTTCTATTGACAGCATGGCCAATGCATTCAGTCTCTCCTGGGTCATGCTATTTCTTAGAAAAGTCTTTATTCTCTTCAATGTTGAGAAGCACCTCTCAGCTTCTGCTGTGGTCATGGGTGTGGTGGTGAGGATTTTTAGGAGTGTGACAGTCTCTCCAAATATTTCTTCAAGATTGTTTTCCATAAATAACTGGAATAGGTCCAAAGCACCATCACACTTCCTGAAATCTTCTTTGCTGTAGATGAGACTAAGCTCTGTCTTCAATTTACTCCCATTGAGCACCGGATAGGCCTGCAAAGTCTTGCTCAGTGCATCCTCAGGAACCGCCACTGTGTAGTGTTGAAACCTGTCTGCTTGAAGCAAGGTGGCACTAACAAGGTGGTTTTTGAAGGAGAAGCGTTCCTTGGTGTGTGCCAATATGGTATCACAGACCTATAAAATGAAAAACAAATTTGGTAATGATGAAAAAATGTCAATTTCATCTCTGTTAGCTCCCTGAGCATCAAAAATGCATGAAACGTGATACATTTACTAAGAATGCTTTGTCCATGTGTATGGAGTTCTGAGAAATTATGGTTTCAAAAACACTGAAACTGATCTCCCTTCATAACTTAAAACTGGTCATTTTAAAGGTTGCAGAGTGCACCTCCTGACTGCCACAGGGGCCCGGCCTCCTCCTACCTGCCACTTTCCGAATTTCTGAATTTTCGGATTTCCGAAATTCCGAATCTCTGAATTTTCGGATTTCCAAATTTTTTAATTTCCAAATTTTCGGATTTCCGAATTTTCATATTTCCGGATATTCGGATTTTCGGAAATTTGGATTTTTTTAATTTTTGAGTTATCGAAATTCTCGAATTTTAGAAATTCCAAATTTTCAAATGTTTTAATTTTCGCATTTTTTTTAGCTTTTAAATTTTCGAATTTTCGAAATTCCGAATTTTCAAATAAAAAAAAATAGGAAATTCGAAAATTCGAAAATTCGGAAATTCAGAATTTCAAATTTTTTTATTTTCAAATTCTCGAAATTCGAAAATTCGGAATTTTGAAAATTCGGAATTTCGAAATGCACATGTCTAATGCTCAATACCATTTTTTTGTAGTAAGTTTTGGTATTTACAGTGACAATGGTGGTTATTTACTAAAGGAAAATAAACTTGGTACTACAAGTGTAGGAGAACCTAGGAGACAGTTAAAAGAAACACAAGCAATAAATCAAAATCAAGATTTTAGCAGATAATTGTTTTTTTTATTAAAAAATAGGGCTGTGGAAATTAACTATTAATTCATCGATTAATCTTAAATTTTTTTGATCGATCAAAATTCTTTTGATTGGTACTCACCTCTCCGCCGGCTTCTGGGCCTTCAGGGAGTTCCGTCTGAGATCCGGTGACGTCATGGACACCGGCAGGGGTTGCCGTGTCCATCTGAAAGGCTCCTTTGCTGTGCCTTCATATCTGCATGCCGGCGGGACCTTACTATCTGCCACACGCAAGAACTGTTACACTTCCCTCTATCACTTCCCTCTATCAACCTGGAATTCTACAGCCATCCACTGGGAGTTGTGATAGTTCCCTTCACGGGACATCTACATGCCGACGGGCTGATTTTAACCTCTCCTCATCTGGATTCAGCAGTGGCATCGTTGTACACATTTTTATACCAGTATCATACTTGGCTACATGTTTTTATGACTGCTTTTGCTACCGTTTGGTATTACTCGCACCATTTTTACAGTTTATGTAGCTACATCGATTTATCTCCAGTGCAATATTTATTTTGTTACCTATTTGAAGACTTTAAAAGTTTTAATGCTAAAAGTAGCTGGATTTGTATCTGCATTATAATTAATCGAAATTAGTCGATTAATCGATTTAAAAGAAATCGATTAATCGAACACAAAAATTTTGATCAGTAACAGCCCTATTAAAAAATTATTTAAACATTGTCTGGCATACCGATGGCCCCCCTAACCGTAAAATAATCCACATATTTCTGGAGAACTTCACAGGTGCTTTGGGGGGGCAAGCCAATATCCAGGCCTGTCATGGGTTCAGCAGGAAGTCCGGCCTCAGGCCCAACTTAATAATTTGGGGCATTTTGCAATATGCAGCAGGTAGGGATGAGCTTCAAGTTCGAGTCGAACTCATGTTCGACTCAAACATTGCCTGTTCGCCTGTTCGGCGAACAACGAACAATTTGGGGTGTTCGCAGCAAATTCAAAAAGGGAACACCCTATTAAAGTCTATGGGAGAAATCTAAAGTGCTAACTTTAAAGGCTAATATGCAAGTTATTGTCCTAAAAAGTGTTTGGGGACATGTATCAATGCAAAAAAAGTTTTAAAAACTGCGGTTTTTCAGGAGCAGTGAATTTAATAATGCCAAAAGTGAAACAATAAAAGTTAAATATTCCTTTAAATTTCATACCTAGGGGGGTGTAAAATAAGCATGTGAAATAGCGCATGTTTCCCATACTTAGAACTGTCTCTGCACAAAGTGTCATTTCTGAAAGAAAAAAAGTCATTTAAAACTAGGGTTGTCCAGATACCGATACCAGTATCGGTATCGGGACCGATACCGAGTATTTGCGCTAGTACTCGTACTCGCGCAAATACTCCCGATACCAAAATAGAATACTTTTTTTTTTTGTGACATCGAACACAAATTGGATGGCACTGATAGGTGGCACTGGCATTGATTGAATGGCACTCATAAATGGATGGCACTGATAGGTGGCACTGGCATTGATTGGGTGGCACTGATGAGATGCACTAATAAGCTGCCTCCCTGCACTGATGCACTAATGGGCACTGATAGGTGGCACTGGCTAGCTGCACTTTTGGGCACTGGCACCGATGAGCTGCACTGACAGTGATCACTCCTTCAATGATATGTAGTTTTCCAGTACCGTATGCTAAAAAACAGCCCCACACCATGATGTACCAGTTCTTCATAATTCTAAAGAAAATATCTTTGGTCTGTATTGTGGTTTGAAAACGGTCACATGACATTAAAAAAAAGTATCGGTATTCGGTATCGGCGACTACTTGAAAAAAAGTATCGGTACTTGTACTCGGTCCTAAAAAAGTGGTATCGGGACAACCCTATTTAAAACTGCACTCGTGGCTATAATGTCGGCTCCCGGCAATTCAGAGAGAATTAATTCATAAAAAAAAAGTGTGGGGGTCCCCCCAAATTCAATTACCAGGCCCTTCAGGTCTGGTATGGATATTAAGGGGAACCCCGACGTCAATTAAAAAAAATGATGTGGGGTTCCCCCCAAATATCCATTCCAGACCCTTCAGGTCTGGTGTGGATTTTAGGGGAACTCCACCCCAAATAAAAAAAAATAGTGTGGAGTTCCCCCAAAAATCCACACCATACCCCTTATCTGAGCACGTTAACCTGGCCGGCCACAGAAAAGAGGGGGGGACAGAGTGTGCCTCCCCTCTCCTGAACCGTACTAGGCCACATGCCCTCAACATGGGGAGGATGTCCCCATGTTGATGGGGACAAGGGCCTCATCCCCATAACCCTGGCCGGTGGCTGTGGGGGTCTGCGGGCAGGGGGATTATCAGAAACTGGAAGACCCCTTTAACAAAGGGGACCCCCAGATCCTTGCCCCCCCCTATGTGAATTGGTATTTATATTGACGGTGGGGTTCCCCTTAAAATCCATACCAGACCTGAAGGGCCTTCTTTTTTTTTTTTATGAATGAATTCTCTCTGAATTGCCTTTTTTTCTTTCAGAAATGACACTTTGTGCAGAGACAGTTCTAAGTATGGGAAACATGCGCTATTTCACATGCTTACTTTACACCCCCCTAGGTACGAAATTTAAAGAAATATTTCACTTTTATTGTTTCACTTTTAGCATTATTAAATTCACTGCTTCCGAAAAAACTGCAGTTTTTAAAACTTTTTTTGCATTGATACAGGTCCCCAAACACTTTTTAGGACAATAACTTGCATATTAGCCTTTAAAATTTTTACATTGATACATGTCCCCTGGTGCAGGACTCAGGTCCCCAAATACTTTTTAGGACAATAACTTGCGTATTAGCCTTTAAAATTAGCACTTTAGATTTCAAATGTTCGAGTCCCATAGACTTTAACAGGGTTCTAAAGTTCACACGAACATTTGGTGTGTTCGCAGGTTCTGGTGCAAACCGAACAGGGGGGTGTTTGGCTCATCCCTAGCAGCAGGAGTATATGATGTGGTTCAGTTTGTAGTCCGCCATATGGATTGCTGTCAGAAACAGGCGTAACCGGCTGACCATTATCCCAAAGGCATTCTCAACAACTCTGGCCAGTCGGTAGTTAAAAACCCTCCTCTCCGGGGTGAGGGTCCTCTGGGGGAATGGCCTCATCAGGTGATTGCCCAGACCGAATGCTTCATCAGCAATAAAGGCCTTCAACATTGTCTTCATCAGGTGGCAATGCTAGGCCACCAGTCTGGAGACGTCGGGCAAACTCTGTCCAGGCGAAGACTCCACCATCCGACATCCAGCCATTCTTCCCCACATCCACATAGAGGAACTCATATTGTGCCGACACCACCGCCATCAACACTATACTATTAAAACCCGTATAATTATAATAGTGTGATACCCAATGAGGTGGTGGCACGATGCAGACATGCTTCCCATCTATAGCCCTTCCGCAGCTGGGAAAGTCCCACCGCTGGGCAAAATGGGAGACCAGTCTGCCATTCCTGTGGCATTGAAGGAAACTGTGGAGTCAAACAAGAAAACATTATATTAGTACTTTTGTACATAACATTGCAAGCAGATGATACAAAAACTTTCTTGGCCAACATCAGTATAACATTTATTTTAAGAAGTATTTTAAGACAAAAATATAAGGCCCACTTATCAGATTCCTCACCCGCTCTGATGGCCCGTTGGAAACATTTTAGGTGGGGGGGCAGGGTTCTAGATGAGTTTGAGCCCTCCAAAAAAAGCCTCTGCTACTCTGACAGAATTTTATGAGAACAGGAACATTTGAAGACATTTGGGGGTGGGGGGTTGTAGCTGAGTTTGGCCCCTCAAAAAAGATGCCTGTCATGAACTTGAGGTCATGCAGACTTCTCCCTGTCGCCAGGTATCTCAACGTGGCAAATAGTCTTTGCTCATCAGTGATGGCTTGCTGCATGCAGGTGTCCTGCTTCGTGATATAAGGGGACAGCAAAGCCAACAAATGGTAAAAAACGGGGTCCGTCATCCGGAGATAATTTCTAAAATCATCAGGATTATTCTCCTGGATCTCCCGCAGCAAAGGCATGTGACAGAATTGGTCATGCTGGAGCAACCAATTCTTCGTACATGAACTTCTCCTCACCCTGTTCATGGACTGAGCTTGGATCCAAGCATGAACCCCAACACCAAACCCATTCGCAGCACAAACTCTACGACGAGTATGTACCCATAACATAGCTAGAAAACAGTCGGCTGGTCAGAACGAACTAAACAGAATGCACTGAAGAACAGAAAGGCCTATGAAGAACGACCCGAAAATCAGAAATGAGTGGACAAGAATGCGCTGAAAAAACAGATACCACCTGACTACACGCCCTGAAAGACAGATATGAACCCACAAGCACCAACTGAACAGCAGAAAACAATCTGAAAGCACGAAGACTGAAAAGCGTTACGCGATAACACAAGACCAGCAAAAGCAAAACCAGCCCAAAGGGTGGCGCCATTGGAATGGAACTTCCGCTTTATACTGCCTTCATACGTGTTGTACGCCACTGCATTTTTGGCGGTCGGGTTTTAGTGTGACCCTGTGTATACAAGACAACTTGAGCGGAATTCTGTCGGAACTCCATCAGAAAAACCGTCTGCGTTTAATTTGATGCGAAAACCGGTGTGTGTATAGTGTTGTAAGAGTATTTCACCCATTGTTGTTTGTGTTAATTAACTCTGCTATTGTGTTTCTATTTATGATAATGTTGATTGTGTCTTCTGAGCTAAAAGATGGCAAGTCTGTCCTAAAGGTCATGCCTCTGAGTCACCTAGGCTGTCTAAACGATTGGTAATTAGCTCATGTTAATTAGGTTTCTGGTTACAGTTTATATTGTCATCCTTGTGTATATATTTGTGTAAGATCTCAAATAAAAGGCCATTCCTGATGTACTCCAAGACTGGTGTTGTCTGGTGACTGAGTGGGTTAAAGAGTCTTGGATAGTGCTGGTTCTGGACAAAGGAAGCATTAACAGCAGACATAGTCCTGGGTTCGTCACAATTACGGTTCAGGATCAGAGCTGAAACCATTTGCTGAGTTCACTGTAGTTGGGCAGTTCCTCGCATTACTTGGTGCCATCATCTGTCACAGTTGTGGTACAATAAAAGACAACTGTCACACAATGCTGTGTCATCATCATGTATTCCACTTTGAGAAAGTGTATTTTCTAATTGTCAATGCTCACTCAATTTTAATTTTGCATGGTTTTTGCCATTTCCAAGTGCTATTCTTGATCTTCAGGGCAGAATAAATTAATAAAAGGTTACTGTAGGAGTATAAATGCAAGAAACTACATTTGAACTCTTCAGTTCTGAAGAGCTCTTGATGATATTTTTATAAACTTCTTTTCACTGGTATTTTATTTTTTCATAAGTTCATATGCAGTGTCTTCAGAGATATGATTAGTGCAGTTATACTTCTCTGACTTTATGTATTTTAGAAAATTATCATAAATGTTGGCAGAAAAAAAAGAGGTTATGTCAACAGTAAAAAAAAATGAAAAAAGAACACTTCTGAGAAACAATGCCTGAAAAAGGCCTGCTCAGAAGTTAATAATTGTTGAAGACAAACAAGGTTACTTTAAGGCTTCAAGAAAGCTTAGCCTCTTCTTCAGTAAAGTCAGTTTATTATACTTCAAGCAGAACTGTACAAATGACAGGGAATCATCGGCTGTGACTGCGTGATTGAGTTTCTTACTACCTATGCGGAAAGGGATTTCTATATAACTGTTGTTGAGCTGTATAATTCACTAATGTGTAATGGCAATTATGGCTGTAACTATTACATTCAAATTTGCAGTGATTGTTCTGTTTCATTTTCTTGCAAAGTATAGTGTCTGAAGGATGGTATATTAATTCTAATATTAAATTATACCTGCATATATAACTATGGATATTTAATTCCTGAGTAGTATCTGGCTGCTATTTGCAGTGAAAAAACATGTGGTGTCATATACACTGCTCAAAAAAATTAAAGGAACACTTTGAAAACATATTAGATCTCAACGGGCAAAAATCTCATGCTGGATATCTAAACTGATATGGACTGGGTATTGTGTTAGGAATGAAAGGATGGCACATCATTTGATGGAAATGAAAAGTGTCCACCTACAGAGGGCTGAATTCTAAGACACCATAAAAATTAAAGTGAAAAAATTATGCAGCAAGCTAGTCCATTTTGCTGAAATTTTATTGCAGCAACTTGTATGGCCACCAAGTGCTTGAATGCATGCCTGACAACATCAGGGCATGCTCCTGATGAGACGACGGATGGTGTCCTGGGGTATTTCCTCCCAGATCTGGACCACAGCATCACTGAGCTCCTGAACAGACTGAGGTGCAACCTGGCGGCACCGGATGGACCAAAACATAATGTCCCAGAGGTGTTCTTTTGGATTTAGGTCAGGTGAGCGTGGGGACCATTCAATGGTATCAATTTCTTCATCCTCCAGGAACTGGCTGCATGCTCTCGCCACATGAGGCCGGGCATTGTCATGCACCAGGAGGAACCCAGGATCCACTGCACCAGCGTAGGGTCTGACAATGGGTCCAAGGATTTCATCCCGATACCTAATGGCAGTCAGGGTGCCATTGTGTAGCTTGTAGAGGTCTGTGCATCCCTCCATGGATATGCCTCCCCAGACCATCACTGACTCACCACCAAACAGGTCATTCTGACCGATGTTACAGGCAGCATAAAGTTCTCCGTGGCTTCTCCAGACCCTTTCACGTCTGTCATATATGCTCAGGGTAAACCTGCTCTCATCTGTGAAAAGCATGGGGCACCAATGGCGGACCTGCCAATTCTGGTGTTCAATGGAAAATGGCAATCGAGCTCCACAGTGTCCAGCAGTGAGCACAGAGCACACTAGAGGATGTTGGGCCCTCAGGCCACCCCCTTGAAGTCTGTTTCTGATTGTTTGGTCAGAGAGATTCACACCAGTGGCTCTGGCAGTGCTCATCCTGTTTCTCCTTGCACAAAGGAGAAGATACCGGTCCTGCTGATGGGTTAAGGACCTTCTACGGCTCTGTCCAGCTCTCCTAGAGTAACTGCCAGTCTCCCGGAATCTCGTCCATGCTCTTGAGACTGTGCTGGGAGACACTGCAAACCTTCTGGCAATGACACGTATTGATGTGCCATCCTGGAGAAGTTGGACTGCCTGTGCAACCTTTATAGGATCCAAGTATCGCCTTGTGCTACCAGTAGTGACACTGACCCTAGCCAAATGCAAAACTAATGAAAAAGAGTCAGAAAAGATGAGTAGGGAAAGAAAATGTCAGACAACTCCACCTGAAAAAACATTCCTGTTTTGGAGGTCGCCTCATTTTTGCCCATCTAGTGCACTTGTTAATTTCAATTAACTGCAAAGCAGCTGAAACTGATTAACAACCCCCTCTGTATACATCCCCCCCTGCTACTTAACTGACCAGATAAATATCCCAGGAGTTCTGATTCAAAAGTGTCCCTTTAATTTTTTGAGCAGTGTATTTTGACATGTATCAAACCCAAGTTAAATAAACCAAGTCATTTCTTGTGATAAGTCCAATTTTTGTTGTTGTTGACTAATCTTACCATTGCTGAACATTCAAGATTGGATAGAATCAATTTTAAGGCCTGTACTGGGGTGCTTTGTGCTTGTGTCACTGCCATCAGTTAGTCATCAGTTTGAAACACTTCTGAAATCATTCAAAATATTACAAAAGTTGACCTCATCATCTGCATTTTACCCTGCTCCAAAGACTTCTATAGGAATGCAAAACCTGCTGAGAAAAAAACAAAAGGCTGTCGACACAGACCCTAAACCCAGTATTAAATCCAAAACCAAATATTGAACATATTGCAGCTTACAAATGCTTCGATGTGGTGCCTAAATTCATTTCCCCTTAATCATTTCAATACCAGGCACTTTCGCCCCTTCCTGCCCAGGACAATTTCAGCTTTTAGCGCTGTCACACTTTGAATGACAATTGCGCGGTCATGCAACACTGTACCCAAACTAAATTTTTATAATTTTCTTCCCACAAATAGAGCTTTATTTTAAATAGCAAACTTTTTCTTAGTTTCTGTCATAAAAGTTAAATGTTTTCCCCTTCACTGACCGGCACTGATAAGGTAGCACTGATGGGCAGCGATGAGGCGGCATTGATGGGCACTGATGAGTTGGCACTGATAAGGTGGCACTGATGGGCACTGATGAGGAGGCACTGATATGTGTGTAGCGGGATATCACCCTTTTTTTGTGATATAAAAGACTACCATCTGCTGATCAAGAAAGATCTCAGCTCCCTCCTGTGGCTGAATTGTGTTATAACCACCTGCTGCTTACTTTTTGTCCTGATACCGCAGAGAATGTTGGGAAATTGAGTACAGGGAGAAAAGAGACTCCATTTGCCCTGGCTTGTTATGCTTTGCTTCCCGCACAGCCTGCTGGGGGAGGTAATTTAAGGGGGAGGACATGTTTGGCACGCTCTCTCTGGACCGCCTCTTCAACCCAGGACACCTGTGCGAGGTGTCTTCCTGGAAATCAAGGCTGGAGTTGCGGCCTATCTACACCCGGGCGGAGCACCATTGAGGAGGAGATTACCCCTGCGACTTGTCTGAGAAGCGGAGGCTGTCATCTGTAAGGACTGCAATCGGAGATCGCGGATGGAGTGTTTCGGAAGGACAAGGCCTGAACTGGTTGGGTGAGACGGACACCTGCCATGGATACTCTGACTGCCTTACAGCAGGGTGGATCGTTTATATTCATCACTGTGATTAGACTGTTCGGGAAATGTTTACCAGTTTACTATTTCCCCTTTTAGATTACAAATTGCTCTTTGCGTGCCAACGCATGCCAACGCATATGTGCACAAACTATTGAGATAATTTGTATTGAGGTTTGGCCTGGCCCACCAAACCACATTAGTTAAGTATATTATTCAAAGACTGCCTATTTAGTTGTTGCAGACTGTTGATATCCATTTTCATACTCGTTGATCGAGTAATCGAGTTTATTACACTGTGTAGTGTTGTTAATAGTAAGAGCTGGGTGAGACTTGGCGGGGAGGTACTTCAGTGTGGATGCCTCACTGAGGGAACCCCCTTGCTGCATGCTTACACAAGTCTGCATAGCCACTATAATTTAACGTGTATTTATCTTTTGTTACTGTTTCTGGCTCTTGCAGGGCTCTGCAAGCAGTCTTTTATCGTTTTACCTTTGTTCCTTTTGCTTTATCCTATCAAGTAAAGAGTTACATTGGTTAAGCTGAAATTTGTGTACAGTCTCTCTGTCATCCTGCGGGACCCATGCAATTCAAGGTAATCATTAATTTACATAATCTACTGTGGTGTGACAGGATATTGTGCCCTCCAACAAGTTATTGGGGCCCACAATTCCCACTATACCAGTTGTGCCAAGGGAGGGTTTGAGCCAATTTCTGGGGTTGATAACCAGAGCGTAGACCCAAAACAAACCGACATCTCCTTCGGGGGTAGTGCTACATGTAGAATTAATGGGCACTGATAGGCAGCCGATTGGCTCTCCCTGTCAGTGTGAACCGAGGAATGCCATTTACCGGAACTTCCTGGTTCACGTGATGATCAGCTGTGATTAGTCACAGTTGATCACTTGGTAAGAAGCCTCTGACAGACGCTCCTTATCACGAATGGAGATGTGGCATGTCACATAATATAAATACACTGCTTGCACGCCACTAACTAACCTGCCTGCCCAATCTAGCACAATCTATCTCCATCCACACACTATACATTATACACTATGTAAGCAGCCTTATATAGTGTGGGGTGTGGACTTAGTCCCCCTGAGCCATGATTTGCCAAAGGCCTTTGGCCAATTATGGCTCGCACAGCAGAGCACGCTGTGATTGGCCAATACATGCAGATCTGGTGCATGCTTTGGCCAATCTTCAGATGTCAATGCACTGCAATCTCACAGTGCATTATGGGGGGTTCCGTGGCACTTAAATTTCCTGCGCCTATATGTTTGGTTTGTTTGCAAGCCAAGAACACCCAATGTTCGAGTCGAACTTACATTTGACTCGAACCGCGGGCTTATCCCTACTTGTGAAGATCCTGGCGGATCAAGGAGATGTCTACCTTGACTTCTTCAATCTTATATGTTAATGTCAACTGGCAGGTAGACTCCAGCACTTTGTTGGTATCTGCAGCCAGCAGTTTCAGCTCAGAGGAAGAGGAGCCACCATCTTCTCCCTGTGAGTCTTTGTCTTGATGGCGGAATTTGTCCAGTTTTCTGACTGCCTCCTGTATTTTACGAGGGGGAAACATATGTAGTTCAGCTGTTAGTTGAAGTTTTGTGAGTGTTTTCCAGGTGAATAAGATCACAGGATAGGTAGCAGGATAAAAGAGAAAGGACATTGCAGTCCTACTCTATGCAGCTTCAGGCCACGCCCCCAGAGTCCCAGTAAGTGGGCAGAACTCACCACAACAGTGTGACTGCCACACTCCACTTAGGTCATAGCAGTAAGGGTCAATGCTGAGAGTGGGCCTTCAGCTAGTGTACACAAAATCACATGTATTTCCCTTCATATTTACCAGCTAGCCATCAAAAAAAACTACACTTTCCTGTAATTTTGTTAAAAACAAAAGTTTTGCACCACATTTACAAATATATAAGGAAGCCATGCTACCTCAACAAGGTCTCTCTTTCACATCTTCCCCACTTTCACATATATTTGTAAATGTTTTGCAACTAAAGCATCTGTTTTTAATGCAGATTATTAGGCAGTGTATTTTTAATTTTTTTGCTGGCTAACTGATAAATGTGCTGGGAAAAACATTTTGTTTTCTGAGTTCAGTGCAAAGTCGTTACTCTAAAAGCAACGACCGTACTCTAAAAGCAAAGTAAAAAATAGGACAGCATAAGAAATCATTAAATTATTATGTGCACCAATCCACTAAAAAGTGTTTTAATCACCTGATATCCAGACATGCAAAGACTTAAAGTCACCACAATTCTTTGACCACTTATTAGAGGTAAGTCATGAGATTACTGGAGACTGTGGAGAAGAGATTGTGTGTGATTTGTATTTTGTACCTTTTGAATGATCATAGAGTTGTAAGTTTGTGGCTTCTCAGGTTTGCATAATAAGAGAGACGCAGTTTTTGGTGAATTGGTCCATATAAGAAGAATTATTGATTTGTTGTGGACTTATATTATATTGTTATTTCTGTTTTGCACCTTTTGAGATTGAGGATTGCTTTTTACCTGTCCTGACTTTTTATTTATATCATTATACTGTAAGTGATAGTTTAACTTGTTAATGGAGCATATAAGTTATGTAATATTCATTAATGTAGTGGATCCACTCTTTACCCATCTTATTCAGTGGTTGATGCTGGCTTTTCTATTTCTTTGTCTCAATTTTTTTTGTGGTGTGTGTGCAGTTGGTTCGGGCAACAATAGCACACAGCTTCAGAAAACCCAGTCACTGCAGAGGGCGCTACTTCAACTGTGTCCAGGCTGCTTCCAGTTTGGTGGGTCGGTACCTACAGCCATTCACTCCTCATGCTCTTCAGACAGAAAGTATTCATGCCACTTGCCTGTGGAACATGTCCGGGATCCCTTTACAGAGCTATCTGGACTATTAGACACATGGGCCCAGATTCTCGTAGATCGGCATAAAACTGGGCTGGCGTAACCTATCTGATTTACGTTACACCGCCGCAGGTTTTTCAGGCAAGTGCTTTATTCACAAAGCACTTGCGTGTAAAGTTGCGACGGCGTAAATCACCCGGCAGAATTCAAATTCGGCGGGTAGGGGGCGTGTAGCATTTAAATGAAGCGCGTTCCCGCGCCAAACGAACTGCGCATGCGCCGTCCGTAAAATATCCCAGGGTGCATTGCTCCAAATGACGTCGCAAGGACGTCATTGGTTTCGACGTGAACTTAAATGGCGTCCAGCCCCATTCACGGACGACTTACGCAAACGACGTAACTTTTCAAATTTCGACGCGGGAACGAAGGCCATACTTAACATTGGTTGCGCCTCATATACCCAGGGGCAACTTTACGCCGGGACAAGCCTAACGTAAACGTCGTTACTTTACTGCGTCGGCCACGCGTACGTTCGGGAATTCGCGTATCTAGCTAATTTGCATACTCGACGGGGAAAACGATGGAAGCGCCACCTAGCGGACAAAAAAAAATTGCATTTAAGATCCGACGGCGTAAGAGACTTACGCCTGTCGGATCTAATGGATATCTATGCGTAACTGATTCTAAAAATCAGTCGCATAGATACGACGGCCCAGATTAGGACTTACGACGGCGTACATGGCGCTGCGCCGTCGTAAGCCCTTTGAGAATCTGGGCCAGTATGCCTCCTTGTGAGAGAACTGTTGCCCCTAGGGAGACACATATAGTCTTTTGTGCTTTACTATTCTTATAGATTTGTTCTGCTTGCCTCATAGACTGTACTGTGCTGTGCTGCCAGCTAGTGTCCTTTTTAGGTTCTTACCTAGGCAGCTCCTATTAATGTAATAATTGCATTGCCTGTTATAATTTGTACATGTGCTTATTGCATACCCCATTATCATCCTGTTTACATTGTTAATTGATGCATTCATTCTGTAAATCTCAATTTGTACATTGATGTTTGTCCGATCAGTTGTCTGATACCACTACATTTCATTAAAACATTGAATTAATAACTGCTGTATATGCTTAATGTATAGACCTTAGCCTGATCATTACATTTGTCTGATTATACCTAGTGTGTTATTCACAGGTGATAGGCCTTGTGCAACACTTCATTAGGCTGCAAATGCTAATTACAAATTATTCATGTGCAGTATTTCATATTTGCAAAAAAAACACGCACACATAGAAAAATATAACAATATTTTAGTGTCAAATATAAAAGAATTTAACTACAAACACTATAGTTATTGTATAAACAAGACTTAAAGCGGGGGTTCACCCTATCGACGGGAAAAAAAAAAAAAAAATTTCTTTTACCTTTAAATCAGGCATTGTAGCGCGAGCTACAGTATGCCTGTCCCGAATTTTTTCCCCCCATACTCACCTTGTAGTCGTCCATCGAAGATACCGGGGAATGGGCGTGCCTCTGGAGACGGAGGATGATTGACGGCCGGCTCTGGCGCGTCACGCTTCTCCGGAAATAGCCGAAATAGGCTTGGTCTTCACGACGCGTGCGCATAGCCTGTGCGCACGCGCCGTGAAGAGCCGAGACCTACTCCGGCTGTCTTCGGGGAGAGTGACGTGCCAGGGCCGGCCGTCAATCATCCTCCCTCTCCATAGGCACGCCCATTCCCCGCGGGAGCCGAAATCTACGATGGACGACTACGAGGTGAGTACGGGGTTAAAAAAATCGGGACAGGCATACTGTAGCTCGCGCTACAATGCCTGTCTCGATGGTAACATCAAGTACGAGAGGGTGAACTACCGCTTTAACTATGCCCATTATAAAATCTCTTCAACCAGTGTTAATCAATAATGATAATACACTGCATTAGTGTTCTCCATGTTTTCAACTGTTCTCTTTATGTATGTTATAAATAAATATAGGCATATTTGATGTATTAAAACTGTTGATAGTAACAAGAAAGCAGCTCATGAAATAATTGCAGGAATCCTGCGGCTACTGCTTTCCTGGCAATCTGTTTGTAAAAACCAGTTTGTGGTGGAATCAGCATTTACCAGCAGCATGGGAAAATGCAATTAGGATAGTCAATATAATGTAACATTTCATAAATATGATAAACTATTGTCCAAGCTTCAACTGGCCAATATATGAATGCCTTTGTACTGTGTGGAACTATGACTGTTCACACCATTCATTGTATCAGTAAAGTATTATTGCAGTTTTCTGCCCCACCAATAAGAGACCAGGAGAAAGGGGCAAGGCCTCACTTGAGTGGGATGTGGCTTCATATAAACAGTACTTACCTGGATGAAATGCCACCAACATTTAATTTCATTTGTGCATTGGAGCTTAGACAGTGGCTCCCATATACGATCAATCAAATAAACACATAGGGGGTTATTTACGAAAGGCAAATCCACTTTGCACTATAAGTGCACTTTTAAGTGCAGTCGCTGTAGATCTGAGGGGGAAATGCAAGGAAAATAAAAAACAGCATTTTAGCTTGCACATGATTGGATGATAAAATCAGCAGAGCTTCCCTTTAGATCTACAGCGACTGCACTTCCAATCGCACTTTCAGTGCAAAGTGGCTTTCTATTTTGTAAATAATCCCCATAGTGTACGTGTTGGATGACAGTAAGGCAGAGAAGATCTAGCACTTTCCTACATGAGCACAGGGAAAGGAGGTCTGTACTGAAAGAATTATTAGGCAAGTTTGATAAAATAGAGAAAGTTACATACATATGATTCACAGTGATCTGAGAACAAGAGCAGACCCTTTATCCATGGTAGAGAAATTTACTCCAGAATGCCTGTTTTCAGTCTGTCATGGTCACTTAGTGCCCCTGTTCCTCATTCCAGCACCCGGGTGTTGGCTGTTGCTTTTCCTCCCTGTCTGTGTTCACCTGTTAGGTGATTGATCTGTTCAGTCACCTGATATAAGCAAACCAAACATTCTATCCCTCACTTGTGATAGAGACACATCTTCCTGTATTGTTCTAGCTCAAGGCTCCTGTTAGTCTGCCTTGCTTGTTGCTGAATCAGATCAGAAGGAACAGGATGAGCACTGCCAGATCCCTACAAAATTACCTAACTAAACAATCAGAAACAGACTTCATGGGGGTGGCCTGATGGCCTGACATACTCTAGTGTGCTCTGTGCTCACTGCCTGACACTGTGGAGCTTGATTGGCATTTTCTATTGAACACCAGAATTGGCACTTCCACCACTGGTGCCCCATGCTTTTCACAGATGAAAGCAGGTTCACCCTGAGCAAATGTGACAGACGTGAAAGGGTCTGGAGAAGCCCTAGAGAACTTTATGCTGCCTGTAACATTGTTCAACATGACCGGTTTGGTGGTGGGTCAGTGATGGTCTGGGGAGGCATAGCCATGGAGGGACGCACAGACTTCTACAGGCTACACAATGGCACCCTGACTGCCATTAGGTATCGGGATGAAATCCTTGGACCCATTGTCAGACCCTACGCTGGTGCAGTGGGTCCTGAGTTCCTCCTGGTGCACAACAATGCCCAGCCTCATGTGGCGAGAGCATACAGCCAGTTCCTGGAGGATGAAGAAATTGATACCATTGAATGGCCCCCACGCTCACCTGACCTAAATTCAAAAGAACACCTCTGGGACATTATGTTTCGGTCCATCCAGTGCCGCCAGGTTGCACCGTCATGCTCTGGTCCAGATCTGGGAGGAAATACCCCAGAACACGATCCGTCGTTTCATTAGGAGTATGCCCTGATGTTGTCAGGCATGCATACAAGCGCTTGGGGTCATACAAACTACTGAGGACCATTTTGAGTTGTTGCAATGAAATTTCAGCAAAATGGACTAGCTTTCTGTATCTTTTTTCACTTTGATTTTCGGGGTGTCTTTGAATTCAGCCCTCTGTAGGTGGATACTTTTCATTGCCATCCTTTCATTCCTAACACATTATCCAGTCCATATCAGTTTAGATATCCAGCATGAGATTTTTGCCCGTTGAGATCTGATATGTGTTCCTTTAACGTTTTTGAGCAGTATATATATATATATATATATATATATATATATATATATATATATATATATATATATATATATATATATATTGTAAGGGGTTAGCTCGGTAGCAGGGTGTGTGACCCCTTGGATGGGTTCACTACACACAGAATTTATACAGACAGGCAGTCAAAGATGGTTGAAAACAAAGATTTTGATTTATTCTTCCATCTTGCTGAAAACAAGTGCAAGCATCAAAACAGCATAAACCAAATCAAACATAAAATAAACCCTGCCCACACGGCTGAAAACCTGAAATAACTCTTTGGCAATTGTTTTAGCAGAGGTGTTTCGGAGATGAAATGGCTTCTGGGTACCGGGTGGCATAGTCCATTATTACCAAGATGTGCTGGTGCCCTCTAGGGGCCAACCAAGTCCATGGCGATCCTTTTTAAAAGGGACCTTGATAATGGGCAGGGGTACCAACGGACTGCGGAAATGTGGCATGGGTGCAGTAATCTGACACACTGGACAGGAAGAGCAGTACAATTCCACTTCTTTAGTGATCCCCGGCCAATAAAACCTTGGAGTGATCCTCTCCCGGGTTTTTTCAGCTCCCAAATGTCCCCCAAGAATGTGCCCATGGGCCAGTTCCAAAACCATCTTGCGGTACGGTTTAGGCACTACCAGTTGCTCAATGGTGTCCTCTATCTTCTGTGACACTCGATATAACAGGTCCCTTTCAATAATGAAGTAAGGGAGGGCAACCCTCTCGTCAGGGTAAACTAACTCCCCATCTATCTTCACTACATTCTCCCGGGCTCTTAGCAATGTGGGGTCCCTCAATTGCTCAGTAACAACATTTTCTCTGTGCACCTCGAGGTCATCAACCCTATCGGCCGCTGTTCCTCTTCTGAGGTAGCAGGTTTCGCCCTAGGGACTGGTGTTTCCCCTGCTAATACTGAGAATGGAAACTCAGGAGAATCCTCACAGTTATAGGTTTCTGGAGTAGATGGTTCAGACTCAGAAGAACCACCTACTGGGGAATCTGGGCAGTCACAGAGTTCCCAGAATTTTGGGAAATCCCTTCCCACAATGGCGTCATGTGGCAGTTTGGGAACTAAACCCACCTGGTGACACAAGTTACCGAGGGAGGTTTCAAAGGAAACCGTAGTCACCGGATATTCTCGAGTGTCCCCATGTACACAAACTACAGCCATTTTCCTAGGATGTAAGGTTTTTCCCACCACTAGATCACTTTTCACTAAGGTAGACACCTGAATCCAACAATACCACAACATTTTTACCATCTAAGCACATTCTATATAAAGGTTTCTCATTTCCCTTTACTGCAGTGCATGTGGTTGCAAAAAGGGACTGTCGTCTCTCTGTCAGAAAGTCACACTACGATAATAAAAATTGCACTTATCCAGCTAAATGATTAATGTAAATAAATTAATATATCACAAAAAAATTGAAAATTGGGAAGGCAGCAGTTCTGGTGCCGAAGCACAAATATAAAGAACAAAGGAGAAAAGGGGGGTTAGAACTGCGCCATGGCACCCAGACTTTGTGTGTTATAAAGTCAATTTAATAGAATAAACATCAAAGGGTTAAATGGAAGAAAAGTCAATATATTATCCAGGAGTTCCACGATCCTAATATACGGAATGATGGATTCCACCGTGATGGTCCACACTCTAATACATGTGAAACTCAACTGCCAGAGTCATGAGCAGCTTACCAGATAAATGACTTAAAACGACAGTCGACTGTGACCCAGCCGCGGCCTTTAAGGGGAGGGGGGGGATAGCCCCTTCCTGGATATGACACTCACTCCCCAGGAATTACCACAGAACCGCAGAATTTGCAAGAAAAGGTCCACCGTGATTCACAGCACACTATGAGTGAGATCCCACCACCGGTATTAGGAGCAGCTTACCAGAACACCAATCTCAAACAGCAGTCGGCTGTGACCCAGCCGCGGCCTTTGGGGAGATTCCACTCCCTGGTGGGAATCACCACTTGCACCCTCGATAGTTACCAAAGACGTCACCGCACAAAAAATAGAAAACGTCAGACACAGCGTAACTCCGTAGGTTAAGAAGTTTATTAAAAACAATATAAAGGGGTTACTCACATGATATGAAAGTCAAACGAGCATTTAAAATTGCCGGCCGGCATTTATACAGAGCGGAGCCCTTCCTCCAAACGTGATGACGTCACCGCACGTCCTCCCAGACGCGTTTCGTCATTGGACGTTGTCAATGGGATAGGGCGTTGCGGTGTGTCATCCTATTAATAGGCTCAGACCCCACCATGAGGTGTGAGCAAAGATGCAGCAGACGCCATCTTGGTCGTGGGCAAACATGCCCATAACCGACCACCATCTATCTAAACCCAGCTTAACAGAGTGAACATGTGTATAAGCAGTGTTGTAATAAGGAAAATTAGCAGGCAGTTTATTACGAACAGGCACTATCGTATCGAACTGCAAAAAAAGGGGAAAAATAAGCATTATCATTTAGATTACGATCGCTCACTGAAAAACAATGGCGATACCTATAATGACATGTGAGTGCAAGATGACACCTAGTGGTTTCCTCACGGAGGTACACCAAGATTCAAACAAAGACAAAAAAGGATCCCTTAAGGGAATCATCGTGTGCATGAATCCATGTTAAGGCTCACAAGGAGATTGATAGCTGCCAATCTCCGGAGCCACCATGGAGAAAAACATCTATATGTGTACTAATAATAATAATTTTTATAATTTTTAATTATGTGCAGAATTTTTTTTTTTTTTTTTTAAACTTATTGGAACTACTAAATAGTTCCTTGATTCATATAAGTGACAGTATTGGTGTAAATAATACTTCATATTTAAAACCCATGTTGTTATGAATGCAGAATGAACTACATATAACAAAAATTGGACATATATACATTAGTAAACAATATGTCACTATAAGAAAAAAAGGGGGGAGGAGGGAAGGGAAAAGGGGGCTGGTTGATGGGTGGTGCGACACCACCGCCCAAAGGACAGCTAAAGAGGTGCAACCAGAGCACTAACACCTACATGTAGTGATAAAATTAATGTGAATCCTATATTTATGTGTAATCAAATCACCTATAGACCCTATAAGGGGATATAGAAAGGAGAAAAATATTTTAAATAATCAAAAAAGGCCTAATATTGACAGCCAAACTAATCCCATGAAGTGTGGACTAGAAAATATATACAGGCGTCAGCTGTAAATTTCCCACAACCCACCGTAGGTTTCACAACTCAAACAATAAAAGGTCGGCCTTATACATGGATCAGAAAATGAACAGCAAATCAATACCTGGAGGGAAAAAACATATGTAAGGGATATACACTAGGCATTGTTAATAAATGCATTAACGTCTGTCTCTATGTTCAGGCCATAGGGGGCGTATGTTTTTAGCCGGTATATCCAGCTCATTTCCATCTTTGAGATGGACCTGACTAGATGGCTCCCCCTCCAATGGGGTTTGAATTTATCTATTCCAAGAAATAGCGTATTTGCTGGATTTTTATCATGTTTAAGCAAGTAGTGCTTCGAAACAGAATGATTTCTGAAGCCACTTAATATGTTGGTTATGTGCTCGTTAAGCCGGATTTGGAGACTCCGCTTAGTTCGGCCCACGTATTGTAGGCCACAAGGGCACTGCAATAAATAGACGACCCCTGTGGAGGCACAAGTAATGCATGGTTTAATAGTAGACATGTACAAAAGGGAAAATTTTGTTTCGTTTCGTTTTAATTCGTTATTTAATTAATTTCGTTAAGTTAGGTTCGTTACATGTGTTAAATTCGTTTTCGGAACTTTCGTTTCGTTTTTCGACCGAATTTCGAAAAATCCGGTCGAATTCGAAAGTATTTCGACCGGATTCGACAACAAATAGTCTCTTTTCGAATATAATTTCGAAATTCGATCGGAATTCGAAAAAAAAAAATAAAAAAATCGAATTCCAAATCGAAAACCCGCGGACGAAATTCGATCGGAATTCAAAAAAAAATTTTTTTTTTTTTTTTCGAATTCCAAATCGAAAACCCGCGGACGAAATTCGATCGGAATTCAAAAAAAAATTTTTTTTTTTTTTTTTCGAATTCCAAATCGAAAACCCGCGGACGAAATTCGATCAGAATTCGAAAATAAAAAAAATCGAATTCCGATCGAATTTCGTCCGCGGGTTTTCGATTCGGAATCGAAAACGTTCGTTCGGATTCGGTAAATTCATTAATATTGCAATTCGGGAATTCGTATGCATCCGAATGTCCGAATAATGAAAAATTCGTCCGAATTTCGATTCGGAACGAAACAAAATGCACATGCCTATTTAATAGTGTGCTCCTGACCTGTAGCTGTGGAGTTAAAGGTGGTAGTACGTCTCTGAGAGCAGGAATTTAGAGTGCATACTCTGCATTTCCTACATTTATAATACCCTGTGAGTTGTTCAAAAAATCCCATACCTCCCGTAGGGGGATTAAGGACATTGAGGGCCAGTTGGGACCTTAGGGGTTGGGCCCCTCTAAAGATAACTCTGGGTTTAGCTGGAAGAGCTTCCTTTAATACACTGTCATTAAGCGCCAAATGCCAATGCTTGCTAATGAGGTGTTTAATGCTTTTGTGTTGGACTGAAAAATTAGTGATGAAGGGTACATCCTTGGGGAAACCATCACCTTGTACAGGGACCTTATCGGCCAAGAGGTTTTCCCTATTGGTATTTAGAACACCTTCTCTGACCTCCAATAGTGATTTCAGAGGATATCCCTTTTCTAGGAATCTGCTCGTCAGAACCTCAGCTTGGTTTAAAAAGTCACCTATATGGCTACAATTTCTCCTAAGTCTGAGGTACTGACTCTTGGGTACTCCAGCTATCCAAGGTTTATAATGGCAGCTGTCGGTAGGTATAAACGAATTCCTATCTGTCTCCTTGAAATAGGTAGATGTTATAAACATATCACCCTCTATTTTGATGGATAGGTCAAGATAGTGTATTTCGGACTGGCTCGCCTCAAACTTGAGCAGTATACCCCTATCGTTCTGATTTAAGGAGGCCATAAAATATAGTAGGTCTCCATGATCACCAGCCCATAGGAGGAGGATGTCATCAATGTACCTTGCCCAAAGGGCAATCTGGGGTACATTGTTAACCAAGATGACATTCTCCTCCCACTTGGCCATGAATAGGTTAGCCAAGCTGGGGGCGTATTTGGCCCCCATGGCTACACCCGTATCCTGCCTGTAGAACTTCCCCTCGAACCAGAAGTAGTTCGAGGCCGCGGCAAACTTTAATAGGGACATAATGAAATGGACCTGTTTCTCCTGTAAGTCCGAATTACATTCCAGATAATATTGTACCGCCTCAAACCCCAAATGGTGGGGAATGATGGTGTACAAGGATGTCACGTCAATCGTGACCATCCACATGTCTCTGGTTGGGAAAAGATTAGACAGCAGGTTAATAATATGTTTAGAATCCCTTATGTAGGAAGGGATCTGTTTTACCAAAGGCTGTAAATAAAAATCAATATATCTGCCCACCCGGGACGTGATGGAATCTATCCCACTCACAATGGGGCGTCCCGGGGGGCAGATAGGGTCCTTATGTAATTTAGGTAAATAATAAATGGTTGGTGTCCGCGGGGCCTTGGGTATCAGATGTAGTCTCTCCTTAGGAGTCAGAATACCATCATACAGACCTCTGTCTGTCAGCAATCTAAGGTTTTTAATATACAAGGCTCGAGGATCACTCGGTAATTCAGTATAAGTGTAAGGCCGAGTACTCACGAACAAACATGTACGGTGAAAGCGGTCCGTCGGACCGTTTTCACCGTACATGTCTGCCAGAGGGCTTATGTACGATGGTTGTACACACCATCGTACAGAAGTCCGCGCGTAAACAATACGCGGGGCGTGTCCGCGTCGTCGCCGCGACGATGACGCGGCGATGACGCGGAGACGTGGGCGGGCCTGCCATTTAAAGGCTTCCACGCATGCGTCAAAGTCATTCGACGCATGTGAGGGACGGCGGGCGCCTGGACATGTACGGTAGGTCTGTACTGACGACCGTACATGTCCGAGAGGGCAGGATTCCAGCGGACGGTTTTAAAACACGTCCAGGAATATTTGTCCGCTGGGAAAAGGCCCGGCGGGCAAATGTTTGCTGGAATTCGGCCCGCTCGCGCCCACACACGACCAAACATGTCTGCTGAAACTGGCCCGCGGACCAGTTTCAGCATACATGTTTGGTCGTGTGTACGGGGCCTTAGTGTCATCCACTATATTATGAAGTTCCCATAGGTAGTCGGCCTTGTCCAAGACTACAATGCCACCGCCTTTATCGGCCGGCCTTATGACAAGATTTTTATTTTTACATAAGGTATCCAAGCCCTCTTGCAAAGATTTACTTAATCTAGCCTTTTTTACCTCCATAGTGTCAAGGTCTCTAATAAGCACGTCCCTAAAAACTTTCAAGGATGGTGCCAGAGACCCTGGAGGGTTAAAAAGGGATGCGATGGCTAACCCAGAGTGAACATATTGGCTAGTCACTGCATTATTAGTTTGTGAAATACCCATCATATACCTTTTAATATTTAGTTTTCTCACAAATTTATGGATATCCATAAATGTATGAAATTTGTCAAGATTAGTGGGGGGGACAAACTTGAGACCTTTGTCAAGGATGAGTTTCTCAGAGTCACTCAAGACAGCGGAACTCAAGTTAAAGATCCCCCTCCCTGCTATGTTCTTGCTCGCTTTAATTGCTCTACTCCTCCTGCCCCCTCTAGTTCCTCTTCTCTTTCTCCTTGTCTCTTTAATCCTTGGGTAGGTAGAAAGTCACACTGCATGGGTTCATCACCCGCTGGGCAAACCGCTGCTACATGTCCCTCTTTCCGGCAACGGTAACAAGTCAACCTTCTGGTCCTCTCCTGTGGGATGGGTCTTCCAGGCCGCTCTCGCCAAATATTAGCAGTAGTCCCGATATTTCCTCTAGTTGCTCCTTGGTACCTCTCTCCACCCCCATCCCTTGATGCAGTCTTACCTATAGGTGGGGAGGGTCTGGTCTTGGGGTGAAAAGTCTGTGCATCTCTGATGGAAGAGGACAAATTCTCTGTTGTTAGGTACCTTTCAACCAGGTCTACAAGTTTGTCTGCGGTTTCCGGACCACCATGGTTCACCCATTTCTGCAGGGTGTTAGGAAGAGACCTAAGAAATTTGTCAATGACTACTCGCTCCCAAATTTTTGGTTCGGACAGAGTTTCTGGCTGCAGCCATTTCTTAGCCAAATGGATGAGGTCATACATCTGCGACCGAGGTGGCTTCCTCTGCTGATAACTCCAATTATGGACCAGCTGAGCACGGACATCCAGGGTTACACCGAAACGTGCCAATATTTCCTCTTTTAATCGATCATAGTTTTTTGCGTCTGCAAGCTCCAAATCAAAATATGCCTTTTGGGCTTCTCCAGATAATAGGGGGGCCACTAGTCCAGCCCACCGGTATTTAGGCCAACTCTCTCCTTCCGCTGCTCTCTCAAATGTGGTCAGAAACATCTCAGGGTCCTCATCTGCAGTCATCTTTGGCAATAAGTGTCTTACCAGAAAAGTCGGTATGTTACTGGCCTGAAGCTGTTTCACGATGGCCTCCATTTGCTGCTGGTGTCTCTGTTCCAAGCCTGCAATGCTCTCTTGGTGAGCCTGTTGTTGAGCTGCAATGCTCAGACAGAAATCCGCGCGTACACGATATGCGGTGACGTGGCCGCGCCGTCGCCGCGACGATGACGCAGCGACGTACGCGGCCCTGGAAGTTCAATGCTTCCACGCATGCGTCGAATCACTTTGACTCATGCGAGGGATGGCGGCCGATCGGACATGTCCGGTGAGTCTGTACAGATGACCGAACATGTCCGACGGACAGGCTTCCAGGGACATGTTTCTTAGCATGCCAAGAAATTTTTGTCCGCTGGAAAACGGTCGGCTGGACAAATGTCCGCTGGAAACCTGTCCGGTCGGCCGTACACACGACCGAACATGTCTGCTGAAACTGGTCAGCGGACCAGTTTCAGCAGACATGTTCGGTCGTGTGTATGAGGCCTTACACACGGGGCAGGCTCCATTGAAGTCCACCTTCTCAGCAGGGAATATATCCATTGATCCCTGCTGAGCAGGTGGATGGCTGGTCCATGTCTGCTCCGCAAATGAAGAGTGGACACAGACACAGACCGCTCTCCTCTATGGATGGTTGGATGTAAACTTACCGCCTGTCCCTTTACCACCCAACTGCCATCCGATCCAATCTGCCAGATGGATGGGAACAGATCCCCATTTGTCTGTTTTTAGCAGACAGGTGTGGATTGGATTGGATGTCGTTGGGTGTCACCTACCATTGACACTCGCTGCTCCATAGAGGAGACTGAATGGGTTCAATCAGGTCTGCCTGAAAAACTGACAGGCAGCCCTGACTGGTCCACCCATGTGAGAGAGCCCATACTCGAAATGTAGTTAGTGGACAACTGAACACAATTAAATTCCAGAGTTACTGTAGTTTTAACTAGTTCATTTAAGCCAAGCTGGTGCAAACAATCTATTTGCTACACTAACAGGTGTGCCCATTGGGTGCAGCCTTGTGTTTGGACAGTGAAACAAGAACTTCTCGTTTCACACCCAGGACTAAATAGATTTAATCCGACCAGTACTTAATTCATAGGTCTGGCTGATGGGCTGAGGTGGAAACATGGATGATGTCATGATTTATGACTCAGGCAATCAGAGGAAGCTTTGTATTCATATATACAATAGAGAGCTACCTATGAATGATTAAGCACCACTTTGCCCAACTCTATTTTGTCCTGAGTGTGAGAAGAGAATTTTTCTCTCACTGCTGGAACACAGGACTGTATGCTGCTGTAAAATTTGTACGGCTGCAGGTGGTGTAGATCCCCACACATTGTGACTGAAAAGTATTGTACATCAGTTTTCTGGGGGCACTGTGCATAGTGACTGTAGAGAAGAAAAGCCTAAAAGGGACAGAAACCAAGGATGAAGACTTGTTACTGGAAAAATAAAAGGACCTTAGTAAAGAGGTTTGGGCAGATAGAATTGTGCAGAAGTGTGTGCAAAATATGTCCTTGAGTCATATATCCCTTGAAAATAAAAAATTGCCACATTAAGTTCAAAAACCAATTAAAGGACATCTAGTGCATTGAGATTTCTTTGTAGGATGAGCAGTTCTTGACATTGGTTAATTTCAGTATCTTTTGTCCCAGAGCTGTTAATAGAAGTTTGAAGAATAACAATTATCGGTGTTAAGACAAAAAAAATATTAGTTCAATCTATTCATTTAATGTATTTATTCCATAAATATTTTTTTCAATTTATTTATCCAAAAAAAAGTGTTTGTGAAGCGCTACCTCCGCAAGGGTCGTTGGAAGTTGCTTGACCCCATTGGTTGCCCTGTCCTTGCAAGCTCCCCACTCTGGGTTCTTACTAGGGATGAGCCCGATGTTCAAGTCGAACGTAAGTGTGTGTTCGCCTGTTGGCCGAATAGCAAACAATTTGGGGTGTTCGCGGCAAATCGAAAAGCCGCGTAAACCCTTTAAAAGTCTATGGGAGAAATCAAAAGTGCTAATTTTAAAGGCTTATATGCATGGTATTGTCATAAAAAGTGTTTGAGGACCTGGGTCCTGCCCCAGGGGACACGTGTCAATGCAGAAAAAAAGTTTTAAAAACTGAAGTTTTTTCGGGAGCAGTGATTTTAATAATGCTTAAAATGAAACGATAAAAGTGAAATATTCCTTTAAATTTCGTACCTGGGGGGAGTCTATAGTATGCCTGTAAAGTGGAGCATGTTTCCCATGTTTAGAACAGTCCCTGCACAAAATGACGTTTCCAAAGAAGAAAAAAAAGTAATTCAAAACTACTCGCGGCTATAATGAATTATCGGGTCCTGGAAATACAGATAAAAGTCATTCTAAAAAACCTCATGGGTTCTCCCCTAGTCCATTACGGTTCAGGAGGGGGGCGCTCCCTCATCCACCCTTTTTTCCTGCGGCCTGCTTGCTCGAATAAGGGTCTGGTATGGATTTTTGGGGGGACCCACACGCCATTTTTATTTTGGCGCGGGGTTCCCCTTAAAATCCATACCAGACCTGAAGGGCCTGGTATGGGTTGCCAACTTTCAGTAAATTTAAGAACAGTTTGTAAAATCCGTACATTTCGCGTCTGTCCTTGAATTTCCATTATGGACATGTAGGCTTAATGTCCGTAACTGACATTCATGGACAGATGTGACAATTATGGATTTTACAAACTGTAAATTTACTGAAAGATGGCATTCCTTGGCCTGGTATGGAATTTGGAGGGACCCCCACTGATTTATTTTTTATTATTTTGGTTCAGGGTTCCCCTTAATATTCATACCAGACCTAAAGGGCCTGGTAATGGACTGGGGGGAACCCATGCCGTTTTTTTCAATGACTTTTATCTGTATTGCCGGGACCCGACAAATCATTATAGCCACAATTAGTTTTAAATTACTTTTTTCCTTTAGCAATGTCATTTTGTGCAGGGACTGTTCTAAACTGCGCCACTTTACAGGCATACTACAGACACCTCCCAGGTACGAAATTTAAAGAAATATTTAACTTTTATTGTTTCACTGTAAGCATTATTAAAATCACTGCTCCCAAAAAAACTGTCATTTTTAAAACTTTTTTTTTTGCATTGATACATGTCCCCTGGGGCAGGACCCAGGTCCCCAAACACTTTTTATGACTTGCATATTAACCTTTAAAATTTGCACTTTTGATTTTTCACGTTCCTGTCCCATAGACATTAATGGTGTGCGTGTGTTCGAATGAATTTTTTGCCTGTTCGCATGTTCTGCTGCGAACAGAACTGGGGGGTTTTCGGCTCATCCATAGTTCTGACATACTTCAAGCAGACATGAAATGCAAAGACACCAATAATTAGCAAGATTTTCAAGTTAACATTTTACTGAGAGATTAAGTAAACCTGACGATAAAGGTTACAGGTATAACCCAATTTGAGTGATATTGCAGTAAAATGAGATCACAAGAACTTGTAATGGAGAAGCAATAAGTCAAATGGCTATAATAAACAGGCTTAAACAGATTTATGACCCTAGAAAGAAAAAGGGGAAGATGAGACTTTTAGTCACTCCACTAACTCCAGGCCCTGACTCCACAAGAACTATGAAATAAACAATCGATATGGCTTGTGTAGGAGTTCCCCTTTAAACAATATATAAGGTTTGTGTAGGCGTTCCCCTTTAATAAATGGTTATATATCTATAAGAAGATTGTGTTCTGCCACAGGTTTTATGTGCAGTCTCTTTTGATGATAGGAGGTCTTTGGAATATGGGTATCCTTGATCTTCAGTTAGCTATGGTGGGGCACAGAGATGTTACTGTGCAGTAGCAGGCTAATGAGGCTAAATGTAGTAGATGTTGTATTTTCCCCAGCAAAGACCCTCCAACTGGTCAGGTGCAAAGGTGTCTGCATGCAGTGTCTTAAAGTGTCAGAGATAAGATGAGCTTCTGCCCGCTCACTAATTCGGCTGATACACGGCTCCTGTGAGGCAGGCTGTCCTTGTGGAGGAATATCTGCTGTGAGTTAACAGGTGCTCAACTGGCAACCTGTAGTCCCAGGAATCCATTGATGGCTGCGTGGGTGTGCAGAGGATATAAACCCGATCAGCAATGCAGCGAATGCAGCGACAGCGGCAGTCACTCTGTGTCCAGTGATAAAGCCCACAGGGTGAAAGGTCACAGCTCTGCCTAGGTTGCGGTGCCCGCCGACAGCACTAGGAGTCACAGTCTCCTGCTCTTGCAGCTCTGAAGCCCATGAGCCAGACCGCTTAAATCCAGGATATCAGTGAACCCAGCTCAAGGGCCAGAGAAGGGGTATGGAGGAGTCCCAGGTAACCATTGTGGTGTCAGTCATTAATTGGCCATTCAGTTCACAAGTGAGCCTATTGTGCTGGGCAGAGGGAAGTGAGTCACATCACACAAAGATAGTCCTACTAATGGAAATGTATGGCCTTCACAGCATGAACTGTGATTGTAATCAGCCAGTTCCTGAGGCTGTATTACAGCAGGCACATTGGGTATAGATTATCAGCGTGAATCAAAGCTAGTAGTCCATCAATAACAGGTGCACACCAAGGCAACCAATCAGTGTATAAGTTGCAGTCTTTGTTCAGCAGTCTATGGCTAATGTTGACATACCTGCATACATGGGCGTCCGCTCCATAGGGCAAGGGGGGGCAATCCCCCCCCTGGAATTGAGAAGGCGTTGAAGAATGAAAACACCCCTCCGCAACTAAAGCAGTGACAGCACAGCGGTGACAGGCAGGTTAGAACAGGGAGAGAGAGGCAAGCTGCTGGCCGTGCCGTTGCAAGGGAGGGGGCGGGGGTGGTCTGGTGCGGAGTGGCCAACCATCCCCTTCTCTCATGGCCGCGGGCTGTTTGAGCAGTCCCGGGCCAGATTGATTTTAATATTTCTTTACAGTGCCACATACACCCTGAAGGGTGTGTCTAAGCGCTGGAAGGAGGTCCGCTGGTCTGTTCTGGACCAAAAAGCAATCCAAGAGAAAAAAGAAAAAAGACTTCGTAGACGAACTGATGGCTCGTGTACATAAAAGAAAGAGAAACCATATAAAATATCAACAATAAAAACAAACGGTAGCAAGGGGGTTTGGAGTGAGGGGGACATAGGGTGAGGGGAGGAGGGGCCAGGTCAGTTTAATAGGCGTGGTCATAATCAACTTGCCCCAAAGAGGAAGGTTTTCAGAGCCTTTCTGAAGGTAATAAGAACAGTGGACTTCCTCAAAGGCAACAGGAGAAGGTTCCAAAGCGAGGCGGCTCTGGCTCTGAAGGATCGGCCACCGAACGAAATAAACCTTACTAGAGGGATGACAGCAAAGTCCTGATCGGCCGATCTCAGTGCCCTGGGGGGGTGGTAATGTATGGCCATGTTATTAATGAACAATCCAGCAGGCTATTAAAGAACGGCAGATCGGAGCAGCAGATCAGCAGCACAGTCCTTCACTTCCTGGGTAGGGGGCGCGGGGCGTCCATGTCTGAAGAGCAACCCATGGGTGGGCGGGGCCTAGCCAGCCGGTCAATCAGCACACTGGAGGAGGGGTTGCCGGGTGTTGCCGTAGCAAGTGCAGGGTCACAGAGAGTCACAGAGAGCAAAAACGCACAGCTGTGCAAAACAATCCAGCAGGCTATTAAAGAACAGCAGATCGGAGCAGCAGATCAGCAGCACAGTCCTTCACTTCCTGGGTAGGGGGCGCGGGGCGTCCATGTCTGAAGAGCAACCCATGGGTGGGCGGGGCCTAGCCAGCCGGTCAATCAGCACACTGGAGGAGGGGTTGCCGGGTGTTGCCGTAGCAAGTGCAGGGTCACAGAGAGTCACAGAGAGCAAAAACGCACAGCTGTGCAAAACAATCCAGCAGGCTATTGTCAGGTCACCTGTGGCCAGATGACAAGTGCACCCTGTAGGGGTCAGGGATGCACCACAGGGTAGTGAACCCTATAGCCGACTACTGCTGGCAGGGAGGAAGCGTAACCCAAGATCACCCAGGGCGCGGAGTCTAAGACCCAGTTTTGTATTCACCAGAGCCCTTGGTGGTAGGGATGGTCTTGGCCGCAACTGGGTCCAGGTCGCGTTCCCGGGATTCCTCAAGTCACACTCCGCAGGGAGAAGGGGGAAGCAGCCAGCAGGACAAACAGTGGTGATGGACAGGCCGAGGTCAGGGCAACAGGCAGACAAGGATAACCGTGGAACATGCAAATAGTCAGGGGCACAGGCAGACAGGGAAGTCGGGGACAAGCCAAAACGGTACACGGAAGATGATCGTAGCACTCTGCAACCAGGAACTAGCAATACACTGCAGACAGGAACTGAGCATAGGAACACTGTTGAACAGCACTGCAGACCTGTAGAGCAAAGGTTAATATAGGCTTCCTGGGATGGACTAGGGTGGAGCCATACAGGAAGAGGAAGTGATAAGAAGGGAAACCAGAACAGGATCTGCCTCTAATGAACACATGGAGATCAGGTAGGCAGACAGACATGATGCATATTCATGACAGTACCCTCCCTCTTACGAGGCCTCCCCCTTCCCTGCCTGGGTCCGGGTTTAGAGGGAAACTTCAGATGAAAATTCTTCAATAGACGAGGTGCAAAGACCTCTGATGCAGGAACCCAAGACCTCTCCTCAGGACCAAAGCCTTTCCAATGAACAAGGTACTGAAGAGCGCCTCTACAGAGTCGGGAATCCAGTACTTGACTGACCTCATATTCCTGATTCTCCTCAGAGACTGGTGCCGTGGTGGGGAGAGGACGAGAGAACCTATTAAGGACTAAAGGCTTCAGAAGGGAAACATGGAAGGAGTTAGAGATTTTGAGGTTTTTGGGAATCTGAAGCTTGAAACAAACTGGATTCAGCTTAGCCATTATGGTGTATGGACCAATGAATCTTGGAGCAAACTTCAGAGAAGGAACTCGGAGCTTGATGTTTCTGGTGGAGAGCCAGACTTTGTCCCCTGGTTGAAGAGAAGGCGGTTTACGCCTGCGGCGGTCAGCAAAGCCTTTGAATTTGTCGGCAGCTGCCCGGAGGGAATCATGGACGTCGCTCCAGATGGAATTGAATGACTCTTGAGCTGAAGCCAAAGCTGGGATATCCAGAGAACAGGTCATGGGAAGTGGAAGTTGAGGATGTCTTCCATAAACTGAGAAAAAGGGTGTTCTCTGCGAACTGGTATTCACATGATTGTTATGGGAAAATTCCGCCCATGGAAGTAGAGAGGACCAATCGTCATGATGAGCGGAGACTAAGGTACGAAGAAAAACCTCTAACTCCTGATTAACCCTCTCCGTCTGCCCATTGGATTGAGGATGGTAAGAAGAGGAAAAATCCAAAGCAATATTGAGGGATTTGCAAAAGGCTCTCCAAAAACGAGACGTAAATTGAACACCCCTGTCCGAAACAATATGAGAAGGAACCCCATGAAGACGGAAAATCTCTCGAACAAAAATGGGGACCAAAGCAGGAGCAGAAGGCAGACCAGGAAGGGGAACAAAATGTGCCATTTTGGAGAACCGATCGACTACCACCCAAATGACCGTATTACCGTCAGACAGTGGAAGATCGGTGATAAAATCCATGGCAATGTGAGCCCAGGGCTCCTTGGGAATGGGCAAGGGCATGAGGAGACCAGCAGGAGCTTGTGTGGAGGATTTGAACTGAGCACAGACATGACAAGCCTTGACATAGTCTTTAACCTCTGAGCGGAGATTTGGCCACCAATAGTGACGACTAATAAGTAGGAAGGACCGGAGGAAACCAGCATGGCCCGCCACCTTGGAATCATGTCCCCAACGAAGGATCTTGGCTCTTAGCTCAGTGGGGACAAAGGTCTTACCAGGAGGAATTTTTGAGTCCAGGGTGGTAGAATGGGCAACAATGCATGAAGTTGGAATGATCGGCTCAGGTTCAAGAGTGAGATCTTCGTCCAAGGTGTCAAAGGATCTAGAAAGCGCATCAGCCCGACCGTTGCAGGAACCAGGTTTGTATGTAATCGTGAAACTGAAACGGGAAAAGAAGAGACTCCATCTGGCCTGTCTGGGATTCAGACGTTTAGCATTCTGTAAGTACTGTAGATTCTTGTGATCGGTGAAGATCGTTATGGAGTGAGGAGAACCCTCCAAAAGATGACGCCACTCTTCTAGCGCCAATTTAATTGCGAGAAGTTCCCGGTCACCGATGGCATAATTTCTCTCTGCCTGAGAATTTTTTTTGGAAAAGAACGCGCATGGTTGACGTCTCTTCTCAAAAAGTTGAAGAAGCACCGCTCCCACTCCCACTGAAGAAGCGTCCACTTCAATAAAGAATGCCTCCTCAGGGTTTGGTCTCCTCAAAAGAGGTCCAGAGACGAAGGCCTGTTTCAGAGCGTGAAACGCAGAGACAGCTTCGGGAGGCCAGTCTTTGGCATTAGCACCCTTCTTGGTCAAAGCGATAATAGGCGTGGCAATGGAAGAATAATTCCTGATGAACTGCCTATAATAATTTGTGAAACCAAGAAAGCGCTGTGTGGCCTTGAGGCTAGCAGGAAGAGGCCAATTGGTAATGGCTAAGACCTTCCCAGGATCCATACGAAGGCCCAAGCTTGAAACAAAGCATCCTAGAAACAGGACCTCAGAACATTCAAAGGAGCATTTCTCCAGTTTGGCATAGAGATTATTCTCTCTGAGGCGCTGGAGTACAGTGCGAACATGGTTCCTGTGGACATGCAGATTTTCCGAAAAGATTAGAATGTCATCCAGATAGATGACAACAAACTGGTACAGCAGGTCCCTGAAGATTTCGTTGACAAAGTTTTGAAACACGGCTGGGGCATTACATAACCCGAAAGGCATGACCAGATACTCATAATGGCCGTCTCGAGTGTTAAACGCAGCCTTCCACTCATCACCTTCTCGTATTCGAATGAGGTTGTACGCCCCCCTGAGATCCAACTTAGTGAAAATGGAGGCACCCCTCAACCTATCGAACAATTCAGATATCAAGGGTAAGGGGTAACGATTCTTAATAGTAACAGCGTTTAATCCTCAATAATCAATACAGGGTCTCAAGGTACCATCCTTCTTGGCAACAAAAAAGAACCCTGCTCCTGCAGGCGATGACGATTTCCGAATGAAACCTCTGTCAAGGTTTTCTGCGACATACTCAGACATGGCCTGGGTCTCTGGGATGGACAAAGGGTATGTGCGACCCCTGGGCAGAATTGCTCCAGGAACAAGGTCAATGGCACAGTCAAAAGATCTGTGGGGAGGAAGCACCTCGGCTGATTTCTTACAGAACACATCCCGGTAATCGCTGTAAGCAGTGGGAAGATCCGAAGATACTGATGTGGTAGCAACCGGAAGTTCCCCCTTAGGAGTCACCTTGGAAAGACATGACGAGAAACATGAAGGAAACATGAAGGACCCCAAGCCAGAATCTGGAGGCTTTAGGTAGGATGAAAAAGGATATCCACTCCTGGTGGAGAATCCCTATCGACATCCTAATGGGTAGTGTCTGGAAGCGAATAGGACCCCCTGGGAGAATAGTGCCATCAATTGCCGAGACTACCAGCGGCGTAGTGAGGGGTGAAAGGGTAAGCTTCATAGAAGAAGCAGTTCTCCAGTCCATAAAGTTGCCGGCAGCCCCGGAATCCAGATATGCAGAGATCGATAGGGGAGAAGTGCCAACATGAAGGGACACCGGAAAGAGCAGACGGGAAGGTGATGTTTCTGGGTCCAATACTCCACCTTCTAAATGTATTAGACCTGAGCGTTTCCCGGGCGAAGCGGGCAGGAGGCACGAAGATGGCCCTTGCCTCCACAATAGAGGCACAAGCCCAGAGTTCTGCGTCTAGCACGTTCTTCGGGTGTTAGTCTGGTCCGGCCCAACTGCATAGGTTCCTCAGCAGGCAGGGGATGGTCTACGGGACGAAGTGAGGGAAGCACAGACTGACTACGACCTAGGGAGTGCTGGTGTCTTTTCTCAATGGACCTCTCCTGAAAACGAATATCGATCTGATTGCACAGGGAGATGACATCGTCCAGACCGACGGGGATGGTTCTTCCCGCTAATTCGTCCTTCACTCGGTCAGAGAGGCCATGTAAAAAGGTAGCGACCAGGGCCTCATTGTTCCAGCTCAATTCAGCTGAGAGTATACGGAACTGAAGAGCATATTGACCCACTGAACGAGATTCTTGGCGGAGACGTAGCAGAGCACTGGCTGTTGAAGAGGCCCGAGCCGGCTCTTCAAAGATGTTCCGAAAGAGCTTTAGGAAGTTGAACAGGCTGGAAACTACCGGATCATTCCTCTCCCACATAGGGGCAGCCCAGGCTAAAGCTTCACCGGAAAGGAGGGAAATAATATAGGCTACCTTTGCCCGATCAGACAAGAAGTTTTGAGGCTGTAGTTCAAAATGGATGGTGCACTGGCTAAGAAACCCCCTGCAGGCCTTGGAGTCTCCAGAAAAACGGACTGGAGGTGGTAGCTTCAGCGAATGCGACTCTGCGACTGGTGCGACGGGCGCAGCCGCTGCCATTGGTTGTACTTGGGGTTGTAGATTCGGGGCTCCCAACGAGGTCTGAAGCTGATCAAAGCGGGAAGCCAGATCCTGAAGGAAACGCATCACCTGAGCCTGATTAGCTTCATGCGTCTCGAGTCTGTGAACAACGCCCTGTAATGGGTCATCTGCAGGAAGCGGCACGTCGGCCGGGTTCATGGCTGTTCAAACTGTCAGGTCACCTGTGGCCAGATGACAAGTGCACCCTGTAGGGGTCAGGGATGCACCACAGGGTAGTGAACCCTATAGCCGACTACTGCTGGCAGGGAGGAAGCGTAACCCAAGATCACCCAGGGCGCGGAGTCTAAGACCCAGTTTTGTATTCACCAGAGCCCTTGGTGGTAGGGATGGTCTTGGCCGCAACTGGGTCCAGGTCGCGTTCCCGGGATTCCTCAAGTCACACTCCGCAGGGAGAAGGGGGAAGCAGCCAGCAGGACAAACAGTGGTGATGGACAGGCCGAGGTCAGGGCAACAGGCAGACAAGGATAACCGTGGAACATGCAAATAGTCAGGGGCACAGGCAGACAGGGAAGTCGGGGACAAGCCAAAACGGTACACGGAAGATGATCGTAGCACTCTGCAACCAGGAACTAGCAATACACTGCAGACAGGAACTGAGCATAGGAACACTGTTGAACAGCACTGCAGACCTGTAGAGCAAAGGTTAATATAGGCTTCCTGGGATGGACTAGGGTGGAGCCATACAGGAAGAGGAAGTGATAAGAAGGGAAACCAGAACAGGATCTGCCTCTAATGAACACATGGAGATCAGGTAGGCAGACAGACATGATGCATATTCACAGGGCCGGCCTTTGCGGTGTGCGGGTTGTGCGGTCGCTCAGGGCGCCATAGCAACATGGGCGCCTGACGACCTGCACAGATTCCGATGGTCAAAGTCAGATTCGGCAGCGCGGCGCCCCCCCCCCCCCGCGACTGAATACTACTTAGCGCCGTTAGCGGGCGCCGGGTGGCATGCTTGGTGACAGCCGGGAGGCAGCGGCAGACACACAGCAGGCATGGAGGGTGCAAGTCGCACCCGAGCGAGCCGTCAGCACACCCGGGACCCGGCAGCAATAATCCCCCTTCCCTTTGCAGCGCCGCGGGTCTGTTGAGTCTCAGCTGCTTGTGACTGAGACAGACAGCCCAGCACAGTGCACTGAGTGCAGCCGCCTCCCCCTTTTCCTGTGCTGTGTGTGTGTGCAGCACGTGGCTCAGAGGCTCAGATGATCTATGTTGTGTGTGTGGGGGGGGGTTCTGCATTGTGGGGGCCGGGAGGGGTCTGTATTGTGTGTGGGGGGGGGGGGTTCTGAATTGTGGGGGGGTCTGTATTGTGTGTGGTTCTGCATTGTGGGGGGGGGTCTGTATTGTGTGTGGGGGGGGGTTCTGCATTGTGGGGGGTCTGTATTGTGTGTGTGTGGGGGGGGGGGGTTCTGCATTGTGGAGGGGTCTGTATTGTGTGTGATTCTGCATTGTGGGGGGGTCTGTATTGTGTGGGGGGGGGGTTCTGCATTGTGGGGGGGGTCTGTATTGTGTGTGATTCTGCATTGTGGGGGGATCTGTATTGTGTGGGGGGGGGTTCTGCATTGTGGGGGGGGGTCTGTATTGTGTGGGGTGTGGGGTTCTGCATTGTGGAGGGGTCTGTATTGTGTGTGGTTCTGCATCGTTGGGGGGGGGGGTCTGTATTGTGTGTGTGGGGGGGGGTTCTGCATTGTGGAGGGGTCTGTATTGTGTGTGTGGGGGGGGTTCTGCATTGTGGGGGGGTCTGTATTGTGTGTGGGGGGGGGTTCTGCATTGTGGGGGGGTCTGTATTGTGTGTGTGTGTGGGGGGGGGTTCTGCATTGTGGAGGGGTCTGTATTGTGTGTGATTCTGCATTGTGGGGGGGGTCTGTATTGTGTGGGGGGGGGTTCTGCATTGTGGGGGGGTCTGTATTGTGTGTGTGGGGGGGGTTCTGCATTGTGGGGGGGGTCTGTATTGTGTGTGGGGGGGGTTCTGCATTGTGGGGGGGTCTGTATTGTGTGTGTGTGTGTGGGGGGGGGTTCTGCATTGTGGAGGGGTCTGTATTGTGTGTGATTCTGCATTGTGGGGGGGTCTGTATTGTGTGTGGGGGGTTCTGCATTGTGGGGGGGGGTCTGTATTGTGTGTGTGGGGGGGGGTTCTGCATTGTGGAGGGGTCTGTATTGTGTGTGGTTCTGCATTGTGGGGGGGGGGTCTGTATTGTGTGTGTGTGTGTGGGGGGGGGGTTCTGCATTGTGGGGGGGTCTGTATTGTAGGGGGGAGGGGGTTCTGTATTGCGGGGGGGTTCTGTACTGTAGGGGGGAGGGGGTTATGTATTGTAGGGGGGAGGGGGTTCTGCATTGTGGGGGGGATCTGTATTGTGTGTGGGTGGGGGGGGTTCTGCATTGTGGGGGGGTCTGTATTGTGTGTGGGGGGGGGGGTTCTGCATTGTGGGGGGGATCTGTATTGTATGTGGGTGGGTCTGTATTGTAAGGGGGGTTTGCACTGTAGGGGGAGACTGTAGGGAGGTCTGCGTGACATGCAGGGGGTCCAGAACTGTTAGAGGGGTGTCTGTGTAACATATAGGTGTCTAGAGCTGTGGGGGGCTGTGAATTGTAAAGTGATGCAGGGTGTTGTATAATGTAAAGGGGTCCAGAGGTGCAGTTGTGGAGAGGGGTACACAGTAGTGACAGAGATATTGAAGGATGCAGGGGGCACAGTGGGATTTTAAATTTTACCGTAGGGGGGGGGGGGCAGATATAGGATCCGTTCTGGGTGCCAAATGCTCTAGGTACAGCCAGGCCACAGGCGGATTCTGCAGGAATGACAGCGTGGGCGGCTGTCCCTGCCTTGTTAGGAGTCGGAGATCACTGTCACTGGCAGTCTGTGGGTTACTCATTAAGATTGCCGCCGCTCGGCAACAGTGCGGCGGCCATCTTTAAAACTGGACAAAGTACTGGCAGGCCACAGGCGGATTCTGCCGGAAAGACGGCGTGGGCGGCTGTCCTTGCCTTGCTATGAGGAGCAGGAATGAGGAGCTCATATGCCATGCGCACTGAGAAGACAAAGGAGCGCAAGAATCCACAGAAGCAGGCAGCGGATGTAAAAATCTTTTTTTCTGTAAGTAAATTATTTTTTTTATAAATGCAGTGTACTGCTTATTGTCTGTTTTTGTATTTTCTTATTTAAATAGGGTGTTTCTTAACCACTTAAGCCCCGGACCAATATGCAGCCTAAAGACCCAAGGTGTTTTTACAGTTCGGGACTGCGTCGCTTTAACAGACAATTGCGCGGTCGTGCGACGTGGCTCCCAAACAAAATTGGCGTCCTTTTTTCCCCACAAATAGAGCTTTCTTTTGGTGGTATTTGATCACATCTGCGGTTTTTAGTTTTTGCGCTATAAACAAAAATAGAGCGACAATTTTGAAAAAAAAGCAATATTTTTTACTTTTTGCTGTAATAAATATCCCCCAAAAACATATATAAAAACATTTTTTTTCCTCAGTTTAGGCCGATACGTATTCTTCTACCTATTTTTAGTAAAAAAAATCGCAATAAGCGTTTATCGATTGGTTTGCGCAAAATTTATAGTGTTTACAAAATAGGGGATAGTTTTATTGCATTTTTATTTTTTATTTTTTTTTTACTACTAATGGCGGCGATCAGCAATTTTTTTCGTGACTGCGACATTATGGCGGACACTTCGGACAATTTTGACACATTTTTGGGACCATTGTCATTTTCACAGCAAAAAATGCATTTAAATTGCATTCTTTATTGTGAAAATGACAGTTGCAGTTTGGGAGTTAACCACAGGTGGCGCTGTAGGAGTTAGGGTGCACCTAGTATGTGTTTACAACTGTTTGGGGGTGTGGCTGTAGGAATGACGTCATCGATCGTGTCTTCCCTATAAAGGGAATGACGCGATCGATGCGCCGCCATAGTGAAGGACGGGGAAGCCGTGTTTACACACGGCTCTCCCCGTTCTTCAGCTCCGGGGAGCGATCGCGACGGAGCGGCTATAAACAAATAGCCGCGCCGTGGTCCCGGATCGCTCCCCGAGCGGACCCGACCGCCGCATGTAGCGGGGGGGGTCCCGATCGGACCCCCCACCCGCTAATAGGCGAGGACGTACCCATACGCCCATGTGCCTGTACGTGCCATATTGTGGACGTATATGTACATGGGCTGGTCCTTAAGTGGTTAAAGGAACAGTAAATACAAAAGTTAAAAAATACTTTATTGTAATTATGTTTGATATTTGATAGTAAATTTACAGGTAGTGGTATTATACCATGTGATTTATTTTATATGTGGCGTTATTATACCATGTGATTTATTTTATATGTGGCGTTATTGTACCATGTGATTTATTTTATATGTGGCGTTATTATACCATGTGATTTATTTTATATGTGGCGTTATTATAGCGTGTGATTTATAGTATAGGCAGTGTTATTATAGCATGTGATATACAGTATAGATGGCGTTATTATGTAAATAAAAATTGTATTTCTATCATAGCTTGTAATCTGTTTTTTTGGGAATGGAAGGCTTTAAATGGAGCCGGTATTGGAGAAAGGTGTGGACACTGAAAGGGCGTGGTTATGGAGGGGCGTGGTTATTGAGGGGTGTGGTTACTGAGGGGCGTGGTCACTAGGGGCGCTGTAAATCTTTCTCGCACAGGGCGCCTAAAGGCCTAAGGCCGGCCCTGCATATTCATGACAGCTATTAAAGAACAGCAGATCAGAGCAGCAGATCAGCAGCACAGTCCTTCACTTCCTGGGTAGGGGGCGCGGGGCGTCCATGTCTGAAGAGCAACCCATGGGTGGGCGGGGCCTAGCCAGCCGGTCAATCAGCACACTGGAGGAGGGGTTGCCGGGTGTTGCCGTAGCAAGTGCAGGGTCATAGAGAGTCACAGAGAGCAAAAACGCACAGCTGTGCAAAACAATCCAGCAGGCTATTAAAGAACAGCAGATCGGAGCAGCAGATCAGCAGCACAGTCCTTCACTTCCTGGGTAGGGGGCGCGGGGCGTCCATGTCTGAAGAGCAACCCATGGGTGGGCGGGGCCTAGCCAGCCGGTCAATCAGCACACTGGAGGAGGGGTTGCCGGGTGTTGCCGTAGCAAGTGCAGGGTCACAGAGAGTCACAGAGAGCAAAAACGCACAGCTGTGCAAAACAATCCAGCAGGCTATTAAAGAACAGCAGATCGGAGCAGCAGATCAGCAGCACAGTCCTTCACTTCCTGGGTAGGGGGCGCGGGGCGTCCATGTCTGAAGAGCAACTCATGGGTGGGCGGGGCCTAGCCAGCCGGTCAATCAGCACACTGGAGGAGGGGTTGCCGGGTGTTGCCGTAGCAAGTGCAGGGTCACAGAGAGTCACAGAGAGCAAAAACGCACAGCTGTGCAAAACAATCCAGCAGGCTATTAAAGAACAGCAGATCGGAGCAGCAGATCAGCAGCACAGTCCTTCACTTCCTGGGTAGGGGGCGCGGGGCGTCCATGTCTGAAGAGCAACCCATGGGTGGGCGGGGCCTAGCCAGCCGGCCAATCAGCACACTGGAGGAGGGGTTGCCGGGTGTTGCCGTAGCAAGTGCAGGGTCATAGAGAGTCACAGAGAGCAAAAACGCACAGCTGTGCAAAACAATCCAGCAGGCTATTAAAGAACAGCAGATCGGAGCAGCAGATCAGCAGCACAGTTCTTCACTTCCTGGGTAGGGGGCGCGGGGCGTCCATGTCTGAAGAGCAACCCATGGGTGGGCGGGGCCTAGCCAGCCGGTCAATCAGCACACTGGAGGAGGGGTTGCCGGGTGTTGCCGTAGCAAGTGCAGGGTCACAGAGAGTCACAGAGAGCAAAAACGCACAGCTGTGCAAAACAATCCAGCAGGCTATTAAAGAACAGCAGATCGGAGCAGCAGATCAGCAGCACAGTCCTTCACTTCCTGGGTAGGGGGCGCGGGGCGTCCATGTCTGAAGAGCAACCCATGGGTGGGCGGGGCCTAGCCAGCTGGTCAATCAGCACACTGGAGGAGGGGTTGCCGGGTGTTGCCGTAGCAAGTGCAGGGTCACAGAGAGTCACAGAGAGCAAAAACGCACAGCTGTGCAAAACAATCCAGCAGGCTATTAAAGAACAGCAGATCGGAGCAGCAGATCAGCAGCACAGTCCTTCACTTCCTCACACAGATGTCACACAGGCACAGAGAGCAGAGTGAAGCCACCTCCCCTCCAGTGTTTGTGTACACAGGGGGAGGGAACCTGCTGTGTCTGTGCTGTGCTGATCTGAGGTACTGAATGGGATGGGGGAGGGGGGTCCGTCTGTGCTGAAGGGGGGGTTTGTGCTGAATGAGGGTCCACCTGTGCTGAAGGGGGGTCTGTGCTTAAAGGGGGTTCATCTGTGCTGAAGGGGGGGTCTGTGCTGAATGGAGGGGACTATGTGGAATGGGAGGGTCTGTGCTGAAGGGGGGTCCATCTGTGCTGGATGGAGGGGTCTGTGTGGAATGGGGAGGTCTGTGCTGAAGGGGGGGTCCATCTGTGCTGAAGGGGGGTCCATATGTGCTGAAGGGGGGTCTGTACATTCTCTAGGCAATATTTATATGGGCATGGAGTGAAGCTGAATTATCTCAAGAGCTATTTCACACTGCCAGCTGGCCGCGTTATCGGTAGACATGTGCGTTCCCATTCGTAACAAATGGATTTTCGTACGAATTTGTTAGTATTCGTACATTCGGATCAATTCGAACATCCGAAAAGCTGAATGAATCAAAATACGAAAATTACAGAATTACGAATAAGCAAAATAATGAACAAGCGAAAATACGAACGTATGATTGGACAATCTTACTAAAATACGAAACACTGAAAAAGCAAAAGAACAAAAATTACATCTATAACGAACTATTTGCATTCCGTATTTTAAATCCTTTGTCTGTTCGTATTTTCATTCGTATGTTCGTATTTGATTTGTGTGTTTTGTAAATCCGTTTCTTTGTCTGTTCGTAAATTTGTGTACTTGTATCGTTCTTTCGAATGGGCACTGGGCAGTGTAGTTAGTGAGTGATGTATCTTAATTAATATCTTAGCCAATCAGCTTATCTCTTTTGTGCTGAGTCACATTGTACAGTGTAAAGCCTCGTACACACGATCGGACTTCAAACTTTTCCGTGGATTTTTGTCTGAAGGGAGTTGGCCAGACTTTTGAAACCAAAAAAGTTTGTCCGATAGAGCGTACACACGGTCGGAGTTTTTGTAATACGCTCATTTTGACGTTTGTTGGCAAAAAGTCCGACCGTGTGTACGGGGCTTAAGAGAAAGTATATCTTAATATGGATTAGCCACGTGTTGCTATGTATTTACGAAAGTACAAAATTACAAATCCATTAAAAGAAAATTATTATCTAACAAAATTACGAATTTTGAATCAACGAAAATAAATTAGACAGAATTACGAATCATTCAGTATAAACGAAAATAAAACTGTTACGAAAATACGAACGGGTCCAAATAGGAAAACTTGCGTCTTGCAAAAAACGAACGGGTCCGAATAGGAAAACTTGAGTCTCACGAAATTACAAATCTTTTCGAATCTACGGAACGAGACAAAACGGAACAAAAAAATATGAACATTTTTGCTGTGCACATGTCTAGTTATCCGTAAAGCGCCACTAAAAAGTGTCGCTTTACCATCGTTTTAGATGCGCTATTTGGCCGCTAGCGGGCACTTTTAACCCCCCGCTAGCGTTTGAAGAAAGGGTTAAATGCGACTGTGTATCGCCGCTGCCAAAGCCCCCCCCCCTAAAAAATTTCAGCGGACGCCCATGCCTGCATATACTTGGTAAAAGAAGAAAAACAAAATGTTACCCCAGCTCCACTGCTAATATGGAAGTCCACAAACTGTGATCCGGTGCTCTAGCCAGGATGTTCAGGCCCCACAAATACAATACTTGAATCAAAAAGGGCTGGCAACTCGGATGATCTTGAATAAAAGTACTTAATTGGCTACAAGGGTACACGGGTACAGGCTATATGTTAATGTGTTTTGGCTAAGAAGCCTTTATCAAAGCATACATGTTTGATTTAAAAACTGATATTTATAACACAGTAAGCACTCCAAATGGGGCGGGTGCATCCTGTTTAGAAGCAATCAAAACAATTAAAAACACATGAAGAAAAGATAGCAAGAAGCACAGCAGGCAAATAAAGGGCATATCATGAACAAATAAAGCATGTTTAAAGTGGTACAATAGATGTATCAAAACAATGAGATTATGTTACAAAAAGATTTATGTTCATCCTATCATTTAAACCATATGGTTTTCTAGTACTGAGGGTATGGAACCATCACACTTAACCCTTAAGAAATATACAATGAGTGTCACCTCCTCTTGGGAGTTTTTAACCCGTTCAGCTCCAAAAAAGGAAAAAGTATCAAGATTACCATGGTGAAATTCTCTGAAATGTTTTGACACATTTGAGATATTTTTTGCATTAATATTTGTAGTGTCATTCACATGTTCCGAGATTCTGACTCTCAGCGGGCGTTTAGTGCACCCAACGTATTGCAGGCTGCAGGCACTACACTGAATGACATAAACCACCAATTTAGAATTGCAGTTAATGTACTGTTTGATTATATATGTTTTCTTAGTAGAAAAGGAAAAAAATCAGGTGCTTTTTTTATGTCTATGACACTGTCTGCAGGTATTATGGTCACACACACATAGGAACCTACAGTGGAGAGCCAGGTCTATGGTTTGTTTGGCTTCTCAGAGCAAAACAAACTAGGTGACAGCATGCTACCTAGACTAGGGCCCTTCTACTAGAGAAATTACAACCCCCCTTAATGGCACTGTACAGATCCTTGTCAGCATACAGGATGGGAAGATGTTCTTTAAGAATCGCAACAATTTTGTTGTATTCTAAAGAAAATGTAGTGACAAAATAAATGTAATTTTTATTGAAATCACTGCACTGTTTATGTTTGTTTGGAATACTATTCTGAATCATCTCCACCTGACCTCTGTAAAATGCCACATTTTTACTTCTAGCTATTGTTCATGTATAATAGCCCCTTTCTTTAAGTTGCTTTTGGATTGCTGTACTTTCTTGCAAAAAAATCCTTGTCTGTAGAGCAGTTCCTCCTGGCCCTGATGAATTCACCAGTGGGAAAATACTTAATGGTATGACTGGGGTGACAGCTATTAGCCAATGAAATGGAATTCCCTGCACAGGGCTTTCTAAAAGTTCTGAAAGTAACTGTATTGCTATCTAAATGCCCCATCAAGGTCAAATCCAAATAGTCTATTTGGGTTGGGTGGTTCACACAAGTGAACTCCAAATTTAGATGGTTAGTATTAAGATATTTCATAAAATCACCTATGGCATCACCCGATCCATGCCATACTACAATCAGGTCATCAATGAAACATCCATACCAGGCGATATTGGTTTTAAATGGATTACCATGGGCAAATAAAATTGGTTCTTCCCACCATCCCATGCAGAGATTTTCCAAAGAGGGGGGAAAATGTTGCCCCCATGGATGCACCTTGACTCTAAATTTAGTATCATTCATCAAACAAAAAAAAATTGTGTGTCAGGAGGAATTCTACTGCTCTACAAATTAACTCACGTGCATTAGGACTATAAACACTGTAACATGGAAGATGGTGTTTGATGGCTAACAGTGCTAGAGAGTGAGCATTGCAGGAATACAAAGATCTGACATCTATAGTGATCCAGATACATTCTGTGGTGTGGACCAAAAAATGTCCTGCATGTGGGCTAACAAATGTCCAGTATCCTTTATAAACCCAGGTAAGCGGACAACAAGCAGTTGGAGAAATTGATCTACCCATTCTCCTAATTTCTCCAAAAGCGATCCTATGCTGGCAACTATTGGGCGACCTTTCACTGGAGTGTCTTGCTTGTGTATTTTGGGGAGATGGTGAAAAACCAGAGTAATGAGATTTGTGACCATGAGATAATTTACAGTTTTTTTATCTAGAACACCCATCTCCTTACCTTCATCTAATAAGTGTGACAATTTTTGTTAAATGGTTTCTGTAGGATCAGGACTGCGGGGGTGATATGTAGTGTAATCTTCCAACTGTCTGAGTGCTATCTGTTTGTAACTAGCAGTATCTAACAACACTACAGTACCCCCCTTAGCTGCCTGGCAAATCACATTCATATACTTGGTATCACATGCATATACTTAGTTTAACTCAGGCAGGAGCGTAGAGTGTTAAGATCAAGGGGGTAATTCCTCCTATCGAGGCAGGTATCCTGTCCTGGATCACGCTGACAACATGTAGGACAGTCCAATAACATCAGTGTGAAATTAAATTCAAATGGCACTGTACCCAATTGGAAATCTGGTTGTGTGCTTGGGTTGATGTGGTTATGCACCCAGATGTGTGTTTTATAAATGACAATGTTGTCAATTTTTAATCATTGTCTATTGCCTATCCATTGTGTTCTAATTTTTCTATATGTTGATTAAATAAAGAGTAGACATGTGTTTAGTTTCATTTTTGTTTCATTTGTTTTTGTTTTTTTTTCCCCTATTGATCAGATCATTTGTAACTTTGGATGCATTCATATTCGTTCTATTCTATTCGTTTAGATGCGACATTCAGTACTTTGGATAATTTGTAACTTCAGGTGCATTCGTATTCGTTAAGTTCACTAATGCCTCATACACACGACTGGATTTTCAGAGAAAAAAAGTCAGAAGGGCTCACGGCGGACTTTTGCACGGTCAAAAGTCCGACCGTGTGTACAAGGCATAACAGTTACTTTAGCCAAATTTGAAAAGTAATTCTAATAAAAATGTAAATTTGATTTATCCCAAATTAGCTGCATTGGCGCAGAGACCTGAATAGAAGAATTACTGACTTCAGCTATTTCAACCTATAATTTAAAAATTAATCATAATAGTGTAGCGCCTGGTTATTTTTCATAACCGGTGCTAGTTAAAATTTAGGGGGGGTCAGAGAGTTAAGTGACTCTGACCATTGTGAATTGGTCCAAATTTGGGTCTCTGTTTCAGCTGGGCTTTGCTGTGGGCTCGTTCTGTTGTTCCCGGGGTGTTATACCACCCCAGGGTGACAGGTGGCGACAGGTGGCGCCAGTGGAATCCAGGTTTGGGTGCCTCTTGCCAGCAGCCAATCAGGAGGGAGTTTCTCTCGCTGGGCATGCTGGAAGAGGGTACTTATGGGCAGACGCCATTTTAGGTGGGGTATTCTTGCTGTGTGGTGCCCACCTTTAGGGTGGCCACACCACAGTGCTCGGTGTTATGGCCTACCTGGCCGGGGCAAGCGTGTCAGGCGGTGTTCCTGGCTTCAGGCCTAAGTTGGTCCGGACCATTCAAGCAGGACGGGGACTCAGTAGTCGACTGGGTTCCCACTTTTGAAGATCCCAAGCAAGTGTAGCTGTTCGGTGGGGAGTCCATCTGAAGAGCGCCAATGAGAGGCTGGCGGTCCAATAGGATTCTGATGAACTGCTGCACCATTGGCATGGTCATATCTTCTTAGTCCTCTCCATAAAATTATCAGAAATTTGTGCTTTATGTAGAACTATAGACAACATTTTTTTTTTCATCGCTTTTTTCATTCTCATTCCTGTCCCATTGCAGAGATTTCCCTTTACTTCCTGCCTCATAGCCAAACAGGAAGTGAGGGCAAATCTTTGCATAAACTGGGTCCCCAAACACTTTTTAGTACAATAACTTGCATATTAGCCTTTAAAATTCACACTTTTGATTTTTGAAACACTTTTGATTTTTGACGTTCGAGTCCTATAGACTTTAACAGTGTTCGAAAGTTCACACAAACTTTCGGTCCGTTCGCATTTTCTGCCGCTGATGTCACTCAGCCAATCCAAGCTTGGGAAAGATCACAACCATATGGACGGGATCCACGACATGCCTGGACCGGTATTCCGTTCAGGTTCTCAGCTTCTCCCAACCCCTCCACAGCCCAGTGCTCCAGTAAGTGCAGGGGGGCAGAGCAGAGAGCAGATGACTGACAGTCACTGGTTCTCTGCTCAGGGAGCTCTAAAAACTATGCGATCAGCGGTGTTTGAGCGCTCCGTTCTCAGCCTTAGACCAAGCGGGGGACAGATGCAGCATCAGACCAATGCTACATCGACCTAGGCAAGTATGATTAAAAAAAATCATTCCCAAACTTCTCTTTTATGACTGCACTTGATGTTATGCTACTCTGTTTGCATGGTATAGACTTTATAAAGAGCTGTATTCAATCACAGATCAGCATTCCGGAGGTCAGTATAGTAAAATGAACAAAAGATGGTCTCTGATTGATATATACCTGTTCAAATCATGACTCTTTAGCAATAAATTACTAAATTAAATCAGCATATGGTGCATGAACAGCAATCTAAGCAGCAGCCAGGAGACATAGCTTTAGAACTGCTAATGGTTTACCAATGTTCTTAAATTTAGGCTTGTGTTGTTAGCTATGCATTATTCTCTTTATTTCAATAACATTTTTGTATGAAGTACATTTCTGTAGTTTACCTGCAATGTTGATGCATAATCTTTCTAATTAAGGGCACCTTGGAAAATAACAAACCAGCCAGCTTTTCCCTAGTCAGTACTGGTAGCTGTCCTTGGTGCTGATGCTATTTCAGAGACTTCCTGCAGTGCAGTGTTTGCAAAGCTGACACTGTTACTGGATGACAGTGGAGAAAGAGAAAGAAAGCAGATAGATTGAAAAAAAGAACAGTTTTTTTTTCCTTTTTTTTTGTGTGAAAACAATAGCCTGCATCTGTCTTTGAGAAAACTGCATATTTGCGAGAAACATAGAGGGAAAATAGAAGCCTAACATGAAGCTTGCTTTGCTAGTTTGAATATTGTATTTTAAAATGTGACTTGGATTGCAGAAATTACTAGGGGGGAGTGTAATAAAACTATGACAGTGACAGTATGACGAGTGTACTGTGACATTCATTTCATTGGACTCCATGCATCATTTATTTTCAATTAAAAGGCAAAGGGTAGCATTATTTTTTTTTCACCCCCTCACTGCAACATTATATGAAGGACTTGGTCTGGTACTAACAGCAATCACTGGGTGGAAATTAATTCGTATGATCAGGCAAGTGGATAATGACTTGAAAGCATCTATCTATGACACGTCCACACACCCTTACAAGTGTCATCAGGCATTTGTTATGTTCACATATGGTAAAAGGCTGAGACTGTCTATGTTCTCATCAGTTTCTAAATGAAGCTTTGGTTTGTTTAATGATTGATACCAAAAGACATAAAATTATTGAATTGAAGCTGTCAAGTGCTGCAGTCACTATCTAATAACTGTAGTACCAGTGCTTTACGGCAGTATAATTAATAAGGCTATTAATAAAGACCAGGCTTAGCCATCGTTGACATTTTTATAATTATAAATCATTTTCTCAAGCATTATTAACAATGCTGGGTGTTTTTATCTCATCCTATGCTCTGAGTGTGCTGTCCTACATTATTATACTGAAAGATTTAATGTCAATGGTGCAAGCATAAGCAAATTAAAGCAGCAGGTAGACTCTGTTCATAATCTCCTGCAGTCTAAATTCAGTCACTTTACTCCCAGGTTCAAATCTCAGCTTGCATCAGATGTAAGTAAATGCAGGGCTTTTTTTCAGGAAGAACTTGGGGGAACTCAGTTTCACCACCTCTGGCTTAGACCCTTTGGTGCCTGCTCACCACAATCACTTGTAAACACAGAAGTCTGGTGTCTGTGTTTACAAGTGACAGCTCTACCCTCTGTGTGTAACCCCCTGAACTCTGCACTCTGAATGTAATGCAATCCTGGTATTTAATGCCCCTTTAAGACCCTTCTACTGTTTTTTAAATCTGAACGGGGTCGTGGTTGAGTTCCTGCACCTATTTACTGAGAAAAAAAGCTCTGAGTAAAAGTATCAGGAAAGGGGAAAGGATGATGCAAATGTATGTTCTCTTATGATTTTGAAGATGGTTGTTCTCATATAATGAGAGGTCAATTTAAGAGACTGGTGCAGGTGCTGCTCACACACATAATTTACCTCTGTTGCCATTTTATAACCTGCTTTGATGATCAGTATTGTGAATTTGCTATTGACTAGAAGTTTATTTTCAGATTTTCTAGTCTGTATCAAGAAGCCTTCTAATAAGACAAAAGTGTGTGGCTTGCCAGAGCTTACCCTCTTATAAAAATGTTAGCCGACTGGCCACCACTTGCTCAAATACTTTCTGAAACACAGACCAAAAACAAAACGCGTAGCAAGTAAAGTCAGAGTGAAATCAGAATTACTCTATACTTACCCTGGGTCATTAACTCAGTAAATACTAAATGTATTGGATTAGAATGACACCTTCAAAATTTTATTTTCAGCAAGCTCAAAGTTTTACTGTCACGTGTACTATGTTTATGATAGGAAAATGGCAATTAAAAAGAAAAAATGTATTACCTTTATTTGTTATCAGTTGGTTGGTAATGTTTTTAAAGTTTCACTAAAGGAAAAAAAATGTTTTCTTTAAAATAACAAACATGTTATACTTACCTCCACTGTGCAGTTCGTTTTGCACAGAGTGGCCCCGATCCACGTCTTCTGGGGTCCCCGGGTGGCTGTCTCTGGTCCTCCCGGCAAGAACTCATCACATTCATGCTAGAGAGCTTGCATGGTAATGAGTCCTTGCGGGCGGGCTCGCGTGATACAGCGAGCGGCCCATAGCTGCTCACTGTATCACTTGGCCCCGCTCCTCGGCGCGCCGTGTCACTGGATGTGATTGACAGCAGCGCAAGCCAATGGCTGTGCCGCTCTCAATCCATCCGCTCTAGCCAATCAGCGGCCAGGCTGAGCGGCAAGAGGATCTCGGGACCGAGTGCGGGACTTTCGTTTGTTATTTTTTGTCATTAAAAAAATGAGACTTTACAATCACTTTAACTTCAGAACATTGTGTCATTTACTTTGGTTAACTAAAGGGCTTCCCTTGTGGCTCTGGTCTGATCACCCCTGAATGTGGTGACAGAGGTTCAAGGCTCAAAGAAGCACGGGTGCTGTAGCTTTGTAGAAAGTGATTGCCATAGACAGAGACATAGTCAAGGTGAGTCAGGGTCATACATGGTGAGGCAGCAACATGGACAGGAAGCAGGCAGATAAAGGTCCTGTAGCAGGCCTAGGTCAGTAGCAGGGAAGCAGGCAGAGCAAAGTTCAGTAGCAGGCCGAGGTCAGTACAAGGAAAGCAGGCAAAGCATGGTCCAGGTGTAGGCCGAGGTCAGTATCAGGAAAGTAAGCAGAGAATAGTCAGAGACAAGCTGAGGTCGGTATCCAGAAACTAAAGAGCAAGGTTAGGAACAAGCTGGGTCAGCAGCGAAAGATCATCTGCAGAAACACAGATACACGGGTCATGGAAGGCTGAAAACATCCAGCAATTAGCACACACCAGGATCTCATTTAGGTGCGCTTAGACATGCGTGTCAATGCGCGGTGGCACACACAAATGCACCTATGTGTTAGTACATGCTGGATATTATCTCAAGCTTGTCTGTGTGCTGGTACATGTGCACAAGCATTAGCTGCACAGGAATGAGCAGTAGCTGTATTGGAATGAGTATTAGTTGTGCAAAAAAAAATCATTAGCTGCACAAGAATGAGCATTAGATGTATTTGTTTCCTAACAGATTGATTCTCAGTTTTAATGTTTAAGAATAAACCTAGGCAGCATATGTTGTACAGCAGGAGGGGTATGCAAAGACCAACTAGTATAAATCTAAAAAACAATTAAATATATGAAATATATTATGGGGCAGATCCTCGTACAGAGGCGCATTTATGCGCCGGGCGTAGCGTATCTAAGATACACTACGCCGCCGTAACTAACTTTTTTTTTTAATCCACAAAGAATCCGCGCCGTAAGTTACGGCGGCGTAGTGTATCTTTGGCGGCGTAATGGCACGGAATTCAAATGGCTGTGATGGGGGCGTGTTTTATGTAAATACGTCGTGACCCGACGTAAACAACGTTTTTTTTAACTGCGCATGCGCCGTCCGTGGGGGTATCCCAGTGCGCATGCTCGAAATTAACCCGGAACAAGCCAATGCTTCCGACGGTGACGTCATTCTACGCAAATCCCTATTCGCAAACGACTTACGCAAACGACGTAAAAATTTCAAATTTCTACATGGGAAGGACGGCCATACCTAACATTGAGTACGCCTCATAACAGTAGCTTTAACTATACGCCGGAAAAAGCCGAACGCAAACGACGTAAAAAAATGCGCCGGCCGGACGTACGTTCTTGGATCGCCGTAACTAGCTAATTTGCATACTCGACGCGGAATTCAATGGAAACGCCACCTAGCGGCCGCCGAAGAATTGCAGCTTAGATCCGACGGCGTACTAAGACGTACGCCTGTCGGATCTAGCCGAGACGGCGTTGTATCTTGTTTTAAAGATACAAAACAAAGATACGACGCGCACATTTTTAAATTACACGGCGTATCAAGAGATACGCCAGCGTAATTGTTCTGTGGATCTGCCCATGCTTAGTTCACAGCCCTATAGGGTGAACAAATCCACACAACTAGGTACAGTATAACACAATGACTTCCTTTTTCCGGGAGGGTTGGAGGGGTATAAATGTTCTGCCACCCTAATTGCTGGAGCCTGGACACCCATCACACTGCATCTCCATCTTTACATAAGTGGAGGAACTTATTATATATTTCTATATGTGCACCCTTAAAATCCTGTTAGTTCACTTTTGTAATCTATAATTATTTTTGGGATGCAGTACCGTTGGGTTTATCATTGCCCTATTTCTTTGTTTAGATATTTTCAAATTGCATGTACTTTTTATTGAATGTCTTGCTTGTCTGGACAGGTGAACAGAGAGGTGGGAAAAATTGTTAAATGTATTAGGCTTATATACTGATGTTTTATTACTTCTAGCATATATGTGGAAGCACCTTCAGACTCTCTTTCTGTAATTGAAAATCTTTTCAACCCCTATGAACATGGCTGGGAAGGAGAGGGAGGGAGGGTGATGAGCCAATTATTTGACCCATTTGACTGCGAATGTAAATTTGAGCTTCAGTTATTGAATTCTGTTAACATTTTTTATTTTTCAACACAGCAACTAAGAATAGACCAGTAAACATATATAAGGAGACTCCATCTGCTGGCTGAAATAGTTAAATTAAATATTAATATGAAATATTTTACATTTACAAAACATTTCTAAAAGTTATATTTGTAGCCTTGAACATAATAAAAAAAGAAAATATATTTAAAAAATTCATTTTTTAGCTTATCATACTCCTAATTGTTTAGAGGTTTTTATTGGTGGGCTATACAGTCTAGTTGGATCTCTGTATATAATGCACACATAAGAAAAATAAAAAGTGGGTAATATCCAGTGAAGCCTGGTGGAGGACATGTCACTCTTTTCTTTTGGACACGTTTGCAATCAATCTTTAATGTGGCACAGATGCACGGTGTTTGACATCTTATCTGCTATTTATGGACTCTCTACTGTCAACTTTTTGGACTGTTTATTAACCCATTCAAAGCCAAAATTCATATATATAGTTGATGGTTCTTGATCCAAGTGTCATTTATTTTTTGTTTTTTGTTAGTTTTTTCTTTGAAATCACTGTCACTATGATTGCTGAGGGATTTTGAGGTGGCTGTATGTTGCACTTCAGTGGCCATAATAGGTAATTTTCTTCGATATAGCAGCCAGCCTTCCACATACAGTATATCACTGGATATTACCCACTTGCATACGTCTGCGTTTGTCAAGAAGGGTAGTTGAGGTCGCGCGATTTATATTTTTCTTATGTCTATTTCTTGTATTTATTGTTTACACGGTAATCGCAGCACCTGGAGGGACTAGACTGTGACTATGTTGCAGGTCTCTTTCTCTCCTTTTTTCTGTCATTTTAGCGCAGTTTCTTTCCATTTTTCCATATAAAGCACACAGCATACCATATATAGTAATCCTCTCTTGCTCTAATGTTCATAATCATCACATAATATTGCATAGTTAGCAACAATAGAGGTTGAACACGGATGGCAGGTGTTTCATCATACATGTGATAAGATCACTCCTCAGAAAGAATCTGCAAGAAATTAAGCCTCAGGGAGCAGGATCTCTTATTAATACCCCTTTTCTGGGATATTTGCAGCAGAAATTACATTTATTTTGAATCACAATTGAACCTATAATTAGCAGAACCATTTTTGACAGGAGCAAATATGGGCTATGGAGGATAAAAATGAGCATCATCCATGGCTCATTACATGTACAATTCTTGCATACGACTCAATATACACATTCATCTATCGGTTCCCTTTTCCCTGTTAATTAGAAATTTCTCTACAAAGTTCAATACATTTCAGAATTTCCAATGCATGAAATATTTCAGATACCACTGGGAAGCAATCGTTTGATTTATACATTGGCTCATATAATATCTGTTACATACTGTGCACTGGCATAATAATCCTTTTATAAAAATGCGTGCAGTGTTTTGCTTCCCTAAAATGTAGCCAGTCCTAATGGCTGTGCTAGTCACAAAGCTCTACAGGTAATTTGTGTAGCTTTCAAAATGATTCATTTCAGCAGCAGTTTTGGGATATTATTTCCTTACCTGTTTCTGTTGTTATGGCTTGCTTTTTGCAACAGTAGTAAGATTTATGAAATAAAGATACAATCTGCTTTCTTAGGCCTGGTTCACACTAATTTGCCAATAACTGCATGTCACAGCTGACTCACCTTTTTTAGTGCCTTTGGGACAGCTAAAGGTATCCTTCACATCAGAAGCAAGCCGCAACTGCAATAAAGCTGATATTCCTCACATTTACGTTTCGCATGCTATTGAGTTTTTTTTTCTGTTTTTCCAGTCTATGTAAAAAAAAATTATTTAACCACTTCCATACAAGGCACTTACGCACCTTCCCGCCCAAGCCAATTTTCAGCTTTCAGCACTGTCGCACTTTGAATGGCAATTGCGCGGTCATGCTACACTGTACCCAAACAAAATTGGCGTCCTTTTTTCCCCACAAATAGAGCTTTCTTTTGGTGGTATTTGATCACCTCTGCAATTTTTTTTTTTGCGCAACAACTAAAAAAAAGACTGAAAATTTTGAAAAAAAATGACGTTTTTAATTTTTTTCTGTAATTTTTTTTGTAAATAAGTAAGTTTTCTCTTTCAATTACGGGCACTGATATGGCGGCACTGATGGGCACAGATGAAATGGCACTGATGGACATCGATGAGGTAGTACTGACGGGCACAGATGAGGTGGCACTGATTGGCGGCGCTGGTATGCGGCACTGATGGGCACTCATAGGCGGCACTGATGGGCACACATAGGTGGCACTGATGGGCACACATAGGCAGCACTGATGGGCACTGATGGGCGGCACTGATGGGCGGCACTGATGGGCACTCATGGGCGGCACTGGGCACTCATAGGATGGGCACTGTGGGGTGGCACTGATGTACACTGTGGGGCGGCACTGATGGACACTGTGGGGCGGCATTGATTTACTTATGTTGCCAGTCAGTGCCCATTTGTGGGCACTGACTGGCATCTTTTTTTTTCCAGACTTTTTTTTTATTTATTTTCAGACTTTTTTTTTTTTTTTTTTCCCAAATTTTTTTTTCAGATTAAATTTATATCATTTTATTCACACACATAGGGCTTTCTTTTGCTGGTATTTAACCACTTGCAGACCACCCACCATACATATACTGCAGTAGGGTGGCCCCTCTGTGCCACTTCTGGTTCTGGGGCAGGTGCACACTGCCAGCGACCCGCTCCGGATGTGATCACACACAGTGGCGGGTACCGCAGATTTAATGTCTGCTGGTACCCACTGGTTAGACAGTATACAGGCATAACGCCAATCTGTCTATGTAAACAAGACAGATTGCTGTTCTGTCAAAAGGGAAGGTTTTGACCCTGTGTTCCTGTAAAGCAGGAACGTGAATCAATGCACCTCCCCACAGTGAGAAAGCACAGGCTAAGCACATAGTTAACCCTTTGATTGTCCGTGATGTTAACCCCTTCCAAGCCAGAGTCATTAGTACAGTGACAGTGCATATTTTTTAGCATTGATCACTGTATTAGTGTCACTGGTACCCAAAAAGTGTCAGTTAGGTGTCCAATTTGTCTGCCGCAATATCACAGTCTTGCTATAAGTCGCTGATCACCGACATTACTAGTAAAAAAGTATATTAATGAATTAAAATATCCCATAGTTTGTAGATGCTATAACTTTTGTGTAAACCAATCAATATACGCGTATTTGGATTATTTTTAACCAAAAATATGTAGCAGAATACATATTGGCCTAAATTGATGAAATTTGATTTTATTTATTTTTTTATTGTTTATGTTTTATAGCAAAAGGTAAAAAATATTGTTTTATTTTTCTTTTTTTTTTTTTCATTGCCTGTCTTTTTTTGTTTATAGCACAAAGAAAGCTCTATTTGTGGAGAAAAAGGGACAACAAATGTATTTAGGTACAGTATCACACGACCGCGCAATTATCAGTTAAAGTAACACAGTGCCGTATCGCAAAAAATTGGGGGGTAAATCTTCCAGAGGTTAAGTGGTTAATCACTACTGGGGTTTTGATTTTTTTGCTAAATAAACAAAGTTCTTCATTTCTGTTATATAATTGCAAATAAATTATCTTACTTCAGGAATTTAAAAATAAAATAAAAATAACCCAAATCAGTGTATAATATTTAGTCTGTATGAAAGTTATAGATTCCACAACCTATGGTATATATATGAAAATCAATCAGTCCTGATGTACTGATGTCCTATCTTATTTCCTAAGGCACGAAACATCAGGACAGTACAAATATCCCCCAAATGACCCCTTTCTGGAAAGTGGACAGTCCAATGTATTTAGTAAGAGGCATGGCAAATTTATTGAAGTTTTTTTGTCACAATCTTTTGGAAAATTAAGAAATAAAAAAAAAAAAGTTTTTTCTCCCAATTTATATATATATATATATATATATATATATATATATATATATATATATATATATATATATTTTATATATATATTTTGTCACCAGTTAATTACAGCGTCATTATATAATTGGTCTGACTGGTGACAGTATGTATAAAAAAAATTGATAAGATAAGATAGAAGATAGAACGCGTCCAGAGACGGGTAACAAAAATGGTGACAAGTCTGGGGGATAAAACATATCACGAGAGACTTCAGGAACTTATTATGTACAGTCTGGAGGAAAGAAGGGAAAGGGGAGATATAATTGAAACCTTTAAATACATTAACCAGTTCCCGACCCCCGCATGTACATATACGTCCACAATATGGCACGTACAGGCACATGGGCGTACATGTACGTCCCCGCCTTACCCGGGTTCGGGGGTCCGATCGGGACTCCCTCCGGTACATGCGACGGCCGGGAACGGTGTACGGGAGGTCCGGGAGGAGGGGGCGGCTATTGGTTTCCAGCCGTCCCCTCTCGATCTCCCTCGGCGAATCAGATTCCACCTGAGCCCTCCCTGCATGTGTAAATGTAAACACAGGCAGGGAGGAAGTGACGTTTTCTCCCCTCTGGCGGTCTTTTCGTCCTGTTCCAGAGGAGAGAAGACGTCAGTACTGTGAGTTGCACCAACAGCACACTGACACAGCACACATAGGTACATAACCCCCCCCCCGATCACCCCCCCAGCACCCCCAGATCACCCCCTGTCACAGTGTCACTGATTGCAGTGATCATTTATTTTCTGATCACTGCTTTTAGTGTCAGTGTGACAGAAAAAAGTGTCAGGGCAGTTAGGTTTAGGCCCCTTTAGGTCCAGGGTAGCCCCCCCCCCCCCCCCCAATAAAGGTTTAACCCCTGATTGCCCCTAGAGTTAACTCTTTCACCCCTATTGCCAGTGTCACTAAGCGATCGGTTTCTGATCGCTGTATTAGTGTCACTGTTGCCGCTAGGCAGTTAGTTTTTTTTGAGGTTCGCTGCCAGGTTTATATAGCGTTAGGTACCCCCATAAATAAAGGTTTTAACCCCTGATTGCCCCTAGATTTAACCCTTTCACCCCTATTGCCAGTGTCACTAAGCGATCGGTTTCTGATCGCTGTATTAGTGTCACTGTTGCCGCTAGGCAGTTAGTTTTTTTTGAGGTTCGCCGCCAGGTTTATATAGCGTTAGGTACCCCCATAAATAAAGGTTTTAACCCCTGATTGCCCCTAGAGTTAACCCTTTCACCCCTATTGCCAGTGTCACTAAGCGATCGGTTTCTGATCGCTGTATTAGTGTCACTGTTGCCGCTAGGCAGTTAGTTTTTTTTGAGGTTCGCCGCCAGGTTTATATAGCGTTAGGTACCCCCATAAATAAAGGTTTTAACCCCTGATTGCCCCTAGAGTTAACCCTTTCACCACTGATCACTGTATAAGTGTCACTGGTGACGTGGTTAGCCAGTTAGTTATTTAGTTATTTTAGGTTCGCCACCAGGTTTTTAGAAAGCGTCAGGTACCCCCATATATTACCGAATAAAGGTTTTAACCCCCTGATTGCCCCCTAGTTAACCCTTTCACCAGTGATCACCGTATAAGTGTTACGGTTGACGCTGGTTGGTTAGTTTGCTGTTTATAGCATCAGAGCACCCGCCGTATATAACCCAATAGGTTTAACCCCCTGATCACCCGGCGGGTGATATAAATTTAATTTTAGCGCCAGTCAGGGTCTGCGTCGCCCCAGGCAGCGTTAGGTTAGAGCCAGTACCGCTTACACCCACTCGCTAAGCATACACCCCCCTTAGTGGTATAGGATCTGAACGGATCGATACCTGATCTGATCAGATCTATACTAGCGTACCCAGCAGTTTAGGGTACCCAAAAACGCATTGTTAGCGGAATCAGCCCAGATACCCGCTAGCACCTGCGTTTTCCCCCTCTGCCCAGCCCAACCCACCCAAGTGCAGTATCGATCGATCACTGTCACTTACAAAACACAAGACACATAACTGCAGCGTTCGCAGAGACAGGCCTGATCCCTGCGATCGCTTACAGTTTTTTTTGAAGCGTTTTCTACGTTTGCTTTTCTACAGATCAGGTGCTTTTTTTACCTGTGAATCCTTACCATTGTACCACTAAATTTAGAGTCCAAAATGGCAAACCGAAGGTACAATGATAAGCAGGCCTTGGAGTTCATGTGCATGTCAGATAGTGAAGAGGAGGAGGTCACGCATCTGACAGATTCTGGCTCAGAATACGAACCCGTTTACGACAGCGGCTCCATGTCAGATAGTTCGGACGACGGAGTAGTGGTCCCTGCTAAGGCCAGGCGTACCCGATCCCATTCTGATGTTGTTGAGCAGCAAGAACCGCAGGTCCCTCGTATGGAGCAGAGATCCAGTACTAGCGCCGCTATTCCTTCTGGTGGATTGGCAAGCACCAGCGGCCTAGTACACCCTGGTCGTTTATCCAGCACTGCAGTAACACTTGGTGACGTGGCGAGTCCCATAAGTGCAGTTCAAGCTGGCGATGTGGCAAGCACAAGTAGTGTCCTGCTGCCACCAAGAAGAAGACAGAGACAGGCCCGTCGTGCCCATAGTGCCCTTCCTGTAGAATTTGCCTATCCTGATTGGGTCCCCACCACTTCTACAGCACCTGTACTTCCCCCATTCACTGGCCAACCCGGTATTCAGGTGGATACAGCGAACTTTACGTCACTTGATTTTTATTCGCTGTATTTCACGGAAGATCTCTATAGATCTATTGTGGACCAGACTAATTTATATGCTGGTACCTACATCGCCGCTAACCCCCAGTCTCGCCTTGCCAAAGAATGGAAACCTCTCGAGGTTTCCGAATTTAAGACCTTTCTGGGCCTTACCCTCAACATGGGCATACACAAATTTCCGTCATTGCGGATATATTGGTCCACACATCCCATCGACCATATGCCCGTTTTCTCTGCTCACATGGCCAGGAAACGATACGAGGCGATCCTGCGGTTCCTGCATTTCAGTGACAATGCACTTTGTCGTCCACGTGGAGACCCTGAATTTGACCGGCTCTACAAAATTCGGCCCCTCGTAAACCATTTCAACGAACGTTTTGCAGCCTTGTTTAATCCCCAGCAGGTTGTATGCGTTGATGAGACCCTGATTAAATTTGCTGGCCGCTTGTCTTTCAAACAGTACCTTCCCAGCAAGCGTGCCAGATACGGGGTCAAGCTCTATAAGCTCTGTGACAGGGCCACAGGCTACACATGGAGCTTTAGGGTTTACGAGGGAAAAGATAGTCAGGTAGAGCCGGAAGGATGCCCAGATTACATGGGGAGCGCTGGCAAGATTGTTTGGGACTTGGTGTCACCCTTATTCGGAAAGGGGTACCATTTGTATGTGGACAATTTTTACAGCAGCGTGCCACTTTTTAGCCACTTATTTGATCAACAGATTGGAGCATGTGGCACCGTGCGACCTAATCGCCGGGGCTTCCCCCAGCGGCTTGTAGATGCCCGTATTAGGCCGGGCGCGAGAGCCTGCTGCAGATGTAAAAATTTGCTCGCTGTGAAGTGGCGGGACAATAGGAATGTTTTCGTTCTTACCACCCTTCACGCAGACACGACAGTCCAAATTCATACGGCGACTGGTGTTGTGGAGAAACCCCTCTGTGTCCACGAATATAACCTTAATATGGGAGGGGTGGACCTCAACGACCAGTTAATGGCGCCGTATCATATTGCCCGTAAGACGAGACGCTGGTACAAAAAAGTGTCTCTACATTTATTTCAATTGGCTCTACTGAATGCTCATGTCGTATACAGAGCTTCAGGACGGAATGAATCCTTCCTTCAATTCCAGAGGGATATCATCACAGAACTCCTGTATCCAGGCGGTACTGTACCTCACCAGCCCCTACCAAATGCAGTAAGCCGACTGCATGAGAGGCATTTTTCTTATGTCCTCGAGAGTACCCCTACCCAATGAGCCCCCCAAAGAAAATGTCGTGTCTGTACCAAGCGCGGATTTAGGCGTGACACCCGTTATTTTTGTCCCAAATGTCCTGCCAATCCTGGTCTTTGTATTGGTGAATGTTTTGAACGCTTCCACACACACGTTAATTATTAGTGTAGGGTGAAACATTTCACAGGCTAGGCTCACTTACACAGGGTCTCCCAAGATGCCATCGCATTTTGAGAGACCCAAACCTGGAACCGAAAAGTTGAAGTTACAGTTCACAGTTACAAAAAAAAGTGTTAAAAAAAAAAAAAAAAAAAAGTAAAAAATAAAAACACACAAAAAAATATAAAATAAAAAAACCAAAAATAGTTGTCGTTTTATTGTTCTCTCCCTCTCTATTCTCTCTCTATTGTTCTGCTCTTTTTTACTGTATTCTATTCTGCAAAGTTTTATTGTTGTTATGTTTTTTCATGCTTGCTTTTCAGGTATGTAATTTATTTTACTGTTTTCAGGTACGCCATTCAGCTGTTGCGCGGACTTATTTATCTTGACAGCAACAGCGTTTGCTCCCACGATATATAAAGCCGCGACTCCAGTGCTGTAGGAGGTGATTTCACCACCACAGTTAAAAAAAGAGCATATATGCCGAAGCATGGGGGCAGCAGGGGCGGAGGAGCGATTTTGCTCCTAATGCCGCGTACATACGGTTGACATTCCTACGGAGGCTTTCCCGTGGAAAAGTCTGACCATGTGTACACGGCATAGAAAAGTCCAACCGTGTGTACGCGGCATAGAAAAGTCCGACCGTACGCGGCATAACTTTTTTGCGGGAGGATGCCCCCATGCTTCGGCATATATATATTTTAGGCACAGGTTGCGTTAAAAAATGTTTTATTTTTTACTATGTTTTTTTATAGGTATTTGCTTTGCAGGTATGGTATGATCTTACTGTTATACTGGAATGTTACTTTGTTTTAATGTTAACCATCATTTGCTTAGCAGGTACGCCATTCAGTTGCAGTGCGGATTTATTTAGCGTGACAGCAACAGCGTTTGCTCCCACGATATATAAAGCCGCGACTCCAATGCTGTAGGAGGTGATTTCACCACTACAGTTCAAAAAAGAGCATATATGCCGGAGCATGGGGGCATTAGGGGCGGAGGAGCGATTTTGCTCCTAATGCCGCGTACATACGGTTCACATTCCTACGGAGGCTTTCCTGTGGAAAAGTCTGACCATGTGTACACGGCATAGAAAAGTCCGACCGTGTGTACGCGGCATAGAAAAGTCCGACCGTACGCGGCATAACTTTTTTGCGGGAGGATGCCCCCATGCTTCGGCATATATAAATGGTGCATGTATGCCCATCATTAGAAGTGGGTGGATGAAGGGAGGTATTCTAATGGTGGGCATACCCACCGATCAGTCTTTTTTTTGTTCAGCCAACAGGCTGCATGAAAAAAAAAAAGATTACAATTCATGTCCAACAAGAACCATCAACGTACTGGTATGTTGCTGGACTTTGAATGGTTATACCAGAATGATGCCTGCGGGTTTAGGCATCATCTTGGTATCATTCTTTTCAGCCAGCGGTCGGCTTTCATGTAAAAGCAGTCCTAGCAGCTAATTAGCCTCTAGACTGCTTTTACATTCAGTGGGAGGGAATGTCCCCCCCCCCAGATATAAACGGCGCCATTGAGAATATGGGAAAGCATTTTATCACACCGATCTTGGTGTGGTCAGATGCTTTGAGGGCAGAGGAAAGATCTAGGGTCTAATAGACCCCATTTAAAAAAAAAAAAGAGTACCTGTCACTAACTATTGCTATCATAAGGGATATTTACATTCCCTGAGATAACAATAAAAATGGTAAAAAAATAAATAAATGGAAGGAACAGTTAACAAATAAAATAAAAAAAGCGAAATAAATATATAAAAAAATAAAAAAATAAAAAAAAGCATCCCTGTCCCCCCCTGCTCTTGCGCAAAGGCGAACGCAAGCGTCGGTCTGGAGTCATATGTAAACAGCAATTGCACCATGCATGTGAGGTATCACCGCGAAGGGCAGATCGAGGGCAGTCATTTTAGCAGTAGACCTACTCTGTAAATCTAATGTGGTAACCTGTAAAGGCTTTTAAAGGCTTTTAAAAATGTATGTAGTTTGTCGCCACTGCGCGTTTGTGCGCAATTTTAAAGTATGTCGTGTTTGGTATCCATGTACTCGGCCTAAGATCATAATTTTTATTTCATCAATAATTTGGGCAATATAGTGTGTTTTAGTGCTTTAAAATAAAAAAAAGTGTATTTTTTCCCCAAAAAATGCGTTTGAAAAAACGCTGCGCAAATACTGTGTGGAAATTTTTTTTGCAACACCCACCATTTTAATCTGTAGGGCCTTTGCTTTAAAAAAATATATAATGTTTGGGGGTTCAACTTTACTTTCTTGCAAAAAAAAATATGTTTTTATGTAAACAAACAGTGTCAGAAAGGGCTTTTTCTTCAAGTGGTTAGAAGAGTGGGTGATGTGTGACATAAGCTTCTAATTGTTGTGCATAAAATGCCAGGACAATTGAAAACCCCCCCAAATGACCCCATTTTGGAAAGTAGACACCCCAAGCTATTTGCTGAGAGGCATCTTAAGTCCATGGAATATTTTAGATTTTGACCCAAGTTGCGGGAAATATAAATATATATATATATATATATATTTTTTTTTGCGCAAAGTTGTCACTAAATGATATATTGCTCAAACATGCCATGGGCATATGTGGAATTACACCCCAAAATGCATTCTGCTGCTTCTCCTGAGTACGGGGATACCACATGTGTGAGACTTTTTGGGAGCCTAGCCGCGTACGGGACCCCAAAAACCAATCACCGCCTTCAGGCTTTCTAAGGGTGTACATTTTTGATTTCACTCCTCACTACCTATCACAGTTTCGAAGGCCATAAAATGCCAAAATAGCACAAAAAAAACCAAATGACCCCATTTTGGAAAGAAGACACCCCAAGGAAACTGCTGAGAGGCATGTTGAGTCCATTGATTTTTTTTTTTTTTTGTCCAAAGTGATTGAATAATGAGAAAAAAAAAAAAATGTCACTAAATGATATATTGCTCACACATGCCATGGTTATATGTGGAGTTGCACCCTAAAATACATTCTGCTGCTTCTCCTGAGTACGGGGATACCACATGTTTGGGACTTTTTGGGAGCCTAGCCGCGTACGGGACCCCGAAAACCAAGCACCGCCTTCAGCATTTCTAAGGGCGCAAATTTTTGATTTCACTCCTCACTACCTATCACAGTTTCCAAGGCCATAAAATGCCAAAATAGCACAAAAACCCCCCAAATGACCCCATTTTGGAAAGTAGACACCCCAAGCTATTTGCTGAGAGGCATGTTGAGTCCATGGAATATTTAATTTTTTTGCCCCAAGTGATTGAATCATGACCAAAAAAAATTAAAATAAAAAAATGTACAAAACATTGTCACTAAATGATATATTTCTCACACATGCCATGGTTATATGTGGAATTGCACCCCAAAATACATTCTGCTGCTTCTCCTGAGTACGGGGATACCACATGTGTGGGACTTTTTGGGAGCCTAGCCGCGTATGAGACCCCGAAAACCAAGCACCGCCTTCAAGATTTCTAAGGACATAAATTTTTGATTTCACTCACACAAATCTTGAAGGCAGTGCTTGGTTTTCGGGGCCCCGTACGCGGCTAGGCTCCCAAAAAGTCCCACACATGTGGTATCCCCGTACTCAGGAGAAGCAGCAGAATGTATTTTGGGGTGCAATTCCACATATAACCGTGGCATGTGTGAGAAATATATCATTTAGTGACAACGTTTTGTAATTTTTTTTTTTTTGGTCATTATTCAGTGACTTGGGGCAAAAAAATTAAATATTCCATGGACTCAACATCCCTCTCAGCAAATAGCTTGGGGTGTCTACTTTCCAAAATGGGGTCATTTGGGGGGGTTTTGTGCTGTTTTGGCATTTTATTGCCTTCGAAACTGTGATAGGTAGTGAGGAGTGAAATCAAAAATTTATGCCCTTGGAAATCCTGAAGGCGGTGATTGGTTTTCGGGGTCCCGTACGCGGCTAGGCTCCCAAAAAGTCCCACACATGTGGTATCCCCGTACTCAGGAGAAGCAGCAGAATATATTTTGGGGTGCAATTCCACATATGCCAATGGCATATGTGAGAAATATATCATTTAGTGACAACGTTTTGTAAAATTTTTTTTTTTTTTTTTTTTGGTCATTATTCAATCACTTGGGGCCATAAAATTAAATATTCCATGGACTCAACATGCCTCTCAGCAAATAGCTTGGGGTGTCTTCTTTCCAAAATGGGGTCATTTGGGGGGGTTGTGTGACATCTTGGCATTTTATGGCCTTCAAAACTGTGATAGGTAGTGATAGGTAGTGAGGAGTGAAATCAAAAATGTATGCCCTTAGAAATCTTGAAGGCGGTGCTTTGTTTTCGGGGCCCCGTATGCGGCTAGGCTCACAAAAAGTCCCACATATGTGGTATCCCCGTACTCGGGAGAAGCAGCAGAATGTATTTTGGGGTGCAATTCCACATATAACTATGGCATGTGTGAGCAATATATCATTTAGTGACAACTTTGTGCAAAAAAAAATCAGTTTGTCATATTCCCGCAACTTGTGTCAAAATATAAAATATTCCATGGACTCGACATGCCTCTCAGCAAATAGCTTAGGGTGTCTACTTTCCAAAATGGGGTAATTTGTTTTTTGTTTTTTTTGCTATTTTGGCATTTTATGGCCTTCGAAACCTTGATAGGTAGTGAGGAGTGAAATCAAAAATGTGTGCCCTTAGAAATGCTGAAGGCGGTGCTTGGGTTTTGGGGCCCCGTATGCGGCTAGGCTCCCAAAAAGTCCCACACATGTGGTATCCCCGTACTCAGGAGAAGCAGCAGAATGTATTTTGGGGTGCAATTCCACATATAACCATGGCATGTGTGAGAAATATATCATTTAGTGACAACTTTTTGTAAACATTTTTTTTTTTTTTTTTTTCGTCATTATTCAATCACTTGGGACAAAAAAATTAAATATTCAATGGACTCAACATGCCTCTCAGCAGTTTCCTTGGGGTGTCTACTTTCCAAAATGGGGTCATTTGGGGGGGTTTTGTACTGCCCTGCCATTTTAGCACCTCAAGAAATGAGATAGGCAGTCATAAAATAAAAGCTGTGTAAATTCCAGAAAATGTACCCTAGTTTGTAGACGCTATAACTTTTGCGAAAACCAATAAATATATGCTTATTGCGATTTTTTTTACTAAAGACATGTGGCTGAATACATTTTGGCCTAAATGTTTGACTAAAATTTAGTTTATTCGATTTTTTTTACTTTTTGTTATAAGAAAAATCATTTTTTTAAAAAATTTACGGTCTTTTTGCGTTTATATCGCAAAAAATAAAAATCGCAGAGGCGATCAAATACCATCAAAATAAAGCTCTATTTGTGGGAAGAAAAGGACGCAAGTTTCGTTTCGGTACAACATTGCATGACCGCGCAATTACCAGTTAAAGCAGCGCATTGCCAAATTGTAAAAACACCTTGGGTCTTTAGACAGCGTATTGGTCCGGGGCTTAAGTGGTTAAGGGGGTGAATAATTTTCAGGAGGGCAGTTTTTTCACAACGAAACCAAAATCAACTCAGGGACTAAATGGAGGAAAGTTTAAAATGAATTCTAGAAAGTATTATTTTACTGAAAGCTGATGCTTGAAATAAGCTTCCAGCAGAGGTAGTGAGACAGTCAACAGTAAATGGCTTTAGACATACTTGGGACAAACATAGATCTATACTCAGTCAAAAATATTTACGTAAAAACCGACAGAAAACAAAAACAAAAATGGACAGACTCGATGGACTACTCAGTCTTTTTTCTGCTGTGCTTAGTCACTGTATATAGTATATATATGCCATAGCCTTCGTACCCACAAAATGCTTCTAATTGCTGTGCCACAAGTGACAGTCCCACAGACACACATAAACCTCAGTACAAAAATCAGCTGAAAAAAAATTTACTTTTCCTTTACATATGCTTTTCTACAGCAAATGCTGAGCAAATGCTGAGCACTATAATGTCAAAAAAGGGTATGTGTTTTTTTCAGTGAAATTTTATGAGAGGCCTGATGCTGCACTCTAGGAACTATTTTATAAGCTCTCAAAATTTTCACTCGCCTGCGAGTGAATTTTAATTGAGGGCGAGTATTCCGGCTCGGACTGGGGGGCGGATCTGCTTGGCTTGGGCCGTGGCCAGGACGGCTCAGATTCGGCAGGTCCACTCTGCATACACACGCCGCCTCCCCCAGTCATCTCTATGGAGGACTCCGTGTGCCGCGCTGCACGCAGGGAAGTGTAGTTTCCAGCGCAGCCCCGCAGATTGTCTTCTCACTGACATGGCAGACAGACAGGAGGCACGGAGGGGACGCTCATCCCAGGACAGCGAGGAGGAAAAGGAAGGGAGAGCGCAGGCTTCAGGGAACAGCCTACTAGGAAGAAGTGAGGTCGGGGAGACAATCAAAGACAAGTCCGCATGTGTAAGTGAGTGTTCTGTTCTTGTCTCTAAAGTGTGAGGATGTACAGTCAGTTGGGTCTAGTCACTGAGCGCAGATGCCATAGAAACTGTACTGGCTTCTGATTGGTTGCTATTAGGCCCCCTTTACAGCCCATTCATTCAAATGGAGATACCCTACACAAGGCAAAGTAGCTCATTGAGCCTTTGCCGCATCAGTTTTGGGTGTTTTTTTTTACACCACTCATTTTACAGTGTTTGCACATTTTTGCGGTATGTGAGATGCCATTTACAATGAATTGTGCAGAAAATGTGATGTGGTTTTAGCACATTTTATAAATGCATGCAGAACTATGCAATTTTGCATGCTTTTACAAAATGCGCAGGTGTGAGTGGAGCTTTAGGGATGGGTGTCACTCCTGCTCAATCACCTAGTGTAGCACACCTCTCAACCCTTCAGTCTGTACGTAGCGCATATTTTCTTGCCAAGGTAGTAATGATGTGTACAGTGTCTATAGCAGCCAATCATATTTTATCCTTATTTTATTTATCACAGTCAGATCAATGAAATATGCTTTATGTTAACATTGTTGTTGTTAATATTTATTTTTGAACCTTAATTCTGCAAAAAACATTTAATAGTGTAATTTCATGAGATAATTTAAGAGGGCGTGTTTAGGGGCAGGGTAGGGGTTGGGTGGAGCAACTGGTGGCGAGTAACTCTTAGGGCCTGGCCATGGCTAGTAGCTCAGGACTTGAAATTTTGAGCCCCGATTTTATAATTATTTGAATTTATACTACATAGTTACATAATTGGTAACAAACAATGAATAAAGACATCAGTCCATCCAGGTCAATCTGTGTGGGTGTGTGTATGCATTTATGTCTCTAGCAATTCCCATAACCCTGTATGTTGGTTACGCCAAGGTGCCTATCTAAGTATTTTTTTTAATCGTTAACACTTTCTGCTGATACCAATGATTGTGGAGGGGAGTTCTACATCTTTACAATTGTAACACTAAAGAACCCCTTACACAGTTTGAGGTTAAACTGCTTCTCATCCAACTTCATTAAATTAGCACATGTCCTCTTGAGTGACCTAAAAATGAACAGTTTTCTCCCTATGCTAAAATTTATATTTATAAATTCAGATTATAACCCTTCAATCTCTATATAATTCATGAACAAGGTAAACAGAATTGGTCCCAGGACAGAGGCCTGAGACACCCCAACAACTTCAGACCATTTATAAGCTATACTATTACCACACTTTGGACATACCCCTATAACTAGTTTTCAATCCAGGTACTCTACATACACGACTGTCGATTCTAACAGACCTCAATTTATAAATTAAACATTTATGGGGTACTGTGTAGGACAGGGGTGCCTGTCACCTCCTGTTCTGGGATGGTGGGTCGGCATGTCCAGATCACAGTACCCACCAGCAGTACCAGCCAGCAGGACCCATCAGCAGTACCAACCCTGGAGGATAGCCAGCAGCAACCACCAGCCATACCCGCCTGGGGAACAGCAGCAGCCAGAAATACCTGCAGAAATCCTGAGGAAGAAGTGAGGATTGAGGTAAACCACAGTGCATCAGTGTGGAAGCAGCCTTAGGCCCCTTTTGCACGATCCATCCAAATGTGTCCGCCTTTCTGTTTTTCAGGTGGACCGAAGCGGACCCTCCATTCACCTCTATAGAGCGGCAGATGTAAACAGACTTGTGTCAATTTACACCCCTCCTATCTCCAATCTGATCCACTTAAAAAAACAGAAGGGTATCCGTCCCCTTCTGTCTGGGCGGATCGGATCAGAGGGCCATGAGAGTAGATCGGGCTGTGTCCGTGTCTGCTCTGCATTAGCAGAGTGGACACTGACCTGTCATCTGCCCACTTCGCTCATTGTGGCCCGTGACCGGTTACCAAGTCGCTAAAGTTGCCCTCGCTCCTCAAAAGTTGGGACACCCCTGGTGAAGTATCTGTTAGCATACCTCCAAACATCAGCAGTTGGGAAGAAAATAAACAGGCAGAATAAATGGATGTGGCCACTTTATGTTGAATATTGGATGTGGCTTAAAACAGTGGTCATCAACCCTGTCCTCAGGGCCCACTAACAGGCCATATTTTATGTATTACCTTGGGGAGATGCAGACTAGAATACTGCAATCACTGAGCAGCAAATGATATCACCTGTCATGTATTTCAGTTATCTTGCAAACCTGGCCTGTTAGTGGGCCCTGAGGACAGGGTTGATGAACACTGGCTTAAAAGGATCCTGTTAAATTTCTGGAAAAAGCACCGAGCCAATCACATATATGAAAAGAGAATTCTTGTGACATTTGTGACACAGAGTGTACACAAAGAGAACACATAATACACCAATTGTTGCCTTGCTTGCAAGGAAGTGACAATTTAACATCTCGTCAGTTTTAGAAAACCAGACAGCTGCAGATTGAAAGGGAATGCTTTTAATTACTTTAACAGTAGAGTACAAGATGGCTTATGTAGCAATTCTGTAGAGTTGATTTACTAATGGAATTGAGGCTGTTCACTGCAAAACAGATAACAGTAAATAAGGGATTACCTATTGTATATTCACTACAAAGAAATATAAGGAAAATAAAAAAAAAACAGGACTTTTGCTAGCACAGATTTGGTTGATTGAAGTGAAACAGTTTTATCTCATTCATTCAAACTCAGTGAACATTTACTTTGGTAAGTGTACAGTCTTCATTCCCATGTTCAATAGTTCTGCAATCTTATCTTTAAAAGATATATATTTACCCAATTGGGCTTTTTTTGGGGAAGAGTCATGATTTTGAGATCTGAGTTTCTCTGTCAACAGTTTGAACCAAGCTGATGGCACATACTGGCCCGGATTCAGGTACGACTTGCGCGTGCGCAATCGCGATATGCGCCGCGCAAGTACGGATTTGCGCCCAGGCAAATATGCGGATGACCCAGAAAAAAAGCTAAGCCTGAAATTATGCTTTTTTCTATGGACGCAGTTTCTCTGCCCCGGCGCATTTAATGTGCATTTTTGCGCTGGGTGCAACTTGCGCTCTCATTGTTTTCCCTCAGTAAATATGCAAATGAGGAACTAATGCTGATTCCAAAACCTGCGCGTGTGAGGCGCAGTTTGCGCACAAAGCGCGCAAGCTGTTCGGCCCGGGCAAAATTGCTCCTCATAAAAGCAGGGGCAACTTGGCAACAGACGTCCACAGGTCAGCTGGAGAGCAACTACAGCAGCACCGTTACGGACGAGCTGAACAAGCAGAGCACCCACACTTTCTGGACCTCACATCTGTGTGCCAACATGCCAGGGGCAGCTATGGGTCTAGCAATACTACTGAGTGAACCGACTCGTAGGAGGGCACGGGAGAGGGTATACCGAGTGCGCAGGAACATCTTTGACATGGGGGATTCGGAGGTGTATCGCATGTTTAGATTCAGCCCTGAAGTCATCCTGGAATTAGCCACAACCCTGCATGATGACATCACCAGCAAGACACATCGTGCACATGCAGTGGAGCCACTGGTCAAGGTAGTGGCAACCCTGCATTTCCTGGCCACTGGCTCTTTTCAGCATACAGGTGGAATTGTGGCTGGGATGTCACAATCCTCCATGAGCAGATGTGTGCACCAGGTTATTCCTGCAATCCTGAGACGCATGTCCAATCAATTCATCAAACCCACCCAGGAGGTCCAGCGGCAGAGGGCAGTGACAGATTTCTATCAAATTGCCAGATTCCCACGCACTGTGGGGGCCATTGATTGCACCCATGTGGCACTACAGCCCCCCGTGAGACCGAGCACATATACTGCAATAGAAAGCATTGGCATTCCATCAATGTCCAGGTGATAGTGGATGCCCAAGGTCTCATATGGCACGTCCGTGCCAAACACCCAGGGTCCTGTCATGACAGCTTCATATTCCGTCAGAGCAGCATCCCCACCGAATTTGAACAGAACATGTATGGGGACAGCTGGCTGGTTGGTGAGTGACATGGGTGTCAGGTATTACTGTCCCCCCCCATGTTGCAGACATCACGAGGGGCACATGCATGACTAACATTCTCCTGTCTTTTCCCTTCCAGGTGATGCGGCATATGCACTGGGACCCCATATTATGACTCCATTCCGGAACCCCCAAACCCCAGGAGAGGAAAGATATAATGAAGCTCACGCACGTACCCGTGCAGTGGTAGAACGCACATTTGGCATCCTGAAGTCCCGTTTCCGATGCCTGGATAAGTCTGGGGGTACCCTGTTGTATTCCCCAAACTTTGTGTGCCAGATCATCGGGGCATGTTGCATTCTGCACAACTTTGCAGAGAGAAAGGGCCTGCAGATTGACATACGTGATGACCTGACCCCCCAACCACACAATCCACCCTCAAGAAACTCTACCCGGTCTACTGAGGGAAGAGCAGTCAGGAGTGGTCTCGTGGAACGTCTCTTTTCACGTTAAACACACACATTAATCATGTCACAAGTAGAATGCACACGTGCACACCACTGTGGTCCCTAGCACACACACCCCACATGCACCCAAAATTGGATTAGACCCAAGGATACCCCATGGTATTAGGGAGCAGCAACGCTGCGCCAAGGCTCCAATTATGTTGCTGTCCATTCATACACCTTTCACATGGCAGAGGATGACACCCCTTTTCCAGCAGGAGTGACACCCCCCCCCCCCATTCACACACCAGTATACACTCCTCACCATGTGTAAGGACTACAAATTAAAAAAAAACTCAAACTTTGAGCATAAAATAAAAATGTAAAAGCTCATAATCTGAGCATAAAATAAAAATATAAAAGCTCATAATCTGAGAATAAAATAAATATCAAAAACAAATCATCATATGAGCATAATCCAACTAAATAGAAAAAGCTCATTATCTGAGCAACAAGCGATATGTTTAAAAAAAAAAAAGGCACAGGAAAATTATTATTTTTTTCTTTTAGACATCCTGGTGCCAAGGGTGCCCCGGCTCTGGCTCCTCAGTCGGTGTGGTGGAGCCTGGGGTGGGGATGGAGCATGGGGTGGGGATGGAGCATGGGGTGGGGATGGAGGGGGGGAGGAGCATCATCCCCTACTTTCTCACTCCTGGCAGGTGGTGCCTGCCTGCCCTCCATGGCGTTGGCCAGGCGGGTGAGCACACTGTTGGTTTGTGCCAACATCCGCAGCTGCCGGGTGGTAGTGTTCATCTGTTGCCGCCGGGTTCGTCTCCCCTCCTCCCGCACAGCAGCAGTGTTGGCCTCCACCGCCCCTGCCAACCTGCTCACCTCCGCTGTCAGCAAAGTGGTGGCGCCCTGCTGCTCTACCATGCAGGTGACCATGGCTAGACAGTTCGCGCTGACTTCCTCCAGGCTCTCGGTGTCTCTTTTCCCCAGGTCAGCATGCAGGGTGAGGGCCTGCTGCACTGAGGAGGAGGAGGAGGAGGCCAGGCTGTCCGCCACCTGCCTCAAATCACCCACCATGGCCCCTATATGGCGGGTCTGCCAGCCCTGTTCCTCCTGCAGCCCTTCTCGGAGGCCGGAGGGTACACCCCTCGTTTTGGAGAGAGCCTTACTGGGAGGAGAGGCTGGGGCACGGACTGAGGGAGAAGAAGGGGAGGGGGCCACACTGGAGGGGGGGTCACTGGTGGTAGGGACACTGGAGGGGGCGACAATGGTGGGAGGGACAATGGTGGGAGGGACACTGGAGGGGGATGACGTTATGGTCGGGGGGGTGGTGGGGAGGTCAGGGATGGTGGGATCCGCCTGGATGTATATAGAGTCCTCCTGGTGGAGGTCAATCGACTCCTCCACCACTTCCTCCTCCATAGATGGCCTATGGGCGCTCTCCTCCTCCACCAACATGCCCAGTACTTGCATGGGGGTTGACTGGACCCCATGATGATGTGGGGATGGCGTGGGTCGCCCTGCAGCCGACGACGGCCCAGCTTCATCCTCAACATCTGTGGATGACACAAAAAAACACATGTTGCTGGAGAAACACACTTCTCACATGTTCCCTTCTACCCCCTCCCATGATACACAGCAAATATGAGATAAAACACACTTGTTACATGTTCCCTTCTACCCCCTCACATGTTCCCTTCTACCCCCTCCCATGATACACAGCAAATATGAGATAAAACACACTTGTTACATGTTCCCTTCTACCCCCTCACATGTTCCCTTCTACCCCCTCCCATGATACACAGCAAATATGAGATAAAACACACTTACCTGTCCCCAAGTCCCCAACAGTGGAATCATATCCTGGGACTCCCTCCACCTGCTCCAGCGAGAAACTTTGGGCGATCACCTCCTCCTCCGCATTCAAACGTAATGGGCAGGCTGGTCCTTCTACCGTGCCCCTGGTATGTTTCCGGATTATCACCAGTTTATCCCGGACCCTACGCTGCATATCATTTAACTTTTTTTGGATCTCGTCCCAGGTCCTTTCCTCATTGCCCAGCGCATTGACGTCCAAAGTGATGGCATCATAGATTGCCCTCCTTTGGGCGATGGTGGTGTTTTTGCGCTGGGCACCATACAGGGCAGCAGTATGTCGAGTGAGTGCCGCCAGCATAATCTCCATCTCAGAGGAGTTAAAATTAGTTTTCCTCTTTTTTACCCTCTGAGGAGGTGCCATCGCAAATAAAGGGCAAAATTACCTTGCTCAGGGGGGGGTGGAAAAAGCAGGATGTAATTTGTAGGACAGGCGCAGTTGCACGCATGCGCACACGGGGGCGCTCGATCTGCGCATGCTCCGTCGAAGATGCGCCGGGCGCAAGCCACTGCTGAACGGACAGACCTTCATTTGCATAGGGGCACACCCACTTTTACTTGCGCAGGCTTGCGCCATCAATTTTAGCTTACGCAGGCGCAAATTTACACACAAAAGGCATCCTGAATCAGGTGGCAATCTCGCCCAATTGCGCCGGCGCAGAGCAATTGAGCTGCGCTGCACATGTGTAATAAATGGGCAAATCTACCTGAATCTACCCCACTGTCATCTGCCAAGTACCCATAACAACATCAAATACAGAACCCTGTAGCTGATCACATTTGTATTCACTACAGGGTTTTGTTAGATGGTACTGTTGTACAAACTCAGAAGACAGCAGGTTTCATCCACATGAGTTATTGGATTGAAATGCCTCACATCCAATGTGTTTTTACAGGCCAACTGGAAATTAAAATAAATGTTTATTGCTTTTATTTGATATCAGCTGGTTGATTTTGAATTTTTTAATTTTTTTTGCTATTTTGTATTTCTTCTCCGATGCTTGCAAGTCAATGTATAGGTATAGGTATAGGTATAGGTATAGAGCATCAGAATAAAGGTGAGACACAAATATTCAGTATTTCTTCTCCGGTACTTGCAAGTCAATGTATAGAGCATCAGAATAAAGGTGAGACACAAAGCACAATTTATAAAATGTTTTCACCTCTGTATATGTAGACTCAGAGGTCAAGAACAATTTGCATGGCATTCTGAAGCTCAATTTGAGGGTAATTATAATTTTTTTATGTATTATTTTTCAATGTATTAGGTGTATAAGTTTTTAAAATTATGTGTTATATCTGCTAGGATTTATATACCATTTTTGACACCAAGACACAGGTTTCACAGAGCATTATGGACTTTGTTATGGGAGCGCGGCCAACGTGACTTGCCTTCAGACTTTCTCTCTCACTCTGTAGCTGATTAAAAACTTTTTGTAACCGCTTTGAAGAGAAGTGGGAAGGAGGCACAGCGAGGGCGATTAGTCACTTCTTCAAACCAGCTGATGAGATCAGGCAGCCGCAGATCAGCAAATTTCAGACTTCTAGTGAATTCCCACTTTTTAGTAGCATTTCCCTGAGTCTGAGGAGTTTAATTCAAATGAGGACACATATAAATCTTTCATAGGCAAACCTGTGCCTTTATAATGATTTAAATTGATATTCTTTCAGAAATATTTTCATGGCTGGTTCTCTTTAAATGTAAAGCATTACAAAGTTCAAGATTCTTACATTAAGCCCTGGTTCACTGGTGCGATTTGACATGTCAAATCACATGTAAAATAGGTGGCAATTGCCGTCAATGGCACCATCCTAATCGATTTCAAAAAGTAGTATCTGTACTACTTTTTGCGATTTCAGGTTGCGATTTCTATTGACATCTGTGCAGAAAACCTGCACAGATGTCTGTAAAATCGCCGCTGAAATCGGGACTGACATGCGGGAGTGAAATGGTGAGAGTTCATCTGAATCGCACGGTTTTATTCCTGCAGCTCAGTGTGAACCTGGGCTGAAACTCGTGCTTCCAACCCCGCTGACTATGTGATTCCAGTCTCACAAGCTATGTACTGTATGTATGTGATGCACTTGTCTTAAGCCATCTAAACATGCATGATTGATTTTAGATAAAATATTCCCCAAGGGGAGGACTTTAAGCAGCAGTAAATACATATCATAATAAAGGGCACCTGAGTCAGAGAAGAATGTCATGGCTTGTTAGTGCATCTCTATAGTACCAAACAGAATTAAGAGCTTGTTGTGTAAGTACCATTTATTCTTCTGCACAATATTTTTCATAATAACTAAAGCAGTCATGTGGAACTCATTAAACACTTAGCAGAGAAATTAAAGGTAAACATTTCCTATCTACTTTCCTGCTTTTACAAGGCTTAAGGAGAATGTAATAAAATGTACCGGGACTTAAATGCCAGTGCAGGTCTCTAGTTCTGTTGCTCACATGTAATGTAAATCCTGAAGGGAGATTTGAGGGATAAAGTTTAACATTTCCTATAATCCTCCCGAGTCTACTCAGTGGACTGCAGCTATTATACATAGAGAAATTGAAAATAAGAGTCAACCTATACCTTTATTATCTGTAGTCAACCTATACCTTTATTATCTGTACTTAGCAGCAGGAAGGGAATGTACAGTCAGCAGCGAGAATGACTGACGAACTAGGTCCAGCTTAAAGTTAATTTTATATTCAACCTTTCTTGGCAGAAAAGTATCATATTTTCCATGTGTCAGGAAAAGACAGAAATGGAATGAAAATTGGATGAATGTCTGGTGAATTTCTGACTACAATAATTTATAATATGAAATTCATTATACTGAGATCACATCAAAACCACCCCATAATAAAACCAATATTATACATTATATATATATATATATATATATATATATATATATATATATATATATATATATATATATATATATATATATATATATATATATATTTTTTTATATATATTTACATGTTTCTATTAACACAGGGGAAACTTTACTGACTTTTGCCAAAAACAACCCCAAGCATTACAACATTCCCACCAGTCAGTGGCAAAGTCAATAAGGTTTTCCCTGTACTATGCAGTGATCTGTTTTAAAGGAATGCTTACTTTTTCAACTGCTCATTTCATTGCCCTCCCCTCTTTGTCCTTCAAATGGCAGGACGTACCAAGCATTAGATGTGCAGCCCCAGATATCCACAAACAAATGGAATGGAATGAAAGCCCCATGTGTTTTCAAACAGCAGCGCCTTTTGACTGCTGGTGGTTTCAAGTGCGGGAATCACTCTAATTACTGCACCTGAAACCACTTATAAAGATGTTGAACTGGGGTTGATTTACTAAAACTGGAGAGTGCAAAATCTGGTGCAACGCTGCATAGAAACCAATCTGGTTCCAGGTTATATTGTCAAAGCTTAAAGGGGTTGTAAATGTTCATGTTTTTTTTACCTTAATGCATCCTATGCAATAAGGTGAAAAAACACCTGGCAATCACCGCCCCCCCCCAGCCCCCTTCCCCCCCCCCCGGTTTTACTTACCTGAGCCCGTTCATGACCTTGGTGCGTCCCCGCTGTCCTCCTCTCCACGGAGTCCCGGATTTGATTGGATAGATTGATAGTAGCGCAGCCATTGGCTCCTGCTGCTGTCAATCAAATCCAATGACACGGGTGCTGGGGGGCGGAGCCGAGTGTATGACTCGGGAGAGCTCGGCACTCAAGGTAACCCCCTCGGGAGAGTGCTTCTCCAAGGGGGTTATCTAGGAGGAGCCGCAAGAGCCGCCGAGGGACCCCAGAAGAGGATGTTCGGGGCCACTCATTGCAAAACGAGCTGCACAGTGGAGGTAAGTATGACATGTTTGTTAATAAAAAAAAGGAATCTTTAGTGTCACTTTAATTGAACAAGCTGAAGTTAGAAGCTGATTGGCTACCATACACAGCTGTACCAAATTGTGCACTCTCCAGTTTCAGTAAACCCCACTGTGTACATCCTGCACTACAATAGTGTAGTCAACATTTTTTGCATTTATGTGGCTGCTTTCTAAAAACAACAAACACCTTTTATTTGAATACACCAGAAATTTATTTAGCTTATTTAAGATGAAGGTTCAGTTTAAGGTTGCGCCGAGTAAATAAATACCCAACCTTTAAACTTTGTTTGTACCCACTAAACGATGACTCAAAAGAAGAAGAAAAACAAATGGGACATTAAGGGCAACAACTCAAGAGTACAAAATAATAATAATAATTTATTCATATTTTACAAATATACAGAATGAATAAAAACACATAATTAGTGCGTTGGTGCATGAATTTCCCACAAGGATCCAGTAAAGCCCAACGCGTTTCGGGACAAAACGATGACAAAATTCATTACCCCATATTTTCCATAGGCGACACTTTTAAAGCCCCTACAGGTCAACAGTTAACTGTGAATAATCACACTAGAGTTATTGCTCACATGCTGGCATATGCGGCAATATGTAACGTGTGTCACCAGCGACATTTTTGTACAAAGGTGTCCCCGACGCGTATCTTAATGTTTGTGTTTGCATGCTCGTGGGGGCAGGGCAAGCTCAAAGTTTATTTTTGTGGGAGGGGGTTTTAAATGCTTGGCTGTAATTGAATTTTTTGACTTTTTATTTTAATTTCACTAAATCCTTATTTATTCCCCAATGTGATTTAATATGTTGAAGATAGATTCTCTTTGATAAGGCATCAGGGGTCATATGAGAGACCCCTGACCCCTGCCCTACCTTGGGGAGGTTGTTATTCACCAACTGTACTCCTCCTTCTTTCCTTCCTTCCATATTCCCCTTGCTGTTCTTCCCCCAGTTTTTTGTCCTTCCTTGTGCTTCTGTCTATCATCCTGTTTTCCCCACAATCCATATGCTGCTAGCATTAGTAAATATATAGGAAAGTATATTATATTTACTTGTTTTAAACTTTTTTTTTTTCTTCAGTTACTTCTCGGTTCTCATGCCTAGGCAAATAATGCCATATAACCCTGAAGTCTTCAGGCGGGGAGGAGGTGTTTTCTCAGATAAGAACACCCTCCTGCCTGCATGGCTGAACTAAGGACAGATGGATCCCAGGAAGCAAATGCTACAAGAGTTATTTGTCCTTACTCAAGATGGCCATGGCCAGAAATGTCGGGGGGGTTCAAAGTATGGAGAAATAAATGGATGTGTTTGCTTTGAATATTAAAAATGGATTAAATAGCGTGTTTGGTTTGTGGTGCTCAGATGCAGTGGAGTTCTGCTTTAAGATGCCCATCAATGTCATCATTTGTAATAAATACCCTTCTTGGACTTCTATGTATTATTTCATTTGCATTGTTACGCCTGCCTTAATTTGCTGTGTACCACATGCATTCATATTCTTGTCTATTGCAGTTTGAGCTGCAAAAATGAAAAAAATATTAAAAATAGAAAACAGGTTTGATTGCAGATCTACTTCAAGACTTAATGTTATGTCTTTCCTGGACTTATGTTTAATGTTCACATCTGTAATACAATTAGTCGTCTTTTAGTGTTCAGTTTATGATTATCCAGATTACCTGGGTGAAGGAGTCTATCTGGCCAACAAACAAGTACCAATATATATTCCTGTCCAAATAAAATAGTTTTAGAACACAAAAGCTTTCAAAATTGTTCTACTTCAAATCAATCATTTCCCCTTATTTATGGGTAAAAGCAAATCCAGGTGGGCTTTTGACTACACTGAAAGAAGATGTTCAAGCTCATGATGAAAGGACTATGAAACTATGATTGGAAATCTTTGTAAGAGGGCCACTTAGATGTAAGGATTGCTGGTTACTTATGATTTCTTTGTGCTTTTTGGCTAGACAGACTGCTTTTAAAAGTGCACTTTGCAACAAACGAATAAGTTTTAATTGAAGTAACTGTAAAGTAAATTGAAGTATGGTACCTAATCTTTTTCATTTGGGACAAATGGTTCCCTCTTAGGAAAAAGCAATTCAACTGTACTAAAAAGGAAAGATAAGTTTACTTGCCTTCCGGTTGCGTATATCATAGGTCTCCAGAATTTACTATCAGGATATAACCTACAGTGCAGAGTATCATCTTTAGATTTCACTAGTAATAAACTAACCTATAGTATTTAGTTTAAAATTTGTGCAAATAATGATCAACTTCTCTGTTTAACTCCTCTATGTCCAATAGACTTCAAATCCCTTTGATATCAGATAGAATTTTGAAGTTTTGGTATGTGCCTACTTACCGAACAATAACTTTTTTATTGCTTTACATACCAAAATGCTTTGAACACATAAAGCACCTTTAGTAATTTGTTTAATAAAAAAAAACCTTGAATACAAATGAATTTATAATACTATAAAAGCTCCATCTAAAGGCCAAATGTGGTATTTTCCATTTAAAATCACTGATTTACATTTCTATTTTACATTTCTATTTCTATCTTGCATTTCTATTTCATTACTATAGGCGGTGGATGGGAAGCAGCACCTGCGGTTAATGTAGCCATACGTCACCCTACATTGGCTTCTCACCGAGCGTACACCGAAGAGCCCGGTGATCCTTGTGTGCCCCAGACACAGCGGATCACATTACCACTGTGTCCGGGTGATCACGTGGTCTTGGTTGCAACGTGATTTCTGTGTAGGGATTGGCTGAACTTTCCCCGTTTCGGTTCGCACCAGAACATGCGAACAGGCAAAAAGTTTGAGCGAACATACGAATATTATTAAAGTCTATGGGACACGAACGTGAAAAATCTTGGGGAACTCCATACCAAAATAAAAAATAAAATTGCCATGGGTTCCCCCCCAAAATCCATACCAGACCCTTATCCAAGCATGCAGCCTGGAGGACAGGATCGGGGGCGTGCGTGCACCCCCCTCCTGAACCATACCAGGCCACATGCCCTCAACATGGGGAGGGTGCTTTGGGCTTTGGGGTCCCCCCAAAGCACCTTGTCCCCATGTTGATGGGGACAAGAGCCTTTTCCAGACAACCCTGGCCATTGGTTGTCGGGGTCTGCAAGTGTGGGCTTATCAGAATCTGGAAACCCCCTTTACCAAAGGGGCCCCCAGATCCCGCCCCCCCTATATGAATGGGTATTGGGTATATTGTACCACTCCCCATTCACCAAAAAAAGTGTTAAAAAGCAAAACCAACAATAGACAGCTTTTGACAATTCGTTTATTAAAAAAGAAAAAAAAAGTGTTCTGCGATGTCCATCCATCTTCAGTCATGCCACCTGGCAGACCCGAAAAATAGAAAGAAAAAAATCTCTGCCTCGATAGGTGGCCTCCTGATGACTGCTGTCTCTTGGCTGTGACAGCTGTTATATAGGCAAGGGTGGGGCCACCCGGTAAAATAACCGAGTGACCCCGCCCCTTTCTAAACTATAGCAAAATTCATCATATCATAGTAAAATGGGATGTTAACAGCTCATACACATCCTTCCCACATTTAGTTGGTATTGATGCGGCGATAGGATTGATCAGGGAAAGTAACAACTACTCAGAGGTGCAAATATTAATGTTTGAGAGATTAAGGTTGTTTTGTCTAATGACTATTTTATGTTCAAATACCAGTTTTTTGTACATCTCAATGGAGTTGCCATGGGCTCTAAGGTTGCACCGCCATATACCTGTGCATTTATGAATGAATTTGAACAGAAGTACATTCATCCCAATGATTTATTCAAAACACATTGCTTCATTGATGATATTTTTGCCATATGGCGGGGCAACATGGAATCGTTGAAAACATTTATTGGAATGCTCAATGACTATTGTCCTGAGATCCAATTTAAGATAAATGTGGGTGGGAGGTTGGTTGCATTTCTAGACATAAGTTTTAGGCCGCGTACACACGATCGGTTTGTCTGATGAGAGCGGTCTGATGGACCGTTTTCATCAGACCAAACCGATCGTGTGTGGGCCCCATCGGTTATTTATCCATCAGTTAAAAAAAAAAGGAACTTGTTTTAAAAGTATCTGATGGATACCTAACCGATAGAAAAAAAAACGATTGTCTGTAGGCACGTCCATCGATTAAAAATCCACGCATGCTCAGACTAAATTAGGGGACGGGAACGCTCGTTCTGGTAAAACTAGCGCTCGTTATGGAGATGGCACATTCTACATTTTGAAAATTAGTGCCTCGTTTATTAAGCGCATTATTTTCTTCGTTCTATTGCTAGAATAAAGACGTTGTTTTGCTGATGGTATTTAGAGAGAGTTCTCCCATACTGGTGAAAAATTTGCCACTTGGGACACCTGGTAGTGTTCCCAGTGTGGCAAAAAATTGTGGTACAATTAATATACCAGAAAAACCTATATACAAAATAAACACTCAATAGTTGGCATCTCTAAATAGATGCATATAGAAGTACAAATTAAATTAATAACAAGCTGATTAGTGAAAAATATGTGAGCAGCAAAATCAAAAGTGACAAAAGAGCTCCACAATATAGTCCAAAAACAACAAGTGTAATAGATCCAAAATATAGTAGAAGAATATGTAAAAAAATAAGTAAAAAATAAATAATAAATCAGTGCCTCTTGATTGGCGCTAATGGAACACAGTCTCTGAAAATTGCTTGCACAAAATGCTTCAATGGATGTTCATGCACAGTAGTCTTGATATTTCTACAGCCACCACCATAAGATATACTGTCACCCGATGTGCTCTTGCAAAAGTATGTGCTTACCAGAAATTGTAGACCACTTTAACTAAAAAGTAGGTCAAACAGGGCTGGACAGGTTAAGTGCCTGCTCACTGTGGGTCACGCTTGGAATCTGCCACAATACTTGATTCGATTGGATTCCCAGCAATTGAATTCATGAAAACAGGAGAAATAATATAGTGTAATGCCGTTTTATTAAAACATTCTAAAAACAAGCTGATGGCCTCTTACTTGTGGTAGTGCCTGCCCGGCACTAGGACTGCAAGCGTGGTAAGTCTGCCCAATGGGGTCTCGTGTGCCGCCGCGGTGGTTTTGAATGGGGACTCGTCCTGCAATGCCTCAGGAGCGGGATCAGCTGGTGGGTGTTTGTGTCAGACTCGCCGCCGACATATGTTTCGTGTCAAACACGTCATCGGGGGGGCGTGTCTGACCGCAGGGTATGATGGTATATGTAGTCTGGACGGGACTAGTGGGAGGGGTTAGTAGGCAGATGATTCCAACACATGCAGTCCTACCGCCGCGCTGCGTCCCACCTCCAGACATTCATTTAAAATTTCCTTACTGTCATATAGTGGCATGCAACTAGCCAATGCAATACAATTTTACAAATAACTGAAAAATGGCATATGAATAGCTGTAATGGGTTACACGATCGCACTTAGGTTTTTTAATACAGATTTGTAAGAATACCTAATTAGACTATTTTACATAATGAAACATATATGCATCGCGAATGTGTTGGTGATACCCATGATAATGTATTATATTATACACTTGGATTGTAAAAACATGTATTTAAAATTAATATGTTAAGAAATATTAGGGAAAAAGAAATTTCTAGTGAGTTAATGGATATTGTTACTGCCATCTAGTGTATTGGAAAAAGTATTACACGAAATGGTGATTTTGATAGAGCCATAGATATGGACCAGTGGATAGAATAAAACTGGATCTAATCTTATTAGAACCAACATGATCTGCCAGATGATGTGAATATCTAATCTATTATCTGTTACACATAAATTAGTATGGATCTTTAATCATTGGCCAGAAAGCAGTTCAAATCCAATTCTATATTTAACCCCTTGGGGTGCATACTCTGCATTTTGTGTATCCACATGGTTTCATTTTGTGATATGCTCCGAGTCATATGAGTTCCTCTCCAGTGTCGGGATACCTTATCAATGCCGTAGAAAGTGCACAGTGATGGATCACTATTGTGATGACTGGTAAAATGCCTTGGTACGCTATGATTTGAGACATAATTTCGAATGTTAGCCAGATGTTCATTGATTCTTACTCTCAATTTTCGCGTAGTTCTCCCCACATATTGCAGTGGACAAGGACATTCTATCACGTATGTTATATGGTCTGAATCGCATGTGATCAGTGGTTTGATCTGAAAAGTCTCTTCTGTCACATATGATTGAAATTGTGTACGTTTTCTAGGAGTATTGATATTTCTTGTCGTTTTTGCAAGCTTTGCATCTTTTGCAATAGTGGAATCCTGGTATGTCGAGGAATGTTGGTGTTTTTTTGGGTGGGTCTGGTACATTGCGTGCCACCTGATTTCTCAACCCTGGTGCTTTTCGATATATGAATTTTGGTGTGTCTGAGATGCAGCTTTGTAAATCTTGATCTTTTAACAATATGGGCCAGTGTTTCTTATAGATGTTCTCCACTTGTTTATACTGTCTGTTAAACCCCGAGATAAGTGCCACTTCTCTCTGTTGTGTCTTTTTTGGATTGGTTTGTAAGAGAGTTTGCCTTTCTATTTGGGAGACTTGTTTTTTAACTTTCTTCAGTGTTTTCTCACTATACCCTTTTTCTGTAAATTTAGCCGTAAGCTGCTCTGCTTGTATTTGGTAGTCTTGATCAGTTGTACAGTTTCTCTTTAGTCTCATATACTGGCCCTTAGGTATGGCACCTAGCCATCTAGGATGGTGACAGCTTGATATTGGCACAAATCCATTCCGATCTGTCGGTTTGAAATATGTGCACGTCTCCAATTGTGTTCCTTGTTTCCTAATGGTTAGGTCGAGATAGTTAATTGATGAATTACTGATCTCAGCTGCAAATTTGAGCCCATAATTGTTTTGGTTCATATAGATAACATATTGACGTAGATCAGATTCCGATCCCTCCCAGAAAATGATCACGTCATCTATGTATCGTTTGTAGAACTTGAGTGCCTTGTGTCTCTGATGGAAAATGTTCTCATATTCCCATTTGTTCAGGACAATGTTTGCCACACTGGGTGCATAGCGGGCACCCATAGCTACTCCACCCACTTGGGTGTAGTAGTGTTCATTTGCCCAAAAAAATTTATTGGTCATGGCTAGCTCCAATCCTTGCAGCAGATATTGAATTTGATCTGATTTGAGTTTTGCTTCATCATTCAGGGCCCAATTAAGTGCTCCTATGGCATCTTTATGTTGAATATTTGTGTACAGAGACTCGATATCTACTGTAGCCATAATGGTGGACTCTGATATTTCTACTCCTTGGATGTCAACTATCAAATCTCGGCTATCTTTGAGATAGGAGGGGCTCATGCATACTAAGGGTTTCAGGAAGGTATCTAGGTACTCTCCCAATCTTGAGAATAACGAGCCAATCCCACTGATGATGGGTCTTCCTGGGGGTCTCTCCATATTTTTGTGAATTTTGGGTACCGTATATAGTACCGGAACTCGAGGGGCATGAGGGACCATGTACTTAGCTTCTTGTGATGTAAGTATTTGGTTGTTTAATCCTTCATTAACCCAAGTAGAAAGTTCTTCTTTTAATCTTGGGGTTGGATCTCCTTTCATGCGTCGATAAGTTTTGGTGTCTTCTAGTTGTGCTTGCATCTCACTGTAGTAGTACTTGCGATCAAGGATAACCAATCCTCCTCCTTTATCAGCAGGCCTCACTACGATTTGTTTATTGTTTTCTATAGATTTTATTCCTTTCTTGTATTTCGCACTCCTGTTACGGGGTGGGATGGGTAGTTCTTTAATCTCATCTTGCACCATTTTACGGAACACTTCAATATGATGGTTGTTTCCTTTTTGGGGATTGAACACTGATTGGTTTTTTAATCCACTATGTACATATGGCTCTGGAGGTTTTTCCACTTCTGGAAAATTTTGGTTCGCAAAATGTTTCTTGATGTTGAGTTTACGAATTTGTTTTTCAACATCAATGAACAATTCAAATTTGTCTAGATCTTTGCTAGGGGCAAATTTTAAACCTTGATGTAACACTTCCAATTCTTGGTTGGTGAGGTCCACACCTGCCAAGTTGTAAATTCCTTCGTTTAATAGTTTCTTCTCCTTTTTCTTTCTCCCTCTTCCACGTCGTCCTCTTTTCCTAATTCTTCCTTGGTATGTTGGGGCGATTTCTGTGGGATCCGATAGGTATCCTTCCCCCCTCTCCCTCCCCCCCCCTGGTACGGAGTGTGGTTGGGACCTGGTCTCCCTCTAAAATGACCTCTGGGTCCTCCTCTGGGGGGCCTGGGTGGATACTGGTATCTATAGGGTTCATAGTAATGGGGGTCAGGTCCCCTATATTCAAGTGGAGCATAGTAATTGTAGGTATCTACTGGGTATTGGTAGGGATATGGTCCCGGTGTGGGATACCCAGATGATTTTGGTGGCCCTCCTTGTGTTTTAGAGCCTTGTTTGTTTACTTTTTTCTTTACAGGTTCTTTTGTTGGAGTGCTGGATACCTGAGTAGTTTTGGAAGTAGGTGCCACTACAGTAGGGAGTATGGGTTCACTTTCAAATGTAGATTCAGGAGATGTAATTACACTAGTGGTGGTTTGCCACTTATACACTTTGTTACTTTCATAATCTTTAATATCTCTCTGAAATTTCTTAAGTTTTTTGTTTTTAATTTCCCCATTATATTTCCTTAGATGTGCATTTAAAAGTTGCGACTTGACTATATATTCTCCATTGGTTTTTAATGGCTCCATTTTCGTTTTGAGTTCTGCAATTTTGTTTTCTAGGGTGGTATTTTTGATTTTGCGTCTCCTGATCATTAGTTGTAATAACTTCTGTTCACAAGCATTGAAAAACTGATACCATTCTTCTGTCATTTGAGGACTATCTATTCCATCATTGGGTATGATATCCCATCTCAGTCTGCGTGGCGTGAGATTTTTGGAGATATACATCTCAAGTGTGGCTGTGTCCCACCATAATCGAATTCGTTTTTCCATGTCAAATCTGAGCTGTTTGAAACTTTTGTCTAGGTCTATTAGGGGGCTAGGATGTTCTTTGAAAATATCATCTAGGTTCATATGACGATCCTTCATATAATCAAAGACATCCATGGCTGCGTGAAAAAGGAAACAATCCTGTATTGGTAGTGAACCAGGATTGGATGATAAATTGAAGATGAGGTGTAATTCCGCGCCAAAATACTGGATGTGAATTCGTGCAATCACTCCGTGCAATTAATTGATTAATTGTGAGCAGTTCCTCTAGAACAAATAATGTGTAATTTGAGCAATAGAATGTAGGTGTGAAAGAGGGCGCTAGATTGGTGAAAAATTTGCCACTTGGGACACCCTCTGGTAGTGTTCCCAGTGTGGCAAAAAATTGTGGTACAATTAATATACCAGAAAAACCTATATACAAAATAAACGCTCAATAGTTGGCATCTCTAAATAGATGCATATAGAAGTACAAATTAAATTAATAACAAGCTGATTAGTGAAAAATATGTGAGCAGCAAAATCAAAAGTGACAAAAGAGCTCCACAATATAGTCCAAAAACAACAAGTGTAATAGATCCAAAATATAGTAGAAGAATATGTAAAAAAATAAGTAAAAAATAAATAATAAATCAGTGCCTCTTGATTGGCGCTAATGGAACACAGTCTCTGAAAATTGCTTGCACAAAATGCTTCAATGGATGTTCATGCACAGTAGTCTTGATATTCCTACAGCCACCACCATAAGATATACTGTCACCCGATGTGCTCTTGCAAAAGTATGTGCTTACCAGAAATTGTAGACCACTTTAACTAAAAAGTAGGTCAAACAGGGCTGGACAGGTTAAGTGCCTGCTCACTGTGGGTCACACTTGGAATCTGCCACAATACTTGATTCGATTGGATTCCCAGCAATTGAATTCATGAAAACAGGAGAAATAATATAGTGTAATGCCGTTTTATTAAAACATTCTAAAAACAAGCTGATGGCCTCTTACTTGTGGTAGTGCCTGCCCGGCACTAGGACTGCAAGCGTGGTAAGTCTGCCCAATGGGGTCTCGTGTGCCGCCGCGGTGGTTTTGAATGGGGACTCATCCTGCAATGCCTCAGGAGCGGGATCAGCTGGTGGGTGTTTGTGTCAGACTCGCCGCCGACATATGTTTTGTGTCAAACACGTCATCAGGGGGGCGTGTCTGACCGCAGGGTATGATGGTATATGTAGTCTGGACGGGACTAGTGGGAGGGGTTAGTAGGCAGATGATTCCAACACATGCAGTCCTACCGCCACGCTGCGTCCCGCCTCCAGACATTCATTTAAAATTTCCTTACTGTCATATAGTGGCATGCAACTAGCCAATGCAATACAATTTTACAAATAACTGAAAAATGGCATATGAATAGCTGTAATGGGTTACACGATCGCACTTAGGTTTTTTAATACAGATTTGTAAGAATACCTAATTAGACTATTTTACATAATGAAACATATATGCATCGCGAATGTGTTGGTGATACCCATGATAATGTATTATATTATACACTTGGATTGTAAAAACATGTATTTAAAATTAATATGTTAAGAAATATTAGGGAAAAAGAAATTTCTAGTGAGTTAATGGATATTGTTACTGCCATCTAGTGTATTGGAAAGAGTATTACACGAAAAAGGGTATAGTGAGAAAACACTGAAGAAAGTTAAAAAACAAGTCTCCCAAATAGAAAGGCAAACTCTCTTACAAACCAATCCAAAAAAGACACAACAGAGAGAAGTGGAGAACATCTATAAGAAACACTGGCCCATATTGTTAAAAGATCAAGATTTACAAAGCTGCATCTCAGACACACCAAAATTCATATATCGAAAAGCACCAGGGTTGAGAAATCAGGTGGCACGCAATGTACCAGACCCACCCAAAAAAACACCAACATTCCTCGACATACCAGGATTCCACTATTGCAAAAGATGCAAAGCTTGCAAAACGACAAGAAATATCAATACTCCTAGAAAACGTACACAATTTCAATCATATGTGACAGAAGAGACTTTTCAGATCAAACCACTGATCACATGCGATTCAGACCATATAACATACGTGATAGAATGTCCTTGTCCACTGCAATATGTGGGGAGAACTACGCGAAAATTGAGAGTAAGAATCAATGAACATCTGGCTAACATTCGAAATGATGTCTCAAATCATAGCGTACCAAGGCATTTTACCAGTCATCACAATAGTGATCCGTCACTGTGCACTTTCTACGGCATTGATAAGGTATCCCGACACTGGAGAGGAACTCATATGACTCGGAGCATATCACAAAATGAAACCATGTGGATACACAAAATGCAGAGTATGCACCCCAAGGGGTTAAATATAGAATTGGATTTGAACTGCTTTCTGGCCAATGATTAAAGATCCATACTAATTTATGTGTAACAGATAATAGATTAGATATTAACATCATCTGGCAGATCATGTTGGTTCTAATAAGATTAGATCCAGTTTTATTCTATCCACTGGTCCATATCTATGGCTCTATCAAAATCACCATTTCGTGTAATACTTTTTCCAATACACTAGATGGCAGTAACAATATCCATTAACTCACTAGAAATGTATTTTTCCCTAATATTTCTTAACATATTAATTTTAAATACATGTTTTTACAATCCAAGTGTATAATATAATACATTATCATGGGTATCACCAACACATTCGCGATGCATATATGTTTCATTATGTAAAATAGTCTAATTAGGTATTCTTACAAATCTGTATTAAAAAACCTAAGTGCGATCGTGTAACCCATTACAGCTATTCATATGCCATTTTTCAGTTATTTGTAAAATTGTATTGCATTGGCTAGTTGCATGCCACTATATGACAGTAAGGAAATTTTAAATGAATGTCTGGAGGCGGGACGCAGCGCGGCGGTAGGACTGCATGTGTTGGAATCATCTGCCTACTAACCCCTCCCACTAGTCCCGTCCAGACTACATATACCATCATACCCTGCGGTCAGACACGCCCCCCTGATGACGTGTTTGACACAAAACATATGTCGGCGGCGAGTCTGACACAAACACCCACCAGCTGATCCCGCTCCTGAGGCATTGCAGGACGAGTCCCCATTCAAAACCACCGCGGCGGCACACGAGACCCCATTGGGCAGACTTACCACGCTTGCAGTCCTAGTGCCGGGCAGGCACTACCACATGTAAGAGGCCATCAGCTTGTTTTTAGAATGTTTTAATAAAATGGCATTACACTATATTATTTCTCCTGTTTTCATGAATTCAATTGCTGGGAATCCAATCGAATCAAGTATTGTGGGAGATTCCAAGTGTGACCCACAGTGAGCAGGCACTTAACCTGTCCAGCCCTGTTTGACCTACTTTTTAGTTAAAGTGGTCTACAATTTCTGGTAAGCACATACTTTTGCAAGAGCACATCGGGTGACAGTATATCTTATGGTGGTGGCTGTAGGAATATCAAGACTACTGTGCATGAACATCCATTGAAGCATTTTGTGCAAGCAATTTTCAGAGACTGTGTTCCATTAGCGCCAATCAAGAGGCACTGATTTATTATTTATTTTTTACTTATTTTTTTACATATTCTTCTACTATATTTTGGATCTATTACACTTGTTGTTTTTGGACTATATTGTGGAGCTCTTTTGTCACTTTTGATTTTGCTGCTCACATATTTTTCACTAATCAGCTTGTTATTAATTTAATTTGTACTTCTATATGCATCTATTTAGAGATGCCAACTATTGAGCGTTTATTTTGTATATAGGTTTTTCTGGTATATTAATTGTACCACAATTTTTTGCCACACTGGGAACACTACCAGAGGGTGTCCCAAGTGGCAAATTTTTCACCAATCTAGCACCCTCTTTCACACCTACATTCTATTGCTCAAATTACACATTATTTGTTCTAGAGGAGCTGCTCACAATTAATCAATTAATTGCACGGAGTGATTGCACGAATTCACATCCAGTATTTTGGCGCGGAATTACACCTCATCTTCAGTTCTCCCATACTGACTTATTTTATTTTTTGCTTGTGATCTCATGAATAATCCTTTTTTTTTTTTTTTTAAAAGCCAGATCTCCAAAAAAAAATTGTACTCCACATCTCTTTTTTTTTTTTGCATTTCAGGTTTATTTATTTTTTATCAAGTTATCACAACAACATTTTTATTTTATTTTTCCCCTCAAGGAGGTTGTGTCCTTTGTTAATTACACATTGTATTTCTGAAATGTGTTATGGCTATTCACCAGAAAAACACATAGACAAGTATTTAGCTTAAATTAAATCTCCATTTATTCTGGACCAAAAAATTAAACATGAAGGGCAACAATTGAGCAATCAGCCAAATATATGCAGACTTTGGACCCCAAAGGCAGATTTCACCATGATAAACAACAAAATCAATAACATGAGGAGTCCCTCTAATTGGGATCAAAATCTGGTCCCCAAATCCCAGAAATCAGAAGCAGCAGCAGATGTCATACATGTCCCCAAGCTGTGGTACTACAACAACAACCTCCGTTTTCTGGCAGATCAGCTTGAAGCCAGGGAATCACTTTCTGGTCTTCCTTGAAGCCTTCCTTCCACGGCTCCCTGCAGCGTTCCTTCCACGGCTCTCTCCACGGCCCCTTGCAGGTGGTGAGAATGTGACAGCAGGAGGAGGAGGAGACTGGGCCAGGTCACTGAGGTGTGTGGTCAAAGTCAGCAGGCCCCTTCTTCCCCTCTGAATCACAGAAGCAAAAAGCTCCTCTGCCAGTGCCCGTTGTCCCTCCTGCATTCTCTGCAGCTGGTCAGCGAGGTAGGAGCTGTAGCCCTCTACAGGGTTAAGGGGGGCCCTCATGATGGAAGCTGCCTCCCTAATGACCTGCAGAGACTCCTCCTCCAGCTGGGACATGCGCCTCGGTCTTTTTGGGCGCATCGGAGGGGAGGCACCTGTGATTCAGTGCTGCCACTGGGCCTGGGCACCTGCTGACTGCCACTTGGCCCAGTCTCCTCCTGTCTGCCACTCACCTCTTCCTCCTCCTGGCTGTCACATTCTGGAGCCTTCTTCTCCTCTTGGCTAAGCTCTTCCTGTGTATAAAAAAGGGACATGGATTTATTTTTTGCTTCATCAATCACACACATTTTAAAGCTCATGACTGTTGCAATTTTTTATTTTTTTTGTAAATTGAACAGACTCTCATTCTGACCCCTGCAGTTGGCATCCCTGTCACAATAATTTCTGCCCACGACTTTTTTGGGGTTTTCAAGCTTTCAATCTCAGCCAGCTCCTCAGCACCCTCTGCAGGGGTGGGGGGAACGGTGGAAGGAATGCTGGAGGGAACGGTGGAGGGAAGGGTGGAAGGAAGACTGGAAAGTGATTCTCTGGCCTCGATCTGATTGTCCAGAAAACTGAGGTGTTTATCGTACCACAGCTTTGGCTCCTGTACTTCATCTGCTGCTGCTCCTGACCTCCGAGAAGCACGGACCTCTTTAAATCGCTTCTTGTAAGCATTTCTGATGTTATTGATTTTGTTGTTTATCATGGTGGAAGCTATCTCTGGTATCCAGGTCTGCATATAAGTGACCAATTGCTTAATTGTTGCCCTTCTAACATTGTTGTTATAATAGTTTTTGTTTTTTATTTCCCAGAGGTTTTTGAGTTCACGGTATTTCTCAATGAACCTTATCATATTCTCTGGCTCGTGAAGTTTCTCCATATTCAAGAAATTACTAGAAGAGAAAACCAAAAACATATAAACACTAGGTCAGCTTACATTGTCATAATCTTAACACAATCTTGACCTTTAAACACAGTGTCTACTGCTGCCACTAAATGCTGCCCAGCTCTGCCCCATTTTTGTGTAATGATGATTTAACTGCAGACCCTGTGTTTCCATCTAAATAAATAAGTGGCATTAATATGCAAAAGTAATGAGAGCATTCATCAAGGCACCATTCATGTGTATATATCATGCCCCTCAGCATTGATGAGATGATACACTGCTTAATTACCTCTGTCCAACAATCACAACCATTGCCTGATCTGATACACAGTAAAATAATATGTTTTTGAGTCTCGCATATATATATTGTAGATGTCTCCGAGCAGATGGAGAGCAAAATTGCATGGGGGGCCCCAAGATTAAATTGGTCAAGGGTCCAATCAACATAAACCCCCCATCCCTGCCTTGATATCATGACTCAAGTATATATAGGCCTCTGCTGGCCCCATTTAAATTTTTACCTTTGTTTCAGTCGGTCATCACTTCCGCTCGTCCAGACCCCGCGTAACAACGTAGTCACGTCATTCTCCTTATATACCCCGCGCATGCGTGAAATGCCGCCCTCTTCGCCTGCCCATGACGGACCTTTTCCTCTATTCCACGCCCCTTCTCAGTGTGAAACGATAATATGGCGATGTCACAGGTGCGTGGTATACCCCGTCCCGACGAGGAAAGCTCGGAGGCGGGAACGTCCCGATCCAGGCCCAGACGCTACAAAGCCACGAATATGTCACTTGAAGAGATGGTGGAGATGGTGGACATACTGCAGAGGAAAGATTACGATGGCGATCATGGCCCATACCACACCCCTAATCGGAGGAAGGCCCAAATAATGGACAAAGTGGTGAGGATTCTTTATGAGAAATTTGGGGTCAGGAGGTCCAAGGAGCAGCTCTGTAAAAGGTGGTCTGACCTGAAATTGCGGGAGCCAGAGCAGTATAGGAAGATCAAGAAAATTATTGACAAAAGTAGGTATTTTTCATGTGTTTGTTATCTTTATTATATCTTTGCATGTTTTTCTCCATGTGCTTGTTTGGCCTGGCTGTACTTTTGAACATGAGAACTTTCATGTTAGTGGGCAAAGTGTAGTATTTTTACGTTCGTAGTAAACATCGTTCCTCCAAAATCTGATGTTTTTCCGCAGATCCAGGAAAACCACACGTGGTCATGCCTATTTGGCGTAAACCAACGTTTATAAACATTGTTGTCAAGATGATGTCTTTGTTCGACCTTACTAGAATGTGAAATGCAAACCGGATTCATTCACAGTGTAAAGAAGAGGATAATAATAAGCAGCTGGTTACACATCTGGACTCAGGAGCACCTGTGTGTCCCCCAAAAATAACCTTTTTATTAGAGTCTCACACAAAGGATACTTTGGGGTGCCTCCATGTGTGTCACTTTGACAAAAAGCGTCAGTATTCCAGCTTAGGGAAAATCTGAAAAAAAAAAGTGATGATTTTAGGAATAATCCAAAACAGACAATTGTACACCACTTCCAAGCAATGTTTTCTATTTCTGCCCTACAATATCTGTGTGCTGAGTATACCTTTTGTTTCATTTTATTAGGGGATAGAAGAATGGGAGGACATCATTCGGAGGAGGCAAGGAAGCACAGACATAAAAAACACCACCAACCTCAGCATGTGGAGGGGGTAGATGTGGAAGAAGGAGAGGTTGAAGAAGGAGAGGTTGAAGAAGGAGAGGTGGAAGAAGGAGGTGTGGAAGGAGGAGGTGTGGAAGAAGGAGGTGTGGAAGAAGGAGAGTCGGAAGAAGGAGAGGTAGAGATTATCAGCACAACAGGTCAGTATCTGTCACCACAGCTTCAGGTAAAGAGCAGCCAGCATCATCTCCGGGATGATGATCCCAAGAGCCTGGGGGGAGATGCCTGTCGAGAACTTGAGGTCCTGCAGGCTTCTCCCAGTCGCCAGGTACCTCAATGTGGCAATGAGCCTCTGTTAAATGTAGAGAGGGGTATTACCGCGCTCCCGCAGGACTTGGAAAGGGGACAAAAAGGGGAAAAAAGGGGGGGGTTGGGGGGAACGTGAACAAAACAAGGGGGAAAAGAATTGTACTGCTGCGGCACTGTACGTGTATCAAAACCAAAAATAAATGAATAGAAAATAGTGCTGCACTGTGGGGATAAGGAATTAAATAAATCTCATAAATACAGTGCTAGATCAAAGAAAGGTGCATCTAAACATTATTACAATACACAACTTCAGTGATGCAAAATAACAAATCCAAAGTGAAAACAATGTTGTGCTAGGTAAATAAGACAGCCAACGCTGCTAAAGCCGCAGGGCCACAAAACTATACACATAGGTGATAGCAAAACATATACAGTGAAAACAAAGTATGTGTTCATGCAGGAGCAGCGAGCTAGTCGCTACTGGAACGCATGTAATAAAGTGCTAGTGCCAAGTGTTCATACATACAGTTGTGTTCAAAATTATTCAACCCCCCAATGCTGTAAAGGGTTTTAGGGAATTTAGTGTACATTTGTAATTGTATTCAGAATGAAATCCTACAAGGACTTCTTAAAGAACCATATGCAACTAAAATGACATCAATTGGTTTTGTAATACAGTAGTAAATGTTTATTTTGTGAATTCTTCATTTACACAATTATTCAACCCCTTAAAGACTACCACTCTGAAGAACAGAGGTTCATTGAAGTGTTTTCAATCAGGTATTGAAAACACCTGTGGATGTCAGGGAGCAGCAATAAAGCATAATAAGCACCAATCAGGCAGCTTTAAAATGACTGTGATACTCAGCTCCTTCTAGACATTTACTGGTGTGGTTACAAACATGGTGAAGTCAAGAGAATGGTCCGGGAAGACAACAGAAGAGGTGATTACTCTTCACAGGAAGGGCAATGGCTATAAGAAGATTGCAAAGATGTTAAACATACCAAGAGACACCATAGGAAGCATCATTCTCAAATTCAAGCAAAGGGCACTGTTGAAACGCTACCTGGTCGTGGCAGAAAGAAGATGCTGACTTCGACTGCTGAGCGCTACCTAAAGCGTAGAGTGGAGAAAAGTCCCCTTGTGACTGCTGAGGAACTGAGAAAAGATTTGTCAGATGTGGGTACTGAAGTTTCTGCTCAGACAATACGGCTCGCACTGCATAATGAAGGCCTCCATGCCAGAACTCCCAGGCGCACCCCCTTGCTGTCTCCAAAGAATAAGAAGAGTCGACTGCAGTATGCAAAAATCATGTGGACAAACCACAGAAGTTTTGGGATTGTGTTCTGTGGACTGATGAAACAAAATTAGAAGTGTTTGGGCCCATGGATCAACGCTATGTTTGGAGGAGGAAGAACAAGGCCTATGATGAAAAGAACACCTTGCCTACTGTGAGGCATGGCGGGGGGTCAATCATGCTTTGGGGCTGTTTTGCTTCTGCAGGTACAGGGAAGCTTCAGCGTGTGCAAGGTACCATTAATTCTCTTCAGTACCAGGAGATAGTGGATAACAATGTGATGCAGTCCGTCACAAACCTGAGGCTTGGGAGATGTTGGACCTTTCAACAGGACAATGATCCCAAGCATACCTCCAAGTCCACTAGAGCATGGTTGCAGATTAAAGGCTGGAACATTTTGGAGTGGCCATCGCAGTCACCAGACTTAAATCCGATTGAGAACCTCTGGTGGGAATTAAAGAAAGCAGTTGCAGTGCGCAAGCCTAAGAATGTGACTGAACTGGAGGCTTTTGCCCATGACAAATGGGCGAAGATACCCGTAGATCGCTGCAAGACACATGTGTCAAGCTATGCTTCAAGTTTAAAAGCTGTTATAACTGTAAAAGGATGTTGTACTAAGTACTAAGATTGAATGTCAATTGGGGGTTGAATAAAACTGATAATGATGTGAGCACAGAAAAGACATTTGTGGTTATTTCATTATAAATGTTATGTTATATTTGTCTGACCTACACGTGCCTCTTTGATTTAATTGTAAGCAGGATGACAGGATGATCAAAATCAATGTCAAACTGGGCAAAACAATCAATTTCAGTGGGGGTTGAATAATTTTGAATACAACTGTACAAGATACAATTGATCTTATTAAAATAATTGAGGGTATTTCCGTCCCTGAACATGCTTGGCATGTCACCGTTTATGCAGAGAGCCTCTACAACACGATCCCACATGAAATGTAACTAAGAGTTGTGGAGTAACATCTGCATGAACGGGGTCAATCTGCTTATAAATATAATGAGTTTATTTTAGAACTGTTAACCACTTCAGCTCCAGAGGATTTGACTGCCAAATGACCGGAATCTTTTTGCGATTTGGCACTGTGTCGATTTAACTGACAATTGCGCGGTTGTGCGATGTGGCTCCTAAACAAAATTGATGTCCTTTTTTTCCCACAAATAGAGCTTTCTTTTGGTGGTATTTGATCACCTCTGTGGTTTTTATTTTTTGCGCTATAAACAAAAATAGACCATTTTGAAAAAAAAGCTATATTTTTTACTTTTTACGGAACCCACGGACTCGATCGCCACGGGCATACCCGCAATCGTCTCACGGAGAGATAGAACACAACATCTCCCCGTTCTGCCTAGCTGACACTGTCACTGATCATGTTCCCTGTCATCGGAAAAACGATCAGCGATGTGTCACAGCAAGCCACGCCCCCCTACAGTAAGAATCATGCCTTAGGGCAGGGCTCAAAATTTCAAGTCCTGAGCCACTAGCCAGGCCTCAAGGGTTACTCGCCACCAGTTGTCCCACCTAGCCCGCCCCTAATTCCGCCCCTAAACACGCTCTCATAAAATGAAACTCAAATGTATTATGCAGAATTAAGTTATTAAAATAAATATTAACAACTGTATCCGTGCCCACCAATGCAGGCTGCGTGTGCCCACCAATGCAGCCTTGTGCCCACCAATGCAGCCTTGTGCCTAGTGCCCAACAATGCAGCTGTGTGCCCACCAATGCAGCCATGTGCCCAGTGGCCACCATGCAGCCTTGTGCCCACCAATGCAGTCTTGTGTCCACCAATGCAGTCGTGTGCCCAGTGCCCACCAATGCAGCCATGTGCCCACTAATGCAGCCATGTGCCCACCAATGTAGCCATGTGCCCAGTGCCCACCAATGCAGTCTTGTGTCCACCATGCAGCCATGTGCACAGTGCCCACCAATGCAGCCGTGTGCCCACCAATGCAGTCTTGTGCCCAGTGCCCACCATGAAGCCTTGTGTCCACCTTGCAGCCGTGTGCCCAGTGCTCACCAATGCAGTCTTGTGCCCAGTGCCCACCATGAAGCCTTGTGTCCACCTTGCAGCCGTGTGCCCAGTGCCCACCATGGAGCCTTGTGTCCACCATGCAGCCGTGTGCCCACCATGGAGCCTTGTGTCCACTTTGCAGCGGTGTGCCCAGTGCCCACCTTGCAGCCGTGTGCCCACCTTGCAGCCGTGTGCCCAGTGCCCACAATGGAGCCTTGTGTCCACCTTGCAGCCGTGTGCCCAGTGCCCACCATGGAGACTTGTGCCCACCTTGCAGCTGTGTGCCCAGTGCCCACCTTGCAGCCGTGTGCCGACCTTGCAGCTGTGTGCCCACCTTGCAGCCGTGTGCCCACCTTGCAGCCGTGTGCCCACCCTGCAGCTGTATGCCCACCTTGCAGCTGTGTGCCCAGTGCCCACCTTGGAGCCGTGTGCCCACCTTGCAGCTGTGTGTCCAGTGCCCACCTTGGAGCCGTGTGCCCACCTTGCAGCCGTGTGCTCAGTGCCCACCTTGCAGCCATGTGCCCACCCTGCATCTGTGTGCCCTCTGCCCACCATGGTGCCTTGTGTCGACCTTGTAGCCTACCTGAGGAGCCGAGGAACAGGAGAGCCGCCCAGGTGATGAGAGTGCAGCGGGGGAACACAGTGATAACAGCTTTCATTTCAATAGCCCTGTTCCAGCCGCGCAACGTCATATATAGCCCCGCCCCCTGGCCGGGAGACTTTGATTGACAGATCACCCGTCCAATCCCAGTGACGGGTGATCTGTCAATCAAAGTCCCGGGACCAGGGGGCGGGGCTATATCTGACAGCGAGCGGCAGGGAACAGGGCTATTGAAATGAAAGCTGTTATCTCTGTTCCCCCGCTGTGCTCTGCTCTTAACACCTAGGCAGGTCTCTCTCTCTTCCCCCTCTCTCGGTGATTGCTGGGAGCAGGACTCCTATTTAAAACACCCTCACTGCTCGGCCCCCCCGACTCCCAGGCAGCCCCTCCTCGCCAGACCTCAGAATCCACTCGCAAAATGCAACCAGGCGAGTGGATTTTTGAGGGCTGCCTTAGGGAACACTTAAACCCTACAGCGCCACCTAGTGGTTAACACCTTCACTGCCAGTGTCATTTTCACAATAACCAGTGCATTTTTATAGCACTAATCGCTGTAAAAATGACATCCACATCACTTATTGGCCGGGCTCAAAGAATGTGAAACCCAACGCACTGTCCAGTATGTTTGGGTCTGTGTCATGATTATCCCCTAGCAGGTCCTTTCAAAGTCCACAAGACACTCGGTCTCCTGAAATGTGCGTTCTGGAGACCAGACCTTGAAGAAACTTGTAAAAGGTATGTAAATTCCTGTTTAACCTGCACACGGAACAATAGTACTAAAAATTAAGCCTGGGGTCTCCTCCGACAGCTACCAGTCCCTGACAGACCATGGAGAATGATCGCCATGGACTTTATCGTGGAACTCCTGCCATTGGAAGGATGTACAGCCATCACTCCCCGATTCTGGAAAGCTCTGTGTTAAATCCTTAAGAACAAAAGATCCCTGTCGTCCATCTACCATCCCCAGACCGATGGGCAAATGGAGAGGACCAACCAGTAGCTGGAGCAGTATATCTGCTGATTTACCACTTTCGTCCAGGATGACTGGGCATCACTGCTGCCACTGGCAGAATGTGCCTACAATAATGCCAGCCACTCTGCTACAGGTCAGTCACCTTTCTTTGCTAATTATGGTTTACATCCCTTTTTCTTACCTAACTTTGTTCCAGAGGCCATGGTTCCTGCTGTCCAAGACACTGTGGTTTTCCTTAACTGCTATAGTAAGTTGCTACAGGAAGGCACAATCAGCTAACAAGAGGACCTTTGACAAGAAAAGAAGGGGAGAACTGATTCTCCACACTGGAGACCAGGTATGGCTATCTACTGCAAATCTCAGGTTGGCATGTCCCTCAAAAAAACTGGCACCTATATTTGTGGGACCATTCCCAGTCAAGAAAAAAACTAAATGAAGTTGCTTATGAACTGTGTCTACCTGAGTCATCCAAAATACACCCTGTCTTCCAAACAGAGTCATTTTACAGCCAGTACTAAAGTTGTTGGGAACAGCCTTCCACAAAGACCAGCAATTCAGTCAGCACCAACTCCATGGCCTGAACGTGTCAAAGTATCTTTCATATTTCAGAATACAATGAGATCCTCAAAGATACCCTTTATTTTTCCAAAATCCCTGATAAAAGGTAAAATAATCATCTAGATTGTCAGCAGAAACAAAAGGCCACCACATGGTTAACATACAATATCCTACTATTCTGGCTCACTATCTGAACTATCACAATCACTGAATAATATGAAGGCAAATATGTTTGAAAATATTTTAAAGAACCAGAAAATTTTGTAAACTTCTAAAAAATCCTTGGAGAAAGACCTTGAAATAACATTTCTACCTAAATTAGATGCAATCTAGTAATAATGTAATTATCTAATTTCTTTCCTCCTAGGCTTCTGGCTGGATGAGAGGATGTGTGTTATTCAAATATGTCAATTTGCTTGCCTCATACTGTTCTTATCAGGGAAGAAATTATAGTAGCTGTGAATAGAATGAAGGGATTTGTCGGTGAAAGTTCCTGTTGAACATACAATGAAGTTGAATCAAAATTGGAGTTTCCTGAGTACAGTGTTTCTTCAGTTTAGAGCTTGGCAAGTTCGAGGCAAAGGGGTTACAAATCAGAATTATTTATTGCCACATAGGGCTGCATTTTAAATCTAGATTGTGAAAGATTATGTTACTAAAATCTTAACTCTTAATTGCGATAGTTTGGAGGAAGGAATAACCGTTTTCCACACACTGGGGCTCATTCAGTGAACACATACTAGCCTGAAATATTTTCATTTCCCTTCTGTGTAGTTTAGAAAAATGTAAACACCTAGTCATTTTTATTGGTCCAGATTGGAGATTTGAAGTAAACACAGGCTAAGTTTAAATTTACTCATGTTGTATATTTGACTAGTTGGCTGCATTACTGCAGTTTGACGCACTTAACTACAGCTAAAGAAAAACTAGACTATAGGATGAATGTTAATTTTCATAACAAAGCTTGCACAACTTTAATTATTGAAAGAAAGATATTTGGATTCTTACACATCATGACAGATTCTCTTTAACCACTTAAGTACCAGTCTGTATTAACCATGCATTGCCAGGCAATTTTTCAGTTTTCAGTGCTGTGAGACTTTGACTAAAAATGTTATATTACATTGTTTTTGTTTGCGGCAGATAGAGCTTTCATTTGGTGATATTTAATAACCATTGTTTTTTATTGTTAACCTAGTAATTAAAAGGCCAATAACTTTAAAAAAACAACTGTTTGCCTTTCTGTTAAAATAAAAATGTCAAGCCAGTACAAATGCCCCCAAAATTACCCCTTTTTGGAAAGCAGACACTCCAAGGTGATTTACATTTTTTGCCACTTTTTGGGGAAATGAAGAAATTTGCTGGTATTGAGGGGGTTAAAACATGGATCTTGGTAATGGTGCGCTAAATACAGAAGGGAGAAGGTGTTAAAAGGGTTAAAAAAAACTATTCTTCCTTCTGCCATCATTCATTAGTTCCAGGTTCTCCCCTTCTTCAAAAATAAGGGGAGGGATCACAGATGCGAAAACAAGTAAGTGTACGTCTGGGAGCGCTGTGATTGGCTCTGCACACTGTGGCTGTGAATGAAGTCATCTGAGGATGGCTCGGTTCACCACCATTAACAGACACACTTGCCTCCTGAGTGCTATTTCTGGAATGATGTTAAAAAATGTATCTCCTGATATAGATGTACATTAAATCTATGTTTTTTACAATACAGAGGTAGAAAGTCAAGTTAAAAAGGAGTTGTGGTTTATTCCATATTGTTTTCAGGCAATGAGTGCTAGACCTGCCATATTATCATTTTAATATCTCTGAGATGCGTTCATCATAGAGTGTCAAACACTAACACTTGATGCTTGATCTTGTCAAGAGATGCCAATAGGGCTTTTCACAGAATAGGACGAAGTCCTACAACATCTGGGATTAGGGAACAACATGCTAGAATGAATTTTCATGCTGCATTACTCATCAGCAAGGGTTATCCCATGTCACAACCCCAATTTTTGTATTGTTCCCGTAATATCAGGATGAATACAGATTTGCATCAGCATTCATCTGGTTGTCTAGATCCACATACTATAACATAGCTGCATTTACAGATTAACATTTTTTTTTTTTTGTAATGCAACCAAATAAGATTTAGTGTGTATCGCTTCCCCCGCAGGAGCTGCTGGTTAAGATGGGTCCTCTGTCCGTTGCCTAGACCTCTATCAGAACTTTAGCCCCTCTGACACACTAGGTTGAGTGTCCAAAGCATGCAATACTACAGAAAATTACTGAAAGTAATATCTGGTAACCATTAATACTACTATGTCCAAGAAAAGAGGCAATAAAACCGTTAGTAAAGGCAAAATTATTATATTGTCTATTTTGGACGTGTCCTCAGTTGACTTCTTTCTGGACAATGGTTCAAACGATTGCCCAGAAATGTGCCTTTTTTTTAATCCTGAATGATCCAGCTTTGTTTATTACATATTACCACTATCCCAACGAAAACATTTAAAAAATATGTCCTATGTCATTTACTAAATGCAGCTAAATCCTGTATACCTTTGATGTGGAAACAGCAGAATCCACCGACCACAGCATTATGGCTGAAGAAGGTGGAAGACATTATAAAGATGGAGGACCTGATATTGACAGCAACTGATAGACAGGAGATATATAAAAAGACATGGACCTCTTGGAATTTGTTTATTAATTCAGATTAGGGTAGGTCCCTTATAGGGCTGTGAAACACGGATATGATACTGAGTTAAGAGATATGATGGATGCGCGATCAGAGACATCAGATGCGATACCAAGTGCCGGAATCCTTCCCTTATTTATTTGTCTTTCCCCTTTCCTCCCCTTCAAAACTTCCCTTTCCCCTATAGCTTCGCCCTTCCCCTCCCCTTCCTTTTTTTAAAAAAAATATCTTCTCTTGTCCTCTATTTTGATTTGTTTTTTAAGTTAAAGTATACGGAATGAAGCAGAGGTGCTTTGTCACATAAGGTGATAAAAAGCAGGAACTAATATATGTTAAGTTTCTTTTATAATATATGCTTATTATTTTAGGAGACTATGATCTCGCATTCTGTAAATACTGTTATAGTATGTATATGCAATTCATTCCTGAAAAAAAAAACATATTTGGAAAAAGACAATTATTATATTGTCACCTGATATGATGGGTACAGAGGCAATTATGAAAAAGGATTAACAAAGTGATTAAGATGACACTTGGCATCAAGAGCAGCCTAAACAGTAGCAAAGTCACCTAAAGTGCAGCAGTGGGCAATAATAAAGCTTAAAGTGGTTGTATAGCCTTTTTTTTAAACTTTTACCTACAGGTAAGCCTATAATAAGGCTTACCTGTAGGTATAGAGAATATCTCCTAAACCTGTACGGTTTAGGAGATATTCCCCTCGCAATGCGCCTCTGATTGCAGCGGCGCATGCGCAGGGGGATCCTCGGCTAAAGGACCGGCCGCCGCCGGACCTTGCCGAATTGAAGTCTCCCACGCGCATGCGCGGGAGTGACGACATCGCCGCTCCAGCCAATCACAGCGCTGGAGCGGCGATACCCGGAAGACACGCCGAGTCAAGATGACATCTCGCTCGGCGTGGACCAGGTAAGTTCTCTTCTTCTCGTTCTGAGGTAAGTATTTCATAATGAGCTAGTATGCGGTGCATACTAGCTCATTATGGCTTTTGCCTTGCAGGTGCAAAAAAAAATTGCATATGCGGGTATACAACCGCTTTAATCTACCGAGTGCTGGAATTATACTGCCAGAGCACATTTTATGGCAGAGATGCTAGTCCTAGACTGACAGGGTAAAAAATAAAAGGGTATTGGCAACAAAGTGCTGCAGGGCGACAAAGGGGCTTGCAGGATAAGTATTGGGGCAGTCCTTTGAGATGTTGTTCTGCCAGCTATCGTTGGGGCCCTTTAAGAGTGTCAGTTCACTAATTAATAGTCCCAGGTAACCTGTATGCATTTTAATTGCAGTAAAAGTGCAGCAAAGATGCAGTCAAGATGCTGTATAGGTGTGGTACCGGTGCAGTGTAGATGTGAGTAAAATGCAGAGACATTTTAGTATAACTGCAGCATAGAATTAGTATGAGTGCAATACAGGTTTGGTAGAAGTGCGGTATAGGGCTGGTATAGCTGCGGTATGGGTTGGATGCACTTGGTGTCCTGCTCCATAATGGGCAAATAGCCCTCTCACTAGTTCCCAGGATGCTTCTGTGGATGCTTGTTGTAGAATGGGGACCCCTCAGTCTCTCCCTGAAAGGCTTTGTTGATGAACTATGTGCAGCACAGGGTGTAGGATCTGTGATGTGAGCAGTGCTGCACTGACCCCTGGTGTCCCCACTCTCAGTCCCAGGTTTGCATCCCCACTGGCAGGTGAATACTCAGAGGTGCTATTTATCTCCTTCTCTAAGACAGCCCACTTTCCAGGCTGTTTAGCCACTTTAGCCCCGGACCATTTGGCTGTCCAAAGACCAGAGGACTTTTTACAATTTGACATTGCGCTGCTTTAACTGGTAATTGCGCGGTCATGCAATGTTGTACACAAACAAAATTTGTGTCCTTTTTTCCCCACAAATAGAGCTTTCTTTTGATGGTATTTGATTGCCTCTGCGATTTTTTTTTTTGCGATATAAATAGAAAAAAAATGAAAATTTTGAAAAAAATAATATATTTTCTATTTTTTGTTATAAGAAAAATCCAATAAACTCAATTTTAGTCATACATTTAGGCCAAAATGTATTCAGTCATATGTCTTTGGTCTAAAAAAAAATGTCAATAAGCGTATATATTTATTGGTTTGCGCAAAAGTTATAGCGTCTACAAACTACGGTACATTTTCTGGAATTTACGCAGCTTTTAGTTTATAGTTTTTTTTATGCACAAAGTTGTCACTAAATTATATATTGCTCAAACATGCCATGGGCATATGTAGAATTACACCCCAAAATACATTCTGCTGCTTCTCCTGAGTATGGGGATACCACAAATGTGTGAATTTTTGCCTAGCGGCGTACGGGGGCCCCAAAAACCAACCACCGCCTTCAGCACAGAATACAGTAAAAAGAGCACAACAATAGAGAGAGAATAGAGAGAGAGAGAACAATAAAAAGATAACTTTACTTTTATTTAATTTTTTCGTGTTTTTTTTACACTTTTATTTGTAACTGTAACTGTAACGATTCGGTTCCAGGTTCGGGTCTCAAAATGCGATGGCATCTTGGGAGACCCTGTGAAAGTGTGTCCTAGTCTGTGAAATGCTGTACCCTACGCTAAAACTGCACTAGTGTGTGGTAGCGTTTAAAACATTCACCAATGCAAAGATCAGGATTGTCAGAACAGGAGGGACAGTATCCGTGCTTTCTACAGACATGCCATTTTCCTTGGGGGGCTCATTGGGTAGGGGTACTAGGGAGGACATACGGAAAATGCCTCTCATGCAGCCAGCTTACTGCATTTAGTTGGGGATGGTGAGGTGATGCACCGTCTGGAAACAGAAGGGCTCTGACGATCTCTTCCTGGAATTTAAGGAAGGATCCAGTCTGTCCTCAAGCTCTGTATAGCACATGAGCGTTCAGCAAAGCCAATTGAAATAAGTATACAGACAATTTTTTGTACCACCATCTGGCCTTACGGGCAACTAGGTACGGTGCCAACAACTGGTCATTGAGGTCCACCCTTCCCATATTTTGGTTATATTCATGGACACAGAGGGGTTTCTTCACAACACCAGTCGCCGTAGGAATTTGGACCGCTGTGTTTGCATGAAGGGAGGACAGAACGAAAACATTCTTATTATCCCTCCACTTCACAGTGAGCAAATTATTACACTTGAAGCAGGCTCTCTCCCCCAGCTTAAGACGGGAATCTACAAGCCACTGGGGTAAGCCCCGGCGATTAGGTCGCACAGTGCCACATGCGCCAATCTGATGATCAAACAAGTGACTAAAAATTGGCACTGCCCCCATGCTTCGGCATATATTTCCTTTTTTTTTTAACTGTAGTGGTGAAATCAGGAGTAAACAAGGCTACAAAACGCTTGTTGAAGTGGTTTACGAGGGGCCGAAGTTTGTAGAGCCGATCGTATCTATGTATGTATATAAAATCTCCAAAAGGCATCAAATTACAGATTAGACATTCTTATAATATGTCAAAAAAAGTTAGATTTTATTTCCATCATTTACACTTTCAAAATTACAGAAAACAAAAAAATTGTGTCTGCAAAAGTTTGGGCACCCTGCAGAATTTATAGCACGCACTGCCCCCTTTGCAAAGCTGAGACCTGCCAGTGTCATGGATTGTTCTCAATCATCATCTGGGAAGACCAGGTGATGTCAATCTCAAAGGTTTTAAATGCCCAGACTCATCTGACCTTGCCCCAACAATCAGCACCATGGGTTCTTCTAAGCAGTTGTCTAGAAAACTGAAACTGAAAATAGTTGACGCTCACAAAGCTGGAGAAGGCTATAAGAAGATAGCAAAGCGTTTTCAGATGTCAATATCCTCTGTTCGGAATGTAATTAAGAAATGGCAGTCATCAGGAATAGTGGAAGTTAAAGCAAGATCTGGAAGACCAAGAAAAATATCAGACAGAACAGCTCGCAGGATTGTGAGAAAAGCAATTCAAAACCCATGTTTGACTGCACGATCCCTCCAGAAAGATCTAGCAGACACTGGAGTTGTGGTACACTATTCCACTATAAAGAGATACTTGTACAAATATGGTCTTCATGGAAGAGTCATCAGAAGAAAACCTCTTCTATGTCCTCACCACAAAAATCAGCGTTTGAACTTTGCAAATGAACATATAGACAAGCCTGATGCATTTTGGAAACAAGTTCTGTGGACCGATGAGGTTAAAATAGAACTTTTTGGCCGGAATGAACAAAGGTACGTTTGGAGAAGAAAGGGCACAGAATTTAATGAAAAGAACCTCTGTCCAACTGTTAAGCATGGGGGTGGATCAATCATGCTTTGGGGTTGTATTGCAGCCAGTGGCACAGGGAAAATTTCATGAGTAGAAGGAAAAATGGATTCAATAAAATTTCAGCAAATTTTGGATTGTAACTTGATGCCATCTGTGAAAAAGCTGAAATTAAAGAGAGGATGGCTTCTACAAACAGATAATGATCCTAAACACACCTCAAAATCCACGGGGGATTACATCAAGAAATCCAGCTGAAATCCAGCTGAAATCCAGCTGTACATCAGCCGAACCTCCTCCTCCGGCGGCCATCTTGGAGGTGGGGCTTAGGTCACGTGACCCTGCTGTGAGAGAGTGGAGGGGCGTGGCCTCTATCCAGCCAGGACTTATCTGGACCGAGCACAGCACTCGCACAGCGGGTGTGCACCTTTGTCGGCGTCTTTGGGTGCGGCGTCTGCGGGCGTCGGCGGGGGCCACAGGGGCCTTTGCCTTTTTCTCTCTTTAACATCAATAACATCAACTCTAACATGACACGCGCAGATCTTCCATCAACAGGTAAGGGTACACAATTGTGTTACTCACGTGCAGTGCTTCTTTCCTGGGAACAATCTCAAATTCCTCCCTTAATAGATATCAATGCGCTTTACTTATCCCATACTGCAAAAATTTCTTCGGCCCCTACCATCACGGACCAGTCACATTCACATCGGGCTAGACAGAAAAAACTGGTCAAGCCCTGCTCAATTGAGTCTATTCAGGCCCTATATGTAAACGCCAGATCCGCAGTAAAGCACTGCGATGAAATTCACAATGCGCTGCTAACTTCTGGCGCTCATATAATGGGAGTTACAGAAACCTGGTTTCAGGACAGCTCAAAATCAATCTATGACGAATTACTACCCAGCAACTATAGCATCATGACTAAGAATAGACAAACTAAAAAAGGTGGTGGCATATGCATTATTTACGACACTAATATGACTTGCCAAGAAATCTCCTCTTCTCCCTATAATACCTTTGAACACCTAGCAGCAAAATGCTTAGTGAATGATAATGCAGCATTCACATTCGCAATCATTTATAGGCCTCCTGGCCCTCTGGCTCAATTTCTCTCTGATTTTGCCGACTTCTCTATGCAACTTTCATTGCTTTCCAAACATGTAGTGATTCAGGGTGACTTAAACCTATGACTAGACGATGTACGGAACCAGGACGCTCAAGATCTCCTGGATGACATGCAGGCTTTACATTTCACCCAGCATATAAAGGAACCCACTCTTATCAAGGGCCACACTCTAGATGCCCTTTTCCTATATGGTCTTTCTATTTCGAAAGTGACGATACAAAACATTGTGTGGTCAGATCATTTTTTGATTTTGTATGTTCTTCCCGACTTTGCTCTCAAAACAATACAGGCGGGTAATAATATGCGTAAATCAATTCCATTTCAAAAACTTAAGCCTGTGAACTGTGATGAATTCAAGAACTGCAATACTAAAACCAACAACAAGAATGAGGAAAATAAGCTTATTGACGATCTCGAAGAAGGTGTTCTCCAATTAGAGCGTGCCTTGGACGATTGAATCTAGGCTCAAAAAATCATTGAAAGAAGTGGCGCCCTTTCAGGTGGCTAACAACTGATCGAGATTACAGAAATCCCAACCGTGGTATACATCTAGCCTCCTCCCTCTCAAAAAAAAAGAGACGGTTCCTGGAGCGAAAATGGCTAAAATCTCAATGTAATTTGGACAAACAAGCCTACCGCATACATTGCAGAGGTTATGCCAAGGCAGTAAAAACGCTAAAAAGAACATATCATAATACCAAAATTAGCGTTGTCCCTAACCAAATGGGAGAATTGTTCGCCATAGTCCGGGAGATTTTTGAGCCAAAAAGATTACACTCCAAGATTATGGCAACTCCACAATTGAGTAATGATATCCACCAGTCTTTAATTTCAAAAGTGGAGAAAATCTGTGCTCGATCCTCCTTAGCACCCCCCTGTGCAACACCAAAAGCCAGAACCACCCTGGAAAAACTAAATTTCGCCCAGTGTCAGAGGAGGAAATCAGAGCTATCACCTCAAAACTGAAACCGACTTCCGGTTCCGGCGCCGTATGTAGGGGAAGCAAGCTCCGGAGGCTCCGCACCCACCGCTCGGATAATCAGCATACAAAACCCCAACACAGCCCCGGATTGCGGTGACCTGCATCCCTGCTCACTCCACGGGCCTCAGTGGATGGAACGATACCTCACACAAGCCCGAGCGACGCGGGGCTCGGGCACAACTGAACCAGCCGTGGAGAACACGGCCCTGGGCAACATGGCCGCTGCAGAGAACGCACGTGGCGCTCCTTCACTGCAAGGTAATCAGCAGCCAAGCTCACTCAGCAACCTGCCAGACAGCGGATTCCACCCCGAGGGGATGGACACTTCACTCCCTGCTATATCTGACCAAGCCAGCACGCACGAACGAATCGCTAAAGCGGTGGCGGCGCTGCTCTCACCTACCATCACAGCGGCGGTCGACAGGGCGGTCGCAGAGGGCATACAGCAGCTCCGGAAGGAGATAGGAGAACACTCTGCGAGGCTGGAAATGGTGGAACACAGGGTGTCCTCAATAGAAGAAGACCAACACTCCATGGAGACCGTCCTGGAACGATTCACACAAGACCAGCAGCACCTCCATGATCGCATGGAGGACCTCGAGAATCGCTCCAGGAGAAATAATTTGCGAATAATCGGCCTTCCTGAATCCCACAAACATAGTTCTTTGATGGACATCTGCTCGGCGGCCATACCGCAGATTCTAGGTCTCAACCATAGGTGTGTTGTGGAGAGAGCGCATCGCATCGGCGCCCAGTCGGAGGATCACACCCGACCCAGGCCTGTTATTGCCAGATACTTAAACTACGCTGACCGCACGGACCTGCTGCAGGCCTTCCGTAAGTCCCGCTCGATAGAGTTTGAGGGCCAAAAAATGTTATTATTTGCTGATTATTCGGCGGAAGTGTCACGCAAACGAAAAGACTTTCAGTCTATCTGTGCTGAACTTTATAAGAACGGAGTTCGCTTCACGCTAGCCTACCCAGCTGTTCTACGCCTACAAGCACCAGATGGAAAACAGCACACATTTCAGTCCGCAGAGAAAGCCAGAGCATTTCTTCACTCTTTATCTACCGAGCGTGAACCCACAGCTACATATGCAGATCGAGTGAAACAAGGCCCTAGAGATCAGAGGAGCCCGCGCAAAGAACCTCCGAAACGCCTCAAACAAACACAGCCATCCGACCATCAGGAATCTGGTTGATGATTATCTACCCCTGCCTTGATCCCAGTGACACCTTTCAACCCCCTTGATACTGTGCACTTTCCCCAGGAGCCGTAGCCGTTAGAGCTATAGGGCTGCATCATTGTGCACCACCACCCATAGGTGTATGTCAAGGGAGTCTCAGTCTGTACGAAGTGGTGTGGGGATCATATACCTACACAGTGGGTAATGTTAATATCATTGCTAGTTTGGTTCTGTTGAATTCATTGTTTTATTGTTTTATCGTTTTACTAGCTTACTAACGCAGTCTATCTTTCCACGATTATTTGCCCTGTTTATAACGAGGCCCGGCCAATATGGCCAATATGGCTGCTAAGGAGACAACTGCTGGTTGTTATAACTTTGTATAGCATTCTCCTAACGAGCAGTCACTATGTATTCCCACCGCAGGGTCGCCCGCAACCGCCGCCAAGTTTTATCTGACCTAGGGACGAATAACGGTAAATATACCAGTCCCTCCCAACGAGGCTTTGTTGGGACAATTGTCTTCTCTACTAGCGGTGTGGCGGTACATCCGGTGTGGGGATTACATACGGAAAAAAGCGAAGTCAATAATATGATTGGTGGTTATTTTGCTGTTAATTTCTTCTATCTTTCCCTTTCTGTCTCTCTTGACACTTTTCTTTTTCCTATGAGAGGATGGTCCTACCAATGCAAGCTCAAGAACCGAAGGTACGTTGTAGCATGCCTATCTGAAGTCATCTTACAGAGACCGGGTAAGAGCTATACAAATTCACACACCTTTAACCCCTCTATATATTTCACATGACCCATTTACAAATAGTATCCTGGAATGTCAAGGGGCTTAGGTCACCGATAAAACGTATGAAAATTCTCAGACACCTTAAAAGACTAAAAGTAGATGTTGCTCTACTACAGGAGACCCACCTAGAGGGCAAAGATTTTTTTCGAATGAAAAAATTATGGGTGGGGGAAGTGATAGGATCGGCATCGGTCAAACGAAAGGCAGGCACGCTCATTTTAATACACAAGGACTTGGTATATGAATTAATTTCTGTTACCAACGAATCTGACGGGAGACGTACTTCCATACATCTTAAACTCCCATCGGGTGACCTACGGATCTCTAACATTTATGCCCCCAACTCTCCAGACCAGGACTATTTCACAAAACTGACTCCTCAGCTACACCCACATGACTCTATACCCCACCTAGTGGGGGGGGACTTCAACTCAACGCTAAATGACCAGGAGGACAGATCTCAACCTAGACTCAGACCTCGAGCATCGCACTCGCTTCGCCCCACCCCTTTTTGTCGCATGGCCCAGGCACTAAATTTGACTGACACATGGAAAATGCAACACCCTATAGACATGGGTTTTACATTTTTCTCGCCGGTACATAAATCCTTTGCCAGGCTAGATTATTTCTTGTGCACGCAAACGCTCCTACCACGCATATATGATACGGCCATACATGATCTAGCGATCTCTGACCATTCTCCGATTTCGATCTCGCTTAACTTCTATCGACCGGCTTCGTCTGTCATACAGTGGAGATTTCCAGCTTTTTTGGCTCACAATGACGACCTCAAGGCAATGCTTAGCTCGGCGTGGGAGGAATACTCACAGGACAATATCCAACATTTAGACAACCCAAATTTATTTTGGGAGGCGGGAAAATCATATCTAAGGGGTAGGATCATATCGTACGCAGCAGGGTACAAAAAAAATGCACAAAAACAATACATAGAAGCTAGCAACCACCTACGTAAGGCACAACAGACCCTGAATGACTGTCGCACAGACGACAATCTTAAGACATGGTTGGCAGCCAAAGAACAATTTGATAGTTGGGCAGAAAAGGTAGAACGGACAAAACAATCGGCGACACAATTACTTTTCCACAAATTTGGGAACAAAGCTGGGAAACTTCTTGCCAGACTCACTAAAAGCCCCTACACACCGACACACATCGACAAGTTAAGGAACCCCGACGACTCACTGTCCACAACACCCGAGGATATCAATAGAACACTAAAAAAAATTTACAGCAAACTATACAGTGCAGAACAAATAGATATGAATCTAGCAGAAACCTTGTTAAAAGACACCAAACTCCCACTGATAGACCCAAGTCATCTAGAACAATTAAATGAGCCCATTACTTCTGAAGAAATAAAACACGCTATAGGGGGTCTTTCCAATGGAAAGGCACCCGGCCCGGACGGGTACACATCCGAATTTTACAAATTGTTAGGCCCAGACCTCATACCTGCTCTCCACTCGGTTTATAACCACATTTGGGTAGGAGGCCCTTATCTTCCCACAGGCCACCTGGCCAATATTAAACTCATTGCGAAAAAAGGAAAAGACCCACTAGATCCAGGATCCTTTCGCCCCATATCCCTGCTAAATTTTGACTCCAAATTAATGTCTAAGATAGTAGCCACCAGATTAGGAGATATAATGCCATCCCTTATACACAGCGCTCAATCGGGATTCACAAAAGGAAGATCTACGGCAGCCAACATTCGTAAAGTCATGATGGCCCTCGAATATGCAAAGACACATCCATCTAACAATACGGCAATAGTCACCCTCGACGCCGAGAAAGCTTTTGACAACGTAAGTTTCAAGTGGCTTTCTCTGGTCATGCAACGCATTGGTCTAAATGGGCCGTTCTATTCCTTCATACAGAGTATGTATTCAGCCCCCTCTGCCACGGTCACAGCGGCAGGTATACAATCCTCGCCTTTTCGCCTACATAGGGGGACGAGACAGGGCTGCCCTCTATCACCCCTACTTTTTAACCTCGCTATAGAGCCCCTCTCACGCCTCCTCTCTTCGTCCCCTCTTCTACACGGCCTACCCATAGGGCAGGAGGACTTGAGAGTGGCTCTATTTGCAGACGACATACTAATATTTTCCTCATCCCCCTCCACAGACATCCCAGCCATACAACATATTTTTGAAGACTTCCGCAAATGCTCGGGACTCAAAATTAACTTTTCAAAGAGTGAAATCCTCTCGCTAGGCATTGCTCCCCTCCAACACACTCTACCTCCTTCCTCTCTTAGAACAGCTGACACTCATATTACATACCTTGGCTTGAAGATTGGTAAAATACCGTCCTCTCTCTACACACTGAACTACCCTCCTTTGATTGACAGAATAGTAGGTGAACTTGAAACCTGGGGGGACCTACCTCTCTCGCTCTTTGGGAGATGCGCACTATTTAAAATGGTCAGCTTTGCCCGCTTACTTTACCCCCTACAAACGCTACCCTTATTGTTGAAACATAAAGATGTACAACTAATAAATAAAGCAATAACTAAATTTATTTGGAAAAAAGCAAGGCCGCGGATAGCCATGACCAAACTATTTCTCCCTAAGGGTGAGGGGGGCTTGGGCCTACCCAATATAAGGACGTATAACTTGGCTTGCCTACTGAGAGTTGGGTTGGATTGGATACTGGGTTCGTCAAAATACTCTAATTTCAACCTGGAATCCTCACTGGTTAAGCCTTATGATCTGGCAGCTGTGCTTCATAGCTCACTCCAGAAATTACCAGCGACGATTAAACACAATTTACTTTTTAAAGACACTTTGGTGGCCTGGCGGGAAACCAGAAAGAAACTGGGCTTATCCCCTTTATTTTCTAATCACCTCCCAATATGTGGCAATCCTATGTTTACACCCAGTCTTCAATACGAACCCTTCGCTAAATGGAAAGACAAGGGGTTGGTGGGGATCCACTCTCTATTTCAAGATGTAACAGGTACTATCAAGTCATTCTCTCAATTATCGCTTGAGTTCCACCTTCCCCAAAACCATTATTTCCCATACATGCAATATGTAGATTATATCACCAAGGTCTGCCCAAAAAAGGCTGTCCGTCTCCAAACTTCGTTCATTGATGTCCTTATTAAGAGTAAGAAGTACTCAATTTCGGCTATCTACGCTCCCCTGCTTGCTAAACTCTCAACCCCTCTGCAAAATACGTCCATGTCCTCCTGGGTCAAAGACCTGCCAGGTATGCTGGAAATAGATGATATTATATGTGGTCACAATCTCACTAGGTCTGTCATTCAATGCGAATCTTGGAGAGAGACCCAGTTCAAGATCATGCACAGGGCATATTACCCTTTTTCCACATCAAAATCGCCTGAAATAGGCCCTGCATGTCCATGGTGCTTGACAAACAAACCGACCTTACTCCATAGACTTTGGAACTGTCCACCAATTGTCATTTTCTGGTCCTCAGTCATTCGCTTTGTAACCACAGTAACACAATTCTGCCCTATGCTGGAGCCAACGCTTTTACTTTTTGGATTCCCTCCTCACACGGAACCCTACTCCTCCACCTACATCCTGCTGCACCAGATACTGGATACTTCTAGCCCTGCTCACAGCCCGCAGGGCTATCCTCCAACATTGGATCGCCTCATCCCCACCCTCCATCTCAATCGTGATAAAGGAGTTGAAATCGCTGTTACTCAAGGAAAATTTGGACATGTTCTCTACCCCCTCACACTCCAAAGTCAAGTTTGAACAAAGATGGTCGGCTTTCATTACGCACTACCTATCTACTTCAGAACAAAATGCCTTGTCTTCCGGCTCTTTTGTCTTCCTGGACCCCGACCCCACGTCTAAACTCCCTACCCAAGGGTCAATAGCTTAATCATATGACCTCCCCTCCCTTTCCCCCCCCTCCCGCATTACCCTATCACTGTCTAGCTAGATACGTATATATCTTGTAAAAAATGTGATATTGACCTAGCTGCATTGCTACAATCACACGCAATGACCTCTTCTCCTCCTTTACCCTCTCTTTATTTCTCCTTCTTTATCTTTATCTTTATCTATCTCTATCTACACCTTTTTATGGAGAACCGTCCTCTGGTTATAAAACGGCTATAAAACAGCTGACATTCTCGCATTTTTTAACATGCTCTAAATTACCTGTCTTTGTAAGATAGCAATGTCCACCATTGTAATGTTGTTAATTGCCATTGGATTGGATAATGTGTCTCTGCTTTTCTTTATTCCTTGTATATTCTGTAAACTCAATAAAATATTTTGAAAAAAAAAAAAACTGAAACCAACCAGTTATCCTGATGACCCCTGCCCTGCCTGGTTCATTCAGAAACATGTAGACACTCTGGTTATTGACATCTGCAGAGTATTTAATTTGTCCCTTCGCCTGGGTATAGTGCCATCTAGATTCAAGAGAGCAATCATACTCCCATTATTGAAAAAAGTGTGCCTGGACCCCACGATACTTACCAACTACCGCCCCATTTATCAACTGCCTTTTCTATCTAAGGTCCTGGAGCCGGTTGTGTTTATCCAGCTGCAGGAGCAATTTGAGTCCCACGGTCTGTTCCATGACTGCCAGTCGGGATTTCGACCCGGGCGCGGTACGGAGATGTCCGCCCTAGATATGAGGGAACGTCTGCTGGGTGTCCGCGATGCGGGGGGGTCTGCATCGACCATTCTATCCTTCTTTCTAAAATGCAATCCTTATTTGGCTGTGAGGACTCGGTGTTAAATTGGATTAGATCCTTCTTGTCTGAAAGAACGCACTCCATAAAAATGAAGTCGTCCCGCTCAAACACCCAGCCAGCGGTGTACCTCAGAGCTCTGCCCTTTCTCCCTTATTCTTTAACTGTTATATGCGCCCACTTGCCGACCTCATTAACAGCTATGGTCTAGGCTGCCAGATCTACGCGGATGACACACAGTTCTTGGCAGACCTTGCAAGTGGACCTAATATGCCTGACCAGCTGAATAAGGGTCTATCTAACATCCAACAATGGATGGACACAAACAGGCTAGGCCTTAACGCAGACAAAACAGAGCTTTTGCTGATCGGCCCACAGGCCAATTCTACCTTCTTACCTGCCTGGCCATTCTCGTTCGGCCCTGCCCCAACTCTAGCTAAGCAGGTTAAAAATCTGGGCATCATTTTTGATGTTGAACTAAGCTTCGTACCTCACACAAAATATTGCATAAAATCAGCTAACTACCATCTGCAATCATTATGAAAAATTAAGAACCTTTTCACTCAGAACAACCGTATGATCTTGGTTAATGGACTTATCCACACTAGGTTAGATTGCTCTAACGTGTTCTTTCTAGGGCTCCCACAGAAGTGGACAAAACGGTTGCAGATCACACAGAACCATGCAGCTAAACTAGTCACAAACTGCCCAAGGCAGAATCACATCTCCCCGGTGCTTAAGAATCTACACTAGCTCCCGATAGCAAAACGGGTCAAGTTCAAGGCTCTCTGTCTGGTGTTTCGGGCCTATTGGCAACTAGGCCTGATGTACTTATCGAATATGACACAACACTACTGTACACCCAGACAGCTTTGTTCAACTGACGCCCTGTTAGCGATTATTCAACCTAGTCGCTTAGCTTCAAAGGGTGGGTGTCGGCTCCAAACACTGGGGAATTCTCTTTGGAACCAGCTCCCTCATCAGCTCCGAGCATCCTCCTCTTTGATGGCCTTCCGTAAAGGCTTGAAAACACAGTTTTTTTCACAAGCCTACGGATAGACGCTTGGCCATCCAAGCTTATAGCAGGACGCTGCCTTAATCCCAGGCTGCGGTCCATGGTCAGGGAGTAGGGATAGGCTCCTTGTGTCCTGCCCCTCCCCTCCCCTCCCTTCTTTTTATATTTCTGTTTACTTCTTGCTTGTTCCCCTCTTTTACTTAGATATCCCATTTTCTCCTCTTTGCTCCTGGGAACTGGATACCCCCAACTTGTTGGTAAGCGCTTAGACGCGAGTTTCACAACTCGCATTTGGCGCTCTATAAGCATTTATTCCAATCCAATCCAAGAGGCGTAAACTGAAGGTTTTGCCATGGCCTTCACAATCCCCTGACCTCAACATAATTGAAAATCTATGGATAGACCTTAAAAGCACAGTACGTGACAGACAGCCCAGAAATCTCAAAGAACTGGAAGACTTTTGTAAGGAAGAATGGACAAAGATACCTCAAACAAGAATTGAAAGACTCTTGGCTGGCTACAAAAAGTGTTTACAAGCTGTGATACTTGCCAAAGGGGGCAGTACAAGATATTAACTCTGCAGGGTGCCCAAACTTTTGCAGACGTAATTTTTTTGTTTTCTGCAATCTCGAAAGTGTAAATGATGGAAATAAAATCGAACTTTTTTTTACATAATATAATGCCGCGTACACACGGTTGTTTTTCGGCATGAAAAAAAACAACGTTTTTAAAAACGTCATTTAAAATCATTGTGTGTGGGCTTCACATCGTTTTTCAGCTTCTGCTTCGTTTTTCGGGTTGTAAAAAATGATCGTGTGTGGGCTAAAACGACGTTTTAAACCCGCGCATCCCCAGAAGCGAGTTATGAGATGGGAGCGCTCGTTCTGGTAAAACTACCATTCATAATGGAGTAAGCACATTGATCACGCTGTAACAGACAAAAAAGCGCGAATCGTCTTTTACTAACAAGGAATCAGCTAAAAGCAGCCCAAAGGCGAATAGAACTTCCCCTTCAGAGTGCCGTCGTACGTGTTGTACGTCACCGTGCTTTGTTCATCATTTTTCAAAAACGATGGTGTGTGGGCAGAATCGTTTTTAATGATGACAGTTGGACATGCTGAAAAATTACGTTTTTTTTTTCATGCCAAAAAACGACCGTGTGTATGTGGCATAAGAATGTCTAATCTGTAATTTGATGCCTTTTGGAGATTTTTCCATCTTTCCTTGGCTTAGTTATGCACATTAATACAAATTTTTACCTGGGGTGCCCAAACTTTCGATCCCCACTGTATATAGATATACAGTATATATATAGATCTATATATATATACTCTGCATCCAGTGTAGCTAGATCTGACTGCAGGCCATACCTGGTGTACCTTTTCTAATATATTTCAGGCAGGTGGGTTATTCAGTTAGCTGCAGTGTATTTAATATATATACAGTCAGTCTCGTATATATACAGTTGTGTTCAAAAATATTCAACCCCCCAATGCTGTAAAGGGTTTTAGGGAATTTAGTGTACATTTGTAATTGTATTCAGAATGAAATCCTACAAGGACTTCTTAAAGAACCATATGCAACTAAAATGACATCAATTGGTTTTGTAATACAGTAGTAAATGTTTATTTTGTGAATTCTTCATTTACACAATTATTCAACCCCTTAAAGACTACCACTCTGAAGAACAGAGGTTCATTGAAGTGTTTTCAATCAGGTATTGAAAACACCTGTGGATGTCAGGGAGCAGCAATAAAGCATAATAAGCACCAATCAGGCAGCTTTAAAATGACTGTGATACTCAGCTCCTTCTAGACATTTACTGGTGTGGTTACAAACATGGTGAAGTCAAGAGAATGGTCCGGGAAGACAAGAGAAGAGGTGATTACTCTTCACAGGAAGGGAAATGCCTATAAGAAGATTGCAAAGATGTTAAACATACCAAGAGACACCATAGGAAGCATCATTCTCAAATTCAAGCAAAGGGCACTGTTGAAATGCTACCTGGTCGTGGCAGAAAGAAGATGCTGACTTCGACTGCTGAGCGCTACCTAAAGCGTAGAGTGGAGAAAAGTCCCCTTGTGACTGCTGAGGAACTGAGAAAAGATTTGTCAGATGTGGGTACTGAAGTTTCTGCTCAGACAATACGGCTCGCACTGCATAATGAAGGCCTCCATGCCCGAACTCCCAGGCGCACCCCCTTGCTGTCTCCAAAGAATAAGAAGAGTCGACTGCAGTGTGCAAAAATCATGTGGACAAACCACAGAAGTTTTGGGATTGTGTTCTCTGGACTGATGAAACAAAATTAGAAGTGTTTGGGCCCATGGATCAACGCTATGTTTGGAGGAGGAAGAACAAGGCCTATGATGAAAATAACACCTTGCCTACTGTGAGGCATGGCGGGGGGTCAATCATGCTTTGGGGCTGTTTTGCTTCTGCAGGTACAGGGAAGCTTCAGCGTGTGCAAGGTACCATTAATTCTCTTCAGTACCAGGAGATAGTGGATAACAATGTGATGCAGTCCGTCACAAACCTGAGGCTTGGGAGACGTTGGACCTTTCAACAGGACAATGATCCCAAGCATACCTCCAAGTCCACTAGAGCATGGTTGCAGATTAAAGGCTGGAACATTTTGGAGTGGCCATCGCAGTCACCAGACTTAAATCCGATTGAGAACCTCTGGTGGGAATTAAAGAAAGCAGTTGCAGTGAGCAAGCCTAAGAATGTGACTGAACTGGAGGCTTTTGCCCATGACGAATGGGCGAAGATACCCGTAGATCGCTGCAAGACACATGTGTCAAGCTATGCTTCAAGTTTAAAAGCTGTTATAACTGTAAAAGGATGTTGTACTAAGTACTAAGATTGAATGTCAATTGGGGGTTGAATAAAACTGATAATGATGTGAGCACAGAAAAGACATTTGTGGTTATTTCATTATAAATGTTATGTTATATTTGTCTGACCTACACGTGCCTCTTTGATTTAATTGTAAGCAGGATGACAGGATGATCAAAATCAATGTCAAACTGGGCAAAACAATCAATTTCAGTGGGGGTTGAATAATTTTGAATACAACTGTATATACTGTATATACTGTGTATATATATATATATATATATATATATATATATATATATATATATATATACTGCATCCAGTGTAGCCAAGCCAGTGGCGGCTGGTGATGAAATAATTTGGGGGGGCGCAAACCCCTCCAGGTCCTTACCTGCCCATCCTCGACTGTCACGGCTCCCAATACCTGGACACACTATACACAGAGAACACATTGTAAATTATACACAGAGCACACACTATACACAGAAAACACATTGTATATTATACACAGAGCACACTATACACAGAGAACACTATACACAGAGCGCACTATACACAGAGCGCACTATACACAGAGCGCCCACTGTATATTATACACAGAAGAGCGCACACTACACAGAGCCCACACTCTATATTATACACAGAGCGCACACTATACACAGAGCGCACTATACAAAGAAGAGCGCACACTACACAGAGCCCACACTGTATATTATACGCAGAGCACACTATACACAGTGCGCACACTATACAAAGAAGAGCGCAAAGTGGATTTGCCTTTCGTAAATAACCCCCATTGTATATTATACACAAAGCACACATTGTATATTATACACAGAGCGCACACTTTACACAGAGAACACTATACACAGAGTGCACACTTTAGATTATACACAGAGCGCACTATACACAGAGCGCACACTATACAGAATGCATACTACACAGAGCCCACACTATACACAGAGCCCACACTGTATATTATACACAGAGCGCACGCTATACACAGACGAGCGCACACTACACAGAGCCCACACTGTATATTATACACAGAGCACACTATACACAGAGAACACACTATACACAGAGAACACACTATACACAGAGAACACTATACAATGGGGTTATTGTTTAGGGTGGAGAGGCAGGAAGGGGAGTTATTGTTTAGGGTGAAGAGGCAGGGAGGGGGGTTATTGTTTAGAGTGGAGAGGCAGGAAGGGGGGTTATTGTTTAGGGTGGAGAGGCAGGGAGGGGGGTTCTTGTTTAGGGTGGAGAGGCAGGGAGGGGGGTTATTGTTTAGGGTGGAGAGGCAGGGAGGGGGGTTATTGTTTAGGGTGGAGAGTCGGGGAGGGGGGTTATTGTTTAGGGTGGAGAGGCGGGAAGGGGGGTTATTGTTTAGGGTGGAGGCAGGGAGGGGGTTATTGTTTAGGGTGGAGAGGCAGGGAGGGGGGTATTGTTTAGGGTGGAGGCAGGGAGGGGGGTTATTGTTTAGAGTGGAGAGGCAGGGAGGGGGGTTATTGTTTAGGGTGGAGAGGCAGGGAGGAGGGTTATTGTTTAGGGTGGAGAGGCAGGGAGGAGGGTTATTGTTTAGGGTGGAGGCAGGCCGTTTTAGGGTGGAGAGGTGGGGGGAACATTTTAGGATGGAGAGGCAGGAAGGGGGGCCATTTTAGGGTGGAGAGGCAGGGGCCAGTCACTGCCCTGCACCACAACACTCAGCAGCCCCACCCTCTCCCCCCTCCATGAAGTTCTGCAGCAGCTGAGAAAAGTGAACAGAGGTGGGGGAGGGGGAGCCAGGCTTACGGCAGGACACACTACACACTACACTCCGGGTGGAGCAGTCACACTGTAGCCGCCCAGCAGAGGAGTGTGAGGACTGGGGGGTTGATAGCATGTTGCCGGGAAGGAGAGACAATGAGAACGCTCACCTCCGATCCCTGTCACTCACCTTCTGCTCGGGCTCAGCTCTGCACACACCCGCCGCAGCTGGCACTGGAGAGGCAGGGAGGGGGGCCATTTTAAGGTGGAGAGGCAGGCAGCTGCCAGTCACTGCCCTGCACCACAACACTCAGCAGCCCCACCCTCTCCCCCCTCCATGAAGTTCTGCAGCAGCTAGGAAAAGAGGTGGGGGGAGAGGGAGCCAGGCTCACGGCAGGACAGTGAGGACACACTACACTCCGGGTAAAGCAGTCACTCTGTAGCCGCCCAGCAGAGGAGTGTGAGGATTGGAAGCATGTTGCCGGGAGGGAGAGACCATGAGAGCGCTCACCTCCGATCCCTGTACTCAGTCACTCACCTTCTGCTCGGGCTCAGCTCTGCACACACCCGCCACAGCTGTGATCCGCAACTCCGACTCTAGGGAAGTGATGCCGTAGTGCTGAAAAAGCACCGCCCAGTCACCCTCCGGTCCCGGCCAATGAAAACAAAGGAACAGGAGTCAGGGACAAATCAATGGAGAGTGGGAGTGTGTGCGGGCGCATAGCTTGCGCCCTGCACACGCCCAAAACACAGGCAAATCAGCTTCCCAGCTTGCAATCAGCTGATTGCAAGCTGGGAAGCTTCCCATAGACCGCCGCATGTCCAGCGCCTGGTCACTCTTAAAGTGACATTTTTTTTTCAGATTTTTTTTTTTACAGCTTGGAAGGGCAGCGCCCGGGCGCCCCCTATGGACGGGCCGCCACTGAGCCAAGCCTAGATCTGACTGCAGGCCATTCCTGGTGTACTTTTTCTAATATACTTCAGGCGGTGTACACAGTACGGTGCACCCATAGCGAAGTTGCTACAACTTTTCTGGTGGTGTACACAGTACACAATACAGCACAACCATAGTTGCTATTAGACTTCTGGTGGCGTACAGCCATGGCCAAAAGTTTTGAGAATGACACAAATACTAATTTTCACAAAGTCTGCTGCCTCATTTTTTGAGATGAGAAATTACATATACTCCAGAATGTTATGAAGAGTGACCAGACGAATTGCAATTAATTCCGTGAAATCCCATAAAAAAATTGCACTGCATTTGTGAAGAAGGCTTCAGGGTGCCCAAGAAAGTCCAGCAAGCGCCAGGACCGTCTCCTAAAGAGGATTCAGCTGCGGGATCGGAGTGCCACCAGTGCAGAGCTTGCTCAGGAATGGCAGCAGGCAGGTGTGAGCGCATCTGCACGCACAGTGAGGCGAAGACTTTTGGAAGATGGCCTGGTGTCAAGAAGGGCAGCAAAGAAGCCACTTCTCTCCAAAAAAAACATCAGGGACAGATTGATCTTTTGCAGAAAATATGGTAAATGGACTGCTGAGGACTGGGGCGAAGTCATATTCTCCGATGAAGCCTCTTTCCGATTGTTTGGGGCATCAGGAAAAAGGCTTGTCCGGAGAAGAAAAGGTGAACGCTACCATCAGTCCTGTGTTATGCCAACAGTAAAGCATCCTGAGACCATTCATGTGTGGGGTTGCTTTTCGTCCAAGGGAGTGGGCTCACTCACAATTTTGCCCAAAAACACAGCCATGAATAAAGAATGGTACCAAAACTCCCTCCAACAGCAACTTCTTCCAACAATCCAACAACAGTTTGGTGAAGAACAATGCATTTTCCAGCACGATGGAGCACCGTGCCATAAGGCAAAAGTGATAACTAAGTGGCTCGGGGACCAAAACGTTGACATTTTGGGTCCATGGCCTGGAAACTCCCCAGATCTTAATCCCATTGAGAACTTGTGGTCAATCCTCAAGAGGCAGGTGGACAAACAAAAACCCACTAATTCTGACAAACTCCAAGAAGTGATTATGAAAGAATGGGTTGCTATCAGTCAGGAATTGGCCCAGAAGTTGATTGAGAGCATGCCCAGTCGAATTGCAGAGGTCATGAAAAAGAAGGGCCAACACTGCAAATACTGACTCTTTGCATAAATGTCATGTAATTGTCGATAAAAGCCTTTGAAACGTATGAAGTGCATGTAATTATATTTCACTACATCACAGAAACAAAGATCTAAAAGCAGTTTAGCAGCAAACTTTTTGAAAACTAATATTTGTGTCATTCTCAAAACTTTTGGCCACAACTGTACACTGTACCACTTTTCTGGTGGTGTACACAGTACACAATACAGTGCTCCTATAGTTGTTATTACACTTCTTGTGGTGTACACAGTACCGTGCACCATAGTGTAGTTGCTACTACTTTTCTGGTGGTGTACACAGTACACAATACAGTGCACCCATAGTTGTTATTACACTTTTGGTGGTGTACACAGTAGGGTGCACCCATAGTGAAGTTGCTACAACTTTTCTGGTGGTGTACACAGTACACAATACAGCACACCCATAGTTGCTATTAGACTTCTGGTGGTGTACACAGTACCATGCACCCATAGTGCAGTTTCTGCTACTTTTCTGGTGGTGTACACAGTACACAATACAGTGCACCCATAGTTGTTATTACACTTCTGGTGGTGTACACAGTACCGTGCACCCATAGTGCAGTTGCTACTACTTTTCTGGTGGTGTACAAAGTACACAATACAGTGCACCCATAGTTGTTATTACACTTCTGGTGGTGTACACAGTACTGTGCACCCATAGTTCAGTTGCTACTACTTTTTTGGTGGTGTACACAGTACACAATACATTGCACCCATAGTTGCTATACTTGGGTGCCTGATAGAAGAGAGGAGGAGGAGGCACACCTCCAACAAGGCAGGATGCCCTCCAGGTGGCAGTTTAAGGGCAGCCACCCTATTGCATCACACCGCAGAGCTAAGCAGGTGCAGGGCACTGTGGACTCCCCGCATATTTTGAAAAGTTCTTTGGTGTGGACCTTTTTTGACACGTGAGCAGAACCTATGTCTAAAGCGTATCAAGCGTGGCAAATCAGGACCCGCTTGAGCACCACATGCTTGACCAGACATATGATGACCTCCGATGCAGTCCGTTGGCAATAGCACTTAAAAGACCCACATCAAGGAACAAGGCAGACCTCTCCTTGCTCCTCATCAGCTGGTATCTCCAACCCCACTATACCTCCAGTCCTCTCAGAAACCTGCCCTGAGAGGGATGAAGGTATAGAAATAGGTGTCCCAAGTACTTGCGGCCAATCTGCTAGCGGTACACAAACATCTGATTTTAGCAGGCAAATTTCCCTACCCCAGTTGCTAAACTTTCAAAAGAAATTTGGTCCCAGCCATCCACATGCTCAGCGTCTGAATGCTAGCTTGGCCAAATTGCTAGCACTGCAGCTGCTGCCTTTTCAGCTGGTAGACTCTGCCCCCTTTCGTGAATTTGTGGAATGTGCGGTACTTTAGTGGCAGGTTCCCAAATACCATTTATTTTCATGAAAGGCCATTCCGGCTCTCTACCGACATGTGGAAGGCAATGTCTTGGCCTCGTTGGACAGGACGGTCAGCAGTAAGGTGCATATTACTGCTGACCCATGGTCCAGGAAGCATGGACAGGGATGTTACCTTTTTTCACGGCGCACTGGGTAACTCTGCTGGCAGCTGGGAAGGATACAGGGCAGGGTTCAGTATTGTTGGAGCTTGTTCCGTCACCACGCTTCCAAAATGCTAGTAGTGGTGATTCTGCCACAGCTCTCTCCTCCACCCCCTCCTCGTCTTCTACCTCTATGGTCTCTTCCTCTGCAGATTTGTCCTCTGAACCAGCAGGGCTCCGTAGGCGTTCAAGGGGCTACGTTAGCACTCAGGCAAAAAGATGACATGCGGTGCTTAAGTTGGTCTGCTTAGGGGACAGGAGCCACACTGGGGCAGAGATTATGTCAGCTCTTCAGGGGCAGGCTCATAAGTGGTTGACGCCACACCAGCTTCAGCCATAAAAGGTTGTATGCGACAATGGCACCAACATCGTCTCTGCCCTCTGACAGGGACACTTGACCCATGTTCCCTGTTTGGCTCACGTCCTGAATTTGGTGGTGCAGCGGTTCTTGAGCAGGTACACGGGCTTACAGGATCTCCTGAGACAGGCCAGGAAAGTCTGTGGTCATTTCCGCCGGTCATATAATGCCAGTGCTCGGCTGGCTGACCTTCATAAGGAATGCAACCTGCCCAAGAACCGTCTCATTTGTGACATGCCCACCAGGTGGAACTCAATGTTGACAATGCTGCAGCGGCTGCACACACAGCAGAGGGACATCAATAAGTACCTGTGTGAGTATGGCACAGGAGAGGGTCAGGGGAGTTTGGCTTTTTTCCGCCATGCCAGTGGCTACTGATGAAGGATGCATGCACTGTCCTGTCACCATTTGAGGAGGCCATGAGGATGGTGAGCAGTGACAGTACATGCATCAGTTATACTGTCCCTCTTGTCTTCCTGTTGGAGCACGCACTTCGTAGAATAATGGACAAGGCACTTGAGGCAGAACAGCGGGAGGCCCTCTCAAGGCCTCCTTTATTCTGCGGGCCCACTGATCACACAGGAAGAAGAATAGGAGAAGAAGGATTGTGTCAGCATGGAGGTGGAGGATAACACTCAGCAGCAGTCTTCACGGGATCGTTTTCAGTCCCCAGAAATCCAAGGAGTTGTACGTGGCTGGGAGGAGGTTGTTACGAATCATGTGATCCTTAGTGACGCTGCATGGCCTCCCTGATTCTGCAAAGCCTGCAAAAGGACCCTAGGATTCATGGTATCAAGGAGAGGGATCATTACTTTCTGGCAACTCTTCTTGATCCACGTTACAAGGGTAAGGTTGCAGAACTTATCCAACCTTCGCAGAAGGAGCAGAGGATGGAACATCTTTGGGAGGCCTTGCAGAAAGGTTCATGCAATGCTTTTCCAGAGCCCGGGAGGTTACAATTTCCTGGTGCTGGACAATGTGTTGCTGAGGCTTCGTTCAGTTAGAGGAAGAGCGGTGGAGAAGGTGGCCGGCTGACTGATGCCTTCAGACAATTCTTCAGTCCTCAGCGCCAAGGTCTGATCGGTTCCAGCAACCATTGCCAGCGTCTGAATTACATGGTGCAGGAATATCTAGGGGAAAGATCAGACTTGACTTTCCAACAGAACATCCACTTGGTTACTGGGTCTTGAGGATGGACCACTGGCCAGAGCTTGCTCAATTTGCAATTGAGCTATTGGCCTGTCCTGCATCCAGCGTTCTTTCTGAATGCAAATTCAGAGCTGCTGGAGGCTTTGTAACCAATCACAGACTGCACCTGTCCACAGACTCTGTTGATCGTCTCACATTCATAAAAATGATTCAGTCTTGGATCACCAGCTACCAAGCACCTGATGCTGATATAACCAATTGATTTTTCTATGGATGTGGGATCCCTTGAAGACTGCCTATGCTGAGTGACAATCCTATTCCTCCTCCTTAATCTTCACGGCGCACTGGGTAACTCTGCTGGCAGCTGGGAAGGATGCAGGACAGGGTTCAGTATTGTTGGAGCTTGTTCCGTCACCACGCCTCCAAAATGCTAGTAGTGGTGATTCTGCCACAGCTCTCTCCTCCACCCCCTCCTCGTCTTCTACCTCTATGGTCTCTTCCTCTGCAGATTTGTCCTCTGAACCAGCAGGGCTCCGTAGGCGTTCAAGGGGCTACGTTAGCACTCAGGCAAAAAGATGACATGCGGTGCTTAAGTTGGTCTGCTTAGGGGACAAGAGCCACACTGGGGCAGAGATTTTGTCAGCTCTTCAGGGGCAGGCTCATAAGTGGTTGATGCCATACCAGCTTCAGCCATAAAAGGTTGTATGCGACAATGGCACCAACATCGTCTCTGCCCTCTGACAGGAACACTTGACCCATGTTCCCTGTTTGGCTCACGTCCTGAATTTGGTGGTGCAGCGGTTCTTGAGCAGGTACACGGGCTTACAGGATCTCCTTAGACAGGCCAGGAAAGTCTGTGGTCATTTCCGCCGGTCATATAATGCCAGTGCTCGGCTGGCTGACCTTCATAAGGAATGCAACCTGCCCAAGAACCGTCTCATTTGTGACATGCCCACCAGGTGGAACTCAATGTTGACAATGCTGCAGCGGCTGCACACACAGCAGAGGGACATCAATAAGTACCTGTGTGAGTATGGCACAGGAGAGGGTCAGGGGAGTTTGGCTTTTTTCCGCCATGCCAGTGGCTACTGATCAAGGATGCATGCACTGTCCTGTCACCATTTGAGGAGGCCATGAGGATGGTGAGCAGTGACAGTACATGCATCAGTGATACTGTCCCTCTTGTGTTCCTGTTGGAGCACGCACTTCGTAGAATAATGAACAAGGCACTTGAGGCAGAACAGCGGGTGGCCCTCTCAAGGCCTCCTTTATTCTGCGGGCCCACTGATCACACAGGAAGAAGAATAGGAGAAGAAGGATTGTGTCAGCATGGAGGTGGAGGATAACACTCAGCAGCAGTCTTCACGGGATCGTTTTCAGTCCCCAGAAATCCAAGGAGTTGTACGTGGCTGGGAGGAGGTTGTTACGAATCATGTGATCCTTAGTGACGCTGCATGGCCTCCCTGATTCTGCAAAGCCTGCAAAAGGACCCTAGGATTCATGGTATTAAGGAGAGGGATCATTACTTGCTGGCAACTCTTCTTGATCCACGTTACAAGGGTAAGGTTGCAGAACTTATCCAACCTTCGCAGAAGGAGCAGAGGATGGAACATCTTTGGGAGGCCTTGCAGAAAGGTTCATGCAATGCTTTTCCAGAGCCCGGGAGGTTACAATTTCCTGGTGCTGGACAATGTGTTGCTGAGGCTTCGTTCAGTTAGAGGAAGAGCGGTGGAGAAGGTGGCCGGCTGACTGATGCCTTCAGACAATTCTTCAGTCCTCAGCGCCAAGGTCTGATCGGTTCCAGCAACCATTGCCAGCGTCTGAATTACATGGTGCAGGAATATCTAGGGGAAAGATCAGACTTGACTTTCCAACAGAACATCCACTTGGTTACTGGGTCTTGAGGATGGACCACTGGCCAGAGCTTGCTCAATTTGCAATTGAGCTATTGGCCTGTCCTGCATCCAGCGTTCTTTCTGAATGCAAATTCAGAGCTGCTGGAGGCTTTGTAACCAATCACAGACTGCACCTGTCCACAGACTCTGTTGATCGTCTCACATTCATAAAAATGATTCAGTCTTGGATCACCAGCTACCAAGCACCTGATGCTGATATAACCAATTGATTTTTCTATGGATGTGGGATCCCTTGAAGACTGCCTATGCTGAGTGACAATCCTATTCCTCCTCCTTAATCTTCATGATGATAGCTTCTAAGAATATTTTTGGTTCAGGGCACCACCACCACTGCTTAAGGCCCAATTTTTCTGGCCCTGTTTAACTGGGGCTTGTAATTACAATTTTTTATCAAATATTTCACAGCAGGGCTCGTTCCTGCGCTCAACAAGAGTATCTGTAAGGGGTTGCAGTGTTGCGGCACCACCACCACAGCCTAAGGCGCAGGCTTTACAGTGTTGTGCCACCACCAAAGGCCCAATTTTTCTGCCCCTGTTTAACAGGAGCATGTAACTACAATTCTTGATATAATATTTCACAGCAGGGCCCATTCCTCTCCAGCGCCCACCAAGAGTAATTGTGAGGGCTTACAGTGTTCTGGTACCACTAACACCTAAGGCCCAATTTTCCACAGAGTGTATAGGGAAGGCCGTATAGTATATACAGGCGGTCCCCTATTTTCAAACATCCGACTTACAAACGACTCCTACTTGCAAACGGAGGGAGACAACAGCAAGTGAGAGGAAATTCTCTCCTGTAAGAGTTAATATGGGAAAAAGGTGTCTCCACTGATGCTTTATCACCGATCCCTGTTTCCCTAATAGCCCAAAATTTTCAAAATCCAATTGTCATTGGGACAGAAAGCGAGGCAAAATCTTCTGAACAGGGGCACAGACAGCAAAACAAATGTTACAGGGGTGATAATCCTTCCCTATGTTAGCCAAAAAGCTTAAAAATAGATTTTTTTGGCTGGAGCTACACCTAAAAAATGTACCTGTTCCAAATTACAAACATATTCAACTTAAGAACAAACCTACAGTACCTATCTTGTTTGTAACCCAGGGACTGCCTATATACTGCTGTTCAGAGTATATAGTTTTTTTTTGGGGGTGCAGGGTTCCCCTTAATATCCATACCAGACCCAAAGGGCCTGGTAATGGGCTGAGGAGGGCCCATGCCGTTTTTCTCAATGATTTTCATCTATATTGCTGGGACCCGACATTACATTACAGCCGCAAACAGTTTTAAATGACTTTTATTCCTTTAGAAATCTAATTTTGCTGCAGGGATTGTTCTAAACATGGGAAAAATGTGCCACTTTACAGGCATAATATAGTCACCCCCAGGCACGATATTTAAAAGGAAAATACTTTTATTGTTTCACTTTAAGCATTATTAAAATCACTGCTCCCGAAAAAACTGCCATTTTTAAAATGTTTTTTTTCATTGATACATGTCCCCTGGGGCAGGACCCGGGTCCCCAAACACTTTTTATGACAATAACTTGCATATTAGCCTTTCAAATTAGAACTTTTTTATTTTTCACGTTTGGGTTCCATAGCCTTTTTTTTAAATCAGAAATAAGTTTATTGTATAAAAAATAGAAATTCAATAACATAGACATACACAGGCAGATCAACAATGAATGCAGTTACAGGAGGAAAGAATCAGGGTGCAGACACACACTGGTATACACCAAACAATACATACATACATACATAGTAGGCAAACGGATCTTCAGTCACTTATTAAGGCATAAAGGAGAAGATGTTATAACCTAAAGTACTGTACTTTATAAATCATTGCCTAACAGATGGGATCTGGCTGTGTACCATATTATCAACCAATAACCTCAGGATATAGAGGAAGTAAACAAACTAAAAGAGGAGAGAAAAAGATAAGAGGTAAGATAACAAAACAAGAGAAAGAAAAGGAAAAAAGAGAGAGATGAAAAGAATAAGAGGATTATTCTTAATGCCGTGGTCTACCAATGTAGTCACATCCCCCCCCCAATTCCGTAGCAAAGTATTGCATCACACCTCACCCCCAGCACCCCACCATCAGTACCAATCACAACTCTGCATCTTTGTCTTCCACCCTCTTTTTGAGCACTCTATCCCTGTAATAATCTGTCCCTCACCAATTGGAGAGGACCCAATCCCGGGGTTCCATAGACATTAACTGTGTTCGCATGTTCGCACAAACTTTTGGTCAGTTTGCATGTTCTTCCGAGGAAACGGAACTGGGGGTGTTCAGCTCATCCCTACTCCTGGAACGATGCCGACTGCCTCGGGCACCTGGGGGTGTGATTGCGCCCCCCATCTACAGGTAGGAGATAATGTACAGGTATGTTAGTCTGCCTGCCGTGCCATTCAGCCAACGTATATCGTCGTGAGGTGGTCGGCAAGTAGTTAATAAAAAATCCATTCCCAACTCCTCCTGCTGCCCAGAGCACACTACTTTCTGTAGTTCAGAAGGTCTGTATTACATGGCTGCCATTTTAGACTACAATCCCCATAATTCCAAGTGCCCTACATTGAAGTCTATGGAGTTGCTTGGCTTCAGATCTCCTCCTGTTGGCCAGAGAAAATGGTGCAACATAACCTCAGTATCTCAGTAGAAAGTGAATTGAGATAGAAATATCTCTATCTCCCATGTTTCTGTATTCCAGCACCTGGCTACAAGTGATTTTTCAATATCAAAGTAAAGCTTACTAAGGCTGAGATACTACTCACAAACGTTATGGAAGATATATAATTCCTTTCCCTTTTAATGGCAGGAGCATATTACATATATGGTCATCAAACTTACAAATGATTATTAGACCCTCATATCTAATGTTCCTCTGCTGATTGAACCTAGAGATATTGGGATTAAAGATCTTTAACATGGCTGAGCAGGATTCATAAAATTATAATAAATATACTTTCCAGGATCTATTTATAATGTAATATGATTCTGCATGAATTAATGTGGGGAAATTAAAAAGCTAGGTTAGCCATTCCGATCATAAAAGGATAAAGAACAGAAGGGGTTAGAATCATTTACTGGAACAGAGATAAAGAAAATCTCAACACATGATGGAATTTGGCTCATGATTCTTGGGTGCATTCCTCTAGCAGAGGCCTGTTAAACGCCTTTCTTTGATGTGTGAAATAAATAAATTTGGTTCGTTGTCATTCCCACTGTCCCTTCTGGAACCACTAAACAAATTCCCCTTGTTTGAATCTTTGAGGTTTTAAAGGGGTTGTAAAGGTTTGTTTTTTATTTTCTAAATAGGTTACTTTAAGCTAGTGCATTGTTGGTTCTCTTACCTTTTCCTTCCATTTCCCTTTTAAATGTTTTTTTTCTTTGTCTGAATTTCTCACTTCCTGTTCCTCCTCAGTAAGGTGTTCAGTAAGCTGTTCTAAATGACTTTCCACCGCTCGGATGATGGTGGAAAGCTTACTGAGGAGAAACAGCAAGTGAGAAATTAAAAGGGAAAGCGAAGACCCAAGCATCCCCCCCCTCCCTCCCTCTCCACCTACCACTCTCCTCTCCTTAACGTCCCGTCCCCCCCCTTTTTTTTTTCTCTTTCTTTCTTTCTCTCTCTCTCCCTCCCTGCTCTCTCCTCCCTCCTTCTATCTCCCTCTCCCCTTCTCTTCCTCTTTCTTTCTCTCTGTCTCAACCCTTTTAAGATATGCCCACCCAAACAAATCATTGCACCCAGGAACCTAGTTATTGTGCAAACTTGTTCAGTTATATTGCATCTATGTTTTGCTGAAATCTACCTGTACGACTTTTTTTTTGTTTGGGCTCATGGAGCCGATCCAATGTATGTCATATGAAAATTTTGTCAATAAAATTCTTTATGGTAAAAAAAAAAAAAAAGGGAAATCGAAGGAAAGGGTAAGTGTACCAACAATGCACTAGCTTAACCACTTCATTACTGGGCACTTAAACCCCCTTCGTGCCCAGACCAATTTTCAGCTTTCAGCCCTGACGCATTTTGAATGACAATTGCGCGGTCATACAACACTGTACCCAAATTATATTTTTATAGTTTTTTCCCACAAATAGAGCTTTCTTTTGGTGGTATTTGATCACCTCTGCGGTTTTTATTTTTTGCGCTATATATAAAAAAAAACATTTTGAAAAAAAAAAACACAATTTTTTACTTTTTGTTATAATAATATCCCAATTTTTAAAAAAAATATATATATTTTTTCCTCGGTTTAGGCCAAAATTCTTCTACATATTTTTGTTAAAAAAAATCGCAATAAGCGTATATTGATTGGTTTGCGCAAAAGTTATAGCGCCTACAAAATAGGGTATAGATTTATGATTTTTTTTTTTTTATATTTTACTAGTAATGGCGGCGATCTGCAATTTTTTTTGTCAGGCCAACGATATTGCGGCGGACATATCGGACACTTTTGACACAATTTTGGGACCATTCACATTTATACAGCGATCAGTGCTATAAAAATGCACTAATTACTGTATAAATGTGACTGGCAAGGAAGGGGTTAACACTAGGGGGTGCGGAAGGGGATAAATGTATTCCCTAGGTGTGTTCTAACTGAGTGTGGAGGGGGACTGACTGGGGGAGGTGACCGATGTTGTGTCCCTATGTACAGTACAAGGGACACAGCATCGGTCTCCTCTCTCCCTGACAGGACGTGGAGCTCTGTGTTTACACACAGAGCTCCACGTCCCTGCCGTCACCGCCGATCGCGGGTACCTGGCGGACATCGCGGCCGCCAGGCACGCGCATCGGCTTTCCAGCGATGCTCCGTGCACAGTGCTTCCCCACTGCATGCCCCCAGCGGCGCGCACGGGGAATGTAAACAACAGGACGTCCAGGGACGTCCACCCGACACTTGAGAGCCGCGCTGTGGACGTCTTTCGTCTACAGCGCGGGTCTCAAGTGGTTAAAGGAACCTATTTAGAAAATAAAAGACAAACCTTTACAACCCCTTTAAGGTGCTTAACATTTTTAAAGACTAGATTTAGGATTTTCTGTATGTCCTCCTGAGTGATCAACCTCAGCTATATAACAAAGCCTTCCAACCAAAGAAACAACATAAACGTATGCTTAGTCAATGACAACGCGCTATGGGCAGTACAATGACATCACAATGCATCCTTCTTGAGGATATGGGCACAAAGAACCATTATTCTATACAGAATTGATCTGTAAATGACTGGCATTAGCCATAGTTAGACTGCTGTAACATAACTTAAAACTGTCAGCTATACCTCAGCTGAATAGTGCTGTGATTCCCTATCTTCAATAATTACCCATTCTGCTTTTTAGACCTTTTTCCATTTATATTTTCTAATGGAAATCTTATCTGTAACTGCAGATAACACTGAAAATAATTAGTGCTTAATGATAGAAAGTCAGACACAATAGGCACATCTTTCTGTATATATGGATTAACCCTTCTGACTTCAAAGAAAATTAAATATTTTCAAAGCATATGGCATAAATTATTTTCGCAGATATTATAGATTTTATGGACTGTTCCCAAAAAGGGTCAGCCATATTTAATTTATTAAGACTGAGGCCCCGTACACACCATAGAATCCATCCGCAGATAAATCCCAGCAAATGGGTTTCAGCGGATAGATCCTATGGTGTGTACACGCCAGCGGATCTTTTTCCGCGGATATATCTCCCCTGGGATGGATTCCAGCAGATCGAATATTTGCTGACATGCACAACATATCCATCTGCTGGAGTCCATCCCAACGGATGGATCCGCTGGTCTGTATAGACTCACCGGATCCATCCGTCCGAAGGGATCCCCCGCATGCGTAATGATTCGACGCATGCGTGGAATTCCTTATATGACAGCGTCGCCGCGTCATAATCGCGGCGACGGCGTGACACGTCATCGCCAGAGGATTTCGGCGCGGATTTCAATGCGATGGTGTGTACACTCCATCGCATGAAAATCCGCCAAAATCCCCGAGAGGATTTATCCGCGGAAACGGTCCGCTGGACCGTATTCGCGGATAAATTCTATCGTGTGTATGGGGCCTGAGTCATATGATACAGGCTCAGATATAGGTTTATGGTGTGATTGTTTTTATTTTTTCCTCAGATGAGGACTGTCATTGCAAGGGTTAGAAGACTAGTAAAATCTAATCAGGAAGTCAGGATTTTTATTTATTTTTGTGATTCTGTTATATGTTTGGCTTGTCATATGTAGCAACACATAGGTACATGTGTCTGCATGGCATACTGTAGTTAGAGATGCCATAAAATAAACATGTTCTGCAGAGTCCTATGTGCCTTGCCCCATTCGTTTCTGTTATTACTTGTAGGATTATTCAGGGCTTCAGTATTCAGCAAACATGTCAAAAAATGTAAAACCCATACCTACACATTTCTCAATGTCCCAGAAAGCAAGGACAACTTTCATCAAATTTGCGGCAGTGTTGAATTGTAAATCTGTTAACTTGCTGCACATTTTCTCTGGCAAGTTGTACACTTGCAGAGCACTTGAAGCACAAGTTCTAATTGTAGAAAATTTGCATGGCAAGTCTCCATCAAGAGCAACATTGCAGTGGTGAGTCTACAGCAAAACTCTGCAAGTCTACAGCATGAAAATTTTGCCACAGTGCCCCCTGTGGTGGGAAGACTATTGCACAACATAACTGAACCAGAACTTGCAGCAGACTTGCAGAATGTTTGCAAAGAAAGTTGATCTGGAGTCATGCAATGTAGACTTGCTGCAATTGTGCAACAAACTTGTGAAGCCTGGCTAGTCTAGCAAGAGCTTGGCAAGTAATTTTCAAACTTGCAGCACAATTGCTTGTTATCTGGGTTGTGCTGGATTTTCTTCCAGTGCCTATAAAAACCATTAGTGCCACTCTCAAGCCATTCTGATTTCCCATGCCCACAATGTTGCTGCCAATTATCAGCAAAACCCATTATTTTTGGTATTTGCACAGTCTGTGGTACAGTCCCTCCGCCCCCTACTAACAATCTTTTCACTGATCTCAGGAGCCATAACACTACTGTAGGGGGCCATGGCAGCTGGTGTTTTTTTGGGGGAGTCAAACAACCACCCTTCCGAGCAGCCAGCGACACCTCCTTCCCGCTGTTTGTCGGTCAGTCCAGCACTTACCCTATCTAGGAGGGTAGCAGGTTGCAGGCAGCATGCAGTGGCTCTGAGTCCTCTCCTCCACCGGCAGCTTCCAGTGTGCGGCTCCTCCCCTCCTCCTAGGCATTCAATAGGATCACCTGTCCTTTCAGCCAATCGGGTAACGGGTGTCAAAACCTGCTTCGCGATTGGCCGGGAGGAGGATCAGTGTTACAATAGCAAATATACATTTTCTGTTGTAACACACCTGGGTGGGCTGTGAGTGCATTCTGTGCGCCCCAAGCCCACCCTGTTTTGAAGCCTATTAGAGCCTCTGACTCTAATCAATGCTTTAAAAAAACACTCACCCCACATTGGAATCCATACGCCCGGCATCCTGAAAGGGGCCAGATGCATGAATAGGGGGAGGCAGTGGTGGATATGGGAGGCATCGCCCGTGCACCCCTTAACCGCTTGCCGACCAGCCGCCGCAGTTTTACGGCAGCAGGTCGGCTCTGCTGGGCGAGATCACGTAATATTACGTCATCTCGCCGAGCAGCCAATAGGGGCCTGCGCGCCCCCCGCTCGCCCCTGACGCCGACGCGCGCGATCACTCGTTACAAAGCGAGAACCATAAACACACAACTCCCAGTCCTGTCAGGGGGAGAAATGCCTGACCATCTGTTCATACAATGTATAAACAGCGATCAGTCATTTACCCTAGTCAGTCCACCCCCCCTTCAGTTAGAACACACCCAGGGAACATACTTAAACCCTTCCTTGACCCCTAGTGTTAACCCCTTCCCTGCCAGTGGTATTTTTATAGTAATCAATGCATTTTTATAGCACTGATTTCTATAAAAATGCCAGTGGTCCCAAAAATGTGTCAAAAGTGTCCGCCATAATGTCGCAGTACCGATAAAAATCGCTGATCGCTGCCATTACCGTATTTGCCGGCGTATAAGACGACTCGGCATATAAGACGACCTCCTAATAATCTGCTGCAAACGGTGGTTTTGTGGTCTACTCACCGTATTATACGACCCCCCTTGTGCGGTAGTAATGTTTTAGTTAAATGAAGAAGCCGCAGCCCGCCGAGTGCTCTGTACGGCTGCATGTATTCTGTATATGCGCCGCTCAGCCAATCCTGATGCACTGTGTTGATGACAGAGCATGATAAGCCTGCTCGGATTGGAGTAACAACCTCTGCCAATCCGAGCAGGCTACATAATGTAGCCTGCTCGGATTGGCAGAGGTTATTACTCCAATCTGAGCAGGCTTAGCATGCTCTGTCATTAACAGACTGCATCGGGATTGGCTGAGCGGCGCATATACAGAATACATGCAGCTGTACAGAGCACCCAGCGGCTGATATCGTTAGAGCGGCTGCTTCACCCGGCATATAAGACGACCCCCGGTTTTTGGCTGTGTAATTCTGGTGTAAAAGGTCGTCTTATACGCCGGAAAATATGGTACTAGTAAAAAAAGAAAAAATATTAATAAAAATACCATAAAACTATCCCCTATTTTGTAAGCGCTATAACTTTTGCGCAAACCAATCAATAAACGCTTATTGCGATTTTTTTTTACGAAAAATATGTAGAAGAATACGTATCGGCCTAAACTGAGGAAAAAAATTGTTTTTTTATATATTTTTGGGGCATATTTATTACAGCAAAAAGTAAAAAATGTAATTTTTTTCCAAAATTGTCACTCTATTTTTGTTTATAGCGCAAAAACTAAAAACCGCAGAGGTGATCAAATACCACCAAAAGAAAGCTCTATTTGTGGGAACAAAATGGACGCCAATTTTGTTTGGGAGCCACGTCGCACGACCGCGCAATTGTCAGTTAAAGCTACACAGTGCCGAATCGCAAAAAGTGGCCTGGTCTTTGACCAGCAATATGGTCCGGGGCTGAAGTGGTTAATGGACAGGTCGCCTCTGGTAGGGGGATAAAGCAACCAAGCCATTAAGAACTGTGGGCCAGATTCACGTAGAATCGCGGCGGCGTAACGTATCCTAGATACGTTACACCGCCGCAATTTTTCATCGCAAGTGCCTGATTCACCAAGCACTTGCGATGAAAACCTACGCCGGCCGCCTCCGGCGCAAGGTGGGCTAATTCAAATGGGCGTGTGCCATTTAAATTAGGCGCGCTCCCGCGCCGGACCTACCGCGCATGCTCCGTTTCCAAACTCCCGCCGCGCTTTGCGCGCCGTGAAGTCATTTTTTCTAACGGCGACGCACGTATCGTACTTCCGTATTCCCGGACGGCTTACGCAAATTACGTTATTTTTTTAATTTCGACGCGGGAACGACGGCCATACTTTATACAGCAATACGATTGCTGTGTAAAGTTAAGGCACCAAAAAAAACGACTAACTTTGAGACGGGAAACTAGACTAGCGGCGACGTAGCGAACGCGAAAAACCTTCGGGGATCGCCGTAACTCCTAATTTGCATACCCGACGGTGGTATCTCATTTGTGAATCTGGCCCTGTGTACCTTTACTCGAATGAAGAAGCTATAACTACAATGGGCTACCATGGGCTGCAAGTCAATTTGAACTAGGATTCCTCTAGCCATGTTTTGTAAATGGTGAAAGCTAACAAGTGAAAACTTTCCCATACAGCACATAGGTTTTTGCTATAGCTAACAAGACAAACTGATTTCCTACACAGTACCTAGACACAAAACTGGATATAGCAAACAAGGGTATGGGAAATTGACTTCCCACACAGCATGTAGCCTTTTGAATATCTGGCTATAGCTAACAAGGTAAAATTTACTTTTTAAATATTTTGGAACGAGGGTACATAAACTTTTAGTCTTTACATACATATATTAGTGAACATTTGCTATTCAAACTAAGCACTGACGCTAGTGGGCTATTATATCTAATTTCCATTTCAAACTCTGCTTTCTGGCTTTGCTTTTGCTAATGTAGTACACGACTTGCACAGATTTTTTTTGTACCTGTCACCAGCAGGAAACCAATGGTTTGAAGTTCTCTAAATTACTTCAAGATTAATGTAGACAGCATGAAATTGTATGTAACCCAAAAAGAGGTAAGTTAAATGAGTTTCAAATGGACATGCCTGCTCACATAAACATGCCATACGCCCGCCTTCAACTTTCAGTCATCAGTTTTGAAAGACACCCAGCTGGCTGATAACAAAAGCAACACCTCTCTGCACACATATCGTTCTTTTGCACTCCCTGAAATATAATTACGTGAGCGCAGCTTCAGCCTAAAAGCACAAGCCAGTTCAGGTTACCATGGATATTTTAACCCTTTATCCAGAATTCATGCAAATGTGGATGCAAATCATGCAAAAGCTCAGAAATGTTCTGTTCTTTCAATAAAAATGTACACAGATGAGGTCAATAAAGTAAACTTTGGAAATCTGTCAACTTAACCCTCTTGAATGTATGCACGTCTACCAATCCAATATATATGAAGCGCTCACCCCCGAAGGAGCCGCTGGTTATAGATTGGGATGGCGTGTTACCTCTGTGAGCGTCTAGGGTAGATGATGAGAGCCTCAGCAAATGGAATGTCCAAACAGAAGGTGTCTTTTCTTGTGCTTTTATTTTACCCAACACGGTAAACAGTAAAACTTGAGGTAGACAGTAGAGGTGTAAAAGGAGGAGAAGTAGCAGATTCAGGCTCAACAGTATGGAAGCAGTCCTGCTTCCAACGACACTTTACTTCCGTCGCCACTCCAGCTGGAGTGGGTATAGTGTACCTGGACAGGCCTCTCACACCGACCTGGCAGCCAGGGTATCACTCGGAACCTTGAGGGAAAACAAGTCTCTGCCACAGACCCTTCCCTAGAACGTAGATAATGGAGGAAAGTCCTCTTCAGTAATATTTGTGTCTGAATCTCCCTCAGGTAGTTCTCACTTGGGTCACCCACTGACAGGTGGCTAACATCCAACCTTTCAGTGTCCGGTTACCTTGATCCCCGATGGATTGTCGAGGCCCTATTGGATTGCCTGCCTCTCTTGGCTCTCCTCAGGCTGACTCCCCACCGAACAGCTATCTCGCTTGGGATCTTTCCTCAGAACTTGGGGACCCAGTCGATTACTGGGGCCCCGCCACAACTTCGAATGTTCAACATGGTCCCGGAACCAGAAACACTGCATGGCACGCGCACCCCGGCCTGGTAGGCCATCTCGCCGAGGAGCCGTGATGTGTGGTCACCCTAAAGGTGGGCGCCACACCAGGAACAAGACCCCGCCTAATGGCGTCTGCTCCAGAAGTACCCTCTCCCAGCATGCCCCGCGAGGGAAACTCCCTCCCGATTAGCTGCTGGCAAGAGGCACCCTAGCCTGGACTCCACTGGGGCCACCTGTCGCTCTGGGGTGGTATAGCACCCCAGCAACAACAGAATGAGCCCACAGTAATGCCCAGCTAAAGCAGAGGCCCAATTTAAACCAATCAACTGGATGAGAGCTAACTAACTCTCAAATCCCCCTAAAAAATAGAATAGCACCGGTACTTGAAAGTACACAGGCGCTACATATATATATATATATATATATATATATTTTTTTTTTTTTTCTCTGTGTCCCTGTGTTGGGTGAGTCCAATGGGAGTGGTTTCATAATTATCCATCAGCTGCTGCAGCTCTAAGGTTCTAATGAGGAAAACTGCAGGGTCTGCATCCCTGTAGACGTGATTTCCTATTGGGAGTATCTTACCAAAAAGGTAATTTTTAATAACATTCAATTACAATATGACTTGTATCGCAATTTTATATCCTATATTATTATTTTTTCAGTTGCTATTTTTTTTACCATGAAAGTGGAGTTTAAGTGGGTTCTGAAGAAACTTTGCACCACCCCAGCATGAGGTATACACTGTGGGGTAGATTCAGAGAGAAGATACGACGGTGTATCTACAGATACGCCGTTGTATCTCTGAGTGTGCAGGGTCGTATCTATGCGCCTGATTCATAGAATCAGTTACGCATAGATTTCCCTAAGATCCGACCGGCGTAAGTGTCTTACACTGTCGTATCTTAGGCTGCATATTTACGCTGGCCGCTAGGTGGCGCTTCCGTATATTTCTGCGAGGAATATGCAAATGAGCTAGATACGCCGATTTAGAAACGTCCGGCCGGCGCATTTTTTTACGTCGTTTACTCAACTTTATAATGACTATTGGGATCAGACCAAAATAACTGTTATGCACAAATATAATTTCCTATGATATTCAAGCACTTTAATGTACTGTAAATGACATCCGTCTTTACCTAAAGCAACCTGTATTTACTGACACAGATAGATAGAATATTCTGGTTACATGATTATTAGGGATGAGCCGAACACCCCCCGGTTCGGTTCGCAGCAGAACATGCGAACAGGCAAAAAATTTGTTCGAACACGCAAACACTGTTAAAGTCTATGGGACACGAACATGAAAAATCAAAAGTGCTAATTTTATAGGTTAATATGCAAGTTATTGTCAGAAAAAGTGTTTTGGGACCCGGGTCCTGCCCCAGGGGACATGTATCAATGCAAAAAAAGTTTTAAATAGCAGTGATTTTAATAATGCTTAAAGTGAATAAATAAAAGTGATATTCCTTTAAATTTCATACCTGGGGGGTGTCTATAATATGCCTGTAAAGTAGCGCATGTTTCCCGTGCTTCGAAAAGTCCCTGCACAAAATGACATTTCTAAAGAACAAAAAAGTAATTTAAAACTACTCGTGGCTATAATGAATTGCCGGGTCCCAGCGATACAGATCAAAGTCATTGAAAAAAAACAGCATGGGTTCCCCCCTTAGTCCATTACCAGACCCTTTTTTTCCTTTAGAAGTGTAATTGTGTGCAGGGACTTTTCTAAGCACGAGAAACATGCGCTACTTTACAGGCATACTATAGACACCCCCCAGGTACGAAATTTAAAGGAATACTTCTCTTTTATTGTTTCACTTTAAGCATTATTAACCACTTCCCGACCGCCGCATGTATATGTACATCCACAGAATGGCACGTACAGGCAGATGGTGCCTTTCCCCTGCCTTTCCGCGGGTCGGGGGTCCGATCGGGACCCCGCTACATGCAGCAGTCAGATACCCGCTGGGAGCGATCCGGGACGACGGCGCGGCTATTCGTTTATAGCCGCTCCGTCGCGATCGCTCCCCAGAGCTGAAGAACGGGGAGAGCCGTATGTAAACACAGCTTCCCCGTGCTTCACTGTGGCGGATGCATCGATCGAGTCATCCCTTTTATAGGGAGACTCGATCGATGACGTCAGTCCTACAGCCACACCCCCCTACAGTTGTAAACACACACTAGGTGAACACTAACTCCTACAGCGCCACCTGTGGTTAACTCCCAAACTGCAACTGTCATTTTCACAATAAACAATGCAATTTAAATGCATTTTTTGCTGTGAAAATGACAATGGTCCCAAAAATGTGTCAAAACTGTCCGAAGTGTCCGCCATAATGTCGCAGTCATGAAAAAAATCGCTGATCGCCGCCATTAGTAGTAAAAAAATTATAATTAATAAAAATGCAATAAAAATATCCCCTATTTTGTAAACCCTTTAAATTTTGCGCAAACCAATCGATAAACGCTTATTGTGATTTTTTTTACCAAAAATAGGTAGAAGAATACGTATCGCCCTAAACTGAGGAAAAAAAAAATTATATATGTTTTTGGGGGATATTTATTATAGCAAAAAGTAAAAAATATTGAATTTTTTTCAAAATTGTCGCTCTATTTTTGTTTATAGCGCAAAAAATAAAAACCGCAGAGGTGATCAAATACCACCAAAAGAAAGCTCTATTTGTGGGGAAAAAAGGACGCCAATTTTGTTTGGGAGCCACGTCTCACGACCGCGCAATTGTCTGTTAAAGCGACGCAGTGCCGAATCGCAAAACCTGGCCTGGGCATTTAGCTGCCTAAAGGTCCGGGGCTTAAGTGGTTAAAATCACTGCTTTTTAAAACTTTTTTTGCACTTTTTATGACAATAACTTGCATATTAACCTTTAAAATTAGCGCTTTTGATTTCTCCCATAGACTTTTAAAGGGTGTTGTGGCTTTTCGTATTTGTCACGAATGCCCCAAACCAGCGAACAGGCAATGTTCGAGTCAAACTCATGTCCGACTCGAACAGATAGCCCATCCCTAATGATTTTATATACCGTATATATATATATATATATATATATATATATATATATATATATATATATATATATATATATATATATATTTTATGTATTCTTTATTTATAGTTTTTTATCTTTACATTTCAAGGAAGAAAAAAGGGAACATACCTAACAAACCATTACAGAATAGTTTGGATATCTGGTTGATGTCCCCATTTAACCTGCAGTTTCCTGCCTGTGTAATTCTAACCCTTTGCTGCAGTCATTCTGCTAGACCTGTGATTCAATTCACATGTGTTGTTTGGCTTCTGTGATTACCTTTGGGTGTCACCTGCTATACTCTGGGCCTATATTTCTTAACTTATATCACTACCTGGCTTCTCTGCACACTGGGGAACACCGGGCTGCAATTCTACAAAGGCTCACTAAAACAGAAACCTAATAGTGGATTTAGCGAAGCATGGCCAGACAGAATTATATATTAGAAGAACATTAAATTATACTACATATTTTAGGAAGGGACTATAAGGCTGTACAGAGGGAGAATTACATCTCCAAAGACATAGTGGGAACATATATGATAGCTGCAAAGTTCCAAAGGCTCCTACCCAAGTAGATAGGAAGATAACTTCCACTGCCTTAGATACAAAATTATATGTAAGAGAATTTACCAATCACTACAGGTTGTCTATATGGGGCACTTTTCGATGAGTGGATGAAGAGACACAGGGTACAGATGAAGCCAAGTTATATTCTGGGGAATAAAAGGTGTGCAGTTAGCATATTTAAGGGGCGGTTAAGTATGGAGACACATGAGCAGGAGGGGTGTTATGCAGGGGTCTTGGTAATTATGATATAGGAACGTCTCTTTTCCATAAATAAATAAATAACCAGAGCACTCAGATGTCAGCAGCTTCAGGTAGCTAGTAATTGTTTAAATTCATCTGTGCATGAGAAATCTATCAAATAGAACCATGTGTTCCGGAATTTGTGTAAGTGTGTTCTTTAAAGAGTTGGTAAGGCTTTCAGTCACCCTAATGTCCGCCACATGTGTAATCCATTGTTGGACTGTTGGCTGTTGAGAGGTTTTCCACAACGTGGGAATACATAAGCTTGCAGCTTTGACCAAATGGGTCAATGTCGATTTCTTATAGGCAGCTATGCGGATAGACTCGTAGTTCAAAAGAAAGAATTTAGGAGTTTTTGCACTCCATTTTCGCCCTCGGCCTAGCCAGCTGAACTGTTTTCCCTGGTACCTGGGAGGGGAAGTCTGGGTTGTCTAAGCAGGGGAGCAAATTGAGGAGAGTGGGGCAATCCCATACGAGTCAAAAACTATGTGGTATGCTTTCCAAGATGCCCCTATAGCAGGATGTTTGTACAGGTCTGACATAGGTAATTTGGGGGACCAGAGAAGAGAGTCTAGGGGTTTATCTGAGGCTTCTTGTTTGAAGGAAACCCACTGTTTATGGAGACTGTGTCATGACCAGTCTAGTGCTTTTGTTAAATGGGAGGCTAGGTAACACATTTAACCATCTTTGGGGGGCATATACCCCTTTTCTTTAGTTCTGCAGATAATAGAATGTTTTAATAATGCTGGTTTTGTAGACCATACAAAGTTTTTTATGAGGGACTGAAGAGATTTGAAGTATTGCATAGGTATGTGGATTGGTATTGTTTGAAACAGGTAAAATATTAGGGGAGTTGTTAGAAGGAATACATTTTTATTTTCCTTTTTTACTTTCTCTCTGAGTTAATGTTTAAACACCCATCCCTTAAGGATGACCTGTATATTTTGCTTTAGCTGCTCTCCATTTAATACTGTTAACCCCATACAGCATCCGTTACCTTTCAGGTTTACATCCCCCACACAGAAGTCCAGTAGGACTACAGCTGACAAACCGGACTATTTCCCCCCCTCCCCTTTTCATACCCCTCCTCCCCCTACTTTTAGGTGACGCGGTTCTCCGCGTAGTTGCCTCCGGAATCTCTTGTTCTTCCTTGACGGACGCGGGGACTTCCCCACAGTGGTCCAACACCAATATCCATCACCTCCCCTCCCAGTGACTCTCTTAAAATCCCTTAGACTCCCACGTCTTTATCCCAGAACCCCCTCTTGACTTGCCTACCACCTCCTTCCCTCTTACCCTCCTCTTTCTATCCCCCAACTTTCCCCCTGGTCCCCTAACACTCCTCGCCTGCTTGTTCGCTCCCCGTTTCTAGGGACCACTCCTCCGCACCTCTGAATCGCCCCACGAGTGACTCTCATTTCCCATAGCAACACACACCACCTAGTTGGGTGGAAGCACATTGAATCGGATATTTGAATACGCGTACTATCCAGATGGATAAATCAAAACACCTATCCCTTAAATGCCTTTCATTGAATGTGAAGGGCTTGAACTCCCGAGAGAAAAGGTCTCAGATCCTGTCCGCCCTCTCCAAACACAAAGCGCATTTCTTACTACTACAGGAAACCCACTTTAGGTCAGATGCTGTTCCGAGATTGGCAAATCATATCTACAAGCAGGCTCTGCACTCCACGAACCCAGATTTCAAGACCAAAGGAGTTTCTATTCTCATATCTAAAAATGCTGATTTTCAAATAGCCGACACATTGATTGATCCTGAAGGCAGGTATATCTTCCTAAAAGGCACGTTTGCATCCAAACCAATCACCTTGGCCAATATTTATAGCCCAAATGAACACCAAGTCACATTCTTCAGGAGGGTGGGGGATCTCCTCTCCACCTTCCGAGAAGGGTTGTTACTCCTAGGAGGCGACTTTAATATTCCATTGAATCCTGCATTGGACACTTCTACCGGCACATCCACTCTCCCTTACCGAGCGATCCGCCAGATCAAATTGCAGCTCCAGAACCTGACACTCCACTATACATGGCGCACCTTATTTCCAAACGATAAAGATTACACTTTCTTTTCCCCCCCACACCAAAAATACTCAAGAATTTACTATTTCTTTCTCTCCCAAGCTGACCTATCATTCTTAGCTCAGGCCACTATAGAACCAATGTTCCTATCCGACCACCACCCTGTCACTGTGACACTCTCTTTCCCTGAAACAAACAACTCTACTAAAACGTGGCGTCTAAACCCCACCCTATTAAAAGACCCAATGGTAGTTGAACAGATCAAGTCACATATACAACTATACTTTCAGGAAAATGATAGCCCAGAAATCACGCCTGTCACACTTTGGGAGGCGCACAAATGTGTCTTAAGGGGGAAGCTTATCTCCTTAGCAACAGCCGCCAAAAAAAAAAATCAAGAACTTATTAAGATGCTTATTATAACCATAAATAGGCTAGAAGCAACACAAACAATCAACCTCGCAAGAGGTTTTGCATGACCTATTGCATGCCAGATCTGCGCTCCTAGATGAACTGGGAAACGTACAAGAAGGCGGTATATTCTCCAACAAAAAGTGTTCTATGAACACGGCAACAAGAGCGGCAGGTTGCTGGCCCGCACAGTGCAGGCAGCTAGACTTGAAAAAGTGGATATTACCGCGCTTATCAGGGGAGAGAAGGGGGGGGAAAGGGAGTGAGGAGGGGTGAGGGTACAGCTGCGGCACTGAAAGGTGTATCAAACCATACGTAATTGTTAATGGGGAAGGTAGTGCTGCGCTAATGGGTAGTGGATGGACAGGTATATGGACAAGTGAGGGAAGGAAATGGAAGATGGTATAACTGAGAATAGGAACAGTATAACCAAAATAGCATAAACAAAAAAGTAAAAATAATCAGTGAACAATACTGGTGCAAATCATATAACTCCACACATTTCTCTTGATGTGATAAAATACACTATGAAATAAAGTAATGGATAGTGCAAAAAATTGTGTATAACACAACACCCAAATATCTGTGATGGGTAACGGTATTAAACTGGTGGTAAACAGTCCATAAACAAGACTTGAGCTATGTCAGCAAAATAAAATATATGAATAATATTTTAAAAGTCCAAGAAATAAGAAAAAGTGCTAGTGTAGGTCCGCAGTGTGAAGTGGAAGGGGGATGGGTATCCAGTGATCCTTTTAAGATGAATGAGGATGTCCCCTTACCTTACTGCTGTAAGGTAACAGCATATAGATCCAACCACATTAAATGGTTATCCAGATAGGCTCTGATCCAGAAACGACAGGTCTTCCTTGGAAGTCTCGTCCCAGATTGATCAGTATCTCGCCCCAAAGAAATAAAGCATCGATAGTGTGATACCATTTTTAAAATTTTAATTCTCGTAAATAATAAACAAGGGTACTCACATTGTTTAAAGTACAATTAAGCATGTAAAAAAAGAGGGGCAGTCTGTCGCCAACGTCACCTCCGATAACTCTCAGTGGACTCATGCGCATTCGTCACTATCATGTGACTTCCTCAGGAGTAGTGAGAGGCATAGGGGAGATCCCTTATATAGGGTGACTTGTTTGGTGGGCTGTCAGTAAAATCAGCTGTTTGTCATGCAGGAAATGCAGCTGCAGCCATTTTCCCGTAGCCTGCTGGTGTTTAATAAAAATAGAAATACTAATATCACACCCAGCATATATTTGGCTTGATGGCATTCAAAAGATGGGTGACAGGCATGCCATCTCATTTGTGTAGTTGATCTTTAAAAACTTAGGGCAAGGAACGAAAAAAACGAAAAAATGACCAAAGAAATCCCATTGTGTCCCCATAGCATTGTATGCTGACATTACAAAACGTTCCGCCGGAAGTCCTGCAGCCGCCATTTTGTTGTAGCTCAAAAGACGCCCCCAGCGTCTCACAGAGCGCTGGGCGTCCGTCTCTCCCATTGAGCCATCCTGTCTGTCGTCCGGTTGGGAGCCAACACGGGGCCCCCCGGCCTCGGCCAACATCACGGGCCAGGCAACCGACATGTAACGGCGGCGTCCGTCAAAACGAGGGCCGCCGGAAGTGGAGTCGCGGCCATTTTGCAGCCACCGGAAGTGGAGCCGCGGCCATCTTTCCGAAGCCAATGGATATTACAATGATAATAAACAGCATCCTCAAAGAGGGACATTGATAAAAACATTTAAAAACGAGGGGAAGAATATTTAACTACTAAGTAATACCTTATGATGCACCTAAAAGAGTTAAAACTCGATTGATACCACGTATAAGAGATATTGGGAGCCAGAATAAAATTATTTGTTAAAAAATATAAAAGGTTTAAATAAATGTATGTGGACATACAAATATATTAATTTTTGCATTGGATAAGTATGCCACATAAGGTTAAAAACCGTAGATGACGTGTGCGAACAGATCCACATATAAATATTAAAACAATCTGCGTCATCAATATTGGATAGCAAGGAAATAAGAAAGGAACAGAGGGGATAAGTGAAGCGAGATATTAAAATAAATTAAACAATGTAATCTTAACGGTCACTTAGAAAACAATTAAGATCAAAATCTATGTTAAGACCTCGAGGAGCAAAAGTATCCAAAGTAAATATCCAGCGAGATTCTAACTGGCTCAATGTTCTAACTTTATGGCCGCCTCGCCAGTGTCTCACATAGGGCTCTATGCCCCAAAATCTGAGATGTGTCGGATCTTTATTATGATGAGTGAGAAAATGTCTTGATACACTATGTTTATCAAAACCTTTAAGGATGTTTTGAACATGTTATTTTATACGCACTCGTAGTGCTCTTTTGGTCCGGCCTATGTATTGTAGTCCGCAACTACATTCGAGTGAGTATACAACTCCCTCTGTGTTACAGCAAATAAATTCTTTTATTTCGTATACATCTCCTGTACTAGTTGCAGTAAAGTCTTTCTTCTTCTGGTTCGGTTTATGTGTTCTCAAGCATGCGTAGCATCTCTTGCATGGAAAAAAACCTTTACCAGTGAAAAAGGAGAGGAAGTCATTTTTATTTTTAGGCGGATCAGGCACATTTTTAACAATTTTGTCCCTAATGGTAGGTGCCCTTTTGTATACAAATTTTGGAATCGGTGGAAGGATACTCCCTAGTTCTTTGTCAGCCAGTAATATATTCCAATGGCGTCTGATAACTTTTTCAATGCGTTTATGTTGTATACTGTAATCGAAGATGATGGGCATCAGGTCTTTGTGTATTTTTTGTTTAGGCTTATCACTCATAAGGGTCCGTCTATCCATTGTTGCCACTTCTGCAATCTTCTGGTTAATAAAGGAATTGTCGTATCCTTTTTGTTTAAACCTTTCTCCCATGTCTTTTGCTTGGGTAAGGAAAATATCTTTGTCTGTACAGTTTCGTCTTAGGCGCATTAATTGCCCTTTTGGAATGTTAAAAAGCCAATTTCTATGATGACAACTTTCAAGCGGCAAGTAGCTATTACGATCCACATTTTTAAAATGAGTTTTAGACCGGAGTTCATTGTTTTCTTGTTCCACCTCTAGGTCTAAAAATGTGATCTTTTTGTTGCTGATTTCCCAAGAGAGTTTAATATTTCTGTCATTGGTATTTAAATCTTGTAGAAAATCTGCTAATGTTTCTTTCTCGCCCTTCCACAGTATGAAGATATCGTCAATATATCTTTTATATATGTACAGATCATCAGGAGGTTCGGAAAAGATTTTCCCTTCTTCCTATTGGGCCATGAAAAGCCCAGCTACACTAGGGGCAAATTTTGCCCCCATGGCTACGCCGGTTTTCTGGAAAAAGTAATTGCCGCCATACCAGAAATAGCTATTTTTAAGGCAAAAATCCAAACTTTTTACCAGATATTTGCGTTGAATGCAGGGCAACTGGGAGTATTTTCTGAGGCCCCATTTGACTGCTTCGCATGCTTGATGATGTAGTATGATCGTATATAACGACGATACGTCTGCCGTTGCTAGCCAAAAGGGTCCATCATCTCTTGGTATATCATCCAGGCATTGTAACATCTGTTTTGTATCTCTGAGATACGCTCTTGTACTCTGAACTACTGGCTGTAAGTAGAAGTCAATGTATTGCCCCATTCTTGCAGTTAAGGAATCAATTCCATTTACTATAGGTCTGGGCGGTGGATTCGTGCTGTCTTTATGTATTTTGGGGAGTGAGTATACAATAGGTGTACGACATGATGTAGGAATCAAATATTGTGCTTCTTTCTTATCCAAAATTCCTCTTTTTAGTCCTAAATGTACAATCTGTTCCAAAGCTTTTCTGCATTTAAACATGGGATTACTCAAAAGGCGGTTGTAGGTGTTGGTATCTCCTAGCATCTGTTCCATGCTCATTTTATACTGTTCCTTGGAAAGTACCACAATACCACCGCCTTTATCGGCTGGTCGGACTACTAGACCCTTTTGGCTAGCAACGGCAGACGTATCGTCGTTATATACGATCATACTACATCATCAAGCATGCGAAGCAGTCAAATGGGGCCTCAGGAAATACTCCCAGTTGCCCTGCATTCAACGCAAATATCTGGTAAAAAGTTTGGATTTTTGCCTTAAAAATAGCTATTTCTGGTATGGCGGCAATTACTTTTTCCAGAAAACCGGCGTAGCCATGGGGGCAAAATTTGCCCCTAGTGTAGCTGGGCTTTTCATGGCCCAATGGGAAGAAGGGAAAATCTTTTCCGAACCTCCTGATGATCTGTACATATATAAAAGATATATTGACGATATCTTCATACTGTGGAAGGGCGAGAAAGAAACATTAGCAGATTTTCTACAAGATTTAAATACCAATGACAGAAATATTAAACTCTCTTGGGAAATCAGCAACAAAAAGATCACATTTTTAGACCTAGAGGTGGAACAAGAAAACAATGAACTCCGGTCTAAAACTCATTTTAAAAATGTGGATCGTAATAGCTACTTGCCGCTTGAAAGTTGTCATCATAGAAATTGGCTTTTTAACATTCCAAAAGGGCAATTAATGCGCCTAAGACAAAACTGTACAGACAAAGATATTTTCCTTACCCAAGCAAAAGACATGGGAGAAAGGTTTAAACAAAAAGGATACGACAATTCCTTTATTAACCAGAAGATTGCAGAAGTGGCATCAATGGATAGACGGACCCTTATGAGTGATAAGCCTAAACAAAAAATACACAAAGACCTGATGCCCATCATCTTCGATTACAGTATACAACATAAACGCATTGAAAAAGTTATCAGACGCCATTGGAATATATTACTGGCTGACAAAGAACTAGGGAGTATCCTTCCACCGATTCCAAAATTTGTATACAAAAGGGCACCTACCATTAGGGACAAAATTGTTAAAAATGTGCCTGATCCGCCTAAAAATAAAAATAACTTCCTCTCCTTTTTCACTGGTAAAGGTTTTTTTCCATGCAAGAGATGCTACGCATGCTTGAGAACACATAAACCGAACCAGAAGAAGAAAGACTTTACTGCAACTAGTACAGGAGATGTATACGAAATAAAAGAATTTATTTGCTGTAACACAGAGGGAGTTGTATACGCACTCGAATGTAGTTGCGGACTACAATACATAGGCCGGACCAAAAGAGCACTACGAGTGCGTATAAAAGAACATGTTCAAAACATCCTTAAAGGTTTTGATAAACATAGTGTATCAAGACATTTTCTCACTCATCATAATAAAGATCCGACATATCTCAGATTTTGGGGCATAGAGCCCTATGTGAGACACTGGCGAAGCGGCCATAAAGTTAGAACATTGAGCCAGTTAGAATCTCGCTGGATATTTACTTTGGATACTTTTGCTCCTCGAGGTCTTAACATAGATTTTGATCTTAATTGTTTTCTAAGTGACCGTTAAGATTACATTGTTTAATTTATTTTAATATCTCGCTTCACTTATCCCCTCTGTTCCTTTCTTATTTCCTTGCTATCCAATATTGATGACGCAGATTGTTTTAATATTTATATGTGGATCTGTTCGCACACGTCATCTACGGTTTTTAACCTTATGTGGCATACTTATCCAATGCAAAAATTAATATATTTGTATGTCCACATACATTTATTTAAACCTTTTATATTTTTTAACAAATAATTTTATTCTGGCTCCCAATATCTCTTATATGTGGTATCAATCGAGTTTTAACTCTTTTAGGTGCATCACGAGGTATTACTTAGTAGTTAAATATTCTTCCCCTCGTTTTTAAATGTTTTTATCAATGTCCCTCTTTGAGGATGCTGTTTATTATCATTGTAATATCCATTGGCTTCGGAAAAATGGCCGCGGCTCCACTTCCAGTGGCTGCAAAATGGCCACGACTCCACTTCCGGCGGCGCTCGTTTTGACGGACGCCGCCGTTACATGTCGGTTGCCTGGCCCGTGATGTTGGCCGAGGCCGGGGGGCCCCGTGTTGGCTCCCAACCGGACGACAGACAGGATGGCTCAATGGGAGAGACGGACGCCCAGCGCTCTGTGAGACGCTGGGGGCGTCTCTTGAGCTACAACAAAATGGCGGCTGCGGGACTTCCGGCGGAACGTTTTGTAATGTCAGCATACAATGCTATGGGGACACAATGGGATTTCTTTGGTCATTTTTTCGTTTTTTTCGTTCCTTGCCCTAAGTTTTTAAAGATCAACTACACAAATGAGATGGCATGCCTGTCACCCATCTTTTGAATGCCATCAAGCCAAATATATGCTGGGTGTGATATTAGTATTTCTATTTTTATTAAACACCAGCAGGCTACGGGAAAATGGCTGCAGCTGCATTTCCTGCATGACAAACAGCTGATTTTACTGACAGCCCACCAAACAAGTCACCCTATATAAGGGATCTCCCCTATGCCTCTCACTACTCCTGAGGAAGTCACATGATAGTGACGAATGCGCGTGAGTCCACTGAGAGTTATCGGAGGTGACGTTGGCGACAGACTGCCCCTCTTTTTTTACATGCTTAATTGTACTTTAAACAATGTGAGTACCCTTGTTTATTATTTACGAGAATTAAAATTTTAAAAACGGTATCACACTATCGATGCTTTATTTCTTTGGGGCGAGATACTGATCAATCTGGGACGAGACTTCCAAGGAAGACCTGTCGTTTCTGGATCAGAGCCCATCTGGATAACCATTTAATGTGGTTGGATCTATATGCTGTTACCTTACAGCAGTAAGGTAAGGGGACATCCTCATTCATCTTAAAAGGATCACTGGATACCCATCCCCCTTCCACTTCACACTGCGGACCTACACTAGCACTTTTTCTTATTTCTTGGACTTTTAAAATATTATTCATATATTTTATTTTGCTGACATAGCTCAAGTCTTGTTTATGGACTGTTTACCACCAGTTTAATACCGTTACCCATCACAGATATTTGGGTGTTGTGTTATACACAATTTTTTGCACTATCCATTACTTTATTTCATAGTGTATTTTATCACATCAAGAGAAATGTGTGGAGTTATATGATTTGCACCAGTATTGTTCACTGATTATTTTTACTTTTTTGTTTATGCTATTTTGGTTATACTGTTCCTATTCTCAGTTATACCATCTTCCATTTCCTTCCCTCACTTGTCCATATACCTGTCCAGGCAGCTAGACTTACCTCTAGGATTCACCAAATACGGGATAAACATGGCACCCTCCTCTCCAAAAATGAGGAAATAGCAAGTCACTTTGAGAGTTTCTACTCTAATCTCTATAACTTACCCCAAAACAACCCAGAAGACACTGCTGCCTCCCTTCGTGCTTCTCGGATATGGAAATTCTTAGCTGAATATTGTCCCAAACCCATTTCTTCCCAACAAGCTGAGGCCCTGGAAGCCCCTCTATCCAAAGAAGAATTACACCTAGCCATTAAACAAATGAAGGTAGGGAAAAGCCCAGGTCCAGACGGTCTCCCACTAATTTACTACAAGTCCTTCCAGGACCCTCTGAGCCACGAGATGCTTAAGATGTTTAACTCACTGGTAGACCCACTCACACACCCAGGCAGACTCCTAGAAGCACATATAACAGTCCTACCCAAGGAGGGTAAGGACCCCTTATTGGCATCAAACTACAGGCCTATCTCTCTACCCAATGTAGATATCAAACTCTACGCCAAAATTTTGGCCAATAGGCTACTTCCCCTTATCCCCGGACTGGTAACATTGGATCAAGTAGGTTTCGTTACGGGTAGGGAGGCTAGGGACAACTCCATACGCGCCCTGAACATACAACATTGGTTACAAACATCTGATGCTAAAGGCTTTTTCTTATCACTTGACGTTGAGAAGGCGTTTGATAGGGTGGCATGGGATTACATGCGGGAGGTCCTAAAAGGAATTGGCCTCTTGCCCCGAATGGCTACGTACATTAACGCCCTCTATTCCAACCCATCTCGGCCAGGGTGAAGACCAACGGCCTCCTATCAAACGCCTTCGCTATAAATAATGGAACCCGCCAGGGATGCCCTTTATCCCCCTTGATTTTCGTCCTGACACTGGAACCCCTGTTGAGCAGACTACGCAGAAATCCTGACGTTAAAGGAGTCACCTTTGCAAGTAAAGAATTCAAAGTCGCCGCCTTCGCGGACGACATCCTGCTCTCCCTACAAGCGCCCAGAATCTCCCTACCTAATTTATTAAAAGACATACGCCAGTTTGGAGAAATTTCAAACCTGAAGATTAACTACTCTAAGTCACACGCTTTGAACGTTTCTCTGCCCACACAGGAAGTAGCACACTGCCAGGAGTCCTTCCCGTTTCAGTGGAAGAAGGTGTCTATAACTTACCTTGGTATTCAGATCACAAGGAAACCAGCAGACCTCTACAATCTGAACTTCCTTGGGGCCCTTTCAAGGGTTCAAAGCGACCTGAAAGACTGGGCCAACTTGAACACATCCTGGTTTGGCCGTGCGGCCTTAATCAAGATGTTAATTCTTCCCCGCCTGTTATACCTGATGCAGTCAATTCCGATCCACCTCCCCTTCCTTCTTTGCCACCTACAGGAAAGCCTGCACAATTTTTGTATGGCAAAACAAACCTCCTTGTATAAAATATTCACGTCTCACTCTCCCCAAGGAACAAGGCGGGATCGGCCTACCGGACCTCCACAAATATTACCTCGCTTGCCACCTGACCAGGGTAGCAGACTGGAAGATACATTATCTGATGTAAGCCTGGGTCTCTTTAGAAAGACACTTTACCCACATGCCTACACATACGCTACCATGGATTCCTTCTCATCTATGGCCCCATTCACTCAAATCACACCCATTAATATACCCTTCCCTAGCAGCTTTCAATAGAGCTGTGTCCCATCATAAACTTTCCATGCACCTAGGCCCGCTGACACCCCTGAGGGGAAACCCGGACTTCCCCCCGGGAGGTGCTACCTTTCTTCAGAAGGAATGGCCACATGCAGATATCCTCACAAACCACATGTTCCAGGGAGGAAATCTTAGATCATTATCTTTCGTCCAAAACCTCGAAAGAGACTTGGGCTGGGAAACTTACCCCCTTCGAATCTCTCTGTTCATGCCCCGCCCCACAAAGACATCTAATTTCCTCCATTTACGCCTACCTCCAGGAGAGCTCCCCCCCCTACTATGGAACACTTACACGAATCCTGGGAAAAAGACTTGAAACTAACTCTCAACAATGAGGATTGGGAAAACATTTATACAACCGCGCATAAAGGCTCTTTAAACGTTGCGATCCAAGAAAATGGTTATAAGATCATAACCAAATGGTACAGAACCCCTACGCGCTTGCATAAGTTTTCGCCTGCGATCCCTAACACGTGTTGGAGATGCAAAACTGAGGTGGGATCTATGATCCACATATGGTGGGAGTGTGGGTCCATCCAGCGGTTCTGGGCGGAGGTACACTCCATCATTAAAAAGGTTACCACATATGAACTAGACTACAGCCCAGCTCAATATCTCCTACACCACTCAACCCTTTCTAAACACGATTACCACAAGTCCTTAGCTATGCACATGGTTAATGCGGCAAGACTTTGCATTCTAACCCATTGGCGTTCAACAGACGCTCCCACCATTAGAGAATGGCTATCTAGAGTAGACAGGATTGCAGAACTAGAGGAACTTATTCACATATCTCAGGAACGTCTAAAGGAGTTCACACAAACCTGGGCCTGCTGGACCCACTTTAAATTCTCTGATTGTTATAAATCCTATTTCCCTTTGTAAAGTCCCAAGCTACTTATTACTTCTCCCCCTCTCACCCCGGCCTGGGGTGCTCTGGGATGCTGTGACGGAGGAGTGGCCCCTCCACCGCCTTTTTTTTTCTCTCCCTTGTCTTGACTCCCCATCTTGCCCCCTCCCTCTCTCCTCTTCTCTTTTCTTTATTTCCTAACGTCCTACCCCCTTCCCTTTCCCTGGAAGTTTCCCACACACCGACAGTGTTCCCGCTCCCAAATGGTCGCCCCAAGGCAGTTGCCTTGGGGCGACCATGTGCCTGTACCCCCAGACTTTCACTTTAGGTCTTACTTTCCTAACTCTTTTCCCGGTCTTATCCGCATCTTTACTGAAAACCATACCACATACTCCCTTAGAGGGGATATCCTCCGGGAAGTCTGAGATGACCCCACTTCAATAAAATGATTTGTCGGTTTTCCTTTTCTTTTATTTTCCTATGCTATGTACCAAGTTTTATGTAGGTACTAGCCCCCACTTATCCTGTTTCTTTTAAGGCTGAATATACTGTTCTACCTTTTTTATACCTAATGTTTTGGGTTTGTCACTGATGCCCATTATATTGTTGTTCGGAATTTATTGAACCTGACAAACGTATATATATGTAATGTTGATTTTGCACCAATAAAATGGGGGAGGATGTTCTGTTTAACTTCAGGACGTCAAGTTGGTTCATAATGTTGAAATAAGAGGGACAAAAGTAGTTGAGTCAGATCATTGGGAAGATGGATGCCCAAGTATCTAAAGTGGGATGGAGCTGATATAAATGCAAATTCCTCTTGGAGCTGTTGTTTAACTGTGTTAGGTTCAGAGCCATAGACTTTTAATTGTTGATGTTGAAGTTGGACATGTCTCCAAATGCTTTGAACTTAGCGACTGTCATGACCCAGGTTGTATTCGAACCGGGATCTTCCTGGTCTCTTAAACTATAGCCTTACCTGTTGTGCTACAGAAGAGATCTAGACTTTGGGAATGTCCTTACTGTGTTCAACACTACATCATGCTCTCTAGCTCCACCTGCTGCCAGCTGTGGACAATTCTCAATCTGGACAGCCTTTAAATAGGAAGTGAGGTCATCACTCAGTGCCCGTTTATTTGGATTTCTTCCCTGGGTGTTTTGACTTCAGTGATCTTCCTTGTATTGAACTCCTGCCTGATATCCCGACTATTCTACAGCCTGCTGATTTTGTACCTTGCCGCCAGATCGTGAATGACCTTAGCCTGCCTGACTCTTCTCCGGATTTTGATTGTGAACTATTTGCCTGACGACGCTTTGCCTGGATCTCAAGCACACTACTTCCACTTCGGACACTACCTTTTACAGGTACCTTACATAATAAACGGGCCACAATGGCAGTGGACCCTGCTGAGATTGTTAAGGCGATTACACGTCAGGGACAATTGATCGGAGCTCATGAACAGCATCTTTCTTCCCTGGACGCCAAGTTAGATGAACTTTGCACCATGCTCAAATCTTGTTTGCCTGGTTCCTCTGCAACGGTTCAGACTCCGGATCCTACTCCTGCTACGGTCCAACCCGCCTCTTCTGTACCACCAAAACTTCCCTTGCCTGACAAGTTTGGTGGTGATACTGAGGACTGCAGAGGCTTTTTAAATGTTTGCCGTTTGCATTTCCGCAACAACCCTGCGATTTTTAGCAGTTCGTCTGCCAAAGTGACTTTTGTAATTTCCTTGTTAAAGGGGAAGGCCCTGGCCTGGGTCTCTCCTTATTTGGAACGCAACGATCCTGTACTCCAAGATGCTGAAACATTTCTGGCCTCTCTCCAGATTGTATTTGACAAGCCAGGTAGAGCTTCTGCAGCTGAGTACTCCCTCTTGGACATACAACAAGACACTAGATCTGTGGCACAGTATGCTATTGAGTTCCGTACCCTTGCTGCTGAAACTAATTGGGACTCAAGGGCATTAAGTGCAGCCTTCCGAAAAGGTCTTACGGATCGCATCAAGGACGAATTAGTCTATAAGGATCTCCCAGAAGACCTTGAGAAATTCATAGAGCTGTGTGTTCGTCTGGATGTCCGGTACCATGAAAGGTGCCAAGAGAGACTTAGAACCCGCAAGTTTCCTAGGCCAGTTTACCGTTTGGCCCCTAACTTCCAAGCACCACCTCAGCCAGAACCTGAAACCTCTGTTGAACCCCAGACACCTGTGGAACCCATGGAGGTGAGCCGTCTCCACCTAACTGAGTCAGAGAAACAAAGGAGGCGTTCATTGGGCCTATGCCTGTACTGCGGACTTAAAGGACATTTAGTATCTGTCTGCCCCTCCCGTCCAGTAAAAGGCAGGGTCTAACCAGTGTTGGAGGAGCTGGCTTAGACCTTACAGGTAGATCCTCCAAGACCAAGATTACTGTTCCGGCTACTATCCATTTATCTTCTAAGCTTGTTTTCTGTGAGGCTTTTGTGGATTCTGGAGCTGCGGGTATATTCTTGGACTACACTTTTGCAAGAAAGAACAACATCCCGTTTGTTCCTAAGTCTAGACCCCTGAACATTACCACCCTGAATGGACAGCCCTTGGGAGATGGCATTGTGAAATTCGAGACTACGACAATCACCCTGCAGGTAGGCCTCCTCCACAAAGAGGAAGTTGTCTTGTCTCTTATTGATTCTCCGCTTCTGCCTATCATCCTTGGTTACCCATGGTTACAACTTCACAACCCTTCTTTTGATTGGGAAAATAGAGAACTAACCTCCTGGGGATCGTCCTGTCGCCTTCGCTGTTTGTCTCAACCCAAAAGACTTTCTGCTTGAATGTTGGCTCCTGTGATTATCCCACCTACCTTGCCTCGTGAATACCATGACTTTGCAGACGTATTTTGCAAACAAAAGGCAGAGGTGTTACCTCCACATCGTCCTTTTGACTGTACAATTAAATTGATTCCCGGAGCACCTCTTCCCAAAGGAAAGACCTACCCCCTGTCTCTGCCCGAACAAAACTCTATGGAGGAATACGTAAGAGACAACTTGGAAAGAGGTTTTATCCGACCCTCTTCTTCTCCAGTAGGAGCAGGTTTCTTCTTCGTTGAAAAGAAAGATGGGGGCCTTCGACCATGCATAGACTATCGGGGGTTAAATCAAATCACCGTAAAGGACTCCTACCCTTTGCCACTCATTCTTGAACTATTTGATCTACTTAAGGGGGCTGTTATATTCTCCAAGCTAGACTTACGAGGGGCTTATAACCTGATTCGAATTAATGAGGGGGACGAGTGGAAGACAGCATTCAACACTCGTAATGGACACTTTGAATATTTGGTCATGCCATTTGGCTTGTGTAACGCACCTGCTGTCTTTCAACGTTTCATGAATGAAATTTTTCATGATTTCAGCAACCGTTTTGTGATCATCTACTTGGACGACATTTTAATATTTTCCAAGACTCTTCCAGAGCACATCTCGCATGTGAAACAGGTATTACAACGGCTTAGAGAAAACCATCTTTATGCAAAAATCGAGAAATGCAGTTTCCATCAAAGCTGTATTCCTTTCCTTGGGTACATCATAAGTGCTGACGGTTTCCAAATGGACCCTCAAAAACTTTCCGCTGTCTTGCAATGGCCCCAACCGACCACTTTAAGAGGACTCCAAAGCTTTTTAGGGTTTGCAAATTACTACAGACGCTTCATTAAGAGTTTTGCCTCCATTGCGGCACCCCTTACTGCCATGACTAAGAAGGGTACAAATTGCAAGGCCTGGTCTTCAGAAGCAAAATCAGCTTTCCAGCGATTAAAGGACATGTTCAGTAAAGCTCCAATTCTTTAGCATCCAAATCCTGACCTCCAGTACATTGTTGAGGTTGATGCCTCTGAGGTTGGAGCAGGTGCCGTACTCTCCCAGAGACAGCCAAAGTCTGGTAGAATCCATCCAGTAGCTTTTTTCTCTAGAAAGTTTTCTCCGGCAGAGATGAATTATGATGTTGGGAATCGAGAACTACTGGCCATCAAATTGGCATTGTCTGAATGGCGACATCTTCTGGAAGGGGCTCCCAAACCTTTTACTATCCTCACTGACCATAAAAACCTACTGTATCTTCAGACTGCTAGACGTCTAAACTCACGTCAGGCTCGATGGGCTCTGTTTTTCTCCCGTTTTAATTTTGTCCTTTCTTACGTTCCAGGGCATAGAAACAAAAAAGCCGATGCTCTTTCCAGACAGTTCGCTTCCTCTGAAGAAGATCAACCTGCCGAGCAGTATATAATCCCACCTCACAAAATTGTCGCACAGATCTCTACGGCCCTTTCCCAACAGCTACAAGAAACCCAGAATCGTGTTCCCCAGGGCTTGAAGATACCACCAGGTCGCCTGTACGTAGCCCCTAGTCTCAGAAAACCTATACTCCTCTGGGCACATGATGGCGTGTTATCCGGTCATCCTGGTGTCACCATCACTCTTAAGACCTTGCAGCGTCATGTCTGGTGGCCTCGTATGAAAAAGGATGTTACTGACTATGTGGCTGCCTGCCCAACTTGTGCTGCTAATAAAGTACCCCGCACATTACCTGCTGGACTGTTACATCCACTTCCGGCACCTCGCCAGCCTTGGACCCATTTGACCATGGACTTCATTGTAGACTTACCCAAGTCCGAGGGCATGACTGCTATATGGGTCACAGTGGATCGCTTTTCCAAAATGTCTCATTTTGTGCCGATTCCGGGATTACCTACAGCGAAAGCACTGTCCACTCTTTTCCTTTCCCATATTGTAAGACATCATGGCATACCTACCAATGTCATCTCAGACCGCGGATCCCAGTTCGTTTCCCGATTCTGGAGAGCGTTCTGCAAGAAACTGGGAGTAACGCTCTCACTCTCTACCTCACATCACCCTCAAACTGATGGTCAAACCGAACGCATGAACCAGACCCTAGAAACCTACCTTCGACATTATGTCAATGCCTTACATTCCAACTGGTCTGAGTATTTGCCTTTAGCTGAGTTCGCCCTAAATTCCCGTTGGCACAGTGCTCTTCATACCACACCATTCTACGCAGCCCTAGACTATCACCCTCAGACTTTTCCCCTACTTCAGCCTTCTTCTGGTGTACCAGCAGCAGATCAGCGGGTGAAAAATATTCTACTACATTGGAAGAAGATTTGTTTATTACTACGGAAGTCAGCAGGCAAGTACAGGCTTTTTTCCAACAGACGAAGACGCCATATACCTCCATATGTGGTGGGGGACAGAGTTTGGCTATCAACCAAGTATGTGAGACTGAAACAACCTTCTACCAAATTGGGCCCTCGATTCATTGGTCCTTACAGGATCATTGCTCGAGTTGGACCAGTTTCCTATCGCTTAAGATTACCTTCTTCTCTCTGGATACATCCCGTGTTCCACGTTTCACTCCTCAAAAAAGCTATTTTCAACCGCTACTCCAGATCACAACAGCTACCTCCTCCTGTTCTTGTTGATGGACAAAATGAGTTTGAAGTCTCCAAGATTCTTGATTCCAGAAGACAGGGCCGTGGCCTTCGGTATCTGGTTCATTGGAAGGGGTATCCTGTCACAGACCGCTCCTGGGTTCCAGCCAAAGATCTGCATGCCCCTTCTCTTATACGAGACTTCCATACCTTGTTTCCCACTAAGCCCCGCTAGGCCCCCGGAGGGGTCCATTGGGGAGGGGGCCCTGTCATGACCCAGGTTGTATTCGAACCGGGATCTTCCTGGTCTCTTAAACTATAGCCTTACCTGTTGTGCTACAGAAGAGATCTAGACTTTGGGAATGTCCTTACTGTGTTCAACACTACATCATGCTCTCTAGCTCCACCTGCTGCCAGCTGTGGACAATTCTCAATCTGGACAGCCTTTAAATAGGAAGTGAGGTCATCACTCAGTGCCCGTTTATTTGGATTTCTTCCCTGGGTGTTTTGACTTCAGTGATCTTCCTTGTATTGAACTCCTGCCTGATATCCCGACTATTCTACAGCCTGCTGATTTTGTACCTTGCCGCCAGATCGTGAATGACCTTAGCCTGCCTGACTCTTCTCCGGATTTTGATTGTGAACTATTTGCCTGACGACGCTTTGCCTGGATCTCAAGCACACTACTTCCACTTCGGACACTACCTTTTACAGGTACCTTACAGCGACTAGGTAATGAGGGTTGTTTTGGTGTTTCGAGGAGGGAAATTCATGGAAAGTCATGGGTGTAGGCCAAGAACTATATTTGTGTATTTGCCCATTAAGATACTTCTGATGTCTGGGTTCACTCATACACAATACGAGGAAGGTTCTAAGGTTAAAATGAGTACTAGTGGAGAAAGTGGGCAGTGGACAGGTTTGATTTCTGATTGTATATGGTTAGTAACTCTAACACAAGCTGGCAGAAAAGAGTAAAAATAATTTATCCAAAATTGTATATAGGGACCTAGACTGGCTTGTAGGCTAAGGCTCATGAAGGCCTTTTCAGCATCTATGGAGAGTAGAAAAGTATGTTCCGGCTGAGAAAGGGCAGAGTGGATCACATTTAACACACAAGACATGCTACCTCTAGTTTTCTTAGTAGGCACGAAGCCTATATGGTCAATTTTTGTAAATGGGGATCTAGTCTAGTGGCCAGTATTCTGGTGAAGTTTTAAATCCACATTAAGGAGGAATATTAGGAAGATGAATATAAATATCCTGATTATGACATTGAGAGTTCAAGTTGGCTACAAAGTGTGAGGTCAATAGAACTTGGAATGTTTTTTAATAAGTGAGGAAAATGTGGGCCAGGATGCTTGTTAGTGTTGGTGGAAATAAGGTGCAGTAATAAGACTGAACAACAGTGACTCCATCTTCGTGGCTATAAGTTTATATACCTTTAACTTAAAGTCTTATGCCGCGTACACACGATAATTTTCCGAGTTGTAAAAAATTACGTTTTTTTTTTCATTAAAAATGACCGTGTGTGGGCTCCAGAGCATTTTTCGGGTTCTGAAAAACGGGCAAAAAAAAAATCGAACATGCTCTATTTTTTAACAACGTTTTTAACGTTTTCGTTTTTTTGGGTTGTAAAAAATGGTCATGTGTGGGCTTTAACGACGTGAAAAATCCGCGCATGCTCAGAAGCAAGTTATAAAACAGGAGCGCTCGTTCTGGTAAAACTACCGTTAGTAATGGACTAAGCACATTCATCACGCTGTAACAGACAGAAAAGCGCAAATCGTCTTTTACTAACACAAAATCAGCTAAAGGGTGACGTCATCCGAACGGAATTCCCCTTTATAGTGTCGTCGTACGTGTTGTATGTCACCGCACTTTTCTAGAGCATTTTTTTTCTCACGATCGTGTGTAGGCAAGGCTGTTTTAATGATCAAGTTGAAAAAAAATTTTTTTCCTAGAGCCTGAAAAACTTCGTTTTTTACAACCCGAAAAATGATCGTGTGTACACGGCACCTAGGGATGAGCCGAACACCCCCCCCCCCCCGTTCGGTTCGCACCAGAACCTTCGAACGGACCGAACATTCGCGCGGGCATTTAGAACCCCATTGACGTCTATGGGACTCGAACGTTCAAATTCAAAAGTGCTCATTTTAAAGCCTAATATGCAAGTTATTGTCGTAAAACATCTTTGAGAACCCGGGTCTTGCCCCAGGGAACATGTATCAATGGAAAAAAGGTTGTTTTTTCAGGAGCAGTGATTTTAATGATGCTTAAATAAAATAAAAAAATATTAAAATTCCTTTAAATATTGTACCTGCTGGGTGTCTATAGTATGCCTGTGAAAACGTCTTTGAGAACCCGGGTCTTGCCCCAAGGAACATGTATCAATGGAAAAAAAGTTTTAAAAACTGTCGTTTTTTTTCAAAATACAGAGCACATGGCCAGTACACACCAAGTAGCTTTAGGTGCAAACTACAGAGCACACGGCCAGTACACACCAAGTAGCTTTAGGTGCAAACTACAGAGGACACAGGTAATAAACCACGTAAGAATACTGCAGCTAGCACAATCACCTGCCTGCCAGTAAATTAGGAAGAACTGATCTAGCTAAACTATACAGTGTATAAATATATGTACAACACCTGGGATGTATATATATCCTCTACACACTGTAACATTAACTGACTAGCCTGCCTGCTTGCCTGCCTGCTCTATCTACCTGCAAAAAATGACATTCTCTCTGTCCTCTCTTAACCACCGCAACACACTACACAAGGCCAACCTGCAGGCGGCCTTTTATAGTGTGGGGCGTGTACTAAACCCCCTGAGCCATAATTGGCCAAAGCCACCCTGGCTTTGGTCAATTATGGCTCTCCGTTTTTTGCAAGCTGTGATTGGCCAAGCATGCGGGTCATAGTGCATGCTTGGCCAATTGTCAGCCAGCGATGCCGCAGTGAATTATGGTCTGTGAAACGTAACTCGAATTTGGCGCGAACGACTCGTTTTGTTCGTATTTCGACGAATGATCGAACATACGATGTTCGAGTCCAACATGCGTTTGACTCAAATATGAAGCTCATCCCTAGCGGCATCAGACTTGAGTCATTAGCTCATTCTGTATCTCCAGCTTGTAATTGCTTTTTGCAAGGCACACACACAAAAAGATAGCTTGCATAGGCATTTCTGCTTTGTATCTTCTATATAAGGAATGTGGTTTAGGCTGTCTTCCTGTTTAATGGGACATGGACAGGGAACAGGAAAGCACGACTTATTAGTCATAGCCAGATGGTATATCCACTTTGGTAGCCACTTTGGTAGCTTTATGTTGGTCATGTTTTAATTTATTTAATTTATTAATGATATTCAATATATCCCTTTACTAACCACTTCCTTCTCCCTTATTGTGATTGGTTGTGATTGGTAAAGTTGAACCAAATATAAGCTATATACCCGCCCAATAAAAATCAGACACTTTCTTGAACTCACTCTTTGTATCTTCTGTTCATTGAAGTTGTCTCTTGGTGGGGGTCTTTTGGTGGTTTGCAGTATTAACTCATGGCTGGTCTGTCATGTACCTAGAGTACTCTTAAAACCCCTTCATGAGTGATCTAGCAGATCTTTGAGTGCCACAATATATATATTGTGGCAGTGGGACCATGTGCTAACTGGAAGATTGCTGGTTTATGCCAGATTTTGGAAAGACAGGCACGCTGATTGCACAGCTGTGTGCTGGGCTATTCAGTTGTGACCTGACTTTGGCTCAAGGCCCCACTCAACAAACAGGAGGTCTGTGCATGTGAGTCAGGTGGACTCCCATTCCTCTGCAGGAGTCAGAGCCTACAAGGGGGCAGACAGAGCGTGCATGTCTGCAGGAGGCAGATGTATTCTGTGACAGAGCAGTAAGGAGCTGATCGTGAGTAAGCTCTAAGAGAGCTTGACTCTAGGGAACCCTTTTAGTCTAAGGAGCAGACCTAAGGCCTAAGCTGGAGGTCTGAAGCAGCCGTGTGGCAAGAGAGTAAGCTAGGAGGCTAAAAAATATTCTTATTGTGTAAGATATAGTAATAGCGCAAACCCCTGTGTGGGCTACTGATGTCGTTTGTGAACTTTTCCATTCTTTTAAATAAAAGTAGGCTACCAGGCCCTTAAAAATACAGTTTTGGACTGGCAGTTTTGAAAACGCGCCTAATATTTGAGTCTGATAACCAGATCTTACTATCAAGTCCATCTAAATTTGCTAGGGCATCTAACCCTACCCTTTTGACAGGTTGACAATGCTGCTTGCCCAAGGTGTTTCTGTTGCTCCTCCAATAAATTAAAGTGTGTTACTGGCTTGATCACCAGGTGCAAATAAAGGGAAATAGCCTAAATAAGAAAAAGAATGCAGCAACCACATTTAGGCTGCAATATACCGGTATTACATTTTTGTTTTTGAATTCAAAATCACTTTAAGATGAAGAAATAAAGAACTAAACATGTCTCCTTTTAAAGGTGATCTTGGCTATTGGCATAGGTGCTACTAGTTTTAATAACTGCCCCTTTTGGTGCATCTTAACTTTTGAATTTACTACATTTGCCAATAAAAAAACACAGCACCTAGCCATGCGGTAAATATTCCTGGGAGAATAAGGCAAGATTAGCAATTTAGTTGTACATCGTACAACGTTTGAACAAGCTTTTGGTTCCTATCCAGAAATGACTTTGGTGACTGGCAATAGTAAGAGGCAGGAAATCAAAAACTAAAAAAAAAAAAACTCACTACGGATGATATGACCGACTATAGTCAACATAAAAATTGTAATGCTTTACCATAATCCATTGAATAAAATTAACGGGAAAGACTACAATCACAATATATGCAGTATTATTAACACAAAAGCTTAAAAACTCTTAAGGCCCCGTACACACGAGAGGATTATCCGCTGGAAACGGTCCTCCGGACCGTTCCTGCGGATAAATCCTCTGGCGGATTTTGATCTGATGGTTGTACTAACCATCAGATCGAAATCCGCGCGGAATCCATCCGCGGTGACGTGTCGCTGGAAGATAAAGACTTCCACGCATGCGTCGAATCATTACGACGCATGCGAGGGAGAGGAGCGGACGGATTTATCCGGTGAGTCTGTACAGACCACCGGATCAATCCGCTGGACAGGATTCCAGCGGATAGATTTCTTAGCATGCTAAGAAATTTTTATCCGCTGGAAATCCGTCGGCTGGAATTTTTTCCGCCCATAAATGTCCGCTCGGACATACACACCACCGGATCTATCCGCTGGAACTGATCCGTGGATAAATCCCAGCGAATAAATCCGGTGGTGTGTACGAGGCCTTAAACATGTGTAAAATTATACAAGCCCACCAACAGCTCTGATAATGTAATAATGCTTAACCTCAAATGCCCTTCAAATTGAATAATGATGTATACATAATCTCAATGCAGTACCACAGGTAAGAAATCCATATATGTTGATACATTCAAATTTAAAAATCAATTATTTTGTGCTCTTATATCCACCACAATAATATTGCCTGGAATTGCAGTGCTTTGAAAAAGTATTCATGCCCCTTGAAATTTTCCACATTTTGTCATGTTACAACCAAAAACGTAAATGTATTTGGATTTTATGTGACAGATCAACATAAAGTGGCACATAATTGTAAAGTGAAGAAAAATGTTAAATGGTTTTCCAAATTTTTTACAAATAAATATGTGAAAAGTGTGTTATGCACTTGTATTCAGCCCCCCCTGAGTCAATACTTTGGAGAACCACCTTTCACTGCAATTACAGGTGCATGTCTCTACCAACTTTGCACATCTAGAGAGGGACATTTTTGCCTATTCTTTGCAAAATAGCTCAAGCTCTGTCAGATTGAATGGAGAACGTCTGTGACAAGCAATTTTCAAGTCTTGCCACAGATTCTCAATTTGATTTAGGTCTGGACTTTGATTCTAACACATGAATATGCTTTGATCTACACCATACTGTTGTAGCTCTGGCTGTATGTTTAGGGTCATTGTCCTGCTGGAAGGTGAACCTCTGCCCCAGTCTCAAGTCTTTTGCAGACTCTAACAGGTTTTCTTCTAAGATTGCCCTGTATTTGGCTCCATCCATCTTCCCATCAACTGTGACCAGCTTCCCTGTCCCTGCTGAAGAAAAGCATCCCTACAACATGATTCTGCCAACAGCATGTTTCAAAGGGTGGTGGCGTGTTTAGGGTGATGTGCAGTGTTCGTTTTCCACCACACATAGCATTTTGCTTTTAGGGCAAAAAGTTACATTTTGGTCTCATCTGACCAGAGCATCTTCTTCCACATGTTTGCTGTGTCCTCCACATGGCTTCTTGCAAACTACAAACAGGACTTCTTAAGGCGTTCTTTCAAAAATTATCTATTTCTTGCCACTCTTCTATAAAGGCCAGATTTGTGAAGTGTACAACTAATAGTTGTCCTATGAACAAATTCTTCCACCTGAGCTGTAGATCTCTGCAGCTCCTCCAGAGCTACCATGGGCCTTTTGGATGCTTCTCTGATTATTGCTCTCCTAGCCCGCCCTATTAGTTTAGATGGATTGTTAGGTTTGCAGTTATGCCATAGTCTTTCCAATTTAGGATGATGGATTGAACAGTGTTCCTGTGATACAGTAGGTGAACCCGATTTTGTGTCAATCTCGCTCTTTCTCAGCGAGATTGAGCACCTACGAGCCCCATCGCGGGAACCAGCGCCGAGCTGGCTTGCCGCGATGGAGACAGAGCCGTCATAGAAGCGACGGGAGATCCGACTTGGATTCCCGCCAATTCTACACGTGTGCGGCGTTTGTTATGAATCCTGAAGGGGAAGTCCCCGCCGGATTTTAAATAAAAATCCGGCATGGGTCCCCCCTCAGGAGCATACCGGGCCCTTAGGTCTGTTATGGGTTGTAAGGAGAGCCCCCCTACGCCGGAAAAAACGGCGTAGGGGGTCCCCCTACAATCCATACCAGACCCGTATCCAAAGCACGCTACCCGGCCAGCCAGGAAGGGAGTGGGGACGAGCGAGCGCCCCCCCCCTCCTGAGCCGTACCAGGCTGCATGCCCTCAACATGGGGGGGTTGGGTGCTCTGGGGCAGGGGGGCGCACTGCGGCCCCCCCCACCTCAGAGCACCCTGTCCCCATGTTGATGAGGACAGGGCCCCTTCCCGACAACCCTGGCCGTTGGTTGTCGGGGTATGCGGGCGGGAGGCTTATCGGAATCTGGGAGCCCCCTTTAATAAGGGGGCCCCCAGATACCGGCCCCCCACCCTAAGTGAATGAGTATGGGGTACATCGTACCCCTACCCATTCACCTGCAAGAAAAGTGGTAAAAACACAAATAAACCACACAGTGTATTAAAATATTTTATTTTTCTGCTCCGGAGGCCGCCCCCTGTCTTCTTTATTAGCTCTTTTACCAGGGGGGGCTTCTTCTTTGACGTCTTCGGGTGGGTGGGGGCCGCCGTCTGGTTCTCTTCCACCGCCGGGGGGGGTGGCTTTTAAAAAAGCCCCCACCCCCCCGGCGGGTTTCCTCCGGCGTCTTCGGCGGGGCTCTTCTTCTTCCGCTATCCCGACGGGTCTTCTCAACTCTCCGGGGTTCTCCTTCTGTCTTCGCCGCTCTCCGTTGTTGACTCGGCGCACCCCGGTTCTTCGTCTCGCTGTCCGGTGTCTTCTTCCGTGCTGTACGTCTTCTCCTTCCGTGCTGTGATGAGTTCTTCTTCCGTGCTGTGACGTCATGTTCTTCACTTCTCTCCTTCTCCCGATGTTGACTTGCCGGTCCTCCTCGCTGAAATGACGGATGCGCGCCTTGCATCGGACCTATATAGGCCTCACAGTCCCATCATGCTCTGTACCTACCCATGTGATACCTACCACGTGGTAGGTATCACATGGGTAGGTACAGAGCATGATGGGACTGTGAGGCCTATATAGGTCCGATGCAAGGCGCGCATCCGTCATTTCAGCGAGGAGGACCGGCGAGTCAACATCGGGAGAAGGAGAGAAGTGAAGAACATGACGTCACAGCACGGAAGAAGAACTCATCACAGCACGGAAGGAGAAGACGTACAGCACGGAAGAAGACACCGGACAGCGAGACGAAGAACCGGGGTGCGCCGAGTCAACAACGGAGAGCGGCGAAGACAGAAGGAGAACCCCGGAGAGTTGAGAAGACCCGTCGGGATAGCGGAAGAAGAAGAGCCCCGCCGAAGACGCCGGAGGAAACCCGCCGGGGGGGTGGGGGCTTTTTTAAAAGCCACCCCCCCCGGCGGTGGAAGAGAACCAGACGGCGGCCCCCACCCACCCGAAGACGTCAAAGAAGAAGCCCCCCCTGGTAAAAGAGCTAATAAAGAAGACAGGGGCGGCCTCCGGAGCAGAAAAATAAAATATTTTAATACACTGTGTGGTTTATTTGTGTTTTTACCACTTTTCTTGCAGGTGAATGGGTAGGGGTACGATGTACCCCATACTCATTCACTTAGGGTGGGGGGCCGGTATCTGGGGGCCCCCTTATTAAAGGGGGCTCCCAGATTCCGATAAGCCTCCCGCCCGCATACCCCGACAACCAACGGCCAGGGTTGTCGGGAAGGGGCCCTGTCCTCATCAACATGGGGACAGGGTGCTCTGAGGTGGGGGGGCCGCAGTGCGCCCCCCTGCCCCAGAGCACCCAACCCCCCCATGTTGAGGGCATGCAGCCTGGTACGGCTCAGGAGGGGGGGGGGCGCTCGCTCGTCCCCACTCCCTTCCTGGCTGGCCGGGTAGCGTGCTTTGGATACGGGTCTGGTATGGATTGTAGGGGGACCCCTACGCCGTTTTTTTCGGCGTAGAGGGGGCTCTCCTTACAACCCATAACAGACCTAAGGGCCCGGTATGCTCCTGAGGGGGGGACCCATGCCGGATTTTTATTTAAAATCCGGCGGGGACTTCCCCCTCAGGATTCATAACAAACGCCGCACACGTGTAGAATTGGCGGGAATCCAAGTCGGATCTCCCGTCGCTTCTATGACGCGCTTGCTGGGATGTGCTGTCACTATTCCAGTGAGTGTGAGATGTCGGCGAGATCTCGGCACCCTGTCGCCGAGTATCAGCGCGACGCTGTCGTGCTGAAAGCACAATATCACAAACACCTACTGTATGTTCAAAGCTTGGGATATTTATTTATCACCTAACCCTGCTTTAACCCTGCCTCTCCACCACTTTATTCCTGACCTGTCTGGTGTGTTCCTTGGCCTCCGTGATGCTGTTTGTTCACTAAGGTTCTTCAACAAACCTCTGAGGGCTTCACAGAACATCTGTATTTATAATGAGATCATATTACACACAGGTGGACTCTATTAACTAATTAGGTGACTTCTGAAGGCAATTGGTTCCACTAGATTTTAGTTAGGAGTATAAGAGTAAAGGGGGCTAAATACAAATGTACTCCACACGTTTAAGATATTTATTTGTAAAACATTTGGAAAACCATTTATCATTTTCCTTCTACTTCACAATTATGTGCCACTTTGTGTTGGTATATCACATAAAATCCCCCAAAAATACATTTATGTTGTTGGTTGTAAATTGACAAAATGTGGAAAATTTCAAGGGGTATTTATACTTTTTCAAGGCACTGTATATTGCTGCATGCATTCAAAGGAAAGGCGGCAATTATGCAATAATAAATCTGTTTTATAATGTGATTGCACTCTTCCCTGATGCATTATTTATTCTTTTTTTTTTTTCTTTTTTTTTTTTCACTTCAGACTTTAACCATTACCGAGAGAAGGTAACGAGCCTTGCCCGCCATTCATTTGCCCGCCATATCTCCTTCATGGTTTTGCATCATATGTGGAAGTTTTGTATGTGGGAATTTTTTTTTTTTTTTTTTTTTAAATTCTCTACCTTTATTATTATGACCCTTCCGCCCCCCCCACTTCCCTCCCCCCCCTCTTCCCTCCCCCCGGACCTCCAGTTACTTTTCTTGTATCTTCTGAGTATTCCTATTTTCTATATTATACCTTTCTTATGTTATATCAAACCTTATGGTTCAAAAAATCTAACCAGGTCCTATGCCCTATGCACCCATTAGCTCCGCAAACATAATGGAATGTTTGAACTCCAACCACTTAGACCAGGTCTTTTCATATTCCTCCAGGTCATCTATGTCACTTAACCTTAAAAATTCTAAATTTTGAATGGAATTTATTTTATTGCACCATTCTTTGATGGGAGGACTTTCCCTATCTTGCCAGTGACTGGCTATCAGGCTTTTGGCAGCTGTTAGAAGATGAGGTAGTAGACTTTTCTGATATTGTTTCATAGGTAATCTTATCCTCTGATGCAAACATCCCCAGGGGTCATCTGGAATCTCTATGTCTGTTACTTCCGTAATTAACTGTCTAATCCTTCTCCAAAACCCTTTAATTTTTGGGCATTGCCACCATATATGAGCCATATCACCGATCTGTCTGCATCCGCGCCAGCACAGTTCTGAGGCTTCTTTCTTATATTTGTGAGCCTTGTCTGGGGTGATATACCACCGCATCAGACATTTGTAATTTAATTCAATTATTTTACAGTTTGCTGATGAGGTATGCACCCTTCTCCATATTTGTTTTAGTTCTAAAATACTCAGAGAGGAACCCAATTCTTCCTCCCACTTTTGAATATATGGTGGAATGTCTAATTGATCTACTTCTATCAGATGTTTGTAGATTTTAGAGAACTCCTTTCCCTGCTTCTCCTTGACTGATTCTCTCAAGGGGACGAAGATCTTCTGCAGATCTACACGGCTGTGGAAGGGCCTCAAAAAAATGTTTTAACTGGCCATACCGCCATTCGTTTATCTCAATTACCTCCCCTCTGTCCTTTAATTCCTCATAGCTGCTTAACTTATCTCACGTCATGACATCCTTCAACTGAGCATTTTTTTTTTAATCCATTTCCCAAATATTTTCTCTAACCCCGGTGCAAAATATTTTGAGTCTTGTAATGGTATAAATGGTGAATTGAAATCCCATTTTTCCCTCTTGTGAACATTGTCCCAAATTTTGATAGCATGCCGTGTAATACTATGTGATTGTTTACCTAACTCCCTGTATTTATCTGGAATCCAGATAACACTCCCTAATCGAACGTTGCTCATCTGGTATTCCATGCTTACCCACCTTTTTTGCTTAGTGTCCCTAATCCAATCTATCATTCTTGTGAGAATTACTGCTTCATAATAACTTCTAATGTCTGGTGCTCCCCATCCCCCTTGTGTCTTATTTTATTTTAAGGTTGCCCAGCTGATGCGAGCTTTTTTACCCTGCCAAACAAATTTTAATAAAATCGTTTGTAGAGTCTTAAAATACTTCTGGGGTAAAGCAATCGGTAACATCTGTATCTTATTAATTGGGCAAAATTACCATCTTAAAAATATTCATTCTCCCTCCCCAGGATATCTGACCTGCCGTGAGTCTACTAAGTTCAATTTTAATATCTTCCAGCATGGGTACGAAATTTACTTTATACATCCTCTCTTTTGAGGTTGTTATTTTTACCCCTAAGTATTTTATTTCCTTTTTCCCCCACACAAATGGGAACTCCTTTTGATAGGTATTTTGATCTTTCTTAGCTATATTGATAGTGAGGGTTTCGGATTTAGATGGATTCATTTTGAAATTAGAGAGCTCTCCATATTGTTTCATTAGTTTTAGTAAATTTCGTAACGTTATTCTCGGATATGTTAAGTAAAACAGGATGTCATCGGCGTAGGCTGCGAGTTTGTGTTCTTCCCTTCCTACTTCTATGCCTTTTATATCAGAATTCTTCCTTATTTTCCTTAATAATGGTTCTAATGCTAGGACAAACAATAGGGGGGATAGAGGACATCCCTGTCTTGTGCCGTTGTAAAGTTCAAAGACTCCTGAAAGGGTCCCATTAATTTTTACTCTTGCTCCAGGTTTATTATACAATACCTTGATCCGGTTTAACATTTTTGGGCCAATTCCTATTCTCTCTAATGTCTTATAGATGAAGCCCCAGTCCACTCTATCAAACGCTTTTTCCGCGTCTACTGAGAAGAGTAGACCTGGGGCTCCACTATCGCTAATTTTCTGGATGGCTAACAACGTTCTTATCCCATTATCTCTCCCCTCCCGTCCTGGTACAAAACCAACCTGGTCGGGGTGAATCAAGTCCTTCATTATTCCCTTCATCCTCTCTGCTAATATTTTAGAGAAAATCTTGGTGTCACAGTTCAATAGAGAAATGGGTCTATAGTTCGAGCACAGTGTGCTATCCTTCCCCTCTTTCAAGATCAAAGTAATAGTAGCTTCAATAGCTTCTCTACTCATGTCCCACTTTTCCCCTAAACCATTCATATATGAACACATTATCGGTGCCAGAATGTCAATAAACTTTTTATAATATAAAACCGTTAAACCATCCGGTCCCGGGCTCTTACCATTTGGCGTGTTTTTTACTATTTCCTTGATTTCCTTTTCTGAGATCGGGGCTTCAAGCTTATTAATATTGTCTTCAGATATTGCCTCCCACTCTATTTCCTTTAAGAATTCATTTATTTTTTTCCCTTTAAGTTTTTCTCTTCCATAGTCTCCTGTTTATTAATAGAGTAAAGTTTTTCATAATATTCTTTGAAACTCTCCACTATTTCACTAGTTTTATACACTACTTCACCCCGACTTGTTTGAATTTTCTCAATAAAGTTAAGATTTTTTTTCTTTTTTAATAATTTTGCTAGATTTTTCCCTGGTTTATTATCCCATAAATACCTCTCTTTCTTTACTTGATTAAATGTACTTCTAGTTTCTTGTTCTATTTGCTCTCTTAACTCTTCTCTCTTGATATTTAGTTTTAGTAAAGTTTCTTTAGTTCTGTCTTGTTTATGTTGTTGTTCTAAGTTATAAATTTATTTTGTGAGAGTTATTCTATTCTCCTTATTTTTTTTGTTTTTTTCCGCCCCGATCTTAATTAGCACTCCGCGCATAAAAGCCTTATGGGTATCCCAGACTATAGCCTCTGAGACGTCCTCTGTTAAATTTATTTCAAAGAATTCCTCCAATTCCCTTTTTAACCTGGATTCTATATCTTTATCCTGAAGGAGTTCTTCATTAAGCCTCCATTTCATGTTATTTACCCGTTTCTCCCCTATTTTTAGTCGTAATGAAATTGGTGCATGGTCGGAGAAGGTTGCTATACCTATGCTGGAATCCTCTATATTTTCTAAATACCTATGCTCTACCAAAAAAAAATCAATCCTTGAGTAGGTCTCGTGTACTGGTGAGCGGAATGTATAGTCCCGCTGTCCATTATGCTGTATCCTCCACACATCTACTAGTTGAGATTGATGAAGTTTTTTTTTTCAACTTGTTTCTCCATGCCATTCCGGTCCCCTGTGCACGAGACGTACTATCTAAATTTGGATCCATGTGAAAATTAAAATCCCCCCCTATTATAGCTATTCCCCGTTTAAACTCCATAAACTCAGTTAGCGTTTTCATTACATAGCGAATCGGATTTTTATTTGGGCAATATATATTTGCTAATGAGATCTCTGCTCCATTCAATTTTCCTCTCAGGAACAAATATCTGCCCTCAGGATCTGCCCTTCTCTCATCTATTATAAACCTGATCTCCTTGGCAAAACCTATCGCGACCCCTTTCGCTCGACTAATTGGAGAATCCCCAAAATACCATGCCGGGTAAAGTTGTGTCATATTTTTGCGAGTTGCTTCTATGGTCAAATGGGTCTCCTGCAACATAATCACGTCCCCCTTCAGTAAGCTAAGCTCCTTCATTATATTTGCGTGCCTAATTGGTGCATTTAGGCCCCTAATGTTATAAGATATAATGTTTATCTCTGACATTTTTTATAAGATTTTCTTGACTTTTCATGGATTTCTGGGGTCCCTTCTTCCCTACTATTAATCCCCCCCTCCCTGTCTCCCCCCCCTCCCTCCATCCCCCCCGCCTCCCCCTCCCCCCTTTCCTTTGGAGGAAATACTGGCCTCACTGAGGCCCTTAACCGTGGCCCTCCTTTCCAATTCCCGGCCCCCGGCTCCTCCTCCTTGAGGTTGAGCTCTGCGGGATTACAGAAATCGGTCTCCCTGCCCATCCCTATCCCCCCATTCCAGCTCCATCCCTCCAATACATCCTCACTTATACATCCCTCTACTTATTTGACACAAAACGTAAACATTTCTATGACCCCCCTTTTTTTTTTTTCTTTCTATCCCCTTCCCCTTTTTTTTTAACCATTTTCTTTTTTTCTTTTTTTCTCCCCTTCTTTCAGCATAACACCCACTCTACTGTGCCCCCCCCCCCTTTTTCTCTCTCCCTACATTTTTTTTCCACCCAGTGGTCTCTTCCAGACCGGTTGCCAAGCCTGAGCTTCTTCTGGACTGTCTTTTTGTTCCAGTTTCTCCCACCATCCTGGGATATCAATTAAGTCTATGTTCAGTCTCCTACAAAAATTTGGGGTCTCCTCTGGAAACCTTAATGTTGCCGAGCGCCCCTCCTTACGGCCTGTCAAACAAGCCGGAAAACCCCATGTATACTGGATGTTTTGTGATCTGAGTAGATCTAGTAATGGCTTCAGTATTCTTCTCCGGGATAACGTTTCACCTGATAAGTCTGGGAAAACCTGTAAATTAGTCTCTCGATATTTAGTCGGTTGGTTAACTTTCATATAGCTGTTTATTGACTCCTTGTCTTGATAGTTATGAAATCTAGCTATCACATCTCTTGGGGCCTCAGCCCCCACTTCTGGTGGTTTTCTAATCCGGTGTATCCTTTCAAACTTAATTTTCCTGGGAGTCTCTTTCGTTCCCACCATGTGACCAAATATCTCGTCTAATTGTTCTTGCAAATTGTCTTCACCTTGATGTTCCGGTAAGCCTCTAATCCTTATATTCTTTCTTCTATTTCTATTCTCCTGGTCCTCAATTTTGTACCTCATATATCTCTGTTCTTTATGTAACTCCTCTACTTGTTTCTTTAACCCTTTTATTTCTCGGCTATGGCAGTCCATTCTTTCCTCTACTTCCTCCACTCTTTTCAACATATGTGTCATGTCCTCCCGAAGGCTGTTTATTTCTCCTTTTATAGAGGACTCTAACCTTAATTCCATGCTTGCAAGCATTTCTGCCATATCCCCTTTAGTTAATTGTTGCCTTTTTTGTCTTGTTTCCATTTCCCCGTCGTCCTCTAATTCTTCTCTCAACAAACTGGGAGGATCTGAATTTGTTTTAGCACCTGCTTTATTGCTAGGGCTGGCTTTTCCCCCTTCCTGTAATATATATTTTCTTATGGATCCGGGGCTCGCGCTTGTTCTAGGTATGTTTGCCACCGCTCCTCTCCCCGATCTACCCCTCATCTTTAAACTCATACAGGCAGTACTCTGTATGTGCCCCTTCCGTAGGGGAGAGCGAGGGATAATGAGGGGTATGCTATCCCAAAAAGAGGATATGGGAACGTCTATGGAAATATGGAATCAGTCATAGGGGATCCTGTATATCCTGATGGAAAACAGTTGGAAAACAGTTGGAACATATGATTTGAGGCCGGTAATTGCCAATAATTCCCAATATATCTAAAGGATATAGATATTAATGTCGCACTATAAACAAAATAGAGAACAGCAAGTAAACTCAGTATACTCAGATATCACCATGGAGAACCATATAGGAGAAATGGCAGTATAAGTGATAACATGACTAATCAATCATAATGATAGTCTAAGCGACAGGCGACAGTATCAGCGATAATCATCGACAATATCAGGGGGATTAAAAAAAAAAAAATTCGAGGAATATTCAAAAATGTTCTAAGACATCAAAGCTATTATTAAATATATACGTATAAATGTGCCTGGATGTACCATGAACAAGTTCTAGTAAATGATAAAATCCACTGACAACTTATCCACAGAAGATGGTATCTTTCCTTCCAGCAGGGGACAGAATGGGTCAATACCCAATATTCATAAATCAGATCAGTGCACGACCAAACAGGTCATTATAGGTCAGCAGAATATTGCCGAATATTGCAGGTCAGCAGGATATATGTCAAAATATATATCAGCACAGGCATAAGGTATAAGGCAAAAAAAAAAAAAAGGGAAGCTTTCCCCTTTTTTTGCAGTTGCAAATACCAATCTGGTCATACGCTAGACATACACTTACATACACTTGTCTTAAGCAAGGTCTTGAACAGTCTCCGGGGGTGACTGAATAACTATAGCAGCAATAGCAGCAGTAGCAGCAGTAGCGGGCAGCAGCGGCAACGGACGGTAACCGTTAGCAGAGCGGGGGTATGACAAGCAGCCAGCCTAGAGCACGGAGCCCAGAATTGGCGCCTAACTGCATCTGGAAAAACTCAACCCAACCCAGTCACCTGTCCTCCCCGTCTCCCGTCTCTCATCACTATCCTCTCCCATATGTAGGGGACACTTCACATAACCGTACCGCCCGACAACCCCACAATCCTTCTGTACCCGCTATGCTGCGGTAAGGAACAGAGTCTGAGAGGCTGAGGCTGTATGCTATAGGCTGTAGCTGAAGCTGAAGCTAGGTTTAAGGGCAGTCAGGGTTCACAGGGTTAACAGGGTGCACAAAGCACACAATGTACCCGGCACCCAGCACAGAACTCACGGTACCGATACACGGCGCTGTCACGACATGGAGTCCTCACGCTGTGCGGGTGCGGGGGACGCACGGACTGGATGGACGCTGTACACTGGTGGCGGCTCTAGATCTCCATGCTGCCGGGAGGAGGATAGTACGCGCTCAGCACGCGGGCGCACGGACTGAATGGACGCTGGAAGCTGGCGGCGGCTCTAGATCTCCATGCCGCCCGGAGGTGGATAGTACGTGCTCAGCACGCGCAGCAGCAGCAGCTCCGTCTCTGCTCTCCCATCAGGCCCCTCCCTCCTGATTCCTTTTAAAAGCATTATTTATTGAATTGTAAACTTTTAGGATTTTTATGCTGACAATAATTGGTTATATTATCTGTTATCACACACGATGTTTTTTTGTTCTGGAGTGTTTAATAGCACTCTTGCAATATAGCAAGAACTCCAGAAGTGTATTTGATGTGTAGAGCCCTAGTGGTTGGTTTTTTTTTTTTTTTTTTTTATAAGGAAGGTTTTTCTCTGCGATAGGTGAAGTAAAGCCATTCAAATATCTGTTACCCTGGTTTAGAAGGGAGCCTGTGTCTTGCTTCTGCCACCACAATTGTGCTTACATCTTCTACTTTCACTACCTTCTCTTACCCTTATGACTTTCATTTAGGATGACTGGACAATACCTTGAAATGGAAGGAACTAAAATATTATTTTGTGTCATAGCATCACCATGAAACTATAAACTGTCTAATTTAGAAAGCATACTGGGAGCTTCATAGGAGCTGCTTCAAAAGTCTAGAGGTTGGGTTTACCGCACAATCACAGCACAATCTCGGTTCATTACTATAGAAAATGTCCATCTTTCATCTCATTGATGAATACATTGTTCCATAATAATGAACTGGGCTACTAATTTATGGAAGAAATAGATTCCTTAGCCTAGTGGACTTTTGAAGCAGAGGTCATGCAGCTTTAATGAGCCACGCAATGAAGATCTCAGGACAGAGAAGTGTAAAACTCAGGAATGATGCAATTTGCCTACACAAATAAGCATCGCTCCAAAAGAATATATAAGGCTTTTTTTCTGGTACAGTGTTTTAATAAATAACCTGCTCAGATTTATTAGGAACAGTCAGGAAGATCAATCAGAATATTGCAGTTCTCCTGCAGTGGCAAAAAGTAAAAAGACCCTCTTTGTTCAGGCTCTGGAAAATCACACTGAGAAGGTTTAAGCTTAGCATCCAGCTTTCGTTCTTGCAAAAAAAAAACACATCCAAATTCCTTTTACATTTCTTCTTAAGTTGCTCTTTGGCTCCTTCTAGGCTGGATGTTATTCCAGACACAGACCTGTTGTACATTTAGCTGTAGCTCTGTTTCACAAATAACCACACCATTTTCTCTGTTTCAAATGCTGCTTATAGACCTCCATAGACCCAGACTGTCCAGACAGTAGGGTCACCTGCTGACTTGGCATCATTCACAGACAGCATATCTCTTTTAAATAGGACACACACGTTTTCTATTTGTAGTTAGAGGGCTAGGAATGCTTGAGTCAATAATTGGGAGGCCTTGATCATTGTTGACTCTAAGATGGAAAAAAGACTTGATGCACCTGCTTATTCATTCTTGGATATTGTAAAGAAATTTACTATAACAAGGTTGTAAAGCAATATGATATAACAAGGTTAATACCATATGCATTGTCTAGGAAGCTAAGACCTGGTAGATGTGGGTCTTTCTTGGCAATCTTAAGCACATGAAGAAAATCACTCAGTTCCTGGAACTTCTGGTTGTCTCTTATGGATAGTCAAGCAAAGTCGTGTAATCTTTTGAATAAATCAAGTTCTATTACTTTGGGGCTTCTGCTTATGCTCTAATTTCCCCCCTGCAAAAAATGATATGTCTTGTTTGTGAATGTAAACAGTTTTAAGTCTTTTAACACAGTCTGATGTCTGAGGGTCTAACTGTCTGATTAACAATTCAAGTTCAAGCATAGGTGAGATGCTATGGTCCTGGACTATTGACTTGGATCTACAGCTTCTGGAGATTTTATTTTTGACGAATCAGTCCCTGCATGCCTTGTTGTGACAGGTGTTTTCTCCTTTGGCAAGTAAAACAGCTCCCATATATTTAGCTGCTTTAGCTGCTAAGGATTTCAGCCTTAATATAATAACAAACATAAATACATAAAGAAATGTAAGTATGTAGATGTGAATGTCACCAGTCATAAGTTGTTTACTGCACTCACTGAAAAGATGTTACTTTACATCCAATCTGATACATAAAGTCCTTTAGCAATAATAATAGAACCGATCTGAAACACTAATATAATCTACATCATGGAAGGTAAAACTATAATATTTAGACAAACACTTCCTGTTAGTTACACAGTAATACCAGAGAAAAGCTCTAAAATGACTTAAAAATTAATGACTACTTGCTTCTCACTGTAAACTGTGAAATAACAAATCAGCAGTGATATTTCATTTATTGCAATATTCTTTTGGTGTTATTGAACAACCTTATCAAAACATTTAACATTTTACACCAACATTGGACATGGACTTCAGACTCCATTGCTAGTTACTTAAAATGTCCATGTGAGCGCCAAGTAAATAATTAAAACATCTCATAGGCCCCATACACACTATTAGATTTTCTGCAGATTTTTGTCTTCAGATTTGCCAAAACCATATAATACAAGGTCAAACCTTAGAAGTTTAAAATTTGTGTACAATCAGACAAGCCCTTGTGCTACATGGTTTTGGTAAATCTGATCAGTGCCCAATGACTACTAGTGTGTGTGCTGGGGGCAGGGCCGGATTTGCTCTCCCTGCCACCCCAAGGCCAGGTTCCGCAATGCACCCCCTCCCTACCAACCAAACCCCCCCCCCCCCCAAATCAACGGAGAATGGTAACCGGATGGCAGGGGGCGGCACGGTTAGTTCAAATATTTTTTGTTTCTTTTTTTTTACTTTTTTATTACTTTTTTTTTATTTATTTGTAGCTTGTCGTTTACTTTTTTTGGATACTTTTCTTTTTTTTTTATTATTATTATTATTATTACTATTATTTTTCTTATTCTTTACTTTTTAATTACTTTTTTTATTTTATTAATTGAGTTATTATTTCTTATTTTTTTCACCTAACTTTATTGCTATCACACAGGAGAAAATAATTCCCTGTTTGATACCAATTGGAGGTGACAGGTTTTCTTTTTGACCCTGTCACCTCCAAAACAGGAGTCCTAGCACTGTGCTAGAACTCCTGTCACAGCTGAGATGGGAAGAGCACAGCTCACCCCTCTCACTGTGTACATCGGGGGGAGGGACAGGAGACAGACTCGGGGGCTAGGGGGAGAACAGAGTCTTGAAGACACAGCCAGCAGAGAGAGGTATGTGGGGGGGGAGGATGGATGGCAGCACACATTTTACAAGTGATTTCAGCGACATCGCCACAATCACTTTTTAACGAGCGAGCCGATTCCCCCACACTACATTTAGTCCTGCTAGAAAGCAACTTACCGCCCTTAACTGTATGTTCCGGCCGTCGGGGGACTCCATGCCGCTGCCGCCCCTCTGTGCCCTGCCACCCTGAGGCCTGGCCTCGGTGGCCTTGTGGGAAATCCGGGTCTGGCTGGGGGGCTATTAGTGCCTTCAGTGTGAAACGCGTCAGTTCTTCTGTCCATTCTGCTGTGGCATGTATTTTTGATCCCATTTTATAATTAAAGGCAAACAATTTTTTGGAGTGCGGCTGTGCAGAAGTTTCCTTTCATTCCCATTGCTATACGCATTGCCAGCACCTGTGGCTTCTGATTCAGAGAAGAGGCTCATTACAAACTGATCTACCTGGAGCAGTGACGGCCTTTTCCTAATATTGCCTTCACTAATACCTGCAGGGATTTAATATTAAACCCACTGACATCAAGTTGGGGGGGAGTGTTATTGGAGCTGGGTACACTAAGGCCCCGTACACACGAGAGGATCTATCCGCTGGAATTGATCTGCGGATCAGTTACAGCGGATAGATCCGCTGGTGTTTACATCCCAGCGGATCTTTTTCCGCTGATTTTTTTCGGGCCGACCGAATTCCAGCAGATAAAAATTTCTTAGCATGCTAAGAAATCTATCCGCTGGAATCGGCTTCAGCGGATCGATCCGGTGGTCTGTACAGACTCACCGGATCGATCCGTCCGATTCCCTCCCTCGCATGCGTCGTAATGATTCGACGCATGCGTGGGTATCCTTATATGACAGCGTCGCGCACGTCGCCACGTCATCATCGCGGCGACGGCGCGACACGTGATTGCGAAGGGATTTCGGCGCGGATTTCGATCCGATGGTGAGTACACTCCATCGGATCCAAATCCGGGGAAATCCTCGAGAGGATTTATCCGCGGATACGGTCCGGCGGACCGTATCCGCGGATCAATCCTCTCGTCTGTACCCGGCATTATACTGGTGGTTATTTTTGTAGCCACTGACACCAATACTGTGGTTTATTATTGTCCACATATAGACATGCTGGGGGTTATTATTGTGGTCACTGACATTAATGCTCTAGAGGTTATTTTTGCAACCACTGACTCTAATACTGGGTGTTAATACTGCACTCATTTACACATACCAGGGGTTATTATTGCAGCTACTGACAATAGAGCTGGGGATTATTATTGCAGCCACTGA